>NW_026694999.1:2827201-4184403 GCF_021218885.2 Marmota monax | reverse complement strand
CAGCCAATTTGGAAAACAGTATGGAGATTTCTTGGAAAGCTGGGAATGGAGCCACCATTTGACCCAGCTATTCCCCTTCTTGGTCTATTCCCTAAAGACCTAAAAAGAGCATGCTACAGGGACACTGCTACATCGATGTTCATAGCAGCACAGTTCACAATAGCAAGACTGTGGAACCAACCTAGATGCCCTTCAATAGATGAATGGATAAAAAAAATGTGGCATTTATACACAATGGAGTATTACTCTGCATTAAAAAATGACAAAATCATAGAATTTACAGGGAAATGGATGGCATTAGAGCAGATTATGCTAAGTGAAGCTAGCCAATCCCTAAAAAACAAATGCCAAATGTCTTCTTTGATATAAGGAAAGTAACTAAGAACAGAGTAGGGACGAAGAACAGGAGAAGAAGATTAACATTTAACAGGGATGAGAGGTGGGAGGGAAAGGGAGAGAGAAGGGAAATTGCACGGTAATGGAAGGAGACCCTCAGGGTTATACAGTGGAGGGGGTAGAGAGAGAGGAGGGGAGGGGAGGGGAGAGGTGGGGAGGGGGGAGGGTGGAGGATGGGAAAGGCAGCGGAGCACAACAGACACTAGTATGGCAATTTGTAAATCAATGGATGTGTAACTGATGTGAATCTGCAATCTGTGTATGGGGTGAAGGTGGGAGTTCATAACCCACTTGAATCAAAGTGTGGAATATGATATGTCAAGAAATTTGTAATGTTTTGAACAACCCACAATAAAAAATTAAAAAAAAAAAGTCAAAATAAGTAATGAATTTACAAATAAAATGTGTAAAAATTGAACTGAAATAAAGCTGCATCACAGACACACTACATTTTTATACAGTCAGTTTTTAGGCTATCATCAAAATGCCAAAATATTTTGTGTAAAGTAATGATCTATTATTTGCCCTCTTGTGAAATCTACTTTAAGATTATATATTCTATAAATATAAAAAAGATAATAAATATTTCAACTAAAGGTCTCTGTTCTTCTCTCTTTTTACCTCTTGCATATTTTTTTGAAAAAGTTCTTAATTTTTTTATGTATCTTGGAACCTATATTTTTTTCACTTTGGGGGCCTCTATTTATAAAGTATTATACAAATAATCTTTGACATATGAGTATTTTCAAAGAATGAAGACTTTGCACCCAGGTACCATCTTAGACATGGAAAAGAACTTCCATGAGTTATGCAGACACCAGATCTGTGGCTCTCAAGTACTCCACAAGGGCCCATGCCCTGGGTGGATGAAAATACATGATTCAGTGGTTCTTTAGGCAAATGGTGAGAGACCGAAAGAGAATAGGAGAGAATGGAAGAGATGAAAGGGGAGAATGAGAGAGAGAAGACCCAAGGACCCTGCCTAGTGTCCAAGATGGCTCACATGCCAGGAAAAGACCACATCCTGAAATAGATCTCCTCCTATTTTCTATATGAAAATATAGGGTACTAGGACCTAATAATCATAGAAAACTGTCAGAATTCTTCAGGAAAACATAGCTCAATATTCATCACTATTAACTTCTTCGCACGATGACAGAGATATTTTGAGATACTAAAAGGATTTAATTGGAGAAGAAAATAAGAAGAAAGAAATGAGTAATGAAGTGAAGCTCAATTAATTCAAAGCTAGGCTGTGCCCCCGGCCAAGAATTGACTAGTCTGGCATGTGGAATCACATATTGGCTTGCCCTAGATCTCTCTGTGAACTAGTCAGGAGACCTCCACAACTACCATGGAGTGTCAAGGATTCCTTCATTAGTAGCCTTCACAATTCTATGTATAAAAAAAAAAAAAAACTGTGAAGAACCTGAGATTTTACTCTATTTGCAAATTAACAGGTTAACTTTCCGTTGTTCCATTAATACAGGCAGAGGATAGGAGTTCCAGGGGTTGAGACAATGGATTTTATTACTCAAAGTGAGCAATGAGAGGAATAAAATGTTTTTGTCTCCATGTCATATGGATCCTTCCACAATCAATGGTTGTTTTCTTGTTTGTTTTGTATAGAAGGTATATTGAGCTTAAGGAACTCAAATTTTTTCTAATGGGCAGCAAGCACGCCTACCATTTGCTCAAGTGGAAGACATCATCTCTAACTTCCAAAGCTATTAACAACCTGCCCTTTTTTGTGAAGGATACCCAATCTCTGTCCTCACGTCTGTTAGCAATATAAATTTCCTTGAAAAGACAGTTTGGAAAAAAAAAAAAGATGGTCATTGTTTCATTCACAAGACAGGCAGAAACACAAAATTCCTATGGGAAAAAAGTATCCAATCCTCTCCTAAGATTGCTTAGCCTCCGGAAGTCTCTGGGTTAAGGGAGTGGGAGGAATGTCTCCAATCCCATCCACAACTAAATAGAGAATTAATAGGTAAAAAGTAAAAGTTACTTTTTTCACAGGAATCCTGCTTTCTTCATGATTTCAGCATGATCTTTGACTAACGTTCATGTTCTCTGAGATTTTTACATACAACAAGAGAACAACTTGATCCAGCTCTGAGCATCTGACCAACAGCACTTTTCTTTCCCAACTGTTTGTTTGAACTGGGGTCATTTATCCTGAGGAATTTCCCATGGTTTGGATTTTGCTGATTGTATCCCTGGTTATCATTTAACATATTCCTCAGTCCCTTTATGTCCTATAAATAGGCATTTAGAGCTGGGCATGGTGGCACATGCCTATAATCCCAGAGCCTTGGGAGGTTGAGACAGGAGAATCAAGAGTTCAAACCCAGCCTCAGCAAAGGGCAAAGTGCTAAGCAACTCAGTGAGATCCCATCTCTAAATAAAATATAAAATAGGGCTAGGGATGTAGGTCATGGTCTAGTGCCTCTGAGTTCAATTCCCGGTACCGAAAAAAATAGGCAGTTAAATCTGTAGGCATAATCAAATTCATAGTCAATGCTTTAGACAAAAACACTTCATAGGCAATGATGTGTTCTCCCATCAGGAGGCACCTAATAGGAGATTATTGCTCTTTTTATGATGTTAGCCACCTGTGGTAGCTTTATTCATTAATTCATTAGGGGTTGTAAAAGGGTGGCATTCAACTTCTATCTTCCCTTCTTTTTATATTATCCAAAATATATTTTGTCTATTTATTTAAGTCTGGTGTTAGCCACTCTTCCCCAAATGACTTAAGATGCTTCGATATTAAAAGAATATAAAATAGGACATTCAGAGATAGAACCCAGCTCAAGTCATAACAGAAGCAATTGAATATGTTTTCATCAATTCTGTTACTTTCTTGGTTGGATTTTTTTGTGCTGCAGAGATAAATGTGAAATGTCTGTTCGAATGCTATCAAAAGAGAGATTTAGTATGGTCATATAGGATAAAAAGAGACTGACAATTTTGTGGAAGTCAACAAGATACCTAAAAGCTATATATTTCTTCTAGGTCAAAAATGTAGAAAAAGTCTCTGCAGGCCCTGCTAAAGTAGACAGTTATCCTTAATATTTTCACTATGGGTCCAAATATGCATGATATACACCAAGTAGATTAAGAAATGGAAGAGTATCTTCTATTCTCTAATTGTAAAGTACTTCTTTGCACTGTGATAAAACCTCAAGATTACCCAGAATACTTAAGAGTTGCACTTCAGATTACCCAGAATGCTTAGAGTTAGAATTCGCAGCATCTGTGTGAGCATTAACCAGAAAAGATAAGATCCATGTTTCCACGTGTTTATAATCCATTACATTTCAAAACTCGGTAACAAGGCATCACCTGTAATACCTAATACATATTCTACATGGTCTTAAGGTGATATTCCACCTCAGTCTACCAATGCCAAAGTATAAACATCAAAAGAATTTCATCTCCATAGGTGTGCACTTAAATATATAAATCTATTATCTCTAGATCAGGTGTCTCCTGGCCCCTCCTTCCCTTTGAGATATAAATTAGATAATTCAAAGGAGATGGAAAGAAGCAGGGAGTAAGTTGCTGGACCTGGTCATCAACCTGGAGCTACCAACTGGCCAGCCTCTGGGGTGTCCCCCACTTGGTTATGCTCTGCAATACTGAGGGTCACTAGCTTGTTCATACCCTTGGGAACAATTCCTCAAAGGCGGACCAGAGAGCTTTGTGCACTCCATTACTGTATTTTTCTGACATAATACACATAACTTATTAAGCAGAATTAAATCTTTGATGAATTCACAGTGCTTCAAAGTCATTATTTTGACGTAAGTGACAATCTTAGACAGCAAACTGTATGAGATTAGACAGATGCTGTATTGACCAAAGGAAAGATCCTGGAGTTGGCTTTTTGACTAAGACTCTGATAAGTGTTAGCTTTATTTTAACTCTTACTTTCAAAAATGAGACACAGTCAACAACACCATAATATCTGACATTAGGATGCATTTAGGAAAAAAACGGTATTTGATAGGACTTGATCCATGTAGTAAGTAAAACTTCACAAGGGAAAATCATGGAATCATAAAACTAGAAGGAATAATTAAGATCTACCAGTCACATTCCCTTTTCTTCTTATATCTGAGGAAAATGAGAGCAAACTATATAAAGCTATTTACCCAAAGCCACCTGGCCAATCATCAGAAGGACCAGAACCCTTGTCTTTGACTCTCCTGGCTATAAAGATTGCTGAAGATGAATGTGTTAGTGTTTACTTGGTTCTCTAAACACTAAATTCACTAATGAATGATATATTCTCTGTATAAATCGATGGAGTACAAGTTAAACTTCTGAAAAGAGCAAAATACATTTCAGAAAGCTGCTAAATTTACTACTCACAGTAGCGTGACAACAGAATTTCACTTCACTACAACTTGTTGTTTCATTATTGCTTCACAGGGATACAATAAATCCTGGAAAACTATGGTTTTGAAGTTGTGTTCACTCTCCTGGATCATTAGGATATTACTCTGCAGATTTCAACAATAACGTATCAACTTTTAGTCTAGGACCACAAACCAAAAACAAAAAATAAATTAATGGTTTTACAAATGTCTCACAGTCACTAGAAAAATCTCCTACTTTACAGAAATACTTGAAATTATTTAAAGTTAAATAATTCTCTTGGAGTATTTAAAGTTTAATTATTGAAATATGAAAAGCAATCTTCAAAGATGTTGTGCTTGAATTAAAATAATATGGAGCCATATTTTACAGCATGATAACAATGTTTTAGAAACAAATCTAAACTTGTTCATACTAAAGAAAGGAACAATGTTTTTTAATTTAAAGCCATCTCTACTATATCCAGTAACTCCCTTGTAGGAGAGTTTAATTTGCTAATTAGACTGATGGTACCTGCCTTCATTGTGACTTATGGGTAATTAGATGTTACAACTGAACTACTAAGAGAGAATGGACCCCAAAGGGCAGTCAACCAGATCATTATCTGAGGAAAGCAAGCTAATTATCACCGTAAAGTTCAAACTAGAGGAACTCATCTAAATATCTAGTGGACTCTCTGGGGTCAAATCCTTACGTTTAGTGAATTCACACCATACAATCTTTTTATTACATTAAAAAATGGACTTTGATATAAGAAAAATTTACAGAATCAGAAAATGTGTACAGAGGGAAAGAAAACTCACAGAGCTAGACCCACTGAGTTCCAGAGAATTTCTTATAAACCACGGAATATGGAAGTCTGCATCTGAAGTTAGGACAAGCCCACCCAGGTGACTGACAACCTTTTAATTCCCTTTGTGGAATATCCAGGAAGTGAGAATATTCTGCAGTGACTTCCTCTTATGTGGCTATAGAAAATACTCCACGCCTCCAACAAACAAGACCCCATGATCCCTGGAAATCAGGGGGAGAGACCTAAATGCATCTTGGAGCACTGAGCGCTACTCAGTATTGTATAATTGAAAAAAGAACAATGAGGATTAAAGAAAGGGGGAAAGAACACTATTTGTGGGCTTAACAGACATGATCTATGTTTTTTTTTTTTTTTAGTTCCCAGTAACTATCTAGACAGTATTCTATGAGATAAGCATTTTGTGGTCCAAACAACCAACTTACAAATAAATTGAAATAATGCTTCTTGTTTGTTAATTGGTAATACAGAAATGTTTCAACGCCTAAGTAAATTACAGTCATGAGATTATGAAGTTTTCTTAAATGTTTATTACTGTAGAAATCCTGACAGAACATGGCCTTTCAGGACTCTGGCACATACAGCATCTTCATATGGTTCAACTGTGTTGCTCTGGCTTTAGTTCCCTGACGAGATAGTAAAGCTCCAGGCTTATTTGCAGTTGAGGCTGTATTGTAAGAGTTCTTTGAAATTTTCTTTGCAGTTTCCACACGGGGTAGCCAGAGAGTCTTTGTGGTGGGGAAGAGTGAGCAAAGGGAGATGTGCAGGAGATGGGTCTTCTGTACAGCAGATGTTCCAGAGCAAAGAGGGACAGGATGGAACTAGCCTCTACAATACTGCTTATACACCCATGTGTTACTTTATTACTTACCAGAACTTCCTTCTACATTTGCAATAGATATAAGAGAATGAATTATCAGTATCTCACCATGAAATAGAACTTTCATATGCTTTGTACTTTGGGCTCAGCATTCAAATGCTTTCTTCAAATGGAAATGCTGTTCCTCTTCATCAGTACAAGGGCTTACTCAAGGCTCCAGTTACTGCCTTGGTAAATATCTGTTGAATGAATAAATGTTGCTAGGTCTCTAACCAAAGCCTAACTCAAAGCTTGACTGTCTGCTACATTCTAAAAATAATAATAATAAAAAAAAGAATGCCCCAAATCCCTTTCTCATCCATGCCACTTTATAGACCTCCCTCCCAGGACTATTCTGATTCCAAATGCTGGAATCTAGCTTCCTATAGTTTCATCTCCATATCTCTGTTAGGGACAGGAAGAACAATAGAGAAGGGGACATATTTTGAACTAAATCATCTCTGATTCTTTCATAGTGAAAATTAGAAAGCCAAATACCCCTTTAATTGACCCATTTGTGAAACAGTTATAAACAAACCCAAAAAAAGAAAAATTAAGGGTTTTTTAATACTACACTAATAACAATAAGAAATAAGAATAAACTTTTGTATTCAGAGAAACGTCAATATAGAATAATTCTGATATCTGTTAAATTGGAAGCAGAAAGGGATTATGGATTTTACATGAACCTCTATTGCAATGGATTATGGAAGGAAACTTAATATTATTGCCTTTGATTACAGACCCGCAAAGTAGGTTTGAAAAGTAAAAAAAAAAAAGAAAAGAAAAAAGAAAAACAGAGAGCACACTGCATACTGAGATTCCATTTCAATAGATATTGGACTATACTTGTCAGAGATTCCAACAAAGCTCTCATAATGTCTTAGATATGGCAGAGTAAGAGCAGTGGATATAAAATGCACCTATTTCCCGTAAAAGAGAACAAAAGATTGATGCATTTTATCACAGACAGTAGGAAATGTTTTATTCTGTAAGTTATTTGATTTGATTTTGTTCCTGCTGTTTGTTTTTAATTAGAGGGAGAAGCATTTCCAAATTTAAAAAGCTAAGGAACATCTCCAGGTCTTAAATAGCTAAGTTCAAAATGACTGTATAGTATTTCTTCAGCTTTCCCTTCCCATACCTATTTCTGTGCACATCAGTCACCTTTCCACTTTGAATTACAAGCCCAAGTTGGACTTGCTCATGAGTTTGCTATTACTCTGTATGGATAGAAATCTGTTTGGTTCTATTGACTTGACAAATATTTTTCTTTCTCATTTTACATGCATTATTTTCAGCCCACAGAATCCTAGGCAAAGCCTTGCTATAAAAATCCCTCTTGTTGAGAAGAGCCCATATGCCAGGATGTTTGTCTGACTTCACACAACAGGAACCAGAGGGCAATGCCCACCTTGGCAAGTGCTGGCCAGGATTAACATGATGGCCACCTGCCAACAGTAACTGCATGACAGAGCTCTGGTATGTCACTGCATTCAAACAAGGCAGTATTTGCAGATTATGAAACATTTTGAGAAATAAGCATAAAACCTCTAAGCACAAAATCTTATAAGTATCTCTGCTCTAGATGAGGAGAGGAGAAGCATGGAGAGGAGAAGCATCTATCTTCAATTTTTGAAGATTTTATGCTAGGATTCATCATTCGCATACTCTCTACGCCCAGCATCCATGACTAATTGTACTATGACTAATGTTGTATCATTCTTCCTATGCATTCTCTATTTCTTTCCTAGAACACTTGAAGGATAATTTAGAGGAATACATGGCTCGGTTTTCCAAAGTGAGAATTGTTCGTACCAAGAAAAGAGAAGGACTCATCCGGACCAGACTCCTGGGCGCATCTATGGCCAGAGGAGAGGTGCTGACATTCCTTGACTCCCACTGCGAGGTCAATGTGAACTGGCTGCCCCCACTCCTTAGTGAGTATAATTGTCACTGAGGCACTCTGGGAACTTTGGGGGCCACAAGAACTACAGCCCTGAAGAGTGAGAGCAAGGTGCTGCAACAAAAGCTAGAGACCCTTCTGTAATTTTAGCAGAGAGATCCTTGAATTACTTCTGAACTGCTATTGAGGATAAACAGACAACTAGAAAACCACATTGAAACTGATATTTTAGGGCTGGGGGTACAGCTTAGGGATAGAATGTTGCCTAGCATGAACAAGGCCCTGGGTTCAATTCACAGTACTGCAGGGAAAAAAAAAAGGTAAATAGTATTTTAATAATTTAAATAATATCAACTCTAAGATTTTAAAAATTTTTTCATTTATCTTAGACATCCTCCTTTATAGTAGTTTTATTGTAGTTACATTCATTGGGTAAATACTAAAAATGGACTTTTTTACAGTCATCTCTTAATTACAATAAGACTCAAATGCATATATTATACTTTAACAATTATTACAGGATTCTTAAAGAAAAGAGGAAGTAAAATTATTACAACCCAGTATAGAGTTAAAGTTAAAAGCACTTTGCCATTTTCTAGGATTTATAGTGACATTTTTGTTGTTCCTTCCACTCCTGGCACCAGCCTATAACCCTAAATATAGAGATGCTCTCAGTATGATAGATCTTAAGTGTTCTTGCTGTGGCTAAAAGGTGGGGAAGAAGGGAGACTGTCACATGGCACATGGACTATTAGAAACATGAATGAACAGAAACTAATTCAAGTGAGAAATGTTAAGTGTGGCTCAGTTCAAGCTCCAATATTTTTGTTTTATTTTACACTGAAGTCAGCTATAAGTTGTAGCTAAGAAATAAATCGTATGCCTGAGGGGGGAAAAAAAAAGATCTTTCTAAAAAAAATTTTGGGTGCACATCATTGTACTTCTTTCTGTTCTTCCAGGTTTTGCCCAATCTTCTTTTATTGTAAATAAATCCCTGACCTCAGAACTAGAGGCAGTAACAACTGCCTATACAATAGCTGTCTCAGGAAGAATGATTTGCCGTTGAATACTGTGTAGGATTTCAACTAGAACGAGCCAAGCTCCATTAGTAAAAAGATGGGTGGGGAAGGGGGGAGGATATTGATCGAAACTGTGTAGGATTTAAAACAGAGAACAACCAGCAACCAGCAACACCCCCACCACATTGCCCATCCACACACCCCTGTACAGATGACTGCCAGCCATCCCAATCAACAGGAATGTTTCAGTCTCCTATAGTCAGAGACTCCTCTGAGCTTTTAATTAAAAGTACCTTGTTCAAGGACATAGCAATTTAAAGCTTCATCAGCAACAGTGAGATCCCCTCAAAACTGAATTTGACCTATATGGTGTTGAATACTCAAGGAAGTCAGCAAAAGGCCTACCTTATTTATGAACCAAAGCAATCCCTAAATGCCAATTATGGAGTCTCTGATTGTTCGCTAGGAATCTAATAGAAAGAAAAAAATGAAGAAAGAGGGAAAAAAAAAAGAAAAGAAGAGAAACCCACAACCCACTTTTTCTCATTAAAGCATTTCATTTCCTGTAGGCCTGATGGATAAGAAATGATTCAACCTCAGGATCGCTATCTTTTTTTTTATTTTCCTCTATCAGTGTCTTGACACATCATCCAAAATGAAAAAACAGGCGGAGCCACACAGTTTTGTGGTTCATTTTTCACCTTGGGATTATACCTGAATTTCAATTTCCTATTAAGAGTCTGTTTGTTTGATCCCTGGAAATTGAAATGTAGGCACAAGCCTTGGATGAAAAATTAGTCATGCAGCTTTCACCCTAAGCTACTACAGCTGGAGGAGAACTGAAAGGAAATTTGAACGGAAAGTTGACAGTTAATTTAACAGACTCATTCTCTTCGGGTCACCTTGGGACTCCTTGTTGGTCAAGGAACTTGTAAATCAATCTGATTCTGAGTTTGATTGAAGAAAGTCAGTGAAACCTTAATACTAAAATACCTACAGAGGTGATAGAGGAAATATATCGGACACAGCACTGATGGTCTCCTCTGTCAAAGACATCTCTGGGGAAACACCATTTATATAAAGATTAAAAACCATTAGAAGGCTTGCCCAGGTGAAAATGGATGCTTAGAGAGCCCTTGGTGGAGGTGAACAGGAAATAGTGCTGGGAATCTTTCCATCTACTAATTAGCAGACGGGAGCCATACTATCTAAAATTGCAACCCTTTCCACACCCCAGCATTCCATATTCCCCTAACCCTATTTTGTTTTCTTTCCATCTCATTTAACACCTTTTAAAGCACTAGAGAATTTAGTGATTGATGTTTTTAATGTTTGTTAAATGTTTTTTCTTCATTCCTGAAGACAGTGATGTTTGCATTGGTATTCACTGCTGTAGCTCCTAGGATAGTGACTGGCACACAATTTTACCTCAAATAAATAATTATTGAAATACAAATGAATGAAATGCATGTAGCCCAGAAGCCAAGATCTTCAACAGAATTTTGTGGTTTCTACATCTTGTTTTATCAGCATCATCAAAACAAGGCCACTTGTTATTACAGCTAATAAAATCTTTTGCTTCCTGCCCTATGCTTAGGAGAAACTTGTGAAGCAAATGGATATCCTCCATACTATAAGAACTTATCCCTGACACAGATTACATTAACTTCTGGATCTCTGGGAAAAAAAAATATAATATGGAAATAAGCAGATCCCAGAATATTTCAAAATGATACCCTTTGTTTAATGTCACATTCCACATCCAAAGGTCTTCCAAATAACAAGAGAGCAGATGTTCCCACTTAAACATTCTGTGTGTCAGACAGTATTGGTTTGTTATAATAAATATTGATTAAATGCACATTCTTGGGAAGGTGCTTCACACACAGCTTTTCTATGTGAACCCAAGTATGTTAATGTTAGTTCCCTGTGCTGACTGACAATATCATCACAATAACAATATCTACATGGGAAATGAGAGGGGAAAAAATCATCTCTGCTACAATGAGAAACACTCTGGCAACCTGGAAAGACTGGGTTTTGAACCTGGACAGTTAAACGGAGGTTCACTGTTTGTGGCCCTCAAAAACTGAGTGACCCTCTTGACAAGTTACTTAATTTTTCTGAGCTCAGTTTCCTCATGCGTAGATTAGGAGTGACAATAATTGCCACCTCACATGGTGTATAGGAGTATTAGAAATAGCATGAGTATAATTCACTTAGCAGTAATTGCTCAAAAATTTAATAGTAGGAGGAGTCACCAAAGTAATATCGTACCACCTAACACTTTTGGGATATGATGTGAGAACATAAAATAACTTTGATAAACAGAGTATGTCTCAAAGAACAGTGACAAAATAGGACTGGACAAAAATCTCTGGTCAGTTGAGAACAAAGAGTTTTGTGTATGATCTGTCAGCATTTAGGGGGAAACAGCCATCGTGACTTATATGATGAGATGCTACAAAACTCATAAAGTTAAATATTTACATTTTGGAACCTCTAGAAAGCAGGCCAATATTTTCTCAGCAGGCTCCAGCTGTATGCTTGAGGGAACACAAGTACTGTTTATACTCTGTGCATATTGGATGCATGATAAAATGACAGATTGGGGACAGGTCAGAGCAAAAATGTGACAGAGGTAGAGCTAAATGGACCTCTGCGAGTCTCTCTGGGACATAACTTTCTTAAGGAAAATACAACAACTCTAATTGTACCTAATCACTGTCCCATCACGTTATGTCCAACATTCAGAGATTCCTGCAAAGTGCTCTGGCCACGACAGGAAGCCAAAGCCGCGAGCATTCTGCATTAGTAGGGATGTGTAAGCTTCTCTTTGCTGCAAAATGATAGATGACCTAGGCAGGCATGTCATTTCCTATTTTGTGCTTTCATTTTTCAGACCAAATTGCACTAAACCACAAAACCATCGTGTGTCCCATGATCGATGTCATTGACCACAATCACTTTGGGTATGAGGCACAAGCTGGGGATGCCATGCGCGGAGCCTTCGACTGGGAAATGTACTACAAAAGAATTCCCATCCCTCCAGAGCTCCAGAGGGCAGATCCCAGCGACCCTTTTGAGTGAGTAGCAGCTGAGGGAGGGGACGAGGGAGAAAGGGCAGGTAACGCATTCCACCTGAGTCAAACCTGGGACCCATGAGAACAATTATCTGTGATAAAATGGAATAAAACAGGTGGTAACAATATGCAAAACACCAGGGAAAGGTCAGATGTACAAGCTGTAGAAAATCACAAGCTGTGCTGAATACATGGATCACCCCTTCTCAAACTTTTGCTAAGCATAACAGAGAGTGTGCAGGGATAAAAAGAATCAGGAAAATGTGCAGTTAACAGAAAATACATGGACAAGAACTGAAAGTTCTCCTTTGAAACATCCTCTTATTTACAATTCTCTGGGAGTTTTTGTTTGTTTTGTTTTGTTCTGTTTTTCCCAAAAGGAGTATTGAAATTAACTATTTTAGTTTTCTTTTACTGGGAATTGATATAAAATGTGAACCAAAACTTAAGCCTACATTCTATACCCTACTGGAAATTGTTAATTTATTATGAAAGGTACTAATCCTGAGTAGGCAATTCTACAAGTTAAATTTGGGGAATTCGATCTAACTGACCCATCTAAAGTAAATATTCTTTCATAACTCTGCCTCTAGTATAACTATTACTTAGAAGTAAAACTTACAACAATAATCTAGCAATTTCTACAAAATTAAATCCTTTTTTCCCATTGTGCACACAAGATTGCATATTTCAAGAAAAAGAAAAAAAAAGACATAATGCTTACTTTGACAACTCTCAGGACCAACCATTAATGGTGAAAGATAAAATGTTATCAACAATTAGGCAGAGATTGCCTAAGGTATAGCATAGCTATTCTACATACTGCACCCTTGATCTCATTAAGTCTATATCATTTTATTATACATTTTATTAGTACAAGAAAATTGTCTATGATCGAGGATTTGCACATTCTGTAAGAGCCCATTTTAAATGTATTCAAATCAATATTGTCTTTTTATCAATAACATGAGCTGTCAAAGTTGGGAGTAGAGAAGATACTGAATACAAAAGCCACTTCTATGATACTAACTCTAAATTCCAATAAACTGTTAATAATTATCAGAAAAATGTTTCCTCCAGTGCTAATCTCTAGAAAGATGGACTCCTGGGGAAGCAGAGGAAATTTCAGAAGTCATTTGCCTGATACAATGGGACAAAGTCAGTTCTTTTGTGAAATGAAGCACCCTCATTAAATATCCAGAGCTTCTAGACTTAGTGATTTGAGATCTTCAGATCTCAAATGACTGGAAAGTTTTTAAAAAGAAATAATGAAGAGCCTTTATTACTCCCTCATATGCACTGGCCAAAATTTCATGCATATTTAAAACTACTAAAGAAGGTTTTTAGGCATCTATATGAAGGAGTTTCTAGTAAGCATTTGAAGTGGGCCCACCTGAGAGATGCTCCCCAGACTTCCCTGAAGGTACCCATCTTAAAGTCTTGGCAAAGAGACTTAAGCCCTTTTGGGATAAATAGTAAGTGGATGAGGCAATGCATATGTTAATTAGGTCAATTTAGCCATTCCACAATACCAAAATGTCTCAAAACATATCATACACCATAAATACAAACAATTGGAATTTACTGAAGAAAAAGCAAATAAGAAAAAAAGTAAAAAATTATTTCAAATCTTAAAAAGAAAGTCGTGGGGGTAGGGGAGTTGGGTGTAGTCGCGCACACCTGTAATCCCGGCAGCTCCTGAGGCTGAGGCAGGAGGATCCTGAGTTCAAAGCCAGCCTCTGCAAAAGTGAGGTGCTAAGCAACTCAGTGAGACCCTGTCTCTAAATAAAATTCAAAATAGGGCTGGGGATGTGGCTCAGTGGTCGAGTGCCCCTGAGTTCAATCCCTGGTACCACCCCAAAAAGGGGAGGTAAAAGAACAAATATGCCCTAAGCACAGCAGAACCGTTATCATACAGACGGCAGCAATTGTCACAGTGCAACTGCTGCAATCCTAGGTTACCATGTTTCAAGGGCTAGAATTGATCCTTGATGACTTTCCAAATGCTGTAATAATAACTGTAATAATAACTAATAATGACCTTTTACTTTACTTGCACCATGATGGCAGAGTGAAACTTTGCTTTGTGAAACCCTGGTACCAAAATGCTACCAAAGGACTCTAACATATTCTCAGTGCCTACACTAACGGTCAGACAGACCCTGGCTGTGGCTATCACAATACCAAGCACCTTGCTTAACCCCAGAGCTGACAGAATTGGTAACTTTCAGAATTAGATTACCACTTGTTCCTGTCACCAATTTAGGTGGTTACTGTCACATCAAAAATTGCACCAGTCTATTGAATATTACCATCGTTCTGCTTTAAGTCCCTTTGATGCCAAAGAATGTGGACACTTTAACCTTTTGTAATAAATGTAACTTCCAGGAGGTGTCCACTTTGATCTTAAAAACTGCATTTCCTTCCTAATAATAAAAGAATGGTTACCCAAGTGCTCAAAGCAGTGCATCAGCAATTCCATTATCACAGCAGTCACCAGAATGTGCTCATAAACAGACGTGCTGTAGGCTAAAACTTGCTTCTCTAAGATGTAAAGCTTTAAGATACACAGAGCAAATGCAGTCTACCCATATATCTCTCTCAAAGTCTTTCATGTTTCAAGAGGCTGCAGGGTTTTGCCATTTTTCTATGGGAAGATGGGGGACGCTAATAAGATGGGAAGAAGGCAAAGAATGAGGATATATAAATGTTTTGCACTCAGCATGACTTTTCATACAATATATATGCAAAAATTATCTTTTTCTAACAGGTTTATCAGATGGCTTAAAGAGGCTACCTGAGTTTGCGTATTTATTCTGCCATTTATTTGACTTTTTCATGACTAATCACTGGATAGAGCAGTGTTTTTCAACATGAAAATCCTGTGAAATGAGTGGAGTATGATCAATATCTATTAATCAATTGATTTGAATTGAATTAACATTTTCTGGGTAGTATACTGTATGTGAGCATGTGTTATTTGTCAAATATTCAATTTCAGTCATAATGCATATATGATCCTGGGGTGTGGCATAAACTGTGTTTCCCAGTATAGCTCACACAATCAAAAGAATTCAAAATCCACCAACTTCCTAAACTAGGAATCAAGACCTTCAATGATCTGACCAGAAAAAAAAAAAAAGGAGAATTGATGCATAACTTTAACAGTGAGAAAATTAAAATTTACTTACACTTATAAAGGAATGTATTTTTTAGACACATGGCTCCCAGAATATGATAGAAAATGTAGCACTACTGATTCTAGTTACTATATGGCAGTCATAATTTGGCTCGGACTGGATAAATTTCAGGAACATTCTTGAGTTTTGATCAAAGAAAACCACAGTGATCACCTTTTTTCCATATGATGGTATGGAATGCTTTTAGGAAATGCGCATTATTCGCGGTTCTTAGACGACATCCTCACTCCTGGGTCATCTTGAATGCAGAGCACTTAATTAAGCATGTAACCTTTTCTGTATGACAAAACATCTCTCTCTTTAACCACAATGGTGAAGGGAAAAATTGCCTTTTGCTATCTGACCACTAACTTCTTCAACCTCATTTGATTGTCTAACAGTTTAGAAAGAACTAGAAGAAACTGTCTTGCCAAGTTTCTTTGTCAATGCAAGCAATCACTAGACAGTGTCCAGAACCGTGTCCAGTCTCTGCTTAAACTCATCAGGAAACTAAATTTGCTGCCTCCAAAGGCTACCCATTCCAGTAGACTTATTGACAGGAACCTTTTTCTTTGCATTAAAAAAAAAAAAAAAAAATCTGTCTCCCTGATCCCAAATTGTCCTACTTGAGATGCAAGGAAAGTCTAATAACTCTTCAATGACAGAGCTGCTATAAGAATTTGAAAACAGCTGCCTTGTGTCTGCCTCCTAGGAGAGAAAAAAAAAAAGAAAAGAAACTTTTTTTCTTTTCCAAGCTAAATATTTCCTCTTCTACCACCATGTTTTCCGGGTCCTCCAGAATCCTGTAAAAGTTCATGCTTGTTGATATAACTGTTCAATAAATAGAAATTCAGTTGACTACTGCAATCTCACCCACGTTTCAACAATTTGTCAACCAAAATAGCAAGAGACACTTTGTCCAATGTGCTAGGAACTCAGATCCTAAAATACAACCTCGTCAGCCTTAAAAGTAAAGTTAATTTACTGGGAATTTGTGTTAGTTCCTAGGGATCATGCTTCCTTTTCCCAAGTCCTCACAATCAATTCAGCAACTCATTCAGTTTTGAAAGTTCACTGTATGTTTCAAAATCCACCTCTATCCTGACTTTGAATTGGGGAGAAATTACTTTTACACTGCCAATCTTCCTCAGATCTCCACAGATCCTCAAAGACTTCCATAACATAGAGTTTGAATCATTCTGGCTGGAATTCTAGCACACAACTGTTAGTGAGGACTAACACCTATTTTCCACCAATATATACCACCAATTTCAGAAATTTCAAAAATAAGGAATCCATTGTTGGGAGGAAAACTTACAGACTACGTGCATCCATTCATTCTTTCAGAAACCCCTACGTGCAAAGGCTTATGTGTTTACAGTCAGTGATTCCTCATCTAGGGTCACTACCCAGCCTAAAATGTTGCTGGGTATGGATAGTAATGGCTTCCACCTATTGTCAAGCACTTCAAGGTTTCACTAAAAACACTGAATATCCCCTGAGGCCTAGGGCCAATTTAGAAATCCTTGTGAGCTGGTTCTGCTGTTCAGAAGCATGAAGCCTAGCCCTTGCTAAAATGGATTAAGTACTACTTCTCAGTTATTGAGACTTATACCACTATTGCATGAAAGTAGAATGCCTTCCAAAAATTTACTGTATCTTCCTTTGTTCTTCCAAAGGACAAAGCAGGAAACTTTTGACTTTCTTTTTTATATAAGAGAATGACAAAGTTTTGATGCCTATGATATGTAGTTGTCAGTGCTTATTAGGAACATTTTTTTTTTTAATTTACACCTGGCGTAGGATATTTTAAATGTGAAATAATCACACATTAATCAAGCTAGAAGAAATCTTAGAGGCAATTCAGCCTCTTGATTTTACAAACAAGGACAGCTACATTATAGAGTTTAAGTGGCTTATCCAGTGTCATAAGTAATGAATTCAACAGGTGCCACTAGAGTCCAAGGTTCTGACTCACCACCTGATGCGATTCTTTCTTTTACACTATGGTGGCAGAGAGAAAATCAACAGTTGTTAAGGTCTAATTCTATGACAGGAACTGGGCTAGAAAGTTTACACACATTGCTAACTCATTTAAATCCTTATTTCAAGGCTGTGAAATAAATAATACTGTCCACATTTTTACAAGTGAGGTGTTTGAGACTCATAAAGATTAAGTTGCACACCAAAAATAAATAAAAATCGCATGCTGTATTGTTAGTAAAAAAAAAAAAAAAAAGATTAAGTAGCTTACCATAGTTTACACAGGACATTATAATAAGAACCCAGAACCAAAGTGCCCTCTATTCCATAGAACTGTCTACCTCCCTCTCAGAGAAGATGCATTCTCCAGCATTTAAGGAATAATCATGGTTAAGAAGAAAACACCGTTTTCAGGGAGTATACTAGCTTCTTCCCCAGACATAGCAGTGAGACTATAAGTGAATATCACCAAGCTGAAAGCATCACTGGCTTTTCCCAATCCCAGTCTTGTTTGAAGACACATCCGGGACACTGGGTTACACCAAGTCATCCCAGGGCTGCTCAGACAGGCTGCACCTCCTCAAGGGGCCCCAGAAGATGGTGTGCAGGAGGGAGAGATCTAGCCAGCCCTCTGCTCACAAGACCACCAGCCAGACTAGACTGGAGGAAAAGGAGCTCTCTCCCTGATGGGGGTAAAACCTCAATATATTAATTGCAGGTCATCTTACTCAAAGCTTAGAATGAACCAATAGCCTTAATCAGCACCTTATTGAGCAACTACATTAAATATTTTAACATTCTCAGGTGTACTGCAGTGAAGGGTGGGGATCCATTAGCTAGTGCAGAATTTGAAAGTAAAGATTATCTCTTTCACTCAAAACTCTTTCCAGGTGGGTTTTGATCCAATATTAGTAATCCCAAATTTAATCAAAATCAGTAAAGCATGAAATTGACTCCCCATGGAAAACCAGATTGGTCAAACTCTGAATTTAATGTGGAATATAAAATCGTAAGTATAACTTTGGGGGTCACCTCCACTTTCACCTCTGAGCAAAATTGGATGCTGTTCATCATCCCTTTTTTCTGTCCTGCCCCAATCGGGCACCTCTAAAGTCTAGAGTATCAGTTTGGAAAATGGGAATTTTCTTCACACCCGGCTTCTCAAGCCAAGTAATTTTGCTATGATCTTCAAGCAATTCCTTCCTAGTCTTGCCCCTTTTCCCTCAAAAAAAAAAAAAATTAAATTAAATCATTGCATACAAACTACCATTTACTTCCTTCCTCAGCCTCAACCTCCAACCACCCAATTCTCTGTGATTGAGGTCTTAAAATTTTTGCCCTGAACTTTTGAAGGAATTAGATTAGAATAAACATCAATTTAATCTAGAGATGAGATGCAGGAGAGTGAAATCAGACTTGGCTTTCACAACTTTCAATCAGAGTCTGCCTGACCTTCACATTCTTCCAGAAACCCCTCAATTAAGCAAACCAAATGACCTATTTCATGAAGTCTACATAGCATGCCCTATCAAAACTAGCATTTTGTCTAGCACTTTCACAGTATGTAAAACACTCACTACACTGACCCCTTTTAGTCATCCTTTAGGGAATAGCTATTGTCATTTTTCTATTTTTATAAATAAAGGGAGTGAAAAAAAAAAAAACAAAGAAATTAAGTGGTTACCACAACTAGTAAGAGGCAAATTCAGAACTCAAAAACCATCTCCATTCATTCATTCAGACTTCAGACCTGTTTTTAATCTATAATCTCACAGGACTCAAATCAATGCCTTCTTTCATTCATTCAGACTTTAAGTCCTAAGGTTAATCAATTTTTTTTTTTTTACCTCTCCTTTGAAGAGAAACTTCAGGAAGTACTTTTGTCAATTAATGTTTCCTAGTGAATCCATACAACAAGAGGAGGGGGGGAAGAAACAGATTGCCTCATTCCCCACGCTGTGTTCTCGTTAGGCCAAGCTGGAGCTGATAGGTTGAAAATGTCAGCTCTCAGCTACTTACTAATGAAGGGAAATGTCAACAATGCCAGCTTCTGTTCTGTTTATAACAAGATCTAATTCAATATTTGACAACCGCAGAAGGACAAAATGTTTAGGGAAAAATACTGTCGCACTTCTAAATGGCGTCCTCGTCTGCAGAGGGTGAGGATAAATGAGCAGAAATGGCTCAAGTGCCTAAAAAAAACTAGTCAAAATATTTCATACAATCGATCTTCCTCAAAATTCCAGAATGAAATCTCACTGAAGATTTTTGTTAATATAAAGAAAAATTGCTGTCATGTAGGCAGAGATGTTCCAAAGCAAAATTGTTAGTTACCCATCCCTCTCTGTCTGGACTTGTTCCTGCATAGCTCAGCCCTAGAGGCCCTTGGGTTGCCTCAGCCTCTAGTCTTCCGGGGAGTCATGTGTGGTTAACAGTTCTCAGGAAGGGATTGCAACAATCTCTTTTCCCTTGTCAGGGTCCACCCAACAAAAATGACTCTTCCTTTTTTCCCCCAGCCGGGAAAAAAAGGGGGGGGGGGCATGTGAGCTACGTCAACACAATACTCTCTCTTTCCTTTGGCACTCAGAATATTAACAAAGTCAATTCCTAAATTAGCAATCGCTACCATTACTTCCTGGTACCTCCCTGGTTCTGTAGTTTGTCCTGGTCTATTTAGATCTCTCTGTGTTCCTGGAATAGCTTTGGCCTTGAGACCCCCTCTTTCTGGTTTCTGACAAGTACTTTCTGATTTTTGAACCTCTTTTTTCCTGCTCTCACTTTCTCAGGAGGCCTGGTATGTTATGCTATTTGGAAAGAAGATGAGTCCTAGTCCTCTATCCTGAGAGAGATTTTTACCCCTGTGTGCCAATCACTCAGGACCATGGTTTTAGTGGATCCCCAGAACCTAAGCCTTTTGTTCTAACTCTCCCCCATTTTTATTTCTTTGGTAACTTTCCCTCTTGAGTGCAGGACTTCTGGCTCTCATTCCTGCTCTTGCTTTGGTACTGCCTCCCTGATCAAGTTCAGTCCTGAATTCTTCATCCCAAGCATCTCTGGGTAGAATCATCTAATCTGTCTAGACCTCTAGAACCATCCAGTAGCTATCCACAGAATTGTACCACTTAAGACCTAGAAAATGCTCCCCAAAGAATCAGAGGGGTCACAAACCTAGATTGAGAACTGTTTTTATTGTTCATTTACCTTTTTTTGTCAGCCATTACCTACTTTGCTCTGCTTACCAAACTGGTATCCTGAGTCTCTCTAATATCTGAGGACAATTTGCTTTGTCTTACCCTTGAGATGTGATTTGACTCTACCTACATTCAATCCTTATTTGGACTGTTCTATGGATTCTGTGCTCTAGGATATGATCATTTGGTAAGCTTCCTGATCTTCTTTAATTTAATTGTTGTTTTCACTTAGCTAAGAATAAAGCTCCCTGAGCCCATGAAAATATTGTCATGACCCCCCTTTCCAAGGCTCAGCAACATTTACGTTGCCCATCATACCATCATACCAGAGTATGGCAGAATTTAACAAAACCAGCCTGGCACGGTGGCACTACCTGTAATCACAGCAGCTCAGCAGGCTGAAACAGGAGGATTGCAAGTTCAAAGCCAGCCTCAGCGACTTAGCAAGGCTCTGAGCAACTTAGCAAGGCCCTGTCTCAAAATAAAAAGGGTTGGGGATGTGCCACAGTGGTTAACCACCCTTGGATTCAATCCCTGATACAGAAGAAAAACAAAAAGAATTTAAAAGAACCCTTCTCCATTTGGCCAAATTTCATCTTCTCATTCCAGCAGACAAGAGTTATAGACCCAAACCTACATTTGTATAACTCTATTTTCTCACCTGAAGCTTCCCTGCTAAGATATCTTCTCCAGCTCTGCTAGCCTTTCTTCCCTTCTCAACAACTCTGTTCTCTTCTAATCACTGCTAACACTGACATTAGAATTAAACTCCATAAGGGCAGAGAGGATGGTCTCATTCAAATTATTCAGTGCTGCCTCACTAGCATCCAGTACGTGCATACAACAGGCACCTGGGAAGTATTTACTGGACGCATGAAATAAATATTAAAGACAGGAGAGACTGTGGTCAGGTAAGCCTGTGCATACTTGCAGAAAATTTGAGTTTTTGGGAAAAGGACACTAGCTAAGGAAAATGCTATAGTAGAAATGAGCATAATTCACTGAAGACCAGGCTGAATAGAACATAGATTCTTACATGATAATGTAAAAAATAAAGAAGAAATAAAGGAGATGACAGAAGGCCTTTATTCTCTATGTACAAAGAAGAAACATGATCAAGAACAAACAGAAGGGCTTCCTGTTGTCATTTGCATTATGAATGACAAGCAATGTCATTTTTAAATCAAAAGCTAAGAGATAACATCTTTAATAAGGAGACTGTTAACTAAGGGAATGACATTGATCTTTCAGTTTTGTCCATTTCTAACAAACACCAAGATGCTATAAGAACCAAGAGCTGTCTAGATCTAGCTTATAAATGGTTCAAATTCTTCTTTTTTACAGAAAGTAGATACATATAAATAACAGGAATGAGAAAGAGACAAAGGCTGGCTTTGACTCGGTGCTGATGCCTTCTGAGGTGGGTAGAGTTCTCTCAGGATCACACATGGCAGAAGATGAGCCTGTGCTCAGAGTCAAGCACATGGCAGAGAAAAGGACTTTAGGAAGGAGACAACACCCTGTCTCAGTGCTCTAACAAAGAGTAGAACTAAAAATGACTCATAGAATAGTAACGCATACTCCTCTTCATGCAAAGAGAGATGAGCAATTTAGAAAAGTGATATGCTTTTGGTAGCTTCTCTGTAACTAAATCATCAGTCTTTATTGTTTGCTGTTCAGCTTATTGATTTGAACCAGAAGCAGCATCTGTAGAGGCTACGTTCATGGAGGCACAATTTGGCCAAGGTCATCATTCCCTCCTTCAGTGAAGTAACCAAGCAACGGCCAGAATGCCAAAAGGCAGAGACAAAATGTCTTCTTCCTCTTCATCCTCCTCCTCCTCCTCTTTATTATTCTTCTTTTTTTAAGAGGGTGTCCTAACACATATTATAGTAGATTTGAGTAGATTCATCTAGAAATATGCTTAAGAGGTATGTTTGTGTTACTTGGAGTGCCAATAAAGTCAAACAAAATGGGTAAAGTCCCAGGTCACCAGGAGGGAAGGTGTCATGCTGGCTGTGAGATGGAGAGGGATTCTCTAGGTGGTGGTTTCTGATCCAGAGGTGACTTTGAGGGCATCTCTAGCTCTGATCTTCTTCAGCTGTAGAACTCTGGCGGCACCAGAATGTTGGCTGCCTGCATACCTTTCTCCTGTTTGCCCTGCTGTCGGTAGAACAACAGTGGAAGACAAAGACTGCCCAGGTCCTGATGTGGAACTTGGTGAGCCAGGGCAGGAGAGAGGACATTCATAAAGCCAGGGTCTTCCGGGCTGCAAGGATTGACTGGAAATTTTATCCACAGCCTGCCAAAAGTGATACACAAAGAGAGGAATTGTATGAAGTAAAAGGGAAGGTAAAAATATAAATAAGAAGAAAAGTAATTGCATCAAAAGCCAGAAAAGAGGAAGCAGTTCTGAACATAAATAGTAGGAGAAAACAGAATAGCTAGAGAATATTAGGGTTTGCATTATATGTCAATGTGGGACCAGGCCATCTCTCCTTCCCCTTCCCCACAGCCTGACCCTCACTGAGTCCACAAATTTAAAAGCCAGACAAGAACACAGGCTTGCTAAGTTTTTTTTCCCCTCTTTGCTTAACACTGCTCCAAGAATTATATTTTAACATTTGTAATAAAGAAATCATCTCATGGAAAATAATTCTAGCATATGTAGCAGGTTTTAGAAATACAGTTATAACTCAAGTGGGCATAAAGGCAATTTTCTTTCTCTCTATAACTGAACTCCACAGGACCAGACTACTGTTTCCAGTGTGAGCAGCAAGCTTGCTCCAAACATATTCGGGGTCCAGGACAAGAGTGCAAAGGAAGGCCCAGGTGGCACATGTCTCTATATTTAGAAATTATAAATCAAGCTAGCAAACCACTGAATTTTGTTCTGTGGTCCTACCTTGATAAATATACCTTCATAACACTCTAGAGGGTCAGGTTTGCATGTAGAATCCCTCTCAAAGGTTCTATGGCTGCTTACGGCAGTGTGGGGTTGTGTGATTCCCTACACACTTATTCTTCCTGTACCCCGACGGCACACACAGGTGGGCATGGAAGGCCACATGACCACTCCATCCACAAAATAGCCATCCTTTGGTTGCCCGTCAACCCTAAGGTTACAAATCCCAAGCCACAGGAAAGCATCCGCATGAAAAAGAATCAGAGAAGGAAAATAATCACAAGCCTCAGAAGCATACTCAGGACCATTTGTGCAGAGAATAACACAGTCTCCAGAACCCAGCTTACAAAAGGTGTGCAGCCTCAGATGAGCAGTCTCTTTAGTTTGTCTCTTTAGTTCCCAGGACTACCTATTGTCACAGGGGTGACAAAAAAGATCAGAGCTTGGACCCTTTTTCCTGAATCCGATGTCATTGAATATCAGAGGGCTCTTGATCTTAACAATTAAAAGTAGAATTGCCTCTTGAGGTTGCTTCTTGGACCCCCACAGACAGTGAAGCCCATGGATACTCAAGTCCCTTATATAAAATGGTGACGTTTTTGCATATAATCTACATATATCTTCCTATATACTTTAATCCATTTTGTCCCATCATCCCAAATGTGGAATAGCTGTAGAAACTTAAATATACAATATATAATTATAAAATAATAATAGTATTAATTAACACAATACATTTATATGCTCCAGATTATGATTTTCAACCTATTTTAATGAACCTTTGTCAGTTTCTTTGAAATATTCTCAGAATTGGGATTTAACTCAAGTTTTAAATTCTGCAAACATAATAAATATTTAAATATTTCAGAGTTATCATTAGCTCCAGTTAGGCACAGTGGCTCACAACTGTAATCCTAGCAGCTCTGGATGCTGAGGCAGGAGGATCACGAGTTCAAAGCCGGCCTCAGCGAAAGTGAGGTGCTAAGCAATCCAGTGAGACCCTGTCTTTAAATAAAATACAAAATAGGGCTGGGGATGTGGCTCAGTGATCAAGTGCCCCTGAGTTCAATCCCCAGCACCAAACAAAACAAAACAAAAGTTATCATGAGTGGTATATTTGCAGTTTACTTAAAACTTTCGTAGGTGTTTCACCACTGGGACAATGGGTTAACGGGTTAGATCATCTCTAGATTAGTTATAACTCCTAATACAACTCCTTTATACAATGCGTGTAAAGGGTTGCTATACTGTCATGTTAATGACAAAGAAGATGTTCTGTACCTGTTCAATACAGATGCAGTTTTTTCTCTGAATATTTTTATCAATGGTTGTTAGACCCCCAAATACAAAGGGTCAAGCATATATTTGCTGCAGTGTAGAACTGGGTCTCTTACAAGGAAATTCTCAGTACATTAGACATTCAACTCCAGTCAAAGCAGTAATCAAATTCCATGTCAGGATTGTTTTCTTTTCCAAACTGCTGTGCTCAAATTTCTTCCATTCTCCTCCCTGTCCAGCATTACAACATGATACTATGGAAAGTCCTCATTGGAGAGAAGCATCTTTTACAATTTCATCAACTAGCTCCAGCTGATCCCAGAGATAATACAGCAGCTCATTTACAGGAGGCTTCTGACCTCATTGGACCCTTTGATATAATGTCCACCATGGTTGTGTCTCCATGTGATCTCCTGGCATAGTGTACCACCTCCATGAGTTCTAAGTTCTTGCTAAAGACCAGTCTGAGAGACCCAAATGCATGGTCTCACTGATCCCCAGATGTGATTTGTTTGACTCCAGGTCTTAGAGTTGATTCCCTTCATTCTGCATCAGGGCTACCCCGGCCTGGTCCTCTTACTTTCAACTCTCATCTACCCCCTACTCTTTCCCTTGCTCAGACAGGTAAGAATTCCACATATAATGGGGGATGTGGGCACCAGGAAGTTCCTGTCTCAGGCCCCCAGTTGCCCAACCACACTGTACAATCCTTTTCACTCTAATGAGCTGACTGTTCGCATAGAGCATGTTGCTTAGAGATATCCTCAAAACCAACAATATGTACAACAAGTGTGTCACCTCTTGTACAACAAGTGGGGACAGTCCTTCTGTGTCCTGGAATCCTAACTCTGACCTAGAGTCTTCCTTTCTTTACCACACACTTAACCCCCTAACCTTCATGAAATCAAGGTCAGATCTTCAATTTGACTTTTTGGAACCCACAAATCCTTTAACCTCTTTCAGTGAAACTTTGCTCTTGCAAATGGAAGGTCTGATTTTTAATGTTATGTTATTTGAAAGGCAAGCTGAATAATTACTTTCCTAATTTCGGTGGTGCCTCAAGAGCAACAAAAGCCCGAGGTTCAGTAGTCCAAGAGCCAAATGCAATAAGAATTACAAAGAAAAAAATAAAACCCCATCAATAGTATTTTTTCCAAATACATTATCCCACTACACAAGTTTTTTAATATATCTGTGTTTTAATTGACATATTAATTGTTCATATGTGTGAGGCACAATGTGACATTTAAATACATGCATTTCATTTCTTCCACATTGCAAATTTTTACAATGCATGCTTTTAGTGGTAGAGCAGGGAATTAAAATTAAATAACTCTACCTGCGCGTTAGCCATTGAGAGAAGAAAGGAAAGATGTTTCAGCTTAGAAGTAAAATACACTGAAGCACATCCACCCAAGTAAACCCTTTTTATTTTGGCAATTGCCTTCTGTGTTAGCTTTTGGTCGCTGTGACCAAAATACCTGACATAAAAGTCTTAAAAGAGAAAATTGTATTTTGCCTCATGTTATAGAGATTTTAGTCCATGGTCAGCTGTCTCCTTTGCTTGGTGCAGAACATCATGGGAGAACAATGCAGCAGAAGAAAGCTGCTCAGCTCATGGCAACCAGGAAGCAAAGACAGAGAAAGAGGCCAGGGACACGATATAGTCCCCAAAGGCAAGCCCCCAGTTACCTACTTCCTTCAACCATTTCGCACCTGCCTACTCTTTCCACCTCCTTGCAGCATTTTATTCAAATTTTTAGTCAGCCAAGTGGATTAATTCTGATGAGGTCAGAGCCCTCCTGATCCAATCACCTCCCAAAAGCCCCATTTCTGGCCATTGTTGCATTGGGGACCAAGCCTTCAACCCATGAGCTTTGGGGGGGACATTCCAATTCCAAACCTAAACACCTTTCCTACACCCCCACCACCCAGGGAGGGCAGCCTGCCCTATGTCACCCACCCACTCAGAAGTCACAGTCAACACTAAATCTGGGAAAAAATCATTTCCACCAAGGTATCCCATATCAGCTACCCAAACACAGGATCTTATAAGCTTATCAGTGTCTTTTCTTCAAAAGTATGAACCAACCACCATTATTTGTTAAATCAGTATTAAAAAGAGAGAGAGACAGACAGACAAAATAAGCTACAGAGCAACTGAACCTAGAAAGAAACAAAAACACTTTTTAAAAAAATCTTATTATCCTCATTGAGAATCTAGAACAACATTCATGGAAAGAGAACAAAAAAAATCCTTAGGGATATTTTAAAATGATTATGAAAAGAGAAAATCAATAAGACTAAAGTCCAAGCTGACCACCTGGAGGAAAAAGTCCAGGAAACTCTCAGAATGTAAAACAAAAACAGAACCAGAATCTATATTCCTTTCTAAGGCTGCCATGACAGAACACCATGAACCAGGAGGTTTAATTCAAGGGAAATGTATTGTCTTACAAGTATTGGAGACCAAGAAGTCCAACACCAAGGTGTGGGCAGAACCATGCTTCCTCTGAATGGCCAGGGAAGTATCTGTTCCAAGTTCCTCCTGGTGTCTTGTAGCCTCATGCAGAGTTTGTGGATATACCACTCTGTTTTCCACAGGGTATTCTCCTGTGTGTCTTCACATCTTCATATCATCTTCCCTGGGTATGTACATGAGATGTAAATTAAGAGAGAAAAGTTATAAGAAGACAGAATTGAATGCAGTGGATATTCACCATCCATATAAATGCAATCTTAGAAAACAGGTGTAGTGGAGGAAGAGAACCAGAGCTCAGATCCCACAAAAATATCAGCACAAGCCATGTCTGCTTGGCCCTGGCTGTGTCTTTACCACTACACATGGTGACTGCTGGTAGTAGGTATTAAATGAGTGTTAGCTGAATGAAGAATAAGTTTGGAGTCAGTATTTGCATGGATACCCTGTACTAGATTTTTTTTTCTACCCATCCTTTGGGACCTCATTACTTCTTCGTTTCTGGTATTTGTTGTGTAGTTTTGGCTAGCACAATGGAAAGAGAAGTTAAAATATTTACTAGAAGAATTAATCTTCTTCATCCCATTAGGGATGCTGGGTCTAGAATCCACAGTGTTGTCTATAGAATGGGAAAAAATGCACCAAAGTAGTTCAAATATGATTTATACACAGTGAATTGGAGAACCATAAGTTGTAACTATTTATTAATTGGATTGAGCCTTTTGCTATTCATCGACTTTTCAGAGAATGAAAGTAAGTAATGCATTCTTTAAGTAATGGATTTCTGACTCACTGATATGCTTCTAATCTTTGCATCTTGGTATGTAAAATTTTAACTAGGCACATCCTACAAACTACTTCTTGGCTTCTCAGACATGTAATTCATCTTTATCTGATGAATACTTTCTTCCAGTTTTCTTTGAAAAATTCCCTAGAAGTTATGGACAATTAAACCACACCCCCCAAAAAACTGAAATAACTAAAATAACTCTTGGAAAGACAATATTCCCATAACTAGACACATGTCTAGAACATACACGCATGCAAATAAATTCTACAAAAAGACCATTTTCTCAACTGAAATTACATCATAGCCCAAATAATTTTATCTCAACTTATATAATATAGTGAATTAAATATAGGAACCAGAAATTCATTAGGACTAGTGTGCATACAAAATAGTCAAAGGGAATATACTCTGGTTTAATACTTAAAGTATGTCAGGAATTATTTAATACAGCCAGAGATAAATTTTCTTACTTGACAAAACATATGAGAATGACTGGCAGTGAAAACATGACTGTAGATTAAATCTTTAGAAAGACTTTGTGTGTGTGTGTGTGTGTGTGTGTGTGTGTGTTACTGAGAAAGTGAACCCAGAGTGGGATTGCTATTGCCTAGGATGCCAAGTCCAGGCTGAAATACGTTCTGCTCAAGCTTTTGTTTGGGTTGCACTGCCACCTGCTGGACATAATGGGGAATCATCTTCAAAGAAAGCACTGACAAAAAGTCAAAATCCTTGTTTTTGTAAATGAGGTTTTGATTCTTTAAGGTAATACACACCGTGTATCAAGGTAAATAGCATTCGGGCTGAATTCCCAAAATATCTTTAGTTGAAGAAAGATGAAATAAACAAAATAGTCACACTGTGGCTTTATTTATAGGTAAGTGGACATATAGACAAAATCCCTCTGATAGCTCTTCTGACAGAGTTCTCTTGAAGGGAGTCCATTAAACATGATGTGGGGACAGAAATAAGATAGATCATGGAGATTCTCAAGGGTAAGCTAGAGCAATGTCTGACGCACATAGTAGATATGAACAGAAAAAAAAATGACCTTTCATTTACTACATACATAACAGGCATCTGCTGTGCATTCTTGGAGCCTGCAACAGTGCAGAGCAGTCTAGAATCTAAGCATAGTAATGGTTTTATAAAGCCTGTCTCTGCTGTCAGTCTGTTTGATGACATAGAGATATAAATAGACACCTGATAAGACACTGTTCTTCATCGAAGGGTGAAGTGTGTGCTTGGACAAACTGCTCTGGATTGATCTGACAAAAGGAAATGGGTCAGAGACAGTTGAAGGGAGAGGATCAGGAAAAAACCTCAGGAAGCTGAGAGTTGGGCTACACCTTGAAAATCAGCAGAAAGAGGAAGGAAAGAAGGAATGGAGGGAGGGAAAGGGAAAGAAGGGAGGGCAGATGGAGATTGAAAATAAAGAAAGGAGAAGAGATAGCTTCCAAGGAATGGTAACTGCAAAATCATCAAGAGGATCAAGGGCAGAACTAGGCACAGGACTGGATGCTGGCTGTAGCTGAGTTGGCAAGGCTTTCCTATAAACTGTGTTGCCCCACATTCCTGTGTTAAACCTAAGTCTCCAAGGTGATGGTACTTGGAAGTGAAGCCTTTGAAAATAATTAACCCATGAGGGTGGAGCTCATGAGACAGATTAGAGCCCTCCTTGAGAGGATGCAGGCACCAGAGCTCCCTGGCTCTCGGCTGAGGATCCAACAGGATGGGCACAGCCGTGTCCTGGAAGAGACCTTCGGAACGTACCGCCCTTGCAGACTTATTTCAGACTTCCTCTCCAGAGCATCAGAAAGTAAATCTGTGTTGTTTATCAGCCACCTGGCCTGCAGGACTTTATTAGAACAGCCAGGGCTAGAGCCTTGAGCCTTGAACCTTCCCCTGAGGCAAGGGGAGGCTTCGCAAGCAAGCCTTCAACACAGCCAGAGCACAGCTGGCCGCTCAATAATTTCTAAACTTGGGAAAATAACTCTGGACCCTGGGCTCTTCAATAAAACACAAGTGGTGGCAGGACTAGGATTTGTGTCTAAATCTGTCTAACACCACTCTCCACCACAGCATGGTGACTCATAATATTATCCATGAATATTGATCTCTAATACAAAATCAATAATGCCAAAATCTGTCATTTCAAAAAACATCGTGCAGCAATTGTGGGAAGTTAATTACTCACTCCTGGATCTCCAATAAGGCTGAACTAAGATTTTAAACAGAAATCAAACGTGTGTAGTTCCACCAATTCACATTTGATATATTACTAGCCTGTTAAAATATTTTGAATTGGACCATCGTAATGCTTTTGGACACTCCAAAGGTCTTTCTAGGTTAACACTTTTTATTATCTCTACCAGGAACAAACCCTGATTTAATGGTCTATGTCTGTGATAAAGTTTAAATCACCACCATTCTCTTTCTGAGCTGTAAAGTTATGTGACTATGCAGACTCAAGAATTCCTCTCCAATTACAAGGAGTCTCTGCTGGCAGGCAGAAACAGCTTGGGGGCTTCCAGGCTGGTGCATAACTATCTACAGATAGCCCTGGAAGAAAGGAGGCTCTATGGGCTCATGTAGCCCAGGAGCTAAAAGGGCAAGAACATCACTTCCAGAATATCTGGACCCAAGTCTTGAACACCAGTTGGACTCATGTCTGTCTCTGTCCCTGCTGCTGTTGTCTGAACTCATCCTCCTAGGCCAAAGTTTTCCACTAAACAGGAGAGAATTGAGGCCACAGGTAGTGCTTGTGTTGGCACCTTACAGCTCTGATCAGAGAGAAGAGGTGGCCATTCCCATTAGTGCCAGTTAGAAAAACACAGCCTGGCCCATTGCCACTCCTGCCCCGATCACTCTTAGCCCAGGAAAGAGAAACTGTGACTGCCGGTCCCAAAGAAGCCCATGGCTGATGGAGGAGGTGGAGAAGGGTGGTGTTACCCACAAGGACAGGGGCATTCTTCAAGGCTGTCACAAAAAAATAAATGTCCGTTGCATTGGCCCACAGGACCAGACCCTAGTCTGGATGTCTAGAATCCAGCTTACAGAATTTTTCAGCAAGTCAAATTTCTAAATTAAAGTGCCAGATATTTTCTCTTATCAATAATTCTGGAATCCTTGTGTTGACAGTCTGTTGGAAAACTGCAAATTAAGGGAGAAATTGTAACCAGTCATCATTCTGCATATACCACTGTCAGTGGATACCAGAGAGCCCATAAGTTGAAGAAAGATCAGAGAAGGCATCTTTTCTGCTCACCCCACTCATGTTCTAGACCAGGTAGCTAGATCAACCAGAATAGATGAACTCTGCCTTTGTAATTCCACCATCACACTGGGCTCCCCCTCCACTGGCTCTCGCTCTCTGCCTCTCTCCCTTTGCAGACTCCCAGGCCCTTCCACTTGATCCCCATCAGAATTAGTAATAAGTACTGGTTTCACCAGGGACCAGTCGTTTATTGCTGGTGTGACTTTCAGATATCGTTCTCTCTCCTGAGAAAGCTGTGAACTCTAATACTAACCCCATCCCACAGTAACAGAACACTATGAAGGACATTTCCTGATATGGTGGACTTGTGGTTAAAGCTCAAAACTGAAATTAGTGAATAACAAAATCTTCCTCTTTCACAAAGATGCTAAATCTTCAATGATAGAGGGGAGGCATCTGCTTCTGCAACCTTTAAGAGAGAAGACTCCCAGAGAGCTCTGATGGGGTTGAAGGGTGGGATTATTCAGGGAGAGTCATCTTCCTCTCCACTTAGAACCTGTTCCCCAGGGGGTTACCTCTAAATGGGAGATTTAAAAATTACCAAGAGATCCCCACATGGCTCTGGGTAGAAGCCATAACTGGAGACTGGTATCTATCTGCCTCTTGTACGGAGTCATTTAAAGGCTGGAGTATGGATGGAAGTGCCCATTACAGCCAGGTAAGAAGAGGCAACCAAGAGAAGGCCACTTGTACTACATAACAGGACAAGGAGAGTGAGAGTCCCCAAGGATCAAGTGGGTAAAGATCCAAGCCTGCAATTTCTATGAAGGATTGTGGGAGAGAACTGCCTGCCAAGGAAAGCAAAGGTAGGGTTGCTCCGCCAGGAGAGAGGTGAGGGTGGTGCCCTACCGAGTTCACGCTGATCAGTGAAGACCCTGCTACATTTTCACCCTTCATTACGTAGTGAACGGTTTATCTCTTGGAGAAGGAACTTGAAGAAAACTGAGCAAATGAGAAGAGCAGTAATTACTTACCAAATAATTTGTGATGACAACTACTTTCCATAATCTGGTTCTAGAAAATTCCATCCAGGCTGGGGATTATTGACACTTGGTTTAGACCTTGAAGGACTATTAGATTTTGAAGAGGGAAGAGAAATATGAAGCCATTTAAGACAATGACATGAGTAGAACCAAGGAGGTTAGTTCACACCAAGACGGATGAACTGGTGTGCATGGAGTCTTGGGTCCACAGAGAGTTTCTGTCCCTATGGACAGTAACCCTGAGTTCCTGTCAGTGTTAACACCAAAATTACTTGGTGGGGTCTGCATATGGTATGTTTAAATTGAATCTTAAAATGTTGGATTTTATTCTTTACATAAAGCCTTAGGAGGCTTCTGAGTAGCAGCCTATAGGATCCTATCTGAGTTTTAGGAAAATCACTCTGGTATCAGGATACATTGTCCAGAGGAGTTGAGAGTAGAAAGAAACTAAATATAGTCCCTATCAGTTCTCTGTCCCTGTCCCTACCAGGAGGACAGCAGGAGGCTGACATGGCTCATCAGTCGGCCCCACTTCATTCAGCATGGTCCTGCCTTACATCTGCAATGACAGGCAGAAAAGAGAAACTGCTAAAATAAATGTTACTATGATGAGTCTCCCCACCTGGCGAAGCTCTTGTACCCACCACAACCAGACAAGAACACAATTTCACACACAGTTGACCTTCATTTCTCTTGTTCACACCCAGTTAAAACTTCTCTGTGGGGGTCCTTGTGTAGACTGGGGAAGTTTCCTACATACTCTTCAAAAATAATACTTGGTGCAGTGCATTTCTCCAAAGCATGATTTATTTTGTCATGTATTTGGGGAAGGGCTGTCAGTTACCCTTGCAAAGGTTTCCTATGAGATGTGGCAGTAAGATCAAATTTGATCCCAACCCAGACATCCTGAAGAAGAGAAAAATCAATGTAAATAAATGTAATTTCTAAATAAAATATGCTTTTACCTAATTGAAAAGTCATTATCAATTAGTCAAATACAACTTTAATCAGACATGAATGATTCAGGAATTCTATATTTAGAAGAAGAACACAGGATGGCATTTTAAAACCCTCATGTCTCATGCCATTAGACTTGAAAACCTTTTACCAGATAACTGAGGTGTGAGTTTTAATTCCCAGTATCAAACCAAGAATAAAATTATTTTAATTATGGTCAACTGGGTAAGGAACACTGACGGTCTAATTGCTAAGCTGTAATTCTGTATTGTGTCCCTGGGAGACACACACCTGAGCCAAGTGCTTCAATAATTCATTAAAGCACTTCCCTGTGCATCAATTACCAAATCATGTGCCTTGATTACTTTACTTAGGGAAAGTTACCCTTGTGAAAAAGGCTTTCACCAAGCATCAAAACAAGAAAAAAGATTTTAACCTATTAATGTTGATTTTTTAATATATATTAAACATATATATTTAGATATTGATGGACCTTTATTTTATTCATTTATTTATATGTAGTGCTGAGAATCAAATCCAGTGCCTTACACATGTTAGGCAAGTGCTCCACCACTGAGCCACAACTCCAGCTCCATTTTTTTTTTCTTGGTGGTGCTGGGGATTGAACCCAGGGCCTTTTGCATGCAAAGCAAGCACTATACCAACTGAGCTATGTCCCCAGCTAATGTTGATTTTTCATAAAAAGAATATAAAATCTTACAATAGCTCTCAACTATGTGCCAAATGCAGTATGCAAAAAAAAAAAAAAAAGCGGGAGGAGGGGTTTAGAGCCTGACCAACATTATGCAGAATTATGAGGTATGTGAGTTTTCTATTTCCTTAATTCTGGCTTTGCCAGTAGTTCATTGTAGAGAATCGTTTCAGTTTTGTTTAAACACCAACATACTTGTGGCCCAGCAACAGATTTTTATTATTCATATATATGATGCATATATACATGATGCAGAATTAGATGCCTTCAATATAAGCATAGTCATTGTGATTTTGATAATCTATACTTATCATTGTATTTATACAGTTTACCCAAGAATACCAAAGTGCAAAAAAACTATAAAACATAAAAAAGTCAATGAACAAATACAAAAAGAAATAAATAAGCTCATAGCATATTTCCTTACATACAAAAGTATTCTATAAATGTCTGTTGGGTGGTAAATCAACAACAACAACAAAAAATTTGAAATAAAGTGAGGCAAAGGCTTACATTTTAACTTGGGTTCAAAGTTGTTACCCCTGCTGCCAATTAAAAGGGGCAATGTTGATTCAACAGAAAAAATTAACTTTTCTTCCTCTTCAAATCCACCTTCCTCTGATAAAGGCAATTCTAAGGAGAAAATTGCAGGATTAATGACAGCTGAGAAATACAAATGAGAAAAAGACAATTCACTGATTGTATAATTGATCCTGAATAGCTGGAAACTACCTTCATAGGGTTTGCTAACTCATAATAACAAGAAACACCAAGCACATTCACCCTCTGTAACTGCCATCTTCGTCAACAGTCTTGTTGATACTGTAGTGTTAAGTGGATTCTAAGGGCCCATGTCAACAACAGAATCAAGCACAAGAGTATATCTAAGTGGAGCTGTACTTTATTATTATTTCTGTGTCTGCTATAAAACGGAACACCTCCAGAACAGGAACTCCATCTAGTGGACATTGCCACCTTTTGTTTACACCCCATGGTAACATGATTCCAATGTTTGGGAATCTCAAGGTAGGAAACAGGGAGCCCGTGAGGGCTGGGAGGTAGGATTCGAACCCTGAGTTCTGTCTCCTCCCACGCTGCCTCCCAGGTCCCACATTGTACTTGAGGTTCACTTGAGAGCAATCAGGAACTTTGAATATTGAAAGAAGGAGCTATGGACATGGAGATAATGACTATTCACAGCAACATGGTAGCAAGCGTCCAATGGACAGAATCCAGCAGTTCCATGGTATGTCCACAGAGACATGCTATGGTCAGCTGTCCTGTAAAGACTGTACCTGGGCAAGCAAGGAAGGAGGGTGAGCTCAGGGGGAGTCTTGGCCACAACTGCAATCTCTTCTCTGCCACCTATTCTCCACATCTGGACAATTCCATGAACTTCCCAGAGTCTTTCTCACAAATTCCTTCTTTGTTTCAATGAAGCAGAGTAGGTTTCTTTGGTTTGCAACCAAGGTCTTTGGTTTGTTAGGAGAATCAAATATGATTTTCAAAAGTGTTGTTTCCTGGGAAATGAGGCAGGTTCAAGCACAAATAGTAAACTCAATGGTTTACAAGTGGCTTGCTTTTCCTACATGTGGTTCCTGCCTACCTATAATAATTTCCTCACATGTCTATAAATAACCCAGTCACCAAGACTCCACCAAACAACCCCTTCTACTCTCTGCTAAACATGTTTTGCCTAATGATAAAAGAAAGCAGTCATTGAATTTGGGATCAAGTGAAATTTACCGGTAATCAGGTTAACCCTCATCAGAGGAAATCAATCAATGAGGGAAAAGAAAGAGAGGAGTGCTAAATTAGGTTATCCGACTAAAGAATCTGTCAATAAATGGAGGAAAACTTAACTAATTTAGAGTTCGTTTTATTCCATGTGCTATAAAAAGACCAACTGGCTTTTTAATTTGGAGGTAGTTATTTCAGGTTGTTATAATATCCAGAGAGTTCACAATAAAGGGAATGAATATGACAGACATAAGTTTATATTTTATATTCAATAAAAAGGTCATAAACCATAGGGGTAAAAAAGCTACAGTGCACATCCTTAAGGTGAGGATCCAAGGTCACAGCTCTGAGCTGTGACCTGATACCAGTGTAGCACAAGCACTGAAGGCTGCCAAGGTGATCAGACCTGGTATTTCATAGAGGCTGTAAATATTGAAGAATCAGAGACTTCCTGAAGTTGATAATCTAATTCTCAGATTATACTAAACTTATATAATACCAATGACAGTATAGAATTCTCTGCTACTATGTAGCTCAGTGCCTGTAGTGTCTGAATATCACTCTGACCTTCTGCCAGTAATCTAATTTAAATAAAAATGTGCTATGTTCTTAAGACTCTTGATTAAACTATGAGCCATTGTAGAGTCAGAGCGACATAAACATTTAAAGATATCAACGTGCACATATGTGTGTGAGTGAGAAAGAGAATGTGGCTAACATCTGAGGTATAATTTGAATTGTTTCTGAAAATCTGTTTGAGTCCAATTTTTTTAATGCCATGAGTCTTATAGGTTTTCCCAGAAATGATATATCTTTCAGTGCTTATAGATGAGTTCAGTCAAAATTTTAGAATGCTTAGCTAGTTCTGAAAATGCAATACCTGGTTCAAAATGTTGAACTCCATTTGAGGTAAAGAGAGTTTAGTCCAAACCTCAGAAAACCTAAAACTTTTAACAAAAGAAAAATTACCCTTTCTTTAAAAAGAAAAATAAAATAAAGAGAGAAAGGATAATCTCTTGACACAGAACACAAGATTCTTTTTGAAGAGACCTAAAAACAAAGTCTTTTTATGTGAACATTTCCAATTTTTCAAGATTTTAAATGAAAGTACATAATATTGACAGTCAAACTTCTGAGGACTGGTTGTCTTACCCTTGATAGGTACAAACCTAATTCAAGCTCCAGAATCAAAAACAAATGCTTTTAAACGCTTTTAAATATTTTGATATTCTTAGCACTAATAGTAAACATGTCCTAAATCAGTGCATTGCAGTCAAAGAAGGGGGGGATTAAATATATCTAAAAATATCAAAGCCAATGTTCATGTTTTTCTATAGTGTTCTGTTTCTAAAAAGTATGAAAGCATAGCCTTTGGTATGTATTTTATCCCAAAATTTCAAGTGAATGTAATTATGATAGATAATTTTAAGGTACCTTTTAATTGCTAGTCAGATGATCATCACAAAAAAAAATCTCTAAACAATGAGTTCAAATTCTACTTCCAGCTTATTTTAAACCCATCAATTGAATTAATTTTAAGACCTTATTCTTGGTCTCAAATATTCTGAGCATTTCTTTTCCCTTTCCCTGTCCTATACAATACAGTATTTTTCATAAGAGGAAATGCAAATCTGCATTATTCTCCTCTATGATTATAAGTCCTTTCTCTGAATCTTTATGTCCTTCATCCTGCTACTCCATTCACTCCTTTATTTGTTGACTCAAATAGCAGTGTTTACTGAGCAGCTACTATGCACTGGGCAGTATTTTACATACTTGGGAGATGAAGATGAAACACAAAACTGCTTCTAGCAGCTTGAAGCCCACTGTGTAGAAGGAACACATACACAGAAAGGCAGATCACATAGTATTTAGGTGTTTTAAAATGGCATAAATATAAATGGCTTAGTGTCTGGGAAATAAGTATTTCTGTGAGAGACAAGGATATGTACTGCCTTGGGACCCTTCAATGAAGAACTTGTTGTCCCAGATGCTGATGGCCATGAATGGATTCCCAGCTGCTATTCACTCTCTGGAATTACCAAACACTCTTGTTCAGAATATGCTTGTGTGGATGAGCCTGGAGGACATTATATTCAGTGAAATAATCCAGGCAAAGAAAGACCCATATGACATATGTCCACCCAGATATAGAAACTAGAAAAGTTTATCTCATACAAATAGACTAAAATAGTAAACACCAGAAGCTAAGAAGTTGGGTGTGTACAGAGGTTGAACAATTGGTTCCAAAATACAGTTTGAGAGGATGAATAAGTTCTTACTGCAGGGTGAATATATTTCATAATAATTTATTATATATTTCAAAATAACTAGAAGAAAGAATTGTGAATATCCCCAACACAAAGAAATGGTAAATGTTTGAGGTGATGGAAATGCTAACTACCCTGATTTTATCATTACACAATGTATACATACATGAAAATATCACACTGTACCCCATAAATGTGTATAGTTTTATGTGTCCATTGAAATACAAATAAGTAGATAAATAAGGGATGTCCTTGCCTGGTTGACACACATTCAATGACTGATTAATGGCATGATCATTTATGCCAACATAGAGCTCCCTATGGGTCTGTTGACCTTCAGGCACAAGTGCTACTTAGGTCTCTGTGCTCCATCCTACTTCCTGCACACCCACCTACTCCTACATGAAAAACATGCTATCAGATCTGCTTCCTGGAGAACGTAGATGGCAACATTTTTAAATGGATTTTTTTAAAATGGACCATGTTCCTAGCTTTGTTGCCTGAGAATGAGATCCTCAAGAAGATACTACTGGAAGTTCCTGCATCAAACAGAAAAGCAATAATATTGAGAAAAATGATACTCGTGATAGCAAGATTGACATAGAGTTTACCCTGTGTCAGGCACCATTTTAAGTGTTCTGTATGCACCTGCTCATTTAACCCTTCAGCAATTCTATGAACAGACACTTTTCTTAATACCTTTCAACAGATGAGTAAAGAGGATGACAAGACAGTGAAGTATCTAACTCAAGACCACACCTGCACTAAATGGTTTCCAGGTAGCTCCAACCTGTGGTCCCTTAACCACTGTCTCAAACCATTTCTCTAATTCTCTGATATCTCAGCAACTTTTCTTAGCCTCATTGATAACAACAGTGAAATTGCACATTTTACAAGCTCTCTTAGATAATAGCACTACTATTCATTGAGTCCCAACCACATATCTGCTCTGTAGTAAGCCCTGCATAGCTTCAGATCATTGTCATAACATTCCCATGAGTTAGGCTTAAGGTTTGGTTATTCCAAATAAGAAAACAGGTTCATAAGAACTATGTGACTTACCCAAAGTATAGAGTTCACAAGTAACAGACACATTCTCAAACTTAGTACCTCTGCCTCCAAAACAAAGTATCCCAAAGTTCTATTATTTATATTTACCTAAACTATACTTAGTATATGAACTATAAACTAAACCTAAAATAGGTTAAAACAGTCACCATTTATGGGATCCAGTGTTTTCAGTTGTGTCACCTAAGACTCTTTCCTAAGATCGCAGAAATTTGGAAAACAATATCTGACCATCTGTCCTTTGACATAGCTACATATATAATCCAGAACTTTCTTTCAAAAATCTAGATGATTTTAACAGAGTCATTCTTCATGTATTCTTTTGGGGCCTCCCTGACAGTAAACCAGAGCTTTTGCTCAAAGAAAGAGGAATCATATTCTTCAATTTAAGCCCAAATAACATGAATGAACACGTTTCAAAATCACATGTTTCATTACATTTCCAAGGTGTCGATACAAATTCTTGAGAATCTCAGTTCACAGTGTATAATAACATAATATCAAAACATGTTCTTTAAAGATGAATTTACTTTTGAAGTGACCACTGAGGCCTTTGGCCCATGAGTAATTGATTAAATCTAGTAAGTAGATGTCATTCCTCCGGCTAAGGAGGCAGCCACTGGATTGTGGGGATAGGAGTAGGAGATAGTAAGAAGTTTCCATTACATCATCTTTTTTTATGGCAGGAGAATTCCATGAATTTATCACTTTGGGAAACATAAATTCCTCCTGACCAAAAAGACCCCTGAATCACTTCACTATAACCAAAGTAAGCTGTGAGGGAAGAACGGCCCTAAGAGCCAGTGCACCATGCCAGCATTTTGGTAACAGGAACAAATGGACAGAGAATAACAGCTTCTGCATGGCTCGCAGCTTGACTCTGGAAATGCACTCTTTGTCTCGATTATTTGCTGCCTGACAATTGTTCCCAGCAGTGAAAGGCAAGCTCACCATCTGGGAATGGGTTCAAATATAAATGACTGAGAGCCTTGTCAAAGTTCCACTGTAGCTGACACCCTTTCCTCCCCACCCCTGGTCCCCCAGGGACATTTTATTTTCACTGTATTACCTTTTCCCTCCAAGGGAAGATGAAGGTCCAGGAAAAAAAAAAAAAAAAAAGAAGTCCTTATAAATGGAACGTCTTCATTCTGGGCCAAAAAAGTCCTTATAAATAAAATGTCTTCATTATGGGCCAAAATTTCTGTCCTAGCTCACCTCCTATTCCCTGGCCTTCCATTCTGCCTCTTTCCAATAACATCCTTTCCTGCGATTGCAGAATCCCAACCCACTATTTTGATATTTGAAAGTGGCTTGGGTTATGATGCTGTGCGACCTCACATGAACAACCCTTAATGAACATGTGCAAGCCCTGGAGAGTGTTGCCTCATTGTCTATCTACTCTGCTTTCAACATGACAGCTGACAGCCTCCTTTGCTGAGGGCAATGAAAGGCCGCAGCTTAGGAGAGCCATAAATGGTTGACTCTCCTTTTCCTTCCCTACAAAAGTCGGATTCACTCATCCAGCACTGTCTTCTATGATGGGGCATTGTGAAAATTGCAGACAGCTGGCTTTCTTGGGAGAGTTAAAACAGAGAAATCACAATGACGAGAGCCTTGGGTTTTTTTTTTTTTTTTTTTTTCAAAAACTCCAAAATAATAAAAATCATGGATGCCTCACAAAAGAAATGGAGAATTTCCTTGAATCAACCTTTCACGATGCACTTCTGTTTGGCAGCCTAAAATAGAAACAGCCATGTAACAGAAAAGAGGGGTTAGATTCTGCAAAATAAGATCTCTGTTCATCCTGGGCACAGAGAGCCTCAGGTGATGTGCTCAATGCCAGGTAGAGTTATGGTTTCCATGGCGGAGACTAGGTACGATGGCACCTTAGCTGGGCATTGCAACAACTGATCTTCAAAATCTCGAAATCATATTCAGCTACATTACATTACTTGATTCTTACAACAACTTTGTGAAGTTGTACAGCAGCTGATAATATCTCCATTTCACAGAGGAAAACCACTGAAGCTCAGAAATACTCAGTTATCTCTCAGTTTAGAATGGCAAAGCTGATATTCCAGCCCAAATCTCCTTCCAAAGCTAACACGTTTTCCACTCCCCACACTGGACTTCAGGGGCATATCAAATTTGATAAGGGTTTCTAGTGAAAATTAATTTTTCTTCTGTTATCCTAAATCTGCATCCTTAAAAAATGTCAAAAATGAGGTTTATTTTCTTTGGCCAGCAAAATAGTGACTATGTGAGTGTCAGTGTATTAGAATTAACATTCTTTTAAATGAGAAGTTGATTTACCAAACACTATTTAAATTAAAGAGATGCTAAATGTGGCAGTGTTCTCACTCCAGCTGCCACAGGTCAATTATGCAAGCTCTTTATTGCCAGTTTATAATTAGATTCACCAGAGACTTATTAACCTCTGGGAAGAGTTGTAAGTTTTACATAAAGCAAAATGAAAAAAAAAAAGTGTCTTCACTTATAGAAAGTAAAATTTGAAGCAAAGATGAAATACAAATAAGATTCACCTTAGTTGCATGCACAGAAAAATGCTACTTTTTTTTTTAAATCAGATTTCCTGGGCCTTAGAGACCTTAGTACAATAGATCTCAAGCACATTCCAGCAACATGCTCTCTCACATGACCCCCCACACACTAACTCCTAGAAATAATTGGCCAGTGGGTAGAAAGGCATGGGGAGGAAATTGGTGTCCAGATAAGAGTTGAAATTTGGATTTGCAAGATGAGACCAAGTTACCTTCCCTGATGTTGGTTTTGAATGAGAGCATTGCTGGCAGTAATTTATAATTGTTATGACTTCAAAAATCATTGAGACTGATAATAATTTAGTGGATAATAATTTGACCAGCTTTTAGCTTGATGTCTCTTCATTGCCTCTTATTATTTGTAGCTACAATAAAACCTCATTTACAGAGACCTTAAGTGGACTGAAGTGAATTAATAAAACAACAGTTTAGGAAAACAATAAGATTTTTTTTTAACCATCAAATAAGCAAACGTCTTCATTTACATGTTCATTCTTAGTACATGTGAGGCAAAATCATATCTGTAAAATATAAATTTTGATAATATTTAAATTGGACTAGAATGTAACTTAAAAATTGGTGCCTAAAGTTTTCTAAATGGCCATACTCTGACTCAGAAACATAAGTTCTATCTTAACGAAAAGTATGCACCAATATGTGTGACAAATATGTTTATAATAGTGAAATTTTTATAAGCCTAATGTCCAGATAGAGAGGTGGATATGTTAATTTTGATATATTTCTATTAATCATGCACAGTGTTATCAAATTATACATGTTCATATCATCTAGTATTCCTCTCAGCTGAGCTCTGTCCCTCCGTTACAATGCTGAACGAGTTACTACCTGGAAGGGAAGAGCATATGCTCTTGGTATCCTCAGTAGGAATTTATAATGCATTTTCCTAAAGAAAAAAAAATATATTATAAAGTTAGTGTGCTCCTAATTACTAGAAGCCTACTTAACATAAACCTTAAAACTTTAGCAGGAACATGAACTTGGAAAATATAATAGTATCATTTGTATAATATCAAATCTAAACCTATTACAATTATTATACACAAAAAACTATTTTGGATTCTATACAACTGACATCAAAAAATCAGCAGCTCATTATCTGTCCTCTGTAGATATACATAGAGGATGGCCAGATGCCTTTTTGAATAATTTCCAAGATAAATGTGAGACTCACAAAATAATTAAGATAACTGTTAAGTATTTGTTGAATAACTGTTAATTTAACCCCCAAATAGTATTACTGATTTTTTTTGTAATAGTGGATTTTTTGTAATAGAGAAAAAAAAAAACGAGACCATGCTATATAGTGGATTTCACAGTTTATTGCTTTAAATAACAATTATCACATGAAATTGCTAATCTAGTAGCATGAGTGGACCTCTGCTTTTACAAAGAAGAAATCGAAATCATTACTACCATTGCTAATCAGTATCACAACATGTTATGTTGCCTATCATAGTGCCATGTACCCTGGGGATTCAATAGTTGATGAAATGGAAATTTTAAGGCTTACCATTTCTGATAAATTTAATCCCAAATATAATTCTGACTACCCCAATTTTCAGGAATTTAATGCTGTTTTCATAACCCTTGCCTTAGGATACTGAGTGTAATTTTTTTCGCTGATACCACATATTACATTTCTTTCTCATTCTTCTCTCTGTCCCTCTCTACATTACTCTTGGCTTAGGTGTCTGAGAACTGCACACTTAAAATTTTTCCACAAATATGAGCCACAATCACCTTGGTACTCATTGGCATGGAAGGGCAATAACAAAGTGATTACATTTTCTTTCGCCTGTAGCTTCAAAGCAGCCACTTGACCTATAGGTCAACCAGGAACCATACTTTTTCAGAGATCTGTAATTTCAAAGGTGAACATGGTGTTACCACTTCCTTGAGAAATTTATTTGAAATAAATATATCAAGCTTATTTGAGTTCTTACCAACAATCATGGTCTCAAATATATGTTTTTCCTTTTTTACTCCTCTTAGGATCTAGCAAAACATTCTATAACATTATAGAGCCCTATAAAATGAATAATACTTTAATAATTCTCCCAGCCCAGATAGACACAGTTAAGAGATATACACAAATGAGCTTGTACATATCAATTTTTTTAAACAGATGAATTTTTGTATGTATATCTATATATAATAATAATCATAATTATTATTACTTTATGCTAAGCATTTCTATTTGTTGAGACACTTAATCCTACTTCAGCTGCTTAAATTGCTCTTCTACTCCCAGAGGTTATGATGGATGCATTTATTCAACAAATTCTTATGAATTTCTTTATGGATAAGTCACTATCTTAAGTATTAGCAATTGGTAGGGAAAATGAAGTGTTCTCTCCCTTCATCCAGTTTTCAGTCCAACAAATGGTTGTTAACTTAATCTTCACATAAGTACCTTTTCATATTCCTGCACTTTTCTTAAGGATATAAAGATACCTATATAAATCAAGTTCCAAATTTGCAAAGCATAAGGGATCCTTAAACTTCCAGGGAGAGTTCATAATTGAAAATATTAGATTGGGCTTTCACATTTTCCAATTTTTTTTTCCTCTACCAGCCATTAGATATGGGAGCTACCCAAGACTCAGTTTGAGGAACCCTCTCTCTACAGATACCTGAGCTATTCTTAGGCAATTTTTTAATTATCACCTATATAAAGGTGACACATTTATATCTTAGTTCAAATTTCTTTTTGATCTAGATTTCTTTGAATTTGATTGATATATTCAATTGTCACTTTGGCTTCTTTTCCTTTAAGTTATGTCAAAATTCATGACCTGTGTCTTGTGTTCATAACCCTAACAACAGGGTCCTCCTGAGCTGCTCCAGTTCCTAAATAAAGACACTGCTTGTCTGAAGCCTCAGGTCTGAGCTTATGTGCAACTTCCCCAGATAAGAGAGTGGTCTTGTCTGAACACCCCACCATCATTCTCTCCTGCATAACACCTTCTGCTTTTCTTTCATTATCCTGTATGTACTACAAGTCAGAGTTACATGTTTGTGTGAATATTAAAGTAATTGACCTAATATACTGATATATGAATAAAAATGATATGTATTTATATTCTAAAAATGAAGTCATTTTAGAAAGTTCTAACTTTAACACAGCTGCTATTATAGCCCACATAGTACTTAAAACACACACTCAAGAAAATGGTTAAATGAATAGAAACCTCCCAGCTACCTGAATTTGGACACTGCTAGGAAAAAGAGACCAGTTGCTGAATTCTTGAGCTCTCTTAGCAAATAAGTATAAGAGCTCATCTTGAGTCAACAAAGAGTCTAGCACAATGGAGAAAGTTTAAGATGATAGTTGAAGAGTTTGACATCATCTAATGCACATCATAAGGTCTCTGATTCAGTTTTCTCAAATTTGTTCTCCAGAATATATAGCACAAAACTTCTTTGGGCTAATCCCTTCTGAGAAGCAGAATTGCTAGAGAGAATAGAGAACAAAAATTCTTCTCCAGCTGCCAATAGAAATAGCTGCGATAAATCCCTCCATATGGTTTGCCACTCCCACAGAAGCTACTGGAAGATGGACAACAATTACCATCACCACCAGGAGCAGCCATTGACTTTTCTTTCACCAGGGGCCAATGAGAGCAGCTGCCAGTGAGAATCATTGTCATTAGGATGGTCAAAAAACATCTGTTCCGGGGACAAACGAATGTCAGTAGAGGGAGCAGAGAGAGAAGAGGGGAGGGGAGGGGAGGGGAGGGGAGGGGAGGGGAGGGAGGATAGTAGAGCATAGGAAAGTCAGCAGAATACAACAGACACTAGTATGGCAATATGTAAATCAATGGATGTGTAACTGACGTGATTCTGCAATCTGTATATGGGGTAAAAATGGGAGCTCATAACCCACTTGAATCAAATTGTGAAATATGATATATCAAGAACTATGTAATGTTTTGAACAGCCAACAATAAAAAATTTAAAAAAAAAAATCTGTTCCAAAAGCCACAGCTGGCAGAAGTATTACCAGGAAATAGTCCTGGGTGACAATGCCACCCCCACCCCCTGCCAAAAACAGCTAACAAGAGGCCACAACATTAGAAAAGGGGACTGTGGAAGCCACAAAGATTTTTAGTCCTCTCTGTTATATTAGTGTATCTTATTTTACTATTAACCCATAAGACAAGAGAGATTTCAATTCTTTCAAAATAGTCCTCCCTTTTGAAAAGGAAAACAATTTTTCAAAGAAAACTTGATGAAGACTAAGACCCCACAAAACCCTGGAGAAGGGTTCACATTAATTTGAGAGATATTGAACAAAACCAGTATACAGAATCCCAGCTGAAGAGATGCTCAGAGAATAATGAAATGGAAATTTTTCTTCCAAAAGGAGGGAATGACTAAATAGAGGCTGAGGATTACTTCTGTAAATGTAAGGCTCAGTCTTGTTTACCTGTGTAGCCCAAGCAGTTCCTAAAATATGCACTAAAAAGAAAAACTGAATGAATGAGTGGGAGAACAGACGGAAGAGTGGAAGATTGAATGGTTTCTATTTACCTTAAAATATACAATAAGAATACAACACGATTTCTTTCAAGTAGACACAAATTAACTAATTTGAACAGGGAAGATAGAGTTGTAATATGTCAGTTTTGTTCCCCAGAATTAAAAGATACTTTCTATGATTTTTATAGTTTTATGGCTTCATGTAGTAGAACAATAATTGCTCTCACTTTTTAATCTATGTACAAAATCCAAAGATGAATGGTAGAGAGCTGGTCAAACCATCTGATTTATCTTGCAGAAATCCACTTTAGTGTCCAAAGGGGCAAAGTATACTCTGATTTGATTCACTGCCCATTGGTATCCAAAGGGACTCATCTGATCAGGAATGGGAAGATAGATGGCTCACAGGAACATAAGTTCTAAACAGCTCAGACATATAAAGTCAGTGTTCCAATAACCTGACTCTGTTTTCTTGTTAGACCAGATAGCTGGTAGTAAGGAGATAAGGGGGCCATAGAACACCAAAGGGAAAGGACAGCAAAATCTAGCACACAGGCAACCTGAGCAGTATTCAGGATCGGGGACCACTTTAGTGGGAGCCCTGGCAGCTATGGAACTTCAGATTTTTCCACCAAGGAGGATCTTAGGCACTGTGTTCTGATTGTAGGCTTCTCTTAAAGCTACATCTACAGAGCATTTTAATTGAAATAGCCCTTCTATAGTAACCTCGGGGTTTCATGGGTTCAAAGTCTTTGGTGTTTTTTTTTTTTTTTCATTTTTATTCCAATGAAGAGTTTGAGGAGCAGCCTTCATCTAGATGCATGCAAATGTTTGAGAAATGCAGGCTCCCTCCATTGTGAGACTTCATCTATCCCTATGGCTTCAGAGCAATCTCTTCTTGTACTAGAGAGAAAAAGAACATAGTAAATCACATGAAAAACTAGCAGGTTAAGGCCTGGAAAGCCATCACTCTGTCACCCACATTCCACTGACCTGAATTCAATCACACGTTCACAAACAAACATAAGGAGGGAGGCTGCTAGACGTACAGTCCCTGGCCAAGTAGTCACTTCCCAGCAATAGTTTCCACCATGAAAGGGGTGTGCAAGTCCCTAATGACTAGCTAAAAGTCTGCAATTCTGTGTTTACTTACAGCACCCGTATGTTTGGGGCAGGGGAAATTTGACAATGAGAAAGCAATGGATCATAGACATAGTAAATGAAAATTAAAATGGCTTCTAGAATGGAAATGTATTTTTAAGACTATAGATATCCATAGTTGAGTTGATTTTTTATGAGCATGTTGCTGTTGATATCTATTTATATCAATTAATGCCATGTTGCAAATAAAATGGATCATCAAAGAAAGAACAATTGCAAAAAAAAAGATGTAAGTCCAGCCGAACCTATCCCTTGGGTGTGTTGCAATAATGATGCTTTAAAGAATGTTCTAGGCAAAAATCACATAAGAAATAAATATATTAGAGAAAATAGAAAAGTTACATTTACTGGGTTAACTTTGGGCTAAGCACTATACTAGGTGTTTTAGTTATCTATTGCTAGGTAAGAAGAGTTTCATGAACTTAGCAACTTAAAATAACACACATTTATTATTTCAGTGTCTGTGTGGTCAGGAGTCCAGCCATGGCTTAAATTTTGTAGGATCTTATAAGATTGAAATCAAGGCATAGGCGAGATTGGAGTCTCTTCTGAGACTCAGCTGAAAGTTTCCACTGGCAAACGCATTCAGGTGGTTAGAAGGAATTCAGTTCCATGAGGTTGTGGGGCTGAAGGCTTCAGGTTTTTGTTTTGTTTTGTTTTGTTTTGTTTTGTTTTGTTTTTTTTAGCTGTTAGTTTGAAGCCATCCACAGTGCTTTGCTATGTGGGACTCCTAGCTACTTGTTTCCTTAAGACCAACAAGAAGAGAGGAACTCTATCATCTTCTGTAACATCACGATGTCATCATATCACTTACATCTCATTGCCATTGCTTGTGTTCTCTTAGAAACATTCTGGTAGACTCCATAGTTATCTTACTACCACATAGTTTGACAAAGTCATCTTGGAGGGCTCCCTCTACTCCTTTTCCAAATATCCAGGGATTTCATGCAGATTCTTATAAAAATATTCATGAATATCTGATCTCCCAGAATAGCTCTTCATATTTGTAGGTTATAATTCTCCCCCACCCACCTACTTCCTGAAGTGCCCAATATTAATACCTTACAAGGAGACTAGCTAGCTAATCAGATAAACTAGATTGTGCTAATAACTTATTGCATTCTGCCAATTCGGCAACATATTTGTATTGTTGAGAGGGCACTGTGAGAAAGAATATCTGCCAGATTTATATTCCTAATACAATTTTTATGTTTTGCTGTATGGAAACCTGCTTTCCAAAGCATACTCTGCCAAGTTTCTTATGTAGCATTAACAAAGTGATTTAGATTCTTCATAAAATGAGGGAGAAGATTCAATGAACTCTCATATTCTCTCCAGCTCTATGTTTTCACATTTTTTTTGTTTTATTTTTTTCCTCTCTGCCCTCCAACAACTTCTTAAAAAGCAGATGCTGAATTGCTAACCACACACTTGAGTCCCAACATAGTCCTGCCCAAGTTTTCCTCTCTAGATGTATTTATTACACATATTCCATATTTAAGTCAAACACTCCTGCTCAGGTATACCAGATGCATCCTTCCCAGAATGCTTTGTCTCTTCCTGTTCCTACCATTCTTCAAGCCAAGAGGAAGTCTCCCCAGTTTACAATGTCTTCCCTTCCTCCTCAGCCCTCCTCCTCCTCCTCTAAATTCCTCTAACTACTCATCTGCACCCTCAGTTGGCCCATGGATTGTTAAGTATTGAATTAATTTTAAACTTTTTAAACCCAGAAAATACCTTCTGCATCTTTGTATCCCCCACAACAATATAATTATAAGTAGAGCAAAGTTTAAAAAGAAAGCTTAATTAAGTGAATATAACCCAAAGAATGAAAATGTTAATTTCAGTCAACAGTGTGTGTTGGGGGTCTGATCAGGGAAACCATACACATCCTTATAATATACATCCTTGTAAATGGCTCTGTACTTTCCTAGTAAACTGTCTCAATACTCTACTCGTCACATTAGAATATTCAATACATTTCCATCTCCCATGTTACTCCTTTCAATTAGACTGTCTTTATCCATCCTATGTCCACTCAAGAGACCCCTTCTCAGTCTTCAAGGCCAAACTAAATTTCTCCTTCCTTTGTGAAAATTGCCCGGCCTTCCCAGTTATAGTTAAATTTTCTCTCCTTATTGCTACTCTCTTACTTTCTTCCCCATCTCTTATGGTATTGTCTAATAGTTGTTTTTGTGCTTCTCTGAGTTAGCACAATCAGATTTCAAACTCCTAAAAGTGGGAAGCATCTCTATCATGATTTTCTTTTTTATCATTCAGAATACCAGGATAGACCCAGTAATAGTATATGATCAAATAATATTTATTCAATCGATTTGGAAAAGATGCTCCAACAAATGAAGCATACTTTTTTGCTAAAGTAGGTAGAAGTCTTACTGTGTGTTTTCTACAGATTGAATTTCAAAGAAGCCATACTCTAATCTGAGCAGAACTATGTTTTATTTAAAACAAAAGCAGGAATAGGGATGCAGTTCAGTGGAAGAGCATTTGACCCTGGGTTCAATTCCAGCACTGTAAAAAGAAATTAAACAAGAGCAAATAAAAAGCAAAAGAGTCTATGGTAAAGGGGCATAATTATACAAGCAGAAAGCCAGCCAAGATTCTAAGAAGTTTCAGGAACGCACACATGCATGCAAGCACGTGCACACATACACACATACACACACACACAGAATGGCTTCACAAATTATTTTTCTAAAATTTGATTCACATACCACTCTGGTTTGTAGAAGTGGTAGAAATATTCTGTTTTCCTTTTTAATATTTTTTTTCATTTACACTAGAAAAAAATATATATAATAATTTCAGGGATAGTTTTATTCAGGATGAAGATCAATTAATTTATGTTTAAAGAAAAAAATTAAATAAGTCATAAATAGTTCAAATAATCTGAGGTGTAATAGAGGTTGTGAGAAACCTACCCAAATAACTGCAAGCTTGAGAAACAGAAACCACCCTTTATTCTAAATGGAGTCCATCAAGGTTATGAGATCTCAGAGGATCGCCCCACTTCTTAGTTCCACCCTCTGATCTCAGGCCATCCTTAATGTTCTCTAAATGCAAATCATGGATTCTCTCGAGGGTTTTCAGCCCCTGAGAAAGGGCTTTACAAAGATAATAATCTTGGGGCTGGTTTTGTGGCTCAATGGTAAAGTGCTTGCCTGGCACTTGAGAGGCAGTGGGTTCGATCCTTAGCACCACATAAAAATAATTAAATAAAATAAATTTATTTTTAAAAAAGATAGATAATAATCTTTTCAAAGAATACATTAGATCTCTAGTCACATTAATATAATTTCTACCAATATCCCTGAATTCCCTCAATATGTAACATTATGTTTCCTTGCAGCTGTTTCCCAAGGCCCAAGGCTCATACTGTGCTCTGGAGCTTGAGTGATTAAGCTTCTGTGCTATTGCTAAAGTACCCCCTTAGAAAGGATTGACTGTTGATTTGCAGCAAGCCTTCCACTGTCTGTGGTACAATTGTGATGAGTCAGCTTGTTTTCAGTGGCAGACTCTGGCGGCCAGACAAGGTCCAGACAAGCGTTTCCTCCCCAGCGCCTGGTAGGAAGCTCTGAGCTGCAGGGCTTACCACAGAGAGTTGACATCCCTCTCCAAGAGCCACAGTTTCTAAAACAATCCTGTACTTTGCTTCACTTACTGAAAAGTACTTCATCCTCACTGACACCAATTTCTAATCAACCTATTTGGTCCTTCCTGCTGACTCTTAAATAAATGACTATGTTTCCTCCTTCTTCTGACAACTTCATGACTGCTGACATCATCTTTATGTCATGAGTGATGAGACCAACTCATATCTGAAATCAAGACAGATGAGAGTTTGACAAAATTGATGATAAAATGGTGAGAAAAAAAGGAATTAGTGATTTTAGTATTACTTTCCACAAAGAGCATGCATTCCCACAAATTTTTAAATTATTTTGTAACATTGGGTTATATGGTACTTATTTTCCAAACTCTTCAACATTTTTTTGTTTGCTTGCATTTTCCCACTTTCCATATCCATGCTTAGAAAGGAGGTAAGAAAAGATGTTTTCGAATTCAAGAAGAGAGAAGTCCCGGACATAATTGCAAGGCAAGACCTTTGTTGTTTCTTATTCTTCACTTCCTACAAATAGGAAAACAATCTCCTTTTCTTTGTAGACTGATAAAACATGAAGGCTCATTGACTGTGGTTTCTACTCTTTTATCTGACTTTAAAACAACTACAAATTAAAAGTAGGCAGGACGGGAGAACAATAAAGTGTCCAACCTCATCTGTTTTTAGCTCTTTTATTCTTTATTCTTTATGGTGAAGTGGCTTCTCAATTTTCTTTTTTTTTTTTTTTTTGGTCAAGCCTATTTTTGAGAAACCACTTTCACAGCTTTTACAAGAAAATGTCACTGTGCTTCTGGTGCAGGCAAGGGGGAATCTAATTTCATTATAGTTAAGTGCCTGACTTCCCATTACCCTCCATAATAGCGTAACATGGCATATTATAGGGCTTTAATAAATAGGAAGGATGTGGGTTGCAGCACATTTTAGTGGAAACCAAATTACTTTGGGCCACACATCTGCCTCCTCAGTTCATCCTATTTGCCACCGTTTCACAACCTAATTACGGGATTTTCTGGAAATTGCTGTCCAGCGGTAACAGGATGACCTGCTTTATGTAGCAGAGACAGGCAGCTACATTGGCTTCAGTCTTCATCACTGTCACCATGTAATTGCATTGGACTTCCATGTTAATCCCTGTAGGCAGGAAGTAAATGAAATATTATAATTACCTTTTATTCCCTTGCCCCTGAAGCCTGGATTAGGGCAGTGGACATCCAAAGGAGAGAGGAAGGGGACAGCCTCTAAGAGTATTACTGATAGTCTGATCAAAGGAAATAGTTGGTCTCATCCCCAGATTTTGTTTCTATTCAGGCAACATCAATATCAGTGTGTCTCTTTTGCTTTGTTAAAGTACAAGGCCCCTGTCTGTTTAACTCAGGATCACTATGGTACAGGCTGGAGAAATCTTAGGGAAGAAAGGTCTATTATATCAATACATATGTACATGGAATCACAATTTGAAAGGGTTTTCCCTGAAGGAGAGGGACAAATGAACAGAGCTTACAGAGAGAAGAGCATTTTCAGACTATTCCCCAAAGTACAAACGTTCTCTGCTCTTCCTTTTTAGACCACCGCATTGGGGTCATTAATTGAGATATCTAAGAGTGACCAAAATTTTTGAAAAAGTTCTTAAGACTAGTTTTCTAGGTTTTTATAAAGGACTTTAAAATTCCAATGATTCTTTATTTTTCCCCTTTTATTTTTTAAAAATTTTTACTGGTTCTTTTTATTTATACATCATAGAAGAATTCATTTTGACATAATTATAAAAACATGGAATATATCTTGTTCTAATTCAATCCCTAGTACCTCTCCTTCCCCTTCCCCTTCCCTCTCCCCACACCCTACTCCTTTCCTTCTATTGATCTTTCTGCCATTTACACATAGTTGTTTTTTAATTAACTTCTTGTGGATGTCTGCAATGATGAGATTCACTGTGGTTCATTCACATATGTACACAGGAAAGTTATGTCAGACTCATTCCACTGTATTGCCTTTTCCTATCTCCCCCGCTTCCCTTCATTCCCCTTTGCCTACTCCATTGAACTTTTGTTCTTTACCCCTCCTGCTCTTTTGGGGAGTTAGCTTCCACACATCAGGGAAAACACTCAACCTTGGGGGTTTTTTTTGGAATTGACTTATATCCCTTAGCATGATAGTCTCCAGATCTATGCAGGATAAATAACAACTCTCTGAATTTAAATTCTATTCACATGCTTTTGTAAAAGCATAAAAAGTGAGACCTAGTAAAGCAAATCCTGATTTTTGAAGAAGGAAACAGCTCTTTGCTTTGTGTCAATTGCCCTTGGACAGAGTAGATTGAGTGTAACTGCAAACGAGCTACTGGAGAACTGTTGTTCCTGATTACTCTTGGGAAATACTCTGAAAATACACCCATATAATGGTATTCAGCTAATTTCTGCTTCCCTCCTTAAGTGTGCTAAGCTTGGACCAGAGTGTGCCTCCTTGAGAAGTACCTTTCCAGTTAAACTTCATGGGAGTTTTTTAGATAGGAGTGATTTTTAGGTGATTTTTCAAAATGCATGTTTCAATAGCTCAACAAGAAGCATGATGAAAAAGGGGTTGACATTCCCTCTAACCAGATGGCTCCTTTGATTAAAAAAGAAAAAGGCAACAATTCTCAATTTTAAAGTACTACCTTTACTGTGCATCAACTTTGGTTTTACACTCTGACCTAGGAACACAGGAATAAACAAAATAGCCAATGTGTCTATTCTCAGGGAGTTCATATTCATAGCACATACTGCATGTGTTATGAGTAAATATGAAACAGGTATTTTAGTGAGCATTTTTTTTTTTTTGGAACTGTGAACAAAATACCTCACAAGAACATTTTAAAGGAGGAAAAGTTTATTTGGGGATTCACAGTTTCAGAGGTCTCAGTCCATAGACAGAGAGGCTCCATCACTCTGGACCCAAGGTAATTCAGAACACTATGGCAGAAGGGTGTGGCAGAAGAAAGCAACTCAGGACAGGACACCAGTTAACAAAGAGAAACTAAGCTCAACTCACAAAGGAACATCCCCAAACACCCACTTCCTCCAGCCACATCCTGTCCACAGTTACCATCCAACTAATCTCTGTCAGTGGATTAATGATAGATTAGGTTAAGGTTCTTGCAACCCGATCCTTTCACCTCTAAGCCTTCTTGCATTGTCTCACACATGAGCTTTGAGGAGACACCTCGTATCTAGACCAAAATACAAGGTAAGTGGACAGAAAGTATTTTGAATAGAGTGGTCAAGAAGTCATTCCTCATAGGATATCATTTGAGCACAAACCTGGAGTGATGGAGGAAGCCTTGCAACTAGTAGTGGGTAGAGCAAGGCCAAGAAGGCCTAGTTAGAACACGTTTGGTTGTTCCATAAACAGCGTAGAGACCATGTGCCTTCAACAGAGCAAACAAACTAAAAAAAGGGTTGGTAGCATGTGGAGTCAGAGAATGAACTGGGAGCCCCGACATAGGGAATCCTATGGCCCAAAATGAAGGCTGTGGATTTTCTGAGAGGAAAACACACTGGAGGATTTGAGTAGAAAAGTGATGTGATCTGACTGATGTTTAAGAAGGTGCTCTGGCTGCAAAAGTGGACCGGTAAGTTGCAGGAGTAGAGGAGGACTTGGGAAGACCACTTAGGAGGCTATAATATTAAAAAAATTCAGAGATGATGAAGGCTTAAAGAAGTCCTCTTTAGAAAGTGACTATGTGGTCCCTCAATGAAATTATGGATTTAAGCAAGGACTGTTATTCAGTGTTCACTTTTCAAATAGTGATTGATGGAGGACTGGTTAATCATATGGTGCCCAAAAGACACAACACAGATGACTTTCAGGTATTTAAAATGTTTTAAGTATTTGAGAGACAGCAATTCATAAATTGGGCAGGTGGTTCAGGGGTCCCATGAAGAGATATGAGGGGAATACTTTTGTAAGGTGAACAGGGTAGCAAGGAAAGAAAACATGTTATTAGTTACAGTGGAGCCAAAGCCTTATTCGGATCATTCCAATCAAAAGTCCCTGGATAGAGGATATTTGGAGGCTTCTTACTGGTTAAGGTTAAGTTTCATTTTACCATCCATAATTAATTTTTATTTCACTTATATAGGAACACAGGACACTAGAACTACCTCAGCTTCTTTTTTATTTTTATTTTTTTTTATTTTTAAACACTGCTCATAAGGTGGGAAGTATGACTGTACAATTAAGGGATCAGGCTGTCATTGTTCTAACGAAGAGGTCAAACAGATTGGTAGGATTACTAGATTCTATGTGTCTATACATATGATTCATAGAGCAGCACACAGGAAGTATTAAGACTGAAATATTTAAATTAAATACATCAATTCTTTAAATCTAACATCCAGGGGCTAGAGAAACATGCTAAACCATACCAAGAGGCTGTCAATTGTCAAAAACAGAAGGTGAGCAATTCTAGAGGACAAAAGATTCACTCTCTTCAGCAAGTCAAAGTAATGAGAAAGGACTATTCTATTTTTTTAAAAAAAAAAAACTAAATATGTAGCAACCAAATGCAAATTTTAGCACTGGATTGAATCTTTCTTTGAGCAAATTGGCCATAATAGAGAATTTGAGGAAAGATGCAAAATATGGACAGATATTAGATCCTAATAAGGAAATAATCTTAATTTTATTAGGTATTATATGCTTTTTATTTTGTAGGAAATTTTTTTCTTTCCAAAGCTGCTCACTAAAATATTTAGGGATGAATTGAGAAAGTATCCATAAATGACTTTAAAATCCTTCAGCATAAAAATGTAAGCTTAACAGTAAAAACATTTTTTTCTGTTTTCCTGGACCCCAACAATTAACCCTTGATCTGGGACAAGAATGGCAGAGGGAAAGTCAGAGCAAAAAGAATAGTTATACTATCCAGTTGAGGTTATAATACCTGATTTTAATATATCTTAGAAAAATATGATCATGTGAACAGATTCAGTAAGGACCTCAAAAAATTAAGGAGTACTAAAAATTAGGCTTCACTATTCTTTAATTCACTTAAGCTGCTAAAACAAAATACCACAAACTGAGTAATTTTCATAATTCTAGAGATTGAGAAGTCCAAGTCAATGCACAAATAAATCCAGTGTCCAGTGAAGTACTTCCAGGTTGATAAAATTGATAACTTCTCTCAGTGTCCTCACATGACAGAAGGGGCAAGGAAGCTCTCTGAGGCCTCTTCTAAGATAAGTATACTAATCCAGTGCAGATGTTTTATCACTTAACCACCTTGTAAATGCCCTACCTGTTAATACTATATCACACTGGCAGACACAAACATTCTCACCATAGCAGCTATCCTCAAGGTAAATCTACTTTAGCTAAATCATGTGCAAAACATTTATAACACACTAAGAATCTCTGTGAGTCTGGCAGACTTTTGGGTAGCAGAAAACTACTATCACAATATAGAGTTGGAGAGAAACGATTCAGAAAAAAGACTAAAACCTAAGCTACCTGCTATTCCTGCTCATTCACAAGGTACCACTTATTCAATATTCAGTATCCTAACAAGCTGACACCCTCCTCTAAAAAAAAGTCTCTATTCAAGGATGAACAACCAGACAAGAACACGATTAGAAACCATACTAGAAAACACAAGAAAAATCTGTAACAAAGGATAAAAAGTATACAGCAGGAAAACTACAACTACTACAGAGATTAAAAACAAACTAATCTGAATGAACTGAAAGAAACTATTGCCTTCTATGGGATAGGATAACACTATAAATTTCTAGAGTTCAAAAAAATGATAAGTCAATAGAAAGAGATAAAATGGGAGCTAGAAGTGGTCGTAAAATAATAATAATAATAATAATAATTCCAAAAACTGTGGCACATGCCTGTAATCCCAGAAGCTTGGGGGGCTGAGGCAGAAGGATTTCAAGTTCAAAACCAGCCCCAGCAACTTAGCAAGAGCCTAAGCAACTTAGTGAAACCCTGTCTCAAGTTTTAAAAAATAAAAATAAAAAACTAAGCTGGGGATGTGGATCAGTAGTTAAGTTCCCCTGCATTCAATCCCTGGTACCAAATAATAATAACAACAATAGAAGAGAAAATACAATCAAGGATCATATCAACTAGAGTTCTTTTGTTACAAACAACAGAAATAGACCTAAACTAACTTCAACAAAAAGATAATTCAATTGCCAGATATAGCAGAACCTTGAAGATCAAAAGGAAAGCATAAATACTTGTTCACACAAAAGCAGGAAGCTCCAGAGGCTTTGTGAAGGAATATTATCATAGTTTTATTTGATGTCACATGTATAATACATGTATGAAAGATAACTATCCTGACACTTGTTCAAGATACTAGGTCCTGAGAAAAAGATATTGGTTATACCAAGGCAATGCATGAAGAACTTCAGTACTCGTACAGTACAATGACCTTTCTCATATCTCTAATAGGAGGCAAGAATATATAGATTTGCCATTTATCCACCCATGCACCAAATGGGAAAGAAAGAATTCTAAAAAAAAAAAAAAAATTCTTGTTGTACAAGTGAATACTGTTGTTATTTTACGTGCTTCACCCAAGCAAATATGTTGCAAGCATGGTCCCCCCTGTAGCAAAGTTCAGAGATAGAATTTTTAGGAGACGATTGGATTATGAAGGTTGTAATCTCATCAATGGATTAATCCATTATTAACCCATGTATTAATAATGTGAATGAACTTCTGGGTGGTAACTGTAAAGGGTGAGACATGGCTTGGAGGAGGTGTGTCACTGTGAGGAATATTTAGTGTTACCAACTCCTCTCTCCTTCTCTGCTTCCTGGCTGCCACTAATACCTACCAATGTTGATAATCAGGTTCAAGTCCCATTCCCAAGTGTTGAAGATTGAACACCTGAGAAACACTGAGGTAAGAACAAAAGTTTTATTTAAAGGATAGAAAAGAGAGAGCAAAAATACTCCTCTGCAGAGGAGGGGGGTCCAAAGCTGGTGCCCAAGGGAGTGGGGGTGTCCTGCCCCTTTGTACATTTTGGTTTCCTTTCTTCTCATACCCATTCCTCCTCTTATCTTGCCTACAAGACCCAAAAGTTGGAGAGATCCAAGGGTGGGAGGAAGCTGCCCAAGGATCCAGGAAGGGAGCCACCCAGGGGCTATTCATTAACAACTCCTTTCAGGGAGAAACAATTGTCTGGAGGCAGGTAACCTTGGCAACAGGTTGAAAGAGGGGGAAGTGCTCTGGAGGTATTAGCATTTTATGTTCTTTTGGATCAGCCTCCATCTTCTTGACCCAATCATTCATTATCCACACTGACTTTCCTTTTGCCCTCCAGCCTGGATCCCCTGCTCTGATAGTGAAATCCTTACTACTGTAAGGGGAAATGGACTATGACCACTCTGGCTTCTTTGGGCTGAGAGGGGATGACATGGAGCAAGCAGTTTGGGATTTCCATTTAGGACTGTTTGGGGTCAGTAGGGGTCTATGGCAAAAGTCTGGTTTGGAAGTAACAGATTGTAAAGTCATCTGGGAGGTGGGTATTTCTATGAGAAAAACAAGAAGATATGAATACTAGAATGTGATTAATATAAAATAAATGTCATAGCATCTGGATCATGTCAATGAATATTATGATGAAGATAAAAACCAATAATTTCTCAGTAGGAGAAGTATAACTTCTAAGTATACTAAGTATTCTAAGTATAAGAAGTTATTCCCATAAGAATACCAGTGAAGACATGTCCCCTATTTGGGAATGTACATCTTTAAGGATATTAGTTGTTATCAGGAATATAAACACAACACCTAGTTTTGTAATGTCATATAATTTTTGTAGAATATCTTTTTATTGGTATAAAAACTATGTGTTTAGTAGAGATTCCTTTATTTCTGTTACTTAGGTCTAGATAATCATACTAACAAACACAGATGAAGCCTTCCTGTGTAGGAGATTAGAAATATTTGTAGGCCTTAAATTGACTAAAAAACCTTCTGGCTCTGATAGTCTCTTTGATAGTTATCAGGCACTCTGTCTAAGAATCCCTCTTTTGTAGCCTCCAGTCTTACTCTTGGTGGAACTAACACAAGTGTACCTCTTAAGTTACATTGAAAAATCTATTCTCTTTTTTTTAAATGCCCATGTATGGCTATACTTTGGTACTTTTGTACTTATTTTACTAGGTGTTCAACAGCAAGGTGGTCAAATTGAACTCGTTCCTGTCTATTGTAAGAGTCAGCGGAGTTCCCTTAGGGAGTCCCTCTTAGGAACTTGAGAACAACCTCTTAGCTCCTTTAGTGCCATCTGCCAGGATGAGTCAGGGGCTCTTGACCATGTGTCTTCCCTTGGAAGCATCAAGGAGATTTCCCTCTCCAATGACCCTCCCCTATGCAGTGTGTGCACTGGTTGGCTTTCTGTTGTCCAGGGTCTCATTAATCTCCCTGATCATGAAGTCATATGGCCCAGAGTCACAAAGCCCTTAGAGACGTCCTCTTGTTCCCTGGGTTCGAGCTGACCTTAGAGGGCAAGAGCCAAATATTGGCTATTTTTTCTTGTCCTTTTTACTTCCTTAACTTGAGTCTCCAAGGTTTGGTCTTAAACATAGAGCAAGCTAGTTTCACCAGTCTTAAATTAAGAATACTGGGGTTTACTTTTAATGTATCTAACTTTACACTTATTTACTTCTTCTATTTAATTGGGGTCCATATTAGTACTGGAAGTCAGCCTTACATCTTCTCTGTCCTGTAGATGATGGCCTATTATCTCCAACTAACTCAGGTTATTATATTGAAAGTTGTACTCCTATAAGGCATTAACAGAAAGTAGTTATAAAATTTATAAGGAAAATACAAAATGAAATAACAGGAGTAAAAATATATTTAGTTTGTATAATCACTATGAACCAAGAATCATAATTTTTATAATCCCAAAACTTTATTTTTTTTTAATTTTTATTGTTGGTTGTTCAAAACATTACATAGTTCTTGATATATCATATTTCACACTTTGATTCAAGTGGGTTATGAACTCCCATTTTTACCCCGTATACAGATTGCAGAATCACATCGGTTACACATCCATTGATTTACATATTGCCATACTAGTGTCTGTTGTATTCTGCTGCCTTCCCTATCCTCTACTATCCCCCCTCCCCTCCCCTCCCCTCCCCTCTTCTCTCTCTACCCCCTCTACTGTCATTCATTTCTCCCCCTTGTTTTTTTTTTCCCTTTCCCCTCAGTTCCTCTTGTATGTAATTTTGTAAAACCCTGAGGGTCTCCTTCCATTTCCATGCAATTTCCCTTCTCTCTCCCTTTTCCTCCCACCTCTCATCCCAGTTTAATGTTAATCTTCTTCTCATGCTCTTCATCCCTACTCTGTTCTTAGTTACTCTCCTTATATCAAAGAAGACATTTGGCATTTGTTTTTTAGGGATTGGCTAGCTTCACTTAGCATAATCTGCTCTAATGCCATCCATTTCCCCGCAAATTCTATGATTTTGTCATTTTTTAATGCAGAGTAATACTCCATTGTGTATAAATGCCACATTTTTTTTTATCCATTCATCTATTGAAGGGCATCTAGGTTGGTTCCACAGTCTTGCTATTGTGAATTGTGCTGCTATGAACATCGATGTAGCAGTGTCCCTATAGCATGCTCTTTTTAGGTCTTTAGGGAATAGACCGAGAAGGGGAATAGCTGGGTCAAATGGTGGTTCCATTCCCAGCTTTCCAAGAAATCTCCATACTGCTTTCCAAATTGGCCACACCAATTTGCAGTCCCACCAGCAATGTACTAGTGTACCCTTTTCCCCACATCCTCGCCAGCACTTGTTGTTGTTTGACTTCATAATGGCTGCCAATCTTACTGGAGTGAGATGGTATCTTAGGGTGGTTTTGATTTGCATTTCTCTGACAGCTAGAGATGGTGAGCATTTTTTCATGTACTTGTTGATTGATTGTATGTCCTCCTCTGAGAAGTGTCTGTTCAGGTCCATTTGTTGATTGGGTTATTTGTTTTCTTATTGTTTAATTTTTTGAGTTCTTTGTATACTGTGGATATTAGGGCTCTATCTGAAGTGTGAGGAGTAAAGATTTGTTCCCAGGATGTAGGCTCCCTATTTACCTCTCTTGTTTCTTTTGCTGAGAAAAAACTTTTTAGTTTGAGTAAGTCCCATTTGTTGATTCTAGTTATTAACTCTTGTGCTATGGGTGTCCTATTGAAGAATTTGGAGCCCGACCCACAGTATGTAGATCTTTTTCTTCTATCAGACGCCGTGTCTCTGATTTGATATCAAGCTCCTCGATCCAGTTTGAGTTAACTTTTGTGCATGGCGAGAGAAAGGGATTCAGTTTCATTTTGTTGCATATGGATTTCCAGTTTTCCCAGCACCATTTGTTGAAGATGCTATCCTTCCTCCATTGCATGCTTTTAGCCCCTTTATCAAATATAAGGTAGTTGTAATTTTGTGGATTGGTTTCTGTGTCCTCTATTCTGTACCATTGGTCCACCCGCCTGTTTTGGTACCAATACTATGCTGTTTTTGTTACTATTGCTCTGTAGTATAGTTTGAAGTCTGGTATCGCTATACCGCCTGATTCACACTTCCTGCTTAGAGTAGTTTTTGCTATTCTGGGTCTTTTATTTTTCCATATGAATTTCATGATTGCTTTATCTATTTCTACAAGAAACTTCATTTTGAAGAACATCAGCTGGGTAAAATGTTCTTCAAAACCTTATACTTTAAAGACTTACATACTTGGAAGATATATTACATCCAATATACAAAGAAGTCAGCAATAGTATCATGATTACACTGATGTTCTTATATTAACCAAGTTTAGCTTTTAAAGAAAAATTTAGACTCTGTAATGTAGTGTAATACTGTAAAATAACAGTTGTTGTTTAACCAGAGTTGTAAAAACCCTAATTCCTTTAAAACCAGTTACTGTAAAGAATAGAACTTAACAGACACAAGAAATTATCTTGAAGATAAGACCGAATTAATGCTTTAAGAAATTCTTGTTACTTCAACCCATAGAGGACTAAACTCTGGTTTATATCAGTACATTAATATTTGACATTAGGAAAAACCTTGAATAGCTTTAATTAATTGTGCTACTTGTATATAGCAAATTTAGTCACACATAAATTTTTTTAAATTTGCCCTCCGTAAACCTTCTGTGACTTACTTAGATATGCTAAACTTTCTACTTTACCACACAAACACATTCTCATCCAAAAACATTTCTTTTTCCTTCTACTTTCATACTAAAACATTTCTATACCTAGAACCTCTTATTTCTCTTTCCTGGCTATTGACCCCTTTTGTAAATTCATATTTTGAAACAACCCCTATAAAATTTCTGAATTTAGACAAATTATTCCACTTTAATAAAATGAAATAACTTGTCTTTATAGTACTTTAATTGAAACTCAACTGAAACATTTTGGATCCTTTGTATGTATAATTACACCTGATAGAATCTTAATTCTTATCAACCTTGTTTTTAGTGAAGACACAGAAACAAAATAATATCAAACATTTTTCATTTACCCATTTATAAAAACCCACATACTGCTTAAATATATTACCTTATGGAATTTAAGAAGTTAAAAGTACTTGATTTTATATTTAGCAGTTGCTGTTTTGGCACTTTAACTTTGCAAATTAATCAGATATCTCTAACACATTTATGAAGATTAATCCCACTGATGTTAAATCTAACATAATCATTTTTAACTGTAAAATTCAAGATATCAGACAACTGTAGTTAACAGTAATAGCCATCTCTTCCTTATTAAAGAAATACCCTAGAAGCAATGGATAGTGCATTCCAGATATTTTATAAAAACTAACACTCTATTAATTGTCTGACCACCTAGAAAAACTGTGAGTTAATGATTTTAAAGATGTCTTACTCTCATCTCGTTACCTAATTTAAATTGAACTTTTCAAGTCATGTGAACTAAAAGGTATTTGGATTCATTTCCCTTTTAAATTTTAACTTATGAGTGCCCATTTATCTATGCCAATTTTGATATCATGTACATGATATATGAATATAAGTACATATGTAGACACAATAATACAGTACACAGGTGTGTACACATATATAAAACACACAGGAAACAATGAACTTGTAGCTTTTTGTAGGTGCAAGTCTCCACAGGTAGGAGACAATGCCACAGATGTTATTAAAGCCTTTATTATATTTAAACTATTAGAAATTAAAATACAGTCTATCAGACTTTTACATTTTGACTTAAATATAGGGCAGGCCTGTACAGTTGGAAATGTTAGATGTAAAGTCCAACAGCCATGGAGGACACCGAAAAAAGGTTTAGCTGGCCACTTGTCTTCAATGGCTATCAGATTTATCCCCGACAGCACCATATCTATGTCCTTCTTAGAATTTTGTAAAAGGAGATTTTCCAATGTATTTGAGAGCTAACCCTTGAAAATTGGCCTCTGAACAGAGACTGTGAAAACCTCTATAGTTAGATAAAATAAGACTGATCAGAAAAAAAAAAGGTATTAATTTAGGCATGCAGGATCAAATGTAAATTCATCATAAAACCAAGAGCTCAAAAAAAAAAAACAAACAGGAGTTCTAAAAAAAAAAATGACATGGCCATAATTACTCTAGTAAAGGAGCATGCAGAACATCTTTATTAAATCAGAATGCATTTTGGGTCAGATTAGAGTCAGTTTAGATATTTTAAAGAATGTGAGAGTCCTGAATCCTCAGGTAAAGATTCTCAGATCTCTAATCAAAGAAGACTTGTATACATGAGATCATTCCACTATTCCCTTCTTATGCTACAGCATTTAGAGAGAAACTCACTAAGAAAGCAGGGTGGTAGAGTGTGAGAGCAGATAAGACAGCCAGCCATTCAGGTCCCACAAGTGGCTTAAATTTAAAAGTGACACTTTCCCCCCCACCCTGTGTTCTCAATCAGTTCCCTAAAGGCTTTGCAAGTCTTGCAAACTCTGCAAGCACCTAAGCATCTGTAATTTACATTTCAAATGGAAACCTTGGAGAGAGAGAGATCTGGCAGAAGCTAAATGAGAGAAGCTACTGTTTTTAGCTTGAGAGTCAAAACCTCATGTACAGGGTATTTAAACCATTTTTTTTTCTTTTGTAAAATCAGTCTCTTAAGGTATGGTCCTATAATTTATATTTCTTCTAGAGACCAGTTTTTATACCCCCAATTAGTAATCAGGCCAGGTTGGAGGCAGAAAATTATGAGACATTTCCTTTTTCCAGTCATGATTAGGTCATTTCCCAGGCCTGGCAACAGAAGAAAATGAAACACTTTTTGAGCATTTAGATCCTGAAGCCTCTAGTAACTAGCAGTTTCCACCACCACCACCCCATCCCACCCCACCCTCATTTTAAGCATAAAGCACCCCTCTGAAACAACATGAAAATCCCAATTTTTTTTTTCAGTATGCAGGCTAGTAGTGAACCTGGCATAACTGTTGAAACTGAAGCTCCCATCTGAGCACAAGAAACCACCTGTGCCAGTGAAAACTGTCCATAGGGACCCTCCCTATGAACTTCTGATGGTCCAGCAAACCCGTCTCTTACCATATAGTTCTGCCAACTCTATTTGTTGGCATTATCGGCAGAATGCAAGGGTCTTTGCTTGCCCCATATCAAAGACCAGGGAGAATTCAAAGTTACAGGTATGACTGACCTTCTCCTGCCACTATAAACTTCCAAATGTGATGATGATAGGGAAAAAGCCTATGATAGGGTAAATTTCTCTGCTCTGTGGGCTAAAGGAATCTCCAGAGGGTAAGGAGGACATCTAGTGGTCATTAGATGCTTAACGCCCTTTACCCAGAGGAGTTTATGGAAGGGATGAATTGAAAAATGCCTCCTTTTGCAGCCAAAGAAACTTATGGAGCACATCTGAGCACAGAAACAGCAATGGGGAGAATCCTGACAGGCTTGTAAAGGCATAATAGGCAAATAAGGAGAACCCTGGCATTTCCTTATGAACCATTCCCTGTAAAAATGTCCCTCTCTCAACAGGTAGAGTTTGATCTGCAAGGGGAGGGGAGTGCTTAGGAGAAGCGAGTGTGGGAGACTGCAGCATGGCTCATTCCGTGTTATTCTGTGTTGGGGCTTTCACTCAGTGCTGCTTGATGGACCAGTCACTATAGGATACCCCATAAGTGTGGTCGGGAGAGGAGTCTGGGGAGAAAATTTTAAGGTTCACCAGGGAGTGGCCCAGACTAGAACCTCGCAGTTGTTCCAACTCTTTCTCTGTCTTTGCACATCCAAAGGAAGAACCAAATTAGAAATCCTGTGTACTCAGGGCAAATGTGCTCCAGGCCTGGATAGGATAGTGAGAAATGCCTTTGGCAGAACCCAATATGATTCACCTACAGGACAGTTGATTAGAAGCCTTCTAGGCCAGGAACCTTGTCACCTAAGTCTTATAGAAAGGCAGCTTGCACTAACTGCATTTAATTAGCCAATGGGTGCCCATCATTGTCCTCCAGAAAGAAAGAAAGAAACAGAAAGACATAACTCAGAAAGATGTGGGGGCACATGCAAAGGAGCTTAGCTCAGTGATGACCTCAGTGGGACCTCCAGAAATGATAACAGTGGTGTTGAGACCCAGGTGGAAACCCTGTTCCCCTGCGCTAAAGATGGAACACCCAGGAAATATTAAGGCAAGCACAAAAAGCTTTGTATAAAGGATAGAACAGAGAGAGAGAGAGAGCAAAAAGACTCCTCTACAGAGGACGGGCGTCCAAAGCTAGTGCCCAAGGAAGTGAGGGTGTCCTGCCCCTTTGTACATTTTGATTTCCTTTCTTCTCATACTCTCTCCTCCTCTTATCTTGTCTATATGACCCAAAAGGTAGAGTGATCCAGGGTGGAATGAAGCTGCCCAAGGGTCCAGGCAGGAAGGCTATTCATTAACAATTCCTTGCAGGGAGGGACAATTGGTTGGAGGCAGGTAACTTTGGCAACAGGTTGGAGGAAGGGGAAGTACTCTGGAGGTATTAGCATTTTGTGTCCTCTTGAATCAGCCCCCATCTTCCTGACCCAATCATTCATTACCCGCACTGACTGTCCTTTTGCCCCCTGACCTCACCACAAGCTGAGAAGTTTTTCTCTGCCATGCCTTTCCACCATGCTGTTTCTGTCTCTGAGCCAGCCACCCATGGACTCAATCCTCTGAAACAGTGAGCGAAAATGAATCTTTCCTCCTCTAAATTATTCTTGTTGGGTATTTTAGTCACAGTGATTGGAATCTGATGAACACAGTTGCAAAACCAGAATTTATTCACTGTCTATTGACAGGTTTGAGAATAAATGAAAAAGGAAAAAATTAAAAGTAAACAATAAAAAGCTCACAAAAAAAGTAGTAGTTTTAAAAGACAAAGGAGATCAAGTATGATACACTCAAATAATTCCTTTTAAGATAAACAAATGATTGTTGAAGATGACAGCATAAGAATGCACAAAATATATTCATCACCAACATTTCCCACCACCTCATTTTTTGCAGGTGTTTTTATGCGGAGTCAAGGGGAAGGTTGGTAGAATTTTCTGGTTTACTTGTTCCTACAATAGCGAACACAGCAATGCTATAGACCAAACAGTATTTTCTCCATATGGCTCAACAACGCAGCTCCCCAGTGAGATGCGGCACTGAGAATTTATTTATTGTTATTTGTAGCTTGTTTGTAATCCAGTCTATTTACAATAAACAAATTGGTTTCTCATTCTCACCTGAGTCACGCATAAATTACACTTTGTTACGGAGCAGATCTGATTATAAAAGTTACAGAGAAAGCAGAGACAAGTCTATGTAACTACTTTTTACCTGGTATTTTAAATTGTAACTTGGCAGGAAAAGAAATACAGCTTTTACTTACATTTTTTTCCATTAAAAAAATATTGAAGAAACATACAAAAAGAAAAATAAGGCTTCATGGTGACATCTGCTTGGAACAATATCACCAGAGCCTGTGTGACACTGCACAGGGCAGATGAAGGTTATGCTGACTATTTGAGATAGGAAAAGATGTCACACAACTACTTGAATTATCCAAATTATCTGACCACATTATCAGGTGAGTACAGACCCAGAAACCCTGGGTCTCTGGCTCAGCTACCCTAAGAAATTCTACACTAAAGCAAAACATTAGCAGTTACACTGGGTGATCCTTCCCTGAGGATTCTTCAGATTTTGCCATTCTTGTGTAGCATAGCCATAGAGAACAGGTGCCCAAAACAGTTCAGGCCTCATGTGGTTCCCACAGCCCCTCCTTACTATAAAACCACTCTGGGCTTTGCTTTTTTCATGGGGTATTTTTCAGAATTAAATAAAATATAATATGCAAGGTAATGAGAACAGTACCTGAGGTTACAATTATGTGATAAATGTAACCTGTTATCTTTACTGTCATTAAAATATCATGAATAGATAAAATCATAATAATAATGGAAGTGAACATTTGGGATCATTGCAAAGGGCACACTTTGAAATAGATCAGTTCAAATGCACAACTCACTCTTCCTTCGTGGTACGTATGTTGTATTTTACACTTCATAGGTCCTGTGTCTATTTCTGTGCTGTACATACATTGGTCACTGATATGACTGTAACCAATCTGAAGACATTACTTCCTCTTCAAATGTTCATGAACTTCAGCATACAATGCTAAATAGCACTGGTGTGTTAAATTTTCTCAAGAGCAATAAAATTAGACTGCCTTTTGCTTTTAAGAAAATCTAGTAAAAGAATAATAACAACAACTAACATTTAGTTTTTTCCCAATACATTATGATGAAAGTCACTGGAAATAGACTACATTTGAACTTTTTAATTTTTATTTTACAAAGGAAAAACACATTTGTTGAGGCTACATTTCCCCAGTCTCTTACTTAAAAAAAAAAAAAAAAGCATCTGTGACCTGAAAAACCTGTTCTTTGTTTCAAAATAAAATGCCATATGTAGCTGTATCAAAATGTATGTATAAAATGACCACATATTCTATAGGCAGATGCTGTGGAAACTAGAAAAACTAATAAATATTGCATAAAAATAAACTATCTTTTTATAGTGCTCATAAATGAAGGGAAGATTTTCCAAAATAATATTTTCAAGGAAGGGATTTACATAAATGATGCCTAAAATTGCTATTAAAAAATAGCCATTAAAAATTAAATCACATTGATACTTACATCACTGATATTGTATTCAATTACTAGTGCATTTTATAAGTTATTTTTACACTCTTATTTGGTAATAGATTTTTACCAACTTGGAAAATTTTTTGCCTGATAATTTTGACTTTTTTTTTAATAAGTGCTGTGTTTGATTAGATATAGAATCCCATATGCTTTTTTATATAAAAGTGTCACTCTGTCCATCAACAATATTCATGACCTCAGGAAAAACTGCATTTCAGGAAATCGTGTTTTGCTTGCAGAAGAGAAATTTGAATGCTGCTTCCTTTTGTCATGCAAAAATGGAGCCTATGTTCTTCAGAATGATTGGCAGGATATATAAGCTAATATTTATAAATTGAATTCAGCAGAAAAAAAAATGTGCTATAATCTTCTGAAATGCACTGGGTTAGGAGAGAGTTGAAAATCTGGAGAGAAATATACTTCCTGTTTCTTTATAGGATTTGCCTAAACTTGTCTGTTTTTGAAATTCTGCCAAGTTTCTCAGTGTGTGGTACTGCCTGGCACAGCCATATACACGTGTATGTGTGCACGCGCCCACGCCACAGGATGGGTCTGTCACTTGAGCCCATGTTATTTTCCTGTAGTTCTAGGGATTGAACCTAGGGCCTTGCACATGCCAGGCAAAGCACTGTACCACTGAGCTACATTCCCAGTCCTATTTGAGCCCATTTTTAAGAAGCTACCCAACAAAGACTTTCACTTCCTAAATGTACTGATCCTAAGTACTTGGATGAGACAACTGTGGATAACATGACGAGATCACTGTCATATTCAAGTTACACAGGAAGAGAAGCAAGGAGAGATTATGTGGAAGGAGAGCCTGGTGCGATGGCTGCTGTAGATTCTGAACTTTTGTTCAGTTCTACCAGCAAGCTCTCCTTCCTGGCTTAAAAATCCTCCTGCGTGCTTCCATCTCAGGCCCTTTATCTCTTTGTCTGCTTCTTACCCTCTTTCTAAAAGCACTGTGCAAACCAACCACACGCATTCTGACAATGTTTTCTGCTCTATCTCAGCCGGAATCATAAATAAATAGAATGGAGCTCACCTAGTAGGCTGAAAAATGACTTACAACATTGGAGAAAACCTAAGAAGTCAGGAATAGGACTATTTGAGAACAGTAGAAAAATTTGTGGAATTAAGTAGAAATGTCCTGTCCCTGTTTAGAAGGTGGCATAAGTAACTTTCTATGGGTCCATTTGGTTTCTATTACAGTGTGCTATTTTCCCTGGGAAAAGCCACAGATTTTTCTATTTCAGTTTCTTCATCTATGAAATATACTGATCTATTTACTTTATACTGAAGCTTAAGACAGAATGGGAAGATGTTAGTCATTCCTGCAGAGCCTTAAAAGAAATTTTATTTTAATTTATTAGAACTCTCAAAACTGTAAGTGATGTTAAGGCACATCACATGTATTGATTTGGATTTACAGAGAATTTATTTCTTTTTTGTTGTTACATGCTTTTTTGACGTTCTATTTCTTTTCTGACTGTATTTGTACACATGCCTCTTATTTAAAATATTTGAAATAATTTGGGAAGGAAATTTCTATCAAGATAAATAAAGTAAAACTCTTAGATAAAAGCAAAATATCGTTGGAACAATACCCATAGAGCATCACTATTGTAATTATAGTTGCATTATTGAATTTCCTTGCCTGAAAGAATTTGGGTTTTGTTATCTTCCTAGGGAAAAAAAAAGAAAGTTGAGAAACTATTAACCTTTGATAACCTTTACAATATTTTTTCAAGTTTGCCATGTGCTGCCAAGGGATCATTTCCAGACAGAGCAGAAAATTCATTAGACTTGAGTGTTTCAAATATCTATATCAAGGACAAGGACAAAACTGCTGTCATAGAGAAAGGGCTGGTACACTAGGGCACAATAACTTCCATTTTTCTTCATCTGGATCTGGTGACCCATTCCATAAAAATGCCAACGCTGCACTATTTGATCCAGACGAACACAGGCTATGACATCGAGATAAACGCTATTTGCTCAGATTGCCCCATGCAGAGAGCATGGATAGACCACATTCCTGACAATACTCAGAGTCAAAAGTGACATCTGGTTCATGTGACACTTGAAGAGTTTTTGCCCAAAGTCTTTCTGTCTCCCATAGGCAAAATTTTCCCATCAGTGGGAAAGCTAAATTTAAATTAAAGTGCATGTTAATTGTCAGAGGCTATCAGAATTTTGATGAGTGAGCAACTATAACACCGACACCTTTACAATTTAACTTTATATTTTTTTCAAAAATTCTCATGTAAACCACTGTTTAATTGTTTTTTAATGTTTTGACATACATTGGCCCATTTTTGTAATTATGTTTCCCTTACAAACCAGATGTTTCCCTGTTGAGAGGCTTGAGTATGTCCGTTTCTGGGCATCATTCGTCTCAATTCATCATCACCTCCCTCCTTGGTCCCTCTCCTCCCTTGGCTCCTGTGTCATAATTTCATCCAGATTTCACTCTGTCTCTCTCCTTGTTTGACTTTCATGAACCACTAGTATATTTATGTCCCCAGGTCCTGTTCTTTTCTCACTCTATCTGTTCTGGATCATTTCATCTAAATTTTTTGCTGATAACCAAAAATTTATACCTACATCTATACCACTAACCCAGATCTTTCTGCTGAGTCTCCAGTCCTGAATATTCTACTACCTATTTAATAAATGCTTTGAGATATTGCAACTCATACCAAATATTCCCCAACTGACCTCATCATCTCATCTGTTTCCATTCTCAACTCCCAGTTTATTCTGTTGGCTCAGAACACCTTGGATTCATTCCCTCTTCCTATTTCCACTGCCTCTGCCTTGATTGAAACTTATGGCTCCCACTTGCATACCTGGAACAGCCTCCTAACCTTCCTACCTAGGACACCCATTCCTGGTATCTACTCCAAACTTCCATTCCCAATCTTCTGCCAACACAGGCTCTCGAGAATGGAAATATGATCATCATATCACTCAGTCCTTCAGTGAATCCTCGTTGACTCTAGCATGGTATGTGTGAGTTTGTGTATGAGAAAGAGGAAGGAGGGGAGAGAAAAGAGAAAAGAGAGAGGAGAAAGAGAATATGATACGCTTTGGTGTCACACTCTCTTATTTCAAATCCACACAACCATGGGACATCAGTCTGAACACTTTAGACTTTCTCCCTAACCTTAGTTTTCACATCTATTTAATGGGGATAATAACTATACCTAACTCAGGGGAATTGTGAGGACAAACTGAGAATAAGTGTGCAAAGCATTTAGCCCAGTACTTGGCACGTAAATAGGCATTTGATCAATGTTGATTACTGTTGTTGTCACTTGACAAAGTCCACACTCCTCAGTATTACATGCAGACCCTTCCCTTGAGCAGCTGGTCCTTTCTACCCTCAATTGCACCTTTGTCCAAACCTCTAATACCCTAAGACTCGGTCATGTCAGCTGCCAAGTTCTATCTCCTGCTGTGAAAATGCCATTATTCTGTCTGAAATACCTTGTCTTGGGCCATTCTTCTCCTGGCCAACTCCTACTCACCCTCCAAGCCATTTCTTTCTCTGGACCCCTTTCCCTGACTTACACCCACTTCTGGGTTATAGGCCTGTGCTATAGACTTAATAATCATTTCAGTTTAAAAAAAATAAATGAGTGCATTCTATGTGTCAAATGAGAATAAAATGGTGTCTGGAATTCAGATCTGGTCCTAAAAGAGCCCACAGGTGATAGTGAGATAGCAACTGCTATGCCAGGTGTGTGTCCAAGCTTCATGGGACTGTGTAGATAGCTATCTGAAAGAAATGGGATTTCCAGAATCTTCTGAGTGTCCTTAACATGCATTAATTTATTGTCCAAACTGAGACACTTCTCAGAATCAAAGATACTATTAATAAGTACCCTGGGCAATAGACATAAGTCAGATTGTCCAGCATATATGTCACCCTCTGGCTACATTGTAATGAACTGTCTGCCTCGTAGTGACCAGTTCTTACACAGAACACAGTCTTGATATATGTTGGTGTGGGTTTGTTGAATGCCTGGGATTTGTGGGTCTTAGATAACAGAATTAGTAGAACTGAGGACAGTCAGAAAACACAGAGGGTTGGGTGTCTCCAAACAAGCAGAAAGCAGAAGTGCCTACCTTATTTCATCAGGCCATCAGAAGCATGGCAGCAGCAAGCAAAATAAGGAAAGAGAAATGAGCTTCCTAACCAGCAGCAGAGTGAAATATTCCTCTGTGGTTTTGTTGATTCACCCATATAATGCTTTGCACATATCACCTGGACAATGAGGCAGGGGGACAGAGGAGAGTAAGACCCAAAATGTCTTCTGAGCACCTCCTTTCTCACAAGACTAAGGCCAACAGCAAAGGTTTAATTCACCAGAAGATATCAGACTTTGCCACAGGGCCAGATTTCCTTATTTTTGCAGCACAGGCAGATTTACCTATGACTGTGACATTCAGCAAAATGAACGGCTTCCTCTTTTTCAGCTTTAGAGAACAGAGAACATATGACCACACAGGGAGAGAACAAGACCCTCAGAATATGGTTATCAGAACCACACAGTTGGAGCAAAATCAAAGTAATAACACCTGAAGCACAATAGAATTTGATAAGAATCAGTGCCTGTACAGAATTAGGGAGAGCCCGCTCCTCTGTGTATACTGTATATTTTTGTCCCCCAAAGGGGTGCTAGCAAACGTCATATTACAAGGACAAGAAAAGGGTCCTTTGAGTTCTTTTTTGCATTATAAGAAGCTAGCAGTGAATAGAATGACCTACAGGCAGTTTTCTATTCTATTTATAGCTAAAACTGAATATTTAGAAGCCAGTGGTGACCTAGTGACTGCAATTTGCAATCCCAGAAGGGATGTATACATAGATAGATGATTCAAACCCAGGAAAGTCCATAGCTATACTGCACAATAATCACAGGCTCTTAGAGGTATTATACCACCCAGCTGAAAAGGAGAACCTGCCTCCAAGCAGGTCAAAGCACTTTGGAAGATACTTTTTACACTTTATCTTCTTAGCATCTTTGTGAACTAAAAAGAGGAGAAGATTATAATATTCAGAGAGATTTAAAAGGATATGAATATAGGACACAAAAATTTCCTAAGAAGAAAGAATCTTGGTAGTTAAAATGTTATTTTTTTTTTACTTTTTATGACAGAGAAATATCTGCTTCTAAGATGCATACTACCCCAGAACCATGCATAGAGAGGTCTTCGGGAGCTCTATAAATTCCAGGAATTACAAGAGCAAATAGAAATACAAATATATTTCACTATTTCACTGCTGAATGCAAATGATTTCACTATTTCACTGATCAAATATACATGGAGTGCCAGGATGGAAATTAACTGGCCTACTTTAGGACCTGTCTCCAAAACTTATAGCTGAGGTACCTAGTACTAGCACTCATGGAACCCAGTACCCAACTTGTATCATTGGTCTAGGCGTCAGATGAAATTATACAGAGAAGGTCTGGCCACTCGTGGAGTATTATACAATTCTAAAATACTTAATTCTTTCTTTTCTTATTTTCCTTTTTTTTTTTTGTGTGTGTGTGTGTGTGTGTGGTCCTGGGGATTGAACCCTTGGCCTTGTGCATGTGAGGCAAGCACTCTACCAACTGAGCCACATCCCCAGCTCTCTCTTTCCTTTTAGTCCCGTGACCGAAGGGCACTCAACAAGAACCTAGGAACACAATTTTCTTTTTTTCTAAAATTTGTTCTGGCCTCTTCTGCTCAGCACACCACAACCCATGAAGCTGATATGCTACAAGAAAACCTGTTAATTAGTAAGTGTATCTCGTGCACACCACTAAATGGGTTAAATTAAATACCGAGTTACATTAAACACTAGGCCTGATTCAAAATAGCAATCATTGATTCCTTTGACATACCTGATGGCATTCTACCCTGGAGGGCATACAACTATCTTTAAGAAGCAGAAGGTGTGAGTAAAGAAAATAGCTTTCAGCTGAGAGGAGGGGACAATTCTAGTGAAAAATAAGCTCCAGCCATGACTCAGTTTAAAATAAGAAATCATTAAGAAGGCATGTTTAAACAATGAGTATAAACCAATGCCTCCTAATGTGAATCCCTAAAATAAATAATAAATAACAATGAAACTAACAGGTGGGTTCTTCTGGAAGCAGAGGTTGAAAATCAAATGTGGGTACATTTGATTTCTTGAAGGAATATGCTTCAGCAATGTCCTTCAAGAGAGAAGGGGGTAAACTTGAGAAAGGGAAGGGAACCAATGACCATATGTGGCCTGATTAAGAGGGGTCTAGAGCATAAATCACCTACAGAGCTGACGCTCCATGAGAAGGAAAGGAGGCTTTTCCATGTGGGCCAGTGGCCATCCCTGGGGAGGGCACAGGGAATGAGGTGTGAGCTCTTAGACTTCTCTGGGTAGGGCAGCTGCACACAAGCAAAGATCCTTGAGCAGAGCAGGATCAGCTGTGCATGTTCCCAGAGCACCAGCAGGGACTGGGGAATGGACACTTCAGCAGGAAGGAGGGATCTGCATGGAGCATTGGCAGCCTCCAGGACTGAGACCCTGTGGATTGCCTGAATACAATTGTAAAGACCACTGAAGAGCTACCTTGGAAATACCTACTTTACTCACTTTCCAAAATTTCTAGTATTTACTCCCCAAACTCCTCTTGAGAAGAGACCCTGTCATAATTATCTTTTAACTTCCACTACATCTTGCAGCATGCTGTGAATTTGATGTTTCCTCAGTTCATTAAACAGAAAGGTACAGAGTGTCATGGACTATGGTAGAATCAAGTTTCCTAAAAATGCGTTGGAGCTCTTAGAAGGATATAAGTTACCTCATCCCAGAAAACATGCTCAGTGCAACCACACTGATCAAAAGCAGAACCGTGCCGTAAGCAAATATGTTCCTGCTCTGATGATAAGCAAGTATCATCATAAAATATGTTATATCTATGATAAGCTTTTTTAAAAAACAGTTTCATTGATATCATTTACATAACAAAGAGCTTACCTGTTTAAAGTGTATAATTTGGCAATGATTTTGTGTGTGTGTGTGTATTTTCAGAGTTGTATAAGCGTCTTTGTAATCTTAGAACATCTTCACCAATTCCCATAAAAAAACTTGTTCCTGGCTGCAAATTCTGATACCATATAGCTATGTAACCATGAGTAACTTAGCCTCTCTGAGTTTCAATTGCCTCATCTTGTAGGTGGGAACTGCAACATACAATTTCTTTTTTTGTTAGTTTGTTTATTCTTTTTAGTTATAGATGACTGTGAATGTATTTTGGCATATCATATATACATGAAGCATAACATCCCATTTTTGTGGTTGTACATGATGTGGAATTACACTGAATTAAATTTTTTAACTATTCTGCAATACCAAAACATGAGGAATAAATAGGCCATTCCAGTGGGGAAAAATAAATAAATAAAAGGAACTATAGTAAGTTGCCAGAGCTTAGGACAAAGCTCCCCCTGGCTTTAGCTCATCTTTAAAGTGTTGTTCTGGGACTGATGCAGGACCCCAGGTTATCACGAAGGAAGGAAACAATTAATCAAAGCAAAGCTACTGGTGAGCATTAGGTATGGACCATCTGCCTTGTTTGATAAATCTGCTGATCATTACTTCCTTAAAATAAGTAACAGTTGCCTATGAAAAGAACTCCCCATAAAAATCTGCAACTTTATATACATATATAAAGTTGCAGATTCTCAAACTTTAGCAATTGATGTTCTATAGAAAAAAAAAGTAAGTTATGTCACACAGACTAGTTCTCTGGCATTGGGTAAATTTTACCTATCCTCATATCCCTACAATCTGTTAGCAGTAACAAAAATCGGCAATGTTCACTGAGAGGTCACTGGGAGCCAAGCACAAGTTCAGGTGCTTTGCATGAGTGACATCATTCTGACACCATAGATTATATCTATTATTATCAGCTCTAATTGGCAGATGAGGTAACTAAGTCACAGAGAACAAGTGGTTTGCCCAAGATGTGTTGCAGAGAAGAGACAAGAACCCATTCAGTCTAGTTCCTAAGTATAGGCTCTTTAACTGTTACTCTGTATTCAATCCTTATCATTAATATTTTCTTACCTTCTTTCATTTCCCAATTCTCTTCTCTCCCCTCAGTCCACACACACTGGTACTTGCTCTAAAGTACCCAGGTCCTACTGAACTTTTCTATCATCGTTCTCACGATCAGATGTTTAAAAAATGACAGAAATACCAATGTGTTGCTCTCCTTCCTACCTGGGAACCTCAGGTAAATGTACAAAGCATAAATATCCTAGCAATCAAATAGAGTCCCTACTATCTGAACCAATTTTTTTACTGTTTTTTTACTGCTATCATTATATGTATTTTTGTTACCATTGGATTTAAAACTTTATAGTATTTCTTTTATTCTATCAGAGCAAAGAACCCGTTTCTTCTGTATTTTATGGCCCCGGACTATTTCAGGTAATATTCTTTACTCTGGCTCTGGGCCTGTGTGCATTTCATTCCTAGGTCTCTTTTATGAGGAATAGTTTAATAGGTTTGATACAGAATGAAAAATTAGTTTTTCCAAGGTGTTAGTTGTAACAGAACAGATATGAGCTATAGGGTAAAGACAGTGTGAGCTATAGAGTAAAGCAGATCCTCTCTGGTTTGGGAGATGGGCTTAGCCAAACCTATGGTAAATACATCTGGTTTACTGATTATAAATCTTTAATCTGCTTATGGGTACATGATAAATTCACTTTAGGGTTATTACAGAAATGTGACCCAGGTTAAAACAAAAGAACATTTATTCTGAAAATAGCATGAAATACATTCCATATAAACATGAACAGTATTCTCTGAGCCCATTAAAAAGAAATTACAGAAGGTACAATTAAGGGTATATTACCATATTGATGTTAAATTTGGGTATTATTACAAATAGTTTCCAAACATGTTTTGAAGGGAAAGCATTACCTATCCTCATGGACTTTCTGCCATCACCCCTAATTTCTTCTGGTACCAGGCCAGGATCACAACCAGACCTTCTAAAGCAGTGCCATCTGATTCCCAGTGTTTGTCTCTTCTTCTGGAGATGCTGCACTTTATGTGACTTCCCAGCTCTCGGAACATTCAGACTGTCTTCCTATTGGTGGAACACATACTCCCCTGGTGTAAGAAACCCCACAGTGAGTGATGGATGCGCCTTGACCAGACAGGGTTATGCACCCTCCTATGTTTCAGTATTCTCTAGCAGAAAAGGACATGAGACGGAAGCTAACTAGTAACGGTTATGCTGATTCCCTTTTCCTTCCTTCTCGCTCTATTTGTCATCAGTGAGGAAAGTGTCAAAGGCTTTAGACATGCATGCCTTCAGAGTCACACTTTCTGGTCCAACAGAGAGTACAGTAGGATTTACAGTTCTAATTCGAATGCCTCTTGAGTTGTGTGTGTCTGGGGATATGCGATCTCATATGATATTGTCTGTGTAAAACTTGGGAAGTCATACTCAAAATCATCCCTCAAAGCAAATGACACAATTGTTTCCCCGTGGCCAGTTAGGAGGACTGGTAAAGTTCAGCATTTTCTAAACAAAAAGCATATATAGTTATTCTATGACTCATTTTTGCCACAATATCTCTGAGTTTGTCAATACTGGGCAAGGAAGTTAAGTAGAGGAAGTTAAGTTTCTATGACATGTATCCATGCTATTTCTCAGAGAAGAAATAAGAAGCAATTATATAATTGTGAAAAGAATACTAATTTTCCCCTGGTATATTTTTAGGCTAAGAAGATGAACAAAAACAGCTTACTACACTTCTAATTTTGATGAATTATGACTGGGCCTCCCCTCAATGAGTACAAATTAGTGAAATTTTATTCTAATTTTTTCTGCTCATCTCAATTATTATAAGCATTATTCATTTTATGTGATTTCTAAATTAGCACACTTGAACCTCAATGTAAATACTTCCTCCTAAAAATACAAGACTGGCTACAATGTAGTAAAACCTTAAATATAGAAAAATGCACAAATATCCATCCAAATAAATCTTCCTTAAAAAAAAGAAAGAAAGAAAGAAAAAGAAAAAAAACACAATATTTACCCTCAGGAGAACTTTCCAGAAAGTAACTACACAATATACTTTCAAAATTCATTTTCCCAGGTTACATTCAGAGCCTGTTTAAGTCTTCCTTTTTGCGGTTACATGTTACTCTTTGACCTAAAACTGTTATGTTAGCCTGAACTTTGATGTTTCTGCTAAACCTGAGTTTCCTCCTTTATCACATAACTTAACTAGCTGAAGGCACATCCCACCTCTCTCCTCTCCGTAGCAATCACTCCTATGAATACTTCCTCTTAAGTATTTTCCTCCTCCATCTTTCTGTCCACAGCACCTGCATGAGGGCTCCATTATCTCTCTCCTGAAGAGCTGTTGTCTCTTAACTGGGCTTCTCTGCTCTGGTGCTTTTACCTTCAAATCATCCTTCTATATTGCCCTTTAAGTATCCAATCAGAAACAGAAGTCTGAATGTATTATTCAGAGTCTTCATCAACACCCAGTGACAGACTCTGAGATTACTACCTGAGATTCAGAAACCTTGGTTTGGCCTCCCAGGAACATCTGTAATTCCCTCAAATCTTTACAGAGAATCATGTACAGATGTGCACATTTGTAGAGTAAGGCTCTCCAGCTTCCATCAGTCCTCCTGATCCAGGAAAGGAAAAGAAGAGAAAGTTCTACATACATGAAATGCATGCTTCTCGATATGGGTACCTCCTTCCAGCCTGGAGGCTTCAGCACAGGCTGAATTTGTATGTGATGACCCAGAACTCTAGGATCAAACGTTCCAACACAAGATGAAAGCTATTGTGTATGGTCTATCACAAACCACCTTGGAAGCCAAAGGGCATTAATTTCATCATATTCTATGGGTCAGAGCAGCCAGAAGCCCACACAGATTCAAGGGAAGGTACTTAAATCACTCCTCTCAATGAGAAGAGGGTTTAAGGATTTGTGAACATGTTTCACAGCTCACACAGAATGTGAGACAGAGGTAGAAAAGGTGGAGTACAAGAGTGATCCTTTTTCTTTTAGTTAGATGTAGCCTCCTTGTGGAAAGACTTGACCCAAAAGGGCCAACAAGATGATGCTTTTATCCAGATTTTTTTTTTATAAATCATAGACTTTTTTAAATAATTCTTTTCCCCAGACCCTGTTTTCCTTTGTTCTGCTTTATTTTTAAAGGATTAAGCTCATTAAACAAGAGGTAAATACACAGTATGAATTTATTAAAAAGTAAAGGGTTAATAAGAGGTATTAACCAGGCTACATCTAGTAAATGTCAACTTGATATAAAATACCAGGAAATGAGGCAAAAATTGCTTTTGAGTTGTAATCAATGCTGAAGAGATTTTTTTTTCCCCTTCAGTATATTTTGCATTCCTTACTAAGATGAAGGGGTAATGTTTTCATAGGAAGAAACTGTCAAATGTTTATTAAATAAATGAAGCATAAAACAAGCTTTCCTGCCATTTCACCCATGCTTGGATTTTAATAACTAGTGCTTATCCCTTGAAATGTAAAGTTATAATTGTATCCAAGAAGAAAGGCTCCCCACTCTGCACTGGGGATTTTTAGCTTTGGAACAGTTTCCAATTACTGATGAAATAAGTGATTTCCTTTGTCATTTCCCATCATTACTGCGTTCCTTTTGATGTTGGTGTTGACGGGAGCGATAAGAGCCTGGACAAAAAGAGGAGGAGAGCAGTGGAGAAAGGACCTTTGCAGGGTGGATGGAGAATGTGAGCAATGGAATCTGACAAACCAGAATAGAGACAAGACACAGATGCTAAATCCAAGTGGTGCCCGCTCTTAGGTGCTGTGTACCACCCAGAGATCCCTCCATGGCAGAGCAGAATAGGGACCTTGGGAAGGAATGAACAGCACACTGCAAGACAAATGGAGTGGGAGGGAAACAAGAGAGCTTTGGAGACCCCGTCCCAATAATGTTGTGAAACCTGATCTCTTTTATGTAAGAGAAGCAAGATTTTGCTAAATCCAGATTGAAATTTAGAGAATGACTGAACCCAATCTCTTTAAGTTAAAGGAGTAGGTGAAGTTTTCAGAAACTGGGAGAGAAGCAAAAAGACAATAAGAAAAATTTTGATATGATGGATTGACATCTTCCCCTTATCTAGATCGAGGGACTGGGTGGGAGCCCCTGAAAACAGTAAGGTTAGTTTCAAAAACAGAAAGAGCAATAGGGCTCTAGAGCTCAAGCACAGGATAAGATTCATGGTGAAAGGCCTATGTCCCTGGGCAGCCTTCCCCAGCAAGACTGAGGGGACTGCCAGCAGAGCATGACCATGGATAGCAAGCAGCTTTCTCAGGGGGAGGGCTGAAAACAGTCACAATAGGAAGGTGGAGGAAAGTGACTTCCTAAAACTGTATTTTGTGTTAATCAGCTTTTCGTCACTGTGACAACAAATACCTGACAAGAACAACTTGGAGGAGAAAAGGTTTATTTTGATGCAGCCTATGGTTGGCTGGCCCCATTGCTTTGGCAGGCGGTGAGGCATGTTATGGTGGAAGGCCACAGTGGAAGAAAGCTGCTCCACTCATGGCAGCCAGGAAGCACAGAGAGAGAGAAAGGGAGGAGCCAAGGACAGGATATAGTCTCCCAGGGGATATCCCCCAGTGACCTACTTCCTCCAATCATGCCCCACCAGCCTATAGTTTTTATTACATGTATCCATTATATAGCACCTACTGTCATCCATTCAGCTATTAATGGATTAATTCACTAATGGATCAGAGCCCTCATGATTTACTTCTCCAAAGCCCCACTTCTGAACATTGCCACGTTAGGGTTCAAGGCTTCATTACATGTGTTGTGGGATGACATTCCAGATCCAAACTGTCACAGATTGAAAGCGTGCACAGCCTTGTTCCTGGTAACACAGTCAACATCCCAGGGCACTCCCAGAAAACCAAGAAAAGTTAATTGGCAGGAGACTGAAACCCTGCTGTCAGGCTGATAGACCAAGACCTACTGTAATCTGATTGATTACTAATGTTAACATGACCTCATCTGTCCCTTCAGGCAGGGAGAGGTTGCAATGTTTAGACCACATAAAGAAAGAATTGATAATTAAAACAAGCATTCATTCTGGTCATTGTCCTGATATGTATGTAATATGAGACCAAGGTTAAAATCTGTGGCCACTTAGAAATTAGAAATGAATGAGAATTGTAGGGTAATTGGACTGAGGCATAATTTTGGAACATATGAAGAAATTCAAAACATATGAAGAATGAGCAAAGGTTTCATCACTTACGCTGTTCAGATAGAAATAACCAGGAAATGACTTAAGAAAATAAGACATCATATTTACATTTTGTATGTTCCCAGACACCTTTGAAGAGATTTTACCAGCATAGACCAAGTATGTTCTGCCGTTTTTAGGAGTGAAGTGTGGGTGGCCCCAGTATATTGCTCAGCATGCACTTATTAAAAGTGGGATTACCAGGAAATATCAGCTGTATTCACTGATCCATTCACTGTACGAGTGAGGGAAGGGATTGTGGAAACTACCACTCCAGTCCCCATTCCAGGTAAGTCCTCCATTTGCACATACATAAACACACACACACACACACACACACATACCATTTTTTATGAAAGAATAGCCAAGGACTATGAAAGAATAGCCAAGCATCTTGGTCATGTAATGGAATACTAAGACCGAAAAAAAAAATTTAGTACATTTTTTCTATTCTTTTGCTGTACCCACTAAGACATTGTTGATGTAGACTTTTGACATTCAGAGTTTACCATTTCATCTGGTGTTAAGATTAGAACCAGTCACTTAATATATGGAGGCAGCAGTATTCTAAGCAACTTGAGAACCAACAGCTTACTTGAAACATCAAACCAAGTCCATCACATTTTATTTATAGCTATACTTTGGTTTAATGCACTGTATAATTTGTACTGACACAAGATTTCTTCTTCCACCAACTCTTTACACCATTTCATAGGGGCATCTGTTATTCCAAATATGAAGTAAACAACAAAAAAAGCATATTCAATTTTACAAAACCTTTGAAACCATAACATAAGATTATATGTGTTTATGGGAACAATAAAAACAAAATTATAAATCATGGTACAAAATAGTAAAAATGTGCGCCATGATTTATAATTTTGTTTTCTTCCTCATTTTATTCAAAAAGCTGAAAAGTCATAATTCTGCCACCTGCTTGTGGATAACTAGTTGGCCCTATTCCTTTTCTACTAAGTCTTTTCTAAACATTAAAATGTGTATTTGTGGTTCTAGAAAAACAGAAAACTTCTTTTTAATTATTTTTGAGGAAAGGCTCTCACTTTCATTTTGAGTAGCTCTGAAATCCAGTTATGCTTTGAAATATACCCTAGGATATGAGTGGAGAAAACTTTTTTACATAACCCTAAAAAATTAAGCCCGATGGACCTTAGAAATTAAGAAACTAACCAAAATCCTGTGTCTATCATAGGATAAAACCGTTGGTGACCCTCAGACAGGATTCATTCATGTGACAGTAGCCATCTGATGGCTCAACTGGACCTGGACAATCTGAGACCATCTCACTGGTAGTTGGTGCTGTCAGCTGGGCCATGCTTCTCCAACAGTCTAGCCCAAGCTTCATCAATGGGCCATAGGCTTCCAGAACTTCAAGAGAGCATGCAAATCCCAATGCAGAAGGCCTCTGTTTGTACGAAATTTGTTAATGTTGGATAAGGCAAGTTACCTGGCCAAGCAAGTCAAAGTGGGAATGTAAGAAGCCATGTTTCACTGGACCATTATTATTATCATCTAACATAAGGTCCCATTCTATTTAATGTTCAAACTTAACAAATCCCCAACTTGTTAATAGTATCACTTTTAGAGTCCAACCTCTGCTTGATAAGTCAAAGAACACCTCATTCCTAGTACAGCCCAAGTAACTTGTGCACATCATAAAGAAAAGCAGAAAATCTCTTGCTGTCTGTTTTTGCCTTGTTGCCTCTTTTCCTGTTAAAAAGAAGTGGGGGTGCAGCATCAGCCATCTGGTGCCGCCTAGTGGAAGAAGTAAGAAGTGCAATAATGCTAAGGCATAGATCAATCACCTCAGGAAGATGTCCCTTCTTCAGAGAGGGAGCCTGTTTACTGGGCACTGCTGGCTGTAAGCATAATAAACCTTGGCTCTCAGTGTTAAATCTCTTCACTTATATGATTCCCTTAGCTCCACATTATTCAAGCCACTTCTCCAATTGGAAGAAAGCACAGATTTTTATGATTGCGGTCAAGTTTCCTGGCCTTCAAAGAGGACCTCTTTCTCTAAGTCCTACCTACTTCACTCTTTGTCCCTAGAGTGTCCATCTCTTTGCATAATAGAAGACTACCATTCCTCTCTCATCCCTATGCTACCTCTTTACAGTATAAAAGTTAGGAAATTACACAAAAATGGTAATTTTCTAAAGATCAAAAAAAATGAATTCACCAGTAGTCAAAATTTTAATATAATTCATGATTTAATAATTAAGACAACAAAAGTATTTTTTAAACTATGTTGTCATCTGAAATGCCATTTGTTCAACAATTGAATTCTTGTTGGAAGTAATTATATTTTAACTATAAGAATTCTGAGTCATGGGCTAACTAAAAATTTCTGGTTACATAACTGAAAATTACATGGTTCATCCTTATGTTGATTGACTTGGCTTGCCTGAGTCCTGAGGGAAATTGTACTCTTTGATTTCTGATCAATTTACATTTCAATCTACATGTCTGGAATCTTCACTGTACCCACTGAAATGAATGAAAATTGGCCAAATTATTTTCTGGAAAGCCAAATTGATGGTTTCTTTTAAATTACTGAACCTAAGTTTTAATTGTTAGTAAACATCTTAAATAAGTTTCATATATATTTAGCTTTCAATACTATGAACATTTTATTATTCTGACCCCAAACATTACCAAGACATATTAAAATTTGAAATAATACTCTGCCACAAAATGTGAGAAAGAAGACAAAAATTTCCTGAAGGAAAAAAAAATTTATTAAAAATCCATTTTTATGTCTAGATCAAGGGTCAATATGTGAAATTAATAATATTAAGTTCAGCAACTCCTTAGAATGCCCCAGGAGCTACAGGCTGAGGCTACAACCATGAAGTAAACAGCCTCATTTAGAAAAGACAACTAATTACATACTATGAAAAGTACATCTTTAAATGAAAAAGTAGAGTTTTCCACTGTATTACAATTTAGATAAGAGGTGTCTCCCAAAAGCTAATGTGGGAGATGATGCGAGAAAGTTTAGAGGTGAGATGATTGGGTTATGAGAGCCTCAATCTAATCAGTGCATTAATTCACTTGAATGTATTCACCGGATGGTCATTGTAGGTGGGTAGGGTATGACTGGAGGAGGTGGATCCCTGGGTCCATGGCTTTGGGGTATTTATTTTGTCCCTGGTGAGTAGAGCGCTCTCTCTTCTTCCTGACTGCGAGGTGGGGAGATGATTTCCTCCTCCATACCCTTTTGCCATGGTGTTCTGCCTCACCTCAGGCCCAAAGTAACAGAGTTTGGCATCCATGGACTGAGACCACTAAAACCATGAACCTCAAGTTAACTTTTTATCCTCAACAATGTTCTTGTGAGGTCTTTTGTTCACAGTGGAAAAAAAAAAAACCTGACTAAAACACCCTAGTAACAAATTAAGAATGGTTTCAACTTTCATGTTATAGCCTGTCATTTAAAAGTGAGCAAAATTTAGAATATAAACATTGCTGTAGAAAAGTAAACTAGTCAATTATAAGTAAAAAGAAAACCATATTTATTACGTGGTTCAACATCCTTAATATAAAACATAAAATTGACTTCCATTAAGTATTTGGAAAACTCTCATACTTCTATGGCCTTACAAATAAAAAGTCCTCAATAACAACATGTTACTCCAATGTCATAATAGTTTTAAATGTCATCCTAAGGATGACAGGTGATTTTTAGCTATAAAACTCAAAGCCTGGTTTATGATAAGTAATTCCTATAAAGCACATCAATATGTTTAAAATTACATTTTTCTTAATTTTTTATTTGTTTTAATTAATCATACATGATGTGGAAAGCATTTATGCACTTTGATATATCATGCATATATTGGATACAATTTCTCGTTTTTCTGAGTACATATTACAGAATCATATTGGTCATGTAGTCACATATATACATAACAGTAATAATGTCTGCTTCATTCTACTGTCTTTCCTATCCCCACATCCCCTCACCTCACCTCCCATCACTTCCATCTACCTAATCTACAATAACACTAATCTTCCCTAGTGCTCCCCCACCTTATTGTGAATTAGCATACATATATTAAAGAAAACATTCCGCCTTTGGTTTTGTGGGATTGGCTTATTTCACTTAGCATGATATTCTCCAACTCCAAACATTTACTGGCAAATGCCATAGTTTCATTCTTCTTTAAAGCTGAATAATATTCTGTGGAGTTTATACACCATTTTTTCTTTATTCATTCATCTATTGAGGGACACCTAGGTTGGTTCCATAGTCTAGCTATTGTGAATTGAGCTGCTATAAATATTGATGTGGCTGCGTCACTATAGTATGTTGATTTTAAGTCTTTTGGGTATAAACCACGGAGTGGGATAGCTGGGTCAAATGGTGATTTCATTCCCAATTTTCTGAGGAATCTCCATTCTGCTTTCCATAGTGATTGCACCAATTTGCAGTCCCACTAGCAATGTAAGAGTGTACCTTTTTCACCACATCCTTACCAACATTCATTGTTGCCTGTATTCTTGATGATTGCTATTCTGACAGGAGTGAGATGAAATCTTAGAGTAGTTTTGGTTTGCATTTCTCTAATTGCTAGAGATGTTGAACACTTTTTCATATATTTGTTGATCAACTGTATTTCTTCTTCTGTGAAGTGTCTGTTCAAATCCTTAGCCCATTTATTGATTCACTTACTTTTTTTTTTTTTGGTGTTAAGTTTTTTGAGTTCTTTATATATCCTAGAGATTAATGCTTTATCAGAGATGAATGTGGTAAAGATTTTCTCCCAATCTGTAGGCTCTCTCCTCACATTGTTGTTTCCTTTGCTGAGAAAAAGCTTTTTAATTTGAATCTGTCCTATTTATTGATTCTTGATTTTATTTCTTGCGCTTCAGGAGTCGTGTTAAGGAAGTCAGATCCTAGGCCGACATGGTGAAGATTTGGGCCTAGTTTTTCTTCTATTAGGTTTAGGGTCTCTGTTCTAGTGCCTAAGTCTTTGATCCACTTTGAGTTGATTTTTTGGGCAGGGTGATAGATAGAGGTGTTTTAAAAATTCATGTAAAATGAAAAGCAAGAGTGTAGAAGAACATGCTAAAAATAATAAATTTCTCTTCTTCATTTCCTTTGAGGAGAAAATGATACAACAGATAAATCTTTTTATCTTTAACATAGCAGGAATATATTAACCTAGCTTCCTTTGACTTCAGTACGTTGCCCAGCAGTTAACTCCTCAGTGTGTGGTCAAGTATGAATTTCAGTGAACAAATATAGGTGCACAAGAAATATCCCAATGTTACATTTTCTCCAAAGTTATAAAATTCAACACAATTCTGAAATGATGCTCATATTATGATTTCATATATGCACAATATTTTGCATAATGCAATTTATTGTTCAAAACTTTTCAAATTTATTCCATTTTATTCTGGATATATATTACAGATAACTCACAGAACATAAAAGTGCACATTGAAAACAGGTCATTCTGTTAACTATTTTTAAAACTTTAAAAGATAATTGCTTCAAAATATTCACTAGATAATGTGGGGTTACAACATATGTGAAAGTGAGATGTGTGATAGCTAATCAGAAAGGCTGGAGGAGGAAAAATGAAAGCTACTCTCCTAAGATTCCTCAAATAATCAGAAAAGAAGACAGAAACCACATTTGGAAAACAGAAAAGAAAGTGGAAGATGATTGAATTAAATCTAACTACATGAATAATCAAAGAAAAGGATCTAAATAACCCAATTAAAAGCAAGATGTGTGTGTATGTGTATATATATATATATATATATATATATGCTATAAGAAAGCCACTTAAGTATAAAGACACAAATAATTAAAAAGTAAAAATAAAGACAAAGTTATAAATACTAGTATTTAGATGATACAAATCTAAAGAAAGATGGAGTGTCTATATTAATAACACAAAATAGATGATAGCGTATAGATGATTACCAGGGAGGATGTAAGTCACCTCACAGTTATGATGAGGTCAAGAATAGAAAAACCCCTAAACATCTTTGCACTGTTGGCAGAGCTACAAAAGACATGAAGCAAAAAATATAGACAGCAATAAAAATATAAGTAAACTCAGAATTATAGTCAGAGATTTCAACACTCCTCTCTCCATAACTGATAGAGAAAAGGAGAAAGAAAATCAATAAAAATACACATGATACTATCAAACAACTGGACCTAATAAATATTCTATAGAACACACTGACCAACACCAACAGAATTCAAAACTTTTCAAATACACCTGGAACATTTACCAGAATAGACCACATTCTGAGCCATCAAAAAGTCCCAATAAGGTGAAAAAAAGGTTTCATACAAAGTACACACTTGGACCACAATGATATTAAATTAGAAATCAATAATAGAAAGATCCAAAAATTCCTAAATATTTGGAAACCAAATTAAACACATCTATGTAACATGTAAGTCAAAAAAGAAAATTAAACAGTATTTTTTTAAAAAATTTTGAACGTAATAAACATGGCAATATTACCTATCAATTGTGGGGTTCTGATAAATAGTAGTTAATGGAGATTTACGGTACTAAATACCTATCTCAGAAAAACATAAAAGACTCAAATCTGTTATCTCAGTTTCTACCCTAAATAACTCTAAAATGAAGACAAATAAAATTCAAAATAAACAGAAGAATTAAGATAATTGTACACTAAAAAGAAATTAATAATGATAAAAGACAAACAAAAGAGAAATTAATGAAGTGGAACAGTTCTTTAAGCAGATCAATAAAATTGATAAAACTGTGGCTAGATGAGTCAGGAAAAAAAAGAAAGAAATCCACAAACACACTAATATCATTAACCATCATGGAAATGCAAAAATAAAACCACAGTAGATACCACCATACACTGTTGTAATGACTAGACTTCAAAACATTGACCGTCCTAATTATCAGTGAGGACACATGGTGACCAGAACACAAACATTACTTGGGGAAGATAAGGAGGTATAGTCACTTTGGAAAACAGTTTGCAGTTTCTTAAAAGGTTAAGCATGTGCCTATACCATCCCTATGACCTAATCATTCCACTCCTGGGTATTTTCCCAGGAGAAATGAAAGCACATGTCCACACAGTGAGTACACATAGGTCATAGCAGCTTTATTCCTAAGAGCTCTGAACTGGAATCAACCTACAAGTTCATCAATAGACTCGTGAATAATCAAACTGTGGCGTATTCATGCAAATAGAATACCACTCAACAATTTTTTTAAAAAATGAACTATTAACACATGCTACAACATAGACAAATCTCAATATTATCATATTAAATGAAAGAAGCCAGTCCTCTCCCCACCAAGAAAATGCATCCTGCATGATCTCATTTATATAAAACTCTAGTAAAAACAAACCAATCAGTTGTAGAAGAAAGTAGATCAATAGCTTCCCCAGCAAGGGGAATAAAGAGAGGAACCCAAGGGCATAAATACAAAGAGGCACAAGAAAACTCTTGGAAATTGTGGATGAGTTCATTTCTCAAAAGTGGTGATGGGGTTACAAAAGTACACATAAGTCAAAACTTACCAAATGGTACACTTAAAATCTGAGCAATCCCTGTATGTTGTCACACTTCAATTAAGCCATTCTTAAAATTTATAAGTAAATCATACATTGCTGGTAGGACTGCAAATTGGTGCAACCACTATGGAAAACAGTATGGAGATTCTTAAGAAAATTTGGAATGTAATCACCATTCGACCCAGCTATCCCACTTCTAGGTTTACACCCAAAGGACTTAAAGTCAGCAAACTACAGTGAAGCTGCCACATCAATATTTGTAATAGCTCAAGTCACAATAGCTGAACTATAGAACCAACCTAGGTGCCCTTCGACAAATGAATGGATAAAGAAACTGTGGTATATTTACACAATGGAATATTACTTTGTCTTAAAGAAGAATGAAATTATGGCATTTGCTAGTAAATGGATTGGCTTTATGCTAAGCAAAAAACCAATCCCAAAGAACCAAACGCCAAATGTTTCCTCTGATATGTGGATGCTAATTCACAATAAGGTGGGGGGAAAGAACAGAGGTATTTTGGACTAGACAGAGGGGAGTGAAGGGAGTAGAGGGGGCATGATGGCAGGAGAGATAATAGAATGAATCTGACATGGTTATCCTATGTGCATATATGATTACATGACCTGTGTGACTCTACATCATGTACAACCAGATGAATGAGAAGTTATACTCCATTTATGCATGACGTGTCAAAATGCACTCTACTATATATATAACTAATTAAAACAAATAACATTTTTTAAAAAAATTATGAGTAAACATGTATAAAAAGTCTTCCTAAGGCACGCTAATTTATTAAAGTAAGTAAATTAATAAGTTAAACAAATTAATTTAATTTATTGGGAGCTTGATAGAAACATTTACAAGGTAAACAGGATCTATTTGAATTTATCTCGTTACGTGTCTACATTAACCTAAAATACAATACATGAGCTTTTTAAATAAGTTTGTTAAGAAAACAAGATTATCGTGTTTCCAACAAATTGTTCACAATAAAAAAATCAATTCTGAACTCTCTCTTTCCTAACCCCTCCCTCACTACCATGCTTCTAGTTTTCAGATCCTTTGGGGGCAATGAAAATTTTGATGCACTTTGGCCTCGTGTTTGACACAATTAAATGAGAATATATTTGTATGACTGAGAGTGGTTCAGAGTGAATAGGACTGGAAAATATCTGCTGTCTTATACCCCAGCCCTGCAGAAGCAAAGATTGCAATGACTGAAATGTATTCATTGGGGAGCTGCACCCAATAAGCACTACAGTCCTATTTTTTTCCAGCTACAGTTGAAATTCCACTCTGAAATGCAGTGCGTGGTGAAATGGAAACGATTAGGCTGCTGGGAGAGGGATAATGTAAGGTATATCTGATTCTAAATTATTAATTCAAACAGAATTAAAAATGACATGTTCTGCATTCTTCTCACTTTCCTAGAGTAAAAAAAAAAAAAAAGTCTCCCTTCCAGACTTTTAATCTTTCAGTCTACATATAATTTATACCTACAAAAATATTTCTAAACTGAAGTGATTAGATCAAGTACCATCTTAACATGCAAAGTTCCTTAAATTCAGGTTTATGTTGCACAAGTGCCTCAAAGAACATTACCAAGAGTAAGGCCTCAGGTAGAATGCAAATTGGTGTGCTTATCACATTTACAGACATTTTAAAATATGTATCAAAATTGTATGCTTTGCATCGCCATTTATAAATATTCTGTTTCAAACATTTTTCAAAACTGTCACATTGACTGTGCTGAAAATGTTTGTTTTTATGTTTGCTTGGCCTATTTAATGGTGTTCTCACATTATTCTATATCTATGTGTATAGAGTTGTCTCTCTTGACCCGTACAGTGTCATGGTGAAGAGCACAAAGATTTTAAAATCAGAGGACCAGGTCCAGCCTGGCTCACCACACACTAATTCCAGCCTTGGGCCTGTTTTCAAACATAGAGATGGTATTCACAGTGTTGTTATCAGGTTTTCATCAAGGTAATTAAGTAAAGACCTTAGCCTACAACCCAGCATATAGGTAGCACTCAAGAAAACAAAACAAGAATTTTGAACTACAAAAAAGAAGTAGGGCAGGAAACATCCAGTGATTATAATTATCTTATTAATAGCAACATGATTATGCATCCTAACATTGTAGAATACCTGAAAATTATCATGTAGTCAAAATGATATTTCTTAGAAAGGCAAGAAGACCTAAAAAAATGTATAAAGTGAAAAAAGATCTGGTTTAAATTTCAGCTTCAGATTGTTAATTAAATAATTCTGGTTGGTTATTCTATTTTGATTGACCATTTTACAGTCTATAGACAGGATCTATACATAGTAGATGCTCAGTGCATGCATCCTAAAGGATTAAGTCAACAACATTGTCAACACCATGCTCTGATAGCATGAGACCTCTTCAAAGGAAAAGTTATAACATTGAGTGCAAAATGTGAGTCACTGATACATATTTCTAAAGACTAACAGATGGAGAAAAATGTAGTTCTGCAGGGCCTTTGTTGCATTAGAACCTGAAATGCAAAGTTTAATATTCAAAATGATTCTTCCTCAATCCTCACTCCAGAAAAGTGGCCCCAAAAGAATCATATATCCACTTATAGAAAATGGTATGGTTCAGCTGACCACTAAACCATATCTCAAAGTTTGGTATTTTTCCCCTCAAATAAAATGTCATTATCTCTGATGTTCATAGTCCTTTAAAGATTATTTTGTTCATTTCACAGGTCTCCTGTCATGGCTGGAGGTCTCTTTGCTGTGGATCGAAAATGGTTTTGGGAACTGGGTGGCTATGATCCTGGTTTAGAAATCTGGGGAGGAGAACAATATGAAATCTCTTTTAAGGTAAGCTGCCACCACCCTCTTCAAACATGTTTACATAGTTTTGACAATTCTGCTATGACATCATTACTCTATGACTTATGTTGTAGGATGATTTGGTGATATTAATGACAGGTGACACTACACATTGTCACCTTCTCAGGTTAGCTTTTGGATGAGAGAGGCTACTTCCTTCTGACATTTCAGTGTGTTGTAGCCTCGCCATACACAAAAAGAAATAATTCAAACTCCTATTTGAAGGTGGGAAACTGTGTCCCAACAGACCTATGACTTCACTGGTGCTGAGGCCCTTAGAACACAAAATAGAAAAATTAAGTGCATTGAGGAGAAAGAAGTCAAGTTATTGGAGCTTTTCCCCTTTGTAGTTGGACCAAGAAATAATAGTTCAGATTTTTATCATAACCAGTTAGTTATTCCAAAATTCCATTAACTGAAAAAGAAACTTAAAAATATAAATGACAAATTGAAGCTCTTCTTTATGTAAGTCCCAAATAAGTAAGATTTTTATTTATTTTTATATGGAATTTTCAAAGTCTACTTACTTTAACTGTCAATGCTCAGTAAGATTATACACTTTATCACGTAAATATATGTAAACACTGCATTTATATGTATAAGTATGTGCAGTTAGATAGGATCTCAAATTTCAGGGTTTGTGGATATGAAGAACAGCTAAGCAAAGCACCATAAACTATGTTAAAAATATTCTAAACTGTTAAAAGATTTTTTTTTGAAAAAGCAATCTAAGAACTCATTTTTTTCTTTTTTTCCTTTATCATAGTCATTATTTACATATAAGTATAGATTGATTCTTGTAACATCGTACAGACAGCCCTAAGTAAATCGGTTTTAGACTATTACTTCCACTGTAAAATCAAACCAGTTCTTTCTGAAGAAAGAAAATGCATCCTGAATATAATAAATGCAAAAACCAGCTAGAGCTGGGTGCTGTGTCACAGCCTGTAATCCCAGATATTTGGGAGTTGAGGAAGGAGGATGGCAAGTTCAAGCCTCAGCAATTTAGCAAGATCCTGTCTCAAATTTAAAAAATTTTAAAGGGCTGGGGATGTGGCTCAATGTAAAATGTCCCTGGGTTCAATCCCCAGTACCAAAAATAAAAATCTGCTTGAAATATTTGAACTTATATATGCGAAGCAAATGACAGAAGTTATTTTTAATTATTTACTTATTTATTTATTGATGAGGGGTATCATCAATAATAGGAGCAGTTTCCCACTGAGCTACATCTCTATTCTTCTTTTATTTTGAAACAGGGTCTCACTAAGTAATTGAGGCTGACCTCAATCTTGCAATGTTCCTGCCTCAGCCTCCTGAATCTTTGGGATTATAGGCATGTGCCACCACATCCAGCTTAAAAGTAATTTTTATTAAACTGTAGCAACTATATCTAATATATGAACAGAAAAATTATGCTGTCCTTACCCTCAAAATAAAATACACTCAAAAGGAAACTCAAGAGGCATGACTGCAGGCTTCATGTCATCTGGAGTTTTCCCTTAGACAACGCTGACTATAATCCTTGACTATAATCTTTGAAATATTAGTGCATTTTTCACCCAAACACATCTAATTTTGCATATAAAGATAGGTACTTCTTATGCATTTTTATAGACTCATTGTTTTAAACCTTTGAACTTACCAATGTCTTTGGGTTCCTCTGTCACAGCAATGGTTCTACACCTTATTACAGTGCATACAACAGAAGGAAATACAGCAGTAATATTTCTAGAAATAGCATTTATTATACCTACTTAATGCTATAAGCCAGATGCTGAGCTTCATGTGCATTATCAAATTTTAAATTAAGCTATAAAAGTTATGGGTGGTATTGTTCCATTTTGAAGATGAAAAACTGAGACTTAAAGTGTTAAACATTTTTAGATTAAATTTTTTAGATTGTAAAGATGAAACAAATTACCTAGTGTCACTTAGAGATTACAATGCTCTGTTTCTGCTTAATTGCAGAAGCTGCAAAAGCATGAAATTGTCTGACACCCACATCCTATCTGCAACACCATTCTCAAGTTCACTGCTAACCTCTTGATCACTGCCTAATCACTCTCATTGAACAGCAGCTTGTATCTTCATTATAATCTAAGAGCACAGCAGCAACCTTTCTAATGACCCTGGCAAAATACTATTGATTTTCAGATATTGCCCAAGTATCAGTTGGATGCAAAATTTGCAATATTACCTTCAACTGGAAACACACAGTACTGCATTTGATCCCAGAATTTAAAATAAATAAGGCGTTGCTGTATTTGCAATATCATCAGAAGTCTAGGGATACTTTTTACTTTTCACAGTTCAAGAAATATCTTTTCCTTAAGTTCTTTTAATTCATAAATTTCTTATATTTAAAATGATAGGAAGATTTCTAGTAAGCAAGGGATACCTGGCTTTGAATAGTGAACTGGATAATGGATAAAATTGCTATTGAAAGTCTAGAGAGTGTGAAGAATATGCATTTGCATTCTAAATCACAGAGGTGCTTTTGAGGCAAACATAAACTTACATTTCACTTCTCACCGTATCTAGCACACCTCTCCTGGGTGACCTGAGATTTTATTACCCCATTTTCTATTTTTCAGTTATCTGTCACTCTAAAGGATATAATTGGAATGCAGCGCTGTCGTCTTTGCCTGAAAACCATGGCAACAGTGCTGGAAGTTCAGGACTAAATTGCCCCAGGTTGTTTGGTTGGAATGACAGATACTCTGGCGACAGTTATGTCTTAACAGGGTCCCCTTTCAGACACATTCCTTCATTCTTCTCACTACTGTTTGTGACCTTGGGGTTCTTGTCCCTCACTATTAGGATGTGTAAGATGAGGAGCACAAACTTGAAGAGGCTTTGGTAGAATTTACATTGAAGCAAGAAGAATTTTCCCTGTGTGAAAGGAATCAAAAGTCTTATACACAAACCGCTCTTAAATTACAATACAAATAATGGAGAAAAAATCAAACGTCTGCATTTTTGGACACGTCCCATAAATTGTGATTAATCTTACAGTGCAAAGCATCGTAAGACATACACTGGTCAGCACTTAAGGTTTGGGAAACACATATGGATGACTCAGAGTTTGCTAGAACACTATACATCATAATATAGAAATTGATTTAAGATGACAACTAAGTATTCTAATTCAACAGACTTGTATAAATGGTCCTTATTAGGCCTCTTTGTTTCCTATTTACTCTTCCAAGAAAGAATCATTTCCTTAAAGTTTTTGACAAGTTCCATTGCTTAATGAAAGTATTTCCTGAAAATCCTGTCTCATACAAAGGAGTGCATTTTCTGTCGAGCAGTATTTTATTAACAGAGCTCTTCCATTCTTTCTCTGTAAATATCTTTCCTTCATTTTTGTTTAAAAAAAAAAACCTGACTCATTTGATGAGTAGATTTCATGCCATAACATAAAATCCAACACAGTATAATTTTCAGGAGTTGAAGGAAAGAGCTCTCTAGAAAAATATGATCTGTCCATACTATGCTCAGTCTTCAGCATCTTTTAATAGGAATCTGGGCTCCCACGTGGCCCAGGATTACCCAGCTGTCTTCCAAGGTTACCAGGTTAGCCAGCTGCAAAGGAGGGAAAAGCAGCATTTAGTCAATCGTTCAACCAGCTTTTATTGAGCATCAAATTTATGCCAGGCATTGTTCCAGGTACTCAATTTGCAGTTGCACCTGGATACAAAGGGGAGACTAAGACAGAATGCACAGTGTGGTGTATAAGAGACACTCAGTATCTTTAAATATCATCTACTGTTTGTTACTGAAATAATATTAAAACCACTATAAAGTCCTTATTCTTTAGTAGGCATATTTATATCCATTCTCCAAATATAGAATTCCATATGTTAGCATTTTCAAAAAATCTGTCCTTTGATTTCAGAAAATAAAAGTGGACAATGGACACTAATTAGACACCCAGAAGAGACTCAGAAGGAAGCCCAGCCACTTTAATTTGCAGAACCTCTAGCATGAGACAAAACTTTGGATCCAGGTGTGCAAGAGCATTAAATTAATTTTGGGCTTCCCTTGTCCATCCCCAAGAGCACATCAAAAAGGCCCTACATGGGTGCAATATTTCTTGACCATCTGTAGTGCCAGAAAGAGCTCTTGATCCATAGCTTCAGCTATGCAGAAACATTCAAGGCCCCAGGTGAGAAGAGTATGAGAACCATATGTTCTAAAAATGAATCTAACAACCCTGGGAGCCCCATAGCTGATCTCAGAATCACTGTTACTGGATTACAGAGTCCTGTGTGACCATCTTTATTATGTTCTCTCATCCCTTCTATGTGGTGGGCTCCGAATCCAGACATTTAAGGAAACGCATTAATTAATTCCATAGACATTTAATCTTTTTCTTATTACAACTTGCCAACTCTGGGCTAAGCTCTCAAGGCTCAAGGACAAATGTAAGAAGATTGTCTCCCTGGAGGAACTTATTTTCCGATAGAAGACTGGAGAATTAATTCACCGCACTTTCTCATCCTAAGTATTGTTTGGGATATATTTCCATATTCACAGTAATAATTCAGCACATATACAATAGCCTCTTCGCTAACCTCTCCTCCTCTAATCTTTCTCCTCTTTTAATTCATCCAACATTTCATTAATTTTACCCTGACTTGCTTTATTTTCTCCTCCTAAAAGTTTGTAGTTGCTCCTAATTACCACACAAATCAAGAGAACGTATTGAATCATAAACCACAAAACTTACCATCAATTATCGGTCTCTTCTAACTACCTCAATTTATACTGAACACCAGGTTAACTAGAATTTTCCTTTTCATCTCTGAAAAGATAAAACTCATATTTCCATTATTGCAGGGATTTTAACTAACCAGTCAGACTGGAAAGAGTTACGGAGAAATGTGTTTCTTCTCTCTATAAATATTAATCACCAGCCTTCTCGGTGTGTCTGTATACCATGCAAGCGGGGCAGTACAGAAATAGGTAAAGAAAACCCAGTAGAAGTCCTTGATTTACCCGCTAAAGAGAAACATTAATTAGGCAGAAAAGCATTTAAAAATATAGTTTCTTCTAAAACAGAACATACAAATGCACATTTATTTTATTCACCAGTCTTTTAAAGCAAGTAGGGCAAAGCTTTCCTCCTGCCTTTGGATCCTGTAAAACTATAGTTTCGGGAGTAAAACTAAAGGTGCACAAATCACAGTTGTACTGAGTTTCCTAGAATTTCTAGTTTGGGTTCCTTTAAATTGGAATGAGAACCTAAGGGTACGCTGAAGTTATCTTAATGCAGTAACAGAATCTTATTGTTTGGTTTGGTTTGATTTGGTTTTGGTTGGTTGGTTGTTTTAGAGTTTTATGCAATGTTTTATTATTATTTGCCCACATATAATTTGACATGATTTTTTTTTCCAACACCTCAATCCTTCCAAACTCTTCAAATTAATTTTGGCATGAACAACAATTCTTAGTTTCATCATCCTATTAAAAGATAGTACATTTAATTATATAATTCAAATTTAAAACTAGTATTTTGACATTTGGGATGAAATGCATTGTGTTTCATAAAGTTCTGACCACTCTATTCAATCTATGGTGATAACAATAATTGGGTTGTTCAATAAGAAAAAAAAATGAACTAGCACTTAAAGTTCATTGGATTCAATACCTTATCTCATTCAACATTAATTCAAGGTTTAAAAATTCTGTTTCATAATTGCAAAGAAAGGCCATTGCCTGGTTAATATCAAAGCAAGAATTAGGAATGGGTTTGTTCAAAAACCCATTAACCTAATTTATTTTAGCTGGTAAAATAGAAGATTGTATGATCTTGTTGAAAAATAGCTACTGACACTCTCTAAAACTACTTTCAAAGGAAATAAATGTTCTTCCTGTTTGACATTTATTAAATACAAGACCTTACAACTCTTGTTATGATTTAATGTAATATTGAACTTTTTAATATTTACAAAATGCAATGGCTATTCAATAATGAATAGGGACTAATCATTGAGTATGAAGCATCTGTCACTGATCATAGCTCAGCAAATCATTAGACCCTGCTAGGGTTTGATATCATTATAGAGCTTCTCAAGAACAAATGTGTTATACTTTATTTTATACTCATTTATACTTTGTTTGTTATACTTAGCATGAATTCAAAATTAATACCAAAATATTAGCTATATTTAAAGTTTCCCAACATGGTACGTAAACCATCAAAATATTATAAGTGTATTTATAATTCATCAATTGAATGTCTTGTACAATTATAATAGTTTAAAATGGAAAAAAAATATTTCCTTAAAATTCACTCAAAACAAAAAAAAATGGAGAAGAAACAGGAACAAAAAAATGAAGTTTGTGTTAAAAGCAAAAGAGAGGGGATATTTTGAAAACATATAGGAGTATGAAGGATAGGTTGACAAAAGGAAAAAATGAAATACAGATAAACCATGTTAAAATGTAATACAGTGAAATGATGTTAAAAGGTAATGAAGGTAGAGTTCTTATTAATGTCATCAAGAAAAAAAAATTAAAATACCATATCTCAAAACATGAGAGATACAGCTTAAGCAGTATTCAGAATAAAAGTAGTGGGGCCGGTTGGTGCAGGCCTGAAAACCCAGTAGGTTAGGAGGCTGAGGCAGAAGGATCACAAGTTTGAGGCCAGCCTGGACAACTTAGTGAACTATGTCTCAAAATACAAAATGGCTAGGGGTGTAGCTCAAGGGTAGAACACTGCTGGTTTCAATCCCCAGTACTGTGAAAGAAATAGTGAGGAGGAGGAGGAGGAAGAGAAGAAGGAAGGAAATATTCTTATATTTTATGTCAACATAAAAAGAAAGAATAAAGATAAGCAAATCATTTGCAAGTGAAAAATAAAATGAACTTACAGAAATACAAATAAAAGATGTACAAACATTAAAAGGGAAATTAATGATCTAGAAATCCAAACCTGGTAGTGGAAGAGCTGGTTCTTCATAGCCAAAAGTAATTAGTATGAGATACGGATAGATATGGAGACAGATAAATGAATTAGGTATCATCAATTGCTCCTTAAAAAACAAAATACAAATACAAAAAAAAAATATAATGGAAAAATATAAATTTCAAAAAAAATCTAAATAATCATAAGAGAGTGCTCAGTTCTATACCAATAAGGTTATGGGTGACATGGATGATTTGGAAGAGAAGTGCAGCATATTTTACCAGGGTTCTCTGCTAAGGATCTCACAGGGCTGAATTCAAATGTCCAGCCAACTCTATCTTCATTTGGAAGCTCAACTAGGGAAAGGTCTTCCGAGTTGCCTCTGATCATTGACAGAATCAAATTCATGTGGTTGTAGGACTGAATTCTTCATTGTCATCTAGAGATCATTCTCAACTCTTAAGTGCCACCCACCCCAGGTCCTGGCCACATCACCTCCTCCAGGCCCTCTCCCAATATGGCAGTGCAATGGAATTTTTCTCACACTTCACCATCTTCAAAACTCTTCCTTCAGGAACCAGTGAATCACCTTTGAAGACTCACTTTCTTAGGTGAGACTTACCTAGGACAATTGCCCTTTTGATTAACTCAAAGGCAACTTAATTGGGACCATAAGTATATCCGAAAAGTCCCTTCACTTTCATCATATAAAGACACCTTCTCACAGGTGTGAAATCTATCATATCTGCAGTATTTCCCACTCTCGGAGGGAGGAGATTATACAAAGTCATGCACATCCAGGGAATTTGGGGGCAACTTCAAAATTCTATCCCACACTTACCAACGACCATAGAAGAAAGAAAAAAAATCAAAAGGAGAAAATCATCCAAAAAATAGAACACCAAATTCCATTGGGTTTATTTTCTAAACATATAAAAGCACAAACTCTAAAATTTTTTGATTGTTCTCTAGTATCAGAAAATAAAAAATCTTTTAAATTGGTATAAAACTGTCACTCATATTTATCACTAAAATCTGAACAGAATAGCACAAAAAAAAATAGAGAAGAACAAGCCTGTTTTATGTGTAAGTAATAACATTAAAAAATAATCATCATAAAACATTACACAATAAAATAACTATTCAAAGACTAATATATCAAATTAAATGCAGCTTTCACAAATATGTTTTAACATTGGGCTATGTATTAACGAATTCACCTTGATAGCAAATTTGAATGGTCATAGTCATCTCCATAGGTAATATAAAATGTAGGTTAAAATTTACAATCTTCTTTTGAACAAAATACTTAATACAGATATTAAAATATAAATATATGTTTGTATAATAAATGTATCTCAATTCAAAAGCTATCAATTTGCTCAATAAGAAAACTTGGGGACTTTTCTCATTAGATTATTATTTAATGTTATTTGATATTACTCTGAAGATACTAGGTAACACAGTTAGACAAGAGATAGGAAAAAATTAGAGGGCATGCACCGAGGTACTCTGGAGGCCAAGGCAGGAGGATCAAAATCTCAGCGTCCACCTCAGCAAAATTGAGGTGCTAAGCAACTCAGTGAGACCCTGTCTCTAAATAAAATATAAAACAGGGCTGGAGATAGTGGTTGAGTGCTCCTGTATTAATCTCCAGTACTCAACAACAACAAAAAAAAAAATTAGAGATGAGGGAAGCTTTTCATTAATTGCAAGTAATATGATCCACCTAAAAAATGCATGGGAATGAACCAAAAAAAACTACTATAAATAATAAGAAACTCAGTAAGTTGCCTGGGTAAAATGTATATGTGTGTGTGTAAATATACAGAAGACAATGACCTTTATATAAACACACAACAACCACTCAACGAATAGAAACCACAACACCATTTACAATAGAAGGGAAAAAATTATGAATACACTTACAAAATGTGAAGATGAATTAAGAAATGTTATAATACTACCGAGGGATTAAAAAAAGTTGAATCGATGAAAATTCATAAAGAATGTAACTCTCCCTAAGCAAACTCATAAATCTACTGCAATCTCAGTAAGAATGATAACATGAATTTTGTGTGTGTGCTAAATAAAATGCTTCTAGTTCATAAGGGGAAACATAAATAAATCAAGAAAACTTTGGTGACAAATGATAACAGGCTAACCTTAGCAGACAAAACACATAATAAAATCTGCAGGAACAAAAAAGAGATCTCTGTGGCACAGAATTGAAAGAGACCCAGATAAATAACTTAATACAAGAAAATATTAAAAATATCAGATCAAGAGGAAGATAAGCATTTCCTAAGTAAATAGTATGAGAAAACTATTCATTTTGGAGTTGCAGGGGGATAAAGTTGAATCCCACACTTCATACAAAAATAGAGCCTAAGGAGATTAAATTGTTTAAAGCATTAAAAATGAAAAATATATAATAACTACAAAAATCATAGAAAAGCTAGAATGGAGATACTCCCCTAAGTATGGTTTTAAAGAAGCAGCAGCAGCAATTAAAGAAAATATTAATCCATCCACATTAAAAAACAAATTGCTATATGGAAAAAAAAGACAAAAAATATAAGTGACAATCTGGGGGAAATTATTTGTAACTAATATCCTTAACACATAAACAGCATCCACAAATCAATAAGATTAAGTAGTTTTTAAAAGTGGGCAAAATATTAGAACAGAAAGTTCATAGAGAAGGAAATACAAGTGACTCTTGAATTATGAAAGTTACTCATCCTTAATTATTTTAAGAAAAATACAAATTAAAACAAAATGGCACTTTTTTCACTTATTAGACTAGCAACAATGAAGAAGTTTGCACTAGGGATGTAGCCTAAGCTACCTAGTATATGGGAGGCCTCATGTTTGAGCCTCAGCACCACAAAACCTGCGCGCGCACACACGCAAAGAGAAGTCTTACAACAACATGTTGACAAGGACCTCGAAAAATACCTTCAATCCTTTCACCGTTAATCTGTAGCGAACCACTTTGCCAAGCAGCAGGAAGAACAAAGAGATCGAAAAAGAGACGCTTGGCTCCCGGACGCTTGGTTGCTCAGAGCCGCGGGCGCTTTGCTCCCATCTGCTTCCTCTTTCGCTTCGCTCCGGGCAGAGAAGCTGAGTGTGTAATCAGCAGTGGATTGTAAGTACCCGAGGCAAAGAAAGCTCAGTGCGCCCCGCCTTTTTTTCTTTTTTTTTCTTTTTTTTTTGAATATTTTTTATACAGGGAGAGTTTGTGGATTGGGATTGTTGGCGGGGCTGCGGTTTCTGTGCCGAAAATCCACTCCGCGGGAGCCGCCATTTGCTTTCTGCTTGCTGTCTTGATGGCTCTGTATACACTGTCCGGCAGCCGCACCTAGAGGTTGGAGCTGGGCTGCGTGCCGAGCCCTGTCCTCCGAAGGCTGGACTGCAGCCTCGAGCACCTCGGTGGCCTGTTCGCCGCTGCACCTTCGGGCAGAGCCTGCTCTGGGGTCGTTCTGCACCCCCCTGCCAGGGGACCCGTGCTCCGGAGGAGGGGGACGGAGAGCCGCGGTGGCAGCCGCTTGGGCCCCAGGGGCCAGGCACCTGGCTGAAGAGCTGCGGAGGCCAGGGCGGCTCTGCTACGGTAGCGGACGAGCGCAGCGCCCATGAGCGCAGCCCAGAGACGGAGGCGATGGTGGCAGGGTTTCATTTCTAGAAATCTGGACTGGAAACAGAAGCAGCAGTTTGTATAATCCCAAGAACTTGCTTATACCAGGAAGCTGTAAGGGCAACATGAATATCACTGAGGAGATGTAACATGGTGGCAGGCGCAGAGAGATCAAGTCTCTGACATCTTCAACTGCGCGGGCATAGGGAGCCGTAAACTGTCTAAATGCTGTTTGCTCAGGATCACTAGGCAATGCTGAGCTGACGTGGATCTGGGGTGTACAGGCTGGGCCCCTCAGAACACACACACAGAGCCCGAATCGAAGGCAATTAAGCTCCGGTTCTCCTGCTTGGTGTGACTCAGCACTAACGATCCCGCTGAAATAATTGGTCGGCCCTTAGGAACTTACAGAGGTAAAAGCCAACCGAGCCTTCATAGGCAGTGGCCACAGGACTGAAACGGGGATTGGGAGAGACAGTCAGGACCCACCCGTTGCATTGGTCACCCGGCAAAGGGAACGAACAGTCACCATCTGCATGGGATATCACCATGGCAGAGAAATGGCGTCACGGGCGGAGGAGATAACTGCATTGAAACCAGCGCGACAGGTGTGTAATCCCCTAGCCATCTCTCTCCACACAGCGGGGAAACCTTAAGGGCCACTCCCAGCTCTCCTGTGAACGCAATAACCAGACCGAGGGAATCAGGAGTGGCGCGGGACTCGCGGCGCGGAACTCCCGGCTACTGCTCCCACCAGTGCTGACAACTGAGGTCTCTTGCACCAGCTACCGGGGGCGTGGCTACAGGAGGGCAAGCAAATTCGCTGGGGGATCTCAGCCCCAAGCTCTACAAACTTAGGGTCTGAGGGAGGCAAACAGGGAGAGTGAGCCCAGGTGTTCATGAAAACAGGGCTCCCAGGAGCAGCAGACCTGGCGTGTAGCCAGTATTGTGGTGAGCGCCACAGGTGAGCACGGCCTGGCTTGAGGAAACACAAGACAAGGCCCTAGACACTCAGGATTGGAGACCCGCCCAGACTAGGAGAAAGAGCTGCTGCACAGTGAATGGTTCCCACCTATTGAGAGGAGAAGCTTGGCCCAGTGGGCACAGCTCCACCTACTGGAAGAGAAGTTAATAGAACTCTAGGACTGCATATATTATTATTATTATTATCATTTTTTTTCTCTTCTTTTTCTTTCATTCTCAATTTTTATTTGTTGTTGTTCTTTAACTTTTTTTCAATGTTTCTAATTTTTTTTAATTTTTTTATTTTATTATTATTTTTTTTAATTTTAATTTTCATTTTTTTATTATCATTATTATTTTTGTTAAATTTTTTTTCTCGTCTTCTTTCTTTCTTTATTATCTAATCTGTGTTATTTTTGTTTCTTTTGTCTTTTCATTTCTTTTCAATTTTCTTATTCCCCCTTCCTTGAATTCTACCTGCCTACTCTCATTCTCTTTAGTGACTTCTTCCCTTCCCTTCTAATATCTTTCCTCCCAAGCATCAAATAAATCTATAAGAGTAAACAGAAACTCAGCAGTCAAACAGAACAAGAAGTAACATGAGCAGCATAAAAAAGCAAGTAAGAAAAGGAGTACAAACAATGAAGGACAGCCTAAATATTCAGGAGGACCTAGAGTCAGCAGAAAAATGGTCATATAAAGAACTCAAGGAATACTTTAGACAGATGGAATGGAACCTTAAAGAGGATACGAGACAGCAAATCCAAACAGTGAAAGAACACATTGAAAATGAATTACATAAACAGATAAAAGAAGAAGTTAAGCATCTTTATCAGGAGATAGAGATTATTAAAAAAACCAAACAATAATTCTAGAAATGAAGGAAACGATAAACCAAATTAAAAACTCAATTGAGAGTATCACCAACAGAGTGGAGCAAGTAGAAGCCAGAACATCAGATAATGAAGACAAAATATATCATCTTGAAAAGAGCCTAGCCAACTCAGAAAGGCTGGTTAAAAACCACGAGAAAAACATCCAAGAGATATGGGATAACATAAAAAAACCAAACCTACGAGTCATCGGGATAGAAGAAGGTACAGAGATTCAAACCAACGGAATGAGTAGCCTGCTGAATGAAATAATTACAGAAAACTTTCCAGAAATAAAAAAGGAAACGGATATACAAATTGTAGATGCATACAGGACACCGAGCACACAAAATCACAGTAGACCAACGCCAAGACACATTGTTATGAAGATATCCAATATACAGAACAAAGAGAAAATATTAAAAGCTACAAGAGAAAGGAGGCAGATTACATTCAGGGGTAAACCAATAAGGTTAACAACGGATTTTTCATCACAGACGCTGAAAGCGAGAAGATCCTGGAACAACGTATTTCAAACACTGAAAGACAATGGATGCCAACCAAGAATTCTGTATCCAGCAAAATTAAGCTTCAGGTACGACAACGAAATAAAAATCTTTCATGATAAACAAAAGCTAAAAGAATTTGCAGCCAGAAAACCAGCATTGCAAAGCATCTTGAGCAAAACACTACACGAGGAAGAAATGAAAAACAATAACCAAATCCATCAGTGGGAAGTGCCTCTATAAAGACAGAGGGTGGGGGGAAAGCTAACCATGGAGAAACAAACTAAATTAAAAAAAAAAGAAGATAAATAATCAAACATGGCTGGAAGTACAAACCTCATATCAATAGTAACTCTAAACGTTAATGGCTTAAACTCTCCAATAAAGCGACATAGGCTGGTAACATGGATTAAAAAAACAAATCCAACAATATGCTGCCTCCAGGAGACACATCTGATTGGAAAAGACATACACAGGCTGAAGGTGAAAGGTTGGGAAAAAATATACCACGCACACTGTCCTCGTAAGCAAGCAGGGGTGGCCATCCTCATATCGAATAAAATTGACTTCAAGACTAAATTAATCAAAAGGGATAAGGAAGGACATTATATACTGTTAAAAGGAACCATTCACCAACAAGACATAACAATTATCAATATTTATGCACCAAATAATGGTGCTGCGACGTTCATAAAACAAATTCTCCTCAAGTTCAAGAATCAAATAGACCACAACACAATAATTATGGGTGACTTCAACACACCTCTCTCACAATTGGACAGATCCTCCAAACAAAAGCTGAATAAAGAAACTATAGAACTCAATATCACAATCAACAACCTAGACTTAACTGACATATATAGAATATATCAACCATCATCAAGTGGATACACTTTTTTCTCAGCAGCACATGGATCCTTCTCAAAAATAGACCATATATTATGCCATAGGGCAACCCTCAGTAAATATACAGGGGTGGAGATAATACCATGCATTGTATCTGATCAAAATGGAATGAAACTGGAAATCAATGATAAAAGAAGGAAGGAAAAATCCTACATCACATGGAAAATGAACAATATGTTACTGAATGATCAATGGGTTACAGAAGACATAAAGGAGGAAATCAAAAAATTCTTAGAGATAAATGAAAATACAGACACAACATATCGGAATGTATGGGACACAATGAAAGCAGTTTTAAGAGGGAAATTCATCGCTTGGAGGTCATTCCTCAAAAAAAGGAAAAGCCAACAAATAAATGAGCTCACACTTCATCTCAAAGCCCTAGAAAAGGAAGAGCAAAACAACAGCAAATGTAGCAGAAGGCAAGAAATAATTAAAATCAGAGCGGAAATCAACGAAATTGAAACAAAAGAAACCATTGAAAAAATTAACAAAACTAAAAGTTGGTTCTTTGAAAAAATAAATAAGATCGACAGACCCTTAGCCATGCTAACGAAGAGAAGAAGAGAGAGAACTCAAATCACTAACATACGGAATGAAAAAGGCAATATCACAACAGACACTACAGAAATACAGAAGACAATTAGAAATTATTTTGAAAACCTATATTCCAATAAAATAGAAGATAGTGAAGACATCGATAAATTCCTTAAGTCATATGATTTGCCCAGACTGAGTCAGGAGGATACTCACAACTTAAACAGACCAATAACAATAGATGAAATAGAAGAAGCAATCAAAAGACTTCCAACCAAGAAAAGCCCAGGACCGGATGGGTATACAGCGGAGTTTTACAAAACCTTTAAGGAAGAATTAATACCAATACTTTTCAAGTTATTTCAGGAAATAGAAAAAGAAGGAGCTCTGCCAAATTCATTCTATGAGGCCAACATCACCCTGATTCCGAAACCAGACAAAGACACCTCAAAGAAAGAAAACTACAGACCAATATCTCTGATGAACCTAGATGCAAAAATCCTCAATAAAATTCTGGCGAATCGGATACAAAGGCACATCAAAAAAATTGTGCACCATGATCAAGTAGGATTCATCCCTGGGATGCAAGGATGGTTCAATATACAGAAATCAATAAATGTTATTCACCACATCAATAGACTTAAAAATAAGAACCATATGATCATCTCAATAGACGCAGAAAAAGCATTCGACAAAGTACAGCATCCCTTTATGTTCAAAACATTAGAAAAACTAGGGATAACAGGAACTTACCTCAGACATTGTAAAAGCTATCTATGCTAAGCCTCAGGCTAGCATCATTCTCAATGGAGAAAAATTGAAGGCATTCCCCCTAAAATCTGGAACAAGACAGGGATGCCCTCTATCACCACTTCCATTCAATATAGTTCTCGAAACACTGGCCAGAGCAATTAGACAGACGAAAGAAATTAAAGGCATAAAAATAGGAAAGGAAGAACTTAAATTATCACTCTTTGCAGATGACATGATTCTATACCTAGAAGACCCAAAAGGGTCTACAAAAAAACTACTAGAACTAATAAATGAATTCAGCAAAGTGGCAGGATATAAAATCAACACGCATAAATCAAAGGCATTTCTGTATATCAGCGACAAAACCTCGGAAACGGAAATGAGGAAAAACACTCCATTCACAATATCCTCAAAAAAAATAAAATACTTGGGAATCAACCTAACAAAAGAGGTGAAAGATTTATACAATGAAAACTACAAAACCCTAAAAAGAGAAGTAGAAGAAGATCTTAGAAGATGGAAAAATATACCCTGTTCATGGATAGGCAGAACTAACATCATCAAAATGGCGATATTACCAAAAGTTCTCTATAGGTTTAATGCAATGCCAATCAAAATCCCAACGGCATTTCTTGTAGAAATGGATAAAGCAATCATGAAATTCATATGGAAAAATAAAAGGCCCAGAATAGCAAAAGCAATTCTAAGCAGGAAGTGTGAATCAGGCGGTATAGCGATACCAGACTTAAAACTATATTACAGAGCAATAGTAACAAAAACAGCATGGTACTGGTACCAAAACAGGAGGGTGGACCAATGGTACAGAATAGAGGACACAGAGACTAATCCACAAAGCTACAACTATCTTATATTTGATAAAGGAGCTAAAAGCATGCAATGGAGGGAGGATAGCATCTTCAACAAATGGTGCTGGGAAAACTGGAAATCCATATGCAACAAAATGAAACTGAATCTCCTCCTCTCGCCATGCACAAAAGTTAACTCTAAATGGATCAAGGACCTAGATATCAAATCAGAGACTCTGCGTCTGATAGAAGAAAAAGTTGGCGCCGATCTACATATTGTAGGGTCGGGCTCCAAATTCCTTAATAGGACACCCATAGCACAAAAGTTGATAACAAGAATCAACAAATGGGACTTACTTAAACTGAAAAGTTTTCTCTCAGCAAGAGAAACAATAAAAGAGGTAAATAGGGAGCCTACATCATGGGAACAAATTTTTACTCCTCACACTTCAGATAGAGCCCTAATATCCAGAGTATACAAAGAACTCAAAAAATTAAACAATAAGAAAACAAATAACCCAATCAACAAATGGGCCAAAGACCTGAACAGACACTTCTCAGAGGAGGACATAGAATCAATCAACAAGTACATGAAAAAATGCTCACCATCTCTAGCAGTCAGAGAAATGCAAATCAAAACCACCCTAAGATACCATCTCACTCCAGTAAGATTGGCAGCCATTCTGAAGTCAAACAACAACAAGTGCTGGAGAGGATGTGGGGAAAAGGGTACTCTTGTACATTGCTGGTGGGACTGCAAACTGGTGCGGCCAATCTGGAAAGCAGTATGGAGATTCCTGGGAAAGCTGGGAATGGAACCACCATTTGACCCAGCTATTGCCCTTCTTGGACTATTCCCTGAAGACCTTAAAAGAGCGTACTACAGGGATACTGCTACATCGATGTTCATAGCAGCACAATCCACAATTGCTAGACTGTGGAACCAACCCAGATGCCCTTCAATAGATGAATGGATAAAAAAAATGTGGCATTTATACACCATGGAGTATTACGCAGCACTAAAAAATGACAAAATCATAGAATTTGCAGGGAAATGGATGGCGCTAGAGCAGATTATGCTTAGTGAAGCTAGCCAATCCCTAAAAAACAAATGCCAAATGTCTTCTTTGATATAATGAGAGCAACTAAGAACAGAGCAGGGAGGAAGAGCAGGAAGAAAAGATTAACATTAAACAGATACATGAGGTGGGATGGAAAGGGAGAGAAAGGGAAATTGCATGGTAATGGAGGGAGACCCTCATTGTTATACAAAATTACATATAAGAGGTTGTGAGGGGAATGGGAAAATAAACAAGGAGAGAAATGAATTACAGTGGATGGGGTAGTGAGAGAAGATGGGAGGGGAGGGAGGGGGGATAGTAGAGGATAGGAAAGGTAGCAGAATACAACAGTTACTAATAGGGCATTATGTAAAAATGTGGATGTGTAACCGATGTGATTCTGCAATCTGTATTTGGGGTAAAATTGGGAGTTCATAACCAACTTGAATCTAATGTATGAAATATGATATGTCAATAGCTTTATAATGTTTTGAACAACCAATAAAAATAAATAAAAATAAATAAATAAATAAATAGAAAAGAAAAATACCTTCAAATATAATCAGTCATAGTAGTGAAAAGTGGTACAATCTCCATGGGGAACAATTAGCATATATCCTCCAAAATTTTAAATATCTACATGTGTTGGCTCAACAATTTCATTTCTAGTCATATAACCGAAAGATAAACTCACACATGTGAGATGACATGTATGCAAACTATTTATCTTAGTATGATTTAATTGAGAAAAGATGAAAAAACGTAAATATTCATCACCAGGAAACAAACTAATAATTATTATCTCCCTAGACTATATGCTACAGTATGGCCTTTAAAAAGAATGTGACAACTTTAATATTACCAATATAGCATATCCAAACCCATTGGTAAATGAAAAAAAGCAAAGTATAGAACATGTGTGCAAAAATAAAAGTAGGCAGATAAATGTTGTTTTATATATAAAATACGTTTAATACAGTATATATGTAAGTACTTATATATGATAAAATTGCAATACTATATATAGTTTCACATGTAGACAATATTCACAGTCATATTCGTGTATCAGGAAAATATTTATTGAAAGCCTACAATGCAAAAGACACTGAGAATATTACAGCCAAAAGAAAGGTAAAGTTTTCACCTAATGGAATGGAATGTGAATAAAAATCATATATAAATAAATGGATAAATAAGTATAATAATTTCTGACATTGGTTAAAAGCTAAGAGGAAATTAGCCAATGTCTCAAAGCAGGATCCTGAATAAAGGACAGTCTTATTTGATGAGCATAATACTCTTAAAACATTGACATCCATGCCAAGGGACAAAAGAGTGGAAAGGGCCTTCTGTCTACTGGTCCCCCATTTCCACCACGTCAACCCAACACCTGGCTTGATACATGTATACAATCTGGGTCAGTCCTTGCTCAGCCCCTGACTTTTAAGATTCTCTTAATGGAGAGGCATTAGATTGGGGGTCAGAATAAGCCTCGTTAAATACATCCGAATCTGTATTGATGAATCAATATGTTTATGTGGATCTCAGGATGGTTCAAATACAAGTTCAAGAAGTAAATCTAAGGTATTAATCTGGCCCAAACTTCTAAGCTAACAGGAGGATTTTAGTCCACTGGGGAATCCTTGAGCACAGAGAAGTAGCCCAATGTTCAATAGTATTCTTGTGCCTGGCCTCCCTTCCACAGGTCTAGACCCCAAGGGATTCAAACTGCAGAATAACGACAAACTATCATCCCAAAGAAAAGGGGGTTGTTTTCTGAGTTCTTGTCCCCACGTCATTCCCTCTTTCCCTCCCCCAGCCACCACATTTGCTAACTTCTCATACTCTTGTTCCTAAGGCAAGCCAAGCACAAAACCACTATTCTAATTAATAAGCATTCTCCACTTTCACCATTGTTGTCTGAAAATGCAAAAACCTCCCCCTGGGGTGTTTAATTTATACTCTTAAAATAGTTTATTTGCCTTTCTAGAGGGGTACAACTCAATCTCGTTTTAGGAGGGCACTCTTTTCCCTTGAGCCATCTCATATAAACTATCATGATGATGCTTGTGTTAGAAATAAATTTAGCCTTATAAAATGTGCTCATTAGACATCCTTTTTATGCCAACGATGATTCTAAAATATTTTATATACCTTCTCATTGCTTTTACGAGACAGCTACATTAGAGACTGCTCCTCACTTCTGAACCTGCAAAGTGCTTCAAAGTCTAGTTGTATTTTGTATCTGAAATGTGACAGAAGCCTTTTTATGACACACCATACACCTCCAAGTACACAAGAAAATATCCAGAGTTGTTCCTGAAGGGATATTTCCCCTAGAATATTTAGCCTAGGTGACATAAAAATATCCATTTTAATTCCACATTCCCAGAATTGATCTTCCAAAGAAAATATTAAAATGACTCTAAACTCATTCAGAAACTCAAAGATAAACAGAAACAGCTGCTAAATGTCCCACAAGTCAATCTGAGATTCATTTCAATTACCTAACAAAAGGTACTTCAGGTGTAACAGAGCATTTTCAAGTTAAATTTTATGTCTTTTAGATATAAGCCTAGCAGCAAGTATGAATTCCTTCCAGTTGTTACTTCCTTTATGTCTGATGGCATTTTCCTAATTCCCTATTTAATTTTATTTTAACTTTTATAGATAGTTGTAAACTGAGCAAGTTACAACAATTTACAAAGCATTCAGCACCTATGTTAAGGTCAATTTGACTTCCTACTGAAATCTTCTTTTAATATTGAGACTTTTTTCCTAACTTTTTATTTTTCTGTTGCTCTTTTCCCTAACCAAAAAAGAAAAAAGAAAGAAATTTACTCTAATCATTCTAATGCTTCTGACTTGACCAAAACTCCTTCCTCCTTTCCAAATTGTGAGAGTCGCAGTTCTAAATATAATTCCTGCTTTCCACAACACACACACTTTCACAATTGTGCATGTTGTCATATGCCCTGTCCCCTCTTATGGATGTCAATATGTGGCTACATGACCACGACTGCAGCCCTCAACATATTGCAAAAAAGAAAGTTCATCCACAGGTAGACCGTATTATCCGATCACTGTTACTGAACACATATTATATGCCACCAATAGACTCTGTCTTAGTCCTTACAACCACCTTATGAAGTCAATACATTACTTCAACTTTATAGAAAATGAAAAAGGGACTCAGGAGAGAGTGGTCACTTCCCAATTCACAGCTGGTCCACTAGCACCCTATCATAAAAGTATATCCACTTCTCTTCAAGATACAATAACTTACAAATGCCAATATGAACTTTTCAAAAAACGTTCACATTCTTTTTATTTTGGTGAAACATCTTCATATGGAATATTGCTTAAAAATTAATCAAAAATAAATAAAATGTTTAATGAATTTCTAAACTGAAGCAAGGAAAACTCTTTGCTTTTTCTTGGTGTTTGTTGCAATGATATTTATCCGAATCGTGTTGGACTGAGGTGCTAACTTCAAAGCTCATTTTCAGCAGTCTTGGACACCCAAACCCTTACTGTTCAAGAAGAAGGTTTTATTTAAAATGTCTGCCTTGTAAAAAGACAAAACCCAATTCATTCCAACTTTGAAGATAGGGGGAAATAGCAAATTGTGCAAGCAAAATGTGAAAAAGTCAGAGAACGGCTAAATCTCTTAAAAGTTTCCAGACCTTAAGAACTTCTAGGAGCCTTCTCTGATTCTCCACCCTCTATGACTCTGATTGCCCACTTAGTTCCCTCCCACAAACACTTCAGGCCACCGACAGCTCTCAAATCTTCCTTTTCTGCTTGGCCACCTTCGAGGTGGTTCAAATCTGATGAATCTTGGGAAAGGACGTTGATTCGCCCGTCTTATTATTTTGAATAAACCAACAAGTTATATTGGTTTTCAATTCTATTCTCCACCTCAATCACTGTTTTAAGACTGCTTGATGTTACCCTAAATACGAACACTGCATCTTAAAAGCAGATCTTATGATCAACAGTTCCTCTAAAACTGTCACTACCCTGACATCTAGAAATTTGTTAAACATAATATAGTTTGGGCAGGATTTTTACATACTGACTTAACAGAGCATTTCTTACATTAAAGCCTTCAAAGTTTGCAGATGCATTTTCTAATTTCTGATTTCTAATTTCCTGACCACCATTTTTACTTACTGATCAGGAAATATCAAAATAAGCTATCACCTCTCTCTCTCTCTCTCTCTCTCCAAGAATAATCTCAAAACCCAGGTTTCTGAGACCAAGACAGAAAAATAGTGTGGGTGGATAAACCACCCCACACCTTCTGTAGATCAAGTCAGACTATAAGATGCAGTTTTTCTTACATCTAGCCCAGAGAATAATAACAGACGTGGCTTTTCTCAGTACTTACGAAAGCTCTTCAGGTTAACAATGTTTTAATTTCTAATTAGATGGTAGCGTCTTTGACTAGCTAGTCCTAAGGTTTTCAGTCTTAGCTTGCTCAAGTCATGCCATTCAGTTAGAAAGTTATTTTCCAATCCCAGAAAATTACTGTTATATACAGTGTCTTATATTTTTAACATCAGCCATTGCTTCATTTTATAATAAGCTACTTGTGACTGGGAAAAAAGTCAAAGTAACTTCTTATTTTGACATTTGTATTGAATAGTCTAGGTATCACAACTTATTTTTTTTATTTTTTATTCTAATTTGTTAAATATGACAGAAGAATGTATTACAATTCGTATTATACACATAGAGCACAAATTTTCATATCTCTGGTTGTATACAAAGTATGTTCACACCATTCCTGTTTTTATACAATGCTTAGGGTAATAATGTCCATCTCATTCCACCATCTTTTTTACCCCCTTGCCCCTTCCCCTCTCCTCCCTCCCCTTTACCCTATTCTAGAGTTTGTCTAATCTTCCCATGCTCCCCCTCCCAACTCCACTATGAATCAGCCACCTTATATCAGAGAAAACATTTGGCATCTGGTTTGGGGGGATTGGCTAACTTCACTTAGCATTATATTCTCCAACTCCATCCATTTACCTGCAAATGCCATGATTTTATTCTCTTTCATTGTTGAGTAATATTCCATTGTGTATATATATCACATTTTCTTTATCCATTCATCTACTGAAGGGCATCTAGGTTATTTTTAATAGCAGTCATAGGATGGGTAATCATAAAGCAATTGAGTTGTCTGTAATAAACATTAATTTGTATTAATAAGCCAATAATTCATTCAATCATCCATTCATTCAAAAATACTGAGCACCAACTATTTTAGGCATGACAGTCAGACACAGTGATTCTTATCCTTGTTGTAAACAATGTACACAATAAATAAGTGAGATATCTACTGAGTTAGAAGGTGGTGTGTGCTATGAGAACAGAAGCAAAGAATGGTGATGAGCACTGAGAGTCCAGGGTAAGAAGGTCTTTGGAGCATGAGTGTTCAAAGCTAAGACTTGAAGAGAATGAGGTATTTTGCCATGTGAAGCACTGGAAAAAGAAAATTATAGCAGAGGGAAGAATCAACAAATGCCCTAAGGTAGGAGAGTACCTAGCTTGTGGGAAGAACAGAAAGAAGCCCAGGATAGCCTGAGTAAAAAGAGAAAGGAGGGAGAGATGAGTAGTGGATGAAGAGAGAGACAGCAATTTGGGAAGTAAATGTATTCATAAATATTTTTTGACAATTTAGATCACTATTTCCATATAGAATAGTATGCTTCATTTACATTGAAAAATGTTCTTTTATTATGCTCCTGACGATCAATTTCTTACTAAAGCTAATTTTATATTCCATGTGACCAGTATAATTGTATGATTCCATTCAATTTAACATTCTTTATGTCTAAATTCCAGTTTGTGGCTCATATTAAAAAGTGATTTTAAAATAAGGCAAACATTCAATTATTCAGTCAATTTGAGCTACATTATGTTTAAAAACCTCTATCTATGTTCATTCATGGGTAAAATAACATTTCTTTAAAATATTTATGTTGTCAAAAAGAAGACACATTATTTGCAAATGTAAAACATTTCTCTAAGAATTAGATACTTTAAGAATGGCATGACATAGTTTTTTTTTTTTGAAGACCATCATCACATCATTCTGCCAGGAATGTTTTTTAAAAATATAAACCTGCTTAAAATATAAATATATAAAATGTCTTTCAAAATAAATGTATACTTGATAAATACCACAACAGCTGTGCTAAGTGAACTATGTTCCCACACTGTTATCTAAACATATCACTTACTGTGTCAGGATGTGGATATTTCTACTGAAATACATACAGTTTCATGAAGAAGAATGAAAAAAATGAAGAAGTGTACGGCGATATCCATGGTAGAGAAATGAAAATAGCTTTTAGGTTTGGAAAGATCAAAATGATACATTTATGGTAAAAAAGCAAGATGGCCTTGGGTTGTATGAAGCAACACTATGTTGGAAAAGCCTAGAAGCCCTCTGTACAAGGAGGAGCATACACATAATTAAAACAAGAGGTGATTATACCCAACCACTTAACAAATACTTGAATATTTATTATGTTCTGAGCCCTCCTTAGATACTTGAAGATATAGTAATGAATTAAATAATCACAGAACCTATAATCCAATGAGAGAAAGCAAATACTAAATGAATCATACAAATAAATTACTTAATTATGGTTACTATAATTGCAGCCTCCATTTGAAAGAAACCTTTATAAGTCCAGAACATTGAATCAGTCACACATGATTCCAGTAAAGGATTTCAGGCATACAGTAAGTGCTCACTGCATATTTATTGACTCAATCACAGCACTTCCCACTGAGGGGAATGTGTTCCAACACACCCAGTAGATGTTGAAACCACAGGTAACACCTATTATTATATGTGCTATGTTTTCTTCCTAAATACAAGCATACCTATAATAAGATTTAATCTGTAAGTTAAGCACAATAAGAGATTAACAATAATAAAAATAATAAAATAGAATGATCGTAACACTATGCTAGAATAAAAGTTGTGTGAATGTGCTCGCTCTCTCTCTCTCTCTCTCTCTCTCTCTCTCTCTCTCTCAATCTGGAATTCTCCATTTAATATTTTTAAATTATTGTGGTTGACCATGGGTCACTGAAGCCATGAAAAACAAAACCATGAATAAGGGAGAACTACTAAAATGAAAGATGTAGAAGGAAAGTACAGATGGAATGAGAGCATACAATAGGAGTCCTGACCAAATCAAAGGGCTCAGTTGTAACAGTTAAGCTAAAATCTGGAAAATAAGTAGGAAGTAGGAAAGCATTATGAAAGCAGGAAGGGGGTGAGGGAGGTAGAAATCCCTTTAGAGAGAACACGGCAACAAGCCCTAAGGAGGGGAAATTTGCTCCCTTCTGAGAATTTAAATATAGCTCTGGCCAGGGGAATGAGAGAATAGTGACTGAGAGACAAATAAGACTTTGCAAGACTGGAAAACTTATTGAGGAGTTATAATTTTACCCTAAGACCAATAGAAAACCACTGATGGATTTTAATGAAGGCATAATATGCTCAGATTTATGTTTTTAAGTGATCATAGTGATAGTACAGACAAAAATAAATAAATCGGGGTTCTTTCTTGACACTGAATTTAATGTTTAAAAAATCCAGGCAGAAGTATCCTAAATTTGACTTTGCTATTTAAAAAAAAAAAATCTGATAGAAAGAATTTTAAGAATAAGGAGTAGGTTAGTGATAGAAGACATGAATTTTCATTCATTAGAAATGGTGGTAGGCAAAATTCTGAAATGGCCCTCTTCCTACAACTGCCAATAATCTAAATGGAAGTAGATTCTTCCACAGAGGTTCCAGATCAGAACTCAGTCCAGTACACACACTCCAGTTCAACCTTGTGAGAATGTAGGTAGAGAATGCAGCTGAGCCCAAATGGGCTTCTGACCAAAGAACCGTAAGATGATAAATGTAAGTTGTTTTAAGCCACTAAATCTATAGTAATCTGTTATGTATCAATGAGAAACTGATACACAGATCTTTAGAAACTATGTTAGAGTGACCCTCTGAAAATAAAGTTTCTGTGCGTCTATTAGTTTGCTTTGTCATATCTTTAAAAGGAAAGAGTCTTAAGCCATTTGAGCAGCTATAACAAAGTGACAAAGACTGAGTTACTTATAAATGGCAGAAATTTATTTCTTCCAGTTGTGGACACCGGGATTCTGAAATTAGAATGCCAAAATGGTTGGGTTCCAGTGAGAATTCTCTACCAGATTGCAAAAGGCCACCTTCTCATCATATCCTCTCATGGAAAAACACTAAACCCATTCATAAGGGCTTCACCCTCACGACTTAATTATCTCCTGAAGGCCCCACTTCCTAATACCATCACATTGAATGTTAGGATTGCACCATAGCAGTTTGGCAGGGGACACAAACAAGTCCATAACAAAAGGTAATGATGACTTATTTAACTTTCTCATGTGGCAGATCTCACTCTGACAAACTCTCTCAGAAGAAGCATTTAGTTCACTTCTGTCCACTTTATATGTGTTCCATAAGACCTCAGGAACCCCAAAATAGAAAAAGGACAAAAATAGAAGGCATTATTCTAGGCTTTGGTTCCACATTTTGCCCTCACATGTCATGATCCCTTAATCCTACAGGAAAGATTGACCACCTCCACAAATGGAACCAATATGGTCACCTTTTTATAAAAATAAAAGGCTATGCTAACAAATTACTATCTCCTAATGTGGATGATAAGAGGGCTTCTTTGCCTTTATATTTATTCATCTTTGAACAATAAAAACGGACATTTGATTAAACACAGTACTACCTAACATTCTCAGCCTTCCTGTATATCTCCCCTTCATTCTGTCTTAAGTACTTTCAAATTCTCTTTAAAATGCAAAACTAATAATCTCTCAAATAATCATAGTTCTTACAACAGATTAAAAATGTCAGAAGAAACTAAAATAAAAGGATTATCAGTTACAATGGACTTAGTGCTGCAACAACCCCAAATCTTAACATAACCTGGTAAATTTTCTCTATTACTTCTGTTACAATCTGGTGCAGAATTGGAGGACAAGTGTTATGGGTCAGCCTGCTCAGAAAACGTACCAAGTCCATTTTGTCTGAATTGGAGAGTCTTTAGTTAGCCAGCCAGCCAGCGACTGTCTCTGCAAGGAACAGCCCCAAGTCTGAGCATTTCAGGGTCTTTAAAGGCAAAAACCACATCCAGATTGATGTATCTGTAAGCAATCAGGGATATAGAGGCTGAACTGAGCAGTTAGGGAAACAATGCAATGGGTACATTGGTATCCCATGGGACTTTCCAGGTTGGCCTAGCAGCAAGCAAGCAGAAGGGAAGTGGGTCAAAATGACCCTAGTTGAGTACAAGTTAGAGAATGGTTACTAATGTCTAGACAACCAGTGTCTGACAGGTTACATTGCCCAAGAAAAATAGAAACCAAAGAGAGAACAATTTTGCATTGTATAAGAATCGCCATTTTGTGTTGCCAAACATGCTAAGCTAAGCAACTATTGATAGGTACAGAGGTGGAGTGTTCCCATGGGAGAAGCATTTCTTATATGACATGGAGTCTCAGAGTAAAATGGAGTCTGTTTGGTCATTGCCCATATAGCCTGGCCCATAACACAAGGAGTAGGCACTGCTCTCTGCAATTTTTCAGGAACCCAGACCCTGTCCATTTAATGACTCCACCATTTCCCAGGGCCTGAAGTCCTCTCTTGATCTTCTCCAATTGATGAGACTCTGGGGAAAAAAATAAATTAAGAAGACGATAGAGAAAGAAATTCACTCATAATTTCTTGGTCCCAGAGTGTCACACATCACTTCCATTCACATTCAAATCACATGGGTCATCTAAATACAAAGAAATTATATGTTGGCAGTTTGCCTAGGAAGAAATGAGCATAGAAATTGGAGAGTCCCAGCCCTGTATCTCCTGGTAAGATGAAATGTGCAGGGGATCCAAACACATTGGTTATCTCTTAGCAGTTCGCCTTTATCTTGGATTTGAAAATATACAGTTCTGATTTCGATTGCTGCATAACACAGTACCCAGAAAATTTACTACACCAATCAATCATTTTATTTATGGATTCTGTGGGTACCAAATTCAAAACAAGCACAAGTTTCTATACCATAATATATGGAGTCTCGCCTGGGTGACTCAACAGTTATATGCAAGAGTCATTTAGAGAACTCTTTGGTTCATGTATCTGACAGTTGATGGTGGCCATCAGTTGAAAACTCAACTGAGCTGCTGACCTAAGAATCTACACATAGAACCTCATTGGTCCTGGACTTCTTCAAATTAAGGTTAGGTAATTTAAGGAGTCAGACTTTTTACATGGCAGCTCAGAATGCCAAAAATGAGTGCCCCAGAAAGTGAGTACAAGTTGCATTGCCTTTAACATAGCCTGTGGCATAGTCTCAGACATTTTTGCTGTACTCTACAGGTTTAAGAATCCACATGTCTACTCAAAGAGAGAGGACCTAGATCCACATCTCAGTCAGAGGCTACCAAAGTCAATTAGAAGAAGAGCATGTGCAATAGGAGATACTGTGGCATTCAATTTTGGAAAATATAATATCCCACATATATAATTTTAGAATCACTGAATATCAGCATTTTGAAGTACTTTCTACATTATAGAAGAAGGTCAATTAAATTATGACCCACTGCCTATTTTTATAAACAAAGTTTTATACATATTACCAAGTTCGAGAGGTTGCAAAAGAGACCCTCTGACCTATAAAGGCAAAAGTATTTACAATGTGGCCCTTTACAGACAAGTTTACTAACTCTGTGGGTAAAATATTGATTATGCATAGGGATTCTAGAGTTAGACCACTAAATTTCAAATCTCAGTTCTGGAGGCTACTAGTTATGTAGTTTTGAACAAGATACTATCTTCTCTAGACTGCCATTTTCCTGTTTATATAATTGGAGAAACAATAGTCTATCATTGAGTTGTGAGCCTAACGTTTTCATCAAATAATCCATGAAAATGGTACAAATATATTCATAAATGTTAGTTCTTGCTATTAGAATTACCTTAAAATATCAGCTGGATTAACTATCCATGTACTATCCATCAACTATGCCATCTACTGCAGATTTCAACAAATCTAGGACACAGGAAGCCCATTTCATCTTTAATCAATCATGTTCTATTAGGAATGTCTTCCTCCCACTAGGTTGAAATCTATCCTCTTGTAGTTCTATGCTATCAATCCTGGTACTATCTCCTTGGGGGTTCTATAAAATATCTCATACAAATACTAGGTTTTTCAAATATTTGAAGAGTTTCTCTGAATTTTATCAAGACTATTCACCTCATTTTCTTATAAGAATAATTAAAATCATTAAGCAATGAAATTATTAAAACAATATTCAGTTGCTTTAATTGAGTTGAGGACTACTCGTGGTATTAATTTCTATTTGATGAGATATTTATTAGTCATTGAGATCAAGACATCAGAAATGCATGTGGATGATATAGAGTTGGTAGGATCCACAAACATTCTAAATTATAGAATCAACAACTGGAAAGATATCAAGAGAATGGAGTTATATAAGATTTAAAATAAAAAGGGCAAATATAGCAAGATGTTCCAGGATCTAACATATCCACTGTTCCACAGAAGGAGAGGTTTAAAAAAAAACTAAGTAGCACAAAATACATATCACCAATGTACTATGGATAGTTTAGGGCTCGAGGGCCCAGATCTATCTGTAGGCCTGAAATCTTCTGCTGATTTCCAGGTAAATTTTAAGTATACTTGATGTGGGGATTAAACCCTGGGCTTTATGCATGCTAGGTGTGTGCTTTACCACTAAACAACATCCAAGTCCTAATTTTATATACCTTTATAAAGGGAATAACCAAAGTGGGTAAAAACGTGCAAGATAAAGGATTTAAAAGAGCTTTAGAGTGGGGTACAGTAGCATGCACCTCTAGTACTAACTATCTGAGAGAGTATTTTTTAAATAATTTCATTGCTTTTCCTTAGATTTCCAGTTACCATATCACTACTTATTCAACCCTTCTCTGTTTTCATTGGTTCATATTAGTTATATATAACATTAGGATTCATTCTGACATGTTTATAAATGCATGGAATAAATAATTTGCTCAAATTCAGTCTCCAGTACTTACCCTTACCTCTCTTTCCTCCCTTCCCCGGTTTCCCTTCCTCTACTCTGCTGATATTTATATTTATTTACAATTTTTTTTTGTAAAATTAGTATCTTGTGAATATACATAATTCAACCAATTTTCTCCTGAGGTAGCAATCCTCTTAGAGAAGTTTGAAAGAAATTTAAGTGATAACATAAACATTTCTCTTTATCTTTTTCAGGATTACACTTTAAAACAAGCTATATGTAGTATAGTTTGATATCAGATTGATACATAAATTTAATCAGTTAATATATTTCTCTCTTTTTTTTAAATGAGGTCTCACTATATAACCCAGGTTGGTCTTGAACTCATGAGTTCAACAGATAGTAGCTAGTACTTCAGATGCCCTCCACTCTAAAGCTCTTTTAAGTCTTTTTTTTCTTGCAATGAAAATTGCTAAAAATATAGCCTGTGTAAAAGCCTAGATTTGTGTTTTGATAATTATCCCTTTTATAGCACCTAGTCTGTTATGTAGAACCTGATAATATGTGTGTGTATTCATAGCAAAATATGACCAATTAGCTTTTGTTACTATATATAAATATGGCATCTTAACACATACCTTGACTTCAATATTTTCTGAATCAACATTACTAGTCAATGATTATCTGTACCTTAAAAAAGATTAGTGGTGGTTAGAGATAAAAATGTGATAAGGATATTTAACACTGCTGTTTCAGAAACTAGATTTAACTTAAAGCATGAATGTGTTTGGGTTTTTTAACTCACTCATCTATTTTAAAAATTCCACTTTTTATATTTTAAGTTTTTGGACTGAAACTTTAATTCATATCTTCATATGATTTATATCTTCATATGATTTCACAATCAGATTATCTTAACAAATATCTATATAAATAAGATGTCAAAGCATTAAGTGCTGGTTCAATACAATATTTGTGATAAAATTCTACCAGAATTTTTTTAAAAGCCAACATATTGTATACGGAAATAATATTTTACTGAACAAGTATTTTTGTTCTATGCTTTTATGAACCTAGGTTTCTAAAATATGGGTTTTTCAATAAATGGCTGACAAGGTTGGGGGGAGAAAAGAACACTTGTACATTGTTGGTGGGACTGTACAACCACTCGGCCAGTATAACCAATCTGGAAAGAAGCATGGAGATTCCTCAAAAAACTAGGGATGAGACTACCATAAGACCCAGTTATCCCACTCCTTGGTATTTTCCCAAAAGATCCAAAATCAGCATACTATAGCAATACAGCCACCTCAATATTTATAGCAGTACAATTCACAATAGCTAAATTATGGAATCAACCCAGATTTAGAAATTGGGTTTACAAATGGATTAAGAAATTGTGAGATACACACACACACACACACACACACACACACACACAATGAAGTGCTACTAAGCCATAAAAAAGGATGAAATTATAGCATTTGCAGGTAAACAGATGGAAATGCAGAATATCATGCTAGGTGAATTTAGCCAAACTCAGAAACTCAAAGGTTGAATACTTTCTCTCATGTGTGGATACTAAAGTAAAATAAAGAAAAAGGAGGGGAGGATAATATTACATAAAGGGCCAATCCAATACAAATTAATAGAAAGCAAAATGAAATCTAATAGAGTAGAGGAAGTAGAAGGGAGGGGAGAGGACTGGAGGGAGAAGGGAATGGAAAATCCAGGTCATGAACTGAAATTGATTTTCCATGCATGCACGAATTTGTCAGGAAAAACCCAACTACTATAACTATAAAACTCTAATTTTTTATTTTTAAAAGTGTTTTCTTGGTTAGCCACTTAAAACAGAAATTATTCATTGATCAACTTTAAGAGAGTTTTAAGCTCTTGTATGAATCCTGTTAATAATTCCTTTATGAATTATTATGTTGAATTATCCTTTTTGAAATTCACTGTTCTCTTTTGTTGTACTTTCCCCTCTTTAGGTTTGGATGTGTGGAGGAGAAATGTTTGATGTTCCCTGTTCTAGAGTTGGTCATATCTACAGGAAGTATGTTCCTTACAAAGTTCCATCTGGGACCAGCCTGGCAAGAGTGAGTAACCGGGCATCAGATCAGGCTGGGCTTCAGAAGGGCTTTCTGCAGGGAAAGGAGTCAGCTTCACTTTATGTCCTGTCATTGATCCACTTTCACTCACTCAAAAGATCCCAGCCTGTGCCCCAGAATGAACCCATCTTCGGCAGGATGGACGCTGGGTTTGTAGTTAAAAAGAGAGTACAAAATCTGGGTGGGGTAAGTTGTACTGATCCGAAAGGGTTTACTTTCAAAAAATAAAATGGTTCATGTATTTTCAAGAGAGAAATGAATTACTTTTTGAAGGAATGTCAAATATAAGGAATCTAGGCCTCGCACATAAAACTTCCAGGAAAAAAAAAGTGAGGATTCATTCAAATGAGAAAAGTCCATAATTCTGAATTTTAATCTTTTCCACTTAAATTTTACTTGAGGGCTCATTTTAATTTTTTCCTAAACGGCTAGAGCAATTGGAATGTCATAAATATTGAAGCTTAGATGTCATTCTAAGGAACATTTTATGATTTTTAAGTTTAAAAAGTATATTAAAATGAAAAACAATTCTGATATTCTGTGGGAGAACGTCAACTACCTTGCTGCACCCTACATTATTACTAAATCATCAAAAGTGATGAGAGACTGTGAAGATGCTTGAAATGCAGAGCCACATCTACCCACCAGATATTTTAATCTTTCTAGCTTCATTAGGAAATGGAGAGGAAGCTGGAGACGTGATCCTAAAGGCTTGTTTTAGACCTGTAAAAAGTTCATTTAATTCTTCTAAAAACTGTGCATCTTTCATTCATGTACCTTTGCAAATTGGTGATTCCAGCAGACTTCCAAAACACACAAACACACATACATGCATGCAAATGTGTAAAAGGGCTGTAGCCCTCTAAGCAGGGTACTAGTGTGTGTTATGAAAAATAAATTCAATTCACTATTCAGTACCTTCTATTTATCTAGCATCACCATCTGGTGGGAAGAGACGAAATATCCATATACATAACCATTAGAGTTATTTGGGTTTTTTGGTGCTTAGCTTTTTGAGTTCTTTATATACTAGAGATTAGTGCTCTATCTGATGTGTGAGGGGTAAAAATTTGCTCCCAGGATGTAGGCTCTCTGTTTACCTCACAGATTGTTTCTTTTGCTGAGAAGAAACTTTTTAGTTGATTCTATCCCATTTATTGATTCTTGGTTTTAATTCTTGTGCTATAGGAATCTTATTAAGGAAGTTGGGGCCTAATCCCACATGATGAAGATTAGGGCCTACTTTTTCCTCTATTAGATGCAGGGTCTCTCCTTTAATTCCTAGGTCCTTGATCCACTTTGAGTTAAGTTTTGTACATGGTGAGAGATAGGGGTTTAATTTCATTTTGTTGCATATGGATTTTCAGTTTTCTCAGCATCATCTGTTGAAGAGGCTATCTTTTCTCCAATGCATGTTTTTGGCACCTTTGTCTAATATAAGATAATTGTAATTTTGTGGGTTAGTCTCTGTGTCCTCTATTCTGTACCATTGGTCTACCAGTCTGTTTTTGTGCAAATACCATGCTGGTTTTGTTACTATTGCTCTGTAGTATAGTTTAAGGTCTGGTACAGTGATGCCACCTGCTTCACTCTTCCTGCTAAGGATTGCTTTAGCTATCTATTCTGGGTCTCTTATTTTTCCAGATGAATTTCATGATTGCTTTTTCTATTTCTATGAGGAATGCCATTAGGATTTTGATCGGAATTGCATTAAATCTGTATAGTGCTTTTGGTAGTATAGTCATTTTGATAATATTGATTCTGCCTATCCAAGAACAAGGTAGATCTTTCCATCTTCTAAGGTCTTCTTTGATTTCTTTCTTTAGGGTTCTGTAGTTTTCATTGTGCAGATCTTTCACCTCTTTTGTTAAGTTGATTCCTAAGTATCTTTTTTTTTTAGGTTATTGTAAATGGAGTAGTTTTCCTCATTTCCTTCTCAGAGGATTTGTCATTGATATACAGAAATACCTTTGTATCCAAAGTACATGTATGAAGACACACATTGGTGTCAATACACTTTATATACAACAAGAGATATGAAAAATTGTGCTGTGTATGTGTAATTCTAAGTGACAGATCTGGGGACACAGGCATAGACTTTCTGCCTAGAATTCTGATAACCTGAAAGACCTTTGCCAGATTTTCTTTGGCTTAAATTTTCATTTCTGAAAACAGAAAAATGCTTATTGTGTCAGGTACTACATAGGCTCTGGAAGTTTAAATGAGGAACAAACTGAACATACATCTTTCTTTCTCTCTGATAGTCCTGATCGTGACAGATACAGTCCACACAGTTCAGCAATCCATATGCCAGAATACCATGAGGACAAGAGAAACACTAAATGAAACTATCAGATTTATTATGGAATGAGACCTATGTCTTATATGGTTCACTTATATGCAAACTGGCTCATATAGATTATCAATGGAACTATAACTTAATAGAAGAGGAAGCCCGGTGCGGTGGCATACGCCTATAATCCAAGCAGCTCAGGAGGGAGGCTGAAGCAGGAGGATCACAAGTTCAACGCCAGCCTCAGCAAAAGCGAGATGCTAAGCAACTCAGAGAGACCCTGTTTCTAAATAAAATACAAAATAGGGCTGGCATGCGGCTCGGTGGTCAAATGCCCCAAGTTAAAAAAAAAAAAAAAAAAAGAAGAAGAAGAGGAAGTATTTGCCACAAACGGCATATAGTATTATTTTTTTATATAGGAATGCTTGTTTTATATTGACAGATTATGCTTAGTGATCTTACAGCCTACACTAATCCACAGACAGGTTTTAAATGCTTTTGACTCTCTGTATCTACTTAAGGTTTCTTAACTGAATAGAATGACCCATGAAGATTTCCTATGGTCATTGTACTTTGTGGGTACAAAGGCTAAATCCAAGGCCTGAGGGAGAACGGTTGCTTTGCTCTGACAGCTGTGAAATGACTTCTTAATACACTTCCCAAGATGCCTTTCTTCCAGGGCCATTTCTCTAGCGACACCCAACTCTGCTGACTTCGTAGATCATCTCAGACTCCTGAAATTGATGGGAATAGGGAGAGGGATAAAGGGGAGGAGGAGTGCTCAGTATACAAGCCAGACCACCCCAAGCCAATTAATGAGACCTTCTTTGTTGACCATGGTGTCAGTGATCCCAGTCTGAAATAGCTGAAATGGAAAAATACCATATCCAACATATGAAGCTCTCCTTTGTTTATGGCAGAAAAATATATAGGTTAAGGAAAAGCATTAACAAGACCAAACTGACTAGTTTGATATCGGATAATGAAATCACCAACAAGGCTATAAAGTATGGTGATGAAAGGGAAAGCTACACTCCACAAATTGACCTTTCTCCCCTGATGACTGTGAATCAGTTTACTCCCATAAAGCTGCCCAGCAAATAAGAGCTGTAGCATGACAAACTTAGTCATCAAGAGCAGCCAGCACTTCTTTCTATTGCTCTTAAAACTATAGGGTTCAGATGCTTTATTTGAAACTATCATTGAGTTCAGGGACATGGTGGCCTAACATGGGCTTTCTCTTGGAAAGCAAGAATGATAAATTCTTCCCCAAAGACTCAGCCTGCATAAATGGCTAAGACTTCAGTGCAGAAGCAATCCCTCTGAAAACAATAACCATCTCTAATTCTTCCTTACAATATAACAAAAAAGGGCAATAATGCTATATCCAACACTTGTGGCAAGAACTAAAGATGATTCACATACTGCAATCACATCTTTGCTTCTCGTCCCTTTTGGCCGTAATATAAAAATAGAATACCTTCTACTAAAATAATGTAGCATTTCCATTTAGGTGAAGCATTTATTGAAGAAGTTCAAGCAACTTCCAAAATAGTATTTCATTACTCTCCATGTTCTCCTCCAGAAAAATAAACCATAAATTTATTATATAAAAATAATGACTCAATAAATCGTTAAGATAGGATGACCCCATTGTAATGAAGATAAATATCATCTCTAACCTCCAAGGAGGCTCACTCAGGCTGTAGAAATTCTGTCCATAAGTATTCATCAAGTGTCTACTATGTGCCAGGCAGAAATGCATACGACATACCCTGTATCCTAAGCCAATAGCATTGAGCTTTTCCAATTAGATTAAGTGCTTCTTTCGTAAAGTAATGGCACCTCAGCTTAGGATACCCACACACTGTAGAAAATTTTCTGGCAGGAAATGCTGATGGAGCACGCATATTCACACTTTCATCGTATTGCCTCTTGAACACAGGGCTATTTTAAGTTTATGTTATAGGCAATGAGAACAAGGCAGTGTAATTATTCCATTTGCCAGGGAAAATGGTAAAATCTGTAACACAAATTTATTTACCACTACTTGACTCTCATTTGTTCCCTTAATTCCTAACCTAGAGGTATCAGAACTTTCTATTAAGTATCTGTCTATTCTGTTCATTTCCTTAACAAACAAAAATAGAATAAAACAATGTCTTTTAAATATTTTAAATAATCTGGAGGTAAAGCATAGAGTTTTTGTACCATACACAGACACTAAGAAAAGAAAGTAAAACAGTGAATGATTTGCAGGTATAGTCTTCTGCCATTTCATATACTGTGAAAAAATATATGAGGTTAAGACATTGTTTTAAAACTTCATTTCCTACAAAAACCTCTCAAAACTATTCTTTGGTTTCATTTTTTCCTATTTACTTGCTCTACATATTTTTTCCCCAAAAGCTCCCACAGATGCTGTGTTCTCACCAACATTAAGGCATTTAGCTCAACTTAATTGTCTCAGATATTCCTTGGTGCTTTCCCAAGTTTCAGTTCAGCTATGACTTGTGAATCAATTATTTGATGCTCTCTACTGTGCAAAATGGAGCATATAATTGAATGAGGCAGTCCCCTAGCTGTGGGGAAAATATTCAGCATTTCTACAGCTATCCTATGAGGACTTACATTTTATATTAGCTTTTGTTTATACCTACTAGAATATTTTGTAGAGTAAATATAATACTTAAATGGCAGGCATTGATACTTACATGATAATTGATTGTCATTATTAATCAGTACTTTTACTTTGTCATTCTTAATGAAATTAAAAAGGTATTTATTTTCTATTTCAGATGATCCCTTTTCCAGTTTGATTTGGTTATTCTTCCTCCCATAGAGAGCATTTTGACACGTTATGTTGTTATTTAGCATTTATATAGCTTTCTTTTTTCCAAAGCACTTGAGAAACAAACTACATGGTGAGCCCCATTTGTGGGCTAGTGGGGATTATAATTATGTTTTTATCATTACCCCTATTAGAACTGAATATTTTCCTGCATTCACAACTCCACTGGAGACTCAGAAAAGAGAAATCTTGCTCAGACAAAATAGGTCCCTGCTGCTACAAAATTAAGCTACTGAAATTTAAGCAAATTAGAATACTCTAACATGCCATACTCTCAATAAACAAAAATGCCATTCTTGCAAGGGGCAGCAGGGCTGGCTGCTTTGCAACTCTGCCCTCCAGGACCCTAACCCCAGGATGACGCCACAGGAGCACCTGCATCTAAGGGACTCATTTTGAGGAATTAGCTTCTTCTCATGAGATGTGTGAATGCCCAGTAACGCGTAGCTTGAGGCCTCTGCTAGTTCATTTCCATTCTAATTACCTTGTTTCTAATAGTTTATTATTCCATGGCAAGAATTCCATTTCCAACTCCAATTCCAGCGCCAATGTATCTCTTTTTTAGTGATGGATGAGGTTGAGAAAAACATTTGGTGCTTTGTAAATTGACAACTGGTCAAAAACCAAATGCTAACTTTGTGGTGTCTGTGTTTTGGGTGTTCTGATTCTGAAAACAGTTTATAAAACAGTTTCTCAGGATGGAGCTATAACTCAGTGGTAGAGATTTGCCTTGCATGCTCGAGGCCCTGGGTTTGATCCTCACCACTGCCAAGAAAAAATAAATAAAATTTCACAGATTGCTTAAGCTATAAACAGACATATTTGATCTGAGGATTCTGAAATGAGCACTTATAAACATAGAGGATTTTTTTCTGCCTGTTTTGAAAGAATGGACAATCAAACAGGTCTACTAACAACTGCTGGAATAAATGCTATAGTGCCATTTAGGGTAGCCACATTTTGTCTGAATATTTGCCATGGGTGTTCCTGTGACTCTTGATACCCTCTTTGGCTAATGGTTGGAAATGTTGGTTATAGCTTATTGTTTTTAAATATCAAATGGATTTATAATAATTATCTGGAAATAAGTCATACTTCCTTTGACATGTAAATTGTGATGGCGCAAGGTACCATTGGCTTTATTGCCAGAAATGAACAACCTTCAGATGTTCCCAAAGGGTCTCCAGATCTCCCAGATGCTCATGCACCCACCTGCCAGATTCACTGTGTCCCATGATTGCCTCTTCTGCTCCTGCTCTTTATCTTCTGCCTTTGAAGCCACCAAGGAAGACACACCATTATAACCACCATACACACACAATAAGAGCACTAACTTCAACTCGTGGTTATGTCTCTGAAGGAATCAATGCTTCAGTCCTCAAGTGCCAGACATTCTCTGGATCCTGGTTAGGCTCAAACAGGATGGCTAAAGCCTAGCTCACTTAGACTCAGAAGATCTCTGTTCTTATGGTCTGTCTCCAATAGTTCAATATCTCTGGTTATCTCCACTTGCCCAGAATTTCAAAAATGTAATCATGGAAATAATTCCATCATATTCTGATCCTCAATCTTAGCCCAAAAGTCCTTTGAGTGTCTGATGGAATAAGTAAAAATAAGAAGCCATGCTTTTACTTTTGTCTTATCATCCTATTTTGTGTGTGTGTGTGTCCAAGGCAAATGCAGCTTCCAGCTTGTTCTTTTGAAGAACTTGCTTTGGAGAAGCCAGACACTGTTATGGGGAGTCGCTTCAGAAGACACTCTAAGTCTGAATTCAAATCAAAGAGAGCTTTATTTATACCTGGCCAGGGACTGTCACCCACCCATAGAGACTGAAGCTCTGTGGGAGAACAGCAATTTCCTGGCCTATGTCTTGGGAATTTAAGGACAAAAACCCAGCTCAGGGACTTTCCTTAGTGTCATGCAAGCAAGCCAGTCATAGAACCTAAGACAGCAATTAGCACAGCAACTCAAGGCAATCGCATCTTGGGTTTAAGCAGGTGTTAGACAACAGTATCCTGAGTTTGAGCAGGTGGTTAGCAGGGGTGAGGATCAGTTCAATGTCTTGGGTCACCAAGACCACCACATCCTGGGTTAAGTACATTTCGTAGGGTACAAAGTACAAAAAACAATATATTATAAGAAAACATCTTTCATCTCAGTTTCTCAGAAACAGCTCTTGTAACAGTATTTTTATAGAAGGCAACAAAATGAAGTCTTAGGCCTTTCTATGACAGTTCTTGCTTTATAATTGTCTTTTCTCACTTGTCAAAATCTTATATCTATAATCTATATTTTTTTCTAATCTATAACCTATAACTTACACTCTTATTGATTGTATTTATCAGTTCACACCCTACAACAACACCAAGTCTTAAGGATACTCAAGAAGCCTTGTATAAAAGTTCATATGAGAGAGAATAGAGTCCTCTTACCAACAGCAAGCACCAATGTGACAATGTAATTAAGCCATCTTGGAAAAAGAACTTCCAGCCCCATTGAAATTTATGATTGCTTCCTCTGGAAGAATCTGACTAAAACTCATGAGAAATCTTAACCAGATTGCCTAACCATTAACTACTCCCAAGCTCTGACCCACAGAAGCTATGAATGATTTTTAAAAATTTATTATTGTTTTAAGCCACTCAGGTGTGGGGTAATTTCTTATGCATCAATAAATAACTAATACTGCGGTTTTTGCTTAGCAGCCTTTCATAGGAAACATTCAGCATAGTTTTACCTTAAGAGACATAATTATTTCACGTGACACACTAGAAGCTTAAAAATTAGGCAAACTTATACATCAAAGGATATGACTGACAGAGTAAAAAGGTAGTGAAGGAAAGGGAGAAAAATTTGCAGATCATATATCTGATAAGGGTTAATATCCAGAGCATATTTTAAACTACTACAACTCAACAATGACAAAAACTGATAGACATGTGCAGTGTTTAAAAAAAATGTTTAAAAATGCTAAAGAGAATAGAGTCCAAAAATGGATTCATAGGATTGATTGATTTTCAACAAGGTCTAAAGCTAATACAATGGAGAACAGGTAGGTTTTTCTAGCAAATAATGCTAGAACAATTGGATATCCCATACCCAAAAAAAAAGGAAATTTCAATCCATATCTTGTACCATGTACAAATTGAGCTTAAAATGAAGCAGACTTATGTAAAGGGTAAAACTGAAATATTTTTAGGGAAAAATAGAAGAAAAAATTTATGAAGTTACGTGAAAACTTCTAAGAAATACCGTAATAATTATCTCTAAGGGGGAAAATTGATAAATTGAAGTTCATTGAAATTAAGACATCTACTGTTCAAAGGCAGTTAAGGCAATAAAAATAGAAGGCAAAGACTGTGAGATAATATTTGCAAATCATATCTGACAAAGTACTTGTACGCAAAATATATAAAGAATTCTCAAAATTTAATAGTTTAAAAAATCAAGAGCCATGGTATAGCTCAATGATAGAGCACATGACTAACATGAACAAGATCCATGGGTTCACACCATTTGACCCAGTCATCTCACTCCTAGATTTATACCCAAATGACTTAAAAACAGCACACTACAACGATGCAGCTACATCAATGTTTATAGCAGCTCAATTCACAATAGCTAAATTATGGAACCAACCTAGGTGCCCTTCAACAGATGAATGGATAAAGAAACTGTGATATATATATATACATACATACATACACACACACACACACACACACACACAATGGAATATTACTCAGCCTTAAAGAAGAATGAAACTATGGCATTTTGCCAGTAAATGGATGGAACTGGAGAATATTATGTTAAGTGAAATAAGCCAGTCCCAAAGAACAAAATGCCCAATGTTTTCTCTAATATTTGGATGCTAATTCATAATAAGGGTGGGGAGAATAGAGGTACTTTGGATTAGACAGAGGGGAGTGAACGAAAGAGAGGGAACATAGGGGCACAAAATATAGAAGAATGAATCAGACATTATTACCCTATATGCATATATGATTACATGACTTGTGTAACTCTACATCACCAGATGAATGAGAAGTTATACTCTATTTATGTATGATATGTCAAAATGCATTCAACTGCCATGTATAACTAATTAGGACAAATAAAAAATACATATTTAAAAAAATTATCTTGGGTTCAATCCCCAGCACCAAAATAATAATTTTTTAATGGGAAAAATAATTGAACAGATACTTCACCAAGGACAATATATAGATGGTAAATAAGTAAATGTAAAGATGCCTAATATCATTAGTCCTTAGGGAAATGCAAATTAAAACTATAATGAGTTATTACTACACAATTTTATAGTGGCCAAAATTAAAAAGGCTGATGATAACATGCGTTGAGGAAGTTGTAAGGTAACTGAAATAATCATATAGTGCTGATGAGAATGTTCAATACAGCAACCACTTTAGAAAAGATTTTAGCAGTTTCTTTAAGTTAGGCATATACCCTAGTACATGATCCAATCATTCCACTTCAAGATATATTCCCAAGAGAAATTTAAGCAAATGCCCATACAAAGACTTGTATAAGACTGTTCATAATAGCTATATCTGTAATAGCCCAAAACTAGAAATAACCCAAAACTAGAAATAACCCACAAGTCCATCATCTGAGAAATGGATAAACAAATTGTGGTATATTCATATGACAAAATACAGTATAAAGTAATACATGGTGCATGCCTGTAACCCCAGAGGCTCGGGAAGCTGAGGCAGGAGGATCACAAGTTCAAAACTAGACTCAGGAACTTAGCAAGGCCCTAAGCAACTTAGCAAGACCCTGTCTCAAAGTAAAAAATAAAATGGGCCGAAGATATGGCTCAGTGGTTGAAAACCCTTGGGTTCAATACTTGATACAAAAAAATAAGTAATACATAAAACTATATGAATGAACCTCAGAATGATTATGCTGAGTAAAAGAAGCCAGGTAGAAAAAGCACATATTCTATGATTCTACTTATATAAAAGTTCAGAAAATGCAAATTAAATAACAGTGCCCAAAAAAAAAAAAAAAAAAAAACAACTTATTGCTGGTTACCTGAGAATGGTTAAAACTCCCACAGGAAAGAAACTGAGAACTGTCAGAAGCAAGAGGAAACATTTGGAGGCAATGAATATGTTCATTATCCGAATTGTGGTGATGATTTCATTGAATATATATGTTTGTCAAAGTGTGCGAAATTGCACACTTTAAATATAAGCAGTTTCATATATATCTATTATTCTTCAATGACGTTGTTTTTTAAAGTTAAGTTTACCAACATTTTTTTTAATAAGATATATTACTAAATCATTCAGGGAGTTGATTTTTGTTCAGCCTTACATCAAATGCTTCCATAAACACTACCATAAATATTCAAAAGATTCAGGCAAAAATATGATAAAGATATAAAATCAAAGAAAAAGCTAACCTTTGTTCAAGACAACCAAAAGCAGGTAACCACCTACAAACAACTCACACAGCCTTGGGGAAGAAGGAAGAGGAAATTGTCTGTCAGAGAAGCCTTGTTTGTAAGACTGGATTAGCCTCCTCTCCCTACACTGAAGGTTTCCCACTGACTTCAAAGAAGCCTTCAGATCAGAGGAAAGTAGCGTGGGGCTGAATAATTGTTCTGAGGTTGGGACTCGCTTAAAGAGATTCTCTTTTGAGCTGTACCCATCATGACATTATCATATTATCAATGATAAGAGGGCTTTGGAATGGGACTACTGAGACACTAAAGCCCTCTTAAGCTTCAAAGAGGAGATGAGAAATGCATTCAAATCAAAGCAAAATTTTTAAAGTCATGGGATAGGGATACAATTCCTTGCTGTAGGAGTGACTGTGACAAATAAGAAACTGTATCTGTATGAGATTGGCTCTGTGAGCTGTTACTAGTTTCTGGGGCCCAGGAAGCACCAAACAATATATAGCTGAAGAAAGAAAAATCTATTACTCAACTCTCTATAATACAATAGGCTAATATTGACACAATCCCAGTTTGTGGATTAGGATGCATATGTAATAATCACCCCCTGCACAAAGAAGCAGAAGCACGTTGCTGAGATGAGGTGGTCCAAGTAATATAAATGTCTGGGACAGTCTCATGGCCAGGGAAACAATTTTAATTGACTCCCAAAAATTATGCTGAGAAGCTGAACAGGGATTGCATCTTTAGGAGAATTGAACAGTAGGGCCTAAAATGTTGCTGGCCAAAAAATAATTAGCACATGTAGCTTCTTGAACCAGCAGGAAAAAAAATGGAACGATCTATTTTCCTCCTGCTGCCCAATAAAGATGAACAGTCAGAACTAGAAATCCATTCATATGAACTGAGCTAGAAATGTGATTTAATGTTCCTTATAAAATATCAATTCTGAGACCTGATGAGTATTAGAATTAAGGACAGATTTAGTGCTGGACTGTACAAAGAAAATAGGACTTGAATGCAAAAGACCTCTAAATAGAGCTGAATGTGTTAAATGCGTTAATAAATATATGGGTAACACAGAGAAAGCAGAGATTAATACCAGTTTGGGTTGAATAGGGGAACATGTTGTGATTAATAGGCAAGAAATCACAGAGGGTGCCATAAAAATAGAGCATGCTACCAATGTCTTTTACACAGAAGGTGCTCAGAATAACAGCTTTTACTTCATTTATCACCAAGAAGTATGAAGGTCTGCAGCTTTTTAAAATAGAGAAATCCTTCATTTGCTTTCTACACCAAAGAACTATATTCATTCCTCAGCTCCAGTAGATATCTTTCTCAAACAGTAACATGACCTCTATGCTGTGGGCACTTTCCCAGCAGGGGAAGACCTCTCAGGTCCATCCAACTCAAATGCAATTGGGCCCTCTACCCCAATCTTCTGTGTTCACATGAACTTGATCTTAAATGAAGCCCAGCTCAGATATGCAAAGATAGAGGGCCTTCACCTACTCATTCTCAGAAGTTAGCAGTGCGCCTTAATCAGACCATTCTAGCCATGCTGAGCCTTTGCCTCTAGCTACCAATTAGCCCTGCTGTTTCCTTAAACTCTGTGGCCACCTCCCTGCTTGCTTCACAGATAGAGGGCCAGCAGGAGCCACCTGTTAGAAGCTGAAAAGCAGTGGGATTGCGTGTTTATTTGATATCAGCTGTGTATCACAGCAGACTTCTCCACAGAGAGCTGCTGGAAACTTCCCTGGAATAATTTCCATAGAAGCAAAACATTCACCATGTTTTGGTGAATGTATTGTCAATAGCATCGAGGTGTGCCAGCCTCTGCACATAGAGTCACTAAATGAATTACAAACATTCACGGAACACATATTATTGGAAAATTATGTATTTGGGGATGTAGGGTTGCCAGATTTAGCAAATAAAAGTACAAGATGCTCATCTAAATTTGAATTTCAGATATAAACAACAAAGAATTTTCAATAAAGGCATGTCCCATGCAATACTATTAATTTCAGCATTAATTATATTTGTATTTTTAAATTATTTGTTGTTTTTCTGGAATTCACACTTAACTATATGCCATGTGTTTTATCTGGCAATTCTAATTGGAAGAAATAAAAAGTTTCATGGAACAGATGGGATCAAACGAATAGGAGAGAGCACTGAGGAAGGAAAACTGACGTGGACAAAGGCAGGAGGTGCTTGAATTTTTTTTTTAGAGGCAATGAATGGAGAAGTTCATATAAACAGAAGTTTCATGCAGGAGAATAACATTAAGAGAACTACCAGGGACCTATTGTGGAATGTTTTAAACAGTGGGCAACCCTTATGTAGCAAAAACTTGGAGGTGGGGTATAATTCAAGAGTCAGATGTTTCTTTAGGGGAACTGTCTTGTTTAGAGAAACACCTGGAAGGAACATTTTGGTTATGGGAAAAAATAGACCTCAGAGTTGTCCAGGATGATCAGGGACAATGAAGAAGATGAATCTGATCTTCATGAAAAAGGGAAAACATGATATTCTGGTACAGCTCTACAAAGGAGAGCTTAAAGAAATTTTGAGGGCAGTATCATGGCAGGAAGCCATCAGACTGAAGAAGGAAATTTTGGTTAGGGAGACATCTCCTACAGCAATCAAAAGATTTAAAAGAATTCAAGAGGTCAAATGCTCCATCCTATAGCATCATTCTTGCTGTTGAATCATGTAAGTCTCTGCTATTGCCTGAAAATCTTCAGGAAAAGCCTACACTTAAGTGATCTACTTTGAAGGCATTTAAGAGATGAAGAAAAGTACCTAAGCACTCCCATTCAAGTATTTGCACAACAGAGGGAAAGATGCCAGCAGTAGAAAAAATCCCCAAACAGGAAAAGGAAATGAAGGACATATGTGTGAACACCCACCCATGGGAATCCCCAGAAATTTTGAGGGGGTCAAGGACATCTGAAGTTAAAGCACTTTTGTTTAAATTTCACGAAATGGGAAATCCGGCTAAAACCTGGCTCCATGTGTACAAGAAAATGTCTATAGATGTAACTTCTGGTAGTTCAGGAGTAAATGACCACATGTATCTGTCTCCCGTTGTCCAGGTTTTAGACTCTTTTTCCTCTTGATAACTATTATTTGAACATCTCAGAAACTTTACCAATTTCATTCAATCTCAGAAACAGATGGGACAACTCAAGATTGAATTATTTTTCTCTTTTATCATTTCTGGCAAGAAATGTTATGGGGATATCTCTGTTTCATAAGCCTACACAAGTTTTCACAGCTATGAATGCTTAAGTGAGAAATACTGCTTTGCACCTACCCCATTACCTCCATGTATTTGAATGTGTACTTTGTACTCCTATGTAAATACACTGATGAATTCAAATATGTATATGATTATGACTATTTCCTGGAGTGAGTGGGTTTAGTCTATAATCTATAAAAGAACTACTCTGACAAATTAATATAATATATTGTTACTTCCATAATAATGACTCCAGAGTGATTTTATTTGGCCAGCCACCTGGATGGTTTGAGATTGAAGGCTATTCCTTGACCATAACAACTGAAAGCTTCCTCCTGATAGGAAATTCTATTTAGAGAACCTATAATTGAAGATGTCTAATGAGTTATTGGCTCAATAGAGAATGGTCAGGATTTTTATTTGCATTTAAATGTTTATGGAACAGTCATAATTAGAGAGAAACCAGCCATCATAGTCTTTGCAATTATTATAAAATTATTATTACTTTCTCCTAGTGTTTTAGTCAACTTTTCCTCATTGTGACCAACATACCTCACAAGAACAAGATAGGGAAGGAAAAGTTTATTTGGGCACTCAGTTTCAGAAGTTCAGTCCAAAGCCAATTGACTCCATAGCTCTGGGCCCAAGGTGAGTCAGAACATCTTGGCAGAAGGGCACGGTGGAGAAAACAGCTCAGTAAATAACAGCCAGGAAGCAGAGAAAGAGACCTGCTCACCAGAGACAAAAAAATATACTCCAAACACATGCTCCCAGTGACCTACCTCCTGCAGCCACAATCCTGTCTTCTCACAGTTACCACCAAGTTCATCCATATCACTGAATTAATTCATTGATTAATTCAACTCTCAAAATCATTTTACCTTTTAATGGTCTTGCATTATCTCACACATGAGCTTTTGGGGAATACTTAATACCTAAACAATAACACCTGAAAAAATTTTTAAAAAATAATCAATGATTTGACATTATTCCTGAGATATGTTCATGGTCCTAATACTTCTGAAGTGTTTGAGAAATCATAAAATCTAATCTACAACTTAATGTATTTCAATTTGAAAAGGACATGATGATGCACAGCTAACTGGCTAGTCCCTCAGTTAGTAGTAATACAGTTTTCCTGAAGCTGACAATTTATCACCCACCCCTTTTACTTATTAATATTGCTTATTTGAATAACATTGATCATCATTCTTTGAGCCATTTCTAAATCATATCTATCTAAATTAATCAATTCCTCTTTGAGGTGTTTAATAATATTTCCATTTCTGTTTCAAAAACCCAAAGAAACAAAATCTAGCCTTTACCAATGGCACTTCCTTTAATTGTTCCTATTTCAAGACCTTTATCACTAGTTATATGCACACCCTATGAATTTGTTCACATTCATTCATAATATGATACTTTCTTATTCCAACAGCTTATATGCCCAGATGAGCATGCACATGTGCTTGTATTCATGCAAGGTGATAGAATTTGAAAAAAATAGATCTAGAAAACTGAGAGGCTGAGACCACAAGCTAGATGCTGGTGGCCATGGGTCTCTATGGAATAGAGTCCCCGCCAAGCTGCTTCAGCCTCATGGAGATGGGCTTTGTGATGTGTTGGACCACAGGCAGGGAAGCCAGGATACTCTTTAGCAGCTTTTTCTGCCTCAGGATTAGTGTGTGGGGTCAGGATCTTATGGGCAGCTTTGGGAAAAGCATAACACAGGGTGGCGGTAGCTTTTGCACATTCATGGCCATCAGAATAGGCAGATGATGCTAACCAAGACAATGGCTGCTACATCTCCACCTTCACATCACCAGTCTTTGTACTACAATAAAAAAAGAAAAAAGAAAAAAAAAAGTCTTGCTGGGCGCAGTGGCACATGCCTGTAATTCTAGCCCCTTGGGAGGCTGATACAGGAGGATTGTGAGTTCAAGGCCAACCTCGGCTACAGCAAGGTGCTAAGCAACTCAGTGAGACCCTGTCTCTGAATAAAACATAAAATAAAAAATGGGGATGTGGCTCAGAGATTGGGTGCCCCTGAGTTCAATTTCCACTACAAATAAATAAAAAAATGAATAAAACAAAGTCTTTAAATATTTAAAAAAAAAACTACCTCTAACTTCATGACACAGTTTTAAAGTGTTTAATCTAAGTCAAAATAGATTCCCTCATGACGAATTCTTTTTTGTGAGCTATCAGAAGTTTTAAAACTTATTTTCTCTTAATAAAGTCACTTTCTCATTATTTCTGGGTAATTTGCTTCCTTGCTTCTACTTTTTGATATTGTCCTAAACTTATTTATTTTCACTTATCAGAGAGATGTAAAAATAGTTGAAAATTAAGTATTTCCACTTTATTTACTAATTGAAATTTTTTAAAAAAGATTATAACTACAGCCTAAAATCAAAAAGTTTTAATATTAACTAATTTCTTCCATTCTCTTTGAATCTTTTCATAATCTTCATAAAAATTGTCTGAAGACAAATAAAAAGAATTCATTTCATACAGAGCATTTGTCAAAACGAAATGTAAATGGCAAGATGATGCTACAGACTCTCACTTGGGTTCCATACATATATATAGTACATGTGCCATCACAGAGAGGTCTTTTCCTGTCCCCAAATGAATTGGGAAATTCAGAATCAGTGGCAAGAGCTACTTTGATCATGTGTCAAGGTCAAATAGAGTGAGAGGAGTTGGAAGTGTATAGACAAGACAGTGGTGATGAGAAATGAGACAGCAAGCAATGATAGATGACTCCCCATCAGGGGACAGTTCTTGGACTGTCTGTATCATTTCCCTACCCTCCTGTCTAGGCAATATGTTTCTCAAAAAGGGAGGAATAGAGGCAACCAAGAAACCAGAGCAGTCTCTGTGGTTCTGCCTCTTTTCTGCATCTTGCAGATGCAGAACAAACACAATCCATGGAGCGTGTGGAGCGGACTGATGGGGAGTCCATCAGGAGACACTGAAAGTAGATATTAGGAATAAGGTATCAAAACCTGTGACTCCAAATCCAGCAAAACTCTGGGCATGGTTCTGTCCTAAATTAGCAATTTTTAAGACAAAGTGATTTCCCCAAATATCACTAGTTTTTACCTGAGTCACTTTTGTCTCAATCTTATTAAAGTTCCCAAGAGAAACCGAATCAGGTCAGTGCTCATTCCAGCCATGCACTTAACATAAGGAATTAATTTGAACTGGAAAAACAAGAATAAGAGCCTGTGGGACACCAGCCTTTGTTTCAAGCTGGAGGTGTCAAAAGTGGTACCTTCTGGACAAAGGCAGTTGTTCCCTCTACCACTCAGCACCATAGAATTTGAAGGGATCTTAGAGAGCATCTCATCTCCACTAAAGCCCCTCCCAAAGGCCATAGGAACAGCTGAGTATGTATGACCAAGCCTAGGACCCAGGGTCTCCTACCAATCTTCACTCTCCCTCTACTAATAATAATGACTCTATTTTTCATCCTATCTACATGTGCCAAGCATCATTCTAAGCAGTTCACAGTTGTTACCTTGCTTAATCCTACAACCACCCCCTGGGTAGCTATCTCTTGCTACTGCCATTCTCAGGTGAAGAATCTGAGACCCAGTGTGGGTAACCTGCTCAATCCCAAAACTGACAGAAGGGCTGAGCTTCCTGCTCCCTGGTCATAAAATAAAAGGCAGGAGAAAGTTGATATAATTGTGAGCCAAATCTTTACTGGCTCTGATAAATTAATTACCAAATTGGCATATGAACCCCATGCCAGAAGCAAACTATGCTCAAAGCCACAGGCCAATCATATCACACTTCTTGCAGTTATGAAAACTCTCTTTGTTAACAAGCCACCAACCAAAGCTGCCTGAGGTTTTCTGATTTCTTTGATTCTTCTCTTTTCATTTTCTTCTGCAACTAAAGCTTCCCTTGGAGCATATCAGCCAGTAAAAGACAGTTTTTATTTTTCTACTGCACAGAACCTGAAACGGGTGGCTGAGACCTGGATGGATGAATTTGCTGAGTACATTTACCAGCGGCGGCCTGAGTACAGACACCTCTCTACTGGGGACATCTCTGCCCAGAAGGAGTTGCGCAAACAGCTCAAGTGCAAGGACTTCAAGTGGTTCATGGCTGCAGTGGCCTGGGATGTGCCTAAATACTACCCTCCTGTGGAGCCCCCACCTGCCGCCTGGGGTGAGGTGAGGAAACTGTGCTCTTACCTGTGTGTGTCCATCTCTCAAAGCCTCAGGTGCTGGGAGGGACAGCTAAGCCTTCGTTCTTGATCCCTGCAGCCAAGAAAGATCAATTTAAATCACCTCAGATAAATGAATGCCCACCCTATTTTTAGAAATCACTAGAAATAAGGATTCAACCTTCAGTATTGATAGCCCAACCCAGAACTATTGACCACTGTTGACTCCTCAGATGGGCTTTTAAAAATGTACCTGAAAAGTCAGGTATGGTGGTGTACTCCTATAATCCCATCTACTTGAGAGGTTAGGACAGGAGAATAAGAAATTATAAGCCAGCCTGTGCAGTTCGATAGTAGAGCACTTGCCTAGCATGAGCAAGCCCCTGGGTTCAATTCCCAATACCACAAAAATAAATAAATAATCAAGCAAACCTGGGAAATATTTTTACTTGAGATTTGTGAAATTCTGAGATCTTGTAGAGAATGAAAATATATGTCATGACACAGTGCAAATAAGGGCAATCTGCTATCCATAATAAGATCCCTTGCTGTTCTCTATGCATAGCTCTGTTGCTGTTTTATGTATGCAAGGCAATGGGGGCGGGGGGAGCACTTGGCTCTTTTTCTAACAGGGTGTATTCTGCAGAATCACGAAGGAATGCATTTCCATAATACATAGACTGTGGAATGTGCCAGAGCCATATTGGTTCCTGAAATAAGCAGTAACCTTTCCACCTTTGAACACTTCTACTTGATTTCACTTCCTGATGGAAAGAGCTGAATAGCCCCAGGTCCTAAATTTAAAGTATCTGTCTTTTGGCATAAAAAGGACTATTGTACTGGGTTCCATGCCATTCAATGTTGTTACTGTAGCCATTTCCCTATAGAAAAGAATATGCTGTAAAGCAAAGACTAGTATCAGATAAGGTGGATTTCTCCTCACAATTTAACCTGCTTTGAGCAGAGGATATATCCAAGGGGTAATGCAGGATGGGCTGGGCCAGATGCCAACACTGTCCCAATTCTCCAGCCTTTCAACAGCCAAGGTCTGTCAATCATTTTGGAGGAGATTTTTGATGTCATCCTTGGCTTTACAGTGTGGGTAAGAAGATGCCATTGCTTAGTTATTGTCACTGGCTGGAGAACTCCAAAAAAAAAAAAAAAATTGCTCCATGGTGTGAGAGAAGAGGCCAGAACATTCAGGCATCTTTCCTGGTTGAGTTGTCCCAGTTCCCTGGAGAAGATGCATTTAGAATGTCACAGCAACTTGTTTTGCTGAAAGAATCCAAGAAAATGCCTTTCTCTGCCTGGACCTGGAATATCCCAGGTATGAGGGAAAGAGTCAAGGCCATCACCTCAAGCTCCATCTCCCTCCCCATCACACCTTTTTTTTTTTGAGGCGGGGGGTGGGGGGTAGTATGTGTAGTTGGTCCTGACATTTTCAGCTTATTTGGCCTCATTCTTGCCATCCTAAATATTTCATTAAAACTTCCCTGGAATATTAGTATTGTCCGTCTACTTGTATTGATTTTAGCTCTCTGTCATGAGCTTAATTTACAGCACTGGAAATTTAAAGTACATACTAGGAAGAACTTTCTTAGCCTAACATAGTAGAAAGCATAAAGATTTGTTACCCAATAAGTGGAGAGTTTCCTCCTAAAGCTTTTTGGTTAATTATCTGTCTGTCAGCTTCCCACGGTGGTTTAAAAGGCTGTCCTAACAAATAACTAAGAAATATACTTGAAGACCCCAAGAGTATCATTGTGTGATTTAATGCTGGGTTAAAATCTCATCAATCTTTTTCCTGCCTTATGTGGCAACATAAATTTTTGTTCCTATCTGACTACCACTTCAAACTGCAATTGGTCATATTTTCTCATATTACCTGATTAATCCATAACCTGAATTCATAAGGCTACTTGTTTCCATTGAGGAGGTTCTTGAAAAAATACAGCCTGCCAGAAATAATCAAAACAAGAGCCACTGAAAGACCCAGTGGGCTACAGCAGCGTGTTTTCATCCTTATACCAATTGCCTGTCACCGCAGGTCACTTGCCCGGAGACATGGCACTTATTGTTACTGGTTTAAACAATCAGAAACTGAGATCGGATTTTTTTAACATGATGGTTAATTTCTTTCCCCCAAAGCTTCAAAACAGTAAAGAAATAAAGGTTGTATTTAGGTTTAAGGAAGAATAAAATAAATGGGAGTCTAGTTCAAGGGTCAATGCTGATCAGTTACATTTGCTGAGAAGAGATGTGGGTGTATACCAAGAGTGAAGACCTAGAAGGCTGAAGAAAGGCAAAAAAGAAGAGAAATCAACAAACAATAAGGCTTTGCACTGGTAAATAGTTTTGAAAAGAATCTATTTCCCAGGTGGGACAGAATCCAGAAAGAAGTGAAAGATGCACATTGAATTCCGAAGGCAGGTGAAGTATTTGTAATGCAGCTTAATCTAAATGAAGTGATGAAAAGAGAGTGTTTTAGTCAGCTTTGGTGTGGCTGGAAGCAAAACCTGACAAGAACAACTTAAAGGAGGAAAAGTTTATTTGAGACTCATGGTTTCAGAGGGCTCAGTCCACAGAGGGCCACTCCATTGCTCTGGGTGCAAGATGAGGCACCGCGATAAGGGTAATGATCCAGCAGAGGAAAGCTGCTCGGCTCATGGTGGGGACAAGAAGCCGAGGGAGAGCTGACAGAGGGGAAAAGGCCGCAGGGAGGATGCACCCTTCCAGGGCACACCCCTCTCACCCACTTCCTCCAACCACAACCCACCTGCCTACAGTTACCACCTAATCAGCCCGTTCAAACTAGAGGGGGGAATGATTAGGTTACAGCTCTAATAATCTACTCATTTTTACCTCTGAATATTCCTGCATTAACAGGAGCTTTAGGGGGAATACCTCATATCTAAACCATAACCAAAAGGCTATTTTCTAACTCTATGTTGTAGAAAAACAAGCTATTTCTTAAGAGTGCATTAAAAAATGACTAAAAGTTTAGAATATATTTGGGGAACAACTTAATCTCTGAAAAGTTATCTTTCAAACTGTTCACATGTGTCATTCTTCCACCTTTTGGATTTTTTTAAGTAAAACTTTTTATTTTAAATTTTATTTAAAAATAATAAAATTTTAGATTAACTGAAACCTTGCCAAAGTCGTAAAAAAGTTCACGTACACCTTCACCCAGCTGCTGCTTCTGTTAACATTTCATATTTAACAATCTCAACTGGTCTATTTATCAAGTTAATTCATTAACATTGGTACGATAGTAATTGCTGAACTACAGAGTTCATTCAGAATTTGCCCGTTTTTTCAACCAATGTTCCCTTTTCTGTCCCAGAATCCAATCCAGTATATGAGAGGGCTCTTTGATTTCCCATAGACTTTCAGTTGTTAGCCTAGGCAAAGCTCCTAAGTAAATGTGATAGGTCAGTTGCTGTTTTGTAAGAAAGTGAAAAGATGAATGTCGACTCTGGTTCTTTTCCAGTAACTCTGGGAGGAAACCACAGACCTCCAGCAACCAAGCGCAAGCACCCTGTATGGCAAGCAGGGCCACCTGTTTCGCACTGGTGCTTGGGATAGTTTCCACCTGCTTCTCTGGGCCCGCCTGACTGACTCTAAGTAAACCATGAAGTGCTTAGGCGGCTTTTGGCTCCAGTAGTTGGAACTCGGTTTGCTCAGGGTATGCTGCAGACCATAAACAGCCCATAAACAGTTGCTCATTTCCCTGACAAATTTAGCCTCAAGACTGCACTTCTCTCTCAAATCATCGCCCTGTTCTGCCCTTCCTTTCCCTTTAATATCAACACAGCCCATTTAAAATGGGAGATGAGACCACTCTTCCACTCAGAACCTTTCAAATCCTACCACCTCTCTCTATGAAAATCAAAGATCCTAAATGGTTTCACCCCTGTGCCCCCTGCCCCTGACCCCACCACCATCATTTACTCACCCTCCTTTACCCTTCTCTAGCCACACTGGCTTCATTGCCATTCCTCAAACAGGCCAGGCACAATCCCACCTCAGGGCCTTTGCACTGGCTTCTCCCAATACTTAGAATCCTCCAACCCCAGGAATCCTGAGTGTTATTCCATCATTCCTTCAGATCCTGGCTCCGTCTAGTCCCATTCACCTCTCTCCTACTCTGCCCATATGCAGAGCTTAGTGAGCTCTCGCTCTCTCTCTCACCCCAGGGAGGAGTCTCTGCATCACTCCCCCATTGGCCAGAAAAAAAATAGACCTCTTTGGAAACCCTGACCAGAAGGACAGTTTTCATAATAAATCTCAGGTAATCGATTCTAATGGACTGTCAGATCTACATCCAAAATATTCACTTCTCTCAACTTAAGGGAAAGAGGAGAAATCCAAAAGCAAAAAAGCCTCTGATCCAGCAATTTCCAACTCTCTCTACCAGCTTTCTACTTATAAGGTAGGCAGAAGAGATGAAAGTCACGTCTGAGCCAGGCAGTGGCCCATGCCTTTAATCCCAGCTACTCAGGAGGATCACAAAGTTTGAAACCAGCCTGTGCAACTTAGCAGGACCACGTATCAAAATAAAACAAAGGGCCAGGGGTAAACCTCCTTGGTAGAGCACTTCCCTACAATGTGCAAGGCCCTGGATTCAATCCCCAGCACTGCCAAAAGGGAAAGAGAATGGGAGTCACATCTGACAGAGAGGTACTCTCCAGAAGGCATCCTATCCTCCAGTGCTTTAGAGTAGTGGGTGTAACTGCGGAGGCAAGAGGGCCCAGAGAGACCAAGTAGGATTTTGAGCCATAGAAATCATACCTCCCTTAGTAGCACTCAGAGAGAAGCAATGTGCTTTTCTGGGATGCTATTTTAGATGAGGTAAGAACAGGTTTAAAGTGGAAAACTCTTCTTAAACTACTCACATATGAAGTGTCTCTTTTTGTGTCAAGACTCTGAATGAAAGAAACTGAATTTCCTATTATTTTTCTCCTTCTTATCCTTTCCCCTTCTTAGAATTCATGAATTTGCTAAAGTCATTTATAGTATTCCTTTATAGTCCAGAAAGAAGAGTTCTACAGAATTCTAAACATTGTGTGTAAGGAGGCAGAATAAAAGATGTAAAACAGACAAAGGTGTCTTTTCTAAACAGTGCCATAAATTCTTTTAAAAGGTGTCTACTTACTGTCCTCAATGTGCCAATCTCAGCACATCCATTTGTCATCTTGCAATTGTGCAAAACTGATTTTAAATCTTTATTTTCAAATTTCATCTCAATACTGAACTAGTTTGGCTGCTTATTTAAATTCCTTTACCAAGATGAATGTCACCCTGAATGGAAGATTGTTCACAAAGACAGTCACCCAAAATAATTTCAGTTTCTCCTCTGGAGCTGTTGCTCTTGACTTCTTTTCACCTGCTTGCTTCCTCTTTCATCTAATGTTCTCACTGTGCACAAAGCTTTTCAAATTCCTCCACATCAGCTTACATGAAAGAAAGTTCAACACTAGGAGGTGCGTTATCCAAAAGACCATCTTACAATGTAATATGGCCTCTTTCAAATTCTGTATGAGCACTACTGATGAGCGATAAAGTTAAAAAGCCAGTACTTTCTGCACAGTGAGCAAAGCTTCCTCATGTTCTCCAGGGAGAGCCAAGGCCAGGTTTCCTGAGTTCCCCTGCAACCGGGTCTTGAAACTAGAAAAGCTGCAAAGTGAGATTGTTCTATTGTTCCCTTAGCAACCATGCAGGGAATCATCTCTGCCACCCGAGTGCTATAGATCATCCAACCAGATCTTTAAATTAAGCAGTCATTCAAAGATGATTTGTCATTCTGAGTGTATTAGAGTTGACTTGATCTGTCATTTATTTTCTCAGGCAGAGGCAATGCTGGTAGACTATGCTAATTCATCTCTCTGGAGCTCAACAAAGAAGTTTAGAAAAATGTAAGGACACATAAAGAATTGCATTATCCTTTCAAATTTTGTTATATGTTTTCTGAATTCTCAACAGTTGAGACGGGGTTAAGAAGACAGACTTCAAGTGCCTTACAACAATTTTAGTCCCATATTCCCAGATGAGCAAACTGAACATCTTAGCGCCCCCTTGGTGGGAATTTGACTCAAGTCATAATGGAATCAGAGGTGCTTCAGAGCTAACAAATGTGTTTTTCTTCTTCTATATGGCATATATAAATATGCCAATCAAAACTTTTTATCTTTTCTGTTTATTTTGTTCATTCTTAAAATATGGGTATTTGTATTTGATACATACTTACACACATAAATATATCCTGGCTCAGGTGACAGGAATAAATGAAATTTCGGGAATCATCATGAATTCATGTCAGTATTAAATTTTCTTTATTTTTATTTTTTAGTTATTATTTTAATTGTACAACTTTATGTAATATCATGTGAGGAATGATAAAAGCAATCTTTCCCACAGTATTCTTGCTTATAAAATATACTGGAATTTCTCATACTAAAAAAAAAAAAGAACAACAAAAATTATTTAATTCATTAATTTAAAACAGGGCAGCCACATAATTTTACTTAATTATTCAGACCAAACAAAACATTTAGAATAACAAAAGGAAAAACAAACATGGATATCATCTTATGTAAAACAGAGAACAAGGAATCCCCAGGTACTCTAGAGTGTGGACTAGTGTGACCTAAACAGCAGACAGCAGATGAGGAATTGGTAAAAAAGAAAAAGAGGAGTGCTGACGTTTGTTCAAGGAGAGAACTCAGAAATCAACAACAGATATTTGCCCCTAAAAAAACAGAAGATCCTTTACAGACCAGAAATAAAAACAATCAAACCAATGAAATTCAGATTTCCCCACAGGCTGTAAGTTAAGGACCTCTGCAAACAGACCACAGGAAACCAGTTAGGAGACATGGGAATGCACCCAAGCCATGATGATGCGAACGCTCAAGAACGCTCCTGTTTTGGAAAGACAGAGACTCATCCTGTCCCCTCCTCACACCCACACAATTTTACTTTTTAATCTGCTGAGATGGATCCAAAACGAAACACTGGAGATCCCAGTAGAACTGAAGCTGCCACGAGAAGGAGATGGTGATTGACCTCAGAACGTACAGAAAACCAAATACATGTAAAAGTAACAATTCTGTTTTGGGAGGAACCCTAGACCACACAGAGTCAGAGACAGAAAGTTTTTGTAAGACAGGCTGAGTCCTTAGAGAAGGGAGACAAGTCTAGATAAAAAGGTCCTATTTTTAAAAAGTTCACAACAACAGAGAAGAGAGCCCTACATAGAAACTTTCTTCTAATAGTCCAGTTAACTACCTCATTTATATATGGAAAGTATAAGCAGTTTATGATAAAAACCCCATCTAGAAATACAAGGATAAAGATAAAAATGAAACAAATACAGTTCCAACAGATAATGAAAATATGGTGCAAATGTAACCACAGAGAAAGTAAAGACTTCAGTGAAGGTGAATTTCAAAATAAACTTAAAGAATCTTAGAAACAATCAAAGCTTGAAAGAACCATATTAATCAGAGTTAGAACAGCTCAGAAATGAGATGACTAGAATAGAAACACGACTTTATGGAAAGAGAACTGAGAAAACTCAGGCCTGAACCACGAAAGAATAAAAATCATTTCAGAAATAAAGACTAAATTAGAATAAACAAAAGAGCCAAGAAAGACCATGGAAAATAAAGTAAGAATAATTGAGGGTCAAAGGGAAAAGTGTACAAGTAAAAAGGAAAAAATCATCAAAAGATTGGAATAACACATTCCACATAGAATTCCCAAAAAGAAAGCACCTTTAAAAAGGACAAATATTAAATCCTATAATTCAAGTAAACATAAAAATAAAGGATTTGAATCCATGTACACTTTAAGAGGAACATATCTGGGAAATTGTTTTTTCCCTATGCTGGGAATCAAACCCAAGACTTCATGCTTGCCAGGCAAGTACTTTACCAATGAGCTATGCCAGCCCCACAGCCCTGATTGTGTTTCAAATAAAGTGGGGAAAAATGAACATTCAAGTAAAAAAATAAATAAATTACAGATGGGCATGGCAGCATACACCTATAATCCCAGCAACTTAGGAGGCTGAAGTAGGAGGATCACAAGTTCAAGGCTAGCCTCAGCATCTTAGTGGAGCCATAAGCAACTTCATGAGACACTCTCTTAAAAGAAAAAATAAAGAGTTGGGAGTGTGGCTCAGTGGTAAAGTGCCTCTGGGACAATTTATGGCATAATTCCTGTACCAGAAAAAAAAATTAGACTTTGAAGCTCATTTTTTTACCAGAAAGCATTAGAACAGTATTGTGAAGATGCTCAAGAAAATAAAATAAAAGGGGCTGGGTTGTAGCTCAGTGGTGGAGCACTTGTCTCACACATGTGAGGCACTGAGTTTGATCCTCAACACAGCATAAAAATAAATAAAATCAATAAAGTAAAGATATTTTGTCCATCTTTTAAAAAAATATTTTAAAAAAATAAATAAAATAAAATAGGAGCCAAGGATTTTATACCCAGTCAAACTATCCTTTAAGCATGAAGGCCATCAAAATACAGTTATAAACATTCAAGTACTTAGGTTTTGTTTTACCAAAAGCTTTTGTGAGGAATATACTAGAGAATGAACATCAGAAAACCATGATCTGTTTGCAGAAGCTTGGCAGAGGTTATACAGAAGCTGGCTGTAAGGACAGAAGTATATACAAATTACATATGGTCTGACAATGTAGAAATAATACAAGTAACCAATGGGAAAGGCAAATAGAAATAGATTTGCTGATTATCCATGAGCATCGATCAGAAATAAAATGAATATCACATCTAGCCACTGGGGGAGAGGGAAGAAAAGGGGGTGGGAGTATAGCTAATTTGGGTATTGCCTGGAGAAGGGTACAGTTAGGCTTTACCTAAAATAATGACTCTTTAGATATTATATAGAATACTAGTGTGAAAGTTGCCAGTTGAACAAAACACAATCCATACTAAATACCAAAGATTGGAAACAGAAAACAGACCATATGATGAAAGACTTTCTAGATAATAGTAGATATATTATAAATCAATGTCAGACCTGAAATAGAACATGTAAGTGAATCTATTGAAAGAAAAAAAATTGGACTATCTAATACTACAAAGCAAATGTAACTCTCTGCTATCAATGCGAGACATAACAAAATCAAAATCATATAAAAAGATTAAAAATGAAAGAATAAAAATATCAGGCAAGTTCAAATAAGACAGCAGAGTTTGAGATCTTCAGATCAAAGAAAGAAGGACTCTAAATGGGTGGGTGGACTAAAACAAAATATGTTAAATTTTAAAGAGGTCAAACAAGACATTAAAATACCAAAAACAACAATCCACTGAAAAAAACACATTCCTAACAGCAGAAACTATTGGAAAGGCAAAGAGAAAGGGAAACACACCAGAAAAGGACATCTTAGCACACCTCTCTCAGTCCATGACTGAAGAGGTAGAACAAAACTAATAAGGATCCATAGAACCTGAACCATTAATCAATGATGTGGGTCTGATTTGCATTTCTAATACTTAAATACTTTTTGAATTTGCCTTCTTTCAAGTGCCCATATTTAAAAGCATGTTACTTATTGTTACAAACAAGAATTTGAGCATATATAAAAAGAGATACAAACCTACAATTGAAGAAATAAATACCCCATAATCTTGAATCTGAACTGGAAATTTCAGTATCAACTTATGATGATTTTTTCAAGAAAAATACCACTTTTGTAGCTTTGTCCACTGAAAATTTCTTTTAAGATGTTTTTTCAATCTAATTTCAGTGAACACACCTAATTTCCTGTTGTGATCTCTAAATGAAATTCCTTACTAAACAAAACTAATTTTATTGAAGAAATGTTTAATTCCAGAGGTGGGACAGAAAATGTAGAAGGTGGGTGGGGATATTTTGTTACTGTAAAAGGCAGAGAGGGAAGGAAGCCATCAAAAGGTCAAATGGATTATGTCAAAGGACAGAAAAGTCAGCCAGAAGTGGATCTCCTTGTTATAGAAGAGACAGTATGAACATCAAAAGAAGTGACTTAGTTACTTAACAAGTATTGACTGTACAAAAAGCTGTAAAGGAATAATGAAACTTTTTTCAAAGAGGATAGGAGAGATAAACAGACCAAATAAAACTCATTGGTCACCACTGGAAGTTGCTAGGACACTGAATCACAACTCTGAAAAGAAATATTTACAGGGGAAACAAGCATTTGTCTTGCTTTTCTGGTAATAAATTCAAAAGAAAGAGAAATTAACATTTTGCAATTCATCTAATGCAATAACTGAATCGAGCAATGATCATCATTGAATAGTAAGGTTGTTAGACAAAATGTTAATGATAAAATTCATAATAAAATTATCAAGCAAAAAATCACCTACACCCACTGATTAATTTTTGCATTGCTGAAATATATATATATATATATTCTGACATACAAAACAATGTGAGGGACTTTACACAGCCAGAAAATCAAGAATCATTTCTCTGAAATATTCTTTAAAAAAAAACTGACACTGAATTAAATCAAGCCTTTAGCTCTAACTTTAGTGTTCAGGAAATTCAGGAGTAGAGCAATATTCAAATAGCACCTCAAGCTAAATCTAGATGGTAGCAACCCAATTTCTTCCATCAGTCCATGGCAGAGAGAAAAACAGGGAGGAGGAACTCTTCTAGATTACAGGACACTCACAAGGCTCAAATATAATAAAATGAAACTCATCTGAATCATGAATAGAATAAACTAACCAAAACAGACATGTGGAGACAAGCAAGGCAATGTGAATGTGGACCAGATACTAAAGGACATTAAGCAATTGCTAATTTGTGGATGTTTTCTCCCTATTTTTCTTTCACTGTCACTCTCTCTCTCTCTCACTCATTTGGAGAAGTTTATTGAAGCTTTAAGATGAAAGGACATGTGATGTTTATGTTTAAAATTCTCCAGCAAAACAGGAGGAGATTGGGAAATGAGCAGATGAAAACGTATGGTAAAATGCTGATGGTTTAAAAAGTTCAGTGATTGCCTCATAGAAATTTTCATAATGAAAATATTCCAAATGCATTGCCTTTGAAGGTATATGTGAACATAATATCTATAGGAAAAGAGTAAGCATAAGTATGTTTTGGGTGATGTTTTGGTAGCTAAACACCAGCATTTTTATTTTACTTGTACCCAAGACTAAAATCATTTTTCTGTATAGAAATACACATTATATATTATTGTGTTTGAGACAATGCCTTAATAATATAACATTTTACTCAAAGTTTTTATTAAGGATATTTATTAGCCCAATCTTAGAACTTAGAACCCGTATGGAATACATGAGACAAGTTGTTGAATAATGTAAGCAGATGGCCTATTATTATCTGCCAAAATATCACACGTGTATGCGCATCTCTCTCTCTCTCTCTCTCTCTCTCTCTCTCTCTCTTTCTCAAGATTGAAACACTGATTACTAATCTATAGCACTTTTTATCTGTAATTAAAATAACTTTTGAAATCATACTACAATTAGTAAAATTTATGGAATGATTCATGTTTTCAAAATGCTTACTGGAAACAGTTTAACAAACATTCATGAAATGTATGACATTGTTATTCATTATTTCTACATAGCAATAAAGGCCACACAGAGAAAAGAGACAGTAGAAAAGAATCACTATCAAACCATATTCAGGGAAGATTCTAATTACCACAACCAAAATTACTATGTAGCAATCTACATAGTCTGAGTTAATCATTTAGAAGGTCAAAGTAATCAGTCAATTTTACACTATAAAGAAATAATCCTATTTAGGGTAAGTGAAATAGCCAAAAATATTTAAAACCCTAAAACTCAGGGCTGGGGATGTGGCTCAAGTGGTAACGCGCTCGCCTGGCATGCGTGCGGCCCGGGTTCGATCCTCAGCACCACATACAAACAAAGATGTTGTGTCCGCCGAAAACTAAAAAATAAATATTAAAAATTCTCTCTCTCTCTCTCTCTCTCTCTCTCACTCTCTCTCTCTCTTTAAAAAAATAAAAAAATAAAAATAAATTTAAAAAAAACCTAAAACTCAGAGGCCACATACCTGCAAAAGATAAGCAGGTGCCCAAGTCAAGGCTTCTCAAATTATCATGAGCTTATCTCTGCAGGGGAACTCATCCATGTGCCCAGGCATCCACAGAGCTACAGGAAAGCACCTATCTCACCAAAACATCAGCTTTACTGAGAACTTTGTAGACACATAACATCATATGTTACAGAATAGAATGTACACAGTATAATATTTTTAAATAAAATGAACACTTCAAAAAAATATTGTACTTCATTTTGAGTTTGCTGACTCCCCAGACAAGGGTTCACCTTCTCTGTTGTCAGCCTGGTCCACATGGGAAGGGTTGAGAGACATCAATCAGCCTATGGAAAAGGCTGGTTGTGTTAAACTCTCTCCTCCTTGAAGATCCAGAAACTCGTTCTTTCCTAGTCCTCACAATGATCAGACCCCAAGACTGACTCCCCCCAGATGAACTGCACAATGCCAAGATCAACACCAAAATGTCCATTATTCATAGACAATGAAAACTACAGCTTCCACAAAACTCAGAAATGCACAGGTGAACAATCAGTGCTTTTCATTCTCTGACAACTACATAGGCTTCGAATGTTCACTGGAAACTTCTGTGTTGATATTGCTTGAAAATATTCTCTCCATGTGAGTAGACCATGTAGGAGTCAAAAGGTTATCTGATGAACACAGAATCAATAAAGATGAAGAGAATGCTTAATGGTATCTGGATGCCAATGGGTTTGGAAATCCGTTGCCTTTAGCCTCAAATTTTCTTTTTTTTTAGCCTAAAATTTTCATCTCCACCCTAAGGATAACACGGCCATTGAGGCTGGGACCATTTGCAGCAGCTGGTTACCGGGGACAGCAAGCATGTCAATGGCACTGCCAGCTTTTCCTTCACAGTCTTTCCATTACTGAACGTGGTTCTTTTCTAAGCTAAGCTCTTAGGTAAATCTTGGTGAAGTTTTTCTGGCCATCCTGTCTCCTTCAGGTGACCTTACACAACTACTAACTCACCTATCCAGGTTCGTTTTTATTCTTTTATTTTTTTCACTCAGGAAATATTAATGGGCCCAGCACTAATCACAAAGGTTGAATGGTGAGCGCCTCGGACATTGTTCTTGCTCTCATGTAGCTTAAGAACTAGTGAGATCTAATGAGGGTGAGCTGTTTTCATCATTTTGATGGACAGACACCTCACTCACAGGATACCGATTAAATCCGAGAGTTCTTGAAACCCTCTTTAATGTGCATAATGACTTCTGATCAGACTGCGTCTCCACAATCACAGCATGGCAGGCGTGACAGAATTGGAACATGCTGTTCTTCAATAGTCCCAGCCTGTGCACTCTGAACAAAGAGCAAATCCATAATTCATGCCTTTCTATTAATAGGCTACCTGATATAAGTGCATAAAAATGAGCATATAAAATGCCATTTTATAACTCCCAAATTAACATTTGAGATAATTAGCAAAGTGCTAAATATCCATTAACTTTCCTCATTCTTTGTTTCTACGAACATGAATTGGTCACACTTTGCAACACATAATGTGCATTGTACAATGTTGGGTAAATGCAAGGGTAAAAAAGAAATGACCAGCTTTCTCAGTTCCTCACAGGTCAGTATACATGCTCAGTTCTACTGATTTTCTAGGCACTTGTTTCTTCAAAGTCTAGCTCCAATGCTTACGGGATATGTTAGAATCAGACAAGTTATTTTAATCTTTCTCAGTTTTTCTCAGCAGTAAAATGAGAATGAAAGTCCTTATATTGTAGAGGTTGTTGGGAGTTAACTATACTATTATGTAAAGTTCTTATCTCCACATCTGGCGCATGACAAATAATCATCAGAAGTCACCTGTTAGTACTGGTAGTCATAGTGGCACTGATAACAATGATATAGTAGTAATAGTAATTTTCACTTTCAAAGTAATGGCTAACATAACTGGAATGTGATTTTTGTAAGTCTCTAGCCAGCTCTCAAAGTCAAAAGATTGCAGAATTTACCCCAAGATTCACATATGTCATAGACCTTCATAATGAAAATTTAAAAGACCCAATGCCTAAAAGAAATTCCTTCCATGCCAAAGTAAAAGACATGGAAGTAAAAATATTCTCTTTTGAAGGAGAAAAAAAACTGTTTTTTCCCTTCCTTAAAAGGTCCAATTTTCCAGAGCATGTTCTGAATAAAAGTTGTAAGCTAAGTAAAGAAACTGAATGTGCAAGTAAAAATTGTTTCCAATAGTGTATGATTTAGTGGTGACCTTCTGAGTGAGCAGATAAAGGGAGGTGTTCCAGTTCTTATCTAGTCTACACCTCAGTCAAACTGAACAGGGTGAAATCAAGGTGGCACATGCTTATAATCCACATGCTATGTGGGACCCTGAGGCAGGAAAATCACAAAGTCAAGGCAAGCCTCAGCAACTAATCGAGACCATGTCTCAAAAAATAAAATAAAAAGGACTGGGAATGTATGATAGAGCGTCCCTGAGTTCAATCCCCAGTACCTTAAAAAAAAAAAAAAATGATAGTCCTCCATTGATACAATAGTCCTCTACTTTTCCTCCTCATCCTCCCTACCACCTGTACCCCCACAAATGAATTATAAAATTGCTCAATGAAGTTAAAAGCAGACTGGATTTGCATCTTGCAGCTTATTCAAACATTTCTCTGGCTTTAGGGACCCTTTGAACTCACAATGCTGGTGATACAACTGGGAAGTTTGGCTGTGACTACTTGAGCCGTCCATTGAGAAAACAATCTTGATTAGTTCCTATATGAGATAGTATGGACTGAAAGGTACCAAACCTCAAATAAACCAGGATTAAAGAGGTAAAATGAAAATGAAAAATGCTCACCACCTTCAGCAGCAACTGGATCGGATCTTCTCCTCTAGCAATCCCAGTCCCTTGGGGGATTTCCAGACAGTTCCCTCTCCTACGACAATCACGTACCATCACAGAGAAATAGATATTTTACACCTTTACAACTTTTCTCCTTATGTGTAAAATGGCGGTGAAACACCTCATGGGTGTGAGCTATATATAATCAGTTCTAAATACACAGAAAAAAAAATTTTTTTTATTCAGAGGCCATATGGAGCACAATTCTCTTCTAATGTTCACCCTACAGCAAAGGAATTCATTCCTGCTTTATATGAGCTGCCACTCTCCTCCAGTCCCCACAGCTTGGCACCTTCCCTTTTTTGGGTTTATAGAAATCAAAAGCCACTCTACCAATCAAAGCACTGCATGATATTTTTGTACTGTGGCAAAATACATATAACATGAAAGTTGCCATTTTAACCAGTGGCATACCAACTCAGTGGCAGTAAGTACGTCCACATTGCTGTGCATGCTATCTCCAGAACTTTTCATCATTTCAAACTGAAACTGTATCCATCTTTATTAGTCAACTCCGGCTTCCATAGATTGAGTGACTTGAACAACAAATTTATTTTCTCATAGTTCTGGAGGATAGAAGTCTGAGATCAGGGTGCCAACATGATTGGGTTCTGAGGAGAACTCTCTTCCTGGCTTGGGGACTGCCTCCTTCTCTCTGCTGCTCACATGGCTCTGAGTATATTGAGATGGTTGGGAGACATCTCCTTGCCTTTCTCTTCTTATAAGGCCACCAGTCTTACTGGATTGGGGTCAAACACTTAGGACTTCGTTTTGCCTTAATTACCTCCTAAAAGTCCTATCTTCAAATACAATTAGATAGAGGATTAATCCTTCATCATACAAATTGGGGGAAAAGAGGACAAAATTCAGTTCATTGCACCATTAAACAATAACTTCTCATCTCCCGTCCTCCATCCCCTGGTAAACCCTTGTTTCTACCAATTCAACTTTGCCAAGCACCTCATATAAGTCGAATCATGCAATCCATTTTCTTTTGGATCTGGCTCATTTCACTTAGCGTAATGTCCTAAGTTTCATCCATGTTGTAGCAGAACTTCATTCTGTCTTAAGAGTGGATAGTATTCCACTGTATTTACATACCACATTTTATTTATTTATTCATCTGTCAATAGACACTTGGGTTGCTTCCACCAGTTGACTATGTTGAATAATGCTGCTGTGTACATGAGCATCCCAGTTTGAGTGAATTGCTATATCACGTGGTAACACCATGTTTTAACTTTTAGAGGAAACATCACACCATTTTCCACAGTAGCTGCACATTTTACATTTCCACCAACAGTGTATACACATTCCATTTCTTCCACATCCTTTCCAATGCTTGTTGTTTTACATTTTTTTCTTTTTTAAATAACCATCTTAGCAGATATGAAGTAGTATCTCATTATGTTATTAATTTGCATTTCTCTAATGACTAATAATGTAGCACACCTTTTCATGTGCTTGTGGCCATTTGTATAGCTTCTTCAGAGATAACTGATGAAGTCTATAGCCCATTTTGAATTGCATTATTTGGATTTTTTCTAAATTTTAGGAGTTCTTTATATATTCTAGGTATTATCCCTTTATCATATATGTGATTTGAAAATATTTTCTCTCATTCAGTGAGTTGTCTTTTTATTCTGCTAATATCCTTTGATCAAAAAAAAAAGTCTTTAATTTCAATGAAGTCCAATTTATCCACTTTCGTTTTTGTTGCCTATGTGTTTGATGTCATAATTCAAGAAATCTTTGCCAAATCAAATGAAGATTTTCTCCTTTTTCTTTTAAGAATTATATTCTTTTAGCTCTGACATGTAAGTCTTTGATCTGATTTGAGTTAATTTGTGCACATGGTTTAAGGTAAGGATTCAACTTCATTCTTTGGGTGTGAATATCCAATTTTCTCAGCACCATTTTTTGAAAAGATGATTTTTCTCTTCAATGAATGATCTTGGCATCCCTGTTAAAGATAATTTGATCTTACATGTAAGTGCTTATTCCTGGGCTTTTTATTCTATTCCATTCTTCTATATGTCTATCTTTATGTGGGTCCTACACTGCTTTAATTACTGTTAGAAAGCTTTGGAATGAGTTCCCCGACTTTGATCTTTTTCAAGATCGTTTTAGCTGTTCAGGATCCCTTGAGATCCCATATGAATTTAAGGATGAATTTTTCTGTTTCTGAAAAAAAAAATTCATTGAGTTTGCTATAGATTATACTGAATCTGTACATCACTTTGGATAATATTAATATCTTAATAATAGCAAGTCTTCTAAGTCATGACCACAGGATGTCTTTCCATCCATTATGCCTTCTTTAATTTCTTTCAGCAGTTATAAAATATTTTCTCCAAATGTTTCTATGGGCTGGCTGCCCTCCTGCCCAGGCAGCTCCCAACTGCAGCTCAGCAGAACCCCCAGGTTCCTCTCCCTCTTCTGTCCCCATCATGGGACATCTTCCACTAGAATAGATCCCATGAGGAAAATCAGAGGTAGAAACTCTGCCCTCAAGGTGATATTCTACTCAGTTGTCCTCATTTCCAGCTTCTTGATGTCTATGTGAGTCAGCGTCACACTTCCTCTAGAATTGCAATTGCTGTCAGAATGGCCCTAACCTCTCAGACAATAGCCAGTCAGCACTTGATATAACTTCCCCTATGACTAAAAGCCAGAGGGAGCTGGCCCTGAGGTATACACTTGCAATAGGAGACTTCACAGGCTCTTCATTCCAACACAAAGTTTGGAATCCCAGGCCTGCCATTGGTTAACTGTAAACTCTGTATTGTGCAGCAGACTGAAGGGTGGCCTACAAAAGGATATGTTCTAATTTCTAGAACTTATGAATGTGACTTTATTTAGAAAAAGGGTCTTTTCAATTATGTAGGAGATAATCCTGGCTTATCTAGGTAGGGCCTAAATCCATTGACAAGAATCCTTGTAAGAGAAACTCAAAGATAGGTAAAGAAGATAAAAAAGACCATCTGAAGACAAAGACAGAAATTGGAATGAGCAGCCACATGCCAAGAAATGCTGGCAGCCAGCAGAAGTTTGAAGAGGCAAGGAACAAAATCTCCTCTAGAGACTCTGAAGAAAGTGCAGGCCTGCCAACCCCTTAATTTCAGACTTCTGGCCTCCAAAACTAAGAGAGAAATCATGTGGGTGTTACAACAGCCACAAGAAACTAAGTTGTCTTGATTTCTCATTGCAAAATATGAATAATCACTGTACCTATCTCCCAGAACTGTGAGGGTTAAATCAAATAATCATGGAAAGCAATGAATGTAGGGCCACAGCAACACTCCATAAAATATTGGCTACTATTAGTTTCTGCCATTGAAACCCTGATTAATGTTACAAAAGGATGGAGGAGGCAACACATTACCTAGTCATACAATGCCAGAGATTTGGGGAAAATAATTGTTTCTGCATGGTAAGCTTCCCAGTAGTGGGTGTGTGGTTTTTTTAAGAGGCAAAAATTACAGCCCAGTTTTTGTTTACTGAGCCCATGGGGTACAGGGAAAATGTCACTCTGTGCATTCCAAACAGCAAATACCAAGTTCCACATACATATTCATCTACTGGGGGTGGAGAGACAGCTACATATGTAAAAAACATGTGGAACAGTCCTTATGGGCCACCCGATATATAAAACAATAATACTTTATATGCTAAATTTTGTTTCTATAAATGTGTGCATTTTTCTGTAGAGTTCATAGCTTTCATCAAATTCTAAAAAAAGAATATGGAAGTCCCCCAAAAAGTTAAAAAATCATTTACATAAAAGGATGACACCAACATCCTTGAACAAAAAAAAAATGAAGACCAGGTTCAAAAACATAAGCCAGGCAAGTACCACATTTGGCCCAAAACTCATAAATCAAAAATTCATTGCTGTGTTTTTCCCAGGACCTAATTCATTGATGAGTCCGAATTTGGTAAGACATTTAAGAGATGCATGAACAGCAAGTGGCTTTGACACACTAAAAATCTCTTGAGTAGGTTTGATAAGTGAGGTAGTAACAGAAAGTGGGTATAAACATGGCCAACAAAAAGTCTAGTAATAAATTCTTTAATTGAAAAATTCTATGTTTAAGGAAGCCTCTTTGTAAAATTCTGAGATTAATTACAAGAATAATAATAGACAGTTGTCATTGTGATCTGTTTCATTCATCAGAAGAGAAACTAGCTCAAAGACAGTTAACATTTTTCTTCCATTAAAAGAAGTTATTGAGAAAGTGCTTTATGTAGTAGACTGAATTGTGTCCTCCCAAAATTCATGTTGAAACTGTAACCCTTGAGTGACAGTATTTGAAGATAGATGTTTAGGGAAGTAATTAAGATTGAAAGAGGTCATAAGAGTTGGACCCTAATTCAATAGAACTAATGTCTTTATAAGAGGAAGAGACACCAAGAGGTGTATGAGCACATAGAAAAAGCCTGGTGAGGATACAGCAAGAAGGTGGCCATCTGCAAGCCAAGGACAGGTCTCAGAATAAACCAAACCTACCAACTTCTTGATCTGGAACTTCCAGCCTCAAGAAATGAGATGTAAATTTCCACCATTGAAGCCACCCAGTTTGTGGTATTTTGTTACAGCAACCCTAGGTGACTAATACACTATACACCCAAATCAATGCCAGGTGCTGGAATTATAGAGATGATTAACTCAGTTTCTCCTCAAGAAAGTCTCACTGGTTTGAAATAACACTGAGAGCCACTGCCAGAAACAGAACCCAGCCCTCAACCTCCTGAGGCCACCAGAGCTAGTGTTGGTCTTGCCTAACTTTCACTGAGCTGGCTGGACTGGCTGTTTTTAGTTGTACATGCACCCAGAGTCATTAAGACTAGAACTCAAACACTGTTGACTTCTTAAAAACCTTTTCCTGTACTGCTTTGATTTGTTTTTCTGTTCTGTTCTGCTTTGGTTTTGGTAAGAAATCCTCTCACTCTCTCCCACTCTCTTTAGCCACCAACCATTGATGTCATGTTCCAACCAGACCACAACCAGTTCATTCTGGGAACTATCATTGAGTCTGGCATGACTGACCACACTGAAAGAAATCTGAGAGGAGGAAGATTAAATAAAATGCTTAGATCAGAAGTAAAGGAGAGATTATCATTCAGAATGCTGACAGGAGCATTTGAATGTTTTAAGATTATGATTCTAACTGTTCCATAAGCTGAGGCCCTGGAGTAGAATTTTTGACATCACTTTTTTTTTTATTGGTTGTTCAAAACATTACAAAGCTCTTGACATATCGTATTCCATACATTAGATTCAAGTGGGTTATGAACTCCCATTTTTACCCCAAATACAGATTGCAGAATCACATCGGTTACACATCCACATTTTTACATAATGCCCTATTAGTAACTGTTGTATTCTGCTACCTTTCCTATCCTCTACCGTCCCCCCTCCCCTCCCCTCCCATCTTCTCTCTCTACCCCATCTACTGTAATTCATTTCTCTCCTTGTTTATTTTCCCATTCCCCTCACAACCTCTTATATGTAATTTTGTATAACCATGAGGGTCTCCTTCCATTTCCATGCAATTTCCCTTTTCTCTCCCTTTCCCTCCCACCTCATGTCTCTGTTTAATGTTAATCTTTTCCTCCTGCTCTTCCTCCCTGCTCTGTTCTTAGTTGCTCTCATTATATCAAAGAAGACATTTGGCATTTGTTTTTTAGGGATTGGCTAGCTTCACTAAGCATAATCTGCTCTAGTGCCATCCATTCCCCTGCAAATTCCATGATTTTGTCATTTTTTTAGTGTTGCGTAATACGCCATGGTGTATAAATGCCACTTTTTTTAATCCATTCATCTATTGAAGGGCATCTGGGTTGGTTCCACAGTCTAGCTATTGTGAATTGTGCTGCTATGAACATCGATGTGGCAGTATCCCTGTAGTACACTCTTTTAAGGTCTTCAGGGAATAGTGAAGAAGGGCAATAGCTGGGTCAAATGGTGGTTCCATTCCCAGCTTTCCCAGGAATCTCCATACTGCCTTCCAAATTGGCCACACCAATTTGCAGTCCCACCAGCAACGTACAAGAGTACCCTTTTCCCTACATCCTCGCCAGCACTTGTTGTTGTTTGACTTCAGAATGGCTGCCAATCTTACTGGAGTGAGATGGTATCTTAGGGTGGTTTTGATTTGCATTTCTCTGACTGCTAGAGATGGTGAGCATTTTTTCACGTACTTGTTGATTGATTGTATGTCCTCCTCTGAGAAGTGTCTGTTCAGGTCCTTGGCCCATTTGTTGATTGGGTTATTTGTTATCTTATTGTCTAATTTTTTGAGTTCTTTGTATACTCTGGATATTAGGGCTCTATCTGAAGTGTGAGGACATCACTTCTTTGGATAGAATATATTTCCTTTTTACAGGAAATAGCCTTCAATTTTCCCTATCGATTTTGCATGGATTTCCCTTACTATAGAAAACAGTGATGAAATGTTGGTCAGCGTCACTCAGAATTTTAAGGCTAGCCCTCTAAAGGTGCACTAATTCTATTTTCCCGTGTGTTTGATTTTATAGCAGTAGGTAAGAAGTAGGGGTGCAGATATTTTTTTTACCAATCCTTAAGTATGAGCTTCGAAAAATGGAGATGATATGGCTTCAAAAGGAAAGGCCCACAGTAAAATGTTGCAGGGAAGTAGTTATATCCTGAAATATTTTATAAATATTATAGTTATATGCAAATGCAATTTGAGGTGCCCACATATTTTTCTTTTAAACATCCAAGTCACCTCATTCAATATGTTCACTATATACAATGGTGATTAAATCTATAAGAGAAAGCTCAGGCCCTGAATTATTTTAGCTGAAAAAATAAAGACAATTTTCTGCCCTTCCTTGGAGAACTGGCTATTAAACTCAAGTATGAGTTCAAAATAATTTACTTCTCTAGAGAACTTTAAAAGCCCACTGATTATCATGTGTCTCAGGGATTTTGCTGCCACTCTGTCCAGGGTCCAAGGGTCATATCCTTCTCAGAATCAGCTCTATGATTCTGATTGCAGATCTTCATTAACTAACAGTTTTAAATCTTACAAGAGTTTAACAACTGCCTATTAGACAAGTATTTAAACCTGCCCACATTTCAACCACTTGACTTGAATTCAAAGAAAGAATTATTTTATCGAGACACCATGTTGTGTGAGTAATTTTTCAAGTGCTAAAAATTGCTTTATCTTCAAAGCCTGTGGCTATTGCCCTTGGCTTTGAGGATAATGTTGGAAGCAGTTTTTCATGATTGTACTAGAACTGGAGCAAATCTCAGATTTATTGGCAGGGTATACATGAGACCAACCATTGGAAGAAGTGTTTGTATTCATAAAATAGCGCTCCAGGAGAAAAATGACAGGAATATTAAATGTCAAGACATTTGTTAAAAGAACAGTTCCTTACCCAGCACAACATAGCTCATTCTGAGGAGATGTCTTCACTTCTTTTTCTGAGTGACAGTACAGGAAACACAGTAATCAACCATTTCTGATTCTAGAATTTCTCCCAGATCATCTGGGGCTGAAGGGGGCTCACACTGCCTCTCTACATCATGCAAGCCATCGTCCACTGTGGTTTGCCATTTTGTTGTTGTTGTTGTTGTTGTTGTTTTGGAACTGGGGATTGATCTTAGGGGCCCTCAACCGCTAAGCCACATCCCCAGCCCTATTTTGTATTTTATTTAGAGACAGGATCTCTCTGAGTTGCTTAGTGTCTCACTGTTGCTGAGGCTGGCTTTGAACTCATGAACCCCCCACCTCAACCTCCTGAGCCCCTGGGATTATAGGCATGCACCCTCACACCTGAATCATCTAAACTCTTGACAGGTTCAGTTAGTGTTATTGGAAGTTTGGGAGGTGCTCTGCCTAAAGGTTCTTTCTCTCCACAGAAAACTGAAAAACTCATATTAGTTCCTGACTTTAAATGCCTTTCCTAACTTTTAGATATCCTTTCCATGAACTTGTCCATAGAGTTTTTCTAGAGTTTTCTACAGAATTTTTCTTAAACTTTCACTGTAAATTTTTCCATCAGGTTTCATTTTCCCTCCTCCTAGATTCCTTTATTTTATTTATCAGAGTTTTGTAAACTGCAGGGAGAAAAGAAGGACTCAAATAAACCTCTTCTCAACTACTACTTACAACTTTTTTAAAAATATATTTCTGACTGTGTCTCATGACACATGTGTATAACTCATACTGAGACATGAATAATTGTCACCTGAGCTTTCAAAAGCCTTTGCTCAGCTGAGCCAGCTATTAGTTACCCCTCACCAGACCATGCCTCTGTTCCAACAGTGCACTCATGAGAGGATATATAATAAAACACTTCCTTCCTTGACTTTATAAAATTACAACATCAAGCCTTAAGGGGAAAAAATGAAGCTAAAACATGCATTGAGTTTCTGAGGGTTCAAATTCTTATATGAATTGTTTCATGTTCTCTGATTTACAAAGGGAAAGCCTAAACTGACCGGTAGAGGGCAGAAATAAACTTCCACTCAAGTAGAACCAAGTAAATGGAGTACACTTGGCTGCTCAACACAAGAGGAGGTACTTTCTGGTGAACCACACAGGTCAGGATAATGTCACCAATATTCTGCCATTTTCTAACATTTCATTTCAGAAAGTGAATTTTTTTAAACATATAGCCTCCAAATCTAGAGTCTCATGCAAGGGTTAGAAAACGGTTCCTCCTCTCGAAATCCCTGTAGCCTTGTCTTGTACCACCCCAGACTCCCCCAAGAGTGAGGTGACTCATGAGATATTCCCATGAGTAACCAGATATTCCCCTTCCATCTTGGATCTCGATGACTTGATTGTCACTTCTCCATCCCTTGGAAACTCCCTGAGTGCTAAAGCAATTGTATTTCTAACTCTGCTTCAGTGTCTCTATCTAGATCAAACTCTGATCCAATTTTTGACAAGATCACTTCCTTTCTAAACCCACAAACTCCTGGCCTTCTTTAATCTTTATATATTTCTTTGAGTTCAATAAAACATTTGCCACAGATATAGCACCCAAAATGGCACTTCTCTGGTGAATTAATTATAACCATTACCTGTGGTAATGGGGAGAACAGGACTAGGAATCAGAGCCATAGATACAATTCTTTCCTGCCATCTGCTTAGTATATAACGCTGGACAAACCACTCACTCTTTCAGAGCCTGAGTGGCAAATATGAATGAATACCCGACATGGTAGTGCCGATTAGGAAGCAAAATGATAGTTGTAAAAACATCCAGTTTAGTATGGAGTAGGTTGAAAAGACTGCCCTGATTTCTTTTCCTTTTCTCAGAGAAGAAATTCCCAAAGAAGTTGCTTATTAATATAAATTTTCCTTGGGTCTTTTTGTGACAATTTTTTCCAAGTGACCTTTAACTTAAAAATTCCTATTTTAATTCTAAGCATGTTTTGCAAATAATACAATACTTAACTTTAAGTGGCAGGGCATAGATTCAGAAAAAGACTGTTTGGAACAAAACACATATAAATCTAAAGGCCCTCTGGTAATATTTATGCCCTGGGCTCATCTTTCTCTTGCATAATGTAAGCCAGGCTTCTGAAATGAGTAGTTCTAGTAAGTCCCAGGGCAAGAGAAGATGCCAAAGCAATTACATTTATGGTAAATTCAGTAGAGGAAATGTGCACAAGATAGGAAGAAAATCTCTGTGGGCATAATTTCAAGGAAAGGCACTAGTTGGTCTCTGCCAACAGTCATTGGATGCCACGAGCATGGAGCAATTAGAGATGGAATGGATCTGTTAGAGCAAAAAATGGTGCGATGGCCATGAGGCAAAACCTTAAATAGTGAAAAGTCCTGTAAGGATAATGAAAGCATTTTTATTGCTTTGTCTTTATATACTGTTTTTCATTTCTAAAAGCACTTCATAACTTTTCTGAGTCTCAAAAGAATTGTGTCAGGGATTATATATAATTCTAACCTCAAATCTCCCCATCCTAAAAATGTTGTTTAATTCTTTTTAAGTTTAAAAAAAAAATTTTTGATTCTGCTTTTCCCTTATATCTAACTTTCCCATCACTATCAAGCTGTGTGAAAGAGACACTTCCACTAGTTGACTATTTCGCCTCTGGAGTTTCCTCAGTCCACTTTGTCCTCATTCACCACTCCATGGAACTGTCCTGTGAAAGGACAGTGAAAGGTCACTTGTGACTTTCTAATTGCCACATTTAACACCTTCTCCTCCTCTTGACTTTTTTTTTTTTTTTTTTTTTTGGAATTTGACACTAGTAATCCTTCCACTCACCGCTGGAAACTCTCCTCCCTGTCTTCTTTCTGATTCTCCTCTTACTTTCCTTTTTCTTTTTTCCTAGCTATTGTTTCTTTGCCCACTCTAAAAGAAGGTGATCCCAAGAGTTCCAGCTTCAATCTTCTCATCTTGATTCATATTCATATTCATAGAGTAATAAAGCATACTTACATGATTTGAACTTGTACTTATATGTGGTTCTATCAGAGTCTAAACATGAAACGGAATCACACCAACAACTTGAATAGAGAAAATTGTAATATTTAAAACAATTTTTTAGCTAATAATGGGGTGAAAGAGGACTTCAAATAGTACAAAAAAAACTATTTCAAAAAGCAATAACCACTTTTAGTGTTAAGAGAATGTGAGCAAGGCAGAAATTTAAAAAGTCAGCAGAACTCTTCAGCCCTCAACCACCAACGTTGAGATCCAGACTTCATTTGACATGGTATGGCAGCCAAGACATGCACCCCAAAAGTGATGTTAGAGAGCAATTAGAGATGGAATGGAATGGATGCTCTCAGAAGCACTCCAAAGAGAGCTGCTTTCTCCCACCCCACCCCATGTCAATTTGCTGATAAAGAACTGCTCTCTTCCACCCCACCCCATGTCAATTTCATCCGGGGAAAAATCACACACACACACACACACACACACACAAGAAGCTCCACCCTTTCAGTGTTCCTCTAGGACCCCTATTAGTAAAGCACAAAATTGTATCCACTGACAAAGGAGAAATGTCTACAAGGTCCATGTTGAGAATCACAAAGTAAGTCAAAGGAGGATTTGAAATTAAGAGGCAACATACTGGGCTGGGGATGTGGCTCAAGGGTAGCGCGCTTGCCTGGCATGCGTGCGGCCCGGGTTCGATCCTCAGCACCACATACAAAAAAAAAAAGAGGCAACATACTAATAACTGGTAAAGTGGATGATGATTTCCAAACATGCATCTCTTACCCTGGTCTCTCTTCCCAATTTCAGATTTCTGGATGCTTCTGTATTAAAGTTACAAAGTTACCTCAAACTCCACATGTCTTCTTCATTACACACATGTAAACAGTTGTCAATGCATCAAATTACCACCTGAAAAAAAAAGTCTCTGGAATATACCTCTTCCTTTGAATGCATATGTTCTTTGGATATATGTCTACGCTACTACTACATAGTTTTAATTTTGTTATCAATTAGAACTAGTCCCCATTCTTACACTTGCATAAATTTCCAACTCTTTCCTGTAATCACCAGAATGTAATGCCTAAAACAAGGTTTTTTCAAAAACACCTAATAATTTCTTTGTCAACCAAACAAGATCAATATCCCTTTATGCTGATATTTACGACCTTTACAAAATGGCACCAATCTACTTCTCCAGTCTCATTTCTTATTTTATCCTAATACTACTGCTACTACTACTATTATGAAAGGTTAACATTTATTGAGCACTTAATAATAGGTCAGCTACTAATAAGCACCTTATTGTACAAACTTAATTTAAAACATCAAATTTATAAAGTGCTGCTTTCTTCATTTAACAGATGAAAATTGAAGCAAAAAGTTAAGTTACTTGCATAAGGTCACTTGGCTAGGAATGGGTGAAATCAAACAACAAACCTGGGAAATCTAACTGCAGAATTTGTGTTCCTAATCACTACATTATATGTTCTCCTAAAAATAAACAAAAGTAGGAATCAATTTAGCCAATAAGGTGAAATACTGGTATCCTGAAAAGTATAAGCATTACTTTAAAAAATTACTTTAGATACAAAAAAGGGAGACCAACATACCACTTTTAAGTATTGGATAATTTAATATTGTTCAGTACCAATACTACCCACAGGGAGATACAGATTCTATGCAATTCCTATCAAAATTCCAATGACCTTGGGGATTTTTTGCAAAAATAAAAAACCCATCCTAAAATTCATATGAAATATCAAGAGACCTGACAAATGAAAATAACCTTTAACCAGAACAACAAAGTTAGATAACTCACACTTTTTCAAAACATAATATTAAAAGCCATAATAATTTTTTAAAAGTGTGGTACAGGCATAAAAACAGACTCCAGTAGAATACATTGCCAAGAAATAAACCATAACATATATGATTGATTATTGTTCATCAAATGCTTGTGGGGAAACTGGGTATCCACTGCTAGTGGATTAAATTATCTCTCTCAAAAACTCATACATTGAAGTCTGAATCACCTGTACATCAGAGTATAACCTTATTATTATTATATAATAATCATCATCTTAGTTAAAATGAGATTATACTGAATAGGGCAAACACCAAATCAAATATGACTAGTGTATTTATCATAAGGGAAATTGAGACAACAATACATACAAAGGAGAACATCCCAAGACCATGAAAACAAAAACAGGGTGATATGTCTACAAACTAAGGAATACAAAAAGATTTCCACAAGCCACCAAAAGCTAGAAGAAACGCAAGGAACCTATCTCACTCAAAATCCTCAGAAGGAGTTAATCATGTCAATACATTGATCTTGGACTTCTAGCCTCCAAACTGTGAGACCACAGGTTTGTGTTATTAATTCACCCAATGTGTGGTACTTTGTTATGGCAGCCCTAGCAAAATAATAAACTGACAAGCAAAAGAATCAGATTGAACTTAACTTTACACCAAAAGAAAATTTAACTCTAAATGGATCAAAAAATAAATATAAGAGCTGAAACTATAAAAGTCTTAGAATATAACAGGGGAAATCTTCTTGGCAGTGGATTTGGCAATGATTTCTTAAACATGACACCAAAAAACACAAATAACAAAAGAAAAAAAAGATATGTCAGAGTTATAAAAATTAAAACTTCTGTCTATCAAAAGCACTATCAACAGAATAAAAAGGCAACTCACTGAGAGAAAATATTTGCCTATCATATACATAAGGGATTGATATCCATAATATATAAAGAACTCCTAAAATTCAACAGCAGAAACACAAACAACTCAAAAAGTGGGCAAAGGACCTGAATAGACATTTATCCAAAGAGGGTATAAAAATGCTCATGAAAAAGTGTTCAACATCATTAGTCACTGGGGAAATGCAAATGAAAACCACAGTGAGAAACCACAGCATACCCACTAGGTTGGCTGTTATTTAAAAAAAAAAAAAATGAAGAACAAGTATTGGCAAGAGTATGTAGAGATTGAAACTGTTATACATTGCTGGCAGGAATATAAAATGGTGCAGCCACTGTGGAAAACTATTTGGCAGTTCCTCCAAAAAGTTAAATAAAGAATTACTATACAACCCAGAAATTCTACTCCTAAATATAAACCAAAAAGAATTCAAACCAAGGATGAGAACTGATATTTGTATGCCAATGTTCACAGAAGGATTATTCATAGTAGCCCAAAAGTGGAAAAAGCCCAAGTTTTCATCAATAGATAAATAAATGGGTAAACAAACATGGTGTGTGTGTGAGTGTGTGTAAATATCATTCTGCCTTAAAAAAGAATGAAGTTCTGATACATACTACAGCAAGAATAAATCCTGAATACACTGTGCTAAGTGAAATAGGCCAGACACAAAATAACAAACATGGGATGCTCCCACTGATATGAGCTATCTAGACTAAATAAATTCATAGTAGAACAGACATTATCAGGGGATGGGAATTATTAATGGCTTAATGAATATGATTTGTATAATAAAAAAAAAGTTTGGAAATAGATAGTGGTGATGATGGATACACAGCATTTTAAATAATTTGGTGTCACTGAATTAAACATTTAAAATGGTTAAAATGGCCAAGATATGTATATATACATACATATATGTATATATATATATATGTATGTACATAAGTTTGTGTGTGTGTATACATATATATATGACATTATCAAGATTAACTGTGAGGCCAACTGAAGAACAGGTCTGTGAAAATCTTCAGTTGTGGTCTTGTGGGGACATCTCAAAGTACAATAGAAATATGATCTGATTGTGCCAATCACCCCATTTGCCATTATAGATGACTTAGCTGAAAAAGTAAAACATTTCCTGATCTACTGTAATGTATAACTAAAACAACACACACACACACACATACACAAATAATAATAATAATAATAATAATAATAATAATAATAATAATAATAAAACATTTCCTGACCACTACAATGTAACAGATCCTGTGCTAAGCAATGGGCATGCATCCTCACAACTACCCTCTGAGGGATGATTGTCCTCATTTTGCAAACCTTAAGTACAGTCAGACCAAATCATTTGCCGTTCCCTAAAAAAAAAAAAAAAAAAAAGTCTTGCAGTAGTTACCGAGATGGCACTGAAAGCAAAGAAGGAAGCTCACTCCTCCCAAGCTGAAGCCAAACTAAAACCCTTAAAAAACAGAAGGTAATGCTGGAAGGTGTTCACAATAACAAACAAACAAAAGAGACCCACACATCCCCCACCTTAAGATACTGTGGATCCAGAGGCAGTCCAAATATCCTAGGAAGAACACCCCAGGACAGACAAGCTTAAGCTTAACCGCTCCATCATCAAGTTCCCCTGACCACTGAGTCTGCCATGAAGAAGCTAGAAGACAATAAACTCATGTTCATTGTGGATGTCAAGACCAAGGATCACCACAAGAGGCTAAGAAGAAGCTCGGTAAGACTGAGTAGCCAAGGTCAACACCATGATCAAGCCGGAAGGAAAGAAAAAGTCAGATGTTCATTTGACTCCTGATTATGATACTTCGGATGTTGGCAACAAAATCAAGATGGTATAAACTGAGTCTGGCTAATTCTAAATACACAGTTTTTTCATCATTAAAAAAAAAAAGCTGGGTGTGCACCTCAATGGTAGAGAATGTGCTTAGCATGCACACACACAAGCTCCTTACACTGTCAGACATCGATGTTTATGTTTATTTCTGATCCCTGTGGCTACAGTGTCACACCTCACTCTCTAGTTTCAGTCCTCTCATTCCCCAGGGCCCCTTCCAATATCAACAGTTCTAAGTGCTTCAGGTTGTCTTGCTTAGAATTGATCATTTCCCCTTCAGACTGCACTTAGCATTTTGTCACTTAAGAAGATGCCTTCGAGGCCCCGTCTCCCCTAAGAACGTTGTAGGTTCCTGGAGAGCAGTAGCCAGTTTTTCTTGGTCTTTGAATTTCCATTCATGCTTCCCAAAGAGACTTTCCTTCAGAAAAAACCTTGAACGTTAACATTTTTACAAATAGAAGGACTGAGCTTTAACAAGGAGCTCAAACCTAAGGTTATAGGAAACTCATTTGTACCTCATGAGCAGAATCCAGACCTGATGGGTCTGCATTCTGTTCTCTCTCCCTCTACTAGTGACTTCTGTCCTTCTAGCCCTGTTTATAAATTTGCCTTCTGAAATCACCCAAACTCCATTAAGGGAAGCATCTTAATCCCTTTTGCCCTATTAAAAAATTTACAACCAGAAATATTGCCAGTCTCAAACTTCTCTTCCGCCCCAGTTCTCTCTAACATCCTGATCAGAGCATAAGATGTTCAAAGGAGATGATTCTTTTCTGATCTTTCCCTGCATACCTAGTATCTAGCCCAGTGCCTGGACATAGCAGGCACTTAATAAATATTTGTGGAATGAGTAATGAACCACTGTTTTACTTAAAAGACCCAAGGCCATGGGGAGGAATTAGCAAACCATGAGTGCAGGAAGCCATCCACGAATTACATGAGGATCTTCTCTCGGCATGGAAACCAGGGAGATTTAGGTCTGGCCTTGGGAACTATCTGTGGCTCTCCCTTGGCAATAGATTGCCCAATGCATGTGATCTTTATCTCCACTCTGCTAGGAAGATTGCTCATAGTAGCTCTGGAGATGGGCATAACCCATTAGGAACTGGACAGCCCACCTTTAACCTCTTTTGATGAAGAACATTCTGTGGAAGGCCTTTGATGTCTCCCGATATAAATAAAGCAGGCGCGGTTTCCATTTTGCCATAGTCTAGAAAGCTCGATCCGTCTGATCTGCTTGCCCATCCTGTCCCCCACTTTTGAAAGTACTTTCTGTGTTCTGTGGGTTTTTTCTCCATTCTATTTTTCTTAGCTTTTATTTCTCAGCCATCCCATTCCACCGAGGGGAACCCCATTTCCACCACCCACGCGGGTCGTGGGCAAGACACAAGTTCTCATTTGTTGAGCCAAGACCTCTCTCTCAAGCCAACTGCATGACCTGTCCCACACCTACTAACCACCTTGCTATTTGTGCCACACTCTGCTTCTCTTGTATCTCTTTTATCAAAGCCTCCTGTGTCAGGAATAAATAAAACCATATTAGAGCTGAGCCTGAGTCCTCTTGCAGACCTAAAGAAAACATTTGCTCTGTGCCAGACCTCTTCCCAATTCCAAAAAGAATTCATCTCTATAACTGATGTCTATAATTCTGTCATGCACCATGATTCTCTCTTCCTTCGTTTTTCTCCTTCTTCTCGCACACTCCTAGTCAGATACCACCTCACTTTCTAAGCTGTTGGGCCTCTCTCAGGACTCCTGTACACGTGTTAATGATGCTAAGCCCTGAAGTTGAACATGAAAGAAGTGAAGCCTGACAATGATCTCTTCTGTCATAGACTCATTTAGTAATCCACGTCTAGATTTGGAGCGTGTATATATGTGTAAGTTGCTGTGCCTTCAGCCACAGATGCAGAGCCCATGGAAAAAATTGAAATCATTTGCCAATAGTCTTGTCTACGTTTTATTAAAAAAAAATTTTCCAATGAATAAATAAGTTGGAGGATCGTTCTCTTGGAATGGTATTTACCTGTTCATTTTGATGGAGTCATGCTTGGAGCAAAGGAAAAGCTACAAATGTGTGCAGAAGAGGTGGCAATAAGAAGATAAGGGGGGGGGGGGGGAAGCCAGCGAGAATGGCCGGATATTAGTCTTATCTCCAGCTGCCTACCTTATCCTGTAGTGAACTCTCAGCATTTCCTCTCTGGCACAACTTTCTGCTGGAATTTACACAGATGTAGACAATTATGCCTTTGAAACTTGAAATTTGGCTTCCAAAGCAGTTTATCCCTTTGTCTACACAGATGCCATTTAAGTGAGAATTTAGAAAATTCAGTAGTTTAGAAAATGGTATCCTCCATCCCGGCCCCTCTCCTTTCAAGCTCATAACATCTGAAAACAAGAAGAGGGCCTCCCATAGGCTTGGAGTGCCTCCACCTGCAGATTTGGCACGTTCGCCAACATGATGTCCTTGACTTGTGCGTGTCCTTGTCTTTCTCCTTTTCCAAGAGCAGAGTCCCTCCAGTGGGTGAGTTCAAATGCTGGCTCACAAAGAAATTCAAACCTGTCCCTCTGTGGCCAAGTAGCCATGCACCTACAAGCAGCTGCCCTCCCCCTACTCCAAATGTGGTTCTAGACTCAATAATAGTACCCCAAAGATGTCTTCAGTATAAAAATTGATACTGGTTCTCTAAGGAAAGTGTATCCATGAGTTAAATGGCTCAGGAATGAACAGAGATGCTAGGCACACACTTATAATTCCAGTGACTCTGGAGGCTGAGGCAGGAGGATTACCAGCCTCAGTAGCTTAGAGAGACCCTGATAAAAAGAACTGAGTATGTAGCTCAGTGGCAAAGTGCCCCTTGGTTTGACCAAAGTAAATTAACTAATAATCAATAGAGAGGTACCTGCCCAGAGTTCTAGTAGGTGTTGTTCATGTCACAGACAGCTTGAAAAAAAAAACACACTGGGCTCCAATAAAGAGTTAAAATAGGAGCTTTCTAAGAGTGTGTAAGGCTCAGGACAGCTATAACAAAATTTAATTTGGACTTCCAATTGTTTATATTTTACCAGAGAAACACCATCACACATGAAGAAATTGATTGTACAAATACAAAACCCCTTTTTTTTTCCTGTGCTGGGGACCAAACCCAGGGTCTTATGCATGCCAAGCAAGCACGTTACATCCCAGCCCCAGAAACAGCATAACTATACTATTGGCTCCCAAGATCCCAAAGGAAAGTTTCTTCCTGGTCCTTGTTTTAGGGGAATGGAGAAATGGTTAAAGGAGTGAGTAAAACAGGTACATTCTGAGGACCAGCCAAGTTCATCCCCTGTTTTTGATCTCCCATGTTTCTGAGAAGAAGGAAGAAATTCATTTATAAGGCTTAGGAAGCAGCCATTTTCCCTAATTCAGGCTTCAAATCTGGAGTTGATAGGTTCCGGGAAAATGGAAACCAAAGTCCTTGTATGTATCTACTTTCAGTTTTGTTAGTTTGTCGTTTGGTTTTGCAAAGTGTCATAGCTTTCCTTGAATTCAGAGAGGTCTGTAGGCCAAACCAGGTTAGGAACTGTAGTTCTGTATTCTGCTTTATTTCACATTACCCTTACATCAAAGCATCACTGAAACTAGTAATGGAAGATGAGCCCAAACTGTTGTCAAGTTCCCTGAATAAGGAAACTCATATGCACCACATGGATCTCCTCCCAAAATACATTATACCAATTTCTATTCCTAGAGTAAGTGAAATATGAACCATCTCCCACCAGCACATCATCCCTGTCCCTCATCATTTATTCCTTTCATGATACCCAGTATTTTCAAATAACTTTCTCTGCTTCATTTCCCCACACAAATAAGAATGGGCCCAGTGGGGGACATTCTTCTGTTGTGAGAGACTCCCTAGCTTATCTACTCATTCCAAGCAAAAGAACTTGATGCAAATTGTCAGTTGGGTTCATCCTATTTTTATTTCCATTGTTAAACATACCTAAAGAGCTTATCATAATCCAGGACTATATAAAGGCCTAAAAAAAAAAACTGAGATAATGGAACATAACTAGCTTGTATACTAAGTACCCAACTAAAAACACGATCCAACTGTACCCAAGGCTGCAGTGTGACACTGGCAGCAGGACTGGTGCAATCTTAAGGCGGGAAGATTTGACAAAGGACCTGTCTCTGCCCAGATTCTGTTGCTACCTTTCACTGTTTACACTTTTGACCTGGAACTATTCAGTACTATTCAACATTTGGAAAGAATTCTTCTCTTTTTTTTTTTTTTTTAACTTTTCAAAGTTCAGACTTCATGTAAAGGATCTTCATCCAATAGAGTATTTCATGGATAGATAGTCTTTCCCATTTTGCTCATCCTCTAGGGAGACATTTAATTCATCATGCAGGGGAAAGGTTAAATGATGACAACAGGTATAGATCAAGACCTGTCACAGCCAACCTGGAACAAAAGGTCATCATGTCCTCCTGCCCAGGGCCATAAAGTTTGCCCTGTACCACACACTGCATCTGCATCACCTGCCTGGGATTCGATCTCACTTCCCACCAGGATGGTAATGATAGAAAGTTCTTGAAGCAGCAAGATAACAAATTCCAAGTTAACCACTATCTGAAAAAGAAAAATCTCCCACTTCTAGAGATGGAGAGCTCCCTGTATTGTATTATCAACATGTTTCTTTTCTGAGGAGAGCTGAAGTCTGCTGTTTGACAGGCTCATATTCTCCCACATATAAAGTAGCATGTTTAACTTCCTTCATTTTCTCCAAAGATTGTGTTCAAACTCAAGGCATCATTCTAACCACATAATCGAAAAGACAATGTTATTACCTAATCTATAGGAATGTCAGGAGGTAGCAATACAATAATATTTTTTTAAGTGTCCTGTTCAACATTCTTTCCTCTTTCCACAGATTCGGAACGTGGCAGCGAATCTCTGCGTGGACAGTAAGCACGGAGCCACAGGAACCGAGCTGAGGCTGGACATTTGTGTCAAGGATGGTTCTGAAAGGACGTGGTCCCATGAACAGGTACGTGAGAAGTCACGTACGAGGAGGCAGGTGGGGGTCTGAGGCAGGTGTGGAGGGATGTGGTGGGAGCAAGTCTCCAGGTGGAACACGTGGGACCTGTAACAAGGTGGTGGATCTGTCACTGACCAGCTCTGTAGTTAAGTGAATCACTCTACTTCTTTCTGTTTCTTCTCAGAGCCATTGTGGTAATCAGTTGAGATATGGATACAAATATGCTTTCAATTATAGGAAGGATGGTAGAATTGTCCGCTGTGACATGAATCTAATTGCCTTTCCAAGAATGATACTTTTCAAGATGAAAAAAAAAAAATCCTGCAGAGTGCTAGGAAAAGCTTCCAACAAAATTTCATGATTTTGATGGAAGACTCTATAATGTTCTGTGTTTGGGATCTCATCTAATTTTCTTTTTTCCTTTTGGCTGTGTATCCAAAAGAAAAACACATGCATCTTTGTTGTTGTAGTAATAGTTGTTAATCTTAGGCATGAAGGATAACTGGGCAGTAACACCCCAACATGGACTTCATAGGATACTCCATGTATGGCTTTTGATTGAAACACATTTCAATGCAACTCAATTTAGGTGGGGTGTGATTCTAATCCAATGTGAAACTTGAAAGTTCTTATAAGGGGTTTTCCTTACACTATGCCATTGGTGAAAGAGAAAAGATAGTAGGTAAAATCCTGTCTGCCTCCTTTTATTGTTTAATTTTGAATTATAAAATATGTCAATAGGAAAATATAGAAAATTTAGCAGATATTTATGCATGCATTACATGGATTTAATAATGATTGACAGCTACTGCCATACTTTAAAAAGAAAAAAATGAAATAGATACCATTAGAGCCCTTTCTCCATCCTATTCCCCTCTCCCCTTTGCAGAAGGATTCATTCCAAGGTCAGGGTAGTATGTTTTACGAGTACTTCAATTTCCCAAAATTGTTCATAGTGCCTTTCTTATGAAAACTGAAAAAGTGAGCAAGAGTTCCCAAAAGGCATTACTGCGCTCCTACAGCTGTACTCCTTATGTGTCTATCTTGTGTACTGGACCAGGAATAAGCCCAGTTTGGGCATGCTTCAGTTGTGAAGAGACATCTTATGTCTCATTCAAGGCAAAAAAAAGAAAAGAAAAAGAAAAGCTTCGTTAAAATTATTAGTTGTATAATTACCATGATCAGCCTCGAATGCTAAGGAGTTGTTCATATACAGAGATTCAGTGTGTTGGCACCTCCTTCTCTCCACTCCCCTGCCCTTTCCTATCTCACCTCCACCCTGCATTACAGTCAGAGCACCAGGATGCTACAAAAACAGCAAAAGACCATGTCCAGAGCACAGTCCAAAATCAATCCAATCAAACAACACCTCCTGTCAGCCATCTAACCACTTACCAGTCCTTACAATTTTACCCCTCAACCTCACTATGTTCTAGAAGGATCATGAACTTTGTAGTCAGCCCAGATTTCAGTTTAAACTATGTGGCCATGTGAAATTGTTCAATTTTTTTAGGCCACAGTTTGTCCATATTTAAACAAGGATAATACCCACTTCCTGGGTGGGGTTATATGAGAAGGAATTATAGCCATGATACAACAGCATCTTGCACATGAAGTAGATGCAGAAAAAATACATTTCCCTCTGCCTTCTCATACACACTCATAAAGTTACTTTATGCTAATATCAAATCAGAAATCCCTCTTGGGTCCAAGGCAGTGATGACTTTGGCTCCATTTGTTCATTCCCAGCATAGTCACCAAATACTAGTTACCATTCTCTCCAACATATCCTGCAGTGTGGGACACTTACCCACTGGGTTTTACAGAAGGTTCTGTGGCTTCAGGATTTAATGATAACAATCAAATATTAGGGTAAGCAGACTTGTTTCTTCCTTTCTCTATCTATCTCTTTCTATAAGCACCACAGGGATGTTTCTAGAAGAACAATGTTGGCTCTTACCTCCAAGGAGCAATTCTGACTTCAGTCTGGGAGCAATAGAGAATGCTCAGGAGGTTATCAGTCAGACTGGCATCCAAGGAACAAGCGTGTATTTATAAAAGAAAGAAGAAAAAGGAAGAAGTTATATAGAAAAGATTTGACTCTTGAGCTAAAATTTGTCTCTACCACTTCCTATTCAGCCTATCCAGAGAAAATTAATAATCCAGGGAAAACATTCTAAACCAGCTGTTTAGTATGAAAGATACCTGCCTGGATGCCTGAATCAGGTTGAATATTTCCATTCAGTAATATTCTAGAATGAAATTGGCTCAGGTCTGAAAATTCTATTTGACAGCTAAAAATGAATATAAGCAAAACCAATTCTATTACACACACTTTAAAAATTATTGGTTCATTTTCCCCCCTTAGGCTAAACTGCAAAAATCTATGGCATGTAATTTAAGAAATGGTCACCAGAGGGCAGCACTAGACAAGCAGAAAACTACATGAGCAGAACAAAAGCATGGGTTTGTAAAGAAATAGTTGCAAGGAATAATAATAAAGAGGAGGCAGAGACAAGGTACAGAGGCAGGGAAGGTGCAGAGTGGCTCTTTGTCCAAGCGGCCACATTTATTTATAACAATAGGTTGCATTAGGTCATTAGGACCATAACCACATTATTGTTTAGAGTATCAGTAAGGTTGCTTATTCTGCAGTTACATTTCACAGTTACAATATGCAATGTTAGGAGCATTGTGCAGTCCTTAAGAAAGTCCATTGTCTGAAGTTACTGTTACGTGAGCAGCTCCAGGAGCACCAGAGCTTGATGAAACATCGTAGTTATCTAGTAAACAAGTTCTTCTATTCCCAGGAGCTATGTGCCTGCAATCAAGGTTGAGGCTTGATGAGGCTCTAACAAAGAGGCATCTCAGGGCATTGCCATACCAGCTAGACATAGCACATATATTAGCTATATTATTAAATCCTAAGAGAGATTACAGGCCATTCTAGGGGTGGGAAATAGGGTGCCTATTAACCCCTGGGAGTTTTCTCACCTGAGGAACGCTTCCCTGTACATTTCCACGGTCAGAATCTCTACACCGGTTAATATAGGTCTTTTTTTTAAAAAAATTCTCAGTCTCTGGAGATCCCCAAAATGAAGCTACCAGATTAAAGGTTGACTGGAGGTAAAAAATGATTCCTATTTGAAATATGTCTCATCATCACATATTGACTTGGAAACTAAAATATTACAAATGGCTGCCTTTCCCAGTAATTAAACTATAACCTTTCTTCCATATATTATTCAATGATTTATAAGAGTTATAATTCATTCTCTTACACTTAAATTAAAAGTCCTGAATGAAAAGTATATCAGAACATGAAAATTAAGGACATTCTTTTTTTTTAATTGGTTGTTCAAAACATTACAAAACTCTTGACATATCATATTTCATACATTAGATTCAAGTGGGTTATGAACTCCCATTTTTACCCCAAATACAGATTGCAGAATCACACCGGTTACACATCCACATTTTTACATAATGCCATATTAGTAACTGTTGTATTCTACTACCTTTCCTATCCTCTACTATCCCCCCTCCCCTCCCCTCCCATCTTCTCTCTCTACCCCATCTACTGTAATTCATTTCTCTCCTTGTTTTTTTTTCCCATTCCCCTCATAACCTCTTATATGTAATTTTGTATAACAATGAGGGTCTCCTTAATTCAAAAAGATTTAAAAGGGGGTCCCCATTGGAGTTGAAGTGATTCCTTTAAAAAAATTTTTTTAATGAAACAATAAAATAAAAATGTTACATGGGAAACAAAGGAAAGTCCACTGAAGCACTATTAAAAGAAAATGTCCTTTGTTGCAGAACACTAGTCCTGACTAATCTGGCTTCTGTGAAGGAAGCAGATGTATGATTCATGCTTCCAGGGTGATCTATTTAGCTATTTGATATCACTGGAGCATTGTGTGCTGGCTCTCTGTTTCCTTTAGGGAACAAGAAAGAAAAATAAAAATAGATCCAAGTAAGACTGTAAGGTCTGGAAAGAAGACTCCCTAACTCCCATGATGAGTGCAGAGGAGAGGGGAGGGGGAGGCATTCCCCTTGGCCTACTTTGACTGCTCCCACTCTGCTAGCAGCAGCTCTGACCTCATGCTGGGGAGGAAGCAGAGTAGCAGAGGAAGCAGCCAAGTGCCCCCTTTGCAAGACCTGAAGGAGAGATACACAGAGGTGGAAGCAAGTCAACACCTGCAGGGAAAGGACAAATTCCTTTCCTTTGGGAAAAACACTCTCACCATCAGGACAGAGCATACTCATGGGGAAAAACTGCAAGGAAAATCACACTGTATCTCACCCGATTTCACATAACAATGAAATAAAATATAACTACCCACAGAGAGAAAAAAATATTTTCAATTGTCTCAAATCAGATAGAAGAAGATCAGTGTATTTGTAGTTCCCAGCCTAGTGAGTTTATTCAGATAATACAATACAGACCAAGCAGCATTACACATACCACATGAATATTTAAGCAAAGAAATGAGTTATCACTGTAAATCTATATTTGAAACTATCACTCAAAAGAAGAAAGGGGAGAAATTAACAGCAATTTACTTTCAAACTGATGATACACATTTGGGGTGGCAGGGGGTGGGGAGGATGGGTTTTTTTTTCTTTTTTCACAGGCAACCTGAAGGAAACTTAGATAGTTTTGTCAATAAGATCAGCTCAAGGGCAGAAAACCAACTATAAATGTCACAGTGACATTACCCAGGGCAAAAAAATGAAAATGGCTTCATAATGTCTGCTTGTTTTTGCTTTGACAAGATTGTGCATGGAAGTGTAACTAATGAATGAAAGACTCAATGCCTGATTGGTTTGACATGGCCATTAGGCTAAGATAAATGACAAAGACATAAGGGGAAAAAATCTTAGCTAAAGGTAGGTGCAGAAGAATAAAGCAATTGATATAATTTGAAGATGTATTACCCAGGATGCAGGAACATATTCACCAGGTAATAACAACATAATAGTAATACATAAAACACTATGAAAATTACACTCTAACAAGCTACACATGTAAAACTGAGCATTAAACTGTAACAAACCTAGAAATAAGAAAAAAAAAGTTACCTAAGGATGCCCTGAGATATATTTGTGACAATAGATGAAGAGATCTGAGAGAGAAATTTATCTATTTGCTATAATACAAGTATTCCTTTGGACTTAACAGATCTGTTTAATAAAAAGTTTGTAAAGACTGCCTGCAAGGGCCTGGGGTTGTAGCTCAGCAGTAGAGCACTTGTCTAGCATGTGTGAGGCACTGGGTTCCATCCTCAGCCATGTATATAAATAAGTGAATAAAACAAAGGTCCACCAACCTCTAAAAATATATTGAAAAAATGAAAGACTGTCTGCAAAAGAAGCCTAAACACTTGAGGTGTGGCAGAGGCAAACCATTTAACCTGCAGGTCTGATTTTCCCCAACTATATATGAGGGTCTTTGCTACATAGTGATTACAGTTCCTTTTATCTCTGGCCGTTTGCATATATGAAAACTAAAAAGAGAGAGGAGAGCTGGGGCTGCAGTTCAACCACAGAGCACTTGCCTAGCATGCATGGGACCAGGGTTCAATCCCCAATACCAGAAAAAGGGAGAAAAACAGAGACAGAAAGGGAAATGGATACACCCATCAAAACCACTTGTTCCTACATTGGTCAGATGCTTATAATATGAGGAAAATATTATATTTAATCAAAATAAAGATTCATCAAAGCCAATTGCAGGTTTATAGGTCAGGACACTTACATTTCAATAAAAATTAATAGAATCTAGAATCATCAAAATGAAAAGTTCAAAAAAACAATCATCAATATGGTTTTAGACACAAATATCATAGATTTATTTGATGGATTGAAAAGATTAGCCCATTTATCTAGATAGTTATTTCAACATATTTACTGTTAAGATAACAAGTACACATTTCATTTATTCAATAGAAATTTTATTGAGCATCTACCGTGTGTTATGAAGTGTTCTGGGCACTGGAAACACACATACCACATGAATATTTAAGCAAAGAAATGAGTTATCTCTGTAAATCTATATTTGAAACTATCACTCAAAAGAAGAAAAGGGAGAAATTAACAGCAATTTACTTTCAAACTGATGATACATGGGGGGGGTGAGACCCCCCGCCATCAAAGAGTGGACTTGCAGGGTGAAATACAGAAAGAGTGGACTTGCACGGTGAAATGACGTAAGCGGGGAAGAGGAGTAAGTTCTTCAAAGAGGAAGCATTCTTAGTTGGGTGGACACCTGAACTGAATTTTAAAGGACTGATGATCACTAACTAGGTTGGCCTTTCAAAGAGAGAGATTCTCAGGAACAAAGTCCCAGAAGGAAAAATGCAGCCTGCTTTGTGCGAGGAACTACAAACGTTTTAGTGTTGCTGGAATACAAACTAAAAGGAAAGGGATGCAGCTGTGAAGTACAGCAAAGGCCAGATGGCAAAAAGTTCCTCCTGTGTTAAAATGTCTGAATGTTATTCTCTAAGGGTTGTAGAGATTTGGATTGGAAGAGAACATAGCCAAACAAGCATTTCAAACAGACTTCTTTAGAAGCTGAGAAAGACAGATGTTTGGAAATCCAAAAAGGAAAGTGGGGAAGAAATCAGCTAGGAAGTCACTGCAATAATGTAGGCAAGAGATATTGAGAGCAGTGGTTGTAAGGACAGAGAAAAAAGGATTAATTCTGAAAATGGTGTTTGTAAGACACAATTGGCAAGACTTGGCAATTGATTAGATGAAGAAGGTAAGGAGTTAAAAATTACTGTGTTGACAGGTTGGATGCCATAACTACCAACTAAAATGAAATAAAGGAAAAGGCTAGAAGGAAAGAAAATTAACTTGAGTTTAAGATATGTTGCTGTGACCAAAATATATGACAAGAACAATTTAGAGGAGGGAGAGTTTATTTGGTGCTCACAGTTTCAGAGGTCTCAGTCCATGGATGGCCAGCTCTACTACTCTGGGCCAAAGTTGAGGCAGAAAATCATGGAAAAAGAGCCCATAAGAGGAAAGCTTCTCAGCTTATGGCAGAGTCAGGAAGCAGAGAGAAACTGCAGGGAGTAAATGCACCCTCCCAGGGCATACCCAGTGACCCACCTCCTCTAGCCATACCCCACCTACTTATGGTTATGACCCAGTCAGTCCATTCAAACTAGGATGGATGATTAAGTTATCACTCTCAATCATAATTTTACCTCTGAATATTTCTGCCTTAACAGGAGATTTGGGGGAGGGGGACATCTCACTTCCAACCACAACATTTTGTCCCAGCTCCCAAAAGCTCATGTCTATCTCACAATGCAAAATGCATTTAGTCCATCTCTGGTAGTTCCATAGTCTTCGCTTCAACATTTCCTAAGTCTAAAGGAGTCTGAGACTCAAGGCAAACTCTTAGCTATGAGCCCCTGTAAAAAATCAAAAGCAAGTTACTTATAGCCAAAATACAGTAGCACAGAATAAACATTCCCATTCCAAAAGGTAGGTATAGGGACATGGAAAAGAAGGGATGGAGCCAAAGCAAGATCTAAACCCAGCCTGGCAAATAATTTTTGGAGCTCCTTCTCTGGAATCTGAGACACATGGTGGGAAGATGTGCTCACCAGAGCTTGGGCAGCCCTGTCCCTTTGGCCTTGCTGATTGCATTGCACACAAACTGTCTTTTAATCTTGCTCTTTCCACAGCCAGCAACTTTTATCAGCAGACAGTACATGTTACTGGCATCTCTCAGTTCCTGGGGGTCTTCATTCCAGGTTCAGTTTCATCTTCACAGCTTCACATGTCACTCTCTCAGGACAGCCCATAGGGACTATGTCCCTATACACTTCACATGGCCTTCCAGGTCTTCCTTTAAAATCTTGGTGGAAGCCTCCATTACCCCTTAACTCCAGCATTCTGCATTCCTATAGAATCAGTACCACTTGGTCTGCTGCTATCTTACATAACACTTGACCCTCTGGAATCATGGCTACAGGAGCCTTTGAGTATTTGCACAGCTCAGCATGGTGAAACAGTTTCCTAGGCCTACCTGTGTGAGCAGGGAATCCCTATGATCTCTTCTCAAAGGAATGTTCTCTTCTATGCCCTGGACCCTATAAAAAGTGTGGTCTTCCAAATTCCTGAGATGCCCTCAAGGCATCTTTCCTGGTGTCTGTATGTAAAGTACTTATGATCTCTTTAGGGAGTAAAGCCTCTTTAACAAACACACCTTCCTTGACCCCAGCTTTACATGTACTTTTCTGGCCAAACTGTGATGTTTTAAAATCCTTTAGCTCTGCTTTCTGCTCCCTATTTGACAGTAGACCTATCTGAAAGCTGCCAGCAATGTCCAACTGAATGCTGTGCTGCCTTAAAATTTCCTTGACCAGATTAGTCTATTTCCTTTAATTCATCCTCACATAAAGTCTCAGGATATGGAGAAAATGTAGCCAAGTTCTTTGCCAGATATAACGTGTGCCATCTCTAATCTAACTCCCAATAAATCCTCATTTCCTTCTGACACCTCATGAGCACAGTCTGCACCGATCAGCATTCTGATCTTCTGAGATTCCACCAGAATTCCCCCATTAAGTTGTGCTTACAATGTGCTAAATCTCTTCTAGGTTGTATCTCTAAACTTTTCAAAATTCCTCCCACAAACAACTCTAAAGGCTTCTGAACCACATAATCAGGTTAGTCACAGAAACGACCACACTTCTTGGTACCAGTTTCTGTTTTAGTCAGGTTTTGCGTCACTGTGACCAAAATATCCAACCAAAACGACTTAGGGGAGAAAAAAAAAGTTTATTTGGAGCTCACAGTTTCAGAGTTCTCAGTCCATAGGTGGCTGACTCCACTGGTCTGGGCTCAAGGTGAGGCACCAAACCATGGGAGAAGGGCCCAGTGAAGGAAAGCTACTCAGCTCGTGACAGGATCAAGAAATGGGAGCAGAGGGGACACACAGAAGGTGAACCCTTCCAGAGATCACTGCCAGTGACCCGCCTCCTCCATCCACTTCTCACCTGCCTACAGTTAGCATCCTGTCAGTCTATTCAAACTAGGATGAACTGATTAGGTTACAGCTCTTATAATCTGAGTGTTTCACTTCTGAATGTTCCTGCATCAACACCGGAACTTTGGGGGACACCTCACATCCAAACCATAACAATATTGAATTTGAGCTGTCCACAGGACATAGAGTTGGGGAATCCTACAAGGAATTGAAGGTAACACAGACAATACGTGATCAGCATATAGTGAGAATTGAACTGAGAGTATTAAGGGCCAAACAGGAAAAAGAGAGAACCCTGAGAAACACCTATGTTGAAGTGAAGAGATGGATAAAAGAGGGTGGGGCTGTGGCTCAGAGGCAGAGTGCTCGCCTAGCACATGCCAGGTACTGGGTTCGACCCTCAGCACCACATAAAATAAATAAAATAAAGGTATTGTGTCCAACTACCACTAAAAAAACTTTAAAAATAAAAAAAAAGAGGGTGGACAAGATAGTGTACAGGATTTCAAAAACCATAGGGATACCAAATTCTAATTAGAAGAGAGTGATCAAAATCAGAAACACGGAACAGACCTTAAGAAGTCATTTTTTCTACACAGGATTTAAATGTGTCAAAAAAAAATGCTTCAGTCACAGTAGTGTGTTGGGGAAGAGGGGACACCTAGCTCTAGGAAAAGGAAATCTATAGTTCTTCTTCATGAATTTATTTCAAGTGCCTAACCTAAAACCCCTTGTCCTTGCATTTGAGACATTCTCTTTTTTTCTTGTCTTCCAGGGAAACAGAATACAGCCCCTCAAGGTTTCTCAGACAATCTTCTTTCATGTTTGATTTGAACCACTTCTGTTTTATTTTCTTTAGACCACTTAACCCAGTTCTTTCCATTTTTCTTCAGAATCCCCACAATTTAACTGCTTTTGTTAGATATCCCTGGAATTGTGCCAGGGATTTCTTTCTGCATTTTCTTTTCCTGAGTAGGACCTGAAACCTGAAATCTACTGAGGGCCTGGTCACTGTGAAGTGTATTCTGTACACACAGCTCAGTATTGTGCTTGTTTTTCTATCAACGTAGTTTCCCAATAGCTCGTCGTTTTTATTTTCATTTTTTTTCTTTTCGGCTCACAGCTTGGCTTCATGCAGGCAGCCTGCCTTAAGTCCTATTATAAAAATTATATAACCTTTCTGAAAGTGAAGGACTGGAAGAAATCGCAGGGTGCATCTCATCTATTTTCTGTTAGTTAAGGATTTTTCCTGCTATATCCCTCAAATGCAGTTTGGCTCAAATAACTCAAGAAAATACCCTTCCCCAATAGGAGTAGGGTTTTTTTTTTTTTTTCTGTATTTAACACATTGTAAAATCAATTCAATGAATCATAAACAGCATTTTTAATATCATGGGGTGGGATGGATAGGATAGACCAGGATAGGAAAAGTCTGGCTGGAGTTATCAGAGTCTATTAAATGCAGTCAAGGTAAATGTCATTCCATGACACTTCTGCTTCAGCTGGGGTGAGGAGAGGTCATTGGGTATGTCTGTAAAGTCTGTCTCTTACTGTGAGTTACAATGTACAATTTCCTACATTGCCCTGCAGAATTACCCTTAACAACCCAAGAAAATTAATTTGCCTATTCTGTACTCCATTGAGCTTAGTTTTTTCTTTAAATTTTCCAAGGCAGCCAGGCCAATGCATACCTGTAATCCCAGAAGGCTGAGACAGGAGGTTCAAGGCCAGCCTCAGCAATTTAATGAGAGCCTCAGTAACTAATAAGATCCCAAACAAACACACAAAAAATAATTAAAAGGGCTGGGGGTGTGACTTGGTGGTAGAATACACTGGGGTTCAATCCCTAGTACCAAGGAAAAAGAAATTTCTTTCAAGGTGTTAGCATGAGTCCAGTTTAACTCTAGTCCTTGTCCTTTTGTAATTAATCTGCTCATTTGAGTTTAGTGTAACATTTAATCTAGTAACATTTACTTACATGACAAATGTAAAGTATTATTAAAGACTTCCTCCCTCTTCCTCTTCCTCCCTCTCCCCTCTCTCCCTCTCTTTTCCTCCTCTCTCAATACACCTCTCTCCCTCTCTCTCTCTCTCTCTCTCTCTCTCTCTCTCTCTCTCTCTCTCTCTCTCCCCCCCTCTCCCTCTCTTTCTCTTTCTCTTCCCCCCTCCTCCCACCATGCCACCACCCTCTGACGTGTCCCCCTATTGCCTAACTGAAAATTCCTTGTTTACATTTTGATTAGCCTGGGTCACAGGTGCCAAGGTGATGCTGCTCCAGTACTTTAGGAAACATGCCTTCTCAACATTTCTATTAAGCCCAGACGTGGTTCTCTCTTGTAAGTCACACAGCATGGGTTCTATGTTGCCAAAAGACATGCCTCCCCCTGCTCTGGAATCTTCTTTCCAAATTGAACTCATTTTAGCTTTTCTGCTACCATTGCTTTGTTAGCTCTTTACCTTTGGATGGAGAGAAGATATTCGACCTGGTGAGCCACTGCATACCCGAAAATTCTGCTTTGATGCAATCTCATACAACAGCCCAGTCACTCTCTATGACTGTCATGGCATGAAGGGGAACCAGCTCTGGGGATATCGGAAGGTAAGAGTTCTGTTCCTTGTGGTCATTCTCAAGTTGCCATGGCTTCAGGTTTTTTAACTCAAAACATTCTTGAAAAAGATGCTTTCTTGATTTTAGGGTGTTACTGGGACAGATATACACACATTTGGCTCACTCATTTGGAGAAAATCAGCAAAAGGAAAGATACAGTGTGTAGAAAGCGGCATTGCTTCTGTATTTGCTTGTTATGTGCATATCCATCCTAAGTAGTTGTGATTGAAAAATGAATTTGAGTTAAAACACAACACTACAAGGAATGGGTCCAGGCTTAGTTCAACTGACTTGCAAAAGGAGGAAACTTATACCCAATAAACAAATATACACATGGATGATTTTTAAGAACCCCAATTCTCAGTACACACACACACAAACACAAACACACACACTAAAAATCTATTATTTGTGGGCACTGGTTATGACACTTGTTTCCTCACTGAATAAGAGTTCTGGTTTCCACCACGAGGAGAAAGACATCAGAGACCACACTCACTCAAAGGGAGACCTGTCCGTGCTGTAGTTAGTTCTGCATACTGTCACCTCCCAATACCCAGCAAATTTAGGTACACATCTAGAAAAAGGACAAAACATCAATTATTCTATCTTACAAAACACTATAAAATCCAAAGAGCTAATAAGAAGGTAGAGTCCAATATAATGAAGGAGGCAAATCATTGCAATAAAAAAACCTCTCTGTTTTCTTTATGAAACGTATCATTGATTAATTTTGTTAAATGCCTTTGCTGTTCCATATTGCTATAGTGTTTGTAGTGGAATAAAGAAGGTTTTTTTTTTTTTTGGATGGTTATTTTTTGACCTTTAAGATTCTGCTTTCTGGGGAAAAAAAATTATTCTATTTTCTGTACACATCAATAAAATCTCCAATATGCCATTGCCTGGTATGCTGGTGGTCTCTAATGAGCAGAACACTCCTCATTACTGTATATTTATAGCATAAGGGACAGACCACTCAATAATATGTGATTAAGCCAAGAAAATACCATTGTTTTCATTAGGGAGCTTACAAAAGCTTACAGATGGGTAAGACCAACTAATTCGTGTGCACACAGATCTCCTGGGGGAAAAAACAGGCTGTGGTGATTTCAAGAGGTAATTCTTATGAGATTTAACACTTAAAACCTTACCAGGATCCAAAGGCTTTTGAGAAAGAAATCACTAGATACAATTGTGTGCAGCTCTCTTCTCAGGTCTCAAGCTGCTGGCCTTGGGTTACTTAGCAAAAGTTACGCTCCGTGTGTATTTATATAGCAAGCTAGGTATTTATACTTAATAAAGAGCATGCCAAAGGCTTAAAATGGAAATTTTCCGAAACATCTCATCTCGGTTGATGACTCAGGCCTATTCAAAATACCTGTTTTAGAAAATTCCTCTTATTCCAAGGGCTACGCTCAAGACCTAAGAGAGAAAGAAACAGAAATCTCTCTGGAGTGCTATTTTGTCTATTTAGATGTACTACTCGGCTGGAGGAGAGAGTGGTTCCAACAGTTTAGCAATCTTTTGAGTTTGCTTTGGAAAACACCCTTTTTATTAGCATATTCATGAATCATCCCACATCCCTAAGACTCTCTACTTTACCTAAGGGGCGGCAGAGGGTAATAACTATTCCACCTCCAACCATCAAGGAGAAGGCATTGAGCTAGTGCTTTACACACATCACCTCAGACCTTGTACCCACGAGGTACTATTGTGTATAATTGACATAGGAAAAAAACTGATACTGGCAGATTTGTGGCAAGGCCAACAAACTCAGATAGAACTGGCTTTGAGGTCTCTAGGTTTTGCTCTGCCATCTCTTAATAAATAAGATCAACACTCCCTGGGATAGTCTCTGAATGTTTGTTGCATTTAGTACCACTGATACCAGCCAACCTGTCTCAGTGACATGGACATTCTGAGGAAATCATGGTGACAGAAGCTGCCTTGTTTGAATGGATAAAGGTTGTTGTTAGGCCCCAATTCCTGGTCCATTAGCAACAATTGGCTTTTGGTTATTTTTAGCTGTGGCTCTTTGCCATCACAAAAGAAGAAGAGCATCCTTACCCTATGATATTATTTCTATGTTCATTTGCATAACTTTATCCCATAGTAGGTACTCAGGAAGGGGAATCCCAATCTTGGTTCTCTTTCACCACCAGGGGGACCCCTGTTCCAAGAACAGTGGATTGTCAAAGCAACCTCAATCAAAAATCAAATCTTCTCAACATCTGAATCAAGAAATTGCCTTTCATCTTCTTCAATCCCCACAACTGTTTGGTTACCACGAGTTGTCTCTCCCTTCCCCGGGCCATTATTCCTAGAATCCACCCTCTCTGCCTTTTCTATAACCCCCATCCTGGTTTCAGCCCTTTCCATTTTTGCCCCTGGGTTATTGCATTTATAGCCTAAAGGATATTCCTGCTGGCTGTCCTTCCCTGGCCTTCCCCCTCCAACCTATCCTCTGATCCTGAAGTCAGAGACAGTTTCTACAACATCTGGTCATTGCATTCCTCTGTTTTATGACTGTATTTGATGTCTCAATCAGTCGATGATAAAGCGCCTTCACCTTCCAATTCTCATCCTGACGGTTCGCAATCTGGTCAATGTAATGGTCAAGCCTTGGAGTTAGTCAGATGTAACACACCCTAAATCATTATGAAAATTATAATGGGTTTTATTTTTCAGGTACAGGGGATTGAACCCAAGAGCACTTTACCACTGAGCTACATCCCCAGTCTTTTTCTTCATTTATTTGATCTTGAGACAGAGTCTTGCTCAATTGCCCAGGCCTCTTGCCTCAGCCTCCCTAGTAGCTGGGATTATAGGTGTGCACCAGTATACCTGGCTATAATGTGATCTTGAACAAGTTATTTCACACTGACTTTCACCTTCCTCATCAATATAAGGGGACTAATAATTGAGATAAATGATGAGAAACTTCTAGCAGAGCTTCTGATTACATGATCAGATTTCCATCTGTGTGGGTAAAAAATGCAGCTTTTACATTGATAATAGTGGTGAAGTATATCCTGATATCCTGCAACACCAAAGCCATCTCTCCTAAGTAATATTAACTGTTGTTTTCCATCCAAATGAAGAATCTCCCATACTTTTTTCTTTTTAAGTAAACATTTTTTAATTTCAATACTCATTTTTTCATTTGTTCTAATTAGTTGAATTGACAGTAGAATGCATTTTGATACATCATACATAAATGGAGTATAATTTCTCACTCATTGTGTTGTATATGATATAGAGTTTACACAGGTCATGTAATCATATATGCACATAGGGCAATAATGTCTGATTCATTCTATTACCATTCCTACCCTCAGGCCCCCTCCCCTTTTTTCACTCCCCTCTGTCTAGTCCAAAATACCTCTATTCATCTTGCTGCATATGGATTTCCAGTTTTCCCAGCACATTTTGTTGGAAAGACTATCTTTTCTCTATGTATGTTTTTGGCACCTTTGTCTAGTATAACATAACTGTATTTATGTGGATTTGTCTCTGTGTCCTATATTCTATACCATTGGTCTATAGATTTGTTTGAGTGCCAATGCCATCCAATTTTTGTTACTATGTCTCTGTAGTATAACTTAAGGTCTGGTATTATGATGCCTCCTCTTTGTTATTTCTTGTTAAGGATTGCTTTAGCTATTCTGGGTCTCTTATTTTTCCAAATGAATTTCATGATTGCTTTTTCTAGTTCTATGAAGAATGTCATTGGTATTTTAATAGGAATTTCATTAAATCTGTATAACACTTTTATTAATATGGCCATTTTGACAATGTTAATTCTGACTATCCAAGAGCATGGTATATTTTTCTGTCTTCTAAGATCTTCTTCAATTTCTTTATTTAGTATTCTGTAGTTTTCATTATGGTCTTTCACTTCTTTTGTTGGATTGATTTCCAAAAATTTTTTTAAAGCTATTGTGAACCAGGTAGTTTTCCTAATTTATCTTTCAGTGGATTCATCACTGATGTATAAGATTGCATTTGATTTGTGGGTATTCATTTTATATCCTGCTTAAGTAAACATTTTTAGTGGACTATAGCTTTATTCTCAATTTGGGTTTTCCCAGATATATAACCTAAACTAGGAATTTGAGTGCAGTAGTTTATTGGCAAGATAGCCTCTGGTAGGGAGGGGGGATTTCATAGGGCCTAAGGAAATGAAATGGGGAGGGGTTTGGGAGCCAGGGAAAGAATATTATCAAACAAGTGCCACAGCAAATAACTAGTGCTAAATTTTACTGAAGATCTCTAGGAATAGTATAGACAGACATCAGAGAGCAAGGGAGTTGGGTTGGTCATACATCACTCAAGTCAGAGAGTTTATTCTGACACCTCAAGCCTGATGCTGTTACAGTTAGAACTGCACCTGAGGCTGAGAAAACTCCTTAGGCAGAAGGATGCGCTGGCCAAGGGCAGGAAGTTGGACCAGCAGACACTCAAATCCAAAAGTGGTGCTGAGCAGTGGGCAGGGGCTAGAAACTTCCTGAAAGTCCAGTTGCTCCACACCCTCATCAACACTTGGCATTGTCAGGATTTTTTGTTTTGTTGTTGTTTTATTCTGTGATTGTTAAGTGATATGATGTTTGTTAGCCATTTGGGATATCTTCTTTGTGGAAAATTTCTTTAAGTTTTTTGACCATTTTTTTTAACGTGGGTTGTTTAGGTTTTTTTTTTCTTAGAGAGTTTTAGGGATTTTTCATAAACCTAGAATCAAGTGCTTTGTTGGATATCTGGGTTATTCCAGTCACTGTCTTGCCTTTTTCTCTCCAGTGGAGTGTTAATGAAAAGCTATTCTTTATGTTGGGGTGGTTTCTGTCCTGTTTGGGAATTCACAGCTTGCACCAAGGTCATGAAGATAGTCTTCTAACTCACCTTGGTAGCTTTATTGTTCTTTCATATTTTAGTGTATAGTTTCCTGAAATATTTTATGTGCATTAATCAAATAAGCAAGTGATTCATATATACATACATATGTGTGTGTTTATATACTTATATATAATAACAGTCATATATATTATATACTGTTACATGTCTTATTGTATTATATATAATAACAGTCTTTTCCAAACAGTCTTTTCCATATAGAAAGCAAACTAATAGAAATAAACTAACTTAATTTAATAAGAGGTAAATCTAAAAACTCATGACTACCACTATTTTTACCAGTAAAATGTTAATCTTTCCTCTAGATACAGAATAAAATAAAATGTTAGCTGTAATCACTTCTATTCAATCTTAGACCGCATATCCTATTCAGTGTAAAATAAAGGCCAAATAAATGGAACTTAAAAATATAAAAATTAGAAAGGAACAAATCAGTCTATTCACACAAATGATGTATTTGATGGTTAGAAAACAAAAAGACTACGTAGCTAAACTATTAAAAACTAATAGGTACATTTGGCATAACCCCAAGATGAAAATCAAATGTGTATACGCCAACAACAAAATATATAAAATGAAATTTAAAAGTGATTTTATTTTGGTCACCATGAAAATCTTAAGATAACTAAGAATAAGTCTCACAAAACATGTACGAACCTTTCACACAGAGAGCTACAAAACAGGGCTGAGAGTAGAGTCCAGTGGTAAAGCACTTGCCTGGCACACATGAGACCCTGGATTCCATTCCCAGGAAATAAAGGAAGGAGGGAAGGAAGGAGGGAAGGAAGGAGGAAGAAAAACAAGCCTACAAAACATCATTACAAAGAATTCTTAAAAACAGAGAGACATCTATCATGTTCAAGGATTGTAAGACTTCATATTGCAAAGATGTCAGTTTTCATATTGATTTATATACTTAATGCAAAACCAGTTAAATCCCTAGCCACTCTCCAGGATGTTCTTTTAGAACATCCAGCAGGGCTGTTTGTGGAAATTGATAAGCCAATTTTAAAATTTATATGAAATGAAAGGGCCAAAAATAGCCCAGAAAATCTTGAAGAGAAAGGAAAAACCTCAAGTATGAAACATTATAAAAGTACCAGGAATCCAAACATTATAAAGTACATTCACTAAGGCTGTGTGCTCTCAGCATAGGGATATGCTGACTGGAAGGGAGGCCTGGGTACTGAGAGTTTTTGAAGATCCCGAGAGATTCTAATAAACAGATGGAGAAACTCCTTTTCTAGCTCAAGTTTTACCTACTTTCTTTAACCTACTTCTCCCTCCTGTTGTAGGTGGAATGTGACCATCTACCTGTGCTCCTTTACCATTCTGTTCCTTTCTTTGTACCTGAAACATTTACCAACCGTGGTTAGTTAATTTGTCTCCTCTTAGCCACCTGAGGTCAAGTACCTTTTTTCCACATTTCTATATGGCCTGCCTAATATCCAATATACAAAGTTTCTAAATGACTATTCATTGACTAATGATCCACTAGGTCCCATTATTAATATGAAGCCATTCTTCACGAGCTTCATGCTGTTTTGGATAAAACTTAACTTATTATTATTTATTATTATTATTATTATTATTATTATTATTATTATCATCATCATCATCATCATCATCATTTTGATTCAAAACTACATTAAAATCCTCCCCAAAGACCAAAAGTGAAAGATGTTAAATTACCTTATCTAACTATTGGATGTTCTCATAAGAACAAGTTCTACTTAAGGAAGTTTAACTTCCACATGAAGGGACTTAACAAACAGGGAGTGCCAATAAGAAGGTATCTGTCAGGTTAAATTAACAACAATATCATAGACTCATTAGTTTAAAAATGGGCGGCTGGAGTTCTTGGTCTGTGCCTACATTTGACTGCTTATTTTAACTTATATGCCACGGCTTTGGCCTCTCAACTCATAAAATTTTGCTGGCTCACAAAGATGCCAGATGGAGGGCCATAGGTGGTTATTTTAAATCATTCTGGTTGGGTATTGATTTAGGACCCAAAATGAGAAAAAGGTAAGCAATGAGTTTAACTTAAAAGGCTTGTCATTCACCTTTGTTCTGATTTATGAAGTATTTATAAAATCCTGGATTTGTGGTCACAGTTGGGCAGTTATACTCTTCTAGTTCAGCCCATTCATTTCTGGACAGTTCCAATTGTTAGAAAGCTCTTCCTTGGGATCTGGTACCATACAAATTAAACTTAATCCATTTTGCCCAAGACAAACCCCAAATATTTAACAATGCTTCTGTGGTCTTTCATCTTTACTTTTGATTAAATGGCTCAATTTCTAGCTACAGCTCTTCGTAGGACCTTAATTTGGATCTACCATAATCTCCAGAACACTCTATCCAGAAAGTTCTAGAAAGTGGCATCTTGCCCAGAAAGAGCACAATATTCTAGATGTGTTTTCACCAAGAAAAGTAGAATGAGTTTCCAGCGTCCTTTGTTATGAGCGGTGTTGTCTCTAACATAGCCTGAGTTGATTGATTTTCTGCCTTAACTTCACATGCTGGGCTTGTTAATGAGCTTTCAATGTTTAAACACACACACACACACACACACACACACAATCTTTCTCTGTTAATTTGTTAGACACATCTCTTAACTTCTCTCTATATAATCCATCTTTTATATTTGTGTAGCTATTAGTTTGTGCCTATTAAATTCTGTCTCACAAGCTGAGGATGTAGCTCAATGACAGAGAAGATACTTAGCATACACAACCCCCAGCACAAAAAATAAAAAATAAATCTATCTAACAAGTTCTTCCCCAATGTGGATTTTTGACATTTTTTAACTATTTTGTTCCATTCACAGATTGGATCAGCATCCATTTACATCCTCATTTAAATTGCTGATCCCAATGCAAAAGTCAGTAACTGAGCCCTGAGCCCTCTACCATATAATAGAGAAGACACTGATCCGTTAATGAGCATAATTTGGAGGAAGTTACTCAACCAGATATAAAATCACCTAATAGTAATACTTTCTAGACCACAATCTTTGCCCATAAGAAAACTAAGATGGACTTATTACACATGTTGTTGAAAACCATATGTACAGTGTCACACACAGCATCCCCTTGTTCATAATAGAATTAATTTACTATACTCTAGGGTCTTAGTTATTGTACAGTAAGATGACTTCGGTTCAAATTGACAATTTAGCCACCTTATCAATAAAAGAACCATCCTAACTCCCAGAAGGGTCATCTCGTTCATCCTAGCAAAAAAGCCATCTTTTCAAGAGGGAGTATAACATGTGCCAGTGTATTCTGCTTCAGCAGGAAGTGACCATGTAGGGAGACTGTTTATTTTTAAACAAACAATTCAGCATAAAATACATAATAAGAATTAGTCACTTTTGAAGGTGAATATTTACTTAATTCGTGCTACCATTATGAAAATAGTTTTGGGACTCCTCTGCTTAAGTATTTCCTTCAAAGTCAAAGGCAAGTCCTGGGGGCTGGGGATGTGGCTCAAGCGGTAGTGCGCTCGCCTGGCATGCGTGCGGCCCGGGTTCGATCCTCAGCACCACATACAAACAAAGATGTTTGTCCGCCGAAAACTAAAACAATAAATATTAAAAAGTTTAAAAAAAAATAAAAGGCAAGTCCTGGTCCCTTGAAATGAGTCTAGGGAAGAGCTAATGATCATTCTGAGCCAAAGCTAATGAGGAAGTGAAAAGAACGACCTTTCAAATAGTGCCATCTTCCATTCTGTTCTCATCTACGTCTCTCCCAGCTGAAGTTACTTAGTTGTCACAACATTCTAACTTTTGCCATTTCAACATACCGTTTTAGGTAACATGTGGAACTGCCATTGTCTAGTCACCCAGAGGTAGCATGGCTCTGTCACACACTCTCCTTGGGCTCTTACATAACACTGAATTGAATGCCTGCCAAGATCTAGACTGTCAAACCAGAAAAAGAATCTCGGCAATAGGAACTATGAAATATTTAAATTAGCATTTGCGGATGAGGACCATTCTTCCCTGCCAAGCAGATGTAGGCAAGGAACAGAACTGCTGGTAAGCTCAGTCACAGAGAAAAACGAGACACAACTTGGGAGGTTATGAGCCCAGGTTTTGGGTCCGGAGGGGCCTGACACTTTGAGTCACTGGCTCTACTGTGGGTCCTGGCTCTGGCACCTTGGGAAACTTCCTTACTATGCATTTCTACTTCCTCATTTACAAAATGAAGATAATAATAGAATTTACTCTAGAAGGCTGTTGTGATGATTAAATAAAATTTAAGTTCACCTACAGCCGGAATGTATTGAATTCAATTAATGTTAGCTATTACTATTTCATGTGTTCAGCAAGCTCTCTTCTGGTGTGATTGCAAACTCTCCAGATAGGTTTTTGTACAGGAGAGGATGGACTAACTAGTTGATTTTTATACTGAATATTTCTGTACTATTTTAGCTATTTATTATTAAATATTAGAATGTTAATTTCATAATAGCAGGGATTTCTCTGTGCTTTGTTTCATACAGTACTTCTAGCACATTAAAGACAGTGTGGCACACAGTAGATGCTTAATTAGTATGCTGTTGAATGAATCTAGCTGTCTGTTTGTCCACTTGCACTATTTCTTCAGGTTGCTCCGTGGTTTGGGTAGTAAAAGATGAAAAAGTCTGGGTTAAATACTTAGCACCATATGACACAGGTATGCACTCAATAAATAGTAGCTTTTATGTTGCTAGGACTCTGGGCAGGTTTACTGAGAGGACAAGAGATATTCACAGATAAAAACAACTGAAAGAGATGGTTTTCTCTACTCATGAAGCTTTCAGTCTAGAGGGGAAGCAAAGAAGTGTTTAAATAAATGAAGTACTTAGGGTAATATAAGCACATGAAATACTGGGCACTATCCAGATCAGAGGAATAGGCAATGTTTCTAGAACTTTTAAAAGAAGACCTAAAAGGCAAGTAGGAATTATAAGGGTAAAGAAGTTGATAAAAGATCCCAGACTTATGGATAAACTTGTGCAAAGGTCCTGAGGTAGGCAGAATCTTAGTTTTCTCAAAAGAACAGAGATAAGCCAGTTGACATGTTTGAATGTAAAGAAAAATGAGGTCAGGCATCTGGCTAGGGGCAGGATTATACAAAACCTTGTAGGTCAGGTTAAAAATTTAGGTAAGAGAGCAAGAGGTCTTAAATGGTTTGAAGAGGAGGGATTTAAAACATCAGAAGAGATTTTTAAATGATTTAATTGCACTGAGGAGAATTGAAAGTACATCACACAAATCACCGTATATAGCCCAGAAAATCTGGCAAGAGGAGCAGAGAAGGGGTAGAAGACTGGCTGCAGGTAGCAGGATTGCAGCATACACACCAAGTGGCATGAGTAGGCATTATTTCTGATTGGCCAAATTAAACACTGATGCAAGAAGACCAGTTTTTTTTTCCTGTGAGGAATTCTACCTGTCAAAGGAAAAATGGAAAAGACTAGATAATAAGACTGCTTTGTCCCTTTTATGCCTGTCACAGTGTCATTTGCATTCTCTCAGAAGCCAACAGTGCTAGGCAGAAAAAGCCACCTGACACGTCTCTCTGCTAGAGAGCCCCCAGGACAGTCATCCATCAACCTCGTTCTTCACAGCCCTAAGAGGTGGGAAAGCAGATCATTTTTTTGTTGTTGTTTATCTTATCCCACTCTCCTCTTTCCCACTCCATTTATTTTATAGATAGAAAACCTGAATCACTGACAAAAGAAGGGAACATAAAAGGTGACTAACAGGGACAAAGGTAAAATTAAAAACTAGTCTCATAACCCCAAGTCTCCATTCCCTCACAATCCATATTACACCGGAGGCATTAGACACGAAGGAGTTCTCTCTCAACGTGTGTCCTTTTATCATTAAATTTGCTATTTGCACGGAAATTTGTCAGAGGGGATAACTCAGTTCTCCCCAGCTGTAGAGGAGCCATCCTGATGTGCAGCCCATCCAGCTGTGTACTGGGCACCGAAGTCAGGATGTCCCATAAACACCTCTAACTCATATGTCCAAAATAGAAATCAATGCCATTGCCATCCCTGGTCCTGTCCCTCTTTCTGCATTTCTTCATCGAATACAGTTTTTTCTTCAGTCACCCACCTTCTTTTCTACCTCAACCCCCACACCCCATTAACCAGACCATGCTATGCATTTGCTTTCTTAAATATCCTTTAGATCACCCCCAGTCGTCCCCAAATCATCCTCATTATTCTTGCTTTTGCAACAGCTGAAATCTGGGTTTTGGGGGTAAGTTCTGGCTGTTCTCTCACGCTGGAGCCCAATGTCTTCTTACCCCACCTCACTGTCCCCACTGCCAGCCTACATATAGAACTGTGACTTTGTTCTGTTAAATCCTCCAACGACAGCTCCCCAACATTTGCATGAAAAATTAAGCTTAAGCACTGTACCCTAGTCTCTTCATGATGTGGCCCTTGTCTACCTCTTGGATATCATCATCCAGAATGTTCCACCATGCTCCCTGTGTTCCAGCTGCACCAAATGACTTGCTGGTCCTTACGTCTTAATCTAGTGCTTCACCCCCTCTCACATCATTGCCATCACCCCGACTTCCTGGCTGTCCCTGTGACCCAGCAGGCTGCATACTCGATTAAGGCCTTTGCTCTGTCTGGGACCCTTTTCACCCAAGTATTTATGAGGCGAATTCCATTTCTTTCTTTCAAGATTGCTCAAATGTCACCTCCTCAATGAGGTTTGCCCTGGCTGCTCTAATTAAATTTTCATTAATTACTGGTGCCATCCCTGTCACTCCAGATCCTCCTGACCTCCTCATGTCCTGTTCATATCACCTTTGAACAGGCTGTGTATTGTACCTGTTAACTTCATTTGCTTATTTTCTATGCCCCAATCCTCCATTCTCACCCTTACCTTTGGAATCTGAGTCAGCAGGGGAGGGATCTTTATCTCATGAAGTTCATTGATGTACCCAAGACCTAAAACAGTGCCTGACAAATAGGAGGTACCCATCCATTTTTTGTGGAATATTGAATTGTAAGTGTATGTGTCATTTTACATCCTTATGCCCTATGTCTGAAATGACATAATGTATCCTATTCACCCTCATCTATACTGACACTTTCTCACTTCAAACTTTTCTTGTTTACCTATTCATTTCCTTTATTTGTTGAGTCGGATGTTACCTTTATGTGCCTCTTTCCTTTTAAGACCAAAAACTAAAAAATACTTTATAAGTGTTTGTTTAACTCAACTGGCCTGACTAATGTATTCCAATAAAAAATCAGCAGGGGAAAAGAAAACCCTAATAGGTCTTTCTTCCAGAGAGTTCAAAAGATAGTCATATATTCACCTAAACACATAGACCAGGTACAAACCCACCATAGTTAAACAGAAGAGCTAATTTCAGAGCCATAGATACCTTTGTTCCATTAACCCTTTTGCTGAAATTGGGAAGTACTATTGTTCAGTTTGGATAAGCATTTGTTAGAGAATGAAATTTTCAAACTATTTTACCAGGATTTCAGAAAATACAATTTGGTATTGAAATAGCTGGTCTCAGACCAGATGGTTAGTGCATTCAGATTTTTAGAAGTGGGGATGATTTCTGACTAAAAATAAATTAGGGGAAAGAGAGAATGGAATCATCATTACTTGGTTACTTACTTGTATGAAGGATATTGTGACAGAAATTGCACATTTTATCCTTACAGCAAACTTGTAAGGCATAATCTACATTTTCCAAGTAGGTAAACTGAGGTTCACTGAATTAACATTTCCAAAGTCACCCAGCAAGCAAGTGGCATGGCTAGGATTGGATACAAATCCCTTATGACATTTTATTTTGACATGCTGGGATCAAACACACGGCCTTCCACATGCTAGAAAAGCAACTCTGCCGCTGAGCTACAAACCAAATCCCTGATGGCCACAAATCCCAAGCCCTTCACCCAGGACTGTGTTGTCTGTCCTCCTTCCCTGTGATTGTTTAGTGAAAGACTAGACTCATCTTCCGATGCATTATGCATTCATACCTCTACTTTATTATCTTTTGTGTGTTTAGGGTCTTCTGACCCTAAGCCAAATCTGGCATGATTTTCTGCAGCACACTCATTCTTTTAAAGTTCAGACTCTATGTTAATATAGAACTTAATACAATTTACTGCAGCTGTGTGAATGCCACAAGGTGTCACACAGAAGCCAACCATAGGTTGACTTTGCAATGGTGTCTCTTTCAGTGACTTACCTTAAAAGTTCCACCTATAATTTTCAGTGTGGGCCGATTGGCTTGGCACTGGGCATTGATTATGAAGGGCAGTTCAGTAATCCTGGATCTGAATTTATGCATTTCCTGATCAATAACTTCTAATTTTCTTAGATAAAACATAACATTCCAAAAAAATCTCAAAAAATAAAACATGAAAAACAAGGTAGTGGGCATCCATGGAAGCAGGAGAGGTAAAGCAAAAGTGGAACGTATAACTTGTGAACAGCCAGAGCTTATGCTATGCCATGCCTCGGGACTGAACAAAGAACAATCTGGTTAGAAGCAAAGAAAGGACAAATTCTGTCACCATTTATGGAGGACAGTTATGGAACTGCACACTTGCTAAGATAGTCAGAAGTCTATCCCACAGAAAACCCATACCCCATTCTATTAATGGCCATTGCTCCATGACCAACAAGTTGAAGGGCAAAGGAGTGAAGGGCTGTTGTGGAACAACAGACCACATTTAAAGAATGATTACTTGAGCCACTGAATTCATTTCAATCAGCAAAAGCATCTGGGAAGACATTTAGTAATCCAGAGCCTTGGCTGAGTCGGAACGTAAAGATGGCAATCACCTAGCCTCCAAGGTCAAAAGTGAAAAATGTATGCTCAGGTGAAGGCTGGGGATGTTTCCAGAAGCTTCATCTCTGGAGCCTGCTGGACACTCCAAGGATAAGGGTGAACACAACTCAGTCTATAAAGAGAACAATCAATCTGTTGATCTACTGGATACTGCAGATGGTCTCTAGTTTGACATCCTGTCATTGGTCTCTGTGACCAGTGAACTTTGGAATAAAATGTTCATCCAATTTTACGCCTAGGAGAGGCCTAAGAGATTTATCTAATCCACCTCTTCAATGTACTGATGAAACTTCTGAGACATAGATAGATATAGGGAGTTCAATTTTTCAACTCTTTTTTAGAACAATGAAGTACAAGCACAGAAAACATTCTGTATTGTTCAGGATAGTGCTGAATCTGCATAACCTGCCTAGCTGTACCCATGAGTATACCTGTATCCATAGGAACATGTGTTCCCATGTGGGATTTGGAAAAATACGATCACCTTATGGCTCAGGAAATGATGTTCCAAAAAATGAAATGTTCAGGAAATCTGCTTTCACTTTTGCATCGGTGCTAAGGTACACAAGCTGGTGAAGGAAGAGAATAGAAACATGTTCTGCTCCTTTTCTTTTTAAAGCTTTTGTGAAAATATGTGTTTTGAAGAAGAGACTAAGTATATGGAGGTCCCACTTAAGCTAATATTGATAAAAGTAACAATCAGAAGAAATGCAGATAGTGAAGAGGGAAAAGTGGTACATGAGAAGGGAACCTGTGCATCAGAATTTAGCAGGTCACAGAATTTTCATGAATAGTACAACCCAAGAAGGCTCTTTAAGGGATGAGGGATATAACTGGGTGGTAGAATGCTTACCTAGTATGTGCAAAGCCCTGGGTTCAATCCCCAGTACTGCAAAACAAAACAAAAAAAAAAAAATTAATGTTCTCTGAAAAATTATATTAAGTCTATGCAGCTAAACTGATAAATGTTTGGGGTGGGATCTCAATGTAAGAGATTCTGGAAGGAAGAGGGGAACACAAGGAAGGAGATTGCTGGAGAACTGCAGCACCAAACATCTAGGACCCCAAGGAAGAATAAATGTGTAGAGCAAGCTGCTGAGTGCCATCTCTTTCCTCCTAGAATGTCCTCTTGTAGACCAGAGTAGGACAAAGTTTCTCAGAACCTTCCCCTAAGGTCAGATTCCCGTCGAGTTAATAAGAAAGAGGGGAAAAAGATGTAAGGAGACGTCTGTGTAAAGGAAGTGAAATTGACCTGCACCTTTCAAGAGAGTAGAATAGTGATCCTTTGTATTAGGCATAGGTCTTTGTTTACACTAAAAATAGAAACATGCAAACTGAAGTGCAGGCAGGTTGCCTTTCTCCTTCCTTATTCCTCCTTTCCTTCATTAGTACTGACCTATGCAAACATCCTGATCTCAAAAGGACATTAAATATTGGTTTGATAGAGTCTTAACAACCAGGAACAACTCAGAAGTGTTTACCAAGGGTGGCTGAGAAAGTTCTAAATCTAAAAGCATTGCAAGTACTCCTCGCTTAAAGAAAAAAATAACCAGAACCTCTACTCACTTCCTAAGGTAAATAATAAAACATAACTTGATCCTAAAATTTAAACAATGGTTTGAAGACATTTCTTCAAGTTATTCTTTAAATCATAAACACCACAAGAGATAAAAGTCTGATGCTAGTTAAGGAAAGATCTTTTTGTTTAAGCATTCCCTTCTTCGCCTGTGTACACAAATAAAACAGGTGTGTGTCAGTAGAACTTGTTTAGATACTGAGCTTTCTCAGCACTTAAATTTTGTGCCCTGGGAATGAGTACTGTTCAGTCACTGAGCTGTTAACTCTGTCATGTGTGTCTTGTGCTTCTTTTTCAAGCAAATGTTACCTCTTCCATTTTACTAAAAGCCACAGGAACTGACGTTATGTCACTAAAGGAGCTGAGAAGAGTCTGAAGCTGGAGAGCTAACAAATCTGACTTTGTACTTTCAGTTATTGTCCCTTGTCCCCATCCCCATATTCCTCTTCTGAAGAAGGCTGCTGAGCTTGTGGCATTTGGTTCCTCTTTCTTTTTGTATTTCTCTTTCCCATTAGAGGCTCAATGTGAGGGCAGGGAAACTTTGGCTCTTTTGACTATGTGTGGGTGTGTTATGTTGAGTGTGAACTAAATGATAGGGTTTTTTTGGTCTTTGTTTTTGACATGTGCTTGTTTCATGTTTCTCCCCACAATGGCTAAATTATTAGCTATTTGAAAAACAATCCATGTACTCACCTTCAGAATCCAAATATGTAGTAAAATGCTCACTGAAAAGCAAGAAATAAATGGATTACTTTTAAAAAAATGAATGAATGAATGAATGAATGAATGGTGTGTGTGTGTGTGTGTGTGTGTGTGTGTGTATGTGTCTGATTGAACCTGCTCAGAAGCTCTAGTTCCAGCAGATCCTAGAAAATGGTGTTCCATGTTGACAAACCATTTGATTCGGAAACTAGTCTGTTTATACAAATTTAACAAATACTTACAGTTGTATATTTGGGGCTCTAAGTATTCAGTATGCTTTATGTCAGTCTTTTCTTTCTGATCCCTCCAGGACAGAACATTATTCCATTCTGTGAGCAACAGCTGCATGGATTGCAACCCTGCGGAGAAGAAGATTTTCATGGCCAGATGTGACCCTCTGTCTGAGACTCAGCAGTGGATTTTTGAACACGTTAATATGACTGTTTTAGAAAAATTTAGCCACCATGCCAGCTCCTAGGAAGAGAGAAAGAATGATTACCTGCAGATTGTGAACTAAATTTTAGCCAGCATCTGGGTCAAAGGAGTCAGGAATAACATTTCCTAGATCCAGGAAGCCTGGTTTAAAGATTTGTAAATGCCATGTCAAAGTAGGTTGTCCTGAGGAACTTCCTGCATCTGAAGAACTTGGCTGAGAACCTCACCAGCTGCTTCTGAGAACTCGAGACTAGCAAGCAGTTCCCTTGCTGGCCAAGGGTGAAGATATTTAGGGACTTTTCGAAACAACTGCTGAGTTAATAAATCCTAGCATTTCTCAGGTCAAATCCTGCAGTAGTGAGTAGCTATGAATGGATCCTATTAATCGGGTGGGAGGGGGGCGGAAATGGAGTGCATGACTGCTCTGACAACCTGAGGCTACCACAGGTTTAGAACTAGCCACGCTTAAGGGGTGAGCTGTACTCTTTGGTGCCATTCTCTAACTAAGAATGGGTTAAGCAGGTTTAACCCTTAAAAGTGCTGCAGATGATTTTAGAGTGCTCATACCATTCTGTTTCCTTTTGTTTTATTTTTAAACAAGGGTGCGATATTTAATATGACTTAAAATCACATAATGAAATGGACTTCCAGTGTTCCCATGTTTTCATTTACACTTGCCATTTTCCTTGTAGAGCAGAAGTTACTTTTTGTTCATAAAAGTTCATGCTCCATAAATCGGCTGAAGTTCTACTCAGTGCCCTTGTTATGAATCCAGTTAAGAACAACAACAACAACAATAAAAAAAAAAAAAAAAAAAAAACTATGCTACCAAGTTACTCCAAAGAAAGATTTCACAGAAGCAGCAAACCATAAAAAAGATTAAGGAGATTTCTCTAGGAAATCTATTTTTACTTTTCTATTATTTTTAGAATTTTTAAAGTCTGATGTTTGTCCAGTCATACTTTTTATTAAGGAAGGAAAATGGAGTGAGGTTGATGTAATTTGTTTAGGAGATTCTTAAACCCAAATAAATCTACACTCCACGTGACATGTAAAAAGCTTGGTTTACTTCAATCCTATTTAATCAGTGCTGGGAACTTAGAGTGGTTTTATTTCGTTATTTTGGTGGGGATTTTTTATTTGTTTGTTTGTTTGCTTTATATTGTTGATATTAATGATGTTGCTGTTTTATTTGGAAGCCCATAAAAGGAGTTACCATTAATAAAGTGCTTCTGACACCGTTTTCTGTTAATGGGGCAATATTTCAGAGGTCAAGAAAGTATTAATTCAAAAACTGAAGTGGTATGTTTAATTCTTAAAAGAATGTTTTCCTTTTAAATAACCATGGGTTTGGGGAAGAATATACAGGTATCAAAATGGGTCTGTAGAGGAAAGAATCACTTTTATTACCCATTTCTCAAGTTTTGTCAGGTACAAGAATGTTTTTAACATAGCTTTTGTTATTTTTCTTTTAACTTGTCTTTTTCTGTTCACACACACACAAATATATATATATATATATTGTCTTAGATATGGACTGCTGAATTTTAGAACTAGGAAGACTCCTGAAATCCAATCCCTTTGTTATTTTTAGATTAATAGCAAAAGCCCAGAGAGGCCCAACTCCTGAAAGGGCTGACAGGTCTTCTGACCTTTATTCCTGTGTATTTGTCTCCTGTGCTGTGCTCTCTCACTCTGTGGCTCAAGGTGACTCTGATTATATCTCCAATTTAACTGGAAATTTGGGGTAACTAGATTAGAATCCTATGCTTCCCTGGGGATGTCCACAAAAGTAGCCTTCATCTTCCGAAACCACCTTCTTATAAATATTCAATGATTTTGTTCTCTCTTCAAAACCTAATCAAAATGTCCAGTTAAACTGCTCTGCTAACAATTGAGGAAGAGTTATTTCATTATCTTCGCTGAATTTTCAAGCATTCTTTTGAAGAGCTGTTCTTTTTAAACCAACTGTCACAGAGATATTTTGTATAGGTCAAGAGATCTTGAAGCATTCGAGATGCATAGAGGAGAAAATCAATAGTGAGAAATTAACCTGGGTGTTGAATACTTCTAAAGAGTGAGTGAAGATTCATCTCAAGTGTTCAGAGAGCAGTCTGGCTGTAGAATTAGAGGAGTCTATAAAAATTCACATTATGTCATTAAACAGTTGACTGGTATTTACAGTTGTACCAAAGAGACAACCTGGGGTTCTGTACACTGGGAAGCCCAGCTGTGCAATGATCTCTTAGGATGCTGTCATCATGTCATTCACTAACTGGGCACTGTCCTTTGAGAAAACCAGAATACTGTATCATCTTAGTGTGGCACACAGGGATCAACAAAGATTGGTCTACTCTCTGAGTAAAAGAATGTTATCTAAGAAATGAACAACCTGTTTAAATGAAGGCAAGCTTGAGATGTTAAATTCAAAATTGGAACTTCAAATTGTCAAGCAATCATTAAATATGTACACATGGGGAACATACATATAGAATAAAATAAAACCTAGAGAAACTGCACATAAGCAAAAGGGCACAGTACAGCCAATAAGCACATTTAAGGAGGCATTTCTGATGCCACTGAAGGCTAAGACTACTTGCTTGAGACATCACTACTACCGTTCTGAAAAGTATAAAAATACATGCTTGCATTTTTTTTATTGGCACAAGAGACTGAACAGTCCTCAGAAACACTTTCATTTCTGCAAATGACATGTTTTGAAAATTGAACAGTAGAGTACACACCTACCCTATTATCAGAATGGGAAGAAAAACATCCTAAAGTTAATCTGACCACAGAAACTGCTACTTCTCCATAATAAAATATACTTTTACCAGAAGCTAGAAAATACTTAATTTTTTAAGTCCTTCTTATGTATTTACAGAGAAAATGCTATGCTGTAAAACAATTGTGAACTATTTGTGGGATTTATACTTTTTCCAGGGCTGAAATAATACCATGGCAATAATAATGTATTGGCTTCTATGTCTACTGTTATTTACTTAGAAATATTAATATGCTCACAAGACTGTTTTTAAATGTATTCGCCATATTAGAAGCCTCCATGAGTAATGCAAGTTCCAGGATTATTTTGTGAATTGATAACATAGAACTTTCTACAATAAATGAATAACACATTATGCAAATGAACTTGCAGTCAATGAAAAAAAAAGTGTTAGGTCATGCTTTCCATGTTTCTTTCAAAACATGAAATTAATACCAATACTCGACACCATTTTCTTCAGGGGCAATTACATGTCTTAGAAGAAGATAACAGTCAAAATACAAGTAAGCAAATATCTACTTTATGCTGCTTGCTTTCAGGTGAAAACTTCTGTTTCAATTTTTTTCCTAGCTATCTCCATAAAGAAAGAGTAAAAAGGCATCTTTTTTTAGAAAGACCAGCATTATGAGGTCTATGACAGACCCTTCAAAAGGACAATGATGCTCTGATTACAGAACTGGTTGTCCAGCAGTCATAGAAGGCCATACCTGTCGCTGGATGACATTCCCATGGCCTAGGACTTCACACACCTGTGACTCAGAAGAGCGTTGATGGCAAGGCCACTCCAGATCTGCTTTTAGCTTTCTCTCTTTCAATATTACAGAATTTCCCAGGGGTAGGTGATTTCCCCATCCCTCCCCTGGGGAGGAGTGCTAAGTTATATATTTCCAGAATTTAAAGCTATCCTAACAATATGACATTGTGAATTTTGATGTTTTATCCCTAGGGACTCACTTTATAAAATTTCTTTAGGCCTTTTTACCCCAGCAGGAATCTAAGGGTATAATATAATTACAGAAACAGGAACTGGAAAGAAGGCATTTTATAAAAATCATGAGAAGGAACACCTCAAAGGGACATTTTCAAGTGTTTCCGTACAAACCTGGGAGTAAATATGAATGAAGGGGGTAAACTGGGTCTCTAGATGTGGGTGTGTATAAACTTCTCCATTCACCTCATCCACAAACTCTACCCTTGCCATCATCATTCTCAGATGACACCATTAGCTGTAATGACTCTCCATGTGTGAAACTGTAGCTAAGAATACTGAAGCGTGACAAGTGGCCAGTCCTTCCCACAAGGCCGACATTGGATGATTGCTCTTTGATTTATGTCTACAGCCTTTGCTTGCAGAACTGGGAGCTGTTTGCAACTCTATTTGGTACACTCGACTTTGGCCTGAAGCTTTTATTCACAGTCACTCATCTCTGCACTTGACAGACCAGACTGGTGTGTCTGGTACTGCAGCCTGTCAGCAACAGCAGTTCAGGCACATGTTTGATACCTCACTTCAGAGAAACCTGGAAACCTTTCTTGCAGCTCCTGCATTAAGCTGTCCCTTCAGCTCATGGCACAATAGCTTCCTGGGGTTTGCACAGTCCTCCACTCTCCTCAGTGCCACAGAGTGAAACTACAGAATGGCCAAGTTTCTGAATCTTAGTGTTCATGATTTTATTCTGACATCATTCGCTTTGGAGTGGGAGTTCTTTATAACTAAGTGGCATCTATCTTGGTTACCCAGAACAGTCTTGGTTTGTGCCTGTTGTTCTGTGTAATTATTAACAGTGCCCCCCTTTTACTCTGGAGTGTCCTGATTTGGATAATGAGTTACATGTTCTCCCTACTGGTAATCTGCCTGAATGTTTGCTTCATGATTTCTCCATGGAAAGTTAGAACATCCTTTGTGTGTTAGTGCCTACAGGGAATCAGCTTAGACTCACCCTCTCCCTTCAAACAGGATCAAATTAAAACCAGTTTATTGATGACCCTATTGCATTCACATGGTTCTTTACTAGTTGCTTCATGGAGTTTGTTTAAATGGGAAGTTCTTATATCCAACCAAATCTTTTTGCTGAGTTAAGACAATTCTAATTTAAATGGATTCTTTTTCATCTTTTAAAAAATTTACTCCTGGGGCTGGGGCTGGTGCTCAGTGGTAAAGTGCTTGCCTAGCATGTGTGAAACATTGGATTCGATTCTCAGCACCACATGTAAGTAAGTAAAATAAAGGTCCATTGACAACTAAAACATTTTTTTTTTAAATTTACTCTTGTCCCGTCCATGTCCTGCGTGGGGGGTTGAGTCAGAGTTCCTCTGCGTGGAGTGAACTGGCTGCGAAATAAAGCTAAGAAAAAGAAACGGCGAAGAAATCACACAACATGGAAGTAATTTTGAAAAGCGGGGAAAGGATGACTCTAGAAACTTAGTGGCCGAGCTTCCACACTGGGAAGAGGGAGAGCAAGCGCTAGTGAGCGAGCCCGTATTTGGTTTGTTTATACAAGGGAACCTCAAAGGTTTTCTACAGATGTTCCTGGACAACTAAGGCAAGAGGTGGGCTGTCCAAACCCAATGGGTTACGCCCAATTCCGGAGCTATGAGAGCTGTCCTAAAGGTAGATGGAGGGCAGAGATCTCACACTTGGGCACTCTCCACACGGGAATGCCAGGATCCGTCCCAAGGTGAGACTTAAGTCCCCCATGGCTCAGGACCGAGCAAAAGACCACTCAAGTAGCTTCACTGGTGGCCACCATACTCCTGTCTCAAAATAAAAAATAAAAAGGACTGGGGATGTGACTTGTGGTTAAGCACCCCTGGGTCCAATCCTTGCTACCAAAAAATTTAAAAAAATTTTTTTTTAATTTTACTTGAAATCAATTAAGTCATTTATTTTATACTTCCCAAGCTATAAACAGTAGATCTTCAACCTGGGTTAATAACCCCATTATTAATTCTAAATATTAAGATAAGATATATTTTCTAATTCATTATTGCTTTTGTGTTTCAAAGGAATACTATATTTATCACCTCATTCTGGCTTATACCTACCTCTATCGTAGATAATATTACTACCCTTATGAAGGAGTGGAGAGTCTCAGATTGGGGGGTGGAGGGTGGAAGGTCAAGGTCACATAGCAAGTTAGCAGAGTCGGCACTAAAATTCAGGCCTTCTGGTACTTAGTTCTGTGCTCCTTCCTTTCTCCATGGTACTTCATACCTCACTACAGGGTCATTTATCCATAGTAAAATCAAATATGAAGTGTATTGAGTTATTTCAAATTAGCATGATCACTTATTCCTTCAACACTTCTGTTTTTAACCCCTTAATTATATTTGTTCTTCTCTGCACCTGTGTTTTTGTTGGTTTTCCCACAAGCTTATTAAAGTAAGAACACCAAACTGAATCCAGGATTAATCCCTCTTAATGAGATTTCCATGGTACTTTTAAGAAAAGAAGTGATCAACGAAAGCTATTTGTATAGTTGTAGATGATAAATCCTAAAGCAAATACTGTGTGCTGTGTGATTGTTAATGAGTTCAGTCCTCAGGGATAAAAACAGCCACTAAAGAAAGATTTTGCATTTACTTTGCAGTAAAGCCTCCAAATTGACCTTCTTCCCATATTCTTATTTCAGAAAGTTCTGTCAGATACATCTCTTAGACATTTGAGACTGTGTGTATTCAATGTGAGTTCTCTCTATGCAGTTTTTCTCTTCTGGGAGTATCTGTTAAACATGTGGATGACCAGATGTATTAGTCTGTTCACACTGCTAAACAACATGCCATAAACTAGGTTACTTACAGACCATAGAAACTTATTTCTCACAATTCTGGAGGCTGAAAAGTTTAAGAAAAAGGAGCAGGTAGATTTAGAGTCTGATTAAGGCCCAATCTCTTATAGACAGTGTCCTCTTCTGTGTCTTCACTGGCAAATGGGATCTCAATTATAAGAGCACAAATCCCAATTACAGACGCTCTGCCCTCATGACCTGCTAGACTTCCAAGGACCCACCTCCTAATACCATCATCTTGGGCATTAGGATCTCAACGGATGAATTGAGGGAGATAAAAAATATTCATAGCATAGTACTAGGTTTTATCCCACATCTACTAAATGAGAATTTCTGGATAAGGTTACTAGATACAGATAATTCTACAATCAAAGAGATAATAAATTGCTTTGTGCTCCAGCTTGCTCGCAAATATAGACAGCAGATGTTCAAAAGAATGGTCAGTTGTAATCCAAAGCTAAATTTAAACTGAGAGAAACAAGTGTGAGAATATTTTATTTCAAAACTCCTCCAGCTTTTATTAGGTCAGCTGTATTAAACTTTAGCATTTAAGCACCTTGGGGAATTACTGAATCACAAGCTACTGGACTGCATCCCTCTGACTGACTGATTTTTTTCCAGGCTGGGAAGGGATCCAGGAATTTATATTGCAAACAAGATTTTAGATGATGATGATGCTAATGGTCAGGAACCCACACTTTTGAAAGCAACTGGCTTGGACCATTTTGAAAATATCTTTTTAAAAATGATTTTGCTAATGTTGAATATGTTTAGAAAGCATTGATATTATATAAATGCTATGTAAAATAACATTTATATAATGTCAATGAAAATTAAAAATGGACATAATTCAGCCTAATAAGTATTTATAGCCAGAAGCCTTTCTTGCCATAAAGCTGGTTTTAAAACAGATCACAGAGCTGGAAGAACAAAAATAGGCACTGTTATAGTTTGGAAATGAGGTGTTCCCAAAAAGGTCATGTGTGAGACAAGGCAAGAACTTTCAGAGGTTAAATTGTTAGATTGAGAGTTGTAACCAAATCAGAGAATTAGTCCACTGATATGGGTTAACTGGGTGCTAACTGTGGGTAAGTAGGGTATAACTGGAGGAGATAGGTCACTGTGGATGTGCCTTTGGGATTTATATTTTATCCTTGGAGAGCAGAGCTCTCTCTCCTTCCTGGTTACATGTCCTGAGCTGCTTTTCTCCACCAAACCCTTCTGTCATGATGTTCTGCTTCACTTTGGGCCCAGATCTATGGAATCCACTGATCACTGATTGAACCTCTGAAACTGGGAGTCAAAATAAAATTTCCCCCTCTATATTGTTCTTATCAGATCTTTTGGACACAGCAATGAAAAAATTAACTAAAGCAAGCAGTATTATGGTATCACTTAAATTTCTCAGTTTAATATAATCTCAATGAATAGATCAAGACCCCTACCTTAAATGTCTGACCTTGAACATTACATTAATAATTTAATTATTACTGTCCCTTCCTCTGAACTGTCAGTGAACTCTATACTATTATAAAAACAGTACTAAAAAATCAAAAGAAGGCATAATTCAATTTAATAATTACTCCATATTGTTTTCTCGTATATCAGTCCTTCTACTCCAGACCATGCTGATTCTCAAATTCTGTCCTGAGAAAAGAAACATTAATTTATAATGGCAAATACCTGGCCAAGCTCACTTTAAATACATGGTATATATAGGACTTATCTATGGTACCCCTGTTTTTAAACTTTTTAAAAATTTGTTCTTTATCTTTATTTATTTTTATTTGATGCTGAGGATCAAACCCAGTGCCTCACACATACGAGGCAAGCGCTCTACCACAGAGCTACAGCCCCAGCCCTAAAATTTGTTCGTTTTAGTTATATATATGACAGTAGAATGTATTTTGACATATCATACATACATAGAATATAACTTACCATTCTTGTAGTTGTACATGATGTGGAGTTACTCTGGTCGTGTATTCATATACGGAAATATGAATGTTATGTCCTATTCATTCTACTGTCTTTCCTTTCCCAACCCCCCTTCCCTTCATTTCCCTTTGTCTAATCCAATGTGGTTCCCCATTTTTGAAAAGTGCTGGAAGTTTAATTAAAATTCACTTAAGTGTAACAATATCTAACTATGTTTAACTCAGTTCAGTGACTTTATTAGAAATAGTTTCACAAGGAAAAGATGAACTCTGAATTTATATGTGTTAGAACTGTGACTCTCTTAGATTTGTAACTTTCTTTTCATTGAAAATAAATACTAAGATATTCTTTGAAAGTTATTTCTACCCATCCCTGTTTTCAAAAATAAAGATTAATTTAAATTTTTTTTTTCATTTCAGTGTATTTAAACTTCAGCCTTTATTGGCACACAGAGTAAATCCTCTGTATTATCTTCCTTCAATTTTTTTGTTATTATTGTATATACTAACTATGCATAAGAGAACGTATGAAAAAAGATGTTTCACTTTACTGGTTTGCTATTCAAATTTCTATCACCGATTGTTTCTTATGTCGTGTATAGTATACTTATGTGCCAATAATCCAAGCCACGTGAGTTCAGATTTTATGGTGAAAAAAAGAAAAAGAAAAACCCAGCAGATGCAAAAACTCCTTTCAGGATCAAAATCTAAACATTGCATCTCAAATCAAAAGGATAAACTTCTATGATCAGGGCTTTCAATGCTTGTTTTAAGAAAAAAACTGGAGTACTCTCCACCTCTCCCCATCAGACTAAAGAAGGATTAAAGGAAGGTGGGGAACAGTCTGGGGGATGGGGATGGGAAAGAGAGAAAGAAACAGCCATGCTTCATTTTCCTTAAGATGATTTTTTTTTTTTAATGTTCTAGAAATAACAGCAGGGAAGGGTCGGAGTGACTGAGATGTCAAAGAAATAATCTCACAAAAGAAATGCTGCACTTGAAGCAAGAAGCCGCTTCTCATTAATGTCTACCCGCTAGCAAGTGGTGAGGGTCAGGCACGCACAGTCTCCAAAACTGCTTTCAGTCTGCAGACAAGGATTTATACAGAATGGGGAGCTCAAACAAGTATTAAGTAACTATGCAGACTCAGTCACGGAAATGTTTAAAATAAAACAATCGCTGGGGCAATTCATCTGGGTAATAAATGCCTCCGCTTGCGAAAGGGATACGGAGCTGAGGTTCTTTTATTGCAAACGACAGGAAAGACTTAACCGGAGGAGAGCTAATGACCTTGTTTCTACATTCCTCAGACTTCAGTCGGCTGCCAGAAAACCGCCCGTGGGGTCGAGGGTTTAAAATGGCCAGCGAGAAAGGCTACGGGAGGGAAAATGTGCTGCATCTTCCTCCGTGACTGCTCTGAAGATGTTGATGGATATCTCCGCCCTGGAGCGCAGGGACCAGCGCCTGCTCCAGGGGTTGAGCCCCTGAGAAGCACGCTGGGCTCTTCAAGAAATCATTGTTCTTCGCTTATTTCTTTTAAAATTCTCCCTTATTTCTGTCAACACTCAGTAGAAGTCCATCAAGAAAGTTAGGACCTCAGAGGAGGGAAATTCCTTTGGTGACTTGGAGAAGTAGAGGACTTCTTGTTAGACCGAAGAGAAATATTAGAACAGCAACCCCCCAGCGTTCCTTTGCACACACATCATGCTTTGTGTGTCTCTTCTCCAAATCTAGGATGAACTGTTTCAGGTTGTGTCAGCAGTTAGTATTTCTCTCTGAGTATTCAACCGCTGCAAGAGTGAGGCTTTGCATTAGACCCAAAGATTTAAAGAGCTAGGGGAAAAAAAAAAAATGTCTTGTTAGTTGTCAAAAAAACAACTGCCAAAGCCCTGCTTTCCCATTTGAAGTTCTGCAGATACTTAATCCCTTTAAGCCTTCCTTTCAGGGTTGTGGGGAAAACACGATGATGAGCATGAAATTGTTTTGTAACTTACAAGCCTAAATGTAAATGAAAGCTGTTAGTATTTAATGGAACCCTCTCCTCCACCACTTTACAACCTAGCAAAGTGATTCCAACAAGAACCATATAATTTCTCGTGTAAATCACATAATTTTTGAGAGTAAAATGGTGTTATTAATAATGATGGTGAGGGGAGCATGCACACGTGTAATCCCAGCTACTTGGGAGGCTGAGACAAGAGGATGACAAATTATGAGCCAACCTGGGCAATTTAGCAAGACCCTGTCTCAAACAAAACAAAATTTTTAAAAAGGAGGGAGCAACTGGGGATATTCTTCCGTGATGGAGCGCTTTCCTAGTACGCCTGAGGCTCTGTGTTCAGTCCTAAGAACCAGAACTGGGGAAAGTGATGTATATGGTTATCTTCATCTTAAAAACAATGAACAAAAAATTCATGGACAAGAAGGAATATTAAAATAGAATCCACATGGGCAGCATTTAAGGGTACACAAAGTGGATTTGGGTTTGAGTACTTGGATTCTTATTGGAAAGTTCTTTGAAATCAAGGATGTGGCTTTATTTTGTTATTGAGCATGAAGCTTAAGCTAAAACAGAATTGTTCATACATTATCATGGTTAGATTACAATATCTAAGCTATTCACTGCTTGAAGTGTCCCTTTATTCATCGTTTCAGGGTTCAGAAAATAACACCACAATAACCAGTTTAATTTAAAACATGTAAATAAAAACCTGATAAAGAAGATACTTTAGAAAGGAAATAGAATCTTCTACTCTGTTTGATAGGCAGTTATATAACTTAATTAAAAAGTAAGGAAAATGAAAGAAGATCTTATAAAGCAACTGCACTATTAGATACTTTCCACAATATTAAAATGGTTATTTTGTAATTTGTTTTATGTCTATTGCCAATAAAACTATGTTCTACTTGATGAATGAAGAGTTTAGAAAGAGGCTACTGTCACGGAATTTAGCAATAAAACAAAATAGTGAAGAAGATATTGGTTTTTTATTGCCAATTTACTTCCGTTTGCTTTGACAATGGTAATTCCTCCATCAACGTGCAGTAATAATGCCTGATAAGCTTACCTGATAAATACACCCCATGTTCAGAATGTGTCTGTTCGATGTTACTGCATCCTGAGACAAAAGAAATTGGGGAAGGGCTGCTATGAAATGAAGCCCTTGTCGACAATTTGTTCCTCATAAGCTGTATTGCAGGCCTAGCAAAAATGAGACAATGAATCATCTTGTTTATAACCAAACAAAGCAATCAAAACCAAACAAACAAAAGACTAAGGTTCCAAAATGTTATCCCAGGAACAGACGTGTGGAGACAGAAATGAGTTAATCTAAAATATGTGTGTATTGGATGCCTGAAACTATTTTCATGTGTTGAATGGAGTTTTATTCAGTTATAAAGAACAAAATTATATCATTTGCAGGAAAAAAGATGGAACTGGAGGACCATAATTTTGAACAAAAAAAGTTAGGCATAGAAAAGTGCCAGATATTTTCTCTAATATGCAAAAGCAACTCCACAAAATTAGAAGGGAGACCAGTAGGGTAGAGGGAAGGGATCACGGGAAGGAAGAAAAGAAGGTGGGGGAGGTATTTTGAAGCAAAATTGATCAAATTATGTTTTTATGTATATGCAAATATATCACAGGGAAACCTACCATTCTGTATAATTAATATGCACCAATAAAAAGTACTTTTTTACTGAATGGAGGAATGGATGGCAGGAATAATGCTTACTTCCCTTCTCCATGTTTCCCATAACTCAACCTTGGAAATGGAAAGCAGAAAGAAAGGAAAATGAAAGAAAGGAAATAAGAATCAAAGAGAGAGAAAAGTAATCAAAATGGAAACCCCCACTCTAAAGCTTAAGGAATGCAGCTTAACTGCATGTTTTGATATGATACATAATTTTAAAATTGTTACTTCAAGGGAAAAAATGAGGCACAAGCAAAATAAGTACCCCACTGGGAAGTGGGCAGGGAAAAAAATTCTTCATAAAAGAGCACAAATCCTTGTCTACATAGAACCTCTACTGACTCTTCACCTCTCCATGTAGCTCCCCCATTGGAGAGAGCACAGGTCATAGAAAAAGTCTCCTGTTCTGTGTCAGACATGCTGATTCTTTACCCCATTCTTTTTTTTTAATATTTATTTTTTTAGGTGTAGATGGACACAACAATGCCTTTATTTTTATGTGGTGCTGAGGATCGAACCCAGGTCCCACCCATGCTAGGCGAGTGCTCTACCGCTGAGCCACAATCCCAGCCCCTTTACCCCATTCTTAAATGCATTTAGTAATAATGTTCACTAAGGATTAATAATAGTTGGAGAAAGGAATTTGAGGAAAAAAAAAAACCTCCAAGATAAGATAGGAAGACTATAAGCATATGGAGTTCCTATTTAGTTGATGGAAATGGCAACTATAAGATATTAAACTGAGTCACTTGAGAGAGATATTCATCTTAATGTCTGGCATCTCAGAAAATCCAAGGCAGGAGTGGCCCACTGTATTTTAAGACCCTTCACTGTCCATGAAATGAGTACTAATTCCTTCCCAGAGAGCCCCGGGCTACCAGAAACTCAGTGAGAGGAAGAAACAGAGGGAGCTATGTAAGTGCATTTATCCAGTATTTTCACATTTATCCACTTGTAAGCAGGAATCAGTGATCTGAAAGCCATTCAGGGTAGTGACATTGATTTCTAAAACTAATTAAGCAGCAAGAAATGCATCAAACTGAGAAAGGAGTCATGTCTAAGGCAAACACTGGGCTATAATGCAATCATAAAATGCTTCAGAAATAAGTGGAGAAGGCTTACTGAATGTTCTTGACCTATAAACTTTCCTTCATTTTGCTTATACTACTGAATTACATAAATGGAAAATGAGCAAAAGCAATGGTTGTTGTAATTACTTTCTTTTCTTAATAGTGACTATTTTGACCTGGTATAAATTAATATTCTTACACTTTAAGGCACATTGCATTTGACCAACTGTGCTTATTCTAAATCACTGCAAGGGGAACAAGGCTTACTATGCATTTAGCAAAGCTGCTTTTTGTGTTTGTTTCCAATCCCAGTGTCACCAACTCTAATTTTATAAAATTTAGGCTTTGCTATAGCTATATAACCGCAGGTAAAAGACCTAATAGGTATAATTTAGGATATTCATTCTTAAATTGAGCTGTACTCTAATACCCTTTACAAATGGAAACTCTGTGATTTAAAAATAATAAAGTCAAAAAGGGTATCCATATTAGACTATAAGAGTTTAATCTGGAGAATATGAAACATTTTCTCTCATTTGTAGGGCTGAGATAAGAGTAATCAGCTGTGATGTTAGATTGAGCAAAGTAATGCAAAAATGAGATGGCTGGCAAGCTATTAATTCTGTAAGATATTGATTAATTCATGAATCAAATATTTATTGAGTGACTAGGTTGTAGATTCTAATAATATAAGTTCATAAAAACCTACAATAATGCTTCATGGCAAATCTTTCTCCTATGATGCTGTTTACATAATCAAATTTATCAGAAAGCTAGTCAAATACTCTTTGTGCCCTGCCAGTGTGCCGAAAATCCTCTTAGAGGAATGCAAAACCACAGCCAGATGCAATGTTTAAAGGAAAAACCTTCTTAATTTCAGTCTCCTTTACTACTGTTTTTAAAATAAGATAAAAAGAAAATATTGAGTTTTTGTTGTGGGGGGGGGGAGTGTTTGTTTGTTTGTTTTGTTTTTTGGTACTAGGATTGAACCCCAGGGCACTCAAACACTAAGTCATATCCCCATCCCTTATTTTTGACTTTGAAACAGGGTCTCACTAAGTTGCTGAGGCTGGCTTTGAACTTGCAATCGTCCTGCCTCAACCTCTCAGGCTTCTGGGATTACAGGGGTGTGCCACTGTGCCCAGCTGAGTACTTTCAAAGTCTTAACTCTTAAAAAATAAAAATATCCACTTTTCCTCACTCCAGGAAGAAAATTAGGAATACACATCCTTGGGAGTAGAAACTACTTTTCTTCCTTTTCCTAAATATTCCCTTCTTGCCCAACCAGATGACAAAAGAGCAGTTTTACCCTTGAAGTTGTGACAAGAAATCATGGAGAGGGAAGCAGTTACCAGCTCCTTGTCTTCATCAGTGACATCATATTAATTTATTAACAGCATATAAAATGCCACAATTTCTACATTTTTTAAGTTAAAGCATCTTGACATTTTTCCTAAAGTAATATAAGTTTCACTCACTTGTACTCTGATAAATTTTCTCAATAGCATGCAAGGAGATGGATATTATAGCTGCAGTTATTCCTGAGAATTGAGGATACCCTGGTTGTGACTACTGGAAAGCATCAGGCATGTGAAGGCCATCTGCCTTAGTCTATTTTGCAGTGCTATAGCAAAATATCTGAGGCTGGGTTATTTTATAAAGAAAATCAGTTTATTTACCTCATCATTTTGGAGACTGAAAGTTCAAGATCAGGCAGCCCCATTTTCTTGGCCTCTGGTAAGGATCATCTTCTCTGCCACAATTTAACAGATGGCATCACACAGTGGGAGCACATGAAAGATATGGAGAGAGAGGTCACTTGATGAGAGAGAAAAGACCCAGGAGGGACCAGGCTAGTTCTTTAATAACAATCAGTTCTTGTGGAAACTAATTCATTCCAGTGAGTCCTAACCACCCCATAAAACCAGCATTAATTCTTTCAAAGGGTAGAATGACCCAATTACCTCCCCTTATAAACTCCTTCCACTTTTGAATACCATTGCATTGGGGACCAAGCTTCCAGCACAGAAACCATTGGAGGACAAATTATATCCAAAGTATAGCACCACCCACACATCACAAGACTGAGAACAGACACCTCAGTGAGTTACTGGTGTATTCAGTCATCAGCCTTTGCCCATCTTTACTTCTCAGAATCCCTGGATTCTTCCAGTACAGAAGAGGGTTAAAGGCTGGCATCAGTGATTTTTCTCCCAGAGAAAATCCCGAGAAAACAGTGCACATCCGACTGAAAATACAAGACCATGCATTCTCTTCCAATATTATGATAAAAATCAAAGAACAAAATCTTGCTACTGAAGCAATGCTTCTGAAAAAGACTAATTCAAACTCTTAACTATTAGATGTTAACTAACTCGGAGGCAATTCCTCTACCGCCACTAAATAGGCTTCCATTTTTCATTCACTGGCTTTAAATTTCTCTTAAAAGAGACATATTTAACAGCTCATTGATATTTTTCAACTGGGCAGGAAATGTGCCACTTGTACCAGTCATTGGAAAGGGAAGACGATTATCCCAATTGGCGATTTTAACCAATCCAGTAAGTAAATAGCCTGGGCCTAATCTTTATAGGCCATTAAACTGTGCAGTGCTTGATAAATACTCCTGTGTGACTGTGCTAAAGCAAAACAAAGGGCACTGCTGGATAACAAGACAGCTGCAAAAATTAACATGAGATCCTAGAGGAGATTGGAGTTTCAGGATCACAGAAACTATCCTGGCAAGAGAGATACCTGTTAAAATAGAGTCAGGATTATTAAAAGAACAAGAAGCTGCTGTAGAAACATTTAAAACATTCTACAGTCAATTTTTAGATAAGGAACATTGCCTGAAGTTAAGTACAGTAAGATAACTGAAAACTATGGTTGTACTTTTATCATTTGAGATTTACAGTCTAAGGGGAAAAGCAGGATAAAATATAAGCCTCATCCAAATGTTGTATCAAAGTCTTGCAATTAACTTCCCATTATCAGAAACAAAACTTTGTGTCATAGGGATTTTAAAGAGGGATATTGGGCTGGGTGCCGTGGTGCACACCTGTAATCACAGCAGCTCGGGAGGATGAGGCAGAAGGATCGAAAGTTCAAAGCCAGCCTCAAAAACTTAGCAAGTCCCTAAGCAGCTTAGTGAGACCCTGTATCAAAGTAAAAAATGAAAAGGGCTGGAGATGTGGCTCAGGGGTTAAGTGTCCCTGGGTTCAATTCATGGTACAAAAATAAATAAATAAAAAGGAAAAAGAAGAAGGATATTGCTCCAGGGAATGATGGAGTTTGGTAAATTAGACCCAGAATCTTCCAATAAACTTAGAATCTCCTTTTTCATCCAATTGTAAAATCCTTGCCAGAAGCAAGAACAATCTCTGTGCTAATCATAGTTCCAAATGGGCTAAAACTGAAGGAAGTTAAAGAGAGCAGCACAAATCTAGAGGGCAAAGGGACTGACATATGAAAAGAAATGATTCAAAGATTCTAAAATGTCCAGCTCTGCAGACTAACAACCAAGAGGAGATGTGATTGTCATTGGAAAATGTCCACACAGTAAACAACAGTCAGAGTCATTACTGAATTGAATAGAAGGAATACATTGGAGTGAAATTGAGAACAGAGAAATGTGATCTAAATATCTGTGATGAGAAGAGCTGACAGTGAAACATCTCCCCAGGGGTAAAATTATGAGACATCTCCTCAGGAGGTTTTGAAAGGTCAGTCTTTGCCATGACCCAGAAAAGCATTTTTCCAATCTTCTGGATTGGAAAAGGTCCTCTTAAAAGAGCCAGGTCATATTTTTTGGAAAGAATAATTGTGTAAAATTTCTCTCAGATAAAGAGAAGTCCATGGTGAAAATCAAAACAAGAAGACAATTTTGGAAAAAGTGGGAAAAAAAATGGAAGCCATGAGAAAGGGTGAGGTCATAGGCAAGTTGAGAAGTGGTAAGAAACACCACCCTGTCTGAACCCTTCAGAAAAAATCATGACAAACCTATTACCAGCAACAAACTTCTGCAGTGGTTCTGTTGAAAGGATAGGCATCAGCCTGATTCATCTGCATGACTTGGTTCTTTGTAGCAGTAACTTCACAGTTGGTGACAACTGCCTATGAATTCTTTGTGTCTTTAAACTAAAAAAAAAAAAAAAGAAAGAAATTCTTTAAAACCACAGGAAGCCAGTCTTTGTAATATTCTCATTTTTTAACTGATACTTAATAGAGTAGTGGTTCAGAACACAAGCTTGGCACCAAACAGACCCCAGTTGAAATTTCAGATCTGATATTTTCTTTGTGACTATTAGTGTAACTTTTCAATGACCCAAGCTCAACTGAAAAATGGGATAATAATATATATGTTTAGCAGTCAGTGTTCATGATTGCAAAAAATTACACTGGAAATTTCAAGCAAAAAAGGAATTTGTTGGAAGGCTATTACAGAGCTCAGAGATCTAGCCATAGAACCAAGTAAGAAAATGAATGAAGGGCTGGGGTTATGGCTCAGCGGTAGAGCTTGCCGAGCACATGCGAGGCCCTAGGTTCGATCCTCAGCACCACATAAAAATAAATAAATAAAGATATTGAGTCCAACTACAACTAAAAAGTAAACATTAAAAAAAAAAAAAAAGAAAATGGATGAGAACTATGGGAGGGAATCACACAAAGTCAGGGACATGGTTATGCTTCAGAAATTGTTTGGATAGGGTGTCATCGTATGGAGTGCTGCCACCGCTGCTGCTGAACCTACACTGTGAAACTCTGCTGCCACTGGACGTTAGATGCTGCCTCCATCCACTCTGATTTTTGCCACTGAAAGGTGAATTCTGGAAGATCCGTGCATCTTGTTGCTCTCACTTAAGATTCTAATTCCCCACTGGAAGCATCGATTGGCCAACCCTAGACCATGTGTCTGGACTATAATGAACACAAGGGACAGAGAATGAGTACCTGATCCTCTTTAGTAGAAGGTAAGGCTGAGCCTCCTGTGGAAATTTGCATAATAGGTGATTTCCTCCAGATCAGAAAGAGGTTTGAAGGCTGAGAAGCCAGAAAAAAGAAAACCCGTACTTCAGTTCACTTCTTTATCCACCAAATTTTGCCTTTTAAAACTTCTTCCAAACTTCCCACCTAATGAAAAATGGCTATATTTATATAGTCCAAAGTACATAAACCTCCTCCCAAAATGAACACATTGGGTTTTGCACCAACTGAATCCAAGTTCATCCAGGCTCTCTAAATGATTCTAACCCTACTAAGTTCTACCACAATTCCACCTCAATATCCAGCAACAAACATACCAAATTTTAACATGAATAAACTCTACGCCTACAATGTTAGAAAGGGAGAAGAATGAAAAAGAAAACTGCCAAACATGCAAATATCTATCTAACCTAAATCTATCAGGTTCTGGAGTTCAGAGAGTAAGAGGTCAGATAGCAAGATATGTTATATATACACTTCATGCAAAGAAGGAAATCCATAGTCTTCATATTTATGACTGGTCACTAGGCCACAGATAAAATTGTATTTCCTCTTCCATAGCCCATTTACTGCCTGGAATTCTTTTTCCTGGTAAGTTCACCCAATTCTTTGGAATTTCAGTAGCCCTTACTTCAGTATTATCTTGGTACAGTAAGAGAGAGTACCCCAGAACATACCATAAATATAAAAGCAGCAGCTCTTTTACCTTGATGCTCAGAATCAATCACCACAGTTTAACACCAAAATCCTATATGCCAATGGCATGAGAAGACCCAAATGGCCAGGTGGTGGTCTAAGTTTCCAACTCAAGGGAACCATTGTTTTGTTTTCTTAGCAGACACACTCATCCCTTGAGTACTTAAGCACCCAGGTATACTTAAGCATTCCAGGGTGTAGGAATAGAAAAAAAAATTGAATAGGTTATTAGGTAAATTAATTATATTCCTTGATTCCAAGATATATGTATCCTTGCTGGAAAAGGCATAATAACTGGTCCAAGAAAATACATTTGCTATCAGCCTATATATAGCATGTAGCAAGATGTTATATACCTCACTGGCACAGTAACTAAATCTTCAATATGCCTATTAATAAAGCCAACTGCTTCTGGATGATAGGGAACATATGAATGTCAAATAAATAACTGAGTATTAACCCATTGCTGTTCTTAATTTACTATAAAGTCAGTTCTCAGTCATATGCAAAGTTGTGTGGGATACTCTGCATAAAAGCTCTAGCAAATTCATGACTATCAGGAATCAAATCAACAGCAACACAATCAGTCATTGATCATGACATGTGTAGGTGCTTACATGGTGTCACTGTCTTTCCAGACTTAATAGATAGCAGCTATGCTGCTCAGAATTCCTCCCACTGGAAAGTCTTAACTTTGTCACTCTTTCAGGTCCCAACTAACTGGGGATCTAACTGCACTTCTGGCCCATGCAAGCTTCAGCTTCAGAGTACCAAGACAAGCTCAAAACATTTCCTCCTTATTAATATAGTCCTAGAGAACTCCCATGAGGCCATATATGTTTTCTCAGTTGTAAAATGCCATTTAGAAAGTTGTAAAGATTAAATAAGCAACTGTGGCACTTAGTACAGAGTCTGACATGAAATAAAAACAACAAAATGAAATCCCCATTTTTGCCAAAGTACATCTTTAGATAAGAGCCAATGTGTTTGGGATTCCTCCTTTCCTTATTTTTTTCTCCTCTATTTTTTTTAAATAACCTGTCTTACGGCACACAGATTCTCCTTCTGTTTGATTAATTAAGCTGTTGAGTCTTTCTATTGTATTTTTTACTTCATTTATTAAATTTTTCACCTCCAGAGTTTCTGTTTGTGTGTGTGCAAGGGTGCACGTGCATGCATCCATCTGGGGGGGGGGGGGGGGGGGGGGGGGGGCATTCAATCTCTATGTTAAATTTCTCTTTTATTTTTTTCCTGATTTTATGAAGTTGCTTCTCTCTATTTTCTTGACATTTGCTGAGCTTCCTTAAAACAATCTTTGTCCAGCTCTTCATAACTTTCCATTTCTTTGTGGTGGTTATTCATGCTTTATTTTGTTCATTTAGTGTTGCAATCTATCCCTGATCATTCTTGGTCCTGCAGCTATACATAGGATCCGCCTATTTGAAGCAGTAGGAGCCAGTTTTGCTGACTTTTGCAAACTGGGTTTGTCTATAAAATCTGTTTATAGTCAACACATCCAGAGATTCTGGGCAGGCTGTCTGGCAAGTGGTCTTCCTGCTGGGTTCTTCAGGCAGGCTAGTCTAGTGCGTTGGTCAGCAGGTGAACAGGTCTGTCTCTTGTATCCACGTGATTGAACATGGATCCTGGGTTTGTGAATATGGGACTAGAGCCTGTATCTGATGAGGCTATCTTAAAGTCTGGGTCTTGTAAGGTCTAGCCTGGTGTTGAGACAGGCCTGAAGCTTGAGTTTATGGACGTGGGGTTGGGTTCTGGGCCCATAGAGAATGGACTGGAGTTTAGGTCTACAGAAATGGGCTCTGGAGCCTTAATCCACAGCTACTGCCCTGGCACTTGGACTAGCCATGGTCCCTGGGTCCTCAGAAGAGTTTAGGGTCACAGAAACCGGCTTGGAGTCTGGAACTAGCAAGGTGCTGAGTCAGGCAAGGATCCTGGGTCCATGGAAGCTGGTCTAAAGCCTGGTGTCATGAGTCTGGTGTCATGAGGATTGGATCCATGGAGACTGGCCTGAAGCCTGATTCATGGAGGCCAGCTTGAGGTGAGTGAATACAAGTGCTGACAAGAAGCTAAGTATATGAGAGCCTGCCTTGTTCCTGGAACTACAGGGGCTGTCCTAGAACCTGGGGGGATGACCCTGGAGTCTGTGCCTGAGACAGCTTTATCAGCACAGGGGTCTACTGGAATGTGCCTAAATTATGGGTCTGCTGGTACATGGGACTATAGGAGTGAATCTGAAGGACAGAGCCACAGGGACTGGCCTGGAACCGGAAGGTCTGGAGTCTGAAAACAGAGGAATTGACCTGGCATTAATGTGAACCTGAAGTTTGGGACTGTGTGGGCTAATCTTGATCTGGGATAGTATGGAATCTGGGGCTACAGGTGCTGGCCTGGCACTAGAAAGGCCTGGAGCCTATATCCACAGGGGATTGCTGGGATGCTGCATCCATGGGTACTGGCTTGATTACTAGGGCCGTGAAGGCCTGACTGGTGTAGAGTAGCCCTAGACCTTAAGTCGCAAGGATCAGTTTAGCGCAGAGGGCTCTCCAGAAGCTGAAGCTGCTAGGGGCATCCTGGAGATTGAGTCTGTGGGGACTACACTAGTACTAGACTGGGCCAAAGCCTACATCTGCTGGGGCTAACCTGGCATTGGAGCAGACCTAGAGACAGTGTCCAGAAGACAGGCCTAGAGCATGGAACTATGACCTGGAGGCCCAATGCACAAGTACTATCCTAGAGTCTGGAGTCAAGGTGGCCTGCCCAGTGCTGGTACTATTAGATTCCCAATATTGGAATCCAAGGCAAAATCCAGTGCTTATTTTCTCCCTTCCTCCACACAAGGATTATCTCTGTCCACATTATGCTTCCTGGGGTTACAGGTGGGGTAACTCAGATAATATAAAGAAGTCATTCCTACGCTCTTTAATGTGTCATTTCTTATTTCTGTGCTATACCTAGCTGCTACATTTGCTCACCTGATTTTCTTAGCCCTTGTGAAGGTATTTTATTTAGTAGATAGTTGTTTTGGTATGTTTTTGAGAAAGAATAAGTATAGAAAGTCCTATTTTGACATCTTATTGACATCCAGCTCTAAGATTTTCAACGTGTAAATAGTTTCTGCATAGGATTTTTTTGTAGAAAAATTCACTTGTCTAGTCTAATAGGTTACCAGGACTCTGTTTCTTCACACAAATCATAGTCTTTTATCAACTGTATCCATCTAGCAGGTCTAAACTATGACACTGAGAAAAGATCAATAAACAGAAGTCACAGAGAAATATCTTAGAATCAGATTGAAATCTCATTGGTGAAGTCTCCACACCTTGATGTCACCATGCTGCCTATATCTCTAGATTTTCCTCCATCAGATCATCTTTTCCCAAACACTGACATAATTACAAAGGGAAGAAATGAGCACAGGAGACATCTGGAGAAACTCAGAAACCTGAAGGTGAGAGACTGCTTGTTACACCTCCTCCTACATGATGTATTCTAGACTGAAGTTTTAGAGTGTCTCTTACAGCAAATGTGTTACTTAATCATAATTTCCCCTTCAACAATCCATTTTAAAATAACTGAATATTTAATTAATTCTCCAGAGAGATGTAAAATATGCCATTTCTGAATTGATTAATGAGTAAAACTTTTACAGTTTTTCTATAACTCTAGTCTTGTTAAAATCAAATGAAAAGGCTCTGAATGCTTATGGTTACAAAATATAAAAGATACTTGAAGGTTAGAGTTGAATGTTAATTACATATATAGGACCACAGACTTCTGGACAGCCTCCATCTGGTTTTCACAACTGAGCTGTCTCTGAATTGAAAGGAGAGGAAACTAATAATAATCTATAATTTTGTAAAAATAAGTAATTATACAGTTGTATGTAGTAGCTCACAGTAAAATAACAATATATGGTGAAAAGATTCTGGCTGTGAAAATGCACAAGACAGCGTTACTCTGGTGAGCAAACTCCTGGGGGTTAACAAGCACCCTGTTTCCCATGGTTGAACAATTCTGCAGTTTCTCCCAAGAACTAGTAAGATGATTAATACATGCTCAGTGCCTACCTGCTATGGTAATATCCTTCATGAGGAGGCTCTATACTAGAGTCTTATCAGCCTCAACCTTGATCTCAGACACTCAGTTTCTGGGAATGAAGAAACTCTTAAACAACACCACTGTGTCACTGCACCTAAACCTGCCCACATAACAGTAACATTATACAATGAACAATATGTACTAATGATGTCAATGACCTAATGTAGCCTAATGGATATAAATAAAGCTGGCAGCTCAGATAAAGAGTCCTTTTACTTTGTCCCTGCACCTTGCTTCTATCTCTCTTTGTTTTTCTTTACAGCTAGTGCTTGAGACAGGGACTCTTCTGGATGGACACATTAATAGGGAAAGGAGTAGCTTACTGCCTGGAACAGGCTTTGACGCACATATTTCATCAGCTGGTACTGACCCCCACTAAGGCTCAAAACCATCATCATCAGGCTAAACATTCTGATTTACTTCTCAGGGCTGAACATGCTAGTAGATTGGGTAGAGAGAGGTGATGGGAGGGGAGTGGAGGGGAGTGGGGGATAGGAAGGGTAGCAGACACTAGTATGGCTGTATGTATAAACGTGGCTGTATAACCAATGTGATCCTGCGATCTGTACACATGGAAAAATAAGAATTCATACCCCGTTTGAATCAAATGTATGATATGCTAAGATCATTGTAATGTTTTGAGCAACTAATTAAAAAAAAAAAAGAATGAACATGCTGTAAGTAATGCTAACCTTGCTGCTTTGCTGGCAGAAATAGATTCTCATTGCCCCTGGTGCCCAGAAAGTGGCTCTTCATATTCAAAAGATTAAGAAGATATAAGTAAGAAGCTTCATGAGGAGCTGAGAGCTCCTGTGCTTGTGCTGCAAGCTTGGTTTCTTTGTCATGATGCCATTGCTAAACTTAAGCTTTATAATTCTCAGCCCAGGCTCTCTTTCCCTCCCATGCCCAACAAGCTGCCCTGCCACAATCCCAGAGCCTCTTGGGTGTGTGGTCCTTTTAAATTATCTGCCCCTGCTCCCACTGCAGCAGGCAGCAGCAATCCCCCCTCCCCCATCTAGATCCTGATTTAACTGAAAGTATGCAACAAATACAGGAGGAAGGAAAATCTCATAATTTAGCTGTTTGTCCTATAAGGCTGAATCCCACTTGCCAATTAGAACATGAACAATTAAATACAAAAAGAAAAGAGAACTCTCCAAAAAGAATATAAACTATCACAGTGGCACACGCCCATAATCCCTGCAACTTGGGGGTCAGGGGGCTGAGGCAGGAGGATTTCGAGTTCAAAGCCAGCCTCAGCAAAAGCGAGGCTCTAAACAACCACAACTGAGTGAGACCCTGTCTCTAAATAAAATACAAAATAGGACTGGGGATGTCGCTCAGTGGTCAAGTGCCGCTGAGTTTGAGCCTGGGTACCAAAAAAAGAATATAAATTAGAACACCATGCTTTCAGAGAACAATCAAATAATCTTCTAAAAGAAAAATAGTTACAACAATTTTCCTTATTTCTTAGCTTCTGCTGGATCTTTAGCTTTCCTTGCCTTATATTTAAAATGGAAATTACAGGGCCTACAAGATTTATTAGGCTTATGCAAAATCAGTTTAGATAAAAGAAGGAAAAAAGTGTCCCTTTTAAGTCCAAACTGCTTAGCTGGCTATTTTATCTGTTTTCAGCCAGCTTTCTTAACCAGTCTCTCCCTAATGTCACAGCACAGAAAGACAAAAGTAGAAAGATTCCAAACATACAAGCAAGCTGTCTTCTTCAAATTTTTTTTTCTGAGAACTTCACAGACTTCCATCTGAATTTTATCTGAGCTAAAGATCCATTCTGACCTGATGAAAAAGTTAGTATTGTGGCCATGTAAGTTTTTTTTTTTTTTAAATATTCTACATAAGTTAATGTATTTTTCTGATCAGTCTTATTTCATCTAACTATAAAGGTTTTAACATCCTGTCCTTGGCCAGAGGCCAATTTCTCCAGGGTTAATTCTCAAATACATTCAAAAATTTCTTTTAATAAATCCTTAGGAAGATATAGTCTTGGTGATGTTGGGGATAAATCTGATAACCATCAAGGACAAAGATCCAGCTATCTGAAACCTTTGATTTCAGTATCCATTATGGCTGGTGGATTTTATACCTGGAATTTCCAGTTGTACAAGCCTGTCCTATGTCTCTATATTAGGTACTTGATATCAAAATTGGCATTTAGACAAATGAGCACTCATAAATGAAAATTTCAAGAAAAAATGGATACGAATAATTTAATTCAAATCAAGTAATCAAATAAAAATATAGAATCTTTAAAATCCTAACTCACAAATTTTTTCTAAGTGGTCAATCAATAAAGTGTTTACTTCTACAAATCTTTAAAATGTAATATAATGTTAATTACTTCTAGGATTTTTCTTCAACAGGAAAGAGATGATTAATACTGTTAATTACATTTTTCTGATACTTTTATTATTTTTACAGTTAAAATGAGTAAACTAAATTAAGCATAAATGGAATTAATCTTCATAAATAAGTTTTCTCAAATGGATAAATTAAGAAAGAAGTTTAAGATTGCTTTGTCTAGGTCTTCACTAAAGCAAGGTTACTAAGAGATAAAGTTCTAATAGATATAATTCTATATGCAAAGGGTCCAAAAAGTTTCAGCTGTTTTCAATTAAGATACTATACATAACAAAGTATTTCATCTTATTTAGAGAAGTAATTTATCTAAATTCAAAATTTTATAAAGACTGTTTTCTAATTATAAATTTAAAAGGAGAGAAAGAGATGTGAGATTATAAAGGGGAAATAAATATAAGATGGTTTGTGATGGGAAATTAAATATAAGGTTTCTGGAGGGAATTAGACATAAGGTTTATGATGGAATTTAGATATAAGGCTTGTATTAGGATATAAAGGAAAAAGAAGATGTTTCTGGGTAAGAAAGCCTTCATGTGGTAAAGTTGTGAAACAGGGGCTGTAGCTGTAGCTCAGAGGTAGAGCACCTACCTCATACATGCAAAGCATTGAGTTCTATCCTCAGCACCACATAAAAATAAAGATTAAAAAAATAAAATGTGTAAATATTTAAAAACTAAATAATAATAATAATAATAATAATAAGAAGAAGAAGAAGAAGAAGAAGAAGAAGAAGAAGAAGTTGTAAAACAATAAGAGGGTCTGAGTAAGTACAAGAGGGTCTGAGTAAGTGAAGGGTAAATTTCAAAAAGATTGTGTTTGTGATTAAATTGGCTATAATTAGCACAATCCATTAAATTTACTTGAAATTTAATGTACTGGTATAAAGCAAAGTCTGAAACATCGGTCTACTCTTATCAAGATAATTTTCTTGTATGTTAGTTTTTATTACTTGGGAAAATTAAGTCTTAAGAAAATTAAAGAATGTTCTTGTTTTAAAGTCTTAAAAATTACTTTGTAACTGCTTAAACAAACAACTGTTATTTAAGTTATAACAGTATTGTTGACACCCAAAATATATGTGTCTAGGTATATGTGTGCATCTGAGAACTATATCTAAGTCTTGTCTAAGTGTAATGTAAAAGTTTAAAGACCCCTATTATATCTGTTTGCCTTGTTTAAGTCAATTTCTACACTGTTCCCTAAATGTATAAGAGATTTAAGGCTATTCTTCGATTTTTGTTAACCTATGTAGATCTGTAATTATTGTTACTATATACTCTGGACTTTAAAGTGTACTTTAAAAGTTAAACGTAGTTTAAGTGTAAAGCTTAGGAGAACACTTTGCCAAATTGGTGTCCTCCAAACTAAAAAATTATGTGTAATGAAAATTCTATCAAAAAATAAGTCTTAAATAAGTCATTGTTTGTCCAACTCTGATAAACTATTATTTTAGAGTATTATGTTACATCCCAGATTCTAAATTTTTCTTGAAAAGTTAAACTTGATTGATATAAAAACATCAGTGTAATTATAAACATTAATGTAATTGTGGTGCTGTTAATTTGTTTTTTTTTTTATATTCTAAAAGTATTCATATAAAGTTTTTTGAATAGAAGGTTTAGGAGAAAGAACATCTTTACAAAGCTGGTGTTCTCCAAATTAAACTTCTCTAGAACAATGGTCTATTATAAAAATAACAAATTTAGTTAAAAATTTATTTGTGTGGTTTTAATATTCTATAATTAGATAAAAATAATCTGTCATAAATTACTAAATTTTGTATTACTCTCTACACTGAGAAGTAAACTCAAATATACTTTTAATATGCAATAAAGAGAGCCTGTTTTATTTAAGTTTTCATAATATGAGATGTAAAGATATTTTCCTCTTTCCCACAAAAGTGGCTCTCTTGACTTATTTGACTTATATTTCAGATGTCATGTTAAATTTTGTTACCTGATTCACAGAGACTCAAAAAAATGATATATAAAAACTTTATAAAATAATATTTAAGAAAGAGATTAAGATTATTTTATAAAATAAAACACCTTACCTAAAATTTGTCTAGAGGCCACCCCACCTGAGTTAAGATCATCTACCTCTGATCACATGGGGAAAAAGATATGCTACTGTACTTACACCAACAGGTCCGATTTGGATTCTGTCTTGGTGCATGAGACCTGTCAATCATCAGTTGGCATCAGGGACTTCACAACCCAATCCCCAAGTTTCATTTGACACTGGATGAGGAGGATTCTGCCCAACAAAAAGACAATAACTCTCCTTAAAAGAGAAGGAACACCACAAAAGGGCCCCAAGATACCTGAACACCTGTGACTTGGGGAGATATAAAAACATTAACAGCCTCAGCTCAACAGATGTTGGCTCAAATGGTTAAAATGCATTCCAGAAAAATTGATTACTGCTTTGTTTGCTAAACTTACACACAAAACTCTAAATGTTTCGATCCTTCTGATAATGCTGTTCTGCTGTTGTAACCCAGCTATGGAAATCCAGAAAAAATCAGATTCCTTGTTCATAAGTGGATGTTTACCAATACTGGGATTGTTATGCTTGTTACTGTTAATGCTTACCCTATTTTTTTGCCTCTGCCAATATTAAAGAGAAAACAGATGTTATTCATCTAAAAGGCCATACAAAGTAAGAAAGGGATTCTAGCTGTGGATATGTACAAGACAGCATTCCTCTGGTGAGCAAACTTGGGGGGAGTTTCTTGGGAGTTTTTCCAAGAACTAGTAAGATGACTAATACATGCTCAATTGCTGTGGTACTGTCCTTCATGAGGAGGCTCTATGCTAGAGTCTTATCAGCCTCAACCTTGATCTCAGACACTCAGCTTCTGGGAATGAAGAAACTCTTAAACAACACCACTGTGTCACTGCACCTAAACCTGCCCACATAACAGTAACATTATACAATGAACAATATGTACTAATGATGTCAATGACCTAATGTAGCCTAATGGATATAAATAAAGCTGGCAGCTCAGATAAGCAGCCCTTTTACTTTGTCCCTGCACCTTGCTTCTGTCTCTTTTTGTTTTTCTTCACAATATGGTGGGCATTTCTAATGGGTGCTTGCTTAATTTTACAAGCTAAATGAAACATTTTTTATCAGATGAGCTGGGGATGTAACTCAGTGGTAGAGTGTGTCATAGACCATGTGAGACCCTGGGTTTGATACCCTTCAGTACACACACACACACACACACAGTCATACAACTATAGCAGAAAAAAATAAAAATGATCCCTATCCATTTAAACTAGCAGTTAGACAATTTATGAGAGCTCTATGTTAGCTAAAGTAATGGGCAGCTCAAGGATAATTATTTAAATAACCAGAATGGCAGTACATAGAGTATTTCAAGATAATCTTGAGAATATTTTATATATCACAAGGTAGCAAAGTAGTCACTGATCAAGTATATGCTTTCCTTCCTACAAGAAGTTATGAAACAACCTCTGCTTTGAGATATCCTCATGGTGATAGAAATGATAATATAAATGGATAGGTGGAAAGAAAATATTAAGATGAAAAATAAGGAGAATAGTCTTTACTTTACACACATTAAGCAAAACAGGATTAGAAGGAAGAGAGTCACCTATCGTACCTAGGACAGGAACATCAACAAATGGATCATAGATAAGGTCACCTTGGGACTTTCAATATCAGGTAATCAGACTAGTAAATTTTTAGAGCCCCATAGTAATTTAATCACAACATCACCTAGGTATCTACTTAAACAACAAGAAAACATCTTCTTAAAAAATAACCATGCACATGTTTGAATATGCAGATTCTAATTTGCAATATTGGATTTCACCTGTTCTAAAAATAAAATCATGACACTTCATTGTCTTTCACTTTATAGGGAACAGCCCTAATTTACTCACCCTTAAAACTTGTTCATCCCAAACTGAAAACCACCAAAACAGTTTTGTTTCAAAATTCTCTTGGAATAAAAATAAAATTTATTTGGCCTGGCATCTCTCTGGGTCCTCTTGATAAAAGAACTGACTAGAATCTAGTGGAAGCTGCAGTAGGTGGAATCTATATAGAAGGCAGGTCAGTGAGGAAATTAATTGCCCAGAATACATAAGGCCATACAACAAAAGAGAGAGGAAAAACTCTCAAGAGTCTAAACGGTTAGTGCAAGAATAACAAAACAAACATGCAGGTGTGTCAAAGTCAAGGGCTACAAAGAAAACTTTTTAAAAGGCAAAAAAAAAAAAAAATCCAGGAAATATGAGAGAAACAAGTGTAAAGGCACAATTTAAAACCAGCCAAGGTGGGTTTTTCAAAATGTTATGTGCAAATCAGATAAAGGTACAAGACTGGATTAGATAATGTAAAAACCCATTAAATAATTTGTTAGAGTGCAGTCAGTTGTATTATTGAGTCAATATACTTCAGAAATACCCAGTCATTTTGTTTACTCCAAAAAAAAAAAAAAAAAAAAGCAAAGCCACTTAGGAATTCAAGGTCAGGTTTAAATCAGCACTTCCCTACAGCAGATGGAAGGGCAAGATCTTCAGCACCAGTCTGAAATGCGGTTTGTTCAGAAGTCCTGCTGTCATGCTTAAAGCAGCCCACTTTTTCAGAGGTGGCCAGCTGAGTAGGCATTTGTCATGCAGAGAGCGGAAACAGAAAAAGGTCCATAGAAGAAACCCTGAGAGCCTGAAATCAGGCCACGTGGCAATAACCATGCCCTGCTGCGAAGCAATAGCAGCACCTGGGGGAAAGTGACTCATCGTGAAGGGGGAGAATGTGTATCAAAAAAAAAAAAAAAAGAATAGCAGGTTTTTCAGTGACCACTGCCATCTAGCTCAGGCCATGTTACAGATGGACTCCACACAGCGTGCACCTCCACATAGCACAGCGCTCTCTCGCTCTCTCTCTCTCTCTCTCTCTCTCTCTCTCTCTCTCTCTCTCCTCTCTCTCTTTCTCTCTCTCTCTCTCTCTCTGAAAGCCCTTCTAATACATGTGACAAACAGAAAGGGAATCAAAGAGAAAAGGTAATTCTTAATAAATATGCTTTAGAGCCATGTTGTCAAAGAAATCATCTCTATTTTAACGCCATTTTCTCTCTCTGGATGTTTTCCTGGATTTCTTCAAAGGCTTAGTTAAAAAGAAATTTTTGAGCCTGAATCAACAACTATGAAGAAATTAGAATAGAATTTTCAGATTATGAGTCTCTGCTTCTAAGACTAGTAACTAGACAGGTAATGAACAAAAGACTTTTCTACTCTTTCATTCATTTACTCAATTATTCATTCAGCCAATATTTACTGAACACTCAGCATAAGTCAACACGGTGCAGTTCTTCAGGGGAACAAAAGTGACCTTACAGGTATGGTCCCTGCCTTCTTGGAGTTGAAATTCTGGTAGAGAAATCAGATATTAATTAAACAATCTCATAATTTTATTTTTTTCCCTTTCTTTTTTATCAGAATATAGAGATTAAGTTCTTAGAGAGTTACTGTATTATAATTTCTACATTCGTAATTTCGTAATAAAATAATGGGGAAACCACTATGATGTGAGACCATACTGTGTGCTATGGGAATACACAAGGGAGTTCTCAATCTATTCCACAGACCCAGGAAAGAGTTTCTTGAGGAAATAACATTTTACCACATTCTCCAAGGGATGAACAGAAGTATTTTAGGACTTTCCAATTTATAATTCCATCTCTGAGGCCTTATTTTGTTTTCTAATATATAATAGGGTGGAAGTATCAAGATATCATGAGATAGGACAACCAAAAGACTTTTATTGTCCCTTTATACCATTGTTTTACTCAGCTTTTTCACTGCTGTAACTAAAAGACTGGACCAGAACAATTGTAGAGGAGGAAAAGGTTATTTGATGGCTCAATGTTTCAGAGGTCTTAGTCCACAGAAGCCTGGCTCCATTTCTCCAGCTGGAGGTGAGGCAGAACATCATAGCAGGAGAGCATGGCAGAGGGAAGCAGCTCACATGATGATTAAGAAGCAGAGAAAGAGACTCCACCCACCAGACACAAATATATATACCTCAAAGCCACACGCCCAATGCCCTACCTTCTCCAGCCACACCCCACCTGCCTTCAGTTACCTCTCAATTAATCTCATCAGGTTATTAATTAATTGACTGAGTTAAGACTCTCATAACCCAATCATCTCTTCTCTGAACCTTCTTGCATTATCTCACACGTGAGCTTTTACAGGACACCTCACATCCAAACCATAACAACCATATCAAATAAAAATATTTTTATTCTCACTACTTCCAGCTTTCTGTCTGAAGATGAGATTTTCCTCCAATATCTTTAAGATTGTGGATATCACTGCAAATACCTGCTGTTAGGTGATTGCATGAAGAGAGGAATAGGAAAGGTATTTTGATTCTTTTTATTACCTTTCCTAAGCACCCAAACTAACAGTCATTAGTGATTATCAATCCTATTCTTTACATTCATCCAGGATGGAGAGGTACAAATTTATATAAAAGTCCAGCCAGTATCATCTCTAAGCAGAAAAGGCTTTGGGCAAAGCATTCTGCAGGTATTCCATTTTCTCTTCTGGGGAAGGGAATCTCAGATCTTGGTATAATTTGCTGAAGAACAATAGATGATAAAAACAATCTTTTAATTCCATCTGTTTTCTATAAGAAGAAAACACTTCAGAATTATAAAAAGGGTCGTTCTGGGAGGTAAAAATTAAAAAATGAGACAAGCTCCTGGGTAAGGAGATTAAAATGAGGAATAGCAAAAACAGCCAAAACAACAAAAACTCTATGTGTGAAAGTCCTGGGGTAAAGAACTGTGGTACCTATGAGGAGTGGAAGAAAGGGAACAGAGTAGAAGAAGGCAAGTGTTAGAGATGAGGCTAAAGAGGTGCTGGGCACTGTAGGCCTTAAAGACCATGATAATGATTTTGACCTTTTTCTTTAAAACAGTAGAGATCTATTGAAAGGTATTCAGTAGCAAAGTCATAACAACAGATGTGTGCTTCTAAAAGAAAATTCTACCTAAAGGAGAGAAAAAAAAAATAGGTGTAAAGAAATTGTTAGGAGCAATAGTAATAGCTCAAGATGGAGATAATGACAGCTTACACGTAGGTTAGTAGCAGTAGAAATGAATGAAATTAACAGAACTTGATTATAAATTGAATTAAGTTCCAATAAGGAAGATAGACATGTCAAGAATGAGTTCTTAGTTTTGAGTTTCTTTGTGTAAATGGATGAATAGTGATATCATTCACCAAGAAAGGAAAAACCCTAGTACACATAGGCTTGGCAGGGAGGTGGTGGCGGTGAGAGGGATGATGTATTTTGCTTAGAAATGTTGGATCTGAGGTAATTTGGAAATATTCAGGTGGATATGTTGGTTTATTTTATATGGGAAAGATGGGATACGGATGTGAAACTGGGTAAGAGACCTGAACATTTACTTTTTACCATAAAAAAAAAAGAGTCATCTCTTCTAAAGAACAAAATGAGGTCAGAGTGTGTTGATGAAAAAAGTGAGGGGTGGATAAATAAAGTAGGTGTAGACAATAAAATGGTTGTAAAGGGAAAGGGAGCAATGATGGAGACTATAGGTAAAAGGAGAAGTGGGCTAGATCCATGATATAATTTTAGTGGATAAAGCTTGAACATGACTCAGAGCTTGAATAAAGGGGTCCATTAAAGAAGGAAAGTTGAAGCTACAAAAGAGCATGAATTATTGAAAACGTAACTTCCTGGAAGCAGCAGAAGATGAGATGCTGATCACATATAGAGGGATTGGGCTTAGAGGGGAGGAAACAGAAAGAAGTTGTGAACATTTACTTTCCTTGGCAAAGTTACCCAAGGCATGAGAATAGATATGAGGGAGATAGATGGGAAATTCGAAAAGAGTGGTGGTTTTAGTCATCGTAAAGAATTCATTAAAAAATCACTCAGAGTAGCATTGATGGAATTCCAGAAAATGTCGAAAGCCTCGAAGAAGTGGTCTGATTCTAAATTGGTAACTGTTAATATCTACCCCACTGCAAGGTTTTCTTCAACAGTTCTTTGAATACCTGGGAATAGATATAACGAAAAGAGACAGCTGGGGTTGAAGTTTTCTCTGATGAGAATGACAAAATACAGAAGCATGAGGTACTTTGGCATTTTGAAAAGAGCTACATTGAAACAATGGATCGTAGAGTCTAAATTAGTTATGGAAGAAGGTAAAAGAAAAGGCTAATGAGCAGAGAGAAGCCACAGCTGTTCCTCGAGCCAAAGCCCACATGAATTTGAAATATGATCACAGAACAGGTAATTGAATAAGAAATCTGGAGAGATAGATAATCAGAGAGTGGGATGTCAGATTTGTGATTTAGAAATAGAGAAGTTTCCGGTGTTTTCAGCTCCGTGATGTGATTCACACAGTGAATAGTCGAAGTGAAATGAAGGAGAAAATCTCTAGAGAAGGGAAGTAAAGAAAATGGGGGCCAGAGCATGGCCATTTTCACACTTACACATGAAGGCAGAACCTGGGGTAAAAGAATCACTATCAGAGAAGAGATGGGAGGGGAGGGGAGGGGTAGGGGGGAAAGGAAGGACAGCAGAATAAAATAGACATTATTATTGCTGTGTGTATATACGTGACTGCATAACCGATGTGATTCTGCAACCTCTACACTCAGAAAAGTGAGAAATTATATCCCATCTGATTCAAATGTATGATATGTTGTTGGCAGCAGGTCCACCCTGGCCCCTGGAGCCCTACCTCCACTAGTTTGTTCTGCATGCCAGTGTGGCCAGCTCACAAGGCCATGGCGAACTTGCAGTTTTTCTGTTCCTGCTTGTCCGTCTGAGACATACGTATCCCACGGGAATGCCTTGACCTTTTCTGGTCTGATGGACTTATTGTTAAGGGAGGTTTCGGTACCTGACAATAATAGATGTTGAAACTAAATTTCTCCCCCCTCCCTCCTGCTTTTGGGTAGTTTTCCACTTCTGCTGCTTGGGGTATTAAAAAAGTGTGTTAGCAATAAAGGGTATTGACTCCTGGATGAAGAACCTTGGTGTCCTGTGTGTCTTTTAACCTCGCCGTCCCTCGCCAGACTCGGCTCCCTTGGCCGGACGCGGCAATATGTCAAGATCATTGTACTGTCATGTGTAACTAATTAAAACAAATAAAAAATTATTATAAAAAAAAGAATCACTATCATGCCTACGCAAAGCTCATTCATGAGTAAGTGGGGGAGTAGCAGGGAGGTTATAACAATGAAAAGAAATAGAAGATAAAAGTGAAGCACAACTTTCAACAAGACTGTGGAAATTATCAAGAAATAGCAGTGAAAATCTATAAGAGCGCCAACCCCTGTTTCTGTCCCAGAGGCACATGAAGTAAGAGAAAATGAGCAACCTCTTCTCCCTCCAGGACCCAGAGAGCATTAATTATCTCTAGGGCTACTTACTACCTCTCCAGACTCTCAGTCCTTGTTCTTCTTCTAAATCAATCATTTTTCTCCATCAAACACTTCTGAAGTGATACATACAGTCATTTCTGTACAAATGCAAACACTCTTTGGTGTTTGAAGTCTTACAGTTCTGGTTTAACTAGTTCACCTCTAAGATAGTTAAGGCAGCTATTATCAATCCACAAGATTGTCTCAGAAGCATATTTGGATGATATTTCACTTTTTTGAAAAGTCTAGATCACAGTTTTACTTTTAAGACTTTCAAGGGATGTTTACCAGGGACTCATATTCATAATCTATTCAGTTGGTATATTTGGATTTTGTGCTCAATCTGTCTATAATAGCATACTTTCACACTTCTACGTCTCCACAGTTACAAGGTCTTAATCATAATGAGTCATAATGAACTCTTCTTTGGTAAGTAGGATTAACATTCCCACATGAACTTGAGACACTAAATTATTAATAGCCTCTGAAGGCTTTTGATTTTTGCCATGAAGCCTACAATGCTTTCATAAAAATTTAAATGCATTAAAATAAAATGTTAAGCTCAAAATATAAAAATTTTTACAGGCATTCTTCCTCCTGAGGTTTCAATATATTTTGCAGGGGAAAACAACAACAACAAAAGGCCATCACAAGATTTTCATGGTGTAAATGTTAAGAGAAATGAAAAATTTGGAAATAAGTTTTGAGTGTTATTGCATCATACCACAAAAGAATAAACTCTCAACATTTTGTTTTTACTATCTGGCATTTAAAGCTCATTAGGATAACTTTCTTGACAGCATGGGCTGGCATCAAATCAATACTAGTCAGTGAAAAATGAAAAATAGAAATGGCTATGAGATTGCTCCCAAAAGTAGTTTTACTGGGTGTTGACTTTTGGTTCTCACGAGATTCATTGGGCAAGAAAATATTCATGCAGAACTTTGATCAGAAAGAGGACACCCCTAGGAAAAATGCTGAAGAATCTATCCATATAAAGGCAAGAGAAAAAGAGATGGAGGAAATTAGACACAGTAACATAATCTTCAAGGGTGAGAAGAAAAATTAAAAAGGATCCAAAGGAAAGATGTCTAAGAAGGAGTTTCCAGAGAACATGTAGGTTATTTACAATTTTTTAAAGTGGAACTTAGATTGTGAGAGGGTGAAAATAAACAAGCACCATATTTACCAAAAAGAAGTAAGAAAAGGAATGTTTGCTTCAAATGAAATAGTGCCTCAACTAGTAAAAATATGGCAGGAGATGAGAACATTCAAAGAAATTGTAGAGAAGAAAAAGGTGTGTAGCTGAAGGAACTCACCTGGAGGAGAAAGGTGTGCCAAGGGCTGGAAGATACAGATGGGAATTAGAACATGAGGTATGATGGAAAGGTAGGCCCCAGGAGTCAAGTGGGGAAAGAGAAGGGGAAGTCCACAGGGAGTCTGGAAGTTGTAACTGTGTCACACACATGGAAACGCCAAACCTCTACTAAGCAAAGTAAACAGCATAAACACGTAGCTAAGTAGAAGACTGCAAAGCTCAAAATACACTTCCTAAACTACATTTTTTAAAAAAGAAAATTACACAATGACTATGAAAAGATAAAGTATGAAGTGACTACCATCAGGGCTCATCTTAGCTGAAGTATTGGTTTGCTAGGGCTGTCATAATTCAGCACCACAAACTGAGTGGCTTAAACAATAGAAACTGATTGTCTCACAATCAGGAGGCTAAAAGCCTGAGATTAAGGTGCAGCAAGGTTGATTGCTTCTGGGTATTGTGAGGCAAAGAGCCTCTCTCCCTGACTGCAGATGCGTAGATGAATGATGTCTTCTCCCTGTCTCTCTTCTTGGGGTGTGTGTGTGTGTGTGTGCACTCTTTTCCTAAAAACACCAGTCATAGTGGATTAGGGGACTACTCTACTCCAGGATGATCTCATACTAATAACCAATTTGATCAGAACAACCCTATTTCCAAATAAGATCGTATTCCGAGGTACTGAGGGTTAGGGGAGATAGATAGATAGATGACAAAATTTGTAGGATTGCCAGAAGAATGCCAAGCAGCAGAGGGATTTGTATAATCCAGAAGACATCTGGGGTCCCCAGCTTCTTGAAATTGGACCCCCATCTAATACTCTCCCCAATACTTCAGTGGTTCCCCTGGGGTCTTATACCAGCAAGGCCAAACCAGGTTTCTGGCTCCTGTCCCCCTGTGCTCTTCATCCTGTGCTGCAATGATGCAATATGTTCCTACTTCCTTGAAAACCACCACACTAAAAAGAAATAAATAAGCCTCCTATTTGTGCTAAGTATTTGTGAGTATAACTGATGTCACTGTACCTCTGAGGGCCCCTTGTGGGGTAGGGGAACCAAAAGCTTAGGTAGCATACAGTGAATACTTTAAACCTGCCAGTAATTAAGAGTCTTTTAGACTAGGTGTGATGACACACATTTATTATTCCAGCTACTTGGGAGGCTGAGGAGGAGGACTACAACAAGTTCAGGGCTAGACTGAACCACTTAAGGAGATCCTGTCTCAAAAATAAAAAATTAGGGCTGTGATATAGTTCAGTTGGTTGAGTGCTTGTCTTGCATGCACAAGGCTTTGAGTTCAATCCCCACCACCACCACCACAAACAATAAAATACATTAAAAAATTTGAAAAGGAGCTGGGGATGTAGCTCAATGGCAGTGCTTCCCTGGGTTAAATCTCTAGTGCTAGGGGAAAAAAGAAAAGAAAGAAAGAAATCTATTAAGCCAGCTTGCCACTGAGCTTCCCTGCCAAAATTGGTGCCTCCTAAAGCCTGGCAAATCTTCAAGCAAACCTTTGTTCTGCCATATCAACACTGTGTTTCCTGCAGTCGTCTAGGAGCTGGAATGAGTTTCTGGAAGAAATGGACAGAGCTTCTCCCTGACATTCCTTCCATTCCCTTCCTCCCTTTTTCCGAGTTATAGGATAAAATCTTTTACCTCATCATGCAAATATACTTCTCAGGGCCCCACCTGTGAGTTCAGACTTGTCTGAACCCCAGAATGTACTCGAATAGGGATTTTTATTCCATTTATTTATTAAGATTTTGGAAGTGAGAGCTTCAGCAATGGAAAACAAGAAAATTCCTGTCAGAAATGAAATTGAAAATATAAGAGACATGATCTAGGAGAGTGAGGATCTGTCCCTTCAATAAATGTCAGAAAACAGTGCACCTATCAAAATATGATACAAAGAAAACTTTCAACAGAAAGCACAAAGCCAGAGATTTTAAAGAGCAAAGTAAATATTCCCAGCTGCTAGTATTTCATCAAGTACATGCTAGAAAAAAACAAAGGTAAAATTCTAGAGTGAAATATCAAAAGACAACATCCAAGAGATAATTCTGTCTACAGAGTCAAGAGTGATAAGGGGAAAAAAAGAAACCAGGCAAGATTAAAGACATTTCCTATAGACATTTTAAGTATGCAACAAGAGAATAAAGGATGATAATAGGCTAAGCACTAAAAATAGATTAAAGTTTAGCCAGAAGAAAAGGAAAAAAATGATCTTTAAAAGGAGCACTGCATAGAATTGTTTCCAGAATAAAGTACAGAAGGGACCAATTCTAAAGGAGGTGTAGTGAATACTATGTGTGCTGCCTAGACTCTTCTTTAGCTCAGCTGCTAGGAACATGGTGGCCTTCAGTTGGCAGCTCCTTCAGGGTTGCATCAATTGGAAAAGAGAGCCTTGGCCAAGGTCATAGCAGCCCCATGCAATAACTGTACAGTTAGGACTATAAAGGCCTGGCCACCTTGATCCAACTCAGGACAAATCTGAGAGCCATTCTTATCCATCTATTCTATTCTGCTTTTTCCCCTCTCTTTCTGTTATGCTGACAACAAAAACATTCCGTGATAATATTCTGACCGCTAAATTCCATCTCAGAGTCTGCTTTCCTGGGTACTCAATGTGGGAGAGATGGTGAACCAACAAGTGAATTTATATGAGACCTTACAAGTGAGTAGTATTAAAAGATGCTAAGAAAAGGAAAATATCCTGTGTTTATAACCTGACTTCTGTGTTCTTTGAAACTAAAATTGTCTGAGAAAATTGTGGGTTTTCAATTCCATATGCAAGACAGTTCAACACTAATCATTGTTTAAAAAAAACAAGTATATTGTTAGTAAAGTTTTAAAGAGGCAGAGGAAAAGGAATTAGCACTTGAAAATCTACTCACACTACTGATAGATTCTTCCTATAAATCTTATCATGAAGACTGAGGGGTATGGCATCATCAGATCATCCGTGAACATGTCACAGGGTCACCAAGGAATGAACCTCCACTCTCTGTCCCTGGGCTTCAGCTCAGTTCCACTTCTCTGCTTGACACTGCCCACCTTGAAACTGCCTGCTGAGTGGAGCATGGCCTAGAAAAAGTTCTGCACTCTGATAGCTTGCACTCTGAACAAGCTCAAGGTCAGAGTTCACAATCTTATCTTACCACCTGCAGTTGTCACCAGAGAAGGTCCAGGAGAGGGGAGTCTTGACTCAGTACAAATGGGGCCCTTGACATTTGAGATGAAAAGGAATTTCAGCATGTGTCAGGAGAGGCACAAGTATTGATTTAGGCAAACAAGAAATACACATTCAAGGGAGAAAGTGGGTCATCTTGAGAGTGAGAGACAGCAACCTCTTGGTCTGGGGATTAATACTTACAGAAAGACAGTAGCTAGGGGCTGGACTAGAGGTGAAATTGGGGTAGAGCTAACATAACTTCATGCCAGTTTTTCTAGCACCTGCACACTGCCTTTGTATCATGTTGCTTTTTTGTGGGCAAGGACATGGGAAAGGGCATGAGTCAGGTTGCTTATGAATTGCTTGTTTTTCTTTCCAAATGATTAACACGTGCTTCCTGCCTTCCAACAGCTTATGGGTGCTTCTTTTTTGAGACTCAGTGTATCTTTCTCTGTATCCCCACATTCCTATCTCATAGTGACTCTTTTATTTGTATCTGCTTTCTGTCTTTGCTCTCAGTTCAGCCTCCTAAAACCATATGGCCACTGTAACCCCTTCTGTAACCAGTGTATAACACTGGGTAAACTGTGATGTGTGATTTGAGTATTATAGATATTAGTAATTAAGTTTGGAATAAAAGAACCTATGATTCAAAACTCAATTCAAAGTGGATCAAGGACTTAGGCATTAGACCAGAGTCTCTGAGCTTACTAGAAGAAAAAGTAGGTCCAATTCTCCACCACGTTGGCTTAGAACCAACTTCTTCAGTCACACTCCTAAAAAATAAGTAAAATCAAGAAGCAATAAATGGGATGGATTCAAACTAAAAAGCTTTTACACAGCAAAGGAAACAAAAATGTGAACAGAAAGCCTACAGAATGGGAGAAAATCTTTACCACCAGCACCCCAGATAGAGTATTAATCTCCAGGATATACAAAGAACTAAAAAAAACCAAAAACAAACAAAAAAAAATGTAACACCAATAATAATAATAATAACCCAATCAAAAATGGGCTGGAAAACTGAACAGGCCCTTAACAGAAAAAATAATATGCATGATCAAAAAATATATTTAAAAAAATGTTCAACATCTGTAGCAATTAGAGAAGAAAATGCAAATTCTAACTACTCTAAGATTTCATCAGACTACCAATTACTGAGAATACAAGTAACAATAATGTGGGGAAAATTTTCACTTATAGATTGCTGGTGACACTGAAAATTGGAGTCACCACTATGGAAAGCAGTATGGAGATGTCCTAGAAAACATGGAATGGAACTACCATTTGACACAGTTATCTCACTCCTCAGCTTATAGCCAAAGGACTTAAAATCAGCATACTATAGTGACACAATCACATCAATGTTTATAGGAGTTCAATTCACAATTGCTAAGCTATGACAGATGAATGGATAAAGAACATGTGGTATATATACACAATGGATTATTACTCAGCCATAAAGAAGAATGAAATTATGACATTTACCAGTAAATGAATGGAACTGGAGGTTACCATGCTAAGCAAATAAGTCAACCACAGCCCCTCCCTCCCAAAAGGAAGAATGTTCTCTCTATTATGTGGATGCTAACCTACAACAAGGGAGAGGAAGATTAGAAGTTCATTGGATTAAACAAAGGGGAATGAAAGGAAAGGAGGGGGACTAGGAATAGGAAAGACAATAGAATGATCAGACATATCTTTCTTATCCTTATATATAAATACACAATCAATGTAACTCCACATCATGTACAACCACAATAATGGGATCCTAATTAGAACAAGTCATACTTACTCTATATATGTTTAATATATCAAAATATACTCTACTGTCATGTATATATAGAAAGAATAAATAAATAAATAACCAACCTGAGACTATCTGGCTTATGACTATCAAGTGAAAAAAAAAAAAAGATGAGGGTTATGGCAGAGAAATGACAGACAAGATACCCTGTTGTGCCGTAAAGAGAGGAAGCTTAGCTGTGTAGAAATTTAAGAAGCAAGATAGGGGTGGATATATGTTCTATACTAGGGAAAAATATTAAACCCAGGAGCTGAGGACAGCCATGCTCCATCATGAGAAGCCCAAATAAGAAATGCAGGGAAAGTCCTGATGACAGCCAGGTGTCTGGTTTTAGTTTGTTTCTAAACCCCGTGAAGAAAGATCTCTTATCTATTTTGGTCCAAGGAAAATATAAGGCTTTATTGAAGAGCTTCTGCTTGAAGGCGATCTTGAAGAAGGAGCAAGAAACTGACAACTAGCTTTATGTTAAGACTACAGCAATTTCTTGGGTCAACTTACTCTCCCATGATTGGTTCTGACTACCATTTAAAGTGTGCTATATCAATAGCAACCTAAATTTACACATTGAAAGTATGCTAATAACCGGGCATGGTGGCACATGCCTGTAATTCCAGCCACCGGAGAGGCTAAAGCAGGAGAATCGCAAGTTCAAAGCCAGCCTCAGCAATGCAGTGAGGCCCTAAACAACTTAGGAAGGGCCTGTCTCTAAATAAATTAATAATAATAATAATAATAATGGCTAAGCATGTGACTCAGGGGTTGAGTGCCCCTGGGTTTAATCCCTGGTACCCCCCCCCCAAAAAAAAAAAAATATATATATATATATATATGTATGTGTATATATATATATATATATGTGTATATATATATATATATATATATATATATATATTAGCATAAAAAGAAACCAGTGATGTATTATTCAATGAAAGATTTCAAAACAGTAAGTTAATAATCTCATTCATATAAAATATTATATCTCTGTACATGCATATGTTTACCCAGTATGTCTGGATAGTGGAATTTTGTAATACAAGTGGTTAAACTTAGGGATGCTCTACAACCTGGCTACATCCCAGAACTTTTTATTTTTTATTTTGAGACAGGGTCTTGTTAATTTACTTAGGGCCTTGCTAAATTGCTGAGGCTAACCTCAAGCTTGTGATCCTCCTGTCTCAGCCTCCCAAGTCACTGGGTTCTGAAGCATACACCACCAGGACCAGCTTGGATTTTGAAGAATATTTTAATGTATTTTTATACTGATTGAATTTTCTTTGACATCATATATAACTCATGAAATTTTTAATATTTTGTGTATGATGAAATCAAAAAGAAGAAAGAATCAGTCATGGGAGTAAAGACTTTCAATATAATAGAAATATCAAAGCCTATCAGTATGAAAGGAGAATTGTCAAAAATTATAAAACATAAAAGGATAGTAGTGGAAGTTAAGAAAACTAAAACCAGGAACAATAGCATATGCCTATAGTCCCAGCTACTAGGGAGGCTGAGTCAGGAGGATCAGAAGTTCAAGCCCAGCCTAGGCAACTTATTAAGATCCTGTTTCAAAATAAAATAAAAAGAGCTGGAGATGTAACTCAGCTTAGCATTTGTGGGGCCCTGGGTTCTATCCCCAGTACAGAAAAAGGAAAAGAAAACTAGCTGGACATGGTGATACATGCCTGTAATCCCAGTTACTCAGGAGGCAGAGACAAGAGGATTGCTAGTTCAAGACCAGCTTCAGTAACTTAACCAGACCATGTCTCAAAATTTTACAGAAAGGGTCTGGCACTCGTAACTTGGTGGTAAAGGGCAGTGGGTTTAATCCTTAGTACAGGTGGGTGTGGGGAAAGCAAAAGCAAAAGAAAAAAAAAAACCCAAACTAAAACATTTTTAAATGAAAATAGTTTTTTTGGAAGTTGAAATTTTGGGGGGACAATTTTTCATGGATATCTTATATCCCTGGATAGCTCAAGCCTTCCAAGTAACAGATACTTTTGAAGAACAAACAGCCTTGGAAGCTGGAGATAGTGTGATCCTCTGGAGCAACTTAGAGACCTGTCTTACAGAGACATTCCAGGGTAACTGTGTTAGTGGGGGTTCTCTAGAGGAACAGAACCAACAGGAGATATATATATATAAAGGTCTATTAGACTGGCTTAAAAATCAGAGGAGCTGGATGATCACACAATGGCCGTCATCAAATGGAAAAGCCAGGGAAGTCAGCAGATGCTTGTTCCTAGGAGCTGAAAGACTCCAAACAAGAGGAACCAATAATGCAGACCTATCTGAGGCTGAAGGCCGGAAAGCTCCCTGGAAACCACCCTGGTGTGAGTCCAGGTTGAAGGACTGAAGAAGCTGGAGCCTGATGTCTGTGGGCAATGGCAACAGAAAAAAAAAAAATACACCTGCTCAAAAAGAATCAAGCTTGCCATGCAGGTAAGCTCCCCGCCCCACCCATCTGCTTTCTTTTCCATTTAGCCTCCTTTTGTTCCATTTGGTGCTGTCCACATGCAGGAGAGGGTCTTCCCCTCCCCAGTTCACTGAGGCATATGCCAATCATCCCTGCAACACTCTCACAGACACAACCAGAAGTGTCTACTAATTTTTCAGACATGTCTAAATACTTTCAAGTTGATAACCAAGATTAAACATCATAGTAGTCAAGATAAGAGACTCTTTACCCTGAAACGCTTTCCATGAGGGAGAACATTAAAAGGTATCTGCAAGCCCAGCACACCTGTAATCCCAGTGACTCTGGAGGCTGAGGCAAGAGGATCACAAGTTTGAGGCCAGCCTCAACAACTTAGCAAGGCCTAAGCAACTTAGTGAGACCCTGTCTCAAAATAATAAAAAATAAAAAGACTGAGGATGTACCTCAGTGGTCAAGCCCTCCATGAGGTCAACCCCCAGTACCTCCCTTAGAAAAAGAGGCACTGGAAGCCCAACTTAGCTAATGGTCGCCTAATTGAAGGGTTCTTTTCCTGTTATGTACCTAGCTACATACACAGGTACATACAGGTACTACCTGGCCCTCAGGTCGTCATCATGTGGTCAGTGATTAGGAACTGGTCCTTAGTGCTACTTTTGCTGCTGGTTCTGCTATCAGTTTCTCTGACTTCAGGGGTCTTGTGCCCTCTGTCATTATATGTATATACAGCCAGGTCGGGCTCAGTTGTTATCTTTTAAGAAGCATATGTCTTAGATCCTTGGTTGACTTGAACTTATCAGAAACAACATGGAAATTTTATTGATTTAATTTGGTGTTGGGGGGAAAAACACAAATATTTTGAACGTAATAACCATATGACAATCAAATGTTAAGTCCTTAAAGTTCAAAATTCTGTGCAGATATAAGGAAATAGGTCCAATAACTCACAGTAATAATCTTGAACTCAACCATAATGGACGCTGGCCAGGGTGTACATGCTTTACTGTGTGCTCGTTCAATAAACTGCTGTCAAATGTGATGTACATATGCATAAATACAGACTGCATATGTGTGTCTATATTCACGTCTGTGGTGATCTTTCTTTCCTTCAGCATTCCTGTCTTCTTTCTCCAGATGTGGTTCATTTTATTTTGCTCCCACTCTCTCTGCCCAACACTTGCCCACTGTTTGAGTCACTTTGTTTGTTTGTTTGTTTGTTTTTTGCTGTTGTGGCCAAAAGATCTGATGAAAACAATGTAAAGGAGGAAAAGCTTATTTGGGACTCATGGTTCCAGAGATCTCAGTCCACAGAAGGTCAACTCCATCGCTCAGGGTCCAAAGTGAGGCAGAACAGCAAGGTGAATGGGTGGGCAGAGGAAGGCAGCTCAGGCTTTGGTAACTGGGAAGGAGAGAGGTCTGCTCACCAGGAACAAAATGTAAATGACAAAGGCATTTCCCCAGTGATCCACCTCCTCCAGCCACACCCTATCTGCCTATAGTGACCACCCACTTAATCCTTATCAGTGGATCAATGCACTGATTAGGTCGAGGCTCTCATAACCCAATAGTTTCACCTCTTAACTTTCTGCATTGTCTCCCACGTGAGCTTTTGGGGATACCTCACATCTAAACCACAATACCCGCTGTCTCTTCTCTGTGACGGCTAACTCTGCAGTTTTTGTCACCTTTCCTGCAGTATGCTTTATTTTTCTATGATGTGTGTTTTTCAACCCTTAAGTTTTTCAGTTTTGCTGTTTCTCAGAAGGGCAAATAACAACCACCAGCCACCACCAGTTGGCAGAAGGGACTGCCTGCCTTATCTTGATCCTCTTTTCAATCTTCCATGGCAGTCTCACTCCTTAGACTATCGGAAACTTCAGAATTTCTCCCAGGTACACCCAGAGACAGGCACCTGATGGGAACGTGAATTAAATGTCAAGAACAGCACTCCTGACAGTGCTCTTAGAATGCTTCAGGCACTCTGGCAGTAAAAGCTGGAAGTGGGAATGCTTTTTACCTTCTTATTTGGTCAAGCTGCTCCCTCTCAACTGCTAGTTTTCTTCAAGTTGCAGTCTTATTATCCACTGTCATAACAAACACTTTTGATTGCCTTATTCAAAAGGTCTACATCAAACTATAAGGCATAAAGATGTTTCCCAGAAAATTTGTCTATTGTTGCTTAAATGCACATTTATCAGAGAGCTCTAAAAGAACTAATTCCTAGCAAGTTTCCACATTTACATAAGGTTAATTTGCATCAAAATTGCTGGTGTTTCAAGGCCTTTATTTTTCTTTTTTAGCATTAGTTTCTTAAGTTGTCTTCACTGCTTTCTTTTAACCCTCAGCACTCTCTCCTTGTCATTGGTCGGACTTAGGTAAGATCTTCAGTGGACAGTTTTGCCTTGTGTCTAGGACTTGAGTGGGGTGCCCTCGTCTAGCTTGGATCTCTTCCATTTCTGATTCTGATCTGATGGTATCCACACCAAATATTCTAAAATAGTATCCCCTGCTCTGAACTCTGCTGTACAATAGAGTGGGGAAGAGGGAAAGAGGTGGAAAGCAGAAGGCGAGTCACAGACTGGAAAGTAGAGAGTGTTTGGAGGAGATGTTGTCTAGATCGGGATAGCCAATGGAACCCTCTTTGAAATATCTACTGAAATTTGGTAGGTTTGTCTGTAGCACACCTTCAGTAGCTCAATCACAATGATGCTTCTGATCTGACACAGATCAGAAGAGGACACAGAGGGAAGCAAGAAGCTCAGGATTTACCAATCCCAGCGCTGGGATTGGTAAAGAAAGTACTAGAAAGGTGAGTTGGGATATCAGTCCATCGAATCCTGGCTGAGAATTAAATGAGCACTTCAGGTTCAACTGGATTTGGATTTAGGAACCAACAAAAGACAGGAAATAGTGGAGATGAAATTCAGAGTGCTTCTTTGATCCTGGGATGGGATAAGTTCTGTTCAGGAGTTTTGATAGGAGGATGGCAGAAAATGCGGGGATAATCAGTGTGCATGTGGAGAGAGGTGGACATGCACAGGGCGGGTGGTGGGGGGGGGCTTCATCCTGCTGCGTTTCTGTCATGATTCCTCTAACTTATTTCTCGCCCCCTGGCTTTTCCACTTAAAAGTGTTCACTAAGCAGATTATGCTTAGTGAAGCTAGCCAATCCCTAAAAAACAAATACCAAATGTCTTCTTTGATATAATGAGAGCAACTAAGAACAGAGCAGGGAGGAAGAGCAGGAAGAAAAGATTAACATTAAACAGATACATGAGGTGGGATGGAAAGGGAGAGAAAAGGGAAATTGCATGGTAATGGAGGGAGACCCTCATTGTTATACAAAATTACATATAAGAGGTTGTGAGGGGAATGGGAAAATAAACAAGGAGAGATATGAATTACAGTGGATGGGGTAGAGAGAGAAGATGGGAGGGGAGGGAGGGGGGATGGTAGAGGATAGGAAAGGTAGCAGAATACAACAGTTACTAATAGGGCATTATGTAAAAATGTGGATGTGTAACCGATGTGATTCTGCAATCTGTATTTGGGGTAAAATTGGGAGTTCATAACCAACTTGAATCTAATGTATGAAATATGATATGTCAAGAGCTTTATAATGTTTTGAACAACCAATAAAAAAAATTTAAAAAAAAAGTGTTCATTCACTAAATGGGTACAGAACATGTAGGATGTATAAGGCATTGTACCAGGTGGCATGCAAATTAGATAAGACTGTTCCTTTCTTAGGAATTACCTTATCATCTAGGCCTATAAACTATGTGTGAAGAGTCATTACGGTTCCTATAAACTGTAAAATATTTCCTGTCATTTTATTTCTATAGGCAAAGAACTATTAGGGAATTCTCTAACGTACACTACTCTTGCATAGTCACAATGAAAATTAGAATAGGAAAGGTACTGAAATATCCTGCAAAACAAGCATAGTTTAATTCAGTATTTAACCAGTTGGTTTAACCAGAAAACTCTATTTTTTCCTCATAATAATTCAAAATACCCTAAATGAAAGATATTCTTTGAATATATCTATAAGAGGGTACTTTACTTCCACAGGGACAACTTCTATATTTTCACCCTGTTTATAGGCTATAGTTGCCTCACAGGTAGGATTGTTCACATAGAAAGATCTATGGGCCAGATAAGCCCTGAGAATGTAACTTCTCCATGAGCTACCAGATGATTCAAGCAATGACAATCCTCTGAGGATGGGACTTGTGGGAACTCCTCATCTGTTCTGCCCCCTCCAATAGATGCTACATTGCTGGTTTTACAGGACTGTAAAACCGTCGATTATTCAAACCTATGGCAGAGCTTGGAGAAGAGAATGGAATTAGGGCAACTTAAAATGATACAAGGTTTGCTATTTTTCTGAGATTCTGCTACTTTTTTCTTGATAAACACTGCTCAGGTTGTTCCGAACCTTTAATTAATTTCTGCAATTTTGAAAAAGTTGATTTTGACAGTTTTTGCTGTTGTTCTTGGTGCTTTCGTGGATGGGTAGATTTGGGTGGGTCCCTATTCCATCATTCCATCCATGCATATTTTTAATGCCACCATGTCTTTATTTTTGTTATCCCCTGTGCTAGGAATGTCCAAGCCCTTCATCTGTTCTGCCTGGAAAATTTCTCTTTATACATCAAATGTCTCATCCTTGCTGCAGCTTTCACCAAATTCCTTTTGTTCTTCCTCTCCCCCAGAGAATTAATCATGTTCCTAAGACTATTCATATATTTCATAGCACTAATCACAGCCTTATACTTAGTTGTTTCAGAACTCCACATTTGGTTATGAATTTTGTGCACTGCAGATCCCAGGGTACACTACTCAAGAGCAGTCTTGAACGTGCCCCCTAGAGTTATATAATGAACAGTCTGCATGACCACACCTGGATATCGTGTGTCTGTCTCCACCAGTTAATAGGAAATACTTAGGATAAAAATAGTACATTGTTCCATTTTGTTTGCCCACAGTTTTACTCACAACTTCTCCAAAGTACATAATCATCTTTAAAATGAATGAATGGAATATATTCTCCCTGTCTTTGTTATATTTAGTAGAGACATAGCAGGGTCTTGCTTGAAAAGAAAAATGTAGAATGTGAACAAGAAACAAAAAGAACTGAACTAAGTAGAGACCTATAACTGCTGTGGGTTAAGAGTAAAATTCTCATTATTTCTACAGCAAGAGAGAACGATTAGCAAATTCATGAATTAACATTTTGTTTATTACAGGACTTCTTAATTCATGCTTTAGAACTTGATTATGCATGTTTCCATATGGCTTATTAAAGAATCCTTGGGTTTCAAGAAACAGAAGCTGCCTAGAGAAGTAAAGAAGAATTTTTGTACAGGTAATCAGAGGTATTTCATGGAAATTAAGTACAGACTTAAGCAGGACCTTTGTTTTTATTAATTTTTATTTTTCCCCTTTTTTTTTAGTTGGTGCATTGTAATTGTACATAATGATGGGATTTGTTGTTACAGGATTTTTCAAGAGACTGCAAGTCATTAGAAAGTCCACAGCTTAGGCCACCCTTTCTGTCTCTCTCAGGCCACTCTCTTGGATTCTCCCCTTTCTTTCTGCACATCTGTATGTGTACTTTATTCTTTTCCTTCTCTCAAAAGACCTGCTTTCTCTAGATCAGTCTGTACTGAGTTACCACAGCCTGAGCTTCAGATGTTCTCTTCATTATTTCACTGAAACTAACTAGAGTTTCCGACTCCCTCTTTCCAGTTCCCTTGAGAGTAGCCTGTTGGACAAACTTGGATCAAGTGTGAACAGCTCAGATAATCAGCTGTCCTCAGGTGGCAGGTTTACATGGCTCACTTGCCACCCACTTAGCAAGATCAATGGGAGCTCTCTGTAGAAGGACATGGGTAATGAGGAAAGGGCTGCAGTTTAACAGGACAGGCCTCTGTATTAGTCAGCGTGGGCTGTCATGAAAGAATATCACAGGCTGGGTGGCTTAATCAGAAATTTATTTTCTCACAGTTCTAGGGACTCAAAGTCCAAGATCAAAGTGCCAGCACCATTGGTTTCTGATAAGGTTTTTATTCCTGACTTTCAGAAGTCCACCTTCTAGTTGTATACTCACATGGCCTTTCCTCTGTACATACATACATACACACACACACACAGAGAGAGAGAGAGAGAGAGAGAGAGAGAGAGAGACTGCGACTTCTGTTGTCTCTTCCTCTTCTTATAAGAACACCAGTCTTTTTTTTTTTTGTAGTTGTAGATGGACAAAATGCCTTTATTTTATTTGCTTATTTTTAAAATATTTTTTTAAGTTGCAGATGGACACAATACCTTTATTTTATTTATTTTTATGTGGCGCTGAGGATCAAACCCAGAGCCTCACTCATGGGAGGCAAGTGCTCTGCCACTGAGCTACAGCCCCAGCCCTAAGAACACCAGTCTTATAAGATTAGGGCCCCACCCTAATCACCCCACCCCTGCCACTTGCCATGTGCTGGGGATCTAGCCTAGGGCCTTAAGCTTGGGAAGCAAATGCTCTACCACTGAGTTACATACTCCTAGTCCTTAATTACCTCTTCATAGACCTTATTTCCAAATATAGTCATATTTCGGGTAGGTCTCCAACATAAAGATTTCAGGGGTCAAGGAGAACAGAAATAAGATCATTTCAAAAAGTGTCCATTATACCATATAAAATGACGTCTGAGTTTTCATATAATGCATACTTGCATACTTTTTAAACTTACTGACACTAATGTTCTGAAATTGTTAGACTTGTTAAAGAATAATAACTAGCTTTCCTTGTTCATGACAGATATTCTCTCCCTCCCTCTTTCTCTTTCACACACCATATATGTATGTGAGTATATAATGCTAAATACAGTCAGTTTTCCATTATCCACATTAATGAAGTTGTAAAGCAGATATTCAGATGACCTGCGCATCCAAAGAATTGCTACAACTGTTCTGTTCTAGTAATCACATGTCCTACAGAAGGAGCTGTAGGATTCATATGGTTCAAGATATGCCTTTGCCATGCCTTTGTATACAGACATACAAACTTCTCTTTTCCTTTTTGAAATGCTGGAGAACGAACCCAGGACCTCACATACGAAGGCACTCTACCACTGAGCAACCTGCCCAGCCCATAAATTTCTAATTGAGTAGAAGAAGGAACCCAGCTGGATTGTGCAGGTGTCTCCACCCAATTTTACTTTGTGAAGGAGAAGCCTGCATCACAACGGAGCATGAAACTGGGCCTCAGAGCAACAGAAGTGTGTAGGCACAGTAGAAAAACTAAGGGAACTCTTTATAGTACATAGAAGTCAAATTAAATGCATCATATTTATCATACCACTCAGAGGATTGTAACTGAGTTTAGCAAGGACCAAAAGAATCCATTTATAGATAAATAGATGCTGTTCAACTTTGCCATTGAACATGATTCATCCAAAGTCAGTGACTTGTTATTCAAATATTATTTGGGTTCCCCTCCAAAGGCAAATATTCTAATATATTTAATGAGATCAAGTGTATTGTCCTGTTCCCAGCAAATATTTCTGAACATTTTTAGTACTTCCAGAGTTAGTGATACAGAAATATTGTCAAATCTTGATCCATTTAAAGAGCATATACAGAATGCTACCCTAACTCTGCTGTGCCCATCTAGTTGCCAATGAGAAGGAAGAAAACTAACATAGATTGAGCACTTACTATGTAGTAGTATATGCATTATCTTACCATGGAGAACTTTTTAAAAATTTCATATAACATTATTAATAGGTACCTTTTTAAATATAGAAAATAATAAATGGACTAGTATAGACCATAATTATCAATAAATTTCTATTCATAATTTTTGTGGTATAGAGTTACAAAGTATATACAGTGTAACAGTGGTTAGGATAAGGACCCTGGAATTAGAATGTTCAAATAGAAGTTCTCTGACTTATTAGTTGTGTGACCTTAAGCAAATCACTTAAGCTCTCTGTGTTTTGGAAAACTCATAAATGAATTCAGCAAACTAGCGGGATACAAAATTATCACCCTTAAATCAATTGCATTCCTATACTCCAATGATGAATCGGCTGAAAGAGAAATCAGGAAGCTATCCCATTCACATTAGCCTCCAAAAAAAAAATACTTACCAATCAATCTAACAAAAGAGGTGAAGGATTTTTTACAATGAAAACTACAGAATACTAAAGAAAGAAATTGAGGAAGAACTTAGAAGATGGAAAGACCTCCCATGTTCTTGGATAGGCAGAATCAATATTGTCAAAATGGCCATACTACCAAAAGTGCTCTACAAATTCAATGCAGTTCCCATCAAAATTCCAATGACATTCTTCATAGAAATATAAAAAGCCATTATGAACTTCATTTGGAAAAATAAGAGGCCCAGGATAGCTAAAGCAATCCTTAGAAATACGAAGTAGGAGACATCACAATACCAGACCTTAAATTGTACTACAGAGCTATAGTTAAAAACAAAAACAAACAAAAAAACCAGTATGGTATTGGCACCAAAATAGGCAAGAAGACCAATGGAACAGAATAGAAAACACAGAGGTAAACCCACATAAATACAGTTACCTCATACTAGACAAAGGCTTCGTAAACATACGTTGGAGAAAAGATAGCCTCTTCAACAAATGGTGCTGGGAAAACTGGTAATCCATATGTACTAGATTGAAATTGAACCCCTATCTCTCAACCTGCCCAAAAATCACTCAAAGTGGATCAAGGACCTAGGCATTAGACCAGAAACCCTGCACCTAGTAGAAGAAAAGTTCAGCCCAATACTTCAACATATTAACACAGGAACTGACTTCCTGAACAAGATTCCTAAAGCACACACACACACACACAAAAAAAAAAAAATAGAATAAAAAAATCAATAAATGGGATAGCATCAAACTAAAAAGCTTCTTCACAGCAAAAGAAACAATCAAGAACGTAGAGAGAGAACCTACAGAATGGGAGAAAATCTTTACCACCTGCACCTCAGGGCATTCATTTCAAGACATACAAAGAACTCAAAAAGCTTAACATCAAAAACACAACCCAATAAATAAATGGACAAATGAACTGAACAGGACCTTCCCAAAAGAAGAAATAGGAATGATTGACAAATACATGAAAAAATGTTCAACATCTCTAGAAATTAGGGAAATGCAAATTAAAACCATACTGAGATTCCATCTCACTCCAGTCAAAATGCCACTTGCTGAGAGTCACAGCCAAGTCAGAATGACCCCTGGCATTTTGCCAGAAGTAATGGTTGAGAGGTGAGCCATTAAGATGATGATAATTAAGTTAAGCTGTCCATATGGTTGCTGTGACTGGATGATCCTGGATTGAAACAGGCTGTATATTCAATTGTACATAGACCCCTGCTGTCCGCCTAGGGCGCCTGCTACTTTGGAGCTCTCTCAGGGATTCCTGGGGAGTTCACGTTGGTTGGTGAAGTTCGGGTGGAGGGAGTTCCGGTTGGTGTGTGGTGTCCCTGGAAGGGTCGCGTGGGTGGTGTTTGGGGGAGTTTAGAAATAGTTTGTTCCTGCTTGAGTGGCTCGTGATTTGTGTCTAGCCAGACTGCGGCACCACTTATCAAGAATATAAGTAATGATAAATGTTGGCAAGGATGTGGAAAAAGGGGTACACTCATACATTGTTCATAGGATTGCAAATTTGTGCAACCCCTCTGGAAAGCAGCATGGAGATTCCTGAAAAAACTAGAAATGGAACCACCGTTCGACCCAGTTATCCCACTCCTCAGTATACATCCAAAGGATTTAAAATCAGCATAATACAGTAACACGGCCACACCAATTCACAATAGCTAAGCTTATTCTTACAAGAACACCAGTCTTTTTTTTTTAAGTCTTTATACATTATTTCTATAGAGACAAGATTTATCTTCAGAACAGCTAGGTGCATAATTGGCAGTGGCTTTCTGTTATTCTGATAATTTAGAGTAAGTTGCTGTGTCCCTGGAAGAGGTTTAGCCTCTCAATAGACCAGTGTTCTGAAATTCAGAATGAAGGAATAATAATCATGTTTCGGAGTTTTTGTGAAATTTAAATGAGATAATCTCGTAAGGCCCACAGGTGTGGACCACTGCTCCCAATTTCAGCCCACATTTTGTTTATCAATAGATGTATAGATAAAGAAAATGTGGAAAATATACACAATAGAATATAATTCAGCCATGGAGAAGAATGAAATTTTGACATTTGCCAGTAAGGGGATGGATCTAGAGAATATCGTGCTAAGTGAAATAAGCCAACCCCCTGTACCCCCCCAAAAAAAACCCAAAGATTGAATGTTTTCACTGACATGTGAAAGCTAAACCACAATAAAGTGGGGGAGGTGAAGAAGAGAAGTTCAATAGATTAGACAAAGGGTAACACAAGGAAGGGAGGAGCTACACAAATAGAAAAGACAGTAGAATAAATCTAACATAATTTTCCTATGAAAATATCTACGTGAATCTCACCATAACGCCCACCCACAAGAATGGGGTCCTAATTAGAATAAGATATATCCCATGTTTGTATAATTTTATCAGAATAGAGTCTACTGCCATGTATATCTTAGAAGAACCAATAAAATAAAAAAAATAAATAAAAATTACAATAAAGCCTACTTCCTGGGTTTGTTGGGACACTTAAATGAATTTATAAATTTAAACGCTTAGAGAAGTTTCTGGCATATGATCAGTGCTAAGTTTACTCTAATTACAATTTCTATTATTTCCATGTTAACTTCTATGGTAAGCCGACTTTAAATGGTCTCCAAAGAGCCCCATTTACTGGTATTCACACCTTTGAGTAATCTCTTCCCCTTGCGTGTGGGTATGATCTGTTAGTTGTTTCTAAGCAACAGAATACAGCAAAGTGATGGGACGACACCAATCAGATTAGGTTAAACAAAACCAAGACCTGAGCCTTAGACTCTGTTGCATTCTCTGCTTGCTTTCATGAAGCAGCTTCCACATTGGAAAGGGACTGTATTCCAACCAACAACCTGTAGGAACTAAAGTCCCAGACCAACAGCCCTCCAGGAATTGAATTTTGCCAACAACCATGTGAACTTGGAAGTGAACTATAAGGCTAGCTGAGCCTTTATCTGAGACCTCAGTCCTGACCCCTATTTTTCTTTTTTTAATGGTCCTGGGGATTGAACCCATGGACACTTTACCACTGAGCCACGCACCCAGTCCTGTGTATTTTTTTATTTTGATACAGGGTCTTGTTAAATTGCTGAGTCTTGCCTTGAACTTGCATTCCTCCTGCCTCAGCCTCCGCAGTAGCTGTGATTACAGGTGTGGGCCACTGCTCCCAACTCCAGCCCACATTTTGATTGTAGCCAGAAGGGACCCTAAACCATGCTCACAGTCCTGACTCACAAAAATTGTGATACACTGAGCATGTGTTGTTTTAAGATGGCCAGTTTTGTGGCACTTTGCTTTGCAGCACTAGCTACCTAGTATACCCAGAGAGAACTTAACACAAAGTAGTTACTCAGATGAATATTAATTTGCCTTTTTTCCTTAATTATGTTTAATTTTAATGCAATTATGCCTAGAGAAAATTCCCTCCCTCTTTTTTCTTTTCTTTCTTTTCTTCGTACTGGGGATTAAATTCAGAGGTGCTCTAGCACTGAGATACATCCCCAGCCTTTTTATTTATTTATTTATTTTAAATTTTGAGACAGCGTCTTGATAAGTTTCAGAGGCTGGCCTCAAACTTGTAATCCTCCTGCCTTGGCCTCTCTAGTTTCTGGGATTATAGGCATGTACTACTGTGCCCAATTAGAGACAATTCTTTAAAGTATTATTTGTCATGACACATGCATGGAATGGGCCCAAACTTGACTGATGTTTCCTTTGGTCATCATGATTCTCTGGCTTTGATTCCACTTCTTCAACAGTATAACCACTCTACAAAGTGCCCCATGCAGCAGGCATGAGTTGAGGGCTTATTATCTCACTTAACCTCCACACAAATTCTGAAAGGTGAGTATTGTTCCTTCATTCCAAATGTCAGAACACTGGTCTCAGGAGCGGCTGAACTCCCCTTCTAGGGACACAGCAACATACTCTAAATTATCAGAATGACAGAAAGCCACTGCCAATTATGCACCTAGCTGTTCTGAAGATAACTCTTGTCTCTATAAAAATAATGTATAAAGACCTCCAAGATATTCTTCTTCTTCTATAGTTCTTTCAGCTAGAAAATTCAAATGCATCAAAGACCATTCACTCTGCTCTTCTCTGTGTCCTCTGTGTATGGATGAGGCAGAAACATAGTGTGGAAAGTTGGTGACAGCTAACAGAAGACACTACACACCCTGTGCTTAAGATAAATGGCAGGGACAGTAGAAAAGGTTAAAGTTTAAGTTGAAGACAGTTAAAAGAAAAGCACTGCATGTTTTATGTTTAAGATGAATGGTAAAAAGCCCTCCCCCCCCCCCAGGTACATCCATCATTTAAGACAAACAACAGGAAAACATCAAACCTGTGCAACAGATCTGACCACAACCCCTTGACCTAAAGTAACCAGTACTGTGATTTAAATGCATTTCCATGTTAAGAGATAAGTCCAAAGGGAAGACCCAGCACAATTTTAGGCACATTTTGAAGCATGTACAAATATTTTTGACCATGTCCAAATTGGCACAGGTGTATGCTAACATATCTTATGAATATGTTGATTTCTAGCCCCAAGATGCATACATGCTGTTTACCCCTTGATTTTATCTTATCTGCCTATGAGGTAGCCACCGTGCTATAATAATCAATGCAATAACATGCTTTTTCTAACCCCGTCTTTGTTAGCCATGTTTGATTTATATTCTGCATGAGCTAAAAGACCCACTGAGCTGCCGACTTTGATACTGCAATGCAAGTGATGCTCCTGCTAAAGGGCAATGATATCCAGCTGAGGTCCCATGTTAGGGGACATCTTCATATACACCTGCATCTGGGGAAAAAATTAGATGGCAACTCAATAGCTCACCTTCCGGCTAAATGCTATTATTGTAACAATGCAAAGAAGCTTCCAAAACAGTTTTTGGGACTTCGTTAAAGGCCTAAGCAGAACAGAGCTGAGATTTATGCCTACAAATATCAAGTTCAAAATCATGGTTCCCATGACAGTCATAACTTACCCTCCAGCACACAGGTAGTATTTTTAGTTGTTAGGTTATAGCAGGAATGCTGCAGCCTAAAATATATGTGTGATATGTTTAGATTACAGCTAATACAAGAATGGTTAATTTATATTTCCTCTGTGGTTGTTTTTACTTATACATAAGTTGATTCACTTGAATGTGATTTTGCACTTACAGAAATGTACATTTCAAATCCAAAGAGTAATAATTACTTGCAAATTTAAATTAAAGTATGTAGAGCTTAAAATAGTGTTTGAGCTCAATACACAATGACAGAATAAAATAACACCAGAGCACATTCAAATATTTAAGTTAAGGAGACTCTGGAGGATGGAGGACTGTCTTATTTATAAGGTAGGAGAGAGTCTCCAGGTTAAAATAAACTTTGCTAATAAGTGTATATCCTGCTATATTTAATGTCCTAACAATCCTGATAAATACATGTAATTCTTTTAAATGCATTCATGCATTGAATCATTTTCTAAAAACATAGTATAAAGCAGATATGAACACTTAATCTTGAAAGCTAGTATGAAAACATTTCTCTGGCCTGAAAATGGATTCTGAAGAAGAAAGGAGAAAGAAGATATGAGACTAAAGGAAGCAATATATATTTGGACTTCCCTTGTCCGTTTGGATTCCTTAGGTATCAGGGCTACTTTGGGGAAACCAGGAGTAGATTGGTTTCAGCAACACTACAGAAATGTACCTTATACCCAGTGTGTGTTTATAAAAATCTTGTAAAAACATATTTCTGAAACAATGTTTAGATATCTAAATTATACTTTATTGGCAAATGACATATATTTCTATATACAAAGACAATAAACTTGGCTTCCTCATTTCTCTCTCTCTCTCTCTCTCTCTCTCTCACACACACACACACACACAGAGTCATGTGCGTGCACTTTGATTTTTTCTTTGAACAATGTGAAAACACAGAATTTCAAAAGGCAACAAGGGATACAAGATCATTTAAGAGTGAAAGAAAAATTTAGAATAATTTTAAATAGGGAGGAAAAATTAGAAGGAGGGGTTAATAACTTAAAACTAACATTTATTTTATTTTTCCCTTTTTAATTGACTACAAATTACCAAAATCTTGGATCTTGAAAAATAAAATTTGTTATAATTTGGCGTGAACATACTTTATATACAGAGTTACGAAAAATTGTGCTGTGAATGGATAATTATGATTGTAATGCATTCCACTATTGTCATGTATGTAAGAAATTTTTAAAAATATAAATAAATAAATAAATTGTTAAACATCAATCAAATTTATAAGATTACATCAGTATGGTAAACTGGTCTATTAAGTAACATTAGATATTTTTTAAAGTGATGATCCAAATGTGGTGCCCCAGGTCAATGTCATCAGCATCATCACCTGGAAACATAACGATGTAAACATCTCCAGCCTCCCCCATCTACTGCAACATTGAGGATGAGGACCAGAAATCTATGTTTTTACAAGACCTCTAGGGGATTCTGAAGCAGACTAACATTTGAGAGTCTCTGATCTAAAATAATAAGTCCAGAGTAGCCCAAAAATAGAGTATAATTATCATAAAATTTTTTTGAAACATTTCTGATAAATAGGAAGCAAATCAGATTGTATTCTCAAAGCAGCTCTAAAAGAAAATAAAACTATAGGTTTTATTATGAGTAAGAGAAAATGTCTTATAGGGAGGAGTTCTTCAGGTCTGGACTATCTCATCAAGAGAAGTGACGGGGTGGGTGGGAAGGGTCAGTGCCCTTGGTGATTAGGCAGCTATACAGAATGATGGGGTTGGCCACTCTCCTCATTCCCCATGTCCCTCCTCCACCCCTCTAAGCGGTAGCAAAATAGCTGCTGAAGCTCTAGACCTCATAGCTACATCCTATCAAGGAAAAAGAAGGAAGTAAATAGGGCAGCACCAACAAATTCAGCCAGAATTATATTTTATAGCTACATACAAATGTAAGTTTTTTGTTGTTGTTGTTTTTTAATAAATTACAATACCAAGGACAGAGAGAGGCGGGGTTGTGAACCTACACATTATCTATTTCATAAGCATAATTATTATATTCAAAGAGATTTAAGAATCTATTGCATTGATGAACATTTTCAAATGAAATTGACAAAATAAAAAGGTCAACGGACTGAATAGCAGAATTAACCTAGCTGAGGAGCAAATTAGTGAGTTAGGAAATGAAAAAACATCTCCCAGACTAAAGTCGTTAGGAATTTCAACCAGGAATTGAAAAATATCCAGGGAGGAATGTGGGGACACTGAAGAGGAAATTTTAAAATCTGAAGAGCTTCTAAATTACTAAGCAGGTCCCTTCTTCACGTTTGCTGAGATAAGCCTCACGAGTTGTCTGTCCCTCCACCCTGCAATCACTGAATAAGCAATGGTTGCCTCACACTCCTGACCACTGAGTTGATTAGAGATTTCTACCTCCAGGCAGAGAGGTGTAACAAGGTGTTTGATCCTTAGGACATTCATCTGCTCGGGCTGCTGCCATAAAACAGTTCTGGAGGCTAGAAGCCCAAGATCAAGGCAGCTACTATTTTAGTTCCCCAGTGAAGACTCTTTCCAGCTTCTTGTGTCCTTACATGATTCAGAGAGAAAAAAAAGCTCTGGTCTCTCTTTCTCTTCTTATAATCCTGTAACCAAATGCAATGGGTTTGCCCCTCTGTGAGTGCCAAACCAATAAGCACAGGAGATAAAGGAGTAGAGAGAGGTATATTACTGGTGGCAGGTAAGAAGAGCACAGGAGATGATTCCCAAAGCAGTGTTCACCTGAACAAAAAAAAGCAAGGCGCTTTTACTGGGTAATTGTGGGTATATGTTCATAGAGGAAAGACTAATCATTATTATGTGTAAGGTAGGCACATTCCTGGGCATGCTAGTTCAGGGTCATCATCACATGTTCAGAAAATAGCAGACATGAAGATTCTGGATGGAGAATTTACCACCATAATGGGCATAGTTTATTCTAGGTCATCTAAAAGCAGGAGTCAAAGTGACTCAGCAGTTTTAACTGGTCCCTTAGAAGTTTCAATGAAGAGTCTTAGCTGAAACAAACAAACAAACAAATTCAAAAATCACTTTGAGGGTACATGAACAGTCTTTTAAAGAGGAGCAGATTTCCCCCATAAGCATAGAGCATGCCCTTAATAGTGCCTTCCTAGTAACTAATGATCCCATCATAGGGACCCCCACCCTCACTGGTACAGGCAGGGGCCTACCACAAAACTGAGGCAACATGGAGACTTCCCCTTCAAACCCTGATTCTTGCAATCATGCCAGAAAGATATCAGACATGTCGCTCTGAGAAACCAGCAATGAGTTTATTAGAAGGGATAGGGGAGGGGACAGGAGGACACACTCAAGGGACAGTGAGTCCTCTCAGCTAGGAGAGGAATGGTGTACCTCTCCTGCCCCCCAGGTTTTGACTTTTGACTGATAAGATAGGAGGATGACATCAGACTTTCGAGTCCCTACTGCACTTGAGGGCTCTAGGTTACTTTGGCCCATGCTGACAGGTTCTAACTGGAACTTGTTCCTACAGATTTTATTGTTAAGAGGAATTATCATCTCCCCGAGTTCTGGATCTGGATTAGGTCACAAAAGTCCCCCCTTCAGGGTAACTTGTGATCATTTTATTGGGCTTTCAGGCCTGAATTTCTTCTGCAGGTAACAGGAAGTTTGCTGAGGAATGTAATATATCCTGTCAATTTAAACCAGGCAAGGCTGCAGGTAAATTGCTTTTTTTAAAGAAAGAAAGCATGTAAGGGTCAGGACAGTGGACCCAGTTTATAGAATTATCCCCTTAACCTCATGTTTCCACTGCTTATATCTGTCCATTCTCTATTACTCATGATCTCATTTTACCTATGACCTCCCAAAGAATTCACCTCCAAAGACAATCTCACTGGGTGTTAAGGCTTCAATATATGCATTTGGGGAGGTCATGATTCAGTCTGTAGCACTGAGGTATTATTTGAATAATGCATAAAAATAGAAAATGAAGAGCAGATACACACTTTTGTCTCCATCATCTAGTGTTTCTCTTACTATAATTAAAAAAGTAAAATTGTGTTATGAGCCAGAAACACGCATGCAGTCCCAGGTTGAGCAGCTCCTAAAACACACAAAAATACACACAAAAAAAAGTGATGTTAAAAGATGCAACAGAGGAATTTTTGGTGAAAAGAAAATAGGTATTGCAGTATTAATGTTAGGTAAAATTCAAAGAAAAAAAGCAGTTATCAGTTTTAAAAAAGAGTCATATTTTTATATTTTAAAATATAAAATGTTTATATTTATCTTTTATACTTATAAAAGATATAAACCACAAAAAAATAAGCCCAACACTGCAAATATAAGTAAATTAATGAATAAGATAAATGTTAAAAATAAATAAGTAACAGATAATTTCTGTGTTACATGAGCCAATCCAGAGAATAGGAAAATATTTTAAAAATTGGCAGCTAATTTTGATTATAAAGCTGAAAATACAACACAAATAAAAAGGTAGGTCTATGTCACTTGTAAATAAAGATTAAAACCATAAATAAGATATTAGCATTTAAATCCATCACTCCATGCTAAAGAGGTGTTTATGCAAGGATATTCACTACACTACCTGGTGAGGTTAAGAAAAGTAATCACTGTATTTAGAGCCAGAAGACTTGTATTCTAGTCCTAAATCATGCAGCTCACTTAGCCTGTCTGAGCTATGGTAATATTTACATTTAAAATCTCTCCCAACTTTAAAATACAAATTAGAAAAAAACAAGATTTTAGAGAATGTGGAGAAACCTCTTGTATACAATACTGTCATCAAGGATGATTAAGTTAATTGTCTTAAACAGACATTTATATGAAGATGAAAATTCCTTCTGAGTCATATTTATAAGGCCACTCCTAACAATTTAATGAAATAGCAAGATTTCTCAACTAGAAGAATGAGGATCAATGAACTCTTAGAATATACTGATTACTCAAAAGTAGGTGTGCAAAGTAAATAGCTAAAGCAAACCTATAAATTAGTAAGAGCACTCAGCACATTTGAATGCCAGAAAAATCTGAGAACACATTAAGTCAAGCAATTTAAATGGAGCACTGTAATTTCTAGGCACAGAGAAAAATATATTTTCTCTGACACCAAAATGCTTTCAAATTATCCCCGTGTAGTTGACCCCCATGAGAGATGTTCATAATAAAGTATTATTATATGACTTCACAAAGCATCATGATACCATGAGATAGCCATAGATAGAATACTATGCAACCAAATAAAAATAAAGTTTATATCATAAAAATATGTTTAGAGAGAATACTTCTAAAATAATGTTAATTTTAAGGAGCCTAATATAAAATTGTGAATACAATATGGTATCACTGTATTAAAAATACATACTTTATAGATATAAAATACCTTATATATGTAACATTTGGGTCTTCAATCTCTACAGCCATCTGAATTCAGTCTTTCCTTCAAAATCAATATAACACCTGCCTTAGTTTTTCTAAACTCTCCACTGTTTCCTCGATCATCCACTTCTGCATGTGGCTCCTCTGATTCTAGCACCACCTTCTTTAAGGGTGGACACCTGCAATCACATCATTCCTGAGAATACCACTAATATAAGGCTATTGGCATGAAAAATAAAAAGCTGAGGATTACTAAGATAATTCCTAAAGTAGATTTCAGAAACTACCTAAAACTAGCTAGAGTGAGGGGAGACTCCCCTATAGTGAATTAAATCTATTATAAAACTACAAAAATTAAAGCATGCGGTACTGCATCCATAATAAATGGATAGAATAAGTACTATATCCAAAAGTTAAATCACATATAAATGGAATTTAATTAGTAAAATATATATATATATATATATATATATATATATAATTCCAGAATAGTAGGGAAGGAACAGAAAATAGAATCTTCAATAGTCAGTGAGAAAACTGGAAATTTTTTTTTTTAACTTTTAGATTCCTCATCTTGTTGTATTAGATAGGTGCTGTAGTTTGGATCTGGAATGTCCCCAAAGGCCTGTGTATCAAAACCTAGTTCTCCACAGTGGTGTTATTAAGGAGACTATGGAACCTTTAAGAGGTGGGGCTTAATAAGAGGTATTTAGGTCATTGGGTATGTAATCTCAAAGAGGATTGTGGGACCCGAGTGTCTTCACATCTTTGGCTCCCTGGCATGAGGTTAGTGCTTCTGTTCCACCATATGCATTTGCCATGACATGCTTCCTTGCTACATGCCCAAAAGCAAGAGAGTCAATCAATCATGGACTGGAACCTCTAAACCTGTGAACCAAAACAAACCTTTTCTTTGTATAAACTCATTATCTCAGATATTTGTTACATTAACAAAACACCAATAACACAATGGATTAAAGATTTACATATGCAAAATGAAAACATTCAACATTACACATTAATAAAAATGAATATTGATAAACTCTTGGAGTAGCACAAAGAATTTTCAAAACAGAAGAGGAAAACTAGAACCCTTAGAAAGAAACTAGCAAGTACACTTCCAGAAAGTGGTTCAAAGGAAATAACAAGACAAAAAGACAAATGCATACTTAAAATGATTCTTGTAGTAGTGCTGTTAGAATATTTAAATATTTGAACTAATTTAAATACTCACCAACAAGATTTGGTTAAATAAATTATTCCATATAATGGAATACTATGTTGCAATTAAAAAATAAATATGGATAGGCTTATTCATATGGAAAGATATCCAAAAATGTTAATAAGTGGGGAAGTAGTAACAAAAAAGTATCTAGTCTTGTGTGTGTGTGTGTGTGTGTGTGTGTTTTTAATGTTCAACTGTACAAGTAAAATTGGATCACTTTCCTCATCACAAAGCTTCCTATGGCTTCTGAATCCCCACAGAACAGCCAGCCTGCTTAGCATGCCATCCAACACTCTCTACAGAGAACACTCCTTTTCCTCACTTAAAAGAATATGCAGCCTTCACACAAACCTATTATCCTGTCCCAGAAGAACTGCATGCTATCACATCTTCATGGTGCTCCAGTTGCTCTCAACCTGGAAAGAGAAATCTTCCATATTCGCTTCTTAAGAAATGCTGATGCCTCCAGTCTGCTCCAAACCTACCTTTCACTTGAAGCCATTACTAAACCCATCCCCACTCTTTCCCCCACAGTCTCACAGACAGTATTTTTACTTCTTTTAGACATAAAACATTTTGACCAATCTCTGTACACACAGTACTGAGCCTATGCTCATAGGAGAGGCTCCATTGTTTGCTTAAACTTAAGATCTATAAAATTTTATTTATTCTCAAAAGTTACCGAAAGAGGGAAAATAAGCCAGTCACAGTGGCACACACCTGTCATCCCAGCAGCTTGGAAAGCTAAGACTAGAGGATCACAAGTTCAAGGCCAGCCTCAGCAATTTAGTGAGGCCCTAAGCAACTTAGTGAGACCCTGTCTCAAAATAAAAAAAATGAAAGGGCTGGGGATATGGCTCAGTGGCTAAGTGCCCTCAGGTCAATCTCTGGTACCAAAAGGGGGGGTGTAGATAAATCTATAGATAAAGCTGGCTTTTTTTTCACTGTTGTTAATGGTTAAAGAAGAATTAATATAAATGGAAAATAATAAGCAAAAGTGCCTTATAATTCCACGCCCCCCAACAACAATCTCTCTTAAGTACTCAGTATATAGCTGACTGTGGAGTGCACACAGTGATTTGGGAAGGAGAATTGCATATTCAAGGTCCTAAGTACCTTAGTAAAACCCTGTCTCAAAATGAAAGGTAAAAAGGGCTGGGGTGTAGCTCAATGATAAAGTATTTGGGGGTTCAATCCCCAATACCAAAAATAAATAAAAAATAATTCAGTATATATGATGTTTTACAATTTATGATATGTTTACATAATTTTTCTACAAAACTGGCATCATATCATCAAAATTTTTATCAGATTGGCAAGGTTCTTCTCCCTAACCTTCTAGTGAGAAAAATATAGAGTATCACTTTTCTTCAAAATTCTTCCTGCTTCTTTCCCAGATTAGAGAAGTCATTTATTTGCTTTGTATTTTATTCAACTCCACCCATAATGCTTGACTTGTCAGATACTTTCATGATAAAGAGGGGATAATTCATGGTGACTTAGCTGATGTGTCAGAACCTGTCAGTCTCACTCATGCTTTTCATCTGACCTTAGTTGGGATGATTTTTGGCCTTCTCATTATTGGGCTTCTATGGTCCCAATTGTGTGTTGCTGAGGTACACAAAGAAATGATACAGTTACTACTAACTGCTCTCAGACCTTGACAGACCACTTACCCCTCTGAAAAATCCCCTTCAAGCAACTGTTTATCAATCAACTTTTGAGCATCTTTTACATATCTGATACTCACTAAACTGTTGGGAATATTATAATTAATATGACCCAGCCCTGCCTTTCAGAAGCAATAGAGAAAGGCAGAGAGGCAAATAACTAGAGTAGGAATGAAGAAAAGAGCCTGGAGAGAGTGTACCCACAGAACTGCCAAATCCCTCTCAAACTCTAAAAATATACAGCTCCACGGAAAGAAAGTAGTCATTTTTTTTTTAATGATCCTAGATATTGCATAGGTGTCCTTCTCAAAATGCTGATATATGGGGATGGAACTTACAACAAAAATTTGAAAATATCATAAATCAAAAATGAATTCAACAACCTAACCCACAGAACATCATAACTTAGTATAATACTGTAGAGTAGCAGTCGTTTGCATTTGAGATTAGGTGGCTGGCAGAAGAGAGTATCCTATCACATATTGCTAGCCCAGGAAAAGATCAAAATTCAAAATTTGAAGTACAGTTTATATGGAATGCATATGTCTCATGCACCATTGCAAAGTTGAAACCCCCTAAACAGAACCATCATAAATCAGAGACCTTCTGTATATCTTGATATTAAATAAAAATCTCAGAGGTCCCTAATTCAATGTAGTCATTCACATTTTGGCAAAACCAGTTTCAGGTATGTGTAGGAAGGAATCATGATAGATTTTTCTGTGGTATGGTCCATCTAATGACATTCTGGGCTTCCAGATGTGGCAACCAAACAGGAAAGTGCTCTGGTAGGGTGGGAGCATACAGCAGGTGCCTGGGGAGCCAAGTCGGAGCCCAGATGTTTGGCTCAGAGAGCAGCAGATAGGAAGAACGATGCTTCCTGCCACAGATATCAGCTGGCATATCTGCTATTCTTGCAAACTGGTCTATATTGAACACATAATTCAGGGACTAAAATTAAAACTAAAATGAAGCCACAATTTCTAGAATAAGTCTTCAAACATTCCAGTCATAGCAACACTTCCTTTCATCCAGCCTGCCATCTTCAGAGGCTAAAAAGGAATTTCCTCTAAGCACAAAATTCTGAAGAGAGTTCTTCAAAGGTCCTTGAGAGGAATTCATCTGATAGCAGGGAAGGAAAGTTCAAGATGCCTCGGAGACTACATGTATAGAAAAACACTTTAGACTGTCAAGGTCAGAGGAGGTTATCTTAGAGGATGCAGGAGAAGGCAGCAACAAGTTAAGAATCCTACTCAAGGCTAAAAGAGCAAGAGTGCCATTAAAGACACATCCTTGTAAAACAAGGACTCAGAGCACACACATATTATGTACATAATATACTGTATGTGTGTGCCTTTACATATTAATGCAGAAGGGATGTCTGAAATATTTAACAGTTTCTGGATGGTGGACATGGTGACTAGTTGTCCCAGTTTGTTTGGAATGAAGGGGTTTCCTGAGACATGGGACTTTTAGCAGTAAAACTAGAATAGTCCTGGCAAAGTAGGAAGGTTGATCACTCAAATGTCAGCTATCCACAACCATTGTGGCCTTCCTAACATCTATGTGATCTCTCATTCTTGCCTTCTGAAGATAACTCTACCAGATAAACCCTGGGAATCATGCAATCCCATGTGAGTTCCCCAAATTGCTCAGGCCCTCTGCTGCCTCTGTACCTTTGCACATGTTGTTGCCTCCACCTGGAAAATCCCTCTCTGGCCTGCCCAACACCTGTCATTTCTTGCAAGGAGACTTTGTGACCTTTCAAAAACCAAATTAGGGCCAGTGTTGCAGTGGTGCATGCCTGTAATCCCAGCAGCTCGGGAGGCTGAGATAGGAGGATCGTGAGTTCAAAGCTAGCCTCAGCAAAAGCAAGGTACTAAGCAACTCAGTGAGACCCTGTTTCTAAATACAATACAAAAAATAGGGCTGGGGATGTGGCTCAGTGATTGAGTGCCCCTGAGTTCAATCCCCAGTACCCAAAAAACAAAAACAAAAAACAAATTAGGGCAAGTGATACAGTGGTGCATGCCTGTTATCCCAGCTACTTGGGAGACTGAGGTAGGAGGACGACAAGTTAGAGGTTAGCTTCAGCAATTTAGCAAGACTCTAAACAAAACAAAACAAAAACAAACAAACAACAACAACAAAAAAAAAAAAAAACAGAACTCAGGAAATAGTTCAATGATAAAGCAGCCTGGATCCAATCCCCTTTACCAAAACAAAACAAAAACCTAAATTAGGTACTTCTCTGAAGTTCTTCCTTAAGATGGCGTATTCACTACAGACTACTTATCCCAATTTAGTTGTGAATGAGGATGAATGAAAGAGCATACCCAAATTCTGAATCAAAGTAATTTGGTCACAGTTTGTGATGTTGGTCTCCAGGGAGCCACTGAAGCTACTATAGGCTTCTGTTTATGCTGCCAGACTCCCAGGCGGAGCACACAAGAATCTGAACCTGATGATTTTAGGCACAATAATGAAGACCCACTATTTCTGCAGGTTTGGGCCAGAGCCCTACTAATAAGGGAGATATTTTTCTTTAAGTTAGTCCATGTTGTCTCTGGACTAAACTGAACTGTAATTAATTAATAAGGTACCAGCAGATCCACAGCCCTCCCAGATGGGAAAACTGAATAAAAATGGGAGGACCCCATGCTTCCCACTCTCCCCAGGTCCACCAGACTTAACAGGGTTCTACTTGAGATTGTGGGATTCAGGAAAGAACCAAAGGCACAACAAGTCCCTTCCTGTGAACCTGAGTCAAGATTTTCCAGGAGCCAGTTTGAGCATGGGTGTAAACTGAGGTAGAAACAGGTCAGGAACAGGGAACACCCAAAGGACTCTATCAGTTATGATTCCAACAGGAAGCAAATGGCAAACTCACAACAGGAAAATTCAGAGAGAGTTGAATAAAGGGCTTATTTACAAAGGTCTAGGCAGGGTATGAAGAAACCACAAGGGATTAATGCAGTCCCTGAGACTGGCATAGCAGGTGTTACCACCCCTGGGTCAAAGTGTTGAAGGGAGGGAGTGGTAGCTAGAACCCAGAGACAAGGAGGGTTACAGGAGGAGAGCCACATGGCAAGAGCTGAAGACGCGTGTGGCAGGAGACAGCCAACAGGCAGGGACCTGCCAAAGGAATTAGCCTCCAATCCCCTCCTCCCTCTAATCCCTGCCAATTCTATCCTTGGGCCAAAGGGGAAGGCCACCCTTGTTAGAATCCAAGGTTGTCCTCCTGGTGCCCAAGCAGAAGGGAGAAATACGGAGAAAGTCTGGAGGACCAGCAGAAGATTATCATTTCCTTCAGAGGTACAAAGAAAGTTCAGGCTACTTAGAATTTGAATCTTGGCAGTGATTTAAAGCATCCATGAGACCACCTAGGTTAAAATCCTTGCTCTGCCATTAAGTAGTCATGTCTCCTGAAACAAATCTCTTCACACCCACAAGATTCAGTTTATTAGCTGAGTGTGGTGGTGCATACCTGTAATCTCAGCAGCTTGGAAGGCTGAGACAAGAGAATCATGAGTTCAAAGCCAGCTTTAGCAATGAGCAACTCAGTGAGATCCTGTCTCAATAAAATACAAAATAGGGCTGGGGATGTGGCTCAGTGGTTGAGTGCTCCTGAGTTCAATGCCCAGTAAGAAAAACAAAAAGCAAACAAACAAACAAAAAAGACTTAGTTTATTTACTTATAAAATAGGCACAAGTATTCATAGGACTGTTGAGATTCTATAAAGCACTGAACATAGTTAATGATGTATAGTAAGTGCTCAATAAATGTTCATATTAATTTTCCCATTATTGCTATTACTGTTTTTTATTTCTGATAAATATTAGACAGCCCATGTCATCTGATGTTTTTCCATTGCTTTTATAAAGGAGTCTTCTCTATTCCACTTTCTCCAGCACCAAGAGAAGAGGGAAGTCAGGTTAATGGATGTGTTAAGATACAGAGGCTACTGTGACAACCAAGAAACTCAAAGTGTCAGAGACACCAGGCAGATATTTGCAAGAGACATACTAAGGCCAAGTTTCCTGATTCTCCTATGTAGGTTAAAATACCCCCCTCAGGACAGAGTTGAGAAGCTCACAAATTCCTATTATACTTAAAAGAGGAAATAAATCAGAAAGGTGAAAATGAGTTTATATAGAACAATCTATGTATTTATTATACAAAGAAATGAAAACTCTTCAGTAATTCATTGGCAAATTTAGCATGTGTCTGAAAGAGCAAAGGAAACAGGATGCCTCTGACAACAGCGAAAATTCATGGTCTGCGTGAACTTGGTTTTATATAGCTGGCCATGACTTAAGGGCACTTGCAAAAATTGATGCCATTCATTCCAGTGTTCCCTATCATTGTGAAGTCAGAATTTTCCCCTCTGTATTCTACCATAAGTATGATTCATTGTAATAAATATTCCTGTTTTGACAACCTGACCAAGCTAAGTTAAAACCTGAAAATTAGTATTGGCAAGTTAATAGAATTCTATGGATCCATGAGTCACTGAGTTCAGCATCAGATAAGAATGCAGAAGTGGAGAATGCAGAACACAATTTCTGTCAGGGGAATAAGAATGAATTGAGGGCAATCGAAGGACTAACTCCAAAGACATGTATGACACAATCCCTGGGCTTAACATTTTAGTCTTTGATTATCTTGCCTGTTTTGAGTCAATAAGTTTGAACAGACACGGGTAGGTTGTAGATTTTTTTTTTTTTTGGTTGGTTGATTTTAGAGTTTTGTCTTTAAAAAGGTTTTATTGAAATAGCATTTATACATCATATAATTCTCTCATCTAAAATGTACAATTCAGTAGATTTTAGTATGTACACAAATATGTGTAACTATCACTACAGTTAATATTAGAACATTTTCATCACCACAAAAAGAAACTGTACCCTTTAGATATCATCCCTTTGACCCCATTTCCCCTTGCCCCAACACCTAAGCAAACACTCACCTCTTTTCCATCTCTATGTATTTACATATTCAGGCCATTGCATACCAACAGAATGAGTGATATGAGATCTTCGTGACTTCACTTAGTATGTTTCTATGGCAGAATAATATTCCTTTGTGTGGAATATTATTTCTATATCCACTCATTGGTTGCTGGGCATTGTTTGGGTTATTTGGGTTATTTCCACCTTTTGGTTAAGAGGAGTAATGCTCCTGTAAACATTCATGTATAAATTTTTGTGGGTAGATATTTCCATTTATCTTGGGTAGACACATGGGAGTGGACATGAGGGGTCATATAGTAACAGTGCTGAACTATTTAAGGAACTACCGGATTGTTTTCCAAAGTGGCTAAACTGTTTTGCATTACCATGATTTCTTCCGTTTCTTTTTCTTTATCCTTTTAACTGTTACGATGGTAGTCAACCTAATATCTAAATGAAAGCACAAAACACTGTGTCAGTCACATTCACAAATAATTCTCCTCCAGAATAAAGATTCTCACTTCCCCATCCATTCCTAAATACATATGAGCTCTCTATAGCAAATCACAGTGAATCTTATAAGGATTTAAATAAGAATTATGTGGTCTTTTGTAATAGCTCTATAAGATGCAATCACCTTATTTATTTTATTTTTTAAAAAAAGTGAGAGCTGGGTACAGTGGTGCATGCTTGTGATCCCAGGGCCTTGGGAGGCTGGGGCAGGAGGATTCCAAGTTTAAGGTCAGCTTCAGCAAGTTAGTGAGACTCTCAGCAACTTAAGGAGATCCTGTTTTACAATAAAAAATGACAAGGACTGGGGATGTAGCTCAGTGGTAAAGTGCCTCGGGGATTAATCCCCAGTATGGAAAACAAAAGGAAATGCAAAATAGACAACAACAACAAAAGAACACAGCTAAGTGAGATATGCAGGGAGGGGCATGACTTCTTTAAACAGATGGAGAAGCAAAAACACAGGAAAATTTGTAACTTGCCCTAAGTTGCATCTAAGTGGTAATGCCAAGGATAGTATCTCATTTGTCAATCACTTCCCTCAAGGAGGTTATAATGCAGTAGGGAATAATAAGCTCTTAATGTAAATGATAATGACGAAAGATGCATGTGCTATGAGCCAAATAGCTAATGAGCCAGAATGTGATAAAAGAGCATGGTAAAGTGTAAGGAGATGGGGATGAGGACAAAGTGGGGAGGAGGGAGGAAGATACAAGAGAGATTTCCCCGAAGGAAAAGAGAAAGTGGTGCCAGAGCTAGTCCTTGGAGGATGCTCAGGAGTTTGAAAATTTGCTGGATCACAAATTAGCAAAACCAATGACTTGGAAAACGGAAGCAGAGCTAGGCAGTTCATTTAGAGTGGAAAGTAGCCCCTTATATTTAGCTGAGTAGTAGTAGTTTATGAGTTTGATTATAAATCCTGGATTAAAGAAGCCAGTCTTTATTTAGGAGACAGTAAAGAGAAATCAGCAGAAATTTTATCAAAGGGTTTTTTTGTAATCTATGTGGTTCTTTAATGATATTATTTTGGCAGTGTTGTATGGGGGAGGGGGAGTAAAAGGATAAGGAACGCAGCAAAACAGTCTCAGTATAAAATAACAAGCATCTTAATTGCAGTTTCTCAAACAGGGTGTATTTAACCCTCAGTGCACATATGCAAGTTTTAAAGTCATTTTTAGCTGTCACTCAGGGGGATGTGCTTCTGGGATCCATCAGGTAAATACCCTAAAAAGCACAGAAGAACATCCTACAACCAAGAACCAGCTAGTCCACAATGTCAGAAGTACCCAGGTTCAGAAAACCTGATCTAAATCAAGGTGGTGGCAGTGAAAATAAAAGAAAAAGACAACTATTAGAATTATTTTCTAGGGAAAAGTTTTAAAAAGATTTAAAAAATCAATTGAGTCTGCAGGTAAGTTAGGTAGTAAATGGTTTATAACTTGCATGATTGACAAAATTATAATAGCAAAAACAATTTTAAAGAAGCTGATAAAAAGAAGAAAGAATGTGTAAATATATATTATACATGTATTATATGTACATATTTCATATACATATTACATTAAGGTTTTAGAAACAAGTGACTTGTGAATTATATTAAACTCTTTGTAGTTTTGCCACATGTAGAATGGCTTTGAATTTGTTCAAAACAGGCCTATCCATGTGGTAATCCTTTGCCTTTTGCTCTTAGATCTCTTTCCTCTGTTTCCTTAATTTGCTCTGTATCACACACAGAGAGGTGATTCTGCACAACATATTGCCAGCCTTCTTTACCAACTGGGTTCTGGTAAGTTTGGCCACTAAGAGTCACAGACAGGAGTCTGGGGTGTAATAGGAGGGAAGAAGCCAGGGTATGTCTCTCCTTTTGCTCTGGCCAGTTTTCTGACAATGATTGTGTCCCCTCCAAGGTCATAAACCCTGCCCTTGGTGGATTTGGCTCCCACTGAGCACCCTAGCTCCTGAATTCTGGGACAAACATCTCCTATTTGTGTCTCTCCAGCCCTAACAACTGCCTCCTTTGCCAATCCCTGGCTTTACCATTTTCTGCCTGTCCTTATAGTTCTTCCAACACCTCTGTAACTAGTTTTCCATGTTAAATCCTTTTATTCATGGCTTGGTTTGTGTTCTTTCTTCCTGACTGTATTCTGATTGATTCATTTTGTTTAGTCTTAAATTCAAACCATTGGAAATGGGATAATAGACTAGGAAATGAAAGAGACACAGTGACAATTTTTGACCTTTCAATTCAATAAAATGAAATATACAAAATTATTGCCTTCAAGAGTAGGAAAAGAACCGTGAAGAATGTGGGATCCCAGAAACACTGAATGGAGAGATTATGTCCTTTAGAAGATAACAGCTGTAGCCCCTTCTTCACGTAGTTAACGAAACACAGAACAAGATATCAGGAAGCTGGCTTGTATTCCCATTCCCTTATCCACTTTATAAACTTAAAATCTTTACAGTTTCAGCCAGGTATAATGGTGCATGCTTGTAATCCCAGCCACTGGGGAGACGGGAGCAGGAAGAGCTCAAGTTCCAGGCCAGTGCTGGCAACTCAGGGAGACTGTTATGGTTTGTATATGGGTGTCCACCCAAAGTACCTGTTAATCCAGGAATATTCAGAGGCAAAAGGATTAGATTACAAGAGATGTAACTTAATCAGTCCATCCTAGTCTGAATGTACTAACTGGGTGGTAACTGTAGGCAGGTGGGGCATAGCTGGAGAAGGTGGGTCACTGTGGGCATGTCCTAGAAGAGTTCATCTTCCCTGGGGCCCCTTCCTTTCCCCCTCTGCTTCCTGGCCACCATTAGGTGAACAACACTTCTCCAGCATGCCCTTCTTCCATGATGTCCTGCTCCACCCGGGGCCCAGAACAGTGGACTATACCTCTGAAACTGGAAGCCAAAATAAACTTTTCCTCCTCTAAGTTGTTCTTGTCAAGTATTTTGGTAATAGCAACACAAAGCAAACACAAGAAACTCTGATTCAAATATATAATAAATAAATAAAAGGACTGGGGATATAGCTCAGTGGTACAATGCCTCCGAGTTCAATTTCCAGTACTGAAAAAAAAAAAGAAACCAACAAACAAATAAAAAAAAGAGACAGTAACAATTTCAGGGTCCCAGTTGCCTAACTGCAAAGGAATTAATAAGACACATCCAAAAAATGTTAAGATTTTGTTGCTTTTCAGATTGGTAAGTAATTTTTAAATTATTTCCTATTTACCCAATCTTGTGGTGGGCCTAAAATTATGAGGTCAGTTTTTTTTTTTTTCAATGACTAATTTATTCCTTCCTAATAAAGAAAATAACTTTAGATCACAAATAAACAAATAAATAAATAACCAGAAAGAAGGGTATTTTTCCCAGCATTGAGTTCTAAAACATGCTGAATTGAGCATAACTCTGACCTTAAAAAAACTAAAGTATAAGAAAGGAATTAATACTTTTAACATAATATATTAATCGCTTTTAAAAATGAAAGCATATATAAAACCAAGAAAGAGCCTGTCACTGGATATTTGATGTATTTTTTTGAGAATGAAAATGAAAAGAAACATTAATGTAAAGGTTAAAAATTATTTTAGAATTTATAAGCGGGTTAGCTTGACAGGTGGCTGATGAAATACAATTCTACATCTCATTTTATATTACAGTGAATTTGTTTTGTCATGTGTATTATAATTCACATTAGAAAAGCTAGTAATCATTCTACTGTTACCTCCAGTTTTATTGTGGGAAGGACCTGGAGAAGCAATAGCTTAGCTCTTACCCAATGCCAGGAATGAATTGCAGTCAGAATAAACAAAGACTTAATTACAGCCTTTAAGTGAAAGCTGGAATAGTACACGTGGAACTGAAATCTTATCCAAGTAAAATTAAAAAAAAAAGGAATAGGATAAAAGAAGTGAAGCTAACTGGGATTTTAGCAGTTGGAAGAAACAATCAAACTTAACTTCTACTGGGGAATGTAACTCAGTGGTAAAGTGCTTGCCTAGTGACGCATGAGGTGCTGGGTTCAATCCCCAGCATGTCAAAAAGGAAAAAAAAAAAGTAACTAAGTTGTTATAGTTGAAAAAATTAGGTTAGCATTTTAAGTCTTTGCAAGGATTTTCAACTGTTTTTGGGTCTATTTTGTTAATTTGCCCCCAAATAGTATTTTAGTACCTACAATAAAAAGGATTATAGTAGATAGTATATAATTTTATGAAATAAAGACACATGAGACTTAAACATAGTATACACAATGGGTAATTTCATTTATGGTTTACACTGGGGTTAAGGGACATTTAATGGAAAATACATAAAAGCGAACCTTTTAACAGAAGGCAAGTCAAAACTTAGGAGAGTCACATAATCATGTCATTCCATAAAACAAGCAGGCCCAGGAAATGAGAAACTAATCCGAAGGGCGTTTTCAGTTCTGGATAAACTACAGGGCAAGCAACTCAGCTGAATTGTTGCCCTTCTACATGATGGTGGTACTGAACAATCTCCTGAGTTTTACAAGATTTTTCAGCAAACCCTTAATTGTTAAGTCATTATAACAACTACTGATGTGTCATCCCTGCTATAATTGCTTTAGGCTCTTTTCAGCACCTGTTTTGCATTTACTGATAGTATTAAAAGACTTAACACAAATGTAAAATGAGACTATTACTTTTGTCAATTGCATGTATACATTTGTTACAAAGCATTTTTAAACACACACACACACACACACACACACACACATCATGGGAATAGCCTGCTTCTGTTACTGCTGTACAAATGAGACCATGTTTTAGAGTTCCTGGAGGTCAACAATTGTTATACATATGTAAAAAGACCTTGGAAAAAGAGGAAAGCAATAATATTCACATAACTAGGGGAGAGGATTTATTTATCTTGGTAGCTATTGCATCCTCCGCCCCTCCTGGAAAGCCTTTTCCCCAACATTTCTTACATGGCCAAAGCTGCTTTCAGCTCAAACCTGTGGCCCCTGAAAAGGCTGAGAAGTCATGGAAAAATGCAGTCACTGGAAGCAGCAGATAGTCACTCCCCTGCCCACATCTGTTCTTCTCATTTCACCCTGGTGTAGGGCCTACAGACCGTAGGCTTTCTTCTACAGAAGAAAGCCTTTGATAATCATCCTTTCACATTTCCATGCTTTCTCAAATAATAATAACAACAAACTACAACAACAATAACATTGGTTCTTGTCTGAAGGGTATTAACTGAACTTATGCAGATATTTACACAAATATTGTAAAAATATTATAAAAATTGAAGTAGAGGTTTATGGTATCCAACTGCACAGCCTCCATTATCAAAGCCAACTATGGGTCTTGGTAGCCTCAGAGTAATTTATTCCCATGACAGTATTAATATCTATAGCAGGAGAAAACTGTGAGATCTACATACTTTCTATATCCTCTCTCGTCTGGCTCTGGAGAGACGAGAATGTTCTCACTCTGACCACTGGGTCAGGCCCTGGGGCTTTGTGACAGCACTTCTGTGAGAATAACTGTTATATTTTAGCCGGAGTGACCTGTAGGACCTGAAGAGTTCCATCAATTCCATGCTGGTTGCCACCTTCATGTTGATGCCCCAGTGTGGGTGTATAACTCATCCTCCACAGAGGGAAGTTTTTGAAATCTTTTTGATATCAAAACTACCCAGCGGCGGGATGGCCTCCTCAGCCCTGCTGCCTGAATTTACCTTGTTTTATAGCTGACGTTTCAATTCTTTCTTTAACATGAAAGCACTGTGGATCAATAGGAGTTCTGAAACTCTGTACACAGGAAGATTTATCAACTAGTCCATTTTATCGTCACTTGAGAAGAGTTTAGAAAATATGCCTCCCAACATGAACAATCTCCAGAAAAGAGGGGAGTTAAAATGAACGGTGTTATAGAAGCATTGCATTAAAGAAAAACTCAAAGTCCTGCAGTGGCTATTTAGGATCTTTAATTTTTTACATTGGTGACAAAAAAATAATATGGAATAATGTCAGGAGCTAAATGGTAGGTACATGGAGATTGAAAAATAAGCCACAATACAGATATCTGAAAATAAATGAACTTGTGATCCTTTAAAAAACCATCACCACCAACAAAAAACAAAACAAAACAAAAAACACTTTAAGTTCTCATACAAGAAAACACCATGGTAAGAGAGTTCTTAAAGGTTTTTTTCCTATTCCTACAATATTAGTTAAATGGCAGTGTATACTTTACAGAAAGAAAAATGGACTCACAGAACAGTAAGAGAATAAAACAGCAAAGATAACATAGCAAGGTCATTCTTGATTTGGGGATTTAAACCACTCCGATCTAATCACATTACTACTGCACAGTTGTGTTAGAGGTCACTTTACATGAAAGACATTTTCTTTCATTGCTGAAGGTAAAAGAAATTTTAAAATTCCACTAGATCACTAGATATGCTAGAGCAGACTTAGGAATAGAGGGGGGAAATCATTTGCTGTTTGTTGAAGTTGACTGAATGCCCTGGGGTTTCATTTTCTTAATGCTACAAGCCAATAAAATGTTTTACTTTGTAACCTCTGGCAAGCCAGTTGAAAGTCAGCAGATGGCTTCACAATGGCCTTGATAGGTACTTTTTTCTGATCTCTTACTTTGTGATGGATGAGGTATAATTTTTAACACAAGAATTTTGTGGCAGACTGAGAATAGAAGAAAGAAACAGGTGTTGAATGATATAAAAACACATAAGATCAAGTTAGACTTGAAATACCATTTCCGTTTTTTTCCTGACTTGAAAGCCAAAGAAGGGACTTACTCCCTATAGAGAGGAGATTCTGAAGATGAAAATGCAAAGTTGAGGATTTCAGACTAAAACTGTCTCTCCATCACAAAAAAAGCTTGAGTTTTATGGCTTTTGGAGAATATTAAGGGAGAAATGGGTCTTTGAGAAAAGGCCTGCTAAGGAAATGAATTGTTAGGCAAGAATAGTGCAAGTGTGGCAAATTCTTTAGCTCTCTGTGAAAGGCATGGAAAGAGATATATAATTGTATCTGTGGACTTAAAAGGCATCCTAAAGATTTATGGCTTAAGATGAATGTAAAACATGAGTCTAGCAATGTCTAGCTTTTTGCAGCTACTGCAGAGTTTGATTTACAAATGCATTTGATTTGGAGAAATGGCACTTTGTAATTTACCCACTGGCATAATAAATGATCCAACATTCATTTAGTTCCTTTCCCTCTACTGCTAACAAAATGCATTATGATTTGGTAAAATTACCTGCATTTGGGGCAGCAGGAGGAGGGCAATATAAAATAAGCAACTGGTGAAGGCAGTTACAAAATAGATCATATTTGGTTTCTAATACTTGAGGTTGGCATTATCAGCATACTCACATAATTATATTGCATTTCTCTTGGTTTTGCTCTCATCTTATTTAATATTCCTTCATAACTTTTCACTTAAAACACAGCATGGGGATGTAGAAAGAAAATCATATGGGTCCATAAATAATTCATATACACCTGAAGGCATAAAAATCATGCTAGACAAAAACAAGTAGTAAGAAAGGTGAACAAGAAGTTAAATTTAAATGTTGTTAGGAAAAAATCTGAAAGGGCTTGAAAACTAATAAAAAATGACATCATTCTCTCAAAAAAGATGTATGTAACCTCACTCTTTGGCCCCCTTCGTGGCAATTAAACTAATTTCATCAGGGATTGTCTTGAACATGAATAATTTTGGTGTTTGAAAGATTGTTAATGTTAAGATGCAGAACTGTCAGCTCCATACAAAGAGATTTCCAAGTCTATTTACATAGTGTTCTTTGCCGTCTGGGATGATATGCTGAACTGTGCCATGTTTTTAAGAAGTACTTGCCAATCCACTTGCAAACTTCAATGGTGATAGCATTATGTCTCTAGACTTCAGAATAATAGAGACTCTGCTATTGAATAAAAGTCACTGACTGCACTTTTTAAAGATATTGAAAACATAAAAAAGTATTTTTGAGGAAGAAAAAATTTAATAGTTTAGGTTTGATGTTATTTTACAAAGCAGTTAACCATTTTGTATACATTTCTATGGAGTGATATTTAATACTGTAGTATTAAATAGTTTATTTTCTTATAAGTATTGAAGCATGCACAAAAAAAGAAAAACAATACACAATACTCTAAAATCTCAAAAAAAAAAAATAAGTACATAGATATGGAAAGCACCCAAACACATTTTTTTTTTGCTTATTAGCATTATTCTTCCTTATGGGTACATCTACTTTTATTTTAGATGCTGATAAATTAATGATAATAATAATGGTTAACATGTATTTAATAGATACTAGGAGTCAGACAGTATGTCAAGTATTTTATGAGATTTTTCCCATTTAATCCTGTCAAGAGGCCTGCCAGTTATCCCCAATTTATAAATGAGGGAAAGTCATATAGATGAGAAACCTAGATGAAAAATACAAAAAACAAAACTTGTCCAATGTGATAAAGCTTGTAAATTCTGGAGCTGGATTCTAGCAGTCTAAGGGCTGAGTGTACACTCCCCCCACTCCCCTCCACCACAATCTCCAATACTAGGATGAACCCAGGGATGCTCTGCCACTGAACTACATCCTCAGCCCTTTTAAATTTTTATTTTGAGACAGGATCTTACGTGTTTTTTGTTTGTTTGTTTGTTTGTTTGTTTACCTAAGACTACTCTAGAATTTGCAAACCTCCTGCTTCAGGCTCCTGAGTTACTGAAATTACAAACAGGCACCACTGGGCCCAACTGAGTATGCACTCTTATATATTATGTTATTTTCTGAGCTCATCAAAGAAAAAATTATCACCAATCTTATTGTTATGAAGCAAAATTAGGTATGTGTTGATTCTGTCTTAGATCTTTGCAAAATGGGTCTGCTGAACTGAAAAGGACTTCCGTTTTAAGATGGTTTCAACAATCAAACAATTGTCTTAAAACATGGCTCACTGTCATTTAACAGATACCGCTATTAATGAAAAAATTCTCAACAATCCAGATCCACTAGACTTATCCTCTGACATCAATCATTCTGCCTTATAATGAAAGGTACCTTCAGTTAAGGAAAGGGAAATGACTTGCAAGGAATTGAGAGATTGCATCCCTATGGAGAATTCCCTGCCCTGTAATGGTTTTGACTCTTAATCATCTTCAGTTTGGGTAATGAACAGCCAAGGTAATAACAGCTGAGGGCCCAAAGTCATTTCAGATGCATCACAAGAGTTCAACAGGGCACCGACCGCCCCAGCCTAAAGGAAGGCAGAGAAAGCAATGATGGAGTATGACAGCAGCAATACCGTCTCGCTTTGCAATTTCTCTTTACTTGTCAACGGCCAACACTTCATTTTAATTCTCCCTTGCTGTCAAGAATGAAAATAGTCTTCTTAGAGAATCCTTGATTTATAAGAGTAGTTGGTGTCTAAGGCAGAAAATGGAAGTGTATCTATGAAAGAGGGGGTGGGAAAATAAAAATAAGCAATAAAACACAAGAAAAATCTGAAAATATAGTTTTTCCCTTATAGACACAATAAAATTACATTAAAAATTAGCATTCCCCAAAGCAGGGCAATGTATATAGATACAAAGATTTCTTGTTAATTGGTGCCCATTGAATTCCTGGGAAAGAACTAAAGAAAGTAATAGACCCTCTGTGTTCTATTCCCATTCTGCTGCTGATGGAGGTTCGAGACTTTATTTTGATTTTTCAGAATGACCAGCTCTTAGAAATTCCAAAATAACAGGGCAGAATTAATAGAAACGCATTTATAACTTCTTTAGAGAACTATTGAGCCTCTTCTTCTGGAAGTGGGCTCTTTATCCACATGCTATCAGTCTAAAATACAAATCCCTTCTGATAAAGAGAGAAATAAAGAAAATAATAAAGAAAACAATATTTACAAAAGATTTTTCATGCTTTTTATTTAGTATAACATCAAACTTGAAGTTATGAGTAAAGTTGGAAATCCTCCAAGAAGAGTTTCCTCTAAACCTCCCTAAGAAGTAGTTGTATATTGAACACCAACTCTGGTGGAGAATTCCACCTTCTTGAGGTTAAGTCATTTTTTCCGTCATTCTGAAATAGTTACTTCCTTCATGATTCCACTTATAGGTACTAGGTCAACTTCTTGGAATATAAATTTCTAATCTCTCTGTCACATAACAGTTCTTTTAGATTGAACAAACTTATGCACATATAAACTCTTATTGCCTATTTTGCAGAGAAAAGAGCATGGGGCTCTGCCATAAACCACTTACATAGAAGTGGATATGTTATTAAATATCTCAAAGTCATTTTCATTAATGAAAATGCATAGAAAATTACACCCATTCCATATAGTCATTAAATGGACTGAATTAGCTAATATATGCAAAATGCCTTACAGTGGAAGTACTAGTTGTGGCTAGTATAATTATTAATATAGTGGCTTCCAGTCACCTCCTCCTATCCCAGTTGTTCTTCTCCTGACACAATAGAATAGAACTTCACAGTTAGACAGTGTGTTTCAAGCATGCCAAAATAATACTGTTTTCTGTAGGAGTCATGCCCTTGGTGAATGTATGCACTGTATTCATTTTTATGTTCTCACCCGAGCCCTCCAATTTTTGTTTTTGTTTTTTAAATTAAAAAAGGCTGTTGTTGGGGCTGTGGTTGTAGCTCAGTGGTAGAGCACTTGCCTGGCGTGTGAGGCACTGAGTTCAATCCTCAGCACCACATAAAAATAAATAAATACATCTGCAGAACAACAAAACTTGGTGCCCCCCCCCCTTTTAAAGGGCTCTTTCCCTTGTCATATAAATATTCTTTCATTATCAGCATTTAAATAGCAACTTGTGTTAGAAATAATTCTCTAAGAGAAATTTAAATTTTAGTTTTTGGCAGTATTTTAGTCCCTCACCCCTGAGAGTGGCCCAGCAAGGCCTTTTTACTCATTTGTATCTTAAAACTATTATCCTTTTCTGGGATCACCATAGTGCAAGAAGAAAAACAAGAAAGAGTACAATAAAATTTACTAATGACTGTCCTGTGTGGGGTATTTTTTTTTCATGTTGGGGATTGATCCCAGTGGTACTTTACCACTGAGCTACAACCCCACTTCTTTTATTTGTTATAGTAAGACAGGGTCTCTATAAATTGCTGAGGGTCTCAATAAGTTGTTGAGGCTGGCCTTGAACCTGTGATCATCCTGCCTCAGTTTCCTGAGTCACTAGGATTATAGGTATGTATTGTAATACTGTACCCAGTTTCTGTGTGGAGTATCATATTTAACCAAATATTACTCTGACAGGTTAAACAGTGTAGAATGAATTATATTCTTCATTTGTGCTAGTCCTGCTATTACTATTATTGCAGCCTAAAATGAGATTATGGTTTGAGAGAGACAAGTCAGACTGTTAACTCACATTGACCTTGCAGTTAATGAAAATCTCTAGCAAAAATGTAGATGCTTTCATTAAAAAAATACTTATTTTGGTCTACTTATTATGTGTACTAGTCTAAATACTAGAAATATGGCTTTGAACAAAACCAATGAGATTCCTTTTTTCATACAATAAATCTAATGTCTTTGAAAACGCCAATTAGATCTACAATATCATTTAAATTTTATTTTCATTTAAAAAATTTTTTAATTTTTGTGGCTCTGGGGATTGCACACAGGGGCACTGCACCTCTGAGCTGTATCCCCAAATCTTTTTTTTTTAATTTTGAGACAGGGTCTCACTAAATTGCCTCAAACTTATGATCCTCCTGCCTCAGTCTCCTGGGTTGTGGGAATAACAGGGGTGTGCTGGCTTGAAGTTAAAAAATAAAAATAAAAAATAAATAAAAGGACTCCCAAACTATTACCTTGGCTCATTTCTAATCAGGAGGTGGGGGTAAGTACCAGAGCCCAAATGGAATAGGAATAAATTGCTTTAAAAAATAAACTCATATTTTCCTATTGATACAAATAAATAGAGAAGAATGCACAAAGATGCCTGACAAGGCTAGCATTCTTCAGCTATTGTATATTAGAATATAGAACATTGTTGTACTTCACCAGCCATATCTTTGTAGTATTAAAGTTAATTGACACAATTTGGGAATCTCTTTCTTATAGCAACTACTAGCAGTTCTTTTGGAAAAAAAAAAAAAAAGCAATTGAGATAGAGAAGCTGTCTTTATTTCACCCTTGATGATGTTGTTCAAAGATTGATTCTTGATTCTTGAGTACTTGTGTCCTTAGTATTGTGGCAGGATAGGCTAGGTTGTGACAGTGATGAACTCCAAAATCTCGGTGGCAGAAAGGACATCTCACTCTCTTATTTCTTGGTATGCTATATTTCTATAGCAGTTTGGAAGCAGGACCCTGTCTTTGATAATCACTCAGGAATTCCAGTGGGCTGAGCAGCTGCCATCTTAAATACTGTCAATCACAAAGCCAGAGGGAAAAGCAGATGTGTTGAAGGAGGCAACACAGAAGCCAGAAAAATGACTTGCCACATCTAATCCCAAGTCCACAGGGAAGTATAATCCTACTGTGTGTTGAGAGAGTAAGACTGGAATTTGTAAACCACAATACTGATGACCATAGGGGCAGTATTTACTAAATATATTCTTTCCTTCCAAAGTAATATTACTTACAGGTGTTCAGAATCTTACTTTGACAATTATGCTAATATGATCCGTTGTGCAATTTATAATAGTGCATTAAATTTAGGAAGTTCTTACATTATCTGTCAGGTGTCATCATAAATCTGGAATACATTCTCTAATTAGTTCACTTTTCTAATGTCAAAGAAGTAAATCATTTTATACTTTTATAATAAAAGGGTTTGGTATAAAATTCTTACTTGGTTTTTGAGAGGTATGAGTACTTCTAGAATCATGTGGGCTTTTCCACCTAGGGTTGGAAGTCTCTCAAATGCTAAAATGACATTAAATTAATTGCCACAAATGATTATGAAGTAATCTGAAATTTCTCTATAGACACTCACCCATAATCCACCTCTTCTATATTTTTACAGAAAAAATTGAGGCATCATGATTTTTCAGTAAATTAGGCTTTGGGAATTTACAGGTTGTGAATGACTGCCCTGAATGGCGACAGTGGCAGAGCATTTTTGTGAACTCTTTGCTTAGTTCTGTATGTGGTACTACTAGACCCTTACAAATTGAACCACTGGACCACTGGACCACAGTAAATAACTGTCTGCCTAAGTCTATTCAGGTTTAATCTTTTCTAAAAATTCCGTCCCAATAACATTGTATTTCCTTTATACTATTTACCTCTGAAGAACCTAGTTTTGATCTTCTTTCCCTGGGTTTCTGGTCTGTGCCTGTTTTGTTTGTGTTAATGCTCTATTGGTCATATGTGGAATAGAAGTGAATATTTTTTCTCTTACTCTTTGTTTAATACACTCTCCTGTTACTTGAATGCATTTCAGTCTTTCAGAACTCCCACGAGGACACCAGTGAAAGTAGCCAGTAATTGTTGATGAAATTTTTGTCACTTCTGCATCATATATAAGACAACCGAATTGTTGAGAACAAAAGCTGGTCCTTTCTTGTCCTTTGTATTCTGAGAAGGTTTACAGGAAACTCAAATCTAGTTAAGTATTTTGTTATTCTTCAAACTTAGCAAGTGCAGTATAAGGTAGAAATTCATGATGATTAATAAAATAATGTAGCAACTTGAATCTTTAGGTGACTAAAAAATATCTTCCTCTCATAGTTTGGTGCTCTGTCATCAAACTTATAAGTTAGCTTATGGAGTCCAGAAATTCCAGAACTGAATTGATTGAAGATTTACTTATCTTTGCATTAATTACTATCATGAAGTCTCCATAAATTATTCACTGTTTATTATGAAACTTTTATGTTTTTGAAAACTTTGAGTTATAAACACTTATTTGTTGGAAGCATAATTTGAATCTAATGGTTTGTTCAACTTATTTGCTTATTCTCCTTCCATTCATTTTGATGTAATACTATAGTGTTATGAAATAGTACAATACCAAAAGAAAACAATAATGAAGACAATTCAGGATATGAGAAAACTATGATTCAGAAAAAACAAGGATATGATAACCATTAAAACTAAGAATCACACACAAAAAATTTGATCTTGGGGCCGGAGTTGTAGCTCAGCGGTAGAACACTCCACCCAGTAAGTGCATGGCCCTGGGTTCAATCCTCAGCACCATTTGTGGTATTGTGTCCAATAAAGGTATTCTGTCCAACTACAACTAAAAAATAAATATTAAAAAAATTTTTTATCTTGGAGCCAGATCTATGACTCTTCATTACTAAGCTTTGCACCAAAATTTCAGAAATGATGAAGTTTATTTATTTACTTGGTACTGGGGATTGAACCCAGAGGCACTTAACCACTGAGCCACATCTCCAGCCCTTTTAAAAAATATTTTATTTAGAGTCAGGGTCTCACTGAGTTGCTTAGGGCCTCACTAAGTTGCTGAGGCTGGCTTTGAACTTGTGATCCTCCTGTTTCAGCCTGTTGAGCCATTGGGATTACAGGCATGCACCACCATGCCCAGCTGAAGCTTATTAAAGTACATTTCTTGCCTAAAAATTCTCATTAACAATATATTTCAGAGCAAAATAGTTTTTTCTTTAAGTAAATAATATAAAATGAAATTATGTGTTAATTTTATTCTTTTAAATATCTATAATATGGTAGCAAGGTATATAATAAATGCCTCTGGAGGTACTGAGAGCAGAAAGCACAACTTTAGGAAAGCTAGATCATTAGATTTTGTTCTAAATAAAGTAGATAGATGAATTATTAGATTGACATTTTAATGGCTATGTGAAAGAATTTGAGATGTAAGACCAGCTAGAAAGCAATTACAACAGACCAAATGAGGAATGATAAAGACATAGGGCAAAGAACAAATAAAAGAGGAGAATGAGGTCAAGTTCAAGAAATAAGTAGGATAGAAAATCAGTAATTTGATGAATTCCAGAAGTCCTTCAATTTATAATTTCCTAATTTTCTGCTTTGAAACAGTTATTCTTCAAAAGTATATAGATAACTAGGCATGGTGGTATATGCCTCCCAGCAACATGGAAGGCTGAGGCAGGAGGATTGCAAGTTTGAGGCCAACCTAGACACTTAGTGAGATGCTGTCCCAAAAATTAAAAAAAAAAAAAAATAAGGAGGACTGACATTTAGATCAGTGATAGATCATCCCAAGTATACAGGTAAGAAGAGACTTTATTGAATTTTAAAGCTACACAATGGCCTTTCTACTGGGTGACAGATAGTAGACTCCAAATGAATAGAAAGGACTAGCATGCAGCCGCTATGATGCTGTGAGTTGCTGAGTGAGGTTGGGGTATTAAAATCACCGGTGCTTAAACTCTGGGTGTCTACTAAATGCAAGTCATGGCAACTCTAAATGGTAAAGTATGAAAATATGTATTTAAAATAATGTACAGTTATTTAAAAGGTCTACTTATATAAGGTATGAATTCTCATACGTAGCACCTTCTATCTGTACAATCGACGCTTAAATCCAACAAGTTAAATAATCTGTACATTACAATTTACATGCATAATACTATGAACTCAATACTGTCCTTGAGACTATTTGAAAAAGAGAATTGTAATGAAAAAATCAGATTTCTAATGCTGAGATTTCAAAATTAAAGTAAAATAAAATCTAAAACCTCAAAATCAACACATTAGGTTAACTATTCCACTCTTTAATTGGTTTGCTTTTGGTACTAAGCATTAAATGATTCATGAAATCAGACTTCATACATTTCTTTGCAATCATTTATTTGACTTATTTCTAGGCCAGAAACATAGTCATTTGATAGGCTTTACATGGGAAACTGGTGACTGAAATTTTATTTAATGTTGAATTAAAGGAATTGCCATGAATTAATTTTTAAAAAATGCTAAGTAAATTTAGCCAATCCCAAAAAACCAAATGTCGAATGTTTTCTTTGATATAAGGAGGCTGATTCATAGTGGGATAGGGAGCGGGAGCATGGGAGGAATAGACAAACTCTAGATAGGGCAGAGGGGTTGGAGGGGAAGGCAGGGGGCATGGGGTTATTAATGATGGTGGAATGTGATGATCATTATTATCCAAAGTATAGGTATGAAGACATGAATTGGTGTGAATATACTATGTATACAACCAGAAATATGAAAAATTGTGCTTTATATGTGTAATAAGAATTGTAATGCATTCCACTGTCATATATAAATAAAAAATATATATATTTTTAGTTGTAGATGGACACAATACCTTATTTATTTTTATGTAGTGCTGAAGAACCCAGTGCCTCACATGTGCTAGACAAGCATTCTACCTCTGAGCCAGAACCCCAACCCAAATTATTTCTTTTTGATAATATATCTGATTTAGGATCTTCTCAATTCTTGAATTTGAAGTGAGGATTTTATTCAGATTGCAGTGACTGATTATTAAACTCTTCTTCTCCCAACTTTGGTTAAAAATAAATTTTAATTTTTTAAATATTTTATTTTCTTATGATACTAGGGAGTGAACCCAGTATTATAAGAAAATAAAATATTTTAAAATTTATATATTTATAATGCCACTGAACTACATTACCCTGTCCCTTTTATTTTTTATTTTTGAGACAGGGTCTTGCTAAATGGCCCAGGCGGGCCTCAAACTTGGAATCTTCCTGTCTCATTTTCCTGAGTTGCTGGAATTACAGGTATGCACCACCATATTAGTGACTGGTTTGTTTTATAATTCTATCTATATTTCCCCTTTCCTTCTTTCTGTGTTCTCAAAGTGATGCTCCCCAGGAATGACATTTTTTTCCTTTTCTTATTATACATCTTCCATAGAGAACTTCAGGAGCAGTCATGTTAATTGGCCTGTCTTCCTTCCACCATTCCTCCCCCACCTCCCTTCTGACTTTCCTTACTTCCTTTCCTTTCTTTTTTTCTTTTTTTAAAATACAGAAGAATTCACCAGGTTAAGTCATGGCAATGGCCTTCCTTGGTAAGTTCATGATGTGAGTCAGTATAGCATAAAACTAAATGAAAGGCACCCAGAAAAAGTGTGTTCTCATAATTCCAATTTTTAAAAAGTACTGTTTGAAAATACTAATGTGACCTTAAATTTTTTTAAACAGAAGATCAGAACGGCCAAGCAAAAGAGATACTTTTATTTTGATATGATGATATGATGATTTTATTAATCATTCCATGTAGATCTTTCAAGTTATAAATGCCTTACAGGCAGGATTTTTTATCCTCAATTTGGCACCAATCACTCAGTATTTGTTGAATAAGTATATCAATAAACTCATATAGGAATGGTTAAAGTTATGATAGCTTTATGGGTTTCAAATAAAACCAGAAACCTTTTCATTTTGAGATAAGGAAATTGGTATACGTCTCTTAAGAAAACAAAGAAAATTAAACATTTTTATGAAGTGTTCTGAGGCCTAGTCTACTGGTTGATTTTCTTCAAACTGTGCTGATAGGAAACAGCCTAATCACGCTGAAAATGTCTCCTAATTAAAAGTTTCATTTTTGGAATGCAATTTGCTACCTGATCCTTTTCTGGTTACCAAGAGACTAATTTGCCAAATAGGAAATGGTTCATCGTTTTATAACTTTATTACACATCTTATTCTACTTGGAAAAACTTAGAAGATAACAGGAATGTGTTGGATTTCAAACATTTTACTTAAAATTGTGTCAACAGAAAAAAAATGCAGGAAATGCCTTTCTCCACTTTTGCAGTACAAAGAAACAAATTAAACAGGTTTATGAAGTTGCCCACATTAACGCCCCCACATCTTATTGTAATGTATTAGTTCAGGTATCTACAGTTCTCACTCTTTTGTAAGCTCCTCAGAAGCCAACAAGAGTGTCCTCGATTTGTATCCCCTGTACAAAACCTGGCACGTTAGGCATTCATATATGAAAGCAAAAAGTAATATGGTAACCTAAGACTGAAATTAGTTCTCAATATTTTAAAAATAATAACTTTAAGAACCCAAAATTCTTTTATGTTTGGATGTAATCCTGAGATCAACTTGTTTATTACAATATTAAGCAGTCTGCATAATACTTGTTTGTAGACAGCCCTGATGTTTTCACTCTATTTCATCCTATGTTCTCCTCAAATTCCTATAAACGAGGCCCTCTAATTCCTGCATAATCACCACCATTCTAAAGTGTGTGATGGACAAACACTCAATAAATATTTACTTGCTCACTGAATCTTCAATAGTGTCAAGTGCAAGATCACACATGCCCTTATATTGAATAAATTGAAGAATAGCATCCATCAGAAGAGCATTGGTTTCTCTTTCCTCCAGTTTACTTTTAAGAAAACTAATATGTGTGTCCTTAACATTATCAGATAAGATAACTCTAATCTGAATGACAACTCTAATCTGAACCAGGTAAACTCTGGGTTGATTAGCTGGTGCTGAAGCTCTTTGTGGGTCTTGTAACATGCCCTCTGATGGGCGGTTTTCCTTCCCTGCTCATTGTCTTTAGGATTACCTCTAAAATCTTTGGCTCAGCTATTGCTCCCCCTGGAATTCTTTCTATTTCTCTATGTCATTTCAGGCATTCTGCACATCCCCTTGCCTCCAAACCCCCTTGCTTGGGTAACACCCATTCATTGTGTCAGCATTCTCTTCAATGCCACTTCTTCCAGAAGCCTTTCTTTGTTCTGCTAGAATAGACTAGATAGCACTAGGTACTTCCAGAGCATACTATATTGGAGTATAAATATCTCTTGTCATAATTATTCATCACATAAATTAGTGTCTGTCTTACCTCTGTGCCTCTAAGTTTTATGCAAAACTGGGAATTTTTCTATTTTGATAAATACTTTCTCTCCAGCACCCATACTGAATTTATAATTACTAAATTAAATTGAACAAATTAATCATGTCTTCACCTTAGAAGAGAAGATTCAGTAGAGTGATGGGATAAAAATTCCAATGCAAAAGCATTAGAATCTGTAGAAGTGGATTCAAATGCTATTACCAGTGTGATGTGGCCATTTTTTTTTTGACCCTGTCCCCTTCTTCTCCAATAAAGCAAGTTAAATAGTATAATTTAGTTTGCTCATATCATAGTTTTTGAAACTAAGAGACACTTGCACTATCACAAATTGAGATACTTTGGTACCCTTGAACATGACTGCTGTCTACACAATGTGACTGAAAAGACCAATAATCAAACAAGTCTTTCCCTCAGGGCAGCATGAGGACTGTCCTAGGATGTGCAGTGGGAACAGTTCAGGGTAACAAGACAGGTCTGCCACTCTGCCTCTTGGGGATGCTTGAGACCAGTGATTCCTCCAGCTAACTGACTGGAGAGGACCAAGAGGTACATCCGTTTGTTTCCCAACAGTCTGTAGTACAGAATCATTTCTATTATTTTATTTATAAATCCTAGGCATTATAACTCAGTGCCAAAACTACTAAAATGTGCATTTGTGGCTATGATTGCCATCAAAAGTCAAAATAGAGGCCAAATTCATCATCTATTATTTATATAATTTATATCCAACTTCAAAACAGATGAGGCATTGTAGATAGTTAAATGAAACAAACTCTTTACACATGTATTATGGTAGTGTCAGAGAAGGAGAACAGTACGCCGAGACATTTGAGCACTGAAGCTCTGTATGGTAAGGGCAGATATGGAGCAAATGGGACATTTACCATGGGCCCTGATCTAGAATTTCACTACTATATTTCCCTGTTCTTTCCTTTTATCTTACAGATGTACAATATTCCTTTTCAGATATCAAAAGGGAGAAAAAGCAATTCATAGTTCTTCACTAGAAGAATGCAAAAGACTGACTTTTTCCCCCCTTTAGGTGTCTTCCTTTCTAATTAATCATATAGTTTTTGGTTCAACAATTAAAATACACCCAAAGACTGAATCACATAATGGAATGACTACGTATGCTAGAAACTCAGTCACACCTCATTCGTAAAAACAATAAATAATTCAGCCAATGTGTTTATGGTCATCAGTATTCAAGAAAATACTTACTACAAAAAAAGCCTGTGCTCCAAAATGAATGCTAATGTTCATTGGTTAGCTCTATGAGATGCTCCACAGACTTTGTAGGTGGAATTTGAGCTAAAGAGTTTTATTTGCTTTTAAAACACAGGAAAAGAAAATCTTACACATTTTCTGCCTTAATCTATCTAATGTAACTAATTAAGTCATTTGGTTTAATAACTATTTCATTATGTGTCTCAATTATTATATTGCTTGACTACACCCTGTCCTGCTTGGCTCCCATTCCTCTCTTTTTTTTTTTTTTTAAAGAGAAAGAGAATTTTTTTCATATTTATTTTTAGTTTTCGGCAGACACAACATCTTTGTTTGTATGTGGTGCTGAGGATCGAACCCGGGCCACACGCATGCCAGGCGAGCGCGCTACCGCTTGAGCCATATCCCCAGCCCCCATTCCTCTCTTAACCTTAAAAAAATTAGTGACTTAATCATAAAAACCACAAAGCCAGAAATAACCTCGAAACCACATCCATACTTTCAGACAACCCGTAAATCACCCCAAACAGATCTCTATCCTAAGAATTTCCCCAGACAGATTCTAGAATTTCCTTTGTTTTTAAAGTGTTTCAAGACTTAAAGCTTGCCTTTTCTTTGTTTATCATCCAAAAAGAAACCTTCATCCAAGTCTAATATTAATGATTAGCCTCTTTTTCTTTACTTTGGTCAACTGTCTTCTCTTGGAACAGGAATATGATCTCAAGAAAGAATAATTACTTCTCTATCATGACTATCATGACTCATCTGAGCTATGTACAGAGCAAAGAATTCTGGACTTTAAAAATGCTCCATGTATGATCCAACTTATGAAGTTTTGCCATTGAAATATTCTACATCATATCAATGGACATCCACTGAAAATGGTTGGCATGGAGAAATACAGTATTCATTGTTAAAAAAAACAAACAACAAAAAACAACTGGCATGTAAAAAAAAAAAAAGGTCACCCTATACACCATCTATTAAATCATTTAATTTTTGGTACCTCTGTATAATCATATATCATGAAACTAGATCATAAATCATAAAACCAGATGCCAGTGGGATGGGGAGTAGCTCAGTGATAGGGTGGTTACCTCTCATGGATGAGGCCCTGGGTTTGAGCCTCAGCACTTCAAAAATAAACAAATGAGATGCCAATTAAGCAAAACATATGTTGTTCATGGTCCCCAAACACAAAGAAGCTTGAACCTAAGACATTAAATAGGCAAACACATTATAAGTCAGTTACTCCCTAACGGTGGTAAACTTGGGGGTAAAAAGATTATCAGGAGAGTGCAAAAACACAAATATTTTTAATTTTGACAATTATATATTTAATATGTATAGAAAACAATATTACATTCCTGCAATTTTACTGGTATCTTTGTTTAGAACAAAGCTAAATTTTGATTAATAGTAATTTAAATAAAAATAATAAAATAATGGTGTATTGCAATTCCAGGTATGACTGAAAAATGTTATAAATAGTACTATGATAAACAAAGTTCAGAAAACACTATCACTGTTAACTCAATTTTAACTAGTATTGGTGTCACAAATACAGAATGATTATAGTGTTTTAAAATTGAAATTAAGGCCAATAAAAAAATAAAATAAAAATAAAACTGAAATTAAGGTAATTTAAAGAAAATGTGGTTATTTGGTTTACCGGTTACCATATTTTGAATAGTGTCTATGGGAATAACTCATTATTAACATTGTGTTCTTAGGCTTTTTATACTTAATTATTCTATTCAATAATACATTGATCAATCAATGAATATTTATTAAGCTTTACTGTGCATGGGGTCCTGTGACAGGTAAGTTTTGTGAATTCTATAAAAATCTTTTAAAGTCACTCCATTGTCTTTCTTTAAAAATTTTTGGGTAATGTTTACTTTAAAAAGTAACAGTTTCATTGTTAATAATATAGATAATACAGGGTCTGGGGCTGTAGCTCAGAGGCAGAGTGCTTGCCTAGCATGTGTGAGGCATTGGGTTCAATCCTCAGCACCACATTTCCATCTACAACTACAAAATAATTTAAAAATATATAGATAATACAGAAAAAATTATGTCAAGAGGAATCTCAGCAACCTCACTGTTCAGATATAGATTAAAATGCAAATGATTATTTTCTCTATAGTCATTTTTGAAAGAAAATATATAGAATATTTTATTAACAGAGTTAGTACTTGACTACATATAATTTTATATCACACTTTTTCTCCATTTAATATTTTATTCTTTCCATTTTCACACAGTGTTATCTATTTTTCAAAATATAATCTGAAGGACAAAATATACTGTCTTAACTACTCACCTGCCAATAGACATATGGCTGAGCTCTGGTCAAAAAAAAACTGGGATAACAAAGGACTTAAAAACAGCATCCTACAGTGATGCAGCCACACCAGTGTTTATATCAGCTTAATTCAAAATAGCTAAACTATACAACCAACCTAGGTGCCCTTTAACAGATGAATGGATAAAGAAACTGTGATATATATACATGGTGGGTTATTACTCAGCCTTAAAGAATGAAATTATGGCATTTGCCAGTAAATGAATGGAACTGGGGGATATTATGCTAAATGAAATAAGCCAATCCTAAAGAACCAAAGGCCTGTTGTTTTCTTTGATATGCAGATGCCTATTCACAACAATGGGAGAGGGAAGAATAGAGATACTCTGGACTAGACAGAGGGGAGTGAAGGAAGAGGAGGGGGCAAGGGAGTAGGAACACTAGTAGAATGAATTGGACATTATTACCCTATGTGCATATATGATTACATGACCTGTGTAACTATATCATGTACCATGTACAACCAGGTGAATGAATTCGTATATGATGTGTCAAAGGCCTTCAGAACAAGTAAAGAATATATTAAAAAAAAAATGGGATAGAAGGGATGGTCCTGGCCTCCAGGCCCAGCTCTTCCCAGTGCATGTGCTCTTTTCCCCTTCAAGTGCCAGCCAGAGACAAAGAATCCAGGGGAAGACTGTAACTCCTGAAGGTGGTAGGTTCACCAAATGGAAAGGGTCTTGCTATGGTTTGGATCAATGTCCCCCCAAAGCTCCATATATCAAGGTGTGGCACCTGGGGTGGTGGTATTGGAAGGTACTTAGATCCCGAAGAGGTAAGACCCAGTAGGGGTCCTGAGGTCATGTAGGGGAGGTGGGTATTCCCCCAAAGAGATTATGAGATCCTAGTCTCTTCTCAGTCTCTTTCTGCTTTCTGCCTTGAGACGTGATTACTTACTTCAATATACACTCCTGCCAAACCCTGATGCCCTTTCCAGAGGCCCAAACTGATGTGGCCACTGGATCTTGGACTTTTGAACATCTAGAATTGTAAGTCAAAATGAAACTTTCTTTACTACATAAGTTTCTCACGTTAGGTATTTTATTACAGTGACATGACATTGACTAATGTAAATCCCTTCTAAAGAACCTCAACCAACCACAGAGTAAAAGGGACTGTAACATCATAAATTTTTATTGTATTAAGCCCCTGAAATCTGGAGTTGTCATAGCAATTAGCCTATCTGAATTCATTTACATTTTTTCTCTAAGTATTTTTTTGAGCTTTTATATTTGCGTTTATTCTTCATTTAACTTTTAAAACACTACTATAATTGAATATTAAAACAAAAACAATAGCAAGTAATGAGCATGATTATAGTCCTACACTCATTCACTACTGCATATAAAACGCCTGCAGTGAGTGTTATTCACTGGTCCCATTAAGAGGTCTGACACTAATAGTACCTCTGGATATTGGCTTCTGGAAGCCACCTAATGCTTCCACCACCTGTATGTCCATACACATGAAAAGGTTGTCTCCTTATCGAGTAAAACCAGCATGGTCCTTCTGACCTAACACAATATCTCCTGACTCTTGGTCTCCTTCATCATGAAATGTTATTTTCTGTCCATCTTTCATGCCTTTGTCAATATGAACTTCTAGAATCTTTGTCTCTTGAACTATATTCCTTCCATTGCAATTTTTACATCTATCTTTAGGACTGATCTGTTCCCCATGGCCCTGGCACTCCATGCATGCACACAGACTGATTTTGCTGAACCATTCCAGATCCTATCTGATGAATTCTTATTTTCATTCCAGTACCTTGGCAGTTGGGACAGCACTCTACTGTTCCTTTCTTACCACCTTGGCCTTCACATTTGTCACAAAGCACATTCTTTTGCAGAGCCAGTTTTCTTGTTGCACTTTATATAAATCTTCTAAGATTACTGAGAGCTGACACATGTTTTTACCTTTCCTTTCTCTCTGCATCCTTCCTCGTCCTCCAAAAAACATATCAAAGATGTCCATGGGGGAACCAAAACCACCACATGTTCCACCCTCCTTAATTGCCTATTCTCCTCCTTTGTCATGAAATTCCCTTTTCTTGGCATCAGAGAGAACTTCATAAGCTTGAGAAATCTGTTTAAACTTTTCTCCTTCATTTGGATTCTTATCAGGGTGGTACTTCAAGGCCAGTTTCTGTAAGTCTTTTTCAATTCTTTCTGGGTGGCATTGGGTTTGACCCCCGAAACATCACAATAAGTGGTTTCTTTCACTATTTTCTACAGCAGGTGAGTAGGTTGGGGCTGATGTGGGGGAGTGGGAAGGAGCACCCTAACTGTGTGCAACTCAGGCAGCTGCCGTTCCCCTGCCTCCCACCAAGCTTTCTGGAAAGTTCCCCTTTCTCTAAGTCTTAAAAACTTCCAAACCCCCATTCCATTGTTCTGTAGCAATTTTTCTATGACTCTTATCTTGATTTTTTTTTTCATTTTACTTGAAGTCATCTATCTGGTGGTTCCTGGTTGAGTGACTATAAGGGATTTCACCAACTGCCACTTCTCAGATCTAAAGTAGGAGACTAGGTTGCTGTGAACATAACCTAAGACAATTTTGTATCGAGGATTTACCCAGTATGATGCTGTAGCATCTTTTCCTTACCCATTATCAGTCTGGGTGTCTAACATTCTCTATCCAAAAGTCCATGAAAACCTATAATCTTCATGATGCACTCCAACTAGGGCAACAACACTGTGTGTAGAGCTTTATTTGAAGAGATTATACTTCCCAGGATGCAATGAACTATCACTTTTCAGTGTGAACCACTAAAACATTTTGCTCCAGTAGTGATAGGATTAAACTAATATTTTTTAGAAAAATAATTCTGGTTGTGAGAGGAATTAGCATTTTAAGAGATGAGAGGTTAGAAGGTGATGAAAGAAACTGCAAGGAATCCTGAATTTCAGCGCTGGGAATAGAAGCAAAAGAAAGCATCAATGCTAGAGTGGCCCTGACTTGATAACAACCAGATCTGGAAGAGAAAAGTAGGAGAAACCATGGAAGATTTCTTAGAAATTTCATGTTTTGAGTGTCAAAGGCTAAATCAAGAGCCCAGGAAAAATAGAAGATTTGGTGGGATAATACAGGAATTCCACTCCGGACATGTTGACTTTGAAGTACCACAGGGAAATTCCAAGTGAGAAATGCCCTGTAGGTCTAATGTTCAGAATACAATTTGTGCTAAAGGTTCAGGTGTGGGAATTATTAACATAGTCAAAACCTTGTGAATGGTTAAACCAGGAAAAGATTAAGTACTGAGGAAAAGATAAAGAACTAAAATTCTCTGAATTCCAAAGGATGCCTTCTTTTTAGAGATAGTAGAAGAATTAGTGAGTCTTTGACTGAGTGACCTGAAAGACAGAAAGAAACAAAACACAAAACCAGAACTCCAGAACCCAAGAGATGAGGAAATTTCAATAATGATAATTCTAGTATGTAACTTAACCCACCCATTTTTTAGAAAAATCTCAATTATAGTTTTTACTTCTGGAAATTAGGTCTTTTCTTGATTTTACTCATTTTTCAGAGTTCTGTTTTCACTTCTTGAGATGTATTAAGCATATTTTATATTCTGTGTCCCACAGTTGCAACAGTTAGGTTTTTTATGCATTTTATTTTGTAGTTTATTATTTCTGTAGGCTCTTATTGTGCCTCAGGTATTCATTGATGTTCAACTGTTGTTTTTTTTTTAAAGAGACCACAAGGATGGAATATTTTTTTCAAAATGTGAGGTAAAGGGGGTTCTTTACAAATAGGTTTGTATTTGTTTTTCAAATGCCTATGACATTTTTGGTCTGGGCCCACTTCTAACTACATTCTTGGTTTTGAGGTTTTTCTAGCCACCCAGGTAGTATGAATTCTGGTTGCAAACCAGCATGAGAGCCAATTTATGATTACTAGCTTCTTAGATGATGGTGTGGGCACATGTAGAGGGAAGTTTCTTCTTAAAGAGTAAAGGGAATGGGTAATTAATTCTTTCTTACCTTGGGAATGTGGTTCTTTGGAAAGCCTAGGTTTTGCAGTCTATTATGGATGGGATTCTGCATTTTTTTTTTGTTCTTAAACTCATAAACTCAAAATAAAAGCGATACACAGATACCTCAGTGTATCAGTCATGTTTTCATTGCTGTGAACAAACTATCTGACAAGAACAACTTGAGGAGGAAAATTTTATTTGGATCATAGTTTCAGAGACTTTAGTCCATGGTTGGCTGGTTCTGAGCAAAAATATCATGGCAGATGACATGGAAGAGGAAAGCTGCTCATCTCATGGCATCTGGGGAGCAGAGGGTGGGAGGGCAAGGGACCAGGGAGAAGATAAACTCTTCCATGGCACATCCCAGTGACCTCCTTCTTCCAAGTAGATCCCACCTCCCTGTAATCCATTCAATCATCAGTAAATGGATTAATGTACTGATGAGACCAGAGCCCTCATAATTCAATCATTGCCTAAAAGCTCCATCTCTGAACCTTGCCACACTGGAGACCATGCTTTCAACACGTGTATTTTGGTGGGACATTCCACATCCAAACCATAACACTGAGGATGGGTCAAAGCCCTGAATGTAAAAGCCAGTTTGGGTGCTCAGCTTATCTTCTTTATTGAGACCATGACCTAGCATTCTTTATTTTCTTATTACCCATGGATGCATTTTAAAAGATTATAGGGGATGGGAATATAGCTCAGTTGGTAGAGTGCTTGCCTTGCATGCATAAATTCAATCCCCAGCACCACCACCACTAAAAAAAAAAAAAAAAAAAAGATTACAAAAATTTTACCTGGTATTTTCAGTTGTTTTCAACAGAGCAGTTGATCCTGGCACCTCAAGTGCTGTTGTTGCATGGGACATATAATTTGTAAATACAGGATGTTCCATTTGAAAATATATTGCATTACATGAAAATCTTAACAAAAGATGTTAAACAAATGATTGAGTAATTGTTTACAGTTTCTTTAAATGTGTGTTGCTAAAGCATTTAGAATTGCTTTACAGGTTATTAATTTAACTACTTACAGATAGCACACAAGCAAAACAATAAACTAAATTATTTGGAACCATAATGGTTGAAAAAGAATCAAATATATCCATATTCTGGCCTATTCTAATGACTGCTACTGTTATAATCCTTAGTCTATGCTGCCATAATCTTTCACCTGGATTATTAAAATTTCTTTGTTTCTTTCCAAGACAAACCCAGAAGATGTGTCTTTTTAATTTATTTAACCCTTTCCCTTCCCACCTTCTTGTCCCATGGTGATTCTATTTAGATATGTTAGATCATGCCACCACTCTGCACTAAATGGTCCAGTGTCTTCCCACCAAAAAATAAAAGCCACAGTGAGTACTAGGATTCAATCTTCTTCCTTTGCTTTCTCAGCCTTAGCTCCCCCGTCCTTGCTTTTCCTCAGACATTCTTGCCTTAGGACCTTTGTATCTATTGCTCTTCATGCCAGATAGGAGCCATCTCCCCTGAGATATTCACTTGGCTTGTTTTCCCATCACCTTCAGGTCTTGTTCAGTGTTATCTTCTCTGTGACATCTCAGGCTACTTAAAGTGGAAACCTCCCCTCATCCTCATCCAGCATTCCATATTCCATTTTTCTGCTTTATTTCTCTCTATAACACTTATCTTCTAATATACCATCTAAAACAAAAGTCATTCTTTGTAAACTTTTTAGAACAATGTTTGGCATAACTTGTTGTTTCATGACAATATATAATAATTAATTTACATATTGGTATAATGGCTGACGCCAAGAGGACAAGAATTTTTTCTTTTATTACTATATTCCCAGCATCTAAGAACAATGGCTAGCACATCATATGTGCTCAAATAACAGGTTGACTAGAAATATCTATAAATATATAATAAAAGATCACAGGAAAGGATTTACTTCATTAAAAATGATGTTATAAGGTTTGAGAAATAGAAGCCATCCCAAAAGACTGAGTCCTCAAAGACCACTCTCCAAAAAGAAATGTAATTAAAATTCAAATTTCAAAACTCTTTGCAATATGCCAAAAGGTACATTTATCTAAATGACAGTATTTTGAACTCCCCTGAAGATCTGCACTCTTGAACCACAATTCCCAGGTGTGGCTCTCTAATCTCATTTAATATAGAGCCATGTGTTCAAATAAAAGAGAAAAAGGGACTTGTTCACTGTTCAGTTATTGGGAAATAACTTTTAAAAAAAAGAGGAAAAAAAAATTCCAGGCATCACTGAGACACAGCCTGGCATAGATGGAAAATAAAAGTTTGCAATTGACAGGTAACTAGTTCCTATAGAGCTTCTAATTCCTAGGTTATCTGGGATAACCTTCCTATATAATCTCTTGACTGTCCATCTCAAGATCTCTTTATTTATATTCAATTCTGTTTATCTCCTCTGAAGTATCTAAAAAGGCATGTAGGAATAGAGTTCATTATTAAAAATAATCCAAATCTTATTTAAACTAATCAAAAACCAATTAGTAAATGAAGATGGTATAAACTACTTCTATGCTGTTCCTATCAGGTTGTTCTGTAGGCTCTACATCTCATCTTGGATAAGCACAGGAGAATTGCTTCCTTCTTGGTCCGGCTCTCTAGGTCTAAACACCTGCATATCCCTACAGAGATCTTGCTTATCCAGCTACACCCACTGTGGTCCAGACAAATCTCTCATTTTACATATGGCAGCATGGGTTCTCTGGCACTTTTACTGACATCATTTCTCTCCATTCCATCCACTGCATACATTATGCTGAGAGATTGTCAATATTAACAAAACAGAGTCCAATTTGCCTTGTAGGAATCAGATTCTCACATTAAAGACTGTGAGGTTCTGGACTTAACTGGATAAGCAAGATCTCTGGAGGGATGTGATAATAAACTGACAGCTGTTTGAAACTAACCGTCTGTTCACTGATGCAGAAGTTCATATGCACAAACTGTAATAGGATTTACAGTAATACCTTGACAAATTTCAGTTCTGAAGACTTTCTGGTCATTTAACCATTCTGCTGAGAACCTGAGTCTTTCTTCAGTGAAATCTGTAAAGGGAAATTAGAGTCTAGTCAAATCTCTCATTTTACATATGGAAGAATGGGTTCTTGGGCTCTTTTACTGATGTAGTTTCTTTCTATTTCACCTGTTTTTTCAAAGTTATGCTCTAAGAGATCATCAATATTAGTAAGAAATAGGCTAGAATATTTTACATTAAGGGTTTAATTTACATTAAGGGTTGTGAAGTTCTGGGCAACGAATATTCCCATCACTGACCAGTTAGTTTCAAGCAGCTATCAGTTGCTAGGAATTATAGTACTAGGAATTATAGTACTCATTTTGGTCAAACAAGATGCAGAATAGTGTACCCTTCTTTTCCAACCTCCAAATCAGGGCAAAATCACCTATCTGTAAAATATTTAGCAAAAATTTAGATATTAGTTCCTTTCAAGATATATTCATTTATAATTGAAAAAGGATGCTTCTAAACTTCTCTATGCTTAAACCAATGAAGGCATCAAACATACTTTCCCCCCATTTACTCGACTCAAGTTATAGAGCATGTCTTCTGTGAAAGCACTGTCAGTATCCTAGGAACACAATGCTAAAAACACTTGTTCTAATGGAGGTGACATACTCTGAGAGAAGTTATGGGATGTTCTGAGTATGAATCAGGGATCCTGGACTCAGCAAGGATGTAGGGGTTGAAGAGAATCAGAGGGATCTGAAAGAATTGATGTATAAATTGAAATTTGAAAGATTATCAGGAGTTTGATGGCACTGGCGCAGGCCAAGATGGGGGAAGGACTGGTACAGAAACTACTGAGAATCCTGGGAAAGGGAATAACATGCATAAAAACCTAGAAGTGAGATAGAAGTGTGGACTTAAACTTGACCTGTTCCAGAAACAGAGAGACATCAACATGGCTATAGTTTAAGCTGGAAAAAAGGTAATTGACCAGCTTTGAGTCTATGGAGACAAGCAGATAAAAGGTCATAAAAGTCTTTGCAATACATTGAGGAGTTTGGGTGTAATTCCATGAACAATGGGAAGCTGTATAAGAGGTTTCAAACAAGAGTAGTAGGAAATACAATCTGTTTCAATCTCCTCCTAAACAAATGTTTAAATCAAAAGAGCACTCGGAATTATGGGAGTCCAAAAACAGTACCAAATTATGAAGAGGTAGTGTTCTTCAGTGTGAAATCTAAGAGGGCTTTTAAATAAGCATTTTTGCCTTCAGAACATTGTAGGAAACCATTAATCTCATCAAATGGGAGCCTTGACAACAGTCTTTTATTCCAGATGAGTACAACTCAGGAATCACCCACTAAGCTTATAATAGAAATAGTAATCTATGTTGGAGAAAAAATATATATATGCAGAGTTTGACTTCATAGTATTCCACATGAGAACATAAATTTAAGTTTTAACCATATATTAACATTATAGTCATCCTCAGAATTTCAGTATTGAAAGGGATATCAAAGGTCATACTGTCCAATGTCTTCATTTTATAGATGAAAACAGTACACAAGATAATCAGAAATAAGCAATTATTTAAGATCTGGGTTCTTCTTGGACGATTTCAGCACATTATAATGACAACTTAATTTTCACAATGAAAATCAAGTATTTTGATGCATATATTTAATTACTAACACTGTTCCTGAGCTTCCAAAATGGTTCCCAATGGACCCTGCCTATTAGTATTCACATCTGTTGTAGTTGCCCCAGCCTCCAACATGGTACCAGCTTGTGGGTCTTGAGCTCTAGCCTTCCTCCCTTGAAGTGTCCCACCCACCACCTGTGAGATACCAAGGTCTTTCTGTTTGCCATGTGAATGAACTTGGAAGCCAATTCTCCAGGCCCAGCTGAGCTGAGCTGAGCTGACTGCAATTCTACTGACAGCCTGGCAAGAACCTCATGAGAGAATCTGAGCCAGAAATACCAGCTAAGGCACTCCTTGATTCCTGAACCTCTAAAGGGTTAAATAACAAAGGTTTGTTCTTTCAAAGTGTTAAACTTTGGTATAATTTGTTGTGTAGTAATAGAAAATAAATACCATACAAAATTAAAAACTCTTTACAAACTATATGCATTTAAATAGAAATTGTTATAAACAATAAGATATTATCTTGATTTAGAAATACGACCACTGGTGATCTCTTTTGAAAAGAGATGATTAAATGGTTTCCAGGATAGGCAACAGAATATTTAACTAGTAATTTACAGGTCACTGATTCTAATTTAACTGAATTCTTGGCAACCAGAGTTAAAATTGAAATTTGGTTGTAAACAGTAATTGCCCATAGCTGCATGTTCCTGTTTCAATAAACCTTAAAAAAAAAAAAAAAACCCTCAAAAGATTAAAAAAAAAATCTCAACTTAAAGCTAACATTTTCTTCTTAATTCTGAGTATTCTTAGTAGGATACTGAGTAAAAAGGAAACAACAGCCTACCAGTTAATGGAGATGACACTGTAAAAAGTAATTACAAAAAAACCTCCAAACTTTTATTCTGGGAAGAACCTTCAGGTAAAGAATAGCCAATGAAGCAGTCTCCACCCCTCTTCTAAGTTTCATTTCCTGTTTTTTATTCATAATCCAATTATTCACTCAGCATTCCATCAAGAAATATTTATTAAACTCTTTTGACACACCAGGCACAGGGATACAATAATTAATTAGACAGACAAATCTCCAGATTCTTGCAAATTTAATCTGGGAGTGGGAAAACAATTCAGGAATTACAACACAGTGATAATCGTTAGGGAGGAAGTAGAAGGTGCAATGCAAGCCCCTATCAAGGGACCTATCCCTGTACCTTAGTGGAAGGGGCATGGGAGAGAGTCTAGAAAAGCTTTTTGTAATTGATATCCGAGCTTAATGGTAAAGTGTCACAGGATATTTGGGGGGGGGGCTCCTTATACAAAGGCCCAAAGGCAAGTGAGTTATATTGAGAAACTTAGACTTCAGCCTTACTATAGCACATAGAAGGAAGGCATGGTGAAAGTCCCAAGTTAGTGCAGGATGGACACAGTTCATTATAGTGGATTCCTTTGTAGCAGAGTTGACATGGGAAAAAATTTAAATAAAACCAAACTAACAAATCTGATCCTCTGCATCCAATCTGAGAACATTATATAATAAATACTATTATGTAATATTATAAGATAACCATAATCATTAATTGGCAAAAATTATGTATGTACTGGCAAGAATTTTGAGGTGAAAAAACGTGTTTTGAATCCCAGCTTAGAAATGACAGTAATACTAATCTCAGGTTGTGTAAAGGCTACATGAAAAAATAAAACATGAAACCTCTTACCCATACCAGGTGTTCAAAGAATTCACCTCCTTTCTGGCTACTTTGCTTCTGAGCCCCCAGCTGATCTTTGAACTGAAGGCATCGTGTCAACAACGACCATATGTGACCTTCTAACCTGGCAGACACCATCTCCTATGCTCATCCCATTACGCTCTAGACGCTACTTTCCTCCCCAGTGAACATTTCCCTGTGTTAGACAAGCCAGAAGTACCCCCCAAAATAACAATCCCTGTCATACAGTAACAGCTGTAGCATTTGTAAAACAAGAATTACACCCATACACTGAGACTTAATCCATTACATTAACTGTATATCTGCTATGTACTTGGCCTAAATTATTCCCTTTGGTAATACCATGCAGTATAATCACTATTTGGCAGAGAAGAGCCTTAGGTTAAAAAAGGTTAAGAGTGGCTTACCCTGACCTAAGCTTTGGATGTAGCTTCTCATCTTCTTTCTCAACAGACTTGTCAACTCTTCGAAAGCTACATCCCAGCAAATGTGGTAAAAGCCATTTATTTTAAGGTGTATGTTAGGTTTCTTTTAAACATTGTTAGAATTCAGAGAAACATGGTCTTTTACAACTGTATACACATTGATTAATTTCTAACTTTGTGGTCTTTTCATTTATATTTCCAGTTCTGTGTGCAAGTGATGGTGGCAGGATCTCCCTAGAATTCTCTAAAAGAACCATTCAGATGGCTTTAGCGATAAGTACCACTTTCCATTTGTATACTGAGCAGCTGTTTACAACAGTAAAAATTAAGCTTCTGATTTTATTCATAACAAAAGACTGTCTCTTCTGACTGTGAAAATGAGAGCACAAATGCAAGGTTTAATCACTGAGGCAGACTTAATAACCAGGTTTTACTTGTTTTAAAACAAAAAAGCAAAACAACAACAAAAAAAACTTGCAGATTTGAAGTAATATTATGAAAAAATATACTTTGACCATACTAAAACAAAGGACAAAATTTTAAACATTCTGTTTAACTTTAATTAGGCATTTAGCGTATGGCACACTGATAATGCAATAACATACACTCCATGATATATAGCGATGGACATCTTTGTTGGAAGATATGGGCACAATATTTCCTGGAGAAGGGGCTTGGTAATTACCAACATCCTTTCAAGGGCGTCAGGTCTCATGGACAGAAAAGGAAACTCCATCAAGAGGCAAAAACCAGGTGTGAGGGAAACAATAAGAGGTAAGTATTCTCTTAAAAACTGAAACTGTTTTCTCTGGGTAGAAATCTAAGTCAAGGAATCATTGCTTATTAGCAGAAGATGATTGGCTTTCTTCTAATTAGCTCAAGGGCAAGAGTAATACTGGCTTTCCAAGTGGGCTCCTCTAGTTCAGTGATATTTGCACATCTCACCTGAGCCTTTCGGTTACAAATCCACCTCCTCTAGAAGCCGTGTGAAAAAGCAAGATCAATATATATATATATATATGGAAAAAAAAATCCTCCCAGCTATAAATCAGCCACGTGGAGCTGCTGCTGCGGCAGCTGTAGCTCCGACTTCCTGGTTTGCTTCCTGCAATCAGGGGGGGCTCGGGCAGGTCCGCGGCATCCTGGAGGGCATGGGTGTTAAGGGCAGAGTTATGGTCCATAATTACCATAAAAGTTTGGCAATCTGGAAGCTTTCAGGAGCTGGGCTGTAGGGCAAAGGCTAAGGACCAGACCTGGGGAAAGTGTTAAGTTAGTTACAAAATAAGGAGGGACTGGGAAGGGGGCTCGTGTGCTCGGTGGTGGAGAAAAGGGGACTGCGGATCTGGAAGGTGGCAGGTAGAGAAAAAGGAAACGAGAAGAGCAAGGCACACCGGCCGGTCGGAGCTCTGCGGAGGCCGCCTGCGGGGAGGGGGAGGTGGCGGCGAGCGCGGTCCGAGCCGCGGGCTGCGGGGAGGGGGCGGAGGGAAGCGCCCGGGGGAAGGTATAGCCGAGGGGAGTTCCGGAGCTGGAGCAGGAGAGGGCAGACAGCGGAGAGGGCGGCAGCCGTAGCGTTAGGGGTGGGGGAAAGAGGAGGAGGAGGAGAGCCGGAGGAGGGGGAAGGAGGGAGGGGAGAGCTGTGGCGGCGGCTGCGCCGGGCTGTGTGTCTCTCGCCGCCGGAGGAAGATGAGGCTGAAGATTGGGTTCATCTTACGCAGTTTGCTGGTGGTGGGAAGCTTCCTGGGGCTCGTGGTCCTCTGGTCTTCCCTCTCCTCACGGCCCGACGACCCGAGCCCGCTGAGCAGGATGAGGGTGAGTGACCCGCCCGGCCCCCTCCGGCGGCTGCGACCTGCAACTTGTTTTGTTTGCGCGCGCTTGTGGCGGGAGCGGGGGGGCGGCGGGGTCGCGGCGCGGCGTTGGCGCCGCAGCTCCGCAGGTGGTGCTGGCTCAGCGCCGGCCGAAGGGGGCGCCGAGCCCCACGCACCGGGTCCCCTCTGGCCGCAGCCGGCCCGCCCCCTGGCCGCCCCTTCCTCCCCCGCTTCCCCGCCCCGGTCTCCGCCGCCGACACCCGAGCTGCGGCGGCGGCTCGGGGGACGCTCTCCGCGTCCGGACTGCGGGATGGGATCGGAGGAGAGCTGGGTCCGGGGGACCGCGGCTGCTCGGCGTCCAACTGGCTGGTGCCGCGAATACCGCGGTCGCAGCCGAGGGACGTGGGGTTGGTCCAGGCTGCGGCCTGTGGCGCGTGCAGGCCTGAGGAAGGCGAGATGCCGCCGCCACCACCGCGGTCCGGTGGACCAGGCCCCGCGGTCCAGCCTTCCCTCCCGCCACCGCCCGTCCGGGGGTGCTCGTAGCCGGGTGCTCCCCCAACCTGCCCGCCCGCCGGGGAGTGGGAGGACGACGGCGCCCCGCCTCCGGCTAGTACGGAGAGCGCCGCCTCCCCCTCAACTCCGGTGGCCGGGAATCGGGTGCGATGTGCGGCCGAGGCCTCGCCCCGGACCGGCGTTTCCTCCGGTTTCTCTGGACGAGGGGAGGGGCGTCCTCGCCCCGATCGGCGTCCCCCACCCCTGGCGCCTGGGGAAACTCCTTCGCTAACAGCACGCTGGTGCTTTCCCGGGGATTGGGAGTCAGTTCCTCTTCCCGGGCTGCAGCAGTGTTTCTCTGGCCGGAAAACTAACTTGTGTCGGCGCCCGGTTCCCCGCGCTGCCTGCCTCCTGCCTGAGCCGGACGCAGAGTGGCGCCCGGGCGCGGAGCTCCCTGCCGCTCCTCTGGGACGCATTTGTCTTTCGCCCAAGGCGCGGGTGTTAGATTTGACACTCCCTGGCTTTTGAGGGTTTAGCTAGGGGCCTCGGAACATTAGTTACCGTGAGCCGCGCCGCTTGGAAGGGGCCGCGGTCACTGCTTCTGCACTGACCAAGCAATTGTAGGGGCAAGAGCGTTCTGGTTCCCCAACCTGACCTGCCCCTCCCTCCCGTGAGCCGTTGCAGGCACCTAGTACCTCGCCCCTGAGACTTGGATAGCCACCTCTTCCCTGCCAGTGGTTCAGAGCCACGGACAGGCTGAGGAGCCTTCGGAGTCTTTAGCAAAGTGCCTTTTGCAAAAACGATCAACATTGCATCCATGTGATCTCCTTATTAACTTTCCTTCTGGAAAGTTAGGATGTTGAGTGAAAAGGCTTGTGGAGTTCTTTCAAGAGTAAGAATCTTAGGAGGAGGTTCCCTTATCAGTCCTTGTTTATGTCAGGACTTAATTTGTAAATTTCAGTATTTGGATAGTTTTTTACTGCAGAAGAATCTCCTGTTGTACTATCTGGAGTGGATTCCCATCTAAGTCATCTAAATTGATGATAAAAAGTGTCTTTTTCCTTTGCAGTGTATTGGCGGCTCTCATGGTGACCTTTTTCTAATTTTGCTGAGGATTTATTGACAAAGGATAACTGAATATTTGCAGTTGTCTGTAAATATTTGAAATCATCACATGGCCTTTTACATAGTGCTAGAAATGTTAGTCTTCGTTTTCTGGAAGAGAAATTGAGGAAAAACTGACAAAATTGCCATGTTTAGAATGTCCCGTAGTTTAGATGATGAGTTTCTTAAAGAGATGGTGAAACATCATTCCCATCTCTTGAGATATTTTATCAGTGCTGATATGTAAGTAAAGTATAGTGCCCCTTTAATTACAGTGAGGTGGCGATATCTCTTTGGTTCAACTTATTTAGTGAAATTTGTCAGTGGACCCAGTGCAGTTGTATAATTTACCAGATTTAAGATTTACCAACATAATTAAAATTAAAATTAATTCTTAGGTATCAGGAAAGCAAACTCTTTTTATTGACTTTCCAGGCAAATAGTAATCTAAGTGATTTAAGGTATAGCATATAAATCAGAAAAGTGTAAATGAGGGACTATTGCATTTCTTTAATTAAAGCTAATCTAAGAACTTAAGAAATCCAGTCTTAGAAGACCTTCTTGATTAGGGAAGACTGACCAGGTACTCAGATGCTGATTCCTGAGTTTCTTCTCTCCCTTGCAGTTCATTTACTGTGATTATGATTGCAGACACTTCCAATTCATTTTGAGAACCCTGCTTCTCTTTAATGTTAATCTGGAATTATTTTGGATCTCTTTAAACGTCCTGAGATTGGCTAGAACATCCAGTTTACCAAATATAGGTTCTGTTTGTGTTCCATCAGGCTTTTTATGCTCCATCCACCTTGTGCAATTTTTTGTTTTGTATTATTACTATTCCAGACATTAAAGTCTGTTACAACCTGCTCCTTCATTACAGGGAGTATTTCTTTGCTTTAATATTTCCCACCTGTGGAGTCAAGACAAGAGAAACATGTTCTTAGCTCCATCCTTGTACCTGAATCTCTTGTCCTTTCTTTGAGGTGAATGATGTAGAAAAATGACCTTATTATCCCAATCATATTGTGTTATTTTTTTTCTTTGATTCAAATATTTTTGAGTTTCTACTGTGTACCATGTATGGTGCTGATTGTTAAGGAAACATTCCTTGTCTTTAACCTCAGAGATCTTATAGTCTAATGAGAAGAAAACACATTGATCTAGCCTCCACAATATATAAATAAAAATTGTGCTACATGCTGTGAAGGAAAACCATAGGGGACCAGAAAACAGAGGAGCTGTTTTCTGAAGAAATGACTTGGAGTTGAAATCCGAAGATTTGAAGAAGAGTAGTTGTTGATCTGGGGATGGGACACTCCTGAAAATACCAATGTGTGCCAGGTCCTGAGGCAGGGGAAGGAAGGAACTGGAAGATGGATGTAGTTGGAACATGGAGGGTGAGGAGATAGGTGTAACGATACCACAAAGGTAAGGATGGTATATTGCAGACATGGATTTAGATCTTGAGAGGAATGGAAGGCTATATAAGGATGTAATTTAGGGAAGAGACATGATTACAGTTGTGTTTTGAGGGACTACCCTGACTGCCTGCAGAAGATACACTTTGGTCTATAGATAATTAAGAATTCCATTGTTACAATAGTTCATGTGACATATGACTTTGCTTGAATTGGTAATGAAGAAAGTGAATTGATTCAACAACTATTAAAGATGCAAACGCATCAGGATTTGGTGATTGGATGTGGAAGTGAAGGTGGCAGAAGGTCTAGGATGATAGATTGTTACATTATGAAAAGTTATAAAGACAAAATTTATTCATTGTATTTTATGGTTATGAGAAGGCTTATTTTTTAGGCATTGTTCTCTGTAGTTTAAGGTCATCATTTATTAAGACCATCTATTTAGACATGCAAAGTGCAAAAAGTTTCTTTAATAAATTATAATAGGTCTCAGACTGACACCATTTCCCGTAGGTTTTAGGCCTGAATGAGTGTTTGAAGTTGAATCATAATCACTGAAAGAAAGTAAAGGAAATTTAGCCTCAGTGGTTCTATTAAAACCCTCAGTACTGATTGGGCTTTTGTGTAAACTCATGATTTGTTGGGAGTTGCTCTGGACTCTATGTACCTTTAAGTCCCGAGTAAAGGAGTATGGAACAGTTGTTGCACCCCATTTTCTGGAGCCGCCCTGGAAATACACACCGTTAAGTCCTGAGTAAGAGATACTGAACAATTAGTGTGCCTTGCAGTAACTTGGGCTTTACCTCCACTGGGATAATGAGGTGTGGCTCCAAGAGTAGGTGTTACTCAGTGGGATTGAATTACACTCACCTGTTCCTTTGCCCTTTTTGGGATAGAATGTTCCATGGAACCTCCCCTTGTGTGTCCCCTATGTAAGAATAAAGAATTCCAGTGGCTCTCTCTTTCCACTGACCCCTAAGTTCACAGAGCCATCCCTGGATTTTGAAAAGGTACTTCTGTGTGTGTGCGCATGCTTTCTTCGCTGTTTTCTTAAGTTATTGGAATAGTCAGATTTTGTGAATGCAGCATTGAGTTGTTACCTAGGGTAGATGATGATAATGATTCTCTGTATATTCAAATGATACTTTGGCCAAACCATTAGTGACATGTAAATTCAGAGCATACACGATAGGATTCAGCAACTACTACTTGGCCAAGAAGTTAGGTTTGAAAGGGGTATAGCTTAAATGAGGACTAGTGGCCAAATTCACTACCCTGTCACAGTTTAGTTTCAACTTACCAAAGTAATTTTATCTCAGTGATGATCAGTTGTAACCTGAAAAATTCTTCCTTTGACCATGAGATCTTATCTCAAAGGGAAATGCCATTTATACTGTTAGGGATAAAGCTATCACTTAGCAAAAGTGTAATGTCCTAAGTGGCCACTGTTCTCTCAGTTCTCCAGTCTACATGGCTCAGGATGTTTTTTGTTTTCTTTGCAGTTCTCAACTTTTCACCATCCAAAATTTCTAGTAATAATAATATTGATGTTGATAATAAATCTATATCACTAAGCCTAAGAAATCTGGGCTTATAGACATCCTGAAATTATTGCAGATTTTTGTGTATATGTGCATTTTCTGGATTGAGAATTAGAATCTTCCCTACTTCCCCGATTGTCCTATAAGCCAAACAAGGCCTCAGACCCCTGACTATGAGCCCTTTGGAGGCAAAGTTCATGTTTCCTGCTCATAGGGTATATCTTCCGTTCTGTTCTTGGTGTTGAATTTGTGGAAGGTGCATATTAAATTTTTGGTCAAAAACATAAAGTACATCTATTTATGTATTCCCTATATGTCTAGACACTGAAAATGTTTGGTAGATTTCCTAGGAATTGCTTCTTATTTGTTGGTTTTTGTGAAAGACTCTCCCATACAGGGGTCTAAGTAAGGTCTAAGTAAGGTCAGCTTGTCCCTTTATCTCCCCCTCAGTCATGTCCCCTGGAGAACATTGAAAATATCTAGAGTTAAAGTCCCTATTTGCATATGTTCATGTTTTACTTGGGATAAATTTTCTGTTCCTTAATCCAGTAGCAATATAAAAGGTGTCACATGAATATGTTTCATTAACAGCCATACCAATAGGTAGAAAGGTTTAAAATATCCATTTGGGAAGTGCACAGTTATTAGTGAAAAGAGAATGAGAACTGTTGTAAAACAATTGAATTTGGATCACTGTTTTGTGACTTAGGTTAGCTGTGTAGAAGGGGAAATAAGACGAAGGATACAATTTGGGTTTCTGTATAAGCTGCATTAGGTCGGTCAATTATAAATTGGAGAAAGTGAAAGGTAAGCTTCAGGAATGGAAAGCAAAATTCTGAGTTTGTACCATTTGTAACCAGAACATATACACATTCTAACTTCCTAGTTATTAAAAAAAAAAAAAAGATGGGGGGATTTGGGCAGCAAGATTTGAAAAGCTATTGAATATAGGAAAATGGTTGCAATTATTCAACTTCAAACTAGATAATTGTGTTTGTTCATATGTACACTGTGGATTTCTACATTCCTGAAGATTGAATGTACAATCTGCCATGTGAAAAGTCGTTAAGTCAAGAATTTAAAATTTCTAGAATTCAATGACAAAGGCTGTGAAAGGAAGGATTTATAGTTTTATAGAAGATGGAAAGGGGGAAGGGTGAGAAGGTGAAATATATATTAATGTGGACAATTTTTGTAAGTATTAGGAGATATAGTGATATTTAAATATGATACTCAAATATTGTGTGTATGTATGTATGGAGAGAGGGTTTTTTTTTTTGTGTGTATGTGTGTGTGTGTGTGGGACTGAACCTAGGTCCTCATATATGCTTGGCAAGTGCTCTCCCACTGAGCTAGATCCCAGGCCCTAAAATATAAGTTTCATTGCTCTAGGCATGGGAGATTGTGTATTGTGGAGGAGGTGGAAAGTTTTGACTTTAATAAAGATGTTATTCAAGTCTCGACCTAATAGCCACAGTAGGTGTCCATAATAGCAATTTGTGTGTGTGTGTGTGGGGGGGGTGTGTGGTAATGAACACATGAAAGCAACAAAGGCTTTTTCCCATTCCCCTACCCTGAAACTTCTATTCACTCAAAATAATGTGTTGAGGTCTTTTTTACTGTGAGGCACTGGGCTGGGTCCTGGAGATGCAAAAATGTCGAGGACATAGGCTCAGATCCCTTAAGAGAGATAAACTGTGGGAATGTTAGTCATAAAAAGAAGCTTCTTACAGAGCTGTAGGAGGTGGATGTTGAGACAGAGAACAAAAAAAGAGCATAGAATTTAGCTATACCAGGAATGTCAGTGGGATTTGGCCAGGTAGAATTACAAGGAAAAACATTCTAAACTAAAGGAATATGGTGAAACCAGAAAGAAGTCCAGTTTTACTGATGAAAAATGGTGGAATAAATTTTTTTTTTTTTTAATTTGGGTGAATGTACCTCAGTGAAACTCAGCATTCTGTACAATTGAGATGCACCAATAAAAAAAGATTGGAAAGTTAAGTTTGGGCTGTGTTTGAAAGGAATTAAATGGTAGGCTAATGAACTGAGTTATGGTTTCATTAATTCAGCAGTATCTTTCTAGAGGCTTTTGAAGTAGGGTTGAGGAATTGGTAGCATTCATTTACCTATCAACTCTTAATCATTCACTTAACAAATATTTCAGATATATGTCGAATGTCCACTGAGTGGACATTGCTCTTGGTATTGGAGATGCTCTAAGGTAGTAAATAATAACAACAATTGCTTACATATATTGGATGCTTACTTTGGATCAGGTAAATATTCTGCATGCATTATGTTGTTTAATTGTAACAAATGCCTTCTAATGCAAATCTGTATAATCCTTACTTTATAGATGAGGTGGCATAGGTAGGGAGAAGTAAAATCTTTGTCCGAGGTCAAAGAAAGCAGTAGAGCCAGGGTTCAATTTCAAGTGTTCTAACTTTACATCTGTGTTCTCTGACTCTGCATTACGGATTTAAACAACATGGACAAGTTCATATGGAGTACATATGTGAAGACAATAGCAGGATAATTTCAGATAAACACTGTGAAGACAATTCAAGGGAATATGAAGGAAATGGGGGCAGAGAAGATCATTCGGTGGAAGGAAGATTACAACTGAGCTTAAGCCTAAAGAATGAGTATATAAATATATAAATCTAAGGGAAGAGCATTCCAGGCAGAGGAAACAGAAATGCAGAATCCTTGAGGATGGAACAAGGCTGGAGTGTTTGAGAAATAGAAGGAAGGCCAGTATAGCTGGAGGAATGTAGTCAGGACTCAGATGATGGGAAGTGTAAGGCCTGTAGTGTGTTATTAGTGTTGTTATTTATTTTAGTTTACACTCATTGTCCTTTAGCCATTACAATCCTTTCTCTCAACAGTGGATGGGTTGCATGGTAAATTATATGGTTATTTTACTTACTCTGTTTGGTCCTAGATAAACAAAATGAGTAATAAACTTTTTGGCACCTGGTTTATGGGCCAGACATGCAAATACACAATTGCAGTGGGTAAGTCAAGAACTGTGTAAGCTAAATCCATTGGGACGACCCATGAAATCACAAAAGAAAGCTAACATCTAGTTTTATGGGGCAGGGTGCCATCAGAAAGCTTGTCTTAGAAAAGGACATGCTGAAGATGTGAGGACAGAGGAGCAGCATGCCATATTGCTATGTCATGAAACATTATGGCCAGTCCTGGGGACTATATGACTGGTACATTGAGTAGGGGAGGGGAAGAAGAGAAGACCCTAAAAAGAAAAATAGAATCTGAGCCATAAAAGACTTTGAATGGTATGACTGGTCAGAGCTGGACTATAAGGAAAACTCTGGAAATAAGTGCAGGCTAGATTTCTGTGTGGAGATAATTATCCCTGTAATATAATGAAGTCTATACTAGTAGAAGGACCCAGAAACTGAATACAGGGAGAAAAAGATAGAATTGCCCAGATTAGCAGTTAGGAAGAGGATTCCTGAAGAGGAAAGGAGAAAAGAATGGTAGGAATGCCTTTAGAAGGAACACAGCTGAATATTATTACCCTGTAGGCATATAGGAAAGGGCCATCACCCATTCAGATGCTGCAATATTAAGAAAGAGCCAGTTAAGATATGATGCAGCAAGTGACTGGAAATGTTATCTCCTGCTGAACTAACCAGTAGTACTTTGGCCTGGAGAGGGAGCATCGTTAGTGGAATTCAGTAAATATTATGACCCAGAGAAACAGGCTTAGATGAGAAAGAAGTTCAGGTTATGAACAATCATCTTCACTATGGAAAGAATACAAATAGAGAAAGAGTTTTATTAGAGAATTGTAACAATCAAGGTAAAACTTAACCCATTTTGGCTTATATCTTTTACCATAATTTGATGGGCTGTCCACCTCCTGCTACCCAATTGTGTGTGTGTGTGTGTGTGTGTGTGTGTGTGTACAAATAACCGAATATTCTTGGGAATATTGCATAAATAATGTAATTTTTATGCATTAATTTGATGTGTTTTAAAGGAAAAAAAAACAGGATAGCAAATTTGTATGCTCAGCATTTAAGTAGTAAGTTTTTAAAAATGAAGGATACCGTTTAATTCTAGTTCAGCCCTGTGATCTTGAAAGCAATACTGAAGCAACTTGAACTGCAACTACTCAGGGCTTAAATCGTTTTGGAGAAAGAAGAACTAACTTTCAGATACTTCATTTGAGAAGAATCTGAATGTTTCAAAATGAGAAATGTTCCCAGTTCTGCTTCATTATAAATTCCCTTCTAAGCTCCCTAGCCTTCATAGCATTTTTAAACATTGCTCCTGAGAAGCATTTAAACATGCCAACAGGGAGACCTGATTCAGTTCACTGAATATAAGAACTGGTACACTGAAACTTGAGGAAAAAATTAACTTTGCATTATCTAATTAAGTTTATAGGATTGCAGCAGAGCAGCCTGGTTTCTCAAATCTAGAAGGTACAATTAACGGCAGTATTATATCAATACCAACTAGTCTGCTAATAGGCTTCTAAGCAAAGCAATTGGAATTTGTTATTACCAAGAATATTTTAAACTGGATGAATTAAAATTAAATTACATACTATCGGGAACCATTCTGTATGAGGATAGAATAGATGACCTAATCATTTTTTAATCTTTAATTTTTATCCATTCCCTGAGTTGAGAAATATGTTTGGGCCTCAAGGGAAACGGTACTCCCTTCAATAGCAAACTTAATGTGCTTAATGATTATCTGGCTTGGGTGTAATTTTAGCATACCTTGTTCTTTTATGAAATTATTTTATAATATACCTTAGTGCTTACCATATTGAGTTACTGTGAAAACTGTGTATTCCTTGGTAATGTGTATTACAACTTGGTATTAACTAAGTAGGCATTAACTGAGAAACTGTCAAATCTTTGTTTGGTCATTCATATGAGAAGATAGATGTGTAACATTTCTGTTTATTAAACTATATTCTCCTTTGACTTTGGATTTTCCTTTTAATAAAAACCTAAACCAAAACAAACAAAAAACCCAACCCATCTATGAAAAGATATTCTTTTTATTGTGAGCAAGGTTTGCAAGTAGCTTTTACAACTGATACCTACCCCCTTTTCCAGCTGGAATGCTTGATTTAAAAGTACCTGTATGAAGACACAAAGTGGTGTGAAGATACTATGTATACAACCAGAGATATGAAAACTTGTGCTCTATATATTTAATAAGAATTGTAATGCATTCTGCTGTCATATAAATAAAAAAATTACATAAAAAATGAGAAACACTGTAAAATAAAACTACTTAACACTAAAAACAAACAAACAAAACCTATTGACTCTGCTTATTAACCAGTCTCAGATTCTTAATGTAATATGGAAGTCACTTTCGAACAGTTTATAGAATTTTAAGGATAAACCCTTAAGAGAAGTGATGTCATAACATGAGAGTAATACCTTCATAATTTTGTGAGATTTTAAAAAATATATGCCTTAGAAAGGCTAAATTGAAAAAAAGGACAGTAAGGTACAGCTGAACATTGAGAAAATAAAAGTTTTGTTTGGAGTGCTCTGGAAGTTCTTTATTTATCAGGACTTACAATTGCATGTCACATTTTCTATTCTGTTGAAGTAAATTGTTCACATACATTTTTAGTAACATCTATTATTGCAAAAAATAATATGACCTTATAACCCTTGCATGAGCTATCAGTATAATTAAGTAAATCATGCAGTTGTCGTGTTGCCATAATATATCACAGGTAACCGGGTAAAGATGTTCAAGTACAGGATATGGGAAGAGAAGAACATGGCAAGGAGATTCTAATTCTGGATAGATGTATAGTTTATAGTCAGTTGTGGAAATATCTTAAAAATGACTCTGAACACTAGTGAGGTCAAATCAATTAAGGGATTTTATTTGCTTGATTGTTAATGCTACTATGAAAAATATATATTTGTGAGGGAAATTATTTACCTAGAAAAACTTACCTAGCAATATGTTATACTATACTAGAGTTCTTTGTTAATAGCAGCCCATGTACCTATAAAAGAAGAATGCTTTGTATAGCAATTTCAAAACCTGGCATAGGCATGTCCTAAAACGTTTGTCTTATTAGGCATAGGTTTTAAGTATACGTATTTAGGATGACTTAAATACCCCCACTCCTGACAGATTTTTCTCCTTCAAAATTTAGTATTTTTCCATGCAGTTCTTATTAGATAATTTGATCATCATATGTCTTAACTAATCCGTTTAATCTTTGATGCAGCAAGATGTGTTGTGAAAGTGTTAGTATTTATTTCCTTTACAATCTGTTTGCAAGGTTTTGCATCTTTTGAAAGAAAGCTTTTTAAACCTCCTGTTTAAAAGTCTACTAATTCTTACCAGGATGATTTAAGATAAATAAAAAATCCATCAGACTTTTGGCAAATATGTTCTCAAATAATGACAGAATAAATGACTACAAAGAGCTTTTTAGAGTAATAAAATAGAAATAACTAAAATCTTACTAATTTATACACGCAGATTTTCTCTTATAGTAGATGTTTAGTTTTTTAAACTAAAAGATTGATGTCAACATTGGAAATCGTGATCACTTGAAATAGATAATTGTATTTTAACATATAAGCAAAGGAGTGCTAGAATAAGGAAATATAGGTGTGCAGTTTCATGAACTATTGCTTCCTGTGATGGCCTCAGGAAGTTCTAAGTCTAATATCAGTCACGGGAGATTGGAAAAGAATGTTTCTCCTGTGGTGGGCAATTAAAATAAAGTTGCTTACAGATTAGAGATATCGTAGTGGTAAAGAAAAAAAATGCTTTAGCAAATAATTTTCTAAATTTTTTGTATTCTGACAGTATGTTAATTAAGAGGGTGATTTCTAAATACCTCAATATTTTAGAGAAATACATTCTTTTGGTATGAATTAAAATAACTTACTCTTTTTCTTGTAGTTAACATTCAGACACTAAATCATGGCACATATAACAAACACTTTTATCTTAAAATAAATGTAGGGTACTTGAAAGCTCAGTAAAATTTTGAAGAGTGATATCAACCTGCAAACTTTAATTGAGCCAAAAATGCCATACCTCTTCCCTAGTCCTGCTGTCTTCATAGCTTGAGAATTGCTAGTATCATCTGAAGTATTGGTCAAAATCCATATGTACTACAAGATTATTCTCAGATTATTTATTCCCAGATTCCTATATGAAAATGGGAAGATGTGTTAATGAATGTAGCTTCACTTTATTTTCTATTAATTACTGCCACAGACTAATGCCAGCTACTCTTATTTGAGCAGCCTGTACCAGTTCAAGAAAATAGCAGCCAGAGTCTAATGAATAGTCTCATCTGGTACAATTATGTTTCATAAGAGACAGTTACTATTCTTGACCTCTGCTCAATTACCCAGTAACACTAAGCAAAATGTAAATGTTAAAATCTTTGTTATACTTTAGCAATAATCCTGTCAGATAAAGTGAATGGCTTGAAACATTTATTCCGATTTTTGTCTACTTATTTAGCTTAAATAACAGGTACTTTGTTTAAAAGTAAACATGTCTTATGTAATGATTTATGGCTTATAAAGGCTGTTAAAATGCAGGAAGAGTAAAAGGAAGTTATTATAAGTAACAATTAAGGAATAAATGCTTTTTAAATATAGAAAATCAGAACTTAAGGTATTCACAAAGATAATAATACATATTTGCATATTTATTCAGTGTCTTTGATTTTTTGATTACTAATGAAGTAAGATATCTTTTCTACTGTTCCTTCAATTCTTTGTGGAAATAACTTCAACCTATTTAGTCATTTCTGTTTTCTTTTCCTCCTTTGGGACAGAGGATTTCTTTTCCTGATTATGAGGCTTGGAATTTGTTGAACTGGTGGTAGGTCAGTTTCTTTGGGTCCCGCTGGGTACTAATTGTAAGAATGATTCCTTTAGTGTCAAGTGTCAGCAATAGATTTTTCTATCTATATTTTCAATAAAATATATCTACCATTTGGATACACAGCCATGTTGCCTCAAAGTGAGGAGCCTAAAATTCTCACATTGCTTAAAATTCTCACACTAGAGAAGTTGCATTTTCTGAATATACCCAATTGCATTTTTCTTTTTTTACCCAATTCTTTTTAATTAAAGATTATAAACTGGGTAACTCTTGTGATGAGACAGTACTGATGAGAAAATGAAATTTCATTTCTAAAATTATAGAGATAATGAACCTTTAAAAAAGTTTTTTGCTGTCTGATCTCTATATACCTCCTCGCTTCTCTCATGTCTCACTAAAAAGAAAAAAAAAAAACAACCTGCCTTGAAGAGGCTGTTTCATCCTGTGAAATGCCACCGATCTTGACAGAGAAGAATGATAAAAGCTAAAGACCCCAGTGATTGACTAATAATGGGGGTAAGGTTAGGGATTTACTTTTCTTGCAGGAGACTTCTTTCTGTCAATGGACTGCAGATTTTCCTGGGTTGAAAGGGGCTTTATTTAAGACTGTCATATATATCAAGTGGTGAAAATCAAATCAAATTTAAATTACTAAGCAGACCATGGTCCTGATAATATTCCCCCCACCAAAAAAAATTAGAATGGTTGTATTTTGAAATATTAGTATTCCGAAAGTTGGTCACGTAAGTTTTAATGAGCTTCTCTCTATCCCACTACCTTGTCAGTGAACTATAAGCATTGGTTCATTTGTCATAATTTTACCTGCTGACTACTACTACTACTACTACTACTTTTTTTTTTTTTTTTAACTTTACCACTGAAATACATCCCAGTCCTTTTAATGTTTTTATTTTTTATTTTGAGACAGGCTTTCACTAAGTTGCTTAGGACCTCATTAAATTCCTGAACTATTTAAACTTGTGATCCTCCTGCCTCAGCCTCCCAAGTCATTGGGATTATAGGCATGCACTACCATACCCAACCATGATAACCATTTTTAAATGGTAAGAAAGGTCAGAAAATATACAGTGCCTTATTAAATCATGTGTCTTATTTGTTTCTAGTACTTTTAACTTAGGTATATATTTGATGCACTTATTTCTAAAATACATGAATTAGTACTGATTCATAATTGTCTTTAGGATATCACATGTGTGTATTTAAAAACACATCAGTAATAGATGACTGACACCAAATGTGTTAAAAAAAAAACTATCATGTTTTAACTAGTTTGTGGTGAAGCAAAATACATGAGAAATTTGCTGTGTTTTAGTTTGCTTATTATCAGTAGAAATCACTGTTGCCATCGCCAGGAAGTTAGGTTGGTTGAATTCTCTTTACTGTTTTGTGAAAGCATATAGCAGTATACAGCACTCTTTAAATATGTGTAAAGAGTGAATGATGCATTAAGTGGCACCTGAAATCTTGAAAGGTCAATGTCTCTTAGAGGTTTAACTTAATAGGAGTGAAGATCAATGTCTCAAGAAAAAAGTGCAAAAATTCATTTTGGGATATGGAAGCTAATTGAGGATTTTCATTTCTACGGTTACTTCATTGAGAAAAACTCCTGATCTTATAAGACTATAGTTACTATATATGATTTTAAAAATACTCTTAAATGCTTCCTGTCTCAGTCAGAACAATGAATTCAAATGTATTGGATATGCAGCAAAAGGGACCTACAGCTCAAGAATACTAAATTTAGAATTTTGTACTATAAGCTGGTTACCAGGAAATAGTGGAGGTTAAATCTGTGCTGCTGGGAAAGTTTTTTATTTCCTTGTGTAAGCCTTGGAGCCTACCAATTTCTTGGTTTTGCCAGTATGTAGACTATAGTAGTTTCTCTTAAGGGAATTGTGTATTCCTCAAATAAGAGATAAAAACTTTGTTTTGGGTCAAGAGATTGAGTAATCTCATGATTTGGGAATAATGTGATATTTTAGTGATTTTCTTTTTTTTTCCCAATATTTATTTATTGAGGGTTTTCAACATGAGTTCACTTTCTTTACACAGGCTTATGATGTGCTTCTTTGATTTACATACACTTCAACCAGATTTTAATGATTTTCTTGTCATTGTCTCACTGACAGTGAAAAATTCGTATTTTGAAAAACCCAAATATGCCCATAATTAATTCTAATGATTTCTAGGGAAGTTACATTCAACTTGATTTTAGTAACACTAGCGCTTGGGGTAAGGCAGGACAAATGAGCACCCAGGTATAGGAAGAAAAGAAGTGTGTGCCACCCAAAAGCAGGAGGTGTCTTGGTATATAAAGTCATGGTGTAGGCCACTCATTTGTATTGGGGTTAGGGATTAAGAAGGATTTGATAGGGTGCAGTGAGATGAACTGCATACTTTTTTTTTTCTTTTTTAAAACAATTAGGTCAATAACCATGAATATTAATCCCCATGAATAGTAAATATCCTGGAGAAATTATATGCATATTTAGTTTCTCTTACTGTAAAATCTGTTGCTACCCAAGGACAAATTGGCAGTTGGTAGATTAAAAAATAGAAGCTGACAATCATAATTAAAGTACATATGGACTCTGACATGAGTTAAAATCCTGGTGCAATCACTGTTACTAGTTTTATGAGCCTGGCCTAGCAACTTACCTTCTCTTCAGTTTCCTTTCCACCCTTATCTGCCTACAAGACATAAAATCTCCATAGCAATGTTTTTTTTTTTTTTTTTTTTATTCTTCCATTAGTTACATCCAGAGCTGCTAACTACAGGATTTAACTTGCAGTTTTATACATGCTCTTCTCCCTTTCTTCTTTTTCTTTCTTCTTGAATAAGCATAATAATTTGTACATAGTTTCAAGAACACTTAAAAGAAAGAAAATAATTCAGTTAATGAAAGTTTACTCCTGGATTGAAGGCTTCTGTCTTAAAAGTTGTATCCTTCACTAAACCAGTGTTCTAAAATGGGGAAAGAAGAAAACACTACAATTTATTTGTTTTAAAATAACTTTTTTCAGAATATAAATTATGATTATTGTAGAAAGTATAAAAAAGTGAAAACAAGTGTGAAACTAAAACTCACCTATAATCCATCCTACCCAGAGATAATTATCATTAACTATTCAGTGTATTCCTGGCCCACTGTAGACATAGATCACAGCACATATGCTGCTTTGTGGATTGCCTCTTCTATTTCCTAGTAGAACTATTTTAGTGGTTTTTAGGGTATATACTTTTGTAAAGTAATCTCTTTTAATGTCTGATCATTTTTGCATGGAGATGGTTTAATGAAAGAGGACGTTAGTAAAAAAAAAAAAAGAAGAAGAAACTCTTTTTTTAAAATTATTTTTTAAATTTTTTTTAAAGAGAGAGACAGAATTTTAATATTTATTTTTTAGTTATCAGCGGACACAGTATCTTTGTATGTGGTGCTGAGGATCGAACCTGGGCTGCATGCATGCCAGGCAAACGCGCTACCGCTTGAGCCACATCCCCAGCCCAGAATAAGAAACTCTTGTGCTCTTGTAATGAACAATGAATTTGCAAAATTATTTTTAATCTGCCCCTTTAAAAAACTTAGGCGTGATTCTGATTTTTATAAGATGGTTCATTATATTGCTAAAACTTCAGGTGCTTTCGGACTGAACCTACAATGAATTCAAGAAAAACAGAAGCAATGTGAGGGACAGACAATAAAACTGGAAGAGCAACTATTTTGTGGAAGTTTCTGATTTTACACTCTATCCCTTATTTTTCAACCCATCATAGACTACAACTTAATTTTGAGTTGTGGTCCCTTAATATTCTAAAACTTTTAAACTTTTGCATAGTGAATTAGTATTAAGAAATCTAAGTCATTGACCTGTGGTTAATTTATGAAGTTGAGTAAATACTTGTTCTATTAATCTGTTTGTTAGTCTTATTCCTGTTGTGTCTGTGTTGTGAAGAATAATGTTTTTTGTTCTATTAATTCACTTTCATTATTTCAGTATTTTCTTAAACATTTTTCTCCAGATTAGGAATATTTGAAAATGATGTTCTTTCTTTTAGTCATTGTGTAGTTGGGCTATACTTATTTCCCTGGGCAGTGATAAGGCTCTTCTTTTCTCTGTTTTCAAATCTTATTTTAAATCCATACATTTACACACACTTTATTTACTTATTTATATTTATATATTGTGATACAATGGATCAGTACAATCATTTTCCACTTGTTGGAGATATAAATTCTAGTCTGAAAATTGAGCATTAAATACAAATAATTTAACTTTGATTGAACTCTTACAATATCCTGGGCTAGGCATATTTACATTCTCAATTTTGTATTCTGACTTTTTATAGATGAGGAAATTCATGGTGTAGGGAAGGGAAATGCCAAGCCTGAGGTCATGTAGGTAATGGAACCAAGTTCACACCCAGGCCCACCCTCTCAGGCAGGTTTCAATACCTCCAAGTTGCACTTCCTGAACTATGTCCTGTGAACCAACATGTATTACTTTTAAAGAGGGTTCTTGAGCTAATAAGTTTGAGAAATATAGTGTATTATATCACTCTTTCAGAGATTCAGTGTACTTTCATGTTAGAAGCTGTAGAGTCTTACAGAAAAGAAACTTTTTAGCATGTTTGCTCATCTTTCACAAGCTGATCTGGTCAATCTACCTTTTAAAGAATATCTAGTTGTTGTTAAAGAACTTACTTTAGTGTCCTCAGAGAACATTTAAGTAATACCTGGATCAGTCATGAGTTTCCTGGGGATATTACCTTCTAGTGAGTGCTCTGTGAATAGATCCACAGTCTCCAGGGGAGGAATCTAGTTGCCTTGGCTTGTTGAATTCCGCTTTTAGAACTATTTCACAAGTTTATGTATGCAGTGTCATCATCCAGCTGTCAAAAATCTTACCACTTTTCAAAATTAGTTCAGGTTCTACCTCTTCTCTGATGCCTTCCTTAACCACTGAAGTCCACACTGATATATCTGACTTCAGAAAGGGCCTCATTGTGGTCATGGTTATAATGTTAGCATATGGCTGTTTCCCCAGTTGTTCCCTAAACTCATTGGGCAGGTAGGCCCTATTTCATACTGTGGCCTTGGTTCCCTGTTGATTGTCTCCTGGAGGAGAGAGGTCTAAGTACTCTGGAGAGGCTTTTGTTCAGTTAACAAAAAATACTCATTGTTTCTCTCTTCATCACTCCCCAGTGAAACCTGCAGTTCATTCTTTTTGGGGGGAAGAATGGTGCTGGGTATGGAACCCAAAGCCTCCTGAATGATAGGCAAGTGCTCTTACCACTGAGTTACATTCCCAGCTGCAATTCATTCTTAATCCGTAAATTCCATTTGGAAATAAATCATTGATCTTGCAATATTGTTTTATAAAAAAAAATGATTTCAGGGTTTTTCTTGGGTAAATTTCCATTTTTAAAATGCATTTCACAATTATAGAAAAGTCCTCCTGATCAGTTAAAATAGGTTTCTTACAACAATACTAGCTTGTTAGTTAACCTCGATTTTGCTACATTGCGACAGCAGCCTGATAAATCTAAGTGTTAATATTTAGGATTTTATTTTATAAATGATTTTTTCACTTTGGCTGGAGGTCAAAGTGTTTTAAGTATAACCTACATTAGAGTCCTGTGTCTTTTAGAAATAGGTAGATGTCCTGTGTAAAAGTTATGTTTCTGTTCTTGAAAACTCATAGACTTCCTTTTCTAAGTGCCATTTCTTTGCATGTGGATAAAAAAGGAGGTCAGCTTAGCTGTCTTATACCCATTTCAAAGCCAGTTTTATTCAAGAAAGCCTTAAGGATGCAACCTATAGTTTCTTCTCTTTAGGAACTCATTATGAAAATATTATTCATAAATTTCCACAAGCCTTTATTAAATTTGTCTTTGGTGTCTGTGACTCATTGAAACACTATTTAGGGTTTTTTCTTTTTTTTAGGAGTTTTATGTTCTTAGGCATAGAGAGGATTCAGAGATGACTATGATGTTCTCAAGAGAAGTCACGTCCTAGTATATAGTACAAGGAGAATGTGAAGACACTAATATTACATGTTAAATATTAAGATATAATGAATTATGTGTGGGAAATGGAAAAAGGAAGGCCCGCAGAGGATAATTAACTTTTGAGTTCATCTTTCAGGGCAGAGATTTGCCAGGATGAGGGAGAAGTATGCATATGTGTGTGTGGGGGTGGTAGGGGCAGTAAATAGAAACTAGGAATTTAAGGGGAAAGGAGAAATAACTATTATGATCACATGTGCCATTATTGGTTGCTGTATGATGTAGTGTTATTTGTTTGCCCTAAAATCTTTCTTGTTTTGGTTTTAAGGAGCTCCTCTTGCTTCAGAATTTTGAATTTCAAATGTACCCTCTTCCTGTCCATTATTATTATTATTTTTTACTTTTTAAAATTATTTTTTACACAAATGGAGCACAACTTTTCATTTCTCTGGTTGTATATGATGCAGAGTCACACCATTTGTGCAGTCATACCCATACATAGGGGTAATAATGTCCATCTGATTCCACTACCACCCCCACACCCCCTTCCATGCCCACCCTCCCCTCTGCTCAGTCCCAAGTTCCTCCATTCTTCCCATGCACACCCCCGCCCCCTTATAGATCAGCATCCACTTATCAGAGAAAACATTTGGCCTTTGATTTTTTTGGGATTGGCTTACTTCACTTAGATTCATCAGGACTTAGTGCTGCGGAAAGGCATATGTGTCCAAAAAATGTACATAAGCCCAAGGTACTTTGGAAGGATATTCTAACAGGACAATGGAAAGGTCCTGACCCAGTAATTGTCTGGAGTCGGGGGTCTGTTTGTGTGTTTCCACAGGGAGAACAGCAGCCGATTTGGATTCCAGAAAGATTAACTAAAGCGATTTCTACAGACCAAAAAGAAGATGATTTGGCTCAAATCCATAACAACTGATATCCAAAACTCCAGTTTGGCTATTCTTACATCTGCAACAGAACCAGGATGCTTTTTTCAATATCTATTTTATTATTGCCCTTTGCCATATCATGAAGTTCTATTTTGTTTTTTGAGCTCATACAGACCTAGGTTAATGTTTTGCTGATCAGTTCTATTTTTTGACTATAGAGTTTTTAAACATTGCAATGGAGATTTCACCTGTAAAAAGTTATAAGGCCTTTACTATAATGTTATGTGTTGTATGTATTATATTATGTGTGCACACTTGTGTTTTGTGTTATATGTTTGAATGTATGTATGTCCATATATCATATAAGATGAGCGCTCATGATAAAATGGATCCAAATATTTTTTTTTCACGTGATTTATATGGTTTAATTTAAATTGGGTAAACAACTGTTGAGGATTGTTTTAATATGTAAACAAAAAAGAAGGTTAACAGATCTGTTTGTTTACTTTCACCTTTCCTTTTAATTATGTTTAATAATTCTCTTAAAGATAATGTAAATTGTTAAGAAAATTGTTTTCTTTTAGTGCCTTCTGTAATGTTACATAATTTTTTCTTTAGCCATTATTGCCAGAATTCCTATCTTCATCCCAGTGCTGGTGAAGACAATGTAAATTGTTAAGAAAATTGTTTTCTTTTAGTGCCTTCTGTAATGTTACATAATTTTTTCTTTAGCCATTATTGCCAGAATTCCTATCTTCATCCCAGTGCCGGTGAAGACAATGTAAATTGTTAAGAAAATTGTTTTCTTTTAGTGCCTTCTGTAATGTTACATAATTTTTTCTTTAGCCATTATTGCCAGAATTCCTATCTTCATCCCAGTGCTGGTGAAGTCAAAGATAAAACCAATCTACAGCTTCTACAATAGCCATCACTGAACTGCTTGCAGAACTTGCCTGGACACATTGTGAGCTCACCTGTATGCATTGTGAACTATCTGTTGGTATAGCGAATTGTGGTAGTGCTGGAGTATTTTTGCTGATGGTGTCACCGGTGGTACAATTTTTCAAAGGAGCCCTCAATTGGCTTAATGTCATGGCATTTTGCATCCTCCTCTACTAGTGATGGTCTAAAATTTGGGGGCCAACAGAGGTGAGGCAAAGAACCTCACCCCCCCACAGGTGCAAAGGCCTATCCACAAGTATGGCTGTATGCTGGACCTGTAGTCAGTGACGGGTATGATCCAATTGCAGTGGTACCAACCTAAGACAGGAGGCTGACGCCTAGAGGTCAGTTCATCCGATGACGGGTAAGGACCATATGTTGAATTGGACTGCCTAACAGGCACGGTCCCTAAGCCACATGCTTGTTGTTTAAACAGAGAGGGGGAGATGTTGAGAGCCACAGCCAAAGGGGCCCCAGCAAACTTCCAGCTGCCAGCAAACTTCCAGCTGCTGGCTGATGATTGGCTCACAGCGGCCCCAGCAACATCTAGCTGATTGGCTCCTCGGCCCCAGCAACATCTAGCTGATTGGCTCCTCTGTGGTGATGCTCATTGGGCTGTTTCCCTGCCCTTTCAGACCACGGAGCTGCTCATTGGGGGACTTTTTTGGCTCCGCCCACGTGACCCAGCCAATCGGCCTCAAGAGCAGGAGGATTGTGGGAGGTGGAGAGAAGCTTGTGTGGGAGAGAGAGGCTTGTGGAAAGCCGGTGGTGGCAGTTGAGGCTCTGAGGGTTTTTCCTGAGAGGCTGTTTTGTTTGGCATGTGTGGTTCTAAAAATAAAGTTAGTTTCTTTTGACAAGTGGCTCCTGATTGTGCCCAGCCAGACTGCGGCAACTTAGCATGATATTCTCTAACTCTGTCCATTTAATACCCCAAAATGCCATAATTTTATTATCCTTTAAGGCTGAGTGATATTCCATTGTGTATAGATACCATAGATTATTTATCTATTCATCTATTGAAGGCCATTTAGGCTGTTTCCGCAGTTTAGCTATTGTGAATTGAGCTGCTATAAACATTGAGGTGGCTGCATAACTGTAGTGTGTTGATTTTAAGTCCTTTGGGTATAGACTGAGGAGTGGGATAGCTTGTATAGGTTTCTCTAACTTGTACACAGGTCATTCTAGAGTAACATATACCTCAAATGGAAATAATGTCCTACTTTAACCTAAAGGAATTTACTATTAAGGAAACTTCATATGTAAGACAAAAAGGAAATCTTCTAAGCAGAACCCTAAAAAGATGTACATAAAGTTGCTGCCTAGCTCCGTTAAAGTCCCTTTTGTCTTATCTTTCCCCAGACTCAAACTTTATTTTATTTTCAAGGTGTTGCCTATAGTCAAGTAAGATGAAACATGTTTTCTACAAGAGTAAAATGTATTTTTCTAATTTCTTTTTAGCCTGTCTGACTTTGTTGATCTTTTTTGACAATAAAAAAATCTCTGTGTGGTACAGAGTATATAATTTATAGAAGTTTCTGTGCAAATGAATGCTAAATCAGAAGGCAACAAAACAGAGAAAGGGAATTGCTGATCTCCCCAATTGTTGGCCTTTAATATAAACTACCTTTCTAAAGAACATGAATTTAATGAATATGAAATAAAATTTTCATTTACTATAGAGGTACCTAAATGGCTTATGAGATAAATGATTATAGCCAAAACTATAGACTGTTAAAATAAGGAAGCTAAATGTACTCAGCATTGATGGTACTAATAATTTATTGCTTTATTTGTTGTGAGTTTTTAGTTAACATAGATTTTGTTCATATGCTATGTAGCTATAGGTAGTAAAAACAATTAGACTTAAGTTTTGAACTTTCCTATTTGTAAAAGAATTTAAGGTCCTTTTGATAGTCTAGCAACCAATTAAATATTTTTTTAATGGTTCAACTAATTGCTTTATGACCATTATTTATTTTGCTATGTTTGCTTAGGGTACAGAAAATAAAAACATTAAGAGAATGTTAAGGAAACTAATGATGTAAATTAATTGGGGTTCTTATTGTCAGATGTAATATGACAAGTTAATATATAGCATTTACACAGAGGCATGTTTTTACATGCCATGGGTTGTTTAATGGAACAATTTATATTTAAATAGACAATTTACTTGTCAACTTGGAAAGTTTGTCTTACTGCCTCAGGGATAGTATACACCATATTGCAACTATGAAAAAATGTTTGGAAAGCTGTTGGGAACTTTTTTGCCAACACTTCCACTTTCTCATGTTCTGTGGCTTTGAATGTAAATTTGAGAAATTTTTATGTTCACAACTTCGGGAGACATAATGTTTACAGACAAAATAAAACTAATATCAGTTTTGAATGTAAGTACTTGTTTTGGAAGATGGTTTCATATGAGTCTTTGATTAAGATTTTATCTTATAGGAGATAAATTTAATCTGGTTTTTAGCCATAGAAGCATTCAGACTGAATCATGAAAATGTGCTCTCTACTTTTTCTTACCATCAAAGACATTAATGAAGGGCTTTTTAAACCTGAGAACTTCTGGCCTAGATGTTCTTAGCTAAATTTCCACTTGGAATCAGTGGGTACATTGTGGCAGATGTTAATCTTCAGTACTGGTTTAATAATAACTCGAGTTGTTCATAAGATTTGGTTTCACACACATATAAAGTATTTATAAAGCTATTTATTTCCTTTAATTTCAAGACCAAAATATAACTCCAAATGCCTTTGGAATTTGGAATTAATAATGAATGTTGGTGTTGATGAAGAGTCCTTAAATATCTGTCATAGTTTTTATACATCTATTATTTTTCACTTTGTCATTTTCTTTTTATTTTGTGTGTGTGTGTGTGTGTGTGTATAGAAGTAGCTTGGAAGTTCTCCGTAGTTTTAACATTCCTTTTGAAAATGACATTTGCTCATTTACCCAAAGTTTATTTGAAAAACCCAAACTAGCAAGCATGGTGGCACATGTCTGTAATCCTCCTGACTTGGTAGGCTGAGGCAGGAGGATCAAAAGTTTACAGGCAGCCTCAGCAACTGAGCAAGGCCCTAAGCAACTTAGTGAGGCCCTTTCTCAAAATAAAAACAAAAAAGATCTGGGGATGTGGCTCAGTGGCCAAATGCCCCTGGTTAAATCCCAGTACTTAAAAAAATAAATTTGAAAAAAAAAAAAAGAAGGTAAGAAAAAGAGAAACCACACTACAAATTGGACCAGCTACATCATCCACAGGGCCCAGAGCAAAATGAAGCTGCAGAGAGTCCTCTTCAAAACTTGAGAATTGCAAGTTGTTGGTGACAGTGAGGCATTAAACCAAGCCTGTCATTTTCTTCTCTAAGTATTTATAACTACTTCCTTTATTACTAAATGTAATTATTTCTTAAAAGATACTAAAGTGATCTATAAAAGTAGGCATCTTACATTACAATCTTCCAAAGATTGAAGGGAACCTAAATGGCTGTCTCTAGTTTCAGGCTAATTTTGAAGTGTTTCATATTTGGAATAGTTCTTGGAATCTAATGGCTTTTCATACTTTTAAATGAGTGAGTTTGTTCTCCATATTCTCTGGCTCCAGAATCTTAAGGTCATTTTGCAAAGAAACGAAAGTGGTGTAAAAACCACCTCTACTTCCTGGTGTCCTCGATACTTCAGTATAACCCAGAAATACATTTCTTCTCTAATAATACTAGATCCTGAAGACAAATAATCTGTCAGTGTAGGAGCAGAGTTGCCCTTACTCTGTCTAATCTCTTTGGACAATCTATAATTACCGTCAAGAACATCTGCTGCATTCCATGCTTGTAATGAATGCTGTTGCTCTTACATAGCTATTCAGAAAAGAGGGTGACTTAGAGGAGACAAGTACAGAAATTTGTGCCTGGTTTACTCAGATGTGTAATCTCTTAATGAAGACAACTAGATCTGGTATAAAATTCAGAGAAGCTTTAAAAAATGTCATGTTGGATTTAATAATGAGGAAAAAGAGTGCACATCATGATGTGGCTTCAGCTGACATTTTCACTTAAACCCTAAAACTAAAATATACCTCTTATTAATGTTATACAGTCAGAATAACGGCTGCCTTTAAGTTAATGTGGACAAAACTAATGACTCCAATTGCTGTCTTTATTTACTTTCCAATGTGGATGAGATACTTTTAGTTACCTGGCAATTCCCTATTAAAACAGAAAACACTGTAACTCTTAAACAATGCAAAATTAGTTTCCTAGTTTATATTTTAATAGTGAAAGTAGTCTTATGGTGAAATGAATTTAAGTTGTTTAAAATGGAAGCATTTTATGTTTTCCACAAGACCTTCTTAAAAAAACTTGGAATTTGGAGCAGGGATAAGGAACTGTTACTTAGTAATATGAAGATTATTACTGTTTGGTTGTCATGAAAACAAATTAGTTTGGCTAGAATGGTGCAACAGTGTAATAATGGCCTAACCTTAGAGCCACTCCATAGTAGAATTCTGCTTTGCTTCCTGAATGTTATCTGCATTAATTCCTGTTGTTTGAATAGCAGGCTTATGCATATAAAAGTGGGTTCTTTGCCCAGAATCCAGTGGTACATTTAGGGGTAAATGTGTTTCAGAGAAGGTGAAATTTTTACATTCTCTCTCTCTCTCTCTCTCTCTCTCTCTCTCTCTCTCTCTCTGGTCAATATAGCAAAGATCTAATTTCATGAATGCCTTCTCTGTGCACGTTCTGGAAAAAAATAACTCCAGAGTTTCAGACTTATTACTAAATTAAATTCCTTTCTTAAACAAAATAATGCTACTTGCAAGGTTTCTGTAATCCACATTTCTTAAAATAAATTTGTATTGCATTAAGGTAGTAGTATTTAGAGCCTATTAGAACATGTTGTTTTCAAAAAAAAGTAAAGAAACTTCTTGTGTATGACGGAAAAGAAAGGCTAGGGATGAATTTGATAAATCCTAGATCAGATTTTTTATAATAAAAATAGTTCATATCTTAATTTGATAAATCATCAATAGAAAAAAGAGTTTTTCTCAAATTTTACACAATAAAATTTCCTACTTTGTTTTGTTACATAGATTTCATAGTACCTGATGTTGAATATTAAGAAAAACTTGTCTTAGTTTATATAAATAATATATAAGCATGTGTAGAGTATATAATAAGTGTATAATTAAGCATGTATGGAGAGGGCAAATGTGCTATCCTCTACTTTTGCTCCTTCTTGACTAGCCATATCCCATCTAGCATCTGGCCCAGGATGTCGAGGTTCTGATTGGAGAAAAGTGGAGGAATGAAAAGGTAGAGTCTACAGTAGCAGGAAGAAAATGGTCTTTGGAGCCAGGCAGTTCTGAATTTGAGTCCCAGTCTACCCTCTTAGTGGGTAAATGGGCCATATTGATTCATTGCTCAGAGCCTCACCCTTCTCATCTGTGGAGACTGTGTCAAGGTGTGGGAAGGCCAGGAGTTACCACATGTGAACCATGCCTTATGCCATATTTGATCCTCATTTTGGCAGCCTGTATAGGTGCTGCAACTTTCTTTTACCTGGATTTACCTTGTTTGAACCTATTTCTTTAGTGAAGAAAAGATTGGGGAGAAGGCACATCTTAAAGCAATGCCCAGGCTTTCATGTAGTTAATACATCTCTTGTGGCCCTTGCCAGAGTCAGAGTGTCTTCTTGTGAGGAGATCCATTAAAAACACAAATTTCTCATGGCCAGATCATTTCTATGACCAGATATATTTGGCAAAAGCTGCCATACTGCCTTTTAAATATCATAGGCCTCTAAAGTCTTGATGAAATTTATTGAACTTTCTCTAACCCAGTCTCACAAATTTATATGAAAACAATATTTAGTAGGATAACCTATGAATAATTTATTTACTGAAATAAAAAATGATGTTTTGGATACAGCATATAATGGTGTTATATGCTGTAGACACTGTCATAGGCTGCCTCAGGGCAGTCTGGGGAAGGCAGAGATAAGTAGAAAGCTTGCAATGCTGATTTCAGATAATCACGAATAATTTGGGCTTAATAAATCCATGTGTACTGTAGATAAGATGTGAAAACTATTTTAAATCAGGTGGTCATAAAAGACCTCTTGAAAAAGAGATATCACATAAGTGAACTGACCTTGCAGAAATTATGAAGAGTAGAATCTTGTAAGCAAAGAAAAACAACAAAGGAATGAGTATTCTCTGGAGTGTACTTTGAGAAAGATGTTATAATAAAAGCAAAGAGTATATGTACAGAAGTGTCTCATCAAAATTTTTTGCATGCATAATATAAAATAAGTTTTTATTGAGCATTAAGTACTATATATTGTATGCTTAAGACACTGAGAATATAGTTATGTAGATGTCCTTCAGTGGATGAATGGATTAAAAAATATGGCATATATACACAATAGAATTTTACTCTGCAATAAAAGAGAAAAAAATTATGGCCTTTGCAGGTAAATGAATGGCATTGAAGAAGATAATGCTAAGTGAAGTTAGCCAATTCCAAAAAAAAAAAAAAAAAAAAATGCCAAATGTTTTATCTGATATAAGGAGGTTGACTCATAGTGGGGTAGGGAGGGGGAGCATGGGAGGAATAGACAACTCTTGATAGGGCAGAGGGGTGGGAGGGAAAAGGAGGGAGCAGGGGATTAGCAAGGATGGTAGAATGTGTTAGACATCATTATCCAAAGTACATGTATGAAGACACGAATTAGTGTCAACATACTTTATATACAACCAGAGATATGAAAAATTGTGCTGTATATGTGTAAAAAGAATTATAATGCATTCCGCTGTAATTTATTTTTTAAAAAATCAATAAAAGAAAAAAAGAACACTTGGTAATACCTGGAAAAAAAAAAAAACAGAAGAAAGTAATTCAGAGGAGAAAGGTTTGGTGTTTAGGGAACTGGGTAATAATTTGTATGATGAAAGTAGCATGTTGTAGTGGACAAGGCTAAGCTAGACTTCCCAAGTTGAAATCCCAGCTCTGCCACCTTCTTGCTTTATAACCTTGGATAAGTTATTTAACCTTTGTGTCTGAACCTTGGTATATTAATAGTGCCTTTCATTGGATCAGGAAGTTGATGTAAAGTTCCTAGAACAGTTTCAGGAACATTGTTAAAATAGATGATGAGGGTGGTAGTGATGATATTCCTATCATAATAAATGTCATTATTATTGTCTTCATTAAAATCTTCTACCTAGTTCTATAGCGCAGCTTGTTTGCCTGAATATCCTTCATCACCTCCTAGTGAAATCCAAGCTTTGTAGGCAGAGTCCTACACATGATTGCCCACTATGTAGGTACTATTCTTAGACAACAAAGAAGAGAATAAAACTTGATTCATCTGTTTTGTAGTGCTTAATGAATCCCAAAAGTTTCTTGAGGATTTATGAGTATGATTGTATTCTGTTTCAGTTGTGTGATGGTGGTGGTAATAGGTTGAGGGTAGCGTGGAACAAATGAGAACTTGCAATGTACCACTTGCTAGAAGGATTAGGTTAGGTGAGAACCATAAATCTGTACTAATAATGGATTATCTTAACAGTGACTCTAAAGCTCTTAAAGATTTACTGTGTTCCTTCTGAACTAACAAAGTTTAAAAGTTATCTGGGATAGTTTTAACACATTATTGGCTTCTAATTCTTAGAAAATTGGTAATCCATGTAAAGAATAGGAAAGCCTTAGTTGCTACAAATGTTCATAACCTGAAGAACCCATTCCCTAACCATTTTAAATAAATGATTTTTATAAATTTCATAACATTTTGTTTGTGCATGGATGAGACTATTTAGCTCACCAATTACATATCTAGCTTCTGTAGCAGCCGTTTGGAATTAATCTAATTGCATTCTGTTGAAAGCCAGTCACCTTTTATACATGACAATTTTATTCTGAGAAAATGAAAATGTCAAGTCTTCCTAATACACAGAATCGCTCTTCTTCTTGATTGTTTAAAGCAGAAAGAAAACTACTCAGATTATCTGTTTAGGATTATTTTCAGTTATCTGTATATGTCTACATGTAGCCATATTCTAAGACCACTTTATGCTTAGATACTGCTTTCTAAACCTTATAGGATTCTGTTCTTCAAAAATAGAAAAAAAATATTATCTCATTTGACATTTTATTCTAAGGAAGACTAATTAGAACACGAATATCTGAGAACTGACAACCTCCTACATATTATTTTTGAATACCATGTGCAAGACTATATTATTTTGGTTGTTTCAATAGCACATATTCTCTGCAGCTTGCTAACAGCAATTTTATTTGTCTTTTTTTAAAAAAATTGTGCCTCGGGCTGGGTTTGTGGCTCATCAGTAGAGCGCTCACTTAGCATGTGTGAGTCCCTGGGTTCGATCCTCAGCACCACATAAAAATAAAAAAATAAAGGTATATTTTTTAATATAAATATTTTAAAAATTGTGCCTCTCTTTAGGATATGCTAAAGAATAGGAGGTGAATGTGTTCTCATAATGTTTGTAGGATATAATTATTTTCAGTTTTTAGTACAAAGATTCTATGATCCTGAAATTCTGTATTATAGATTGTTATATGTTGCTTTTTATTTCAATGAGACCAAAGTAATATTGTAAGTGAAAAAAGATTAGAGTAGTATTTCTCAAATACCACTTTTGAACCTCAGCTTAAAATAGATTTATTTCAAAAAAACTCAAAAGAAATTCAAGAAGACATTTATGGAGTAGCTACTATGTGCTAGGGATTATATTAGGTGTTTTCATAGAGGCATTTAATTATTTCAATAAACCTTAAAGATTTTTTATATAATCCATCACACATACATTTATTCAGATTAAATATGTTGCCTACTGATTTTATAAATTGCCATTGTTAACTTTAATATGTGAAGATTATAGAGTTAAATTTTGTTCCTACTTTTAGCAATTATATGGGACCTTTTAGAATAAATTTTGTAGTTTTCTTTTCTTCCCTGACTTTCCTTCCTTCATTTTCTTATCAGTTCAGAGTTTTAAAATTGGTGTTTTTAGGTAAGCCATCTCTTGTCCTTTTTAGTATAACCTGAGGTTATTAAATAAATTTAATAAATTGATGGACTTTAAACTTGGCCAAAGTCATACAGGTAGGAAATAGAAGAGCGAAATAATATAAATCCAAATAAATTTTAGGGTACTTGCTTGAGGATTTATATGTCTGTCTTCTGTTTCATCTTACTGCCTATGAAATCAAGATAAAAACAAAACATTTAAGTGCTTTGAAAGGGTTCACAGCTATTTGTATGACTAGAGTTTAATCTATTTTGAGCAAAGAGAACTAGGTTATATGCTATTTCTAGATTGAGTCAGACCAGTAAGTCATTTTCAGTCTGTAGGATGCAATTCAACATTGTATTAACATTAATGAAAATGCCAACTCCCATTTAGAGCAGATGACCAACAGGTGATATCAGAGAGAGGATATCTTAGGAAAAAGAATCCCTTTTCTAGTGATTGGAATTGTGTCCTACAACCTTCTGTGTTAATTAGCTTGGAGTGCCTCAATAGTGCTTTATCCAGGTTGTCTAGAACCCCCACAAACATCTTTCCATCAGCCCTCATTAGGATGCTATATTGCAGCCTTTCCTTAATAGAAAAACAGAGAACTTGCAGACCTTGCTGTCTCTTAGGTGATTCTGAAGTTTGAGAAAAGTGAAAGTCATTGTAAATAAATGCCTGGTTCTTATACTTCTGATGAGAGAAAAATCTTTGCAAAAGAAAGCACAGCAGATCCTATCTTTATGAATTGTTTATTAGGAAGTCTAGTTTTTCTTAAGGTAGGTGTGTTCTTCTAGAAAGTTCATGTTTACTTTCTTTTTGATGATTGTTGCTATTTCAGACCAATCTTGATACTGTATAATAAAAGTTATTTTTATTTTGCCAAAGGATAATAATGCTTCTACATTTTTGAAAACTGAGATGCAAACAGTATTTGAAAGTCTTGTGGTTCATCCCCAGCGTCTTATAACATGGTCCTGAAGAACACTGCTGAGATATGCAGGTGAATGAGAATTTTCTGAAAGAGAAGTGTATAACCATGGGTTCAGATATAACCCGATACTTTTGAAAGCAGAAACCACTACCACCAACTTTTTCCTAAGCCTAGAGGTCACTGGAAGAAGAATAAGCCTGTAAAATTGATTTGTAGTGTAAGTCTTATGTGGCCATAGAGCTGAGAAATTACTGAAAGAAAGGGTGGCGGATTTGTCATTCTCATTTGGTCATGCTTTGCCTTTTCTTGGATTATCCTTTTCATTCTTTTCTGCCTCTTCCTTATGTAGCCATCAAAGTCTAGTTCAAATCCTACCTATCGCAAAAAGCCTTTTTTTTGTGGGGTAGGGGCAGGTATTAGGGATTGAACTCAGGGGAACTCGACCATTGAGCCACATCCCCAGCCCCTATGTTATATTATATTTAGAGACAAGGTCTCACTGAGTTGCTTAGTGCCTCAGTGAGACCCTGAGGCTGGCTTTGAATTTGAGATCCTCCTGACTCACCCTCCTGAGTTGCTGGGATTATAGGCATGCACCACCTTGCCCAGCTCAAAAAACCTTTTGGGCTCCTTCCAGTTCTGATTGATTTCTTCTTTTCCTGGCCATTTTCAGTATTTGTTTCACCACTCAGTCTGGCCCTTAATTGGACCATTGGTTGGCATTTATAATATTTGTGTGATCATATGATCTGACCCTTAATACTGCCTAGAGTCTCCTAATGAAAGCTGCCATTTTGTTGTCTAAGATTCTGTGCTTTAAAAAAATTTAACAGCAGTTCTATGAGGTATGTACTAACATTATTCTAAATTTATATTTTAGTCTCTCTCCTTTAAAATCTATTAATATTTGCTTTATGTATTTAGGTGGTCTGATGTTGGTGCATATATATTCACAATTCTTTATGTCCTCTTGATGAGTTTCTTACTATATAATAATAGCCATTTTATTACTATATAATTATTTTCTTTGCCTCATTTTATTATTTTTTGCTGAAAGTCTATATCTGATATAGGTAAAATACCCTTGCTTTCTGTGGGTTTCCATTTGCATGGTGTATCATTATACATTCCTTTACTTTAGTCTTTGGGTGTGTCTTAAAGGTGAAATGAGTCTCTTCATAGGCAGCATATTAGTTGGGTTTTTATTATCCATTCATTTACTCTATATTTTTTGATTAGGGGTTTTAATCCATTTATATTCGTGGTAATTATTAATAATAAGAACAATACTTCCATTTTGTCATTTTAAAAATTGTTTTACAAATACTGTTTCCAATTCCCCCCCCCCCCCCCCGCTGTTTCCTTTGTTACTAGGTGACTTTCTCTAGTGTTATGTGTGGATTTGTACTTTTAAAATTTTATGTATCTACTGTAAGTTTTTTCTTTGTGCTACCATGAGTTTACACAACACATCTGATGGCTGTGACAGATTTTCTAAGCTGATAATGTAATTTTGCATTAAAAGACTCACAACTCTTACTCCATCCAAGCTTTCTTCCTCATATATGTAAACACACACACAACATACATACATATATACACACACACTTTTTTTCAACAGAGAAGGAGGAAAGGCTTATCTTGACTCATGGTTCCAGTCCATGGTGGGTTGGGTCTATTGCCCTGGGCCAGAGGAGAGACAGAACATCATGGCAAATGGGCATGGTAGAGGAAAACTGCTTAGTTTCTTTTGTGTCTTCCTTAAAAACTTCTTGTAAGTATTATTATTTTAGTAGTTTAGTCATTTAACTCTCATACTAAGTTATGTTCCATAACTTAATTGTAATTAATTTATATTTAACAATAATTATGATTGATTTATGTACCACCATTATTACAGCATTAGGGTATTCTGATGCTAACTTTTAGCAGTGTGTTCTATACTTTGATGTCTTTGTGTTACTACTTAACGTCTTTTTCTTGCAGCATGAAAAACTCCCTCTAGCATTTTTTATAAGACAGATCTGATGGTAGTGAACTCCCTCAGCTTTTGTCTTTCTGGGAACATCTTTATCTGTCTTTCATTTCTGAAGAATAGCTTTGTTGGCCACAGTATTCTTACTTGACAGTTTTTTTCTTAGCACTTTGAAAATATCCTCTTTCCTGGTCTGTAAGATTTCTGCAGAGAAATCTAGTGCTTGACTTATTAGAACTCTTGTATGTTATTTGCTTCTTTTTGTTTGCTGCTTTCAGGATGCTATTTTTTGTCTTTGATTTTTGACAGTTCGATTATAATATGTCTTGTGTAGTCTTGTTTGGGCTGCATCAGATTGGAGACCTTTGGCCTTCCTATAGCTGGATGTTTATATCTTTCCCCAGATTTAGAAAATTTTCTATTATTTATTAAAATAAGCTTTCTGCAGTGTGGAGATTTCTCAGAAAAACTAAGACTGGAACCACCATTTGACCCAGTTATCCCACCCCTTGGATTTAAAATCGTCTTAATATAGTGATGCAGCCATATTAATGGATAAAGAAAATGTGGTATGTATATATATATACATATACATGTATATATGTACACACACACACACAGTGGAGTCTTACTCAGCCATAACAAATGCCTTTATGACATTTTCTAGTAAATGGATGGATGTAAAGACTATCATGAAAGAAGCCAATCCCCCCAAAACCAGAGGTTGAATATTTTCTGATATGTGGAGGCTAACTCACAATAAGGGGTGGGTGGGGAGAATAGAAGTTCAGTGGAGTAGGCAAAGGGGAATTAAGGGAGGGGAGGAGGAATAGGAAAAGGAAATAGTGGAATGAATCTGACAACTTTCTTATGTACCTATGTGATTATACTACAGTGAATCTCATTGTCATGTATATCCACAAGAAATTAATTAACAAAAGTAATTGTGTAAATGGCAGAAAGAGCAATAGAGGGAAGGGAGCAGGGAGAGGGAAATGTAAGGAGAGTTGAGGTACTGGGTCTGAATTAGAGCAAGATATATTACATACATGTATAATTATGTCCAAATGTATTCTACTGCCATGTATAACTAAAAAGAACCAATAAAAATAAGGTTTTCTGGCCTGTTAACACCCATAAGTTCCAGAAGCTTGCTTTCTTTCTTTTTTTTCCACCCTTCTGACTATATATTTTCAAATAACCTGTCTTAGGGTTTGTAGAGTCTTTCTTCTGCTTGATTGATTCCACTGTTGCTGTTCTCTGTTGCATTTTTTCATTTATTGTTCAGCTCTGGAATTCCTGTGTGAGTTTTAAAATATAATTTCAATCTCTTTGTTAAATTACTCATTTTGATCATTTATTGTTTACCTGATTTCATTGAATCATTTCTGTATATTTAGTTGAGGTTTGCTAAGCTAAGCTTCCTTAAAGCAAAGTCATATAATTTAATGACAAGATTACATTCTAAGACAATTTTTTCATTGTGTGAATATTGTAGTGTACTTAAACTTAGAGGGTAATAGTCTACTATGCACTGAGGATATTTGTGCAGCCTGTTGCTCATAGGCATGTTACTGTACTGAATACTGGAGGCACCTGTAACACCGTAGTAACGTTTTGGATCTACGCATATCTAAATATAGGAAAGGTACAGTAAAATATGTGATATACAAGATTAAAAATGCTATACCTGTGTAGGATATTGACTATGAATAGAGTTTGCAGGAAGTTTTGTAGGTGAATGAGTGAATGAACGTGAGTGAATATGAGAGCCAAGGACATTAGTATACACTACCGTAGACTTTCTAAACACTGCATTCTTTGTCTATACTATATGTATTAAGAAAAACTTTTTTCTTCAGTAATAAATTATCTGTTGTTACTGTAATTTTTTCTTTATAAGTTTTAAAACTTTTCTACTCATAATACTTAGCTAAAAACAAAGTTTTTTTCTATTTTTAAAATCCTTAATTAAAAAAAAATTTGTTAAAAATGAAAACACAAATACACACAATAGCCTAGGCCTATACAGGATCAATATCTTCAATATCACTGTCTCCTACCTCCATGTCTTGGCCTACTGTAAAGTCTTCAAGGGCAGTAACACACAGGGTGCTTTTATCTTCTAAGATGACACTGCCTTCTTTTGGAACACATCTGACCACCCTGCCTGAGGCTCTTCTTGAGGAGTTGTCACTCTTCCAAAGTATGTCTAGTGGCTTTCTTTTCAGAAATATGTCCATGTTTCCTTACATATTTGCTCATAAGCAGATAATGCATCAGGAACATTTCTCTTTATTAATGAAAACCTTTCAGTGTTTAGATCAATTTTTTCAAACTTTTTGAAGAGTTTATTGAGGTCTTCAAAAACTTCTGCTAACCTCTTCCCTAAGAATTTTCTTGGAGGTGGTTCTTTTTCTTCTTTGGTATTTCCTTTTCTCTTGCTCCTTCTTCAGCTGTGCATTCACTAGATAATAGGCATTTCTGAGCTCCATTTGAATTCTATGATTCCACTGTTGTGTTTTTGCTCCATTGTTGACGAAAATGTCATTGTGTGGCACATGTTGGTATTTTTAATTCTTTTTTTTTTCCAAAATTTTTAAAATGTATGGACCTTTATTTTATTCATTTATTTATATGCTGAGAATCGAACCCAGTACCTCACATGCTAGGCAAGTGCTCTACCACTGAGCCACAGCCTCAGCCCCGGTATTTTGAATTCTTTGTCAGGCCATTTATGTATCTATATTTCTTTGAGATCATCTCTTGCAGGACCATTATATTCTTTTGGTAGTCTTATAATTTCTTGTATTTTTCTTGTTTCGTTTTGCCTTACGTTGATGTCTATGTATTTGAAAGAATAGGGACTTTTATTTGAGAGAGTACCTCAGAAGGTGAAAGGCAGATGTGCTAAGCCTATCATCTCAAATTGAACCTTTGTGGCCTTAGATGTATAGAGATGAAAATTTTTGTATAATTGAACCTACAAATGATTCATTTTGATTTCTACCTTTATTTTAAAATATGTTTAGAGAGTTCTCCAATTTTTTTAAATTTTAGTTGTAGATGGACACAATGTCTTTTGTTTGTTTGTTTATCTATTTATTTATTTATTTTTATGTGGTATTGAAGATCAAAACCCAGTGCCTCACATATGCTAGGCAAGTGCTCTACCACTAAGCTATAGCCTTAGCTCTCTTCTCCAATTTAAGATTATATTTTATTTAGTTCCCTAATAAATTCTTTATTGTATTTAAATCTTTATTAGTTTCTAGAATGATTTTAGTGGGTAGAATAGCTTGGAGTTCTATCTTTTGTTCAAGTGGTTAGCCAGTTTTTCAGTATCACTTATTGAATAACATAAAATTTTGAAGTTCCATCTTTTATTAAATATTAAAGTCTTATCTGTTTGTGAATTTAGTTTCATTAATCTCTCTTTTATTTACACTGGTGCCAAATTTTAATTGTTGGGACTTTAGAATTCATTTAATATTTGGAAGGCAGATCTCCACCACTCCCCATCATTGTTAATCTTTTTCAAAGTAGTCTTAGCTGATGTTGTGTTCTCTCTACCCTGAAGCAAGAATAAAAGTTTGTTGTAGCATATAGTACAAGTTTGAAGAAGGCTGTTTGTGTCAGTCCATCTCTTAGGTCTTCTTCAATGTTTTTTTTCCAGCTACGTGGTAGGCGTAAAATGTGTATTATATTAGTTTCCTATTCCACCCAGTTTTGTTCTTACTTGCTTTCAGTTGTAGGATTGGAAAATGCAGTGTATGCCAGTAGCTCCAGTCTTCTCTAATCTGTGAAATATACCTTCAATACCTTCACTGACATTTGTGTGTAGTTACTTGCAACCAAAAGGAAACTAGTCACTTAGCCAAATTTTACTCTCAATATTGCATGTGTTTCTACTACTGTACCTACCAATACCTCCCAGTCACCCAATCCAATCTCTCCTCTGCAGCAGTCTGCCTCAGCCTCCATCACTGCTTCCCTCAGGAATGTGTAGATGACCTTCAGGCCTTTTAGTCAGGCTCCCTTTTCCCCTCCCCATTTGCCAGCCCATCTTCTGCCTTCCCTGCCATAGTGTCCGCACAAAAAGTTTCTGATACAAGTGCCTCTGTGCTCAGGCAGAATTAGTCACCTAGCAATTTAAGAAATGCTTATTTAATTATGCTTACATAGAAACACTGAAGCATAAGTATAACTGGTTTGAGACAGAAGAATGAGTATTTGTTTCCTGGCAGGAAGGATGCCAAGAAACCCATGCTTTGGAATCTCTGGGCATGGAGCCTGTGTTTGAGGCAGATAGAATTTCAGCTGTCGGAAACTCACCTTCATTGACTGTTTCATAAGCACACTTAGAGCTAAATGAAGAATGGTTTCCTTTGCACAAATATTTATCAGAGACCAAGGAAAACAGAAAATCACTTTATTTTTCCTTTACATTTGCTATATTAGTTCTATCCTTTTTGGTTCTTCAACAAAAAATCAAAATGTTAACTATTAAATAGCTTCTGTAGGAGATGATTTTTAAAAATCCTATTCCAGTGCTGGCCAACAGAAAAATAAATACATGTCACATATGTAATTTTACATTTCCTATTAGTCACATGTAAATAGTTTTAAAAATCCAGGTGAAATTAATTTTAATATTTTGATTTAACCTATTGTGTTCAAACCATATAGTCAGTATTTTAAAACTTGAGATATTTCACTTTCTTTTCTTTTTTCATTTGAAACCTGGTGTGTATTTTGCATTTATAATACATCTCAATTTAGACTAGTCACATTTCAAGTGCTTAGTAGCCATACGGAAGATTGCTTTATTTCTAAATTCTGGATTATTTTGCTGTGTTCTTATATTAGAAATGGCCATATCTAGGAGTTCTTAACTAGGAGTGCATGTCCAGAATTACCTGTAAGCTTTTTCTAAATGTATATTCTTGTCTATACCTCCACTAAATTTGTCAAGATAAAAATCTCTGCACATGAGCCATAGCATTTGTGTTTGTAGAAGGGTACATAGGTAGTTCTGACAAGTACCTATAATTAAAAACCACTGAGATAGCACAGTTTCTGCATTTTACCCATACTAAACACATCCAAGTGTGATTAAACAGCTTTCCCACACAGAGTAATGATGTAGGCTTGAATCTTCCATTGACAAATCTGGTCTTCTGTTGCTCAACTGCATTATCAATTGTAACATATAGGATAGAAAGCAGACTAATATCCTATGTTGATTTTTCAGTAACAAAGGGAAGCAATAAAAGATATTTTGAAGTTAAATTTTAGATGGTCAGGAATGTGTGTATAAGCACACACATTTTGCCTAAAAAGTCTTCTTAATTCAAGTTTCATAATGATGGGCATGACTATGTAGATTTTACATTTACTTGATTCTTTGATCTTGATACCTTTTAGACCCATCTGATAGGCCAGTGCTTTCTTGAAACTACTTTTAAAAATCTATATCAAAATAGCAATTAGGGGGCTATTCTGATTAAAATTCTAACTAAAATAAAAGTTCTTCAAGCTACCAGTTTTTAAAGTGTCAACCATGGACTTTTCAGGTTAAAATTTTATATTTTTAATGTAATGACAAAGCTGCTAGATACCAGCAGGCAGTATGGTTGACTACTCTGTAATTTTATGGAAATTCTTTATAGAATGAGTCACAATGACTTTCTTGTCTTTCTCTCACATAGAGCTGACAAGGGCAGCACACATACTACATTGCAATAATATAAATCTCAGCTCATCTAAAGGTACTTTGAGTATTATTTTAGATGAACTGAAAATGTGGAGAAAAATGTTTGCTTTTTAACATGGTATATATGGAGTAATTAAATACATAAGATTGTAAGTTTTATTCAAGGAAAATTAATTTTACAATTATATATTAATCATTTAATTTATATCTGTTTATTAAAAATTATTAGAGTCTATAGAAGTCTCAAATAATTAACAAAACCCATTAAATAAATAATGGTATCCATAGTACCCTACCAATAACTACTAGACTTTTAAAAAGCATTTTGAAGGTCTAAGCTGTTTAAACAGATTTTTACCATTAATCAGGATGGTGGCATTTCCTTTACTGGAAAGAGCCAAAGGGATCAAGAGATTAATCCAGGTCACACAGATTCCTTTCAGTGCAGGTCTGCCATTGTCTTCTTACTCCACTGACTTTTCTTTTTCTTCAGCTATGAGGACTTTATTTTGCTAGAATGCAATAGCGTATTAAGGTGTGGTGATTTGCTATAACAAAATGATTAAGATATTTGCTTATATATTAGAGTCATCAATTCAGTAGAACAAAGAAAATAGCAGCATGACTTTGGTGTTTCCAAGTTCTTTTTGTATTTCCTTCTGTCTGTCTATCATAGGGCATTAATATAGAGAATGACAATCTCTTCAAAAATAGTTTTTTCAGAGCTAAAAGCCAAATTTTAAAAATACCCTTTTTTGGAAAATACTGAAAACATTATTTGGAAAATACTTGGGAACACAACCCTCTTTTTTACTTTTAATATATTTGCTCACTTAAGGAAAAAATTCCCTTTGGGCAAGTGGATATAATTTTATATATAACGCAGTGGGAAGAATAGGTTGATTGGTCTTCTAAAGTCTTAAATACCCGAGAGAAATGTATTTATCAGTAATTTTAAGTTGACCAGGTGATAAATAGGAAAACCCCTTTTTCGGAGTGCTCTGATATGTTGTTAGTATTCAAAATCCTCAATCTAAATAAGAAAAAAATGTTTCTTTTTTACATTCTCCTCCTAGTGGTTTTTTTTTTTTTTCTCTTGTGGGACAACGTTTTTTATTGTACAATCAAAACTGATAAACCGGCTCCTCTGCTCTGTATGCTATTCAGGTTACTGCCGTGAGGAAACGGCTCTCCATAAACCTGGGAGTTTATTAGAAGCTACTTTGTTCAGGCAGTTATTAGGCCTAAGCAACTGCCATTCAAGAGAGTTAAAGGAGAACTAGGCTGGAAGCTGGCAAGGAAAAGAGTTATTTCTATGCCAGTGTTTGTAGAGCTGGTCAGGCAATGAGACAGTAATCTTTAGTACAATTGAGCTTGATGGATAAATATGAATAATCATACATTGTCTTATTATAAGAGTCCTGGAAGGATCTTTTTATTGAATATTGTACTTCGCAATCAAAAGAGCCTGAACTATATAGTTGTTATTTCTTGGTAATTTTTGAAGTTCTGCTAACCAAAAAATCTGTAATAAAATTCAATATTGTGAAATTAAATATTAAATTACTAAATTACAACTAAATTACAACTATTCAGGTAAATATTAAAGTACTAAAATGCATTTAACATCAAATTTATTCATTTGCTGGCCATTGAATTTTTCATCAACTTTAGAAAGTCTTATTTTTCTTCTGGAGAGAATTACATTAGCATCCTTGCCTGTTATTACTAAAAAGGATTTCTCATATACTTTTTATAGCACCTTTGATTTTTAGGCTGAAGGCTTTTAGGTAAACTTAAATGGATTCTTCCAATATGCATGTCTGAAATGTTGACCTCTGCACTTTACTAATGTATATTTCATTTTACAAAGTTAATTTAGGGGCTTTTCTATTGCTCCAGGCAATATCTAGTATAACCTCGAACAATATCTAGTATAACATTGGACACAATGTTTTTTTTTCTTCTTTTGCAAGTCATAACTAGAGATGTGATCATTATACTGTGTGTCCTTTAATCTTGATGTTTTAATAGAAGTTCAAGTGTTGTTTCCTTTAAACAATTAAGTTCAGTTCAAAAGACAGAATAAATTCAAAGCTTTTTAAAAACTCTAATTTTAGAGTCCAAATTGTGATAAGTACTTCAGCCTTGGGATTTTGATATGCTCAGAAGCTTTATTTTGAGTAGTCATTAACTTGTGATTTGGCCCAGATCACCATGTAAGGTCATAGGAGCTACAGGCCTCTTATCTCTGACTAGCCTGTCCCCTGGGATAAAAAGTGTGTTCCAAAAGAAAGAGCAAGATCTCAGTGTGATTAAATCAAGTCTCCAGGGAAATATAATAGTCCTAAGAAAATAGCAGGTTTTAAGACATCATCATGCAGGAAAGGAACTGATAGACCCAAATGAGCCCTAAGAAAAAGGGAAGTGCTTGAGGCTGGTACACACTGTAGACTTTCCCAGTAGAGCTGTGCCAACCACAAGGGCAAATCGAAGTTGTCAAGCCTGATAATAAAGAATCAGATTACTTGCATTTTTGCAGTGGAGAGTTCATAGAACGCTTTCATGGAATCAAGCAGTAACCTGTTACCCTTGTCTTCCTTTTGCTCCCAAACTTAACAGCCCCATGAACTTCTTTTTTAATTATACTCCTTCCATCCTAGTTCTTGAATAGCATTTTCCTAATTGTTATTCAACACTTCTCAAATATCAGAGGCAGTAATAGCACATCCTGGCATCTAACCCATGGTTGTACCTCAGGAATACACTGACTGCCTTGGTGGTGGCCAAATGCCAGTTCCTGTAGCCAAGTTGTGGTTTGGGCGGGTAGACCCATTTCCCTTCTGTAACCCTATCACAGTTGCCAGCTTTATTTCTCCCCCACCAGAACCTAAGCTTCTACAAGGCAGGAGCTACGACTTTTGTCTCTCTTAACTCCAGAGCCATGTCTGCTAAAATCATGGTGAGTATACAAAGAAAGTTGGTAGTAGCAAATCTAGCTACAAGATTCTTTAAAATAACTTAGCATTTGATTTATTGTGTTTTAATATTTTAATAATATTAACTATAAAGTAGTTACTAAATTAACTATTTTAAGTTTCTTTGAAGGCAGATATTGCCAGTTCAGCTCTGATTCAAATATTGGTTAAGATCTGTCATATCTAAATTTAATTATATAGGCAAATATTTAAGTTAATTACAATTACCTCTTTGGTTATTGTTATCTTTTCATTTCCACCCACTCTCTAATTCCTGCTGTTTAGGGAAACTGGTCTAGTAGAGATATTAAATTGTAGCATAACCCACAAAATGAGCCAGAAACTTTATTCTCATGACTTAATACTCTACTTATTCCTCAAATTATCTGCAGTGAAGGTATTTGTTTGTTTTATTTTATTTCTATTCAGTCACAAACCAGTACTTCTTACAATAAAATGAATTAATAGAAAAATGAAAAACTTTAAAGCATACTAAATACAGGTCTGATTCAGATTCAGAAGATGTAACCTAATCTCATGGATGCTTGAGAACCTTTCAGTGCTGACTTACTTTCTGTAGCTGTGCCATCACAGAATAGCTCCTGCTGAGTTGTTGCTCCAGCATCAGCACCTGCTTCCTAGACCCTCTGTGAACGCTGCAGGAACAGAGCATTTGTTTCACAGAGAAGGTCTCAACATTATTAAATAATCTATGCCTTGTGTTTATGTTTGGTAGTAGTTTAAAATCAGTGTCTTGAAATTACGGGGTTTGAAGCAGTAAAGATTTATATGTTCCCCAACATGTGCTTGGAATTATTAGACTATACTGTCACCTTCTTAACCTACCACATGTAGATAACATAGTGTCCTCCCACACATTCTTCATTTGATCCTCTTTGACAGTTCTGTGAGGTTGGGTTCTTATTATCATTTCTATTTTACCAATGAGTTAAGTGCTATTTGCCGGATATCATGTAGCTAATTAATGGAAGACATTGGCTGGAAAGTAGAATTGTGTTGTGACTCCTATTTTAGAGCTGAAATCAATCCTCTTGTATCATTGACTTCTATCAGTTTTTTAAATAAAATTGCCACTAAGGTCATGGTAATTTTCTGTTATTGGTGAAACTCTGCTAGTTTCTGCCTCCGTATCTTCATTGGCAATGGTAGTATGATTTCTTTTTCACAGTGAGAATCATCCTTTAAAAAAACCCAGCTTGTCCTCATCAGTTCTCCAGATCAATTCCAAGAACCACTTGTATTTAGGTGGAGCTTTCTAAGGATAAGCAAGTGTTTTAATGAAAGATACGCCCTTAGCAAGCTGCCTGGTGAGTGAGTTTGAGAATTACAAGGATTCATACTTACTCCAATCATCAAAGTCAAGACATACAGTCTCTGTATCCTGTATAGATTCCATTCATTGTGGTTTATAATGCAATAGACTTTACTACCTTTTTAAAAAATATTACATCCTGCCTAGTCCTAACACATAAATAAATTTGGTGAATAACTTAAGTGGTAGTTCTTTTAAATTAGTAAAGTCAAGCTTGAGTTATATCTGTATTTCATCTTGACCTAAGAGAAGTTTATCATACTACCTTTACATAAGGCATTCTCATAATTGTTGTTCAGTAATAAAAATGCTTTTGAATTAAAAGTACTGATAGTACATTTTACTGTTATCTTTTTAAATTTTTTTTTTTTTAGTTGTAGTTGGATACAGTGCCTTTATTTTATTTTTATGTGGTGCTGAGAATTGAACCCAGCACTCTGCACTTGCTAGGCAAGTGCTCTACCGCTGAGCCACAACCCCAGGCCCCATTGTGTTATCTTTAGGGATTCCTTTACTTAAATTTTAGAATAGACCGAACTCTCTCTCATAAGTGAAATCTCCTGGTCCACAATTTTATAAGCTATCTAATTTTTATAAACCTTTTTAGTGTTATTTTTCTTAAGTTTTTTATAATGAAAATTTTCTTCAAATATATAAAAAGTTGAAAGACAAGTACAATGAACATTGATATAAATACCTTATAGCTTCAATAGTTGTTAATATTTTGACACACTTGCTTCTCTCTTTCTCCATGTATATACATAGACCTATTTATGTAAATCTTGGCTTGATCTGAGTTTAGGTAAAGCATATTGATTTAAAATACTTATTTTTTGATGTGTGTACATATATTGCATTTATCAAGAAGCAAATGATGTTAAATTGTTCTATCATTTTATCTCTTTGCTATGGTTTAAATATCACTTGCCTTTCCCCCAAAGCTCCTGTGTTAATGTAGGAATGTTTCAAGATGAAATGATTGGCTGAGTGTAGTGGAGCATACCTGTAAATCCCAGTGACTAGGGAGGCTGAGGCAGGAGAATTGCAAGTTTGAGGCAAACCTCAGCAACTTAGTTTAACTTAACTTAGCAAAACCCTATCTCAAAATAAAAACTAAAAAGGGCTGGGGATGTGGCTCAGTGATTAAGCGCCCCTGGTTTTAATTTCCTCCTCAAAAAAAAAAAAAAAAGATGAAATGATTGGATTGTGAGAGCTATAGCCTAATCAGTTCATCCTAGTTTGAATGAACTAACTGGGTGGTAACTGGAGGCAGGTAGGTCTCTGGGGGCATGCCCTGGAAGGCTTCATCTTCCCTGTAGCGCCTTCCCTCTTTGTTTTCCCATTACTATGAGGTGAGCCACACTCCTCTATCACTCTTCTGCCAAGTTTTCCTGCCTCATTTTGGGCCCAGAGCAATAAACTCAACAAACGATTGACTAAATGAAACCATGAGTCAAAATGAACTTTTCCTCTTTTAAGTTGTTCAGGTCAGGTATTTTGGTCACAGTGACTAAAAGCTAACACACCCTTGTTTATGGTAGTAACTTCCAGATCTCATTTTCATAAATAACAAATATGAACAGGTGATACTTTCGTACTGTATGAATATGCTGTTCCCCAACATTTTACCTAAAGGTTTTAACATCCTTTGGTCCTTGCTAGATCTGTTGTTCCATCGGACTTTCCTGTTCTATTTAATAGGTTAGGTGGCATTCTATGAAGGTGAGAGTTCCTTCTACACCTGTGGATGAACTACTGTTATTTCATTAAGGTCAAGGGTACACGCTTAATGCTTCCCCTTTAACTACCATATTTGGAGTAGATCTTACCAAATCAGAAATTTCCCCAGTGCTGCTTTCCTTCTGATGTGATTTACCCTATTGTCTCCTCAGACCTAAAATTTTTTCAAGGAGCCCTAGTGCTATTTAGTGAGAGGTAGTATTTAGATAAGTGCTATTCTGACTTGAAAATCATTGCCTCTAGGCTATTTCAGTGTATAAAAGCAAGGAAACATGTTTCTTTTAATCATGAATTCATATTGACATTTCTAACTTAAATATTTTTAGTTGTAAACGGACACAATACTTTTGTTTTTAATTTGTTTTTATGTGGTGCTGAGGATTGAGCCCAATGCCTTACATGTTTGTGAGGCAAGTGCTCTACCACTGACCCACAACCTCAGTCCTGACATTTTTAATTTCACTATCATAATTTTTATCTTTTATGTCTCCTATTGAAAATATTGATTCTTACTAATATTTGTTTATTTGCTTCATATATAAAGTTATAGTGTTGTCATTATTGCTACTAAGAATAAAATTCTGAATGAAGGTTAAGATTTCTTTATAGTGTCTTGTATATGAGGAGTTTTGAAAAATATATTACCTGTGCCCACTTTTCCCTAAACTATTGAATCAGAATCTTGGGGCAAGAGGAATATCAACTTGTAAGTTTGTATTTTTAAAAAATATTTATTTTTTTAGTTGTAGCTGGACACAATACCTTTATTTTATTTACTTATATATGGTGCTGAGAATCAAACCCAGCACCTTGCATGTGCTAGGCAAGTGTTCTACTGCTGAGTCACAACCCCAGCCCATAAGTTTGTATTAAAAAAAAAAAAAAATCCATGGTCTGAGCTAGTCAGTCTCAGGACTGCAGGAATATGTGAGATCTGTTATCCTTTGGGTGACAGCGCTCAGCTCTCCTCTTGCTCTTGTCTTCTAACACTTTTATAATTTTCTTATAATGTAATTGTCAAAAAAAAAAAAAAAAAAACTGGCACAAGGCGAACTGTATATAGAAATGGGAAAAGTGTGGACTGAGAAACCAAAAGAAAAATAAGAATTTGCAGGGAGATAGTATAGGGAGCTTAGAAGCTATTGCCACGAACAATTAACGTTGCATATTTTCAGAGTCCCATCATCCTCATCTTCCTTATAGATCTTCAGAGGATTTTAAACAGTAATACTGTTTAGAATATCATTTTAGGATTTATTTAATAATGGCTTAACATTTATTGCATACTTAGTGTTTCTAGGCTTTCAAAATGTTTTACATATTACCTCATATAGTCCTTGCAGTTACCTCAATGTGCTTATGTATTATTCCAATTTTAAAAAAGAAGAAATTGACTTAAATACATTTACTGTCTGCTTACTGATTTACTTTTCAAGGAAAATACAGATATTATCTTCTGCCACAGGTCAGGTTGCAGGAATCAGACTATGAGAAGAGTAGATGCATGATTCTATTAAGAGTCTTCTGGGGATCAACAGCTTGGAAGGGAGGCGGAGCAAGGACAACTACCAGAAGTTGAGCTTTAAAGTAGTTCTCTAGAAAGTCCTCAGCCAGTCCCACAGAAAGCTCTGGAGCAAAGGTAGTCCCCCAAAGTTGCTCCATTATGAGGTGGGAGGACTGGATTATTTTACCTTTGCATTTACTATTGTATATAGACTACTCCTGGAAGAAGGTTGTTGGGGGAATTAACCTCTAACAAGGACTGACAGCAAAGACACACTTCTGCCAGTATTTGCAGGAATAAGTCCTTTCTAGGGCATCTAGGGTGTCATCATGCTATTCTACCGAATCTTTGATAAATTTGATATAATTTCTCCAAACCAAATTGTTCTTGATAAAGACACCCCCCCCACCACCACCACCACTGGCTATCCTTTTCTTATTTACCTTGTCGAAGAATGTATATTTAAAGAAGTTTACACTTACGTCCTTGCCTTATATTATTTTGGCTGGGCCAAAAGGTTTACATGCATATAACTTTTTGCTGTTTTTAAAAACATCAGGTGTTTAGCATCTCTAATCCAGTCTTTATAATTTTATTCTGCTTTTCTTTTATAATCTGCTTGAGAAGATTCTCAAAGAAGTCAGTGCAAGAAAAGCTCCTTGTGTTTGTCCATGCTCATGACCTCCTGATTTTCCAGTCCTTCTTTGTTGAAGCACACTTTCACACTCAGCATCCATCCCTCATCCTGTGATTTTTTTTTTTTTTTGATTGAGTTAGTCTCTTAACCTGCTCCCTGTCTGTCCCAACAGTCTGTTTTCCTCTGTATAAACTTTGAGGCAAAAATGCTGCAGGCTGTCTTCTGCCTTTATGTAGAAAGAGCCACCATCTCATTGCAGAGAGAATGAACCACCTGCTCATTTGGACCAGTGGAGGTGGTTGAAGCATGGCACCACTGCATATCACCACGGCCTGGTATAACTTGTTCCTTGTTTGTAGCATTATGTCATCTCAGGAAAAAGCCTGAATTTACATTTGAATCAAGTCAGGCTGTATGTTATAAATGTGCTGTTTACTTTAGGGCTATGTCAGGTCTTTATTTTTATTGGAAGATCTTGAAATAATTTCAACTTCTTTATTTTTTAAAAAAGTAAATCATTTCTGTTTATGTTGAAATTCAGCACCCAGCAACATAACTTCTTTGCTTTACAGTATTTTCATTTCATTAAACTAGAAATGAAATGCTTTAAAATTATGCATATATCAAATGCTTTTATGTGCAGATAAAAGCCAGTGTAAGAAAAAATAGCCTACAAATTGATGCTAAAATCCAACCACTCCTTTTAATTCCTTTTTTCCCCCCTAATTCATCATCTTTCTACTACTTTGGAAAGAAATTAAGATAAAGATGTTTAATTTAACTTCCTTAATTTTTAAATTTAATTTTAAAAAACCAATTTAAGTCTCTTTAAAGAAGTATCTTGAGGAAGAAGTATCTTGAGGTAGATGTAAGAGACAAGTGTAATGTGCAGAATTTATTGCCCCTTTTTGAAAAAGGTGTATATATCTTTTCATAAAGCCCTATGCTGTGTAGACCTTAGGCTTCTATATCATGAATGTCTCATTTTAGAACATATCTTACAACATAATTCTCTTTGCTTTTTAAATTGATAATTGATGTCTGAGTGATTTATAATTGACTTCACATAAACCTTTTAAAAATTTTTGCTTGAAGCAAGTTTTTGCTGCTTCTGCTGTTGTATTAGTGCTACATAAGTTGTGTTCTCAAATAAAAAAATATTCCTAGGTATCATGTGAACTTTCAGAAGAATCCTTTTTATAGTCTTAAATACTTTTCTCTAAGCCCTCTCTCAGTTGCCCATAGTGGTGTTTTCTGTTTGATCCTTAACTTATGAAAATGATCTCTTTGGCAATGACCAAATTTTATAGCTTACTGTGATAAAGAACTTCCTTACTGGAAAAAATACTTCAAGTTATTATATAATTTGTCTTCTGAAAGGTCAGCTTTTTCTGAATAAACTTTAAAAACAATAGGAAGCATAATTATTTTTAAAAAGGTACACAATCATATGTTATCTGTGAGTAAGGAAACAAAGATATGACACAATTGTCACTTAAAATCTCACCACTGTAGATACACTGTTAGTGTTTTTTCTGGTTATTTCTGTGTCATAAAATTTATTGTTTTTATTTATTTTGCATATTTCAAGTCATATGGTATAAAGCATTATGTATAGCCAATGTATGTGCCCCGCTCTTTAAAAATCAACATAAGCATTTTCCACAAAATTATTTTGCTTAAGCTCTTTATAGTTTTATATTGCTCAGTTGTGTTAAGTGTAGCATAATATTCTTGACCACTCTCTCTTTGAGAAAACCTGTTAATTTCTAGTATATTTGCTGGTATGTAATGCAGTGAGCATTTACGCATAATGTCTTTTCTGTAATTGCAATTATCTCTCTAGAATATATTCCTCAGTCTGAAATTTTGTAGTCGGGAAGAAAGAATGTTTTTAAGTATCTTGGTACATAGAGGTAGGTAGCTGTACAAAGAATTCTACCAACATTCTACTATTTGTACATTTTCTTCTCTCTCTCTCTCTCTCTCTCTCTCTCTCTCTCTCTCTCTCTCTCTCTCTCTCTCTCATTGTTCCAAGATCTTTGTCATCTTAGAAAAGGTTAAGCCATCGATATATATTTATAAAAAAATTTTATTCTTCTTGAAGCTATTGCTACCTTTTAACTTTCTCCAAGTATAGCAGCAAACATAGCCTGAAGTAAATGTACAAGAAATTTGTTAAAATGGGATCTTAGTGCAACTTACATGTGACCAAAATTGAAGATACCTTTCAGGAGTACTAACATGCCCTAGGGAATTGAAATGCTGGCAAATTTTTCTTGGTGTCAGTTCGAGAACCTTACTTTATTTGCTTCATATTTGTCAGTGGCAAACAGTGGATTTTTGAAAACCATTCTGTTTCTGTGAAATCACAACAAGCAAGCACAGCAACTCAGTTTAATGGTTCTATGTGTCAAAGTGACTAAATGAAAATAATTTCTTTTTTTCCTTTATAGAAATAAAATAATATGAGTGTATCATATTATCAGTATACAACATTTTCTTACATCTTGATATTCACCTAGGTAGTGGGCATTATAGTAAGCTATTTCTACTTTTGAAATAGTAATTGGATTTCCAGAAGATTATTTCTATTACAATAGTCCTCTGTGAATTATTTTATTACTACTTCTAGTTAATAGCATTGTAATTAGTTTGAAAATAAGGGAATTTTTATTGAAATGAACTGATTGAAATTAACAGTGATTCTAAGGAATATACAGAGGTTTGGGCATATAAAAAACCTTAAAGATAACTATCTATTTATCTAAAGTTCACTCAGAATTTTAGTTTGAAAAACTAAAAAACAAAAACAAAACAAAAAGAACCCTGGATGCCTTAGTCCAGGGACAGAGTAAAACAGTTGAGAACATGGGCTATGGAGCCAGAGACCCTGGATTTGAATCCTCAACTACCTCCCTAGTTTTGGTTTTCAGTAAGTTACTCTCTGGTCTCACATTTCTCATCTGTAAAATGGAAGAATAGTGGTTCCTTATTCAAAGGGTTATTGTAGGGGTTAAAAGAGGTGGGTGTCATGCACTTGAAATAGTGCTTGTAAGGGTTCTTCTGCCCCTTTCTGTTTGTAATAGCTATCATGGTGGACATCAGTATTCTATAAAACACTTTCACTGATTAAATTGGTTTATCACTTTTTTTTTTTTTTTTTTTTGCCTCTTCCACTTTCCTGTTAAGCCTTTGGAAGTTCTGTTCTAATTTTGGCAGTACTTTGACAGTTGACAGGCTGTCTTCAATGTGTGCTGTAGTAACAGCAGGTTTCCTTTCCCCTTCATTCATACATACCGGGTTAAATATATCGCATACCTTCCCTATACCAGGTAAAATAAGTAAATCTTTGGGATTGAAAACAAACCAGGTGATTCAGGGTCATCAGATATGATTATGGCAAAATAAAACTGAGGTATTTTATTAAAATTAGCTCTCCCAATTATTATGCATATTATTTGCCAGAATTTTACTCTTGGTTGCAAAAGGATATCAGATTTCACTTGGCAACTTATGTGTTACCAGTGGCAGTTGGAATGTGTCAGACAGCTGAATTCAGGCAAGTGTGACTGACTGGCTTCTCTCAGCTAATTGGTAGAGTTGCTTCCTATTGCTCAACAACTGCTGGGTTTCCTTCTCTTAAAGTGCCAAAAAGTTTCTTGAAGTGACCATTTGAATTGTTTATAAGGTATTCTAAAAAGAATTATAAGTACTATGAACATTTTTATTATAAAATTGAAATATTTCTAATATCTAAAAGGTGGTGGTTAGCAAGATTAAGAAATGGAAATAGAAATGGAAAATTTAATTTGAAGTTAACTGCATTAAATTTTAATGTTTTAGTGTAAGTGTAATTGTGTGCTTACTTGATAAACCAGAGATTAAATTAGGAAACATCCTGAATTATTCTCTGTAAAAGCAGTATCTTGCTGTACTACTCCTAATTGGTTCAGTTTCAGTTTCGATTTCCTAGTGAGCTTCTTCATGTGTCCTAAAAAAACAGACTGTCAATTGCATCTGTGGATTAGCACTCTGTGAGCATTTCCTCTCCTTTTTCTGATTGATACCTTTTACACTATGGGCAGAAAATAAATGGAACTGTAGTCTCAGGTACAATTCACATGTCTTGAGAAGCATAGCAGTTCCTTTGTGATGATGTAATAAACTTCATCTATCTTTATGGAACCAAGCATTTGGAAAGTTTTTGATTAGAGAAGAATATCAAAACCATAGCTTGATCATGAATAATTGGTTTTATTCCATAGCCACAGCAATCTTTTTGGTCATAAAAAAGGCAGTGGTGTTCTTTAATGGTCATTTGAACCACTCAAAATTCACAGTGGTATGTCAGAACAGTCACTTAACATAGAACAAAAAAACATGTTAGTCCTTGCTTTTGAGAAAGATTTATTTAATTCCTTGTATAAAATTGTTCAAAATGCTTTCTTCCTTATTTCACACACTGTCAAGGGAAATTATAACCTAACACATTGGAGGAGCAAAAAAGTCTTTGACAAGGCAGATCTCATTGTGCAGAATGTCAGAATTGGCTATTTCTTTGGTGTAAGTGGTTGCAAAAGAAAGACTTTGTAACATGATTAAAAAACAGAGTAAAGATACAGTAGTCTATATTAATTGCACATTTTGAAGGCCATTGAAATTAATAGCTTTTATAAATTTCTCAATTCCTAAAAGACATCACCAAATAGTCTTTTTGAAATGATTTAGCTTTGTAACTACATGCTCAATTATTAGTAGCCAGATAGACTAGGGTTCAAATCCTAGATCAGTTACTTACTAATTTTATGTTAATGCAATGGAATTTAGTCTTTCTCATCATTAGCTTTCTCAATTACAAAATGTGAAAATAAAATTACAAGACCTATGTTACTGATCTTCCTAGATAGTTGTGAGGATTGGAGTATATAACATACTTAATAGTATTTCATTATTTTACTTTTTAAAAATCAAATTTTGCATTACTGTCCCCTCCAAAATAATCCATCTAAAAAATCATGTTTCTTTTAGAAACATGGATGCCAAAAGCATCATGTTTCCTATTGAATAGGTGTTATTATTTTGCTTATGGAGGGAAGAATAAGGAAAAGAGAAATGACAGAGAATTTAGGAGAAGATACATAATAGAAATGTAATAGAAACTTCCTGCACAAAAGACTGCAAGACTTATCAATTAGAGCTTGTAGTCTGGTTGGAAGAAAAGGTAATATATAGGATAGTTAAAGAATTAGAAAAGTTTTGAGTAGAAATTCACAAAAGGGAAAATTACTAGAGCAGATGACAAGGGCTAAATCTGTATAAATGGAATTGGAAAGGAGAGAAGGAAACAGGTCAGTGCTATAAGCTAAGGTTATAACCTTAGCCAAGCCCTATAGGCCAGACTCAGTGATATATATGTATATGTGTGGTGTGTGTGTGTGTGTGTGTGTGTGTATTTTTAAAAAAATGATCTCCTGACAGGGCATGAGTAAGAGGACTGCTGGAATACAGTATGTAGAATAGATTAAATAAGAGGCTGGTGAACTAATTCAGACAGCAGTGGTGAAGATTTAAATCCCAGGGAGGAGAAAACTGCTGGTGTTTGCACTTGTTTCATCTCTTCCTATTGCGGTACAGGGGCTGACCTCCTTCTGACCAAGCCTACTGCTGCTTTGGCTCCCATCCCTTCCGCAATCTCAGGGGTTTTTTTACTCTTGATTACCCCCTCTCTTATGTGTATTTTAATGTTTCACCCTTGCCTTCGTTTTAGAAATACTCAGGTCTTCCCCATTAAAACAAAACAAACAAACCCAAACTCTGCACCACACCTCCTGTTTCCTCCAGCTACCTCTGCATCTCTACACTGCCCCTAATGGGGAACTTTTCACACATGCTGTTTACTCTTGCTTGCACACTTCCTAGCTTCTCATCTCCATTCACCCTGCTTGGGCTTTTGACACAAGGATATCACCAAAACAGCTTTCAGCTTTCCCTAACACAGTCCCTCAAATTCATGTTACTGAGCACACTGACTTGATTTTTCTTGGTTTTTGGTTTTCTTATATATTGTGCGATTCTTTGTTTCCTTGGTAGATGTCTTAAGAGATTCCTGCATGTGAGGTCCAAAGTACTCTCCTTTTCTCACTATAATCTTGCCATTGTTTGTCCTATGCCAATCCTTATGTCAGTTACTATCTACATAAAGATGTCCACCAAATTTTTATTCTCTAGGCCAGACTCTTTTTTTAAGCTAAAAATCTGTTTTTCTCCTCATGAATGTTTCAGAAGCACTTCAATCTCAGCATGTCTAAAAAGGACCTCATCATTTTCAGTGCTGGTCTTTTTCAGCATTTTCTCTTACAGTGAACAGCATCCAATTGTGTAGAAACTTGCATTTTACAAGTTAGATATCCAATCCATCATGAGGCTTCTCCATTTTACTTCCTAATGAACCTGCAAATCCGTCCACTTTTCTTTCTCTGCAGCCAAGATCTTCATCCTGGCTAGTACTATCCATTCCCTTATCTATCCTCATTCACTGTGGCTTCCTTCTAGTTGGTGCTCTTATTCCCTCAGCCAAAGGGTTCTTTTCAAAATGCTTATGTCCTTTCTATAATGCATTAAATCTTAAACTATTTACATGCTTTTCACTGCTCTGAGAATAAGACCAGGGTCCTTACTCTGAGAATAAGACCAGACACCAACCCTGCTTGGCCTGGCTGCTGTCTGTCTTCAGCCTCACCTGCCACTGAGGCCCGTTACTCTTGTACTCCAGCCACATTTTACCCTTACTTGTGATTTGATTATCTGAGTCCTCCACTGGACAGAAAACTCTACAGGAGCAGGGATGTATTTCCTTATCTTTGCATCCCTGTAACCTGGTATATAGTGGCTACTCAGTATATATTTGTTAATCAGTCAGACATTTCATTTCAAATTAGTGTCTAGGGCAGAACAAGAAGATCCCAGAAATGCCTTTTATACTCTAGATGATAGAAAGCAGTGTGATAGTTCCATCTATAGCTGGATACTGATAAACAGAAGGAGTCCTAAGGCCTTTAGATCCATGCTTGTGGGGACTCCATCAGTGCTGTGGGTCATAGCTTGTAAGAGAGTCATACTGTAGAACTGCAACTAAACAACTCAACTTGCCTTACCTACATCTTTAGGCTTTCTAAGTGTTACTAATTTAATACCATGCCTTCAGTTTTTAGCCCCATTAGCTACTCCTTTCTTGAAATTCTCTCCTGCATTGTCTTTCAATTTTTTTTCCTTTTCTGAAAACATCTTAATAATCTGGTAGAGCAAATGAATGGAAAATGATACTAATTCCAAAATATAACTCTGATCTTGCATGCACCCCTCCAGTTTCTAAGAGGATGAATTCTAAACCACTTGGTAGTTTCTAAGAGTCTTCTGAGGATCTTCCAATTCAAGTCTCATCTCCTGCTCTCTCCCCATGTGTCTCCTGCACTTACCATACCAAAACATTTGAAGTTCCCAGAACAGTCTGTGTTCTTGTGTTTTTGTACCTTTGCCTCTGCCTAGAGTGACTTCCATGCTCCACTTTCTGTCCCTGCCTCCTTACCTACCAGTCCTCACCCTCAGCTTTGTGATGGGGAGCCCCTACTGTTTTCAGACAGTTTCCTAGGCTTCCCTTCCCCCAGGCCATGACCCCCTTAAAGTAGAGTGCCTGGCATGTAGTAGGCCTGTACCAAAAGGACAATTCTTTTATCTCTTAATGGTGCCTATAAATAGTAACTTGAATACCTAATATACTCCAGATAAACTAGAGTATCACTGGATAAACATTCTCCCTTGAGATCAGGCATGTTGATAGTTGAATAGTAAAAAAATGTCAAAAAGTTTATTACATGAATAACCTTGATCTACTTTCAGATAATTTTCTGTCTGACATAATTATGTCAGTTTGTCAAACCCTCCTACAGTGTATTTCTAGTCATGACATGATAGCAAAATATTGGTCTGTGCTTCAAAATGGTATATCTGCCTTGAAAACTTAGAGGTATTTTCTGTCATGGGGTGATTTTTTTTTTCCAGGTTTGTGATAAAAGATTATCTTATACCAATCAAAATGTAAGTATTGTAGAGTCCCACATTGCAATACTTTTTTTATGAGCTGTTATGAAAGCCAGGCTTCAGGGCAAAGCAAGGAAGCACTAGAGAAAAAGCTGTTTTATGCATTTCCAGTTACATAAAATAGGAACACTTCATGTGGGAGTGCTTGTATGCATTCTTGAATTTCTCCCCTAGAGGGATAATAGGACATTGCTCTTTTGACTTTCAAGAGGGTATTAAACATTTTCTTCTAACACAAATGCCACATTTTACTTTATTCTACTCTCACTCAGTAAAATGTTTCCCTTAATGTCAAAAGCATTATTGATGATTCTGTTGGTGACATAATTTCCTATATGGTTTTCAGGAAGATTCAAAATCATTATGTGGTTTCACTGGATTTGCCAGATGTGAAGAAGGATTAAGAATTAAACTGTCTGCTTGACTTTGGCTGACACTAAATTATAAAATTCATTATTACCTCGGAAACAAGAATCAAAGGACAGGACTAAATAAGCACTTCCCTGGATTAAAAAAAAAAAAAGTGTTGAGTGTGGTCTTCAGGGATTGATGTTGGGAAGACTTTTTTAAAATGTTTTAAAGATGATGTAGAAAAAGAGATTCTTAGCTGGTCTAAATAAGAAAATAGAGTTGATTGGCACAAGCTAAAACAAAGTTCCAAAACATGTGAGTGGGCAGGAGAGGAGCAGATGTGACCTCATTTCAATAAGCTCAGCTTTTAAGTAGTTCCTCCTTTCTCCACCTGATGAAATGCTATTATTGTTCTTTTGAAGGGTCTATTCAGCTGGGTTAATTTCTTATCCTTCCAAGCCATTTGGTTTTTAAATGTATATTTCCTGTCTCCATGTGCATACATAATATATATTCATGCATAAATTATTCATGTGTTTAAAAATCTTCACAGATTTTTATTTTACAATCCTTTTCTCAATACTTTGCTTTCATTTTTTTATTCTAATACCGTTCTTGTCTTTAGACAGGTCATTTTATAGGAATATTTTGGTAAGATATATTGTAAAGTATTGACAGTTTTCTGAAAACATTTTATGTAACTTATTATATGTTATCTATAAAATGAAAAAAAGTCTACTTAGGAGCTCTCTTTTTTAATTCAGGAATTACTTAGCTCCCAAACATGGAGGAGTGAAAATCTAACCATTATAGCCTTTTATGATTGTAAGAAGTATTATCATCTGCCTTTTATTAACCTGTGGGAGATGGGGCTTTTAAATAGTACTGATATGCTTTGTATTTATAGCCCTGTCTTGATAATTTGTGCTCTTAGCACTGAAATGACAGCATAGTCCTGGACAAATATAACTATACATCAGCTTCTGAAATATACTAAATGATGATTTATTGGTCATTTAATACTCATGTGATTCTTAAAATTCAGTTTAAACCAACTAAAGAGTTAATATTATATATGCACAATAAGAAATAATTTAAAACCTGCAAGTATATTCGTGATTCAGTTCATTAGCTAAAGCATAAATTTTTATAAGGTCTCTGAAAGATAAAAATTATTTCAATTTCATAAATATTTTTAAATTTAATGTGTTTCATAGAGTTCTTGATTAATTGTCTACGATAATACTTTGAACTGGGCCAATTACATAGTCTCATGAATAAAAGTTTTGGTTTTTTTTTAAATAAAAGGATAATCAATTTCTTATTTTCCTATTGTACAAATTAACCTATAATTTGGCCCTTTGCACATTTCTTCATTTAATTTACTTTGAAGTATAAACTAATTTTTTTCTGATCTGATTTAGAATCTCTATCCTATTACTGTTTACAACAAGCACCAAATTTAGCAGAAAGCCATTTACAAGATAAATTGGCCTAGAGAACTACGACTAACATCAGCAGATTTACTTTCTCATGTTTAAATAAAGTACTCATTTTCTATGAAGCACCAAATTTCACTTGCAAACATTATTTATCCAAATCTGAAGAAGAGAAGAATTTTTTTTAAAAAAAAGATTATTCAAATTTTAGATGTGTAGGGAAGTAATGTTTTCAGTTATCTCATTTGGATTTCTGAAATGCTAGCTTAAATCAAGTAAGCATATGATAATATAAAGATTCAAAGTCAGTTTATATTCCAGCAGGGTAATAAGAGATGATCCACAGCTAGATATTATTTGTGTACTTAGTCTCTAAACAAACATGCATTGAGTGTCTTCTGTGTACTAGGTGCTTGGGGCACACAGATAAGTAATATGCGTTATGCTCCAAGAGTTCTCAGTCTGATTGGGGAGAAACAACTAAGGCAATACAGGAAGAGAATGGTAGAAACAATCACAGGACTGTGGGAGAAGGGTAGAAGTTTCTGGAAGCTGAATTCTGAGTTTAAGGTGCTGGTTTGGACTGCTATATGCTTAATGGGAATTTCACATTTACAGAATAGGACATTGGAGATTATAAAAATAATACAAAGAAGGATTTTGTGTGAAATCTAACCTCTAGGTTGAAAATTGAAAGTTTTTACTAATAAGGAATCTGCACTTTACTCTTACCTTTAAAATGTATACTATACAAGATGGTTTTTAAAAAGTAATTTTTAGCGTAATTTTAATCAGTTTGATCATGTACTTTATTTAGTGTTGATGAACTAAAGTTTGCTCAGAATTATACTATAAAGTTCTAAACAAATTTAATAGATTTTTTTATCCATACTTTCTAATATCACTTCCAAAATTACTTTTAAACTATCACTGGAATAATTTAGAGTTTCCAAAGATAAAACTCAGAAATTGGAATAGTTTTATATTCCCAAAGGTTTTTTTGTTAGTATGACCTCCTATCTCTGAAACACTTCAAATAATGTATATCCTATAAAGAAATTCATACCTATTTGTTAGGATTGGGTTCTGTTAAAAAAAAATAGTAATATTTCTTACTTGTTAAAGAATGATTTTCCTTAATGAAGAGTTGCCTAAATGAAGAGTTGCTTCCACATAAAAAATTTGTATAATGCCACTACCCGTATATATGAGGGAGATGAAATGTTAAAAAACTTACTAAGAGATCTCCTTTAAATACAGATGGCCACGATAATTGGACATTGGCTGATTTAAAACTGGAGATACCTTAGGGCATAATTATTATCCAAAGGCAAAACATATGCAACTTATGAGGCAATATTTTGTATATGCTATATTAAATGGAGGAAAGAAACTTGTTTAATCCCTGTGTGGTTTCTTAGATGGATGATTTTAAATGCTTAGAAGAGATCAAAGGCTTCTACTCCAAGCATCCCAACCTCCTCATTTACCTGGAGGAAGAAGCCTTGGTTGGATTAGAAATACCTGGGATGACAATGCATATCTGTCTCATGCTTAAAAAGTGAATTCAGTCTGCAGATAGAGAGGCTGGGAAGGATGTTTGGACCATGGATTAAAAAATGTAGATAACTTTTGGTACCTTCATGAGTTTATCATTGGTAACTCAAGTAGTTTTTTTTTTTTTTTTTTTGCTTTTTGTTTTGTTTTGGGGTACAAGAGATTGAACCCACTGTCACTTAACTACTGAGCCACATCCCCAACCCTTTTATTTTTTTTATTTTGAAGCAGAGTCTCCCTAAGTTGCGTAGGCCTTGCTAAGTTGCTGGGGCTAGCTTTGAACTTGGAATCCTACTGCCTCAGCCTCTTGAGCTGTGGGTATTACAGTTGTGCATCACAGTGCCCAGCAGTAACTCAAATAGTTGATTGCCAAAAATAGTTGATATTTTTCTACTTATTATATAGTATTTAAAAAATTTTTTATTTGTTCTTTTTAGTTATACATGACAGTAGAATGTATTTTGACACAACTTCCCATTCTTGTGGTTGTACATGATATGGAGTTAAACATGTTGTGTATTCGTACTTGAACATAGGAAAGTTATGTCCGAATCATTCTACTGTGTTTCCCATTCCCATTTCCCCTCCACTCCCCTGACTCCCCTCCGTCCAATACAGTGAACCTTCATCCGATCCCCACCCTGCTCATTGCCTATTGTGACTCAGTATCCACATATCAGAGAGAAGATTAGGCCTTTTTTTTTTTTTTTTGGTTTATTATTAACATGAAGTTCCCAGTTCCATCCATCTACAGACAAATGCTATAATTTCATTCTTCCTTATGGCTGAGTAATATTCCATTGTGTACGTGTACCACATTTGCTTTATCCACTCATCTGTTGAAGGGCACCCATATATAGTATTTTCAAGGTTGTTTCCCATTAAACAGTCAGGTCACAAAACTATGTTATCCTACAATGAGTAAGAAATTGTGGTAAAACTGTGGGGAAAGATCCAAAGATCTAAAACTTGTCATCTCTAGGTATTTTGTAGTTGATCAGAATTACTCTAGGTTACACAGAAATCTTCAAGAAATTGGTGTGTCAATGCAGAATACCTTTTAAGAATACCAAATGGTATGCATGCAAATCCAAAAATTGGTTACTTGCTTATATAACCATGAAATTTAGCAGAAGACTCTTATATAATGGGAATCTTCCTTTTACTCAAATGACTATGTGTTGAGAATGTGATCTAGCCAACTTTAGGAAGACATTAATTTCTGTATTATTCACTATCATATAGGATAGATCTGCATTATATATTGCATTTTATGTTTTGCTTATGCTTATATGGTGTATGGGGAGGTCTCCAGCGCCTCTCCAGGGGGTCCTTTTTTCCTGCCCAGGAGGGTATAAGCCACAGGAAAAAAATAAGTCAGAAATAATTAGTAAAGAACAAAAGACACAGAATCAGAAAAATAGTTTTACAGTAGAGCCCCTGATAGGCCCAGCTCACACAGGCGCTGGAGCTGGACAATTAAAAAACGGCTCCCATGGTTTATTTAAGGGGGTATATTGAAGGCAGGAAATAGATTCCAGGGGTGGAGTCTTGCTTCATGATATCTTGCAGTCAGCAGGTTGATTGGCATCTTGGCAGGTCACATCCATCTCTGAGAGGCTATGTGGCTGTAGTAAATCACCCTATCTCTGGGGCTGTGTGGGGCCTGGGACAGAGTTTGAATAAGGTCACATGTGTCTGGGCAGTATTAGCCAGAGGAAATTTCCACTGGAAGTTCCCAGACACCAGATTCTCCTATTTACTAGACTGTGATGCCAATGTAGTCCACTCATGGCCCACTGATGGCTCTTGACAGTGGTTAAAGAGGAGTAACATTTAATTGGCTCAAAATTCCCTTTTAGGAATTATCTGCTGAAGTCCAGTATATATTTTAAGCAACACTAACTTACCCACTAACTGGTTTCTATAGTGGATCAGAAGTCTTGAGAGAAAAATAAAAAGAGTAACTATTGCTATTATATAATAGGCAGCTCTCTGTAGTCAGGAGTCAAGTCTTAATGTTTCAGTCCCTAGGGTTAAGTTTGGGTTCATGTGGTTTACTACAGTACTCAGTGTGGCCCCCCTGCCTGAGTCTAATTTAGAGCGTAAGAGTTGCTGACCTGGATTTATTTGGGTGGAGTAGTCACAGTGATAACTGTTCTTTTCTTCATTCTACCAGCTCTTAGTTTTTACCTTAGCTAGGCTTTTTAATAAGTATTTTTCTCTCAGTGGATAATTCTTATCAAAATGTCATGGTATTTTACTAAGCCACACCCAGAGCTTGTGTGGAATTTTTATATTTACATAAATTTACTTACCTGATAGCACACTTACTTTCTTCATTTTTCAGTTCTGCCCTAGTTGCTAACGGAGTTACTGCCACTGGGAAGTGGCCTTAAATCTCTTCCTAGTTTAAGAGTCTTAAAATATATTTGGAAATTGAGTCCTCACCTGTAATGGATGACATCCTATATATTCAAGGACTGGTAAGGTCTCTGTTTAATCTTGGGTTTATCCATCTTAAGCCCTGATTAAGCACAGATCACTTGACCCCTCCCCCACCCCACCCCCCAGCAGAGCTCCAACTCCCAGTGCAGGAAGCTCTCCCTGCTCTGAAAGGATCAAGATTTGGGTCTTTGCTTAGCACAGACTGTCAGATGGGATAGCTTAGAATCCAGCCATAGTTAAACAGAGAGAAACTAGGGTACTGAGGCCTGAGCACTCCATATTTTCTACTACGTCCTGCCACATGTTGGCAAGAGTGTGAGGAGCCCTGCCTATGAGCACACCCTGTTTCCTCTGAACTTGTAACAACTGCTTTATTTTTACAATCTCCCTTCCTACTCTCTTTGCCCCTTGTTTCTTCTGCTCCTAGTTGAGTAAGTGCAGCCAGAGAAAGGATGCTAATGTGATTTTTCTTAACTAAAGGTGGTTTTGATCAAGTGGGCTTCAAATTACAAAATGAAATTTGTCTTATTTTACTTTTAAATTCTATGGCTTATGAAGAAGCATAACCAAATAGTATGCATATTGTTCAACAGTGGCCACTTTTGCTAAATTGTAATTTCTCAAGAAATCATGTGACTATATAAACTCATCATTATGAGTAAAATTTTCTAAGATCCATCTGTGATTTGAAATGCAAACAGGCCTATATTATTGTCATTTGCTCCAAAAACCATTTTTCTAAATCCTCTGGATTCATAAAATTTCTTGCAAGGCAGGACTATCATGGAAAAATGGCAAACATAAGTAGGATTTGGGAATACAAGGTAGGGATACTTTTTAAGTTGTAAGGTGGACAGTGATTAGTTTGGCCTTTTATCTGGTGTTTCATATTACCACCTGTTATAAGTGACTTTATTTTTCAGTTCATTTCCATCTTTTTGAACTTAACAATCTCAGAAAATTATCTAATGATTTTCTTCCATTTCTACTCAACAGTGATCCATTGATTTTGACTATACAGTAAATTAGTTGTTGCTTATGAAAGTTTCACAGTGCCAGTGAGTCACAAATGAGAGTAAATTCTCATTTACTCTCAGGAAAAGGAAGTGTGTAGTTTTCCTTCTCAGGGAACTAAGAATTACACTGCTTTATAGCCATTCTTTGAACCATATAACATATAAGATTTGACATGATTATTCTTAATTGACTTGGGTTAGTCGGACATTTCTAGAATTTGGTTCTGCCTTCAGATTTAATTATTATGGGCTTTAAGAAGTGAGCAAATTAAATTTTTCTGGTGCTGTTATATATCACTTTTTAGTGATATAATACTGTATAGAGAATATAGAGTTACATCCTTGGTGAATTCAAAGGTATTGGCAGTAAGGGTCTATCTGACCCAACCCCTTTTATTTAATTTCAAATTCTCTATTCTTTATCTTTCCCCTTTCTTCTCAGAATCTCTCTTACCATCAAAGCAGAAATTTTAGAATTCATTCATTGATTTATTCAGTAAATTTTCACTGAAGCCTTATATGCCAAGATAAACATTGGGAATGCAGTGGTGTGTACCATAGACCTTGCCCTAGAATTTATCATCTAGTACAGGGATTGGGAGGCCAAATCCAGCCCGCCATCTGTCTTTGTATATGAAGTTTTTTCCTTCCCCTAGAACTGGGAATTGAACCCATGGCCTTCAACATGCTAGGCAAGCACTCTACCACTGAGCTACATTTCCATCCTGTATATGAAGTCTTATTGAAGTTTATATTGTCTCTGGCTGCTTGCACACTACAATAACAGACTTGAATAATTGCAACAGAGACCAAAAACAATTTTGGTCTGCAAAGCCAAAATGTTCACTACTTGACCCTTTGCATAAAAAGTTAGCCGATCCCTGCCTTCTTTGGTAATGATGGAGGTATTATATAAATGCAGGAAAGACAGTAAATGAAACAGGTATATAGTGTGAGGTCAATGTCAAGTTCAGATTTGGGGGTTTCAAATTTAGGTCCCAGAGACATATAAATAGAAATGTTAAGGAAGCAGTAGACTATAAGGTCTAGAGATCAGGACTATTATGTGGGCTGGGAAAATGGATGTAGGAATCATCAGAATAAATCTGGTCACTAAGCTTAGAAGAGAATGAGGTAACCTGGAATGAGAATGGCATGGCAAATGGACTTCTCACAGAATCCTAAAGAAAACCAATAGTTTAATATTGGACAACGAACCATTAAGTTAAAGAAAAATCAGAACAACTTTTAGAAGAAGATAAGCGGAAGTTTGAATCCATTAAAACTTCTATTATTGAAGTGGGTGAATTTGGGAAATATTTAAATAAGCACAGGCCAGCCTAGATAATAGCATGTATTTCACAACTGGATAGGTTGGTTTCATGTATCATCATAGTCCATATTCTTCTAATGTATAGTTTTCTTCCTGTAAACCATTAGGTAATTTAAGTGGATGCCCAGACAAATTAAATCACAGTGTCTGAAGGGAGAACACAGGCATCAGTATATATTTTAAATCCACTGAGGTGATGTTAATGCTGGGAAATACTGTTTGGGGAGAAGAATGGTTCTGGCTTAATAAGTTAACAAAATCTCTCAGGATTTCTGACTGAAAGAACTACATAGATGAAGAGGGTCCAAACAGAAAAGAGCGGTGCCCCCTGATGAATATCCTTATAAGCAGAACCTGTTTTTACCTCTGCCACTCCTGGAATGGGGCAAACTAGGGATTTGGGGTGGTTTAAAAGACTTGGTTACAGTTATTAGAGTTTTTCCCATAGTTCTGAATTCAGCTAAACTCTCACTGAATAGAAAACACTGAACTGGCCTGTTGAGTACATATCCTCACCTTGTCCCTCTGCCATTTGGGGTATGAAGCCAGCTGATGGATGAAATCCCTCTAATACCTTTGCCATCGTATGGCTGTATTACTTACTAAAAATTATATTTATCATATACCAGATGCCTGTGAAAATTATTACTATATAACATGACCTATTAAGTATCTGTTTTAATCAAAGATCCTAGAAACTCATTGCTCTAATCCTTAACAGTATTAACCCTTAACAATATTGACATTAGTAAGAGATCTTTGTTAGTTAAGTTTATAGAGAGATGATTTTTTTAAAGTGTCCATTCATTTATTTTGGAATAGTATGGTGAGGAAATAGTCTATTTCTTGGTAGTTCCATTCTATCCTGAGAAAGATCTTGTAATATGAAGACCTAACAAAATGGCCTGTTTACATTTCACATTTTAAACTGTTTTTATTGCCGCCTCAGTCTTTCTTTAAACATGAAAATTTGTATCATAAACTCTACTGTGGTACTTTGCCTTCATGTACTCATTGTATATCCTCCTCCTTTTGTATAGGAAGACAGAGATGTCAATAACCCCATGCCCAACCGAGGAGGCAATGGATTAGCTCCTGGGGATGACAGATTCAAACCTGTGGTACCATGGCCTCATGTTGAAGGAGTAGAAGTGGACTTAGAGTCTATTAGAAGAAAAAACAAGGCCAAAAATGAACAGGAGCACCATGCTGGAGGAGATTCCCAAAAAGACATAATACAGAGGCAGTATCTCACATTTAAGCCTCAGACATTCACCTATCGTGATCCTGTGCTACGCCCCGGGATCCTTGGTAACTTTGAACCCAAAGAACCTGAGCCTCATGGAGTGGTTGGTGGCCCTGGAGAACAAGCCAAGCCATTGGTTTTGGGACCAGAATTCAAACATGCAGTTCAAGCCAGCATTAAAGAGTTTGGATTTAACATGGTGGCAAGTGACATGATCTCACTGGACCGCAGCGTCAATGACTTACGTCAAGAAGAGTAAGCACACATCCTCTTCTTTCTAAAATTGGGGCAACTATTGCTTTGCTAGATATTGAGATTGTTAGGGATGGAGAAAATATTTATGCCTTTATTTCAATGAAATAAGGGGACCTTTGGTGAGCAAAATGACCTGAAAGATGAGGGCCTCCATTTTTGTCTTCATATTGAAGGTACAGTGTATAAAATGCTGGAGTCTTCTATATCAGTGCTACCAAAACAAAACATGGTCCCCAGACTGACAGCAATCTATGATTTTTGTTTGTTTCCTGCCCACAGTGAGAAAATGAGCTTATACCAGGATGAACATAAACTATACCATTAAATACTTTGTTTAGTTCACCTGACAATTTTTTGATACAAAACTTCTTCCACATGTTGATTTTCATTCTGGAGCAAGCACGTTCCTTATCTTTTTGTAGAACAAGAGTACATACCAATACTGCTCTGGGTATCTCATATTATTAGGTAGATTTATATTTCCTTTATTTTTTTTCCTTAGTACTGAAACAAGAAATTGAAGCATTTAAATATATACAAAGAAGGCATACTCAGATAAAACTGTGGCCTAAACTTTTTTTTTATGTGATATATAAGTTAAATGAAGGGTTTCCAGCTCTTAAGTTGTAACAGTGATTATTGAATGAACTCAAAACTTTTCTCTTTCAGTTTATTCAATAACTATTTCTACTAGTGTGGTATCTAAATAACTTTTAATGATGTGTATGCAAATTTATTCACTACTGGTAGAAAACTTTCAAAGTATATTCTCAAAATGATGTATTGTTAGCATAGTCTTCATGTGAAAAGGTTAACACAGCAGGTGCACAGACACCCCCCAATATCCACCCACAAACACACACACACACACACACACACACACGGTTGCACCAGCATCTTTATAACCACTAAGTAAAATTCCATACCTAATGTAATACCACTCAATAGATGTCAGACACTCATACACATATTGGTAAGAATGAGAAGAGATGAATGAAATATGCATAGAAAGTAGGAGTGGATAGCACCATGACAGTAGGAAATATAACTTATACAGAGAAGAATTAGCATCACATGGGACTGTGAAGAAAATCTTGGACCAATTTATTCCTAGTAGAGACTTACCTTGTCATAGGGTTGCTAGATTAACCCATAAAAATACAAAATGCACAATTAAATTTGAATTTCAGATAGATAGTAAACTGTATTTGGACATACTAAAAAAATTTTTTTTTGTTTATGTGAAATCCAAATAAATAGAGTGTCTTCTGTTTGATATGGGAGTGTTTCTAGTCAGGAGGTGAGGGTGATTGTTGCAGAGTTAGAACTTTTCAGAGAGTACCTCTTAGAACCCATGAAAAGATCTGCTGTCTCAACCTACAGGGTGTCCCAGTTATGTTAAATATAGCACTCAGTCATATACTTCATATGCACAGAGTACTCTTTACTCTTTTAAAGAGGGACTTTGAGAACTTGTGGCATTCTCATACTATATGGAAGGAGAAAGGGAAGGGAGGGGAATAAAAAGAAACAGTCTATCATTTATTGGCTTCCTACTTCATGCCAGGACTTATAAGTTATTGAATTCTTACAACTAAACTATGAGAGAGTTCTTACCTGTATATGTAAAGTCTGAGGCTCAGAATGATCACTTCTTTATATATACCCAGCAAAGTGGCAAAGCTGTGATTCACCCTGAGATGGCTTGGTCTGAAAACCCCTTCTCTTTTCACCACATCACCCTTAAGGTATATCTCTTTCTAGATAGTGAACATAAGAGTAGATGTTACATTCAGAGGGTGAACTTGGCAGTGTGCAAATGGAGATTTTAGCACATGAACTAATTATAAAAATATATGTAATTTCAAAAACTAGTATAAATACAGATAGCTTTTTAATCTCAGAAATGTGCTAAGAAAATCAAATTATGTACAAGACTTAGAGTTGTGCACAGGATTTAGAGCATCCTCCATGCTTCCTTCTCTGTTACCTCTTACATCCAGTCTATCTGCAAGGCCTCTGGTTTCTACCACCAAAACATAGCTCAGATCACTTCTGAGGTTCATTTCCTTCATCTCCGTTGCTACCACCCATGTCCACGTGACCATCATCTCTCTTGGAATCCTGCAAAAGCCTATTTACTGGTCTCTATACTATTATTCTTACTTACTGCCTATTATTTATACAGAAAACAGGGTGGTCTTTTAGAACCCAAAGATGGTCTGTTGAAAACCATTCTGTGCTTTCCATTGCACTTAAAATAAGAAACAAGCTCCCACCCTGCAGCAGCCTATATGCTGTGACCCTATAGGCATGATCTGCCTTGTGGACCTCCTTTTGCCACCATACAACTCACCCATAGCACCCCAGCTATGTTGACCTGTCCCAGAGTCTTTGCATATGCTTTTCTCCCTCTTCCACAAACGCTTTTGCTCTTCATCTGCTGCCAGCCCTTTCCCATCCTTTAGATTTCAGTTGGACTTTGCTAACCATGTTGTTTAATTTAGTAGTGCCCCACTTAATTCTCTTTTACTACTCCCTGACCATTTTGTTCATAGTATTTACCAAATTTTATACTTACAGGCTGGGATTATGGCTCAGTGGTAGAGCACGTGCCTAGCACACATGAGACACTGGGTTCAATCCTCAGCACCACATACAAAAATAAATAAAATAAAGGTATAAAAAATTATTATTTAAAAAAAATTTTTTATACTTACCTAGTTGTTTATTGACTCATCTTTCTTACTAGGTGATAAACTCCTAAGATCAAACACTATGTCTAGGGCTGGGGTTGTAGCTCAATGATAAAGCATTTGCCTAGCATGTGTGAGACCCTGGGTTCAACCCCCAGTAACACACACATTCACAAGACAATGTCTCTTTTCTTCACTGGCTACTCCCAGTAACTAAAATATAGGAACTCAGTAGTACCAACTAAATATCTCTTTGAGAGAATGAATGAATAAGTGAGTGAGTGAGTGAGTGAATGAATTAAGGGAGTAGGCCAACATTCAGCCCTTGACCCCAACACCAGATGTGAGATCTTCAACCTGTTTATCCTTTCTAACCTCTAATTTAAAATGATGTTAGCAATAACAATCTCAGGATTTACATTAGAACTAAATAACAATAGATTAAAACTCTTATTATAGACATGTTGTTTAGAAACTTAAGTATTATTAGCTCCTCTACTGCTGTGGCACTTTTCTTAGTACTTTCTTGTCAACATTGGAATGTTTTCAGTTATTATTCAACTTTGATATTCTTTATTGCTTTTTGAAAGGCACAAATATCACACATGTCTTAGCTATGTCATCTTGCTTCTACTTGTAGCTTCTATGATGGCAAAGCCTTCATTTGTCTCTTGAAAATTTTAGACACACTAATTGCCATTCTGACTCCCATCGGAGTCCTCCTAGCTCCCCTACAGTCTCTTTCCTATCTCCTCCTTTCCCTTTTCTCTTTGCCCCTTTGCTCCTTTTCTCCCCTCTCCTTTCCTTTCCTCCTCCATATTTCTGCCTTTTTCTCCCTCCCGTTCTTCTCTCTTGCATCACATAGTCCATTGTTTCCCATGTGCTTTCCTTTGCACATCTACAACAGGACCTAGAAATAGGATGTTTTGTGTTTTTATGTGTCATTTTATATTTTGTCTCCAATCAAACAAAATGACTCAAGACTACCTTAGCAAATACTCTTATGCCTTTATTTGAAACTATACTAGTGATAAACTCCTCTCTTTTTAAAAATATTTCAAGGGCTGGGGTTGTAGCTTGGTTGTAGAGTATTTGCTTGGTGTGCATGAGGCCCTGGGTTCCATCCCCAACACCACAAAAATAAATGAAGAAGGAAAGAAAAATAATTTTAAAAGTTAAAGAACGAACAAGGCTCAGAGAAAATGCCCCTTTATTGAGGAACAGCTCTGCATATTTATAGAGCCGGGGGTGGTTTGACAGTTATGACAGTTTAATGGTTGAAAGGTTTGACAGTTGGCATGGGGTGCTTTTTGATTGGTGGATAAGGATCATGTGAGCCAGCAGGGCTAGTCTGATTGGATAAGGATCATGTGAGCCAGCAGGGCTCACCATTGGACAGCTCTTCTCAGGGGATGGGGAAGTTATTAGTCTTTGGAGCCAGGGCAACTCCCAACAAAAAGCATTCAAGTGTAGCAACCCCCAGAAATAATTTTTAAATCGAATCCACATTACATTCTAAGCTGGATTCTTTTTTTTCCCCACATTTTTAAAATTTGTTCTTTTTAGTTATACATGACAGGAGAATGTATTTTGACATATTATACATACATGGAGTATAACTTCCTGTTCTTGTGGTCGTGTATTCATATTTGAACATAGAAAAGTTATGTTCGATTCATTCTAATGTCTTTCCCATTCCTATCCCTCTTCTTACTCCCCACCCCCACCTTACCAATCCAGAGAACCTCCACACACACACCCTGCCTATTGGGAGTGAGTGACCACATATCAGAAAGAACATTCAGTGTTTGGTTTTTTGGGATTACCTTTCTTCACTTAGCATGATAGTCTCCATTTCCATCTATTTACTGGCAAATGCCATAATTTCATTCTTCTTTTGGCTGAGTATTATTCCATTGTGTATGTGTACCACATTTTCTTTATTCATTCATCTGTTGAAGGGCACCTAGGTTGGTTCCATAGCATACCTATTGTTAATTGAGCTGCTGTGAACATTTGATGTGTCCGTGTCACTATAGTATGCTGATTTTAAGTCTTTTGAGTATATGCCAAGGAGTGGGGTAACTGGGTCAAACGGTGATTCCATTCTAGGTTTTCTGAGGAGTCTCCATACTGCTTTCCAGAGTGGTTGCACCAATTTGCAATCTCACCAACAATGTTTGAATGGACCTTTTCCCCCCACATACTTGCCAGCATTTGTTGTTTTACTTGTATTCTTTTTTTTTTATTGGTTGTTCAAAACATTACAAAGCTCATGACATATCATCTTTCATACATTTGACTCAAGTAGGTTATGAACTCTCATTTTTACCCCAAATACAAATTGCAGAATCACATCGGTTACACATTCACATTTTTCCATAATGGCATATTAGTGACTGTTGTATTCTGCTACCTTTCCTATCCCCTACTATCCCCCCTCCGCTCCCCTCCCATCTTCCCTCTCTACCTCATCTGCTGTTGTTCAATTCTCTCCCTTGTTTCCCCCCCCCCTTTCCCCTCACAACCTCTTATATGTAATTTTGTGTAACATTGAGGGTCTCCTACCATTTCCATATGATTTCCCTTCTCTCTCCCTTTCTCTCCCCCCACTCGTTTCTGTTTAATGTTAATCTTTTCCTCATGCTCTTCCTCCCTGTTCTGTTCTTAGTTGCTCTCTTTATATCAAGGAAGACATTTGGCATTTGTTTTTGAAGGATTGGCTAGCTTCACTTAGCATAATCTGCTCTAATGCCATCCATTTCCCTGCAAATTCCATGATTTTGTCATTTTTTAGTGCTGCGTAATACTCCATTGTGTATAAATGCCACATTTTTTTTATCCATTTATCTATTGAAGGGCATCTAGGTTGGTTCCAGAGTCTAGCTATTGTGAATTGTGCTGCTATGATCATTGATGTGGCAGTATCCCTATAGTACGGTCTTTTAAGATCCTCAGGGAATAGTCCGAGAAGGGCGATAGCTGGGTCAAATGGTGGTTCCATTCCCAGCTTTCCCAGGAATCTCCATACTGCTTTCCAAATTGGCCTCACCAATTTGCAGTCCCATCAGCAATGTACAAGTGTACCCTTTTCCCCACATCCTCGCCAGCCCTTATTGTTGTTTGACTTCATAATGGCTGCCAATCTTACTGGAGTAAGATGGTATCTTAGGGTGACCTTGATTTGCATTTCTCTGACTGCTAGAGATGGTGAGCATTTTTTCATGTACTTGTTGATTGATTGTATGTCCTCCTCTGAGAAGTTTCTGTTCAGGTCCTTGGCCCATTTGTTGATTGGGTTATTTGTTATCTTATTCTTTAATTTTTTGAGTTCTTTGTATATTCTGGATATTAGGGCTCTATGTGAAGTGTGAGGGGTAAAAATTTGTTGCCAGGATGTAGGCTCTCTATTTACCTCTCTTATTGTTTCTCTTGCTGAGGAAAAACTTTTTAGTTTAAGTAAGTCCCATTTGTTGATTCTTGTTATTAACTCTTGTGCTATGGGCGTCCTATTAAGGAATTTGGAGCCCGACCCCACAGTATGTAGATCGTAGCCAACTTTTTCTTTTATCAGATGCAGTGTCTCTGATTTGATATCTAGCTCCTTGATCCATTTTGAGTTAACTTTTGTGCATGGCGAGAGAAAGGGATTCAGTTTCATTTTGTTGCATATGGATTTCCAGTTTTCCCAGCACCATTTGTTGAAGATGCTATCCTTCCTCCATTGCATGCTTTTAGCCCCTTTATCAAATATAAGAAAGTTGTAATTTTATGGATTGGTCTCTGTGTCCTCTATTCTGTACCATTGGTCCACCTGCCTGTTTTGGTACCAGTACCATGCTATTTTTGTTACTATTGCTCTGTAGTACAGTTTGAAATCTGGTATCGCTATACCTCCAGATTCACACTTCCTGTTTAGAATTGCTTTTGCTATTCTGGGTCTTTTGTTTTTCCATATGAATTTCATGATTGCTTTATCTATTTCTACAAGAAATGCCATTGGGATTTTGATTGGCATCGCATTAAACCTGTAGAGAACGTTGGGTAATATCGCCATTTTGATGATGTTAGTTCTGCCTATCCATGAACAGGGTACATTTTTCCATCTTCTAAGATCTTCTTCTATCTCTCTCTTTAGGGTTCTGTAGTTTTCATTGTATAAATCTTTCACCTCTTTTGTTGATTCCCAAGTATCTTATTTTCTTTGAGGATATTGTAAATGGAGTGGTTTTCCTCATGTCCATTTTAGAAGTTTTGTTGTTGATATACAGGAATGCCTTTGATTTATGCGTGTTGATTTTATATCCTGCCACTTTGCTGAATTCATTTATTAACTCTAGCAGTTTCTTTGTAGACCCTTTTGGGTCTGTTAAATATATTATCATGTCATCTGCAAATAGTGATAATTTAAGTTCTTCTTTTCCTATTTTTATGCCTTTAATTTCTTTTGTCTGTCTAATTGCTCTGGCTAGTATTTCAAGAACTAAATTGAATAGAAGTGGTGAGAGAGGGCATCCCTGTCTTGTTCCAGATTTTAGAGGGAATGCCTTCAGTTTTTCTCCATTTAGGATGATGCTAGCCTGAGGTTTAGCATATATAGCTTTTACAGTGTTGAGGTAAGTTCCTGTTATCCCTAGTTTTTCTAGTGTTTTGAACATAAAGGGATGCTGTACTTTGTCGAATGCTTTTTCTGCATCTCTCGAGATGATCATATGGTTCTTATCTTTAAGTCTATTGATGTGGTGAATAGCATTTATTGATTTCCGTATATTGAACCATCCTTGCATCCCAGGAATGAATCCTACTTGATCATGGTGCACAATTTTTTTGATATGCTTTTGTATTCAATTCGCCAGGATTTTATTGAGAATTTTTGCATCCAAGTTCATTAGAGATATTGGTCTGTAGTTTTCTTTCTTTGAAGTGTCTTTGTCTGGTTTCGGGGTCAGGGTGATGTTGGCCTCATAGAATGAATTTAGAAGAGCTCCTTCTTTTTCTATTTCTTGAAATAGCTTGAAAAGTATTGGTATTAATTCTTCTTTGAAGGTTTTGTAAAACTCCGCTGTATACCCATCCGGTCCAGGGCTTTTCTTGGTTGGTAGTCTTTTGATGGCTTCTTCTATTTCTTCCTTTGTTATTGGTCTGTTTAAATTGTGTGTGTCTTCCTGACTCAATCTGGGCAGATTGTATGACTTAAGAAATTTATCGATATCTTCACTATCTTCTATTTTATTGGAATATAGGGTTTCAAAATACTTTCTAATTATCTTCTATATTTCTGTAGTGTCTGTTGTGATATTTCCTTTTTCATCCCATATGTTAGTAATTTGAGTTCTCTCTCTTCTTCTCTTCGTTAGCATGGCTAAGGGTCTGTCGATCTTATTTAGTTTTTCAAAGAACCAACTTTTAGTTTTATCAATTTTTTCAATGGTTTTTTTTGTTTCATTTTCGTTGATTTCTGCTCTGATTTTAATTATTTCTTGTCTTCTACTACATTTGCTGTTGTTTTGCTCTTCCTTTTCTAGGGTTTTGAGGTGTAGTGTGAGTTCATTTATTTGTTGGTTTTGTCTTTTTTTGAGGAAAGAACTCCAGGAAATGAATTTCCCTCTTAAAACTGTTTTCATTGTGTCCCATAGATTCCGGTATGTTGTGTCTGTATTGTCATTTATCTCTAAGAATTTTTTTTATCTCCTCCTTTATGTCTTCTGTAACCCATTGATCATTCAGTAACATATTGTTCATTTTCCATGTGATGTAGGATTTTTCCTTCCTTCTTTTATCATTGATTTCCAGTTTCATTCCATTATGATCAGATATGGTGCATGGTATTATCTCCACAGCTTTATATTTACTAAGAGTTGCCCTATGGCATAATATATGGTCTGTCTTTGAGTAGGATCCATGTGCTGCTGAGAAGAACATGTATCCACTTGATGATGGTTGATATATTCTATATATGTCGGTTAAGTCTAGGTTATTGATTGTGCTATTGAGTTCTATAGTTTCTTTATTCGGCTTTTGTCTAGAGGATCTGTCTAATGACGAGAGCGGTGTGTTGAAGTCACCCATAATTATTGTGTTGTGGTCTATTTGACTCTTGAACTTAAGGAGAGTTTGTTTTATGAATGTTGCAGCACCATTGTTTGGTGCATACAAATTGGTAATTGTTATGTCTTGTTGGTGGATGGTTCCTTTTAACAGTATATAGTGTCCTTCTTTATCCCTTTTGATTAACTTAGGTTTGAAGTTGATTTTATTCGATATGAGTATGGCCACTCCTGCTTGCTTCCGAGGGCCATGTGAGTGGTATGATTTTTCCCAACCTTTCACCTTCAGCCTGTGTATGTCTTTTCCTATCATATGAGTCTCCTGAAGGCAGCATATTGTTGGATTTGTTTTTTTGATCCAGGTTACTAGCCTATGTCTCTTGATTGGTGAATTTAGGCCATTAACATTTAAGGTTACAATTGAAATATGGTTTGTACTTCCAGTCATGTTTATTTATTTATTTATTTTAGTTTGGCTAGTTTTTACTCTTCGGTTATTTTCCTCCCCCTTTACTGAGATACCTCCCACTGTTAGTTTTGGGCGCTATTTTACAGTTCCTCTTCTTGTAGTATTTTGCTCAAAATGCTTTGCAGTGCTGGTTTTCTGGCTGCGAATTCTCTTAGCTTTTGTTTATCGTGAAATATTTTAATTTCATTGTCAAATCTGAAGCTTAATTTTGCTGGATACAGTATTCTTGGTTGGAATCCATTATTTTTCAGCGTTTGAAATACATTGTTCCAGGATCTTCTCGCTTTCAAAGTCTGTGATGAAAAATCAGTCGTTAACCTAATTGGTTTACCCCTGAATGTAATCTGCCTCCTTTCTCTTGTAGCTTTTAATATTCTCTCCTTGTTCTGTATGTTGGCTGTCTTCATAATTATATGTCTTGGAGTTGGTCTATTACGGTTTTGAATGTTTGGGGTCCTATAGGCTTCCAGGATTTGGCAATCCATTCCATCTTTCATCTCTGGGAAGTTTTCTAGAATTATTTCATTTAATAGGTTGTCCATTCCTTTGGTTTGAACCTCTATGCCTTCTTCTATCCCGATGACTGTCAAATTTGGTTTTTTTATGACATCCCATATCTCTTGAATATATTGCTCATGAGATTTAAGCATCTTTTCTGTGTTGACTATATTCTTTTCAAGTTGATAAACTTTGTCTTCATTATCTGATGTTCTGACTTCTACTTGATCTAGTCTATTTGTAATATTCTCGTTTGAGTTTTTAATTTGGTTTATAGTTTCCTGCATTTCTAGGATTACTGTTTGATTTTTTTTTTAAGATCTCTATCTCCTGGTAAAGCTCGTTCTTTGCCATTTGAATTTGTTTGTTTAATTCGTTTTCAAAATATACTTTCATTGCTTGCACTTGCTGTCTCATGTCTTCTCTAATATTCCTTTCCATCTGAGTTAGGTATGCCTTGAGTTCTTTCCCTATCCATGTTTCTGATGCTTCTAGGTCCTCCTGTAGATTTAAGTTGTCCTGCATTGTTTGTAATCCTTTTTTCCCTTGTTTTTTCATGTTGTTTACGTTACTTTCCAGCTCTGTTTGATTGCTGTGTTTCTGCTCTCTCCTATAAATTTGTTTTGGTTTTGTATATCTCTGTTGTCTCTCCTTTGTGGTGGTAGACTATGCCTGCTAAAGTGGATTCCGCTGGGAAGGAGTTCCGACGGCCCAACTCCCGTGACATCACCTTTCTGCTATGGCGGTCCCCAGGCTCCTTGCCGGGGTGTCCGAAGGGAGGGGTGGGACTGGTCTGTCTCTGGTTGGTTTCAGCTCCCGGTTAGCTACTTCATGAAGGCCTGGCTATAGACCTCTTCCTAGAGTCTGCGCCATACCTGCTGAGCCACACCTCGGGGTCGCCGGTGTGCGGGCGGTCTCCAGCCGCTCAGTCACGGGGGCCGCGAGCGGTTGCCTGCCGGCGGGCGGTCTCTAGCCGCCCAGTCGTGCGGGTAGCAGGCGTGTGGTCGCCGGCGGGCGGGCGGGCGGTCTCTAGCTGTGCAGTTGTGTGGGTGGTCGCCGGCCGGCAGGCGGTCTCCAGCCACCCAGTTGTGCAGGCAGTGGGCCTACTTGTATTCTTAATAATTGCCATTCTGACCGGAGAGAGTTAAAATCTCTGTTAGTTTTAATTTGCACTTTTCTAATTTTAAGCTGGATTGTTTCTCACACTTTTTTAAAAAATCACATTTTTAAAAAAATGGGTTTCATTCCTCTATGAACACATAAAAAGTTCATTGTAAGCTGGCTATGATTCATACCTATAATTTCTGCTATTCGAGAGGCTAATGTAGGAGGATTCCAAGTTCAAGGCCAGCCTGGGCAACAGAGTAAGACTGTCTCAAAAAGAAGAGAAAAGAAGTGCAATGCAGAGTATAACAATTTTTTAAGAAAAGTTATTCATAAGCCTAAATGTGGACAATCTTAAAATTTTTCTCTAAAATAAAAAGGAACAAGTTTTATATATTATCTAATGTGCAAATTGCACCATTCTGCTTTACTGACAATATATTGAAAACATACCATACTTTCATATCTCCCACAGCTTCCCTTGTCCCTCATGGACAATGTGCTATGGAGCCTATCAGAGACTGGCTTGTTTTTGTTGACTTTCTGCAACATTAGAGTATAGGTCTTAACAGCCTGGTTCTCTTGCTTCTATTAGTCACGTAAATGGGCCACCTGCAACACTTAGCAACCAAGCTTTGGACTGTTGGTCCAGCTGTGACATCTGACACTGTGGTTAACTTGTTTGTTCTTGTGGCTGTTCCATATTCTTTTAGGATGAATGTGTTCTCCCCTCGGAAGCAGGTGAGAACTGCCTAGCTGCCAGCATGACTCACACTTAGTATATGATAGCTTTGAATTACATTCACTGGCTGAGTAATTTACTGGTTGTTGATTGCTTGTGAAAAGGATGAGTAACAGAATTTTGAGTGAAATGGAGCCTACTTCTTTATTAAAGACTTGAGTGAAGAATGACTTCATCTGTTTTCATTACTTTTTTTCGATTAAAAAAATATGATTTTCTTTACAGTTTGCCAGGCATTAACTGAGTATCTCCAAAACGTAAGGTACCATGCTAGGAAACACAACTAATAGAAAACATAGTCCCTGCCTTCAAGAGGCTCACCATCTGTACCCAGGGAGAAAGGAAAGAATGACATAATATGGGGCAGAATAGAAGAGCTAAAGCAAAGTGTTAGCAAAATGATTGGGTTCAAAGAGTCACTCTTGGTCACTTCAGGGGAGTCAGAGAATGGTTCACAGAGGGGATACAAGGTAAGACGTCTGAAGGATGAGTGGAGTGTTCCCAGGAAGATGGAATAAGGGCATAAGACATGAACAAGTGGTGTGGTTTACTTGAATCAGAAAGTATATAGAAAAACAGAGCTGGTTGGGTGACTAGGGCATTGGAAGGCCATGATGCCATTTACAAAGTCAATACTGAATTTAATATTCAGGCCCACTGAAGGTTGATAAAGAGAACTTCAGGACTGTTGGACTGGTAGAATGGATTAGAGGGTGGAGACCTGTTAGAGGTTAGTGGTATTGGAGTAGTAACTTCAGTGGAGATTATAGAACCAAAAGAGCTCGATGTAAGAGAAGAAAGAGTTTGAATCAGTAGGCCTTGGCAGGTGATCAAGTAGAGAAAAAAATCAAAGGTAAATGCAAGGTTTTGAAGCCCAGTAATACAAAGAAGAATCATGCCATTAACAGAAACAGAGTGGTTGGAATAAAACAACCATTCTGCTGAAGACTCATTTACCTAACTAAAGTAGTCTGTCGCTGGCTTTGGGTGACTTCATGCAGAGCCAGGCAGGGTGAAAAGGCTGTCTGGGAAGAGGTGAAAATTTGTATTTGTGGATGTTAAATTTTCTTCTATTAAAACTTGAGATTTTATATCTATTTTGTGAACTGCTAATGGAAATACATGAAAATAATTCTTATCCTCTTTCTGCCCCCAAAGGCATATAACCAGAGAGATATAATCCAAGCTGCTTTGTTCCAAATAAATGAATGAAATATTTTGACATGTTGAGCAAATGTGCTGCTTCTGATATTTAACCTTTCCTCCCACTTAACACACCTTTTGCATTTTGGTTTTATAGAAAGCTATCTTAGTTGCATTTGCAAAGTGAAATAATAGATGTAAAAGTGCTTTGAGGGCTAGGGTTGTGGCTCAGTGGTAGAGTGCTTGCCTAGCACACATGAGGCACTGGATTCGATCCCCAGCACCACATTAAAAAAAACTACATAAAGAAAATTAAGGTATTATGTCCATCTAGAACTAAAAATATTTTTCTAAAAAAAGTGCCTTGAAAATTCTAAGAGCTATGCAAATGTTAATATAATTAATTGTTAATAATTAATTATAATTAATTGTTAATTGTGCAAAATAGAGGGTTTTTAAAAATAATTTACATTTGTACACATAACTTATAAGACAGATAATTCTCTTCCTACATGATTCCAAAGTAAATATTGATTTTTATACTTCAATTTTATTTAAGTGGAATATGGTTGTGAGCTTTTCTCATTATCCATGTTAAAAGTTCTCTTTGATGCCTATTATATTTAAAATATAGTATTATAATTTATGAAATGGTTGCTATTTTTAAAATGTCAATTAGCTGAAATGCTGTCATTTTCCTTTTAGTTTCAGTCTCTAAATAACATGACCTGTTGGTTTCAGAGATTACTAAAATCTTAGAGCCTTTCATAAGAAATTGAAACAAATAAATAAAATGACATATAAATCATACATACATATAAATGTGGATCTCATATTATATATATTTCAGTACTTTATTCCAGTTCTTTGATCAGAATGTATAGTGGGTCTACGTGAACACCAAAATTACATTGACAACAGTTTTTAACACACAACTCTTTTCTCTCATACATTGCCCAAATGGGTCTCATTTTCCAACTATATTTGGCAACCTTAGATCTAATATACAACAGGCACATTTGAAAATGGTTTCAGTTTTAACAACTCAGGAGACTGAAGCAGGAGTATTGCAAGTTTGAGACTAGCATCAGCAACTTAAGGAAACCTATCTCAATAAAAATTAAAAATAAATAAATAAAATAAGGGCTGGGAGTGTAGCTCAGTGGTAAAGCACTCCTGGGTTCAATATCCAATACCTTAAAAAAAGAGAAAGGTTTCAGATTACCTACAATGGACATGTTGCTTCTTTGAGTCCAAAAGGTGCTTTCTAATGGCCCTGAAAAGTTTTAACTCTTGGAAAGTTCTTAATGAGTTTAGGGGCTTTTGAGATTAACTTTAAAAATAACTTAAGTTCTGATGCCTAGTTTCTTTTACTTTTCTTTATAAACATACACATACCAAGATAGACAAACAGACACACACACACACACACACACACACACACACACTGCACTTTGGAATTTTCTCCATTATGATGGCAGAACTGATTTATGTTTAAGATTCTGGCTAACAATAGATGTATTTAAGGAAACAAATTATTATAGAGATCATGTTGTAATTTATGTCACCCCTATGTTCCATAGCAGTTTAGAGGAGTACTGCATTCATAGAATGAGGCCACAAAAACTAGAAATTATAACAGTTGGTTGCTCTGAGCTGCCATCAACATCAGTGATCTCCATCTCTGCCTCCATCTCTGCTCCTCCTTCCCCTTGATACCTTTCCAGGATGACTAACTTCCTTCAGTGGAGATGTCTGTCCTACTGCCCAGACCTCATGTAGTCAATGAGGTCTTCCTACTATGGTCATTATCCAGGTTTCTCTAAGAGGAGACTTAGCTTCATTTCCTCTCCCTCATCCCTCATCCCCCAACCCTTGCCACCAGAGTTATAAGTCACCAAGTCTACCTGATTAAAAAAAAAAAAAAAGATCTACTCCCATTGCATGTATTGTTTTCTCACAGCCCTCTACCCTCAACCAGCAGTTCAGAATAAGTTCCCTAGAAGTTAGTTAGAAAAATATTTATAATGAATTCACTGGATACCCTATGCTATCCATTCCCATGACAGACTAAGAAAACTTCAATTCTTTCCTTTTAGAGTGAGAGTCCTACCCACCAGGAGCACTTACATGGGCATTGAGTAATGTTGTTTATGACCTTTTGTCCAGTAGCAGGAGGTAACAATCAAACACTCATCCACTGTGAAAAGGTCATCAATTCCTCACAAGAGAGCCTCTGCCAATAGACCTAAATATGTTGAGTGCAGGGTGGATGTCAGAGCAGGTACCTTCCCTTAGTGACTTGACTTGGCCCCCTCTGGGAATTTAACAGTTCAAACTCTGAAGTGCAGAACCCTTAGATGCTGCCTGTTCACTGGTCTGTGCTGCTTTAATGCGTATTGGCTCCTGTGTGTTTGGTAATGAGAAAATGCAGTCAGTTCTCTGTGGAAGTCCCAAGGGATTTGTAGATTTCCTCCTATGTGTTAATGTTTCTAGGTGGTGGGGGCCGGGGCATGGAGAGAATGAGGAGGGGGTGAGAATTGGAGTTTCTCGGAAAGGTATAGCCATAACAATCTATCTACGAAGACCTTAGGAAAAAGGTGTCAATCCAGTGTTTAGTGGCTTCGGAACCCACTGTACTTGCCACTGTTTAGCTTTCTGGGGAAACTGCTAGTGCATCCAAATAAGGCGAGAAGGAAATTAGTAAATCCAAAGCTATCCTTGGATCATACTTTTAATTTCGTATTAGAAAGCAAATGTCTCCAAAACTCCACCAAAAAGAAAACACAAGCCCCTGGATTTCAGGGCTACAGAGGATGGACCATAATACAAAGTACAAATGTCTGTGGTGATTTCAGCTGTCCCGATTCTGTTTTCCTTAGGGCTCTGGTTCTCAAAATTCCCTGATTTTTGAGTGTTGTGGTTTTTAACCCTTATCTTCCTTTAAGTCTTGTTTCTTTTCCTTTCCTTCTTTCGTTTTTTTTTAGTTTATATTCACAAAACAAAAAGCCTATCAGGAAAATATACATGACATTATAGCACCTACAGGTCCATCAAAATCAAACTCTGGCCAGGCTCACAGTGGCACATGCCTGTAATCCCAGTGGCTCTGGAGGCTAAGGCAGTAAGATCATGAGTTCAAAGCCAGCCTCAGCAAAAAGCAAGGCACTAAGCAACTCAGTGAGACCCTGTCTCTAAATAAAAAACAAAAAAGGGAAGGGCTGGGGATGTGGCCAGAGTGCCCCTAGGTTCAATCCCCCGGTACCAAAAAAAAAAAAAAAAGCCTCTGGGCCGAGGATCATGGTATGACAATACAACCATAAGGAAGCAGAAGGGGAGATGTTATCCATGCTTAAGATTAATAATTGATGTGAAAGTGATTAGCTGTTAAACATAAGCCAACATTGGAGGAAAAGGGAGATGCCCTACCTTTCCATTTATTCTAAAAGCACAGTAACCATTCTGAAAAATAAACTATTCTCAGTGAGCTAGTACTAACTTTGGGTCCTGCACTGGAGAGGAACTTAGACTAGTTTAGAGCCAGCACTCACTATTGCCACAGCAGGGTGTAAAAACACGAAATGACAACTTGGTTTCTTTCACGTTGTACATGTGGATCTTCCTGGGACATCTGATAAAAATGAGCAATGTTGAAGAGAAGACAGTCATTGAAACTTGTTGAATCAGGTCAGAGCTGATTAGGGGAGGCTTTCTTTCTCTCAGACTGAGCTTCAAGCTGACATCCACTCCTTATAGTCCATGGGGGGTAATTTGTGACAGCTCCCCAATGGGAAAGGCAGGTTATTGCAAAGAGCTAGGAAGCAAGATCATGAGCACCATTTTTTTTTTCTTCAGCAAGGATTGTGTGTAGAGTAATAACATGTATAATAAGTGTACCATTTAAAAAATTTGTTTTTTTAGTTGTAGATGGACACAATACCTTTATTTTATTTATTTTTATGTGGTGTTGGGATCGATCCCAATGCCTCACACATGCTAGGCAAGCACTCTACCACTGAGCCACAACCCCAGCCCCCCCCACCCCACTTCTTGAATGCACTTACAAGAAAGTTAATTATCTTTACTCATTGTAAGCTAAATATGTAAATGATGTACTTGGTATATCAATAGAATTGCTGTTTCATCATTCTTGGGATATATAAGGTGACTATGCTAAACAAGTAGAAAGGACTTAGCACCAAAGTCAAGTTAATTACATGAGTTAAAATTATGTAAATAACATTCAGTAATACCTTTTAATGTATCACTGGGTCCATAGCTTTGCTTTTCTCTTCACTGAATCCTGGGGGAGATTCCATGCTCTACAATGTAGCTAATGCATAGGAGGAAAATCACATTCTTAATAACCTAGTAACTTTTTTTTAGAATGAGCAACACCATTTTAATCAAATGAAAAGTATCTATGTGTTCTCCAGAATAGAAAGTCCCAGTGAGCAAATCAAAAACAGAATAAAAGGCTCTGGGGAAAGATTTGAGAATCTCAACTATACATTCTTAAGACCCTGGAGATGTACAACTGTCACTTTAAAGGAAAGAGTTGTAAACTTTTCAATAAAAACAGAATGTGAACTACCACTGTGCTGCACCTTACTGTGAGACAGGAGCTGCCTCCAGAGCCCAGTTAGGCTGAACAGCAGGCCTGCTGACCTGGGTCCACATCCAAGGGAGATTCTTAATACTGATTTGTTCTCTGAAAAAGAGGGAATAAGGAGTGGTATTGAAGTAAGAAAATAAAACTCTCTCCTAAAAGCTCTAGGCAAAATCTGTAAACCACAACTACTTAGGAAAATGACATTGGGTAGTCATATTTACTTAATTTTTTTTTTTTGAGATTGAGTCTTACTGTGTTGCCTAGCTGGCCCCAGACTTGGGATCTTCTACCTCAGCCTCTTGGGTAGCTGGGATTATAAGTGTGCACCACCATACCTGGCTTAAGTATTCTTACTTAAATCAGCTATAAAGAAGAATCTATTTATAAGCAGACAGGAAACAACCTAGACTCAAATGGGGCTGGTTCTGGTCCTCATGTCTCCAATCATTGTCTGTTTCTCTGCAGTCCTTGCAGGACATTGGGGCTGGTGAGTGCAAGGGCTAAAGTTAGCAGTGTACGAGGGTATGCCCATCATAGATGCAGAAAAGCAGGTCCCAGCCCTAGGGTGTTTTTTTTACACTTCTTTATTTGGTTTGGGGGAATATTTCTTTAAATGAAACCTAAGCCATGTCTTCCACCTCCTGTGATAAATAATGTTGCTGTGACTGCCCCTCTCCCTTTTTTCTGTTGCACAGCTAATGAAGACACAGGGTCCTCAATAAATGACAGGAGAATTCACAGCATCATTGTCCATTTACTGATTATCTACTATATTTCTGGAAGTATGCTAGGTTTTTAAATACACTCTCTCTAATCCTTATTGTTAGACTGAAACAGCATATTTTTATTTTCACTATATTTTTAGATGATGGAAATGGGGCTCAGAGTAAGTAGATAACTAGAAGGTTGCATAACTATAAGAAGGCGGTACTGAGATTCAAATTCTGGCTTACACACCATATTGCCTTGTTAGTGATGCTAAACTAACAGTCAGAGGAGTCCATTACAGTGTGCTACGGGAGAAAAACAGAGGAAAGTCAGAAGAAGGTAAAAGGCAAAGGCTTTGTATCGCATAATAAAGCAGACTTTTTTCTGCCTCTGAGACCACATTTTGCAATTTCAGCATAGTAGACTGGATAATTTGTCCTGGGGAGTATTCTATTCATTGAAGGATATTTGCCAGGAGCACACACATATCCCCTGCCCACCCTTTATGAATCCCTATTTGTGACAACCAAATCGCCAGACTTTACCACACAGCCTCTAGAGGGCAGAATCACCCCTGATTAAGAATCACTGTTCTAAGGGATCAGTCAAGGTAAAAGGTACTGGGGTTGAAGTGGAAGGAGCTATCTTTTTTTCCACTATTTAATTTTTAAAAAAAGAAATATTTTTTAAACCCAATCCTTCCTGTTATCTAGTTTTACCTTTCAGTCAATTGTGGTAACTGATGGCACTTTCAGCTTTTTGTGTGATTTTGTCCAACCTTTTTCTTATTTTAATTTTTCACTGACACACATAATAATTCTAAATATTTATGGGGTACAGTGATATCTAATACATAATATGCATATCCATCACCTCCAAACATTTATTACTTCTTTGTGTTGGGAATGTTCAGAATCTTTTCTACTAGCTATTTGAAATGTATATTTAATTGTTATCAATCATTGTTCTCCTATTGTGCTGTAGAACATTAGAAGTTATTCCTCCGGTTCAGCCACACCTTGTACCTTTCTCCATTTCCCCTCTCCTTAGCCTTCCCAGGCTCTGGAGACCACTCTTCTACTCTCTACTTCTCTGAGATAATTTTTTTTTTTAAGTTTCCACATCTGAGATAGAATATGAGGTATTTATCTTTCTGTAAAATACTAGTTTCCTGAATAATGCATATCTTCCAAATATTGGCCATTTTGTTTTGTAGGGTAAGAACAGCAGCGTGTGTGTTAGTATCACCATCAATTTTATCAGAAAAGTCTTTTTTAACTCCTGGGAGGGTTTATATTTCCAAATTACAAGTTTTACCTGAAAGCTCAAGTTTTCTTGGGCTTCAAATTTTCCTTGAGGTGACAGGCTCCTTTCATTCATGTTCATTTGTGAAAATGCCACATACCAAAGTTTGAATAACTACAATTGGTCCATTGGTTCCTTCAGATGAAAATGACATTCTGTGAAAAAATTAGCTTGTTTAGCAGGCATCACAGTCTCACAGGTGCTTTTCCTTGAGAAAAATCATCACTTTAGCATGTGACAGAAGTCCCTTATGCGTACTTCTTATTTTGTCTCACAGAATATTTTTAAAACATGTACTCAAGGGCAAGATTTAATAAAATTTAATAAATCTTCATCAAAGAAGACTTTTTGCTTCATCAAGGGTGTACAGTGTAAGTGGCATTTGTTTTAGTGAAATACTAGAGTACTAGAAAGACAAGTACCATTTGGTGCCATTGCCTTGGTTTTACTGTCAGTGTAAATATCAATATGATGAAAAAGGCATTAAGGTCTTTATATTATCATGAAAATAATTTTGAACTAACCAGGATCCTGAAAGTGTTCTTGGAATCCCAAGGATCTTTAGATCATACTTTTGAGAACATTACTATAGATTTTATAATGAACTAGATGAATAATGATAATGAAACTCTTTAAGAAAAAAATCTTGTAGCCAGGTGCAGTGGCACATACCTATAATCCCAGTGACTCAGGACGTGGAGGCAGAAGGATCACAAGTCCCAGGCCAGCCTCACCAACTTACTCAGACCCTGTCTCAAAATAGAAAGGGAAAGGGATATAGCTCAATGGTAAAATGCCCCTGGGTTAAATACCCAGTACCCTGCCCGGCAAATCGTCATCTTTAGTCTTCCGGTTTGACCATTGACAAACACAGTGTAATTTTATAAAGTTGTTACAGCTGAATCATTGGTAATTTCACCAGATTCCATGGTTAGCAGTGAGATAATTAAGATGCTTACTTAATCCAAAATTGTACTGATATTTATTTTAACTGATAAAGAAGAAGTGCTAGAACATCTGCAAAATGGCAGATGATCTGATAGTATGAAATCCCATCTCTACACTACTTGCATAGGATTGATGGGTAAAATAGTAACAAACTTGGTCACCTCTAATATTCCTGGAACAGAAATGGTTTTAAATGGTATAATTCAACCAGCTTCTAAACTGGAAAAGTAATTCAGTTTACCATTATCATAATTAATGTTAAAGGAATTTCTGGGAACAAACACAATTTATTGTTGATTTATTTATTATAATAGTCACTATTTTGTAGTGATGGCTTTTGGAATTTAAGAATTCATAATAAGGGGCCCCAAAGTTGTCTAGTCTATATTTCTTAAATAAAGTCTAGAGATAGTACTAAGATAAATATAAATATATTATGCAGGCACATGATAAAATAAGGTTAATACTATTTACATGATAAAAACATTAGACATTATTTTGATGACCTAAGTTCTAAACTGCTAGCTCATTTGTTGAACAATAGCAAAGCTATTGCATGCAAGGCCTTCTCCCTTACCAAATTTCTAAACAAAGGTGGGGGGCATTTTACCATAGATAAAATAATTGAGCTTTGAAGTTACTATTAGGACCAAGTTTCAATAGCAAATTATAACAACTTGAGGTCATACTTTGATTTTTCTACCCTGCCCATTCTTCCATTTTCAAAAGAAAAATATCTGCCTTTTGATACCTTAGTAATCAGAAGGAGTTTATTATTTCTGTTCTAATGCCTGCAAAACTTTAAGCAGATACATACTAGAATCAGAAAAATTCACCTAAAACCAAAGTAATTAAAATATGAGTGATTATGAGACAATTGCTGTAAGACAAAATTAACCTACAGGATAATAAAGGCTTATTTTCCCATAAATGTTCATCATAAAGTAAAATATATGGGTTTACACACTTGTGGTGTTTATTTTTTTGTCTCTGTCCTAATGTGATATGAATTCTTTAAGTACACAGTAAGATCAGGTGGGGTAAGGTGAAGTATTGTTCCCTCTTAATCTATTAATCTGTTTCCATATTTGTTTAGAATGAGGAAGTTGTCAGTGGTTTTTATCTTGCTTTATCTACAGAATCCTCAGAGTCCTTTCTTCAGATGACTTCCTAGGCAACTCTACACTTTCATTCTTGAATCCCTACCTCCTTAAATAAGTCTGGACATCACTGGCTTAGATTGTTTTCCCAGATCTTTTCCATATTAAAATTGGTGTTTTCCTGTGTTTACATCTTCCCCTAGGTTTCCATCATTTTTATCTGCGTGTAAAAGTTGAAATGGACCAGCCAGTGAGTTGCTGGTGTATAGGTGTAATCACTTGAGGTTGGTGGAGTGCTTTCTGTTTTGGTATTACCTCTTCCTGTATCCTTGAAGGTCTGAGGGTTCTGGCAGTCCCTGGGCCACTCCAAGGGGTGACGGCTCTTTTTGGAAAGTAGTAGTAGGTGCAGCATTTATTTACTGAGTTATGCAGTATTCACACAGAAGTGAGTGCTGATTTGATTCCAGCACTTTAGCAATTTGCACTTGTTTGGCAAAACATGAACTTGGTGTCCAGCCACTCAACACTGTGGCCAACCTGGCAGATAGACCCTATCAGTCTTGCAGCCAGGATCCCAGGCTCTCACTTCTTTGGTTTCCTCGGAAGCAGGCAGGGGACCAGGATGGATTAGCTGAGAAGACAATCAGTCATTTTATATTGCCAAGTTCAACCCTGCTAGTATTTCCAAAGTATAAACCTGTTATGAGAGTGTTTCCTGTTACCTTTGTATGCACCATCTCCTGAAATGGAGGAAAACCCATTTGCTCTATAGATCAAGAACTGAATGTCAACTTTCTCCCTTTTAGGGGCAACTACTGTTTAATGGATAGTTGCCATTTTTTTTATCCATATATCTATACACTTTGGGAATTTTAGAGCATAAAAATTAATTCTGTGTTCTCAAAACTCATCACTTTCTATACTTCCTTATGCTTGAGCCTCACCAGTCAATTCTGTGGGGTATCAGATTATGACATGGTTAGTACCCTGCCTGGTTCATCATAAGCAGCAAGTACACATTAGCTGTTTATAGTACTGGTGACATAAATGCTTGCTTCTGTCTCTGTTATCTGTCTCTGTCCCTCTGTCTTTCTTGCTCCCCTTTTCTCCTTCTCTCAAGCAATGTGGGATTGCCTTGAATTCCTTCTGCACTCCTATTCTTGTTTTTTTATGTTTCCCATCTTCTCCCTCTGAGTGCAGATCTTTGCTCTCATCCCACTCCTCAAATGGCCCAGATAAGCTGTTGATAAGAATGCATCGGAAAAAAATTGCACTTTTTAGAGTCACACAGTAGCTTTTAAAGGAGATGGCTCAGGTACTTGGTCATGATATATTAAATAGTCAGACTTATAGAATTTGAGAGCCAAACGTGGCCAGAGAGATCCCTTGGTACTCTTCCCTCATTTTGTGGACAAAGAATTATCAGGCCAAACAATAAGTGACCATTAATGACTAAATATTGCCAGAAGTGAATCCATGTCTTCTAGGACCTTTCACTATACCAAACAAAAGGTCAGGAAAGTTTGTTTAAGTGAAGTAGCTTTAAGTGTAGTATCTGTGGCACATTCTGAAACTTCTTTTATAGTAATAAAAACTTTTGCTTAAGAGCAAAAGAAGTATATTATCAAACCCCAAAGTGGCTCTCTTTTATATTTCTGTAAAGAAATATAAAACCTAAACTATATATAGAAGGGCCTCTGCTTAAGACTAAGTTGGAAGAAGCCACACTGAGAGCAGAAAGGCACCTAAGTAAGTCCCAAGAACAGAGGATTGCTGTTGTGGGAATGAGCAGATTTTACCATGATATTGTGCGTGTTCCTTAGATCATCCTCCGGGCTCAGCTCCTGAAACTCATGCCCAAATATGAGAAAGATGCTGTGAAAGAGTGTTTCATTCAAATGCCTATAAAACTCTGGGACAGCAGATTTTTACACTTCAGGGTATGTGGATCACCAACCAGTGACAGGAAGCCACAACCTTGGCAGACTGACATATATCCTCAACTGGTCTTGCCTGGAACAGGCACACCAGCTTCTCAGGATCAGAGGCTGCTCTGTGTCCCCTTGGTGAGCTTGAGTATGACAAAAACGGAGCGCTATGTGGCACCTGAGACTGCCCCAATTCATGAGTTCATGTGACGCAGACCTGGAGGAGTACCACGTATGGTGGCAAAGAGTTATAAGCATGACAGCTAGCATTCAGAGAGCTTTGATTTCCTCTTCCAGCAGATATGGGTAATAATACTTGGCTCATAAAGTTATTAAGAGAAATAAATGTGATAAGGAACACAAAAGACTTCTCACACAGTAGATGGCATGAGCCCTACTGGTTGGAGGTGATAATAGTTGAAGATCATATTCAGGCCCTGTGTGGCACAGAGAACCTACAGAAGCTCTTTGTTCCACATAGGTCTCGTGGTGATGGGCCTGTGGGATTCAGCCCTGTCTGTGGATGTCTGACCCTCCTCCTTGTCTTTTATCCTGCCATCTTACTATATAAGTGGAGGAAGAGTCCTACTGGAAGTGAGCAAACATAAAATCCTTAACAGCAATCTAAGATGCTTCCTTGCGTGGTGATCAAGTCTCTAATTTGCATTGATAGAACTGAAGGAAAATTCATCCTGGGTGTCATACGTAGTATTTAAATAACATTCATTAGCACTTTGCAAAATAAACATCATTTTTATTTCTGAAATTATAAATGTTTTCCAATTTAACCCTATAATTGTTCTGACTCTAATCATTTTTGTAGCCTAGACTATAATCTAAGCAAGAGACCACGTTGTCCTTAGCATAGGTTTGTCATAAAATGGGCTCTCTGGCTCTTGGTAACTGCTGTTGCTTGGTGGTGAAGACCCTGTTTCTCACTGTTCTTTTGGCCTCTTCCTGCAGTTTTCAGGGCACATTTTTAAACATGACACCCTTGAATATTTTACAGAATGTTTCTGACTTGCCTGGCTTTTTTTAATGACTGTGTTGATTAATGTCCCATTCTCTGGCATAATTTTTCAAAAGCATACATTTAATTTTAATTGAGAGAATGTAATTCAGTCTCTTTTATTCTGCAGGTTATACTGGTATTCAGAAGCATTGTCTAAAGAATGAAAATCCATTCAGCTAGCATGCTTTCCCTTTGTAGTGGGCAGTCCGAAAGAGTCGTCTTTAATGGTGACAGGTCATTTCTGTGTATTAGCATTTTGATATAATTGGTCCCCATTGTTCATGAGACTTAGATTCTATAAGGTAACTGTGAATACTATGTTAGGAATACTGAACTGTTGTTCCTTAGGTCCTGTAAGTCTTTGGTTACAACATTTTCATCAACTGATCAAATAGATGACCTTATTTATGTATGTTCCTATTCTAAGACACCTTATTTTATGTATACTGTTGATTAATTAATATAGAAGTCAGGGTCAGCAGCACCATAACTCATGCCTGAACGAAGCTTATGAAACAATTTTTCTCTGTAAGGCACAACACAGCTTCTTTGTGCACAGGAATACTAGAAGCCCTTTGGCATTACACTTGGGCCATTTTAAACAGTAAAATCACCAACAAAAAACAGAAAAGAGAGAAAAATGTGGCATTAAATAGTCTACAAAAGGACACGCACTTTCTGTATGAGAGCAGAAACAAGAAGCAGGTCATCATCTTGCATGAATCCATGATATAGTTTCAATCTACATTTGTGGACATGGAAGCCATGGATTATAAAGATCCACTAATAGAACAAATATTATTACCTCTTAATTTGTGCCAGATATAAAGTCTGATAATAGCTTTTAGAAATATCAAAAACAAAAAGGATAGAATATTAAATTTTTCCATGCAAGGAACAGAAATAAATTGGCCTAGTTATTATAATATGTACCCCCGTAATTCATCTTTCTTTTCTCACTCCCACTCCTCCTTCCCAACTTTATCCCCCATCTCCTTTTACGGATGTCTTACTGCTCAAATGGGCTTGGGAAGGAAACTGGAGTCATGCCAAGACATGCACCACAGAGGCTGCAGTCAGTGGCTTGAGCAATGGAGCACAGGAGATTTTCTGCACTGTCTGGAATATTTATTAGATTTAGTGCTGAAAAAGTCTCTCTTGATTAGCAGACCTAATCTGAATTTCAGAGGTACTGATGACCATGTAAATGTGATAGCATCATACTCTCAGACCCCAGGTGCATCATCTTACCTAGATGGGTAGATGCTGCACTGAATCTGTTTAACTTCTTGGTAACTGGCCTTGACTTTACCTGGAATGCGTATTAATTTTAGATATTATCTCTTCTCCTCCTCAAGAGAAAGAATTTAAATTCTTTCCATGTATCATATGAACAAAAGAACATTCCACCTGTTTCTTTTGTCTTGGTCACAAGGAAACAGAACAAAATCCAATAGACCATGCCATGAAGTATAATTGTAATAATGCAAGAGAAGAAATTAATAGTTTCTGAGCATCAAAAGTTGCAGGCATGATTCTAGGGGGTTAACATATTGCAGAGATCCAGAAAAACTAGTAACACCTCACAAGGGCCCCTCCCCAGCTGATTGTGAAGAAGTTGTTTATAAAAGTCCTCTGACTTTTGTGTTATGGATCATATCTTGGAGACATCTTTGAAATTAAGGTGAGATTGGGATTCAATCAAATCGCTCCTGTGAGGCCTTCAGTTTCAAAGATTGAAAAAAAAAGTGTTTTGTTTTTTTTTTCTTTGTGTGACAAGTGTTTGGGGTAATAAAATTTAGGGGAAGAATTGGCGTTCTGTGGTGTAATGTCTTAATTAATGAAGAGGCCTCAAAAGCATACTTTCTTTCTTGAAGGCTTTAAAATTGCCAGGGAGGTCAGTGCTGTGACTCTAATCTTAGGTGGACAGATGCTACCACAAGCAAGCTGTCAGGCTATGGCGTGACATACTGGAGGAGCATTCAGATGGCAGAGCACTGAGAAGTCAGTGAAATGCATTTAAATAAATACATTTCCCTAGATTATCGCAGAGTCATGTCTACTTACAGTTATTTAAAGGAATTTCAAAGTCAAACTTGGTTTACTCTTGAGTTACATGATACATAATTGAGCTCATCTCATTTTCTTCAGGATATCTGGAATTTCTAATGTTTTTAATGGATTTTTCCATCAAAAAAGCGTATTTTTATACCACATGAAATGCTTTATTTCTAAAATGGTGATAATTAAATGTATCTACTCAGTAATATTTGGAACATTATCCTGGAACTCCAAAGAGCTGGCTTTCCTGTTTGAATTTTTAAACCACCGAAAGTTGGCACAGGCTCTTAGAAAAGATGTCTTCCAACAGAGCTCTTATATCTTTGTTTGTGTTTCCATCTCCCACTTAAGCACATTTATCTTTCTTCTAGCTGTTCCATCCTCAAAGAAACAGTAGATCTGTTGGCAGCTCTATTCTTCTGTTCCATGTTGGCCCCTCCTTTATCAGTGTAACAGCTATCTGGAAGGGCCATGCAATTAGGTGGAACAACCAGCTAAGTATCAGCATGGAAAAAAACTGACAGAAATGAAGTATAGAGATAACTTCAGCAAAATTTGTAGGTCCTTCAAATATACCTAGCCAGTGAATGAAAATGAGAATGGGTATAAATAATAATGTTTTTTTAAAATGTGCCCTTGCATACTTAGAATTGATGTATTCCAGCAAAGGCTTCTACAAAGGTAATGCAGAACTTTGGTCCAATTATTTTCATAAGGTAGCACTCTTGTTGTGGGGAAAGCCTTCATGTGATAGTTCTTACAAGAGAAGAGGTTATCTTGCCCAGGGATTTACCGATCATAAAGCCACCAGAGTAATTTTCTAAGTTCACTTGCAATTGTCTTAAGTAAAAACTTAATTTTTAAACATTTTTTGGGAAAAAAAGGAAAGATTATACATATTTAATAGAAAATTTAAAAGAAAATAAAAATCACCTGTAATACTACCATCCCAGGTAGTATGTTTTTTCAAGGCAGATTGTACATAATAGTATTTCATAAAATGCATTAAAACTTTTAAAAACATTTTAATGAGTTGTTAAATGTTTTTTCCACAGCATCATTTTTCCAAGGTGTTTGATGGGCATGCTAAAGCATGAAAGACCACAGTTTATTTAACCAGTCCTTTATTTTGCAACATTGGAACTGTTTTCAGTTTCTCACTTCTATAAAAATGTGGTTATGAACAAGCTTGTGGCTCAATCTTTGTGCCCATCATTTATTATTTCAATGGTACAAATGTGTAGTGGAACCTCTAGTTCAAAGGATCAATATCTGTTCTTCTTTATTTGTAGTGTTTTTTTCAACTCTGGAGTCTCTCTTCTACTGACCATCATATCTTATTCCATGTTGCTTTCACCTCATAGAGTAGATCTCCTTTCCTTTGATCCCCCCGCCTTTTTTCTTTTTCTCTCATCGTTGTCTCCTGTATATGAGCTTCTCTATAAACCTATCAGAAATCCAGAACCTATGAGAACAGAATGCAGCAAACTTGATATACTGTTTCAAGATGACAGACAACAGTAGCTCACTTGTTAATGTTCACATGTGTTTAGTCCTTGGGTTTCCTGCCAAGGTTTTGAGTGAACTAAAGTATTTTTCAAAAATTTGGTTTGAGACTTCCTGACATATGCCTTCTTCAGGATGAAAATTAACATATCCTCTTAGTTCTTAGCTTATAATTTCATGGATGGAGTAAATCTTGATAACTAACTACAGCTCCATCTCGGTGACTCATTTGCTCAAAAGGATTTGATTTTCTATAATTTTCTAAAATTACAATGAATTTTACAAAGATGTAAGGGAGGAGTAAAGACAACTCAAATTAATTCTGGAAAAGAGGCAGACTAATGATTTCTTGAAATAGTATTACCAAGTTTTCTCCTCCATGATATATATTAAACATTTCATTTGTATGAATTATGTTATATGCTAAATGAACCACCTGGTTCCTAATACTTTTAACAAGATAAATTAGTAAACATAGTTAATATATTTTTGTTAGCCCTAGCACTTGCTTTTTACTTTGAATTAATAAATGCTAACTCTTGAACATTATGTACTTTTTCCACATTTGTAATCAGAATTTAATGGTTGACTCTCCTTTACTGACCATTATATCTTGTTCTGTGTTCCTTCTACCTCACAGCGAGTAAATTTGTTTTATCTCCTTCTGTTACCTCCTCATTTGGCTATAGTATCAATCAGTGTTTAAGACTTACATAAATAAATAGTATATGGCCTGTCTTGATAACTCTTGAAATTTCTAATAGTTCTTTGCTGGGAAATCATTCAACCTAAAGTTACCATGCTACTGCTGAAAGCTCATAACTCTTCTTCAGTCATTAACAGTGTTGAAATTTGCTTTTGGAAATGCAAGTTCTCCATATGGTAGATGTGATTCCTTATTGTAATTAGAGTACATTGAGAAGGCATATAATCACTCACTGGGTGATGAAATGTGGAATAGAAGATGACTCAATAAACATTTTAAGGAATGTTTGCAAAGTGTGATTTTCAAATCTGTGTTGAACTTAAATTTCCAACTTGTTCTCTGCACAACTGTTTTTAATGACTTGCACTTTGGTATAATGCCATTGGTCTCCATTGAAGCTTTCATGAAAAACAGCCCAATGAAACTCATTACTGTATTTACCATAAGGAGACCCTCTGTAAAAAGAAAAATCTTCCATCTGGACTTCACTCCAAGAGTATGAAGTTCTTCTGAACAACTAGTTTGTTAAGCACAGACTTAACTAGGTTTTCCTAGAACCTCTGACTTGATTCCTTCTCCCCCTTCCTCATTCTTTGTTTATCCATTTTTCCCCTTCTATTTTTAATTTTTGTAATGTTGCTTGATTCTGTGAGTCTTTATAAGCTTCCCACAGTCCTTCATGGAATAAGGTGCAGCATAAATTAGTTAACTAAGTCAGAGATATAAATATTTATTGGCTTGTGTTATTAGCGTCTTTATATCTGTGTGTGGCACCTGGTGTTGATCCTTACTCCTGTTGGTGGTGGTTGTTTCAGCTCAAATATATTGGTGTTTGATAAGCTGGCACTTCATATAAAATTAGAATATGATATGTAAGCTCATATGTGAAATGAGAGTCCAATATAGCTATAAACATATGGCTCACAGTGTGAAATGTTCTTTTTTTTTTTTCTTTTCCCAGGAATTTTGAAGAAATCTAAAAGAACATATGTCCATTCCTAGGACTTCCTTCCAGGGTTTTTCTTAAACTGTGGTTTGAGATTTGAGATCATTAACTAGACACATCTGTCTGATATGTTATCTTTTTCAGAAAAGGAAAATTTGAAGACAATTAACCAAAGAGTAGTTCAGCATTCTTAGCTAGCCTTAACATTTTGTATCTTCAGTACTTGAAATCTGGCAAAAATCTGCCCAGCTGTGTGTAGTCATTTTTATTAGTAGGTATGGGTGAAAATAAAAAAATTATTTCCCTGTTTGCTTTTTGAATAAATCTGTGGTTTAGGGAAAGAACATTAAAGTCACAGTCAAAGGATTCATTAAAAAAAAACAAAACCAAAAAAAAACCTCTCACTCCTGTTACTGTAACTTTGAAGAAATCATATAACCTAACAGCCTATTTCCTTATGTATAAAATTAACAATAATAACACCTCCCTTCCTCATAGGATGACTGTGAAACTTAAATGAGATAATATGTCTAAAGAGCTTTGGAAACTAAGAGCTATAATAAGAACTCCCATTTCCCCAGGCTGGGACTAAATGAGATCACACTAATAGTAAAAACACTTTTTTTTTTTTTTTTTAGCTTAAACATCATATATTCTGCAAGAATTTTAGGTTCCTCAACTTCTTCATAACTAGTTCTGGGAGCCTGCTGGGAATAATGAACATATCCTTGTGAATAAGTGCCCTGGGATTCCTTGTGGGTGCTCATGTTCCTTCCCTGTGTCTCCCTGCTGCTCATGCAGCCAGCACTCACTGTTTTCTTAGCCTCAGTCTGATGCCACTGATCGTCCCCACTAAAGGGACATATATATGTATAGTCAACCCATGTAACCAGTCTTGACATCGCTCAGTTGTTAAGTTCTCACCCCTGTCTTCTCTTACAGTACCTCAAAGTGGAAGACAAACCTTTCTCACCTGGTTGGCCTTGTTAGGACACTGAGGAGGAGCATCAGTGGAATGGCTGAGCTGGAGGTGTTCTCCAGAGCCATACTCAAAGGTCACTGCCCCAGGGTTTGTGCACACTATTTAAGTTTGCCACAGAGACCATAAACTGTGTGGTCCAATGATGACGTAACCTATAGCTCCTGTGGCTATTTCAGAGCTGTGCATTTTAGCCATACAGAGACTGTGTGATAAGAAGAAGAGGGGCTAAGGGAAAGGAAATGTGGAGAAAATGTGGCATTACATCTAATGACCAAACAGCTATATCTCTCTAACTGTGGGGGTGCCAGGAAAATGGCTACCTCAGAGGAAGTGGACATAAATACAAATAAAGCTTTTCAGTTAGCCCTGGGTTGGAGGAAGCCACAAGTGGTGCTGTCCTTTGTCATAGAAGCTACATAAAGCAAAGGGGTTTATATATATATACTTAGTTGTCTATGGACCTTTATTTATTTATATGTGGTGCTGAGGACCAAACCCAGTGCCTCTCACATGCTAGGCAAGCACTCTTCCACTGAGCTATAACCCCAACCCATGCAAAGGTTTTTACTAGCTCTCTTTGTAGCTTTCAGCCTTGTGGTTCAGCCACGGTCATTTTTGGTTCTAGCCATGTTGCTTTGCTGAGCCCCTTTTGTCCAGTCTACTGATTGAGCCTAAAATAAACCTGTGCAGTTCAACATGAAATCAGCCCAGAATGTGAAATCTATCCCAGGATGAGATTAAATGCAGCAACCTGGTTGAACCAGACAGTGTCTTAAAACCTTGCACACTCAGCAAACACTTATTGACTTAAATTGAAATGATTGGAAGAGGTGGATCTGATAGGAATTATGGGCATGATGAGCTACATCCACCCACTAGCCCTACCTTCATTTCTGGTTTCTGGCCTTCCACACTTCAGTATACCCCAAAGCAAGGATTATAGTTAGCAGTCATCCTTTCTCAATTACCTGGTTCCATTCTGTTAGGGAGTATACGTGAAAAACTTTTGCAGGCCCAACCATTAATTCTATGTTGATCGATTTCACTTTCATCCCCAAGTAGAACAGAAATTAAAGATTATTTTCCTTGTCATGAATATTTAATCATTAATGAATAAAATGGGTGGTGGCCTTTGATATAGCACAATGTTGAAAAAGAGTAGCCCCAGAAAAAATTTTGAAATCATGTCAACATGTATGTACCAAGGATAAAACCTATTTTGTCTAAAAGCAGAACTTCTGATGATTAGCTTTGCTAACATTTTCTTCTTGGAGATAATATTGAACAATGAGTTGTTATTATAGACCTAATTTTGGCCTTCAAGGGAGAACTGACTGATAAGAAGAACATTAAGGAAAAGTAATTAGGTCATCTTAGAGTTTCTAATCATTGAGGAAAAGAATACATGCTCTTCAAGGAATTGAAGAAGGGTTTGAGAAAATGATTAAATAAAAAATAAACTATAACCTCAATTTTATTGTGTCTACTCAAAATAAAGAGTATATAATGAAGAAGGGAATAATCTACCTAGGAGTTAGAATAATGAAGACAAAGAAAAACTGATCATTGTGCCTGCAGCTGTCCAACAGAGTGGGAGTCCGAGTTAGCCACTACAAATTTAGTCTTTCAGCAAGCCCAATTATAGAGGAGGATGTGTGGAACTTTCAAAACTGTAAGGCACCAGCCATTAAGACAAATTTTGTGTTGGCTAAATAATCTAACCAATATTTGAAGACTAAGTGACATGAAAATTTGAGGATTTTTTTTCCTCATTTCAAATTAATATTTTTACATCAGTTTTGAATTTGGTAAGCATATACAATTATCTTAAACTTAATGTTGTTCATCAATTAAAAATATTTTTAAGACCTATCAAATAAAGCTATCTAGAGAGGCTGTCTCTAGTTCCTTTTTCTATAACTTCAGCAATGACCATAGAGGAGATTATTCTAATAATCTCATGTTTTAGGAGAAAATAGATTAACTAATTGAAAGTTAGTGAAAATCTCCTTAAGTTCAATTCTATGAATACGTACATAAAATGAACTGAACTGAATTTTATAAAAATGTCAAGAATAGCATGTTACAGATTATTTGCCTACAAATAAATCTAATTAACTTAAGCTAAAAGAAGGGCAGGGAAATGAGGGGTTAATTAGAAGGATATGGCGGTATCTCATAGAACCCAAGGTGACAAAGCACTTGTAATGACCATGAGAGACATGGAACCAGGGGATGAAAAGTTGAGAAGTAAAGTGACATGTTGGGACCCTCTAGAGTTTGTGGACTCATGTCTCCTCTTTCTTTGCTTCTCCAAGAACACCATCTCCATGTCCAGCCCTTGCCTCACAGTGCACAAGGCTAATATAAACCAACAAGGAAGCGCAAAGTCCAGGGAAAGCAGCTCTGATTGGCCCAGTGGACAAGTGTTTCCTGCTAGTTCATTCTGCCAGTCTAAGGATGACATCATATGACCACTGCTTCTTAGGACAAGAAGATTCTTAAAGAAGGGGATCTAGGCCAGGTTCTGTGATGTGGCAGCTGTCAGAAAAGCAGGAAATATTCCAGACATGCATACTAAGACAATAAAAAAAATTAAAATTCTGTTTAGAGTAAAATAACAAAAAAGTGAAGGACAGGTAAATTATTAGGGCATTTTATGATTTTAACAGATGAGAAAAAAACACATGTACAATGCTTTTTTCCTTCTTAGCAGGAGTGATCTCCATATTGAAAGTTTATAACCAACATCTTAAGACTGCATTAGATTTGTTGAGACTGCTTTGCTCTTAAGTGCCTCTTGCAGCACCAGATATTGAGGGAGTTGCCAGGTGAGTTTAAGAGTAAGTACTGCCAGTTATCAAGATGTATTAGGGAAATAGGAGAGATGTAAGCAAATATGAGATATCTTATTTTCCAAAGGGAAGAGAGAAAATTTGGTTCTAGAAACTTGACTTTGATGCACTGTAAAATCCTGGAGGAGATCACTTAGGTAGACTTACTCAGTAGCCCTCAGTAGAGGCTAACATGGGTCTGTGAAAAGGAGTCAGACCAAACTCAGACCTGCATGTGAAAAAAGAGATGAGCTTATCATAGTGGAACAGGTTACTGTGTGGTGCCCACTGCATCTTGATTTAGCATGATGTTTTAGTAAAGTCTTCAGATCCCTATGGACAAGATAAAGAAACGTAGTTCGAATAGTAGTATGTTAGGTGAAATAGAGGGAGTGGTATCATCCAGGGATAACATGCTTTAAAAACCAACATTTGACCTTCTCATATTTGCCCATATAAGTAGTAGATGAGATAGAAATCATAGTAATCCAGTTTTCAACATAGAGAACTGGGAAGGATGGTTATTCATAACAAATAATAAACACCAAAGAGAGCAGAGCCTGCTGGGCAGTGTTGCACATCTGTAATCCCAGTGACTTTGGAAGCTGAGGCAGGAAGATTGCCAGTTTAGCAAGACTCTGTCTCCAAATGAAAAATAAAAAGGACTGGGGATATTGCTCAATGGTAATCCCCAGTACCAATGATAATAATTTTGAAAAGAAAGCAGAGCTTGCTGGAGCAGGCACCTAAACCAACAATATAAAATGCAGAAAGCATAAGCATGTTATTTTATGCTGAGTTAAATGGTAAAAATACAGAATGGGAAACATCAGGCATAGCAGGAATTTGGGGAGAAAAATTCTAGGTATCTGTGAGCTGGAATGTGATATAGTTGCAAAAGAAGTGTGGTGCCAATGTAGTTTTAAATCATGGATATAGAAGAATATGCTATAGAGACTCAGGTTGTAGTATTATCCCCTTATGTTTGCCAATCCACATCTCAATTATTATAGCAATCTTTTCTAGGACATACATTGATAAAATAGAGCATATCCATTGAGGTGTGATAAGGATATGTAATTTACAAATTTCTTTTGATGCCTAGGTTATTTATTTTGCTATTCTTAATGTGCTATAAGGAATAACATCTACCATAGTATACCAGATGCTGTGTCAAATGTATGTCAAGGCACTAATTTAGTTTAATTCCAATCAAAGTGTGTAGAAACCAAACACTTAAGTAAAATTTACTTACCTCAGTCTGTTGCATTTGAACAATTATGTTTAGCAATGATAATTCTTCTTTTGTTGAAAATGTATATTAATTTCTATTATTGTTGCATGCTGAGTTAAATTTTATATCTACATTACTAATTTTTTCAACCATTGGGTGTCAGCACTGTTTTATGTAAATTATAAGCATTTTTCACTTCCTTTTATTATATAAATGAGCAAAAGTTTTTTTTTTTTAAGAGAGAGAGAATTTTAATATTTATTTTTTAGTTTTCGGTAGACACAACATCTTTGTTTCTATGTGGTGCTGAGGATGGAACCTGGGCCGCACGCACGCCAGGCGAGCAGGATACCGCTTGAGCCACATCCCCAGCCCGAAAGTTTTTTTTGTTTTTTTTTTGTTTGTTTGTTTTTAACAAAAATAGAAGTGTACCTTTCCTCCACATCCTTGCCCAAATTTATTATTTTATTCTTGATGATTGCCATTCTGATTGGAGTAAGACAAATCTCAGTATATTTTTGTTTTGCATTTCCTTGATTGCTAATACTGTTGAACATTTTTTCATATTTTTTTGGTCATTTGTATTTCTTCTTTTGAAAATTATCTGTTTAGTTGATTTACCCATTTATTGATTGGGTAAGTATAACCACTTTGGAAAGCAGTATGGAGATATCCCTCAAAAGACTAGGAATAGAATCATACCCTGGCTATCCCATTCTTTTTTTTTTTTTATTTTTTTATTTTTTATTGTTGGCTGTTCAAAACATTACATAGTTCTTGATATATCGTATTTCACAATTTGATTCAAGTGGGTTATGAGCTCCCATTTTTACCCCATATACAGATTGCAGAATCACATCAGTTACACATCCATTGATTTACATATTGCCATACTAGTGTCTGTTGTATTCTGCTGCCTTTCCTATCCTCTACTATCCCCCCTCCCCTCCCCTCCCCTCCCCTCCCCTCCCCTCTTCTCTCTCTGCTCCCTCTACTGACATTTGTTTGTCCCCCTTATATTATTTTTCCCCTTCCCCTCACTTCCTCTTGTATGTACTTTTGTATAACTCTGAGGGTCTCCTTCCATTTCCATGCATTTTCCCTTCTCTCTCCCTTTCCCTCCCACCTCTCATCCCTGTTTAATATTAATCTTCTTCTCATGCTCTTCGACCCTACTCTGTTCTTAGTTACTCGCCTTATATCAAAGAAGACATTTGGCATTTGTTTTTTAGGGATTGGCTAGCTTCACTTAGCATAATCTGCTCTAATGCCATCCATTTCCCTGTAAATTCTATGATTTTGTCATTTTTTAATGCAGAGTAATCTAAAAATCAGCATACTGTAGTGATACAGGGACATCAGTGTGCAATTCACAATAGTTAAGTTTTGAAATCAGCCTAGGTGCCCATCAACAAAATAATGGGTAAAGAAAATGTGATATGTATACATAACGGAGTTTTATTGCTAGTAAAAGGATGAAATGGAGAACATCATGCTAAGTGAAATAAACTAGACTCAGTTAAGGGCTGAATGTTTTTTCTCACATGTGTAGAGAGATTGGTGGGAGGGGTGTTCATGGTTTTTTGTTTGTTTGTTTGTTTGGTACTAGGGATTGAACCCAAGGGCACTTAAGCACTGAGTCACATCACCAGCCCTTTTTTATATTTTATTTAGAGACAGGGTCTCACTTGGTTACTTAGGGCCTTGCTAAGTTGCTGAAGCTAGCTTTGAATTGGCAATCCTCCTGCATCAGCCTCCCCAGCTGCTGGAATTATAGGCATACGCCACCGTGCCCAGTGTGGAGGGAATTTTTAAAGGGGGATCTCATGAAAATAGAAGGGAAACCAATGGAGTGGGAAAAGGCGATCAGAGGGAGAATGGGAGGACATTGGGAAGTACTAGGGAATAAAATCTACCCAAATGTCCTATGTCCACGTATGAGTATACCACAATGAATTTGACTTATTATACAATTGTAATACACTAATTAAAATAATAATAATAATAGAGCAGGCATATTAGTAGAGCAGAGCAAGCAGATGGGGGGAGGAAGGAGACAAGGGAAAAGAAGGTACTAGGGGATGAAATCAAATTATGTGCATGTGTGAATATAGCACAATGAACCCCATTGTCATGTATGATTATAATGCACCAATAAAATATTTAAAAAATAATAATCAAAGTAGATAGTTTAAAAATCAATGCTTCCCAAATTGAGGATTTATTTCCTGTGCCTCAAAAATCTTTTAGATTTAGACTGCTTGCAGAATTAAGGGAACAAATCCCAAATGACTGTTTTTATTGAGATTCTCAGTGATTGATCTAGAAGTTAAGATACAACCTTTAAAAGGGGGCAATATGAATAACTTACACACACACAAACATACACACACACAAGTGTATGGATGCACACTTTACCGAAGACTGATGGTAACATATATGGATTGCAGGGATTTGCAGCCTAAACATGTTACATTTTTTGTAGTCTGTGGAATTAGATACTATTTATTAATAAGGTCCAAATATACCAAGGCTTTATATCAAACTACAAATGTTAAAAACATAACAGATACAGAGAGAATGCAAGAAAATTCTTCAGAGATCCTTCATTTTTTCTTTTGAAATCTACTGATATAACTTACAGAAAAGTCACTATGAAAATTCTTTCCCGGGAACTGGGATCATAGCTCAGCGTTAGAGCACTTGCCTCGCACATGTGAGGCAGAGTTCGAGCTTCAGCACCACATAAAAATAAATAAAGATATTTTTTAAAAAAAAATTTTTTTCCCATCTTTTTTTCTGATACTAAGCACCTGGCCCACATAGCTACCATGAAAATATTCTATAATGTTACCCCAAGAATAACTCTATAGCTTTAATCACTTCAAGCCTGTAATCTGAATGTGAATATTTGCAATCAGAGCAATTTTGCAACATAGGTGAACTACTGCTATCCTGGAGGATTTAAAAGCTTTTCTGGAAAATGAGATTCTGGAGAGCAGAAGTTAGTCAAAAATGTGTAACAAGACTTGTCCACTTAAAAATGGTATTCTCTTTTTAGTTAGCCTTCCTTATTAGAACTTACAGCAGCCCTTCCCACCTTATCCACAGGGGATATGTTATAAGACTGCAAATGGGTGCCGAACAATTTTTCATGTCTTTGGTTGTATACTAAGTGTATTCACACCAATTTGTGTCTTCATAAGGGAACAAATCCCAAATGACTCTTTTTATTGAGATTTCTCAGTGAATGATCTAGAAGTTAAGATACAGCCTTTAAAAGGGGGCAATATGAATAACTTTGGATAATAATGATCATCACATTCCACCATCATTTATAACCCCATACCCTCTCCCTCCCCCTCCAACCTCTCTGCCCTATCTAGAGTTCATCTATTCCTCCCATGCTCCCCCTCCCTATCCCACTATGAATCAGCCTCCTTATATCAAAGAAAACATTTAACATTTGTTTTTTTGGGATTGGCTAACTTCACTTAACATTATCTTCTTTAACTCCATCCATTTATCTGTAAATGCCATGATTTTATTCTTTTATTGCTGAGTAATATTCCATTGTGTATATATGACACATTTTTTTTTAATCCATTTGTCTATTGAAGGGCATCTAGGTTGGTTCCACAGTTTAGCTATTGTGAATTGTGCTGCTCTAAACATTGATGTGGCTGTGTCCCTATAGTATGGCATTTTTAAGTCCTTTGGGTATAGACCAAGGAGAGGGGTAGCTGGGTCAAATGGTGGTTCCATTCCCAATTTTCTAAGAAATCTCCATACTGCTTTCCATATTGGCCACACCAATTTGCACTCCCACCAGCAATGTATGAGTGTGCCTTTTTCCCCACATCCTCACCAACATTTATTGTTATCTGTCTTCATAATAGCTGCCATTCTGACTGGAGTAAGATGAAATCTTAGAGTGGTTTTGATTCGTATTTCTCTAATCGCTAGTGATGATGAACTTTTTTTATATATTTGTTGATTGATTGTATATCATCTTCTGAAAAGTGTTTGTTCAGGTCCTTGGCCTATTTATTGATTGGGTTATTTGATTTTTTGGTGCTTAGCTTTTTGAGTTATTTTTATACCCTAGTGATTAGTGCTCTATCTGATGTGTGAGGGGTAAAGATTTGCTCCCAAGATGTAGACTCTCTATTCACCTCACAGATTGTTTCTTTTGCTGAGAAGAAACTTTCAGTTTGAATCCATCCCATTTATTGATTGTTGATTTTAATTCTTGTGACACAGGAGTCTTATTAAGGAAGTTGGGGCCTAATCCCACATGATGGGCCTACTTTTTCTTCTATTAGACACAGGGTCTCTGGTTTTATTCCTAAGTCCTTGATCTATTTTGAGTTGAATTTTATGCATGGTGAGAGATAGGGGTTTGATTTCATTTTGTTGCATATGGATTTCCAGTTTTTCCAGCACCAGTTGTTGAAGAGGCTATCTTTTCTCCAGTGCATGTTCTTAGCACCTTTATCTAATATAAGATAATTGTCGTTTTGTGGGTTAGTTTCTGTTTCCTCTATTCTGTACCATTGGTCTACCAGTCTGTTTTGGTGCCAATACCATGCTGCTTTTGTTACTGTTGCTCTGTAGTATAGTTTAAGTTCTGGTATAGTGAAGCCACCTGCTTCACTCTTCCTGCTAAGGATTGCTTTAGCTATTCTGGATCTCTTATTTTTCCAGATGAATTTCATGATTGCTTTTTCTATTTATATGAGGAATGTCATTGGGATTTTGATCAGAATCACATTAAATCTGTATATTGGCTTTTGTAAGTATGGTCATTTTGATAATATTAGTTCTTCCTATCCAAGAGCAAGGTAGATCTTTCCATCTTCTAAGGTCTTCTTTGACTTCTTTCTTTAGGGTTTTGTAATTTTCATTATGTAGATCTTTCACCTCTTTTGTTGAGTGATTCCCAAGTATTTTATTTTATTTTATTTTATTTTTGAGGCTATTATAAATGGGGTAGATTTCCTCATTTCCATTTCTGAGGATTTATCACTAATTTACAGAAATGCTTTTGATTTATGGGTGTCGATTTTATATCCTGCTACTTTGCTGAATTCATTTACTAGTTCTGGAAGTTTTCTGGTGGAACTATTAGGGTCTGCTAAGTATAGAATCATATCATCAGCAAATAGTGCCAATTTGAGTTCTTCTTTTCCTATGTGTATCCCTTTAATTTCTTTCACCTAATAGGTCTGGCCAGTGTTTCAAGACTGTGTTAAATAGAAGTGGTGAAAGAGGGCATCCCTGCCTTGTTCCAGTTTTTAGAGGGAATGTCTTCAATTTTTCTCCATTTAGAATAATGTTGGCCTGGGGCTTAGCATAGGTAGCCTTTATGATGTTGAGATATGTTCCTGTTATCCCTAATTTTTCTAGTGTTTTGAACATAAAGGGGTGCTGTATTTTGTCAAATGCTTTTTCTGCGTTTATTGAGATAATCATATGATTCTTATCTTTAAGTCTATTGATGTGATGAATTAAATTTATTGATTTCTGTATGTTGAACCAACCTTGCATCCCTAGGATGAATCCCACTTGATCATGGTGATCCACCTTTTTGATATGTTTCTGTATTCAGTTTGCCAGAAATTTATTGAGAATTTTTGTGTAGGTTCATTAGAGATATTAGTCTGAAGTTTTTGTTTTTGTTTTGGTGTGTCTTTGCCTGGTTTTGGAATCAAGGTGATATTGGCTTCATAGAATGAGTTTGGAAGTGCTGCCTCTTTTTCTATTTCCTGAAATAAATGGAAGAGCATTGGTATTAGTTCTTCTTTAAAGGTCTTGTAGAACTTGGCTGTGTATCCATCTGGTCCTGGGCTTTTCTTGGTTGGTAGGCTTTTGATGGCATCTGCTGTTTCATCACTTGAAATTGATCTGTTTAAATCATCCTGTTAAATCATCCTGATTCAAATTTTGCAAATTATATGACTCTAGAAATTTGTTGATGCCTTCAATATTTTCTATTTTATTGGAGTACAAGTTTTCAAAATAATTTCTAATTATCTTCTGTATTTCCTTAGTGTCTGTTGTGATATTTCCTTTTTCATCATTTATGTCAGTGATTTGAGTTTTCTCTTTCTCTTCATTAGCATGGCTAAGGGTCTGTCAATTTTATTTATTTTTTCTAAGAACCAACTCTTTGTCCTGTCAATTTTTTAAATTGTTCTCTTGTTTCAATTTTATTGATTTCAGCTCTGATTTTAATTATTTCCTGTCTTCTGCTGCTTTTGGTGTTTATTTGTTCTTTTTTTTTCTAGGGCTTTGAGATGTAATGTTAAATCATTTATTTGTTGACTTTTTCTTCTTTTAAGGAATGAACTCCATGCAATGAACTTTCCTCTTAGAACTGCTTTCATAGTGTCCCAGAGATTTCGATATGTTGTATCTGTGTTCTCATTAACCACTAAAAATTTTTTAATCTCCTCCTTGATGTCTTCTGCTACCCATTGTTCATTCAGCAGCATATTATTTAGTCTCCAGGTGTTGGAGTGGATTTTATTTCTTATTTTATCATTGATGTTTAATTTCATTCCATTATGATCTGATAGAATGCAGGGTGGTATCTCTACTTTTTTTATATTTGCTAAGAATTGCTTTGTGGCATAGTATATGTTCTGTTTTAGAGAAGGATCCATGTGCTGCTGAGAAGAAAGTGTATTCTCTCGTTAAAGGATGAAATATTCTATATATGTCAGTTAAGTCTAAGTTATTGTTTGTATTATTGAGTTCTATAGTTTCTTTGTTCAGCTTTTGTTTGGAAGATCTATCTAGTGATAAAAGTTCACCCAAAATTATTGTGTTTTGGTTTTTTTGACTCTTGAACTTGAAAAGAGTTTGTTTGATGAACGTAGAAGCTCCATTGTTTGAGGCATAAATAATTGTTAAGTCTTGTTGGTGTATGGTTCCCTTGTGCAGTATGTGTGTCCTTCTTTATCCTTTTTGATTGACTTTAGTTTGAAGTCTACTTTATTTGATATGAGGATGGAAACCCCTGCTTGCTTCCGCAGTTCATATGAGTGATATGATTTTTCCCAACCCCTCACCTTCAGTCTGTGGATATCTTTTTCTATAAAGTGAGTCTTTAGAGGCAGCATATTGTTGGATCTTTTTTTTTTTTTTTAATCCAAACTGCTAGTCTATGTCTTTTGATTGGTGAGTTTAGGCCATTAACATTCAGGGTTATAATTGAGACATGATTTGTATTCATAGCCATTTTTGTATATTTTTGTATTTTATATGACTTGGTTTCACCTCTGATTAGATTTTCCTTTAGTGTAATCCCTCCCTCTGCTGATTTTCATCATTGTTTTTCTTTTCCTCTTCTTGGAATACTTTGCTAAGGGTGTTCTGTAGTGCAGGCTTTCTAGTTGTAAACTCTTAACTTTTGTTTATCATGTAAGTTTTTATTTTATCCTCAAGTCTAAAGCTTAGTTTTGCTGGATATAAGATTCTCAGTTGACATCCATTTTCTTTCAGAATTTGGTATATGTTGTTCCACAATCTCCTGGCTTTGAGGTTCTGGGTTGAAAAATCTTCTGAGATACAAATTGGTCTCTCCCTATATGTGATCTGATTCCTCTCTTTTGTGGCTTTTAAGATTCTATCCTTATTCTGTATGTTAGGCATTTTCATTATAATGTGCCTTGATATACATCTGTTGTAATTTTGTACATTTGGTGTCCTGTAAGCCTCTTGTATTTGGTTTTTCAATTCATTCTTCATGTTTGGGAAATTTTCTGATATTATCTCATTGAAGAGATTGTGCGTTCCTGTGGTTTGAAACTCTGTGCCTTCCTCTATCCCAATAACTCTTAGATTTGGTCTTTTGATGCAGTCCCATAATTCTTGGATGTTCTGTTCTGGTTTCTAACTATCTTCACTGTGTGATCAACTTTATTTTTCAGATTATATACTTTGTCTTCATTGTCTGATATTCTTTCTCCCAAGTGATCTAGTCTGTTGGTTATGCTTTCTATTGAGTTTTTTATTTGATTTATTGTATCCTTTATTTTAAGGATTTCTGACTTTTTTATTTCAGAGTCTCTCTCTCTTAGAGAAGTAATCTTTTGATCCCCATATTTGCTATCTTATCTCATTGTTGGAGTGATCCATTTTGGCCTGTATTTGCTCATTTAGGTCATTCTTTAATTCACAGATCATTTTAATTATGAACCTTCTGAACTTTTTCTCTGACATTTCATCAACTTTGCTGTCCATGGGTTCTATTATTATAGTATCCTGATTTGTTTGGGCCACTTTCCTCCCTTGTTTTTTCATGTTGTCTATGTGTCTTGCTTTCTTGCAGTGTGGATCTGAGATATTATAGTTTCTTCCCTATATTCTTGTAGTACCCGTGCAGATTGTCTGTACCTCACCTTGATGTTGGGCTTCCAGACCCTGCTGGTGTCCCTCAATGAATGCTACTGCATCCTGGACCTGGGTCCTGCGCAAGTTGGAGTGGATGGATCTGGGCCACTGGGCTTGACCTCCCTTGATAGTCTGCTGGCTGGAAGGGGCTAGGCTCTGGCGGGTGTCTGCCATGTGGGGGTTGGGGGGATCAGGTCTACTGAGAGCCTGGGTCCTGCATGGGCTATTTGTGTGGGCAGTCTGGGCTAGATCTCTGGAAGGTAGAATTTGAACAAGAGAAAGCAAGAGGGAGGAGGCCCCAAGCTTCCTTTTCAGGAAGCCATTGCCATGATAATAGCATTAATGTATACACTTTGCCCTCAAAGCCTAACCACCTCTCCTTAGGCCCCACTTCCCATCATTGTTGCCTTAGGGATAAGTTTCTAATATGTTAGCTTTGGGAACACATTCTAACCATAGTAACTTAAGGTTATCACTTTCCTAAGCTTAGTGCCAGTGGTCCCTTTCACAGCAGCCCCACTCTGGTGACTCATCCCCACTTTCTTACCTTACTTGTGTTTTACAGCCAGACCCTGGCCTCAAACTTCTACCCCGTGTATTCACTGCATGTCATCTTATGCCTTACCATTGCATCTCCTAACAGGCTGCTGGCTCTTAACTCTTAACTACTTGTCATATTCCCCACTGAAAGCTCGTGGAAGCTTCTGAGCTCTATCATGTCACTCTACGGCCAAGAGAAACTACAGGGAAAAAAAAAAAAAAAAAGAGGTGGGAAGGGAGAATGCAATGTAGCCTCCCCACATTAGATGGTCTCCTCCTGAAGCTTAGAAATGGAGGCCAGGCAAAAGTCTCTTCCTTCATCTGCTTTTGTTATGTTCCGTTATTTTGGTCCTTCTAGATTTTTCTACTAAAAGAGCTTCTACTAACCTTTCATGTGGAAGAGGAATAGCCCCCTTCTCCATGGAATGTGGAACCATCTGGACTTACTTGTTCTCAAGGGTACTTTAAATAGAAAAATTATGCATTGAGTGGACATTATTGAGAGAAGAAAATACATCAAAAGGCATTTCAAAATAACTATCTCCAAAGCAATTCAGTAAATTATTATGGAGTAGCTTCTGTGTGTTAGGAGCCAGGAACAAGGTGGTGAGCACAACAGAAGATGTTCCTACCCTTAATGAACTTACAATCTTGAACATTTTATAGGAAATATTGCCATATCTCAATAGCATGGAGATATATACATAAGATTGATCATTTCAACAGTTGTTGAAGACTCAACTGATACATTCATTGATCAGGAAATGATTAAATAGATTATGTAATAGTTATACTATGGAACACTATACATTTATTAAAAAGAATTAGATGTGTCTGTACATGCTCACATAAAAGAAGAATATATACCTAATCATCTGAATATATGTCATGTACACATGCAGACATATCTTCATGAATAGAAACTTAGAAAAATACAAGCAACTATTAATGATGATTTCCTCTAGAAGATGAAATCTGACATGCTTGGAGAGAGGTAGAAAGGGAATTTTCATCATTATAAAGTTCTGTATCATTTGAGTTTTGTATGACAAGCTGTGTGATACTTTTGTTGTTTTTAAAACAAAGAATATAAAAAAGTGAGAAAAATAAATAACCAGAGTTGCTACTGGCACACAATCTAGTCTACATGTTTAGAGAATTATTATTTCTTGCAATAGGCAAGAAGAAGTGGATAAAATGAGCAACATACTGTTCCAGCTCTCTTGTCCCCTGTCCTTTGCAAGAGTACAAGGCCTTTGGGAGGTTTCCACATGGAGTGTCCAAGGATAGTGAAGAAGCCCTCATGGATCCTCTCTCTTGTCTTCAACATACCCACTTGCCACCCTCCTTTAGTTTGTTTTCAACTCCTTTCCATTTCCCTTTCAAATTTCCTATCTTGCTTGTTTCCTTGAGTTACCTTAGAAATTAGCTGTCCTTCCTAGCCAGTTCTGCCACTTTCAGCCCAGTGGTTAGAGTAAGAGGAAGAAAAAATGTTGCCTGAGCCTCCATCTGGAACCCAGTTTGTTTTGGGGGATTACCATCCCTACCTACCTAAAATTAGATGTTCCTTGCTCTGCCTACAGTAGTTGTTCTCCAGAAGTACTTATCACATCTTCTTACAAAACTTGCATTTCTCCATTACTATATTTTTGAACTTGTTATTCTGAAAGAGCATATGTCTTCTCCTTACTTGAGGTTGTACTTGAATCCCCTCTTTTAGAATCATACTCTTGACCCTCCCCTGGCATCCTGAGTCTCCTTTGGGCTGGGCCCTGTCTTGTGCTTCATCTAGTTAGGAGGAAAACTTTATTCTTGCTGCAGTTTTTCAGATAGTTTTGTACAGAATAACTAAAGATCCTTCTTAGCCAGTCAACAAAGTCTAAACAACATTAGACTTTGTTTATTCATTCAAGATTAAGTTTTTAATGCCTGCTGTATGCTTTGGTTCTGCCTGTTATATTTTTTTTTCTGAGTTACTTATCCATATTAGAGCAGGACAGCTTTTAAACACAGTAATAGAGTTGTTTCTTCACGAGAAGTGAAGTAAACATCTTGCACCAAAAGCTCAAGTTTCAAAAAGGAAAATAAACTAATATCTATGTCAGAGAAAACAACAACCTGATACCTGTCAGTAGTATCTTACACATTCTCAGCAGAAATTTATGAATTTGTTCTTTTTACCCCACCATGTACTGGTTGTGAATTAGCTTTATCTAGGAATAACTTTATCTCATGGCTGCTTTCTCTTCTATCTTGTGTTTCTGCTAAAATATGAAAGACTGTATTTCATTCACTTTCTTTATTTAAATCAATAAAACTATCCAGTTAGAAAAATACAATCATAGTAAGTTTGGAACCAAGCATTATAAATTACCTCTAAATAAATATGATGAAATTTTCTTTTTGCAGATGCAAGTATTGGCATTATGATGAAAACCTGCTTACTTCAAGTGTTGTCATTGTCTTCCATAATGAAGGATGGTCAACCCTCATGAGAACAGTCCACAGTGTAATAAAAAGGACTCCAAGGAAATATTTAGCAGAGATTGTGTTAATTGATGATTTCAGTAATAAAGGTAATGGCTATCAAGTTGACAGTTTGTCTTTAAAACAAGTTAATTATGAGTAATTGCAAATTTAAAATTGTTACTGCCAACAGTATTTATTATCAGCAAGTGACACTGTGCCAAGCATTGTATATGAATTATTTTGTTAATCCTAACAGTAATTTTTAGAATAAATATTGTCATTGTCTCCATTTTACATACCAAAGGCTCAGAAATGTCAAGTAACTTGCTAACAGTCACAAAGACAGTAATTAAAAGTTGGATGCAAAGCCACGGGCTCATAAGTTTGTGTCTTCAGTCACTATCTTACACTATACCAGTTCTTTAGGGCTTGGATTTTGCAAAATTTTAGTCATGGAAGTTTGAAAGACTGAAAAAATGCAATCACATGTCTATTGCAAGGCCACCCAAAGGGCCGTCCACAGTTTTCACATTGAAATCTATATACCTATTGCATAGCCTATACTTTATATTTGAATGATGATGGAAATATTAATTTTGACCAGAAACTATGAACTATTTTTATTTATTATAGTATATTTTAAAGCTTATTTTGTTACATATTTACTTTAGAATAGTAAACAAAAGGAAGTTATGCTTTTTATTCTTTTTAAGGAGGCAGCTATTTTAGCATTTAGGAAGGTCTTGGTTAGTCTTGGCTCAATTTGGCAAGAGAATGATTGAGCAGTGATCTTTCAGATAAGTGATTTTTTTTTTTTTTTTAAGGAGAGAGAGAGAATCTTTTTTGTTTGTTTGTTTGTTTTGTAGATGGACACAACACAATGCCTTTATTTTTTTAATGTGGTGCTGAGAATTGAACCTGGGTCCCGCCCGTGCTAAGCCAGTGCTCTACCACTGAGCCACAGTCCCAGCCCCAGTGATTTTTTAAATTATAAATTTTCTTTAAATATATTACTGTTACATTGATGACATTCACTAATGACATAAAGTAAAAATACAAATAATGCTGTAACTCAGAACCTAAGTCAGCATGTAAATAAAAATGGAATTTTGCTGCTGCAACCCAGATCTGGATTTTTTTTTTTCTTGTCACAAAATAGAATTGAAACTTTTGAAAATTGACCGGAGAGCTCAGACTACTCAATAATAACAGGATGTTTTCATTCTGGCAAATAAATTTTGCAGAAAATTGTTCTGTATAAGAGTGGTATCATTGAATGTAGACAGAACATAGGTAGCATGAGAATATCTTTCTAAATGAGTTTAGAAAAGCTTCCTTCCGCCACTTAATTTAGAACTCTTGTAATCTGGATAAACTCATACTGTTTTTGCAGAGACATGACTATAATCGTGATCTGCATACATGTTAACATTAGGAGAAATAGAAATATGACTTACTTCCTTTTCCCTTTATCTTGGTGTAGCAGATCACTTTTTTCAACTAATCCTATTTAATCACACTAGAGAATGTATAGTTTTAAATTTTGTAATCATATCAAATGCATTTAGACTTTTTTCATTTCTTTTGCTATTGGGGATTGAACCCAGGGACACTCTACCATTGAATCATATCTCTAGTCTTTTTTATTTTAATTTTGAGACAGTGTCTTGCTAAGTTGCTGAAGGTCTCAATAACTTGCCAAGGCTGGCATGGATTGCGATCTTACTCTGGAGTTGCTGAGATTATAGATGTATTATCTTCATTGCAATTTTCTGTAACAGGAATGTTTACATCAAAAATATTATTCTTATTCTAAGACAAATATTTGAACATATGTTTTATGATGATACTGTTGGTACCAACAATATTATAAGTATAGAAAAATATAAACCAACAAAACAACTCTGAGAAATCTCCTTTGATTGTACTGATTTTTAAGAACCACTATATTATTAACATAAGAAAAAAATTTTAACGTGTCCTTAAAAATGTAAAGGCTTACTAAAAAGTATTTACCATCCTGAAATAACTTCTTGATCCTGAAAATCAGAACAGAATTTTGGGCTTAAAGATTTTTGTGCCTTTTATTTTCACCTTTTTGTGATCAGTGCTTCTGTTTCTATAGATCTCTTATGTTCAGTCTCATATACCACAATTTGAAGGTAGTCATGCAGGGACTGCTCATAGTATGCAAAGCTTTTTAGGTTCTCCTTGAAAAGAGGTACAGAAAATCTGTCATTAATTTTCCCAAACTCACAATAATTTTAAAATCTGTTGGTCCTAACTTCAGTAAAATTATATCATATTTGCTTAATATGGCTGGAGTGAAAAATTTGGTTTGTACTTTCTCCAATATATTCAGAAACTAAACTTTGAATTTATAAGTTTTCCATTTGAGAAAAATTACTAATAAAAACCTCACAAAGGAGCTAACTACTCATAATAACACTTAGATTTCTGAAAATTGGTGTGTCCTCTCAACAAGGTTTGGAGCCTTTAAAATAGCAAGCTCCTCCACACACATGTGCATCAGCCAGGGAGGCTAAGTCAGGCTAAGGTAAAACACAACTCCACTCTTTTTTTTTTTAAATGTTTTTTTTTAAATATAGACACAATATCTTTACTTTATATATTTCCTTTATTTTTATGTGGTGCTAAGGATCGAACCCAGTGCCTCACACATGCGAGGCAAGTGCTCTGCCGCTGAGCTATAACCCCAGCCCCTCAACTCCACTCTTAATGGCTTATAACAACAAAAGGTTTTCTCTGTTTATAATACATTTCCTACAGGTCAGCCTGTCTCTGTGCTCTATCTTCATTGCAAGATCTACACTTTTCAGAGCAGCCTCAGCTCACACTGCCTGCATAAAGGTAGAAGAAAGAAGAGATCTAGTAAAACACAAAAGGCTTCATAGTGCTTCTGCTGACAAGTGACCCATAGCATTTCTATCCACGTGTCATTGGCCACAGCAAACCACACACCCAGCCTGACATCAGTGGGTTAGAGGCGGGTAATTTTACTCCAGGAGTAGTGGATATTTTGAACCCTAATACAGTCTATTACCATGTAAGATTTCAGAGGAGCAAGGAGTCATTGTATTCACTATTTCCCCTTTTGGGCCATCTTAAACAATAATCTAAACTTGAAGAATAGGCCACCAACTTATTTCTGTCCATAAAAATGTAATTAAGATGGTTTAGGTTGTACATCCAAAAATGTACCTAATGGAACTCAGAAAGAAAGATTTTTTAAAAAATAATAACTTAGGATACTAGTCTTTAAAAAGAAAGAAAAGAAAAGGAGAAGGTTTTAAAAGTAAATAAATAAATAAAATCTAGAAGGGAAAATTACCCAGATTTTCTGGGGTGGGGGGAAACATGAAGCACAAGAGTTTTATTTATAACACTCATTAAAACTGCCAAAACAGAAGGAAAAAAATTTTCTAAATTCTGAATACCCATGTGTTTCTTGGTGTCTTACTAATAGAAGATTCCTAAAATTAGTAAAATGTTAAGTGTATTATCTGATATACCTATTTAACCCCTAGCTCATTTCTATAGCAATTTTTTGTGATTTTTATATTCATAGGCCAAATTTTTATACAGTTTTTGTATTGTCAAGAATCATCTTTAGAGCTTGTTCTGGCTGTGGTGAGCAAATTTCACAGGCTCATAGTGATAAAAACAAAAGCTGTTCTCTTACAATGGGAAGCCAAGATGGAAATTTTGCCAAATATATTTTTGTTGTTGTTGTTTTAAAATATTTTTAGTTGTAGATGGACATAATGTGTGTTATTGTTGTTGTTTTTAAAATATTTTTAGTTGTAGTGGACATAATGATTTTATTTTATTTATTTATTTTTATGTGGTGCTGAGGATCTAATTCAGTGCCTCACACATGCTAGGCAAGGGCTTTACCACTGAGCTGCAACCCCAGCCCATGTATCTGGTTTTTATAAAAGAAAATATCCTCTACTAAATTATAAACATATATGTATATATATACAATTATAATAACAATCCAATAAAATTATACACACACTTGTAATGCTAAGATATACAGAAAATGGGATCTTTTGATAGTTATTCACCAACATGGCAGGAACCGTATTCATCACAATAAGACTGCAGACTTCATTCCCTATTGCAGTTGGAGAAAGATAGCCCAGAAATGAAATGTATAACCCGTGCAGATTTCGGTGAAATTTTATGTTATCAGTGCACAGTGTATCTTCAGAAATCAAAATCATTGCTTCTGACAACACAAAAAACAACAAAAAATCTTTTAGATTAAACATTACTGTGTTAATTAAAAAAAAAATTAATGTATCTTATGATATGTCAAGAGCTTTGTAATGAACAACAAATAAAAAAATAAAAAAATAAATAAATAAATAAAAGACTCAACTGTCAATTGGCATAATCACCATTTATTTAAAGTTTAGCAGGATATTTGATAATTGTCACACCAACCAGTTCTCTGTAGATATATTAGGCTTAAATTTTAACTTAAGTAATACATATCAGCTTCCATTCTTTTTTTTCCCCCTGGGGATTGAACCCAGGGCCTCACTGATGCTAAGCGCAGACTTTTCAACTGAGCTACACCCCCAGCAGGCCACAGTCCTTGCTTGTCCTCTTAATAGATTAAACATTTGATAGGGCCCATGTAAAATTATTGACTGCCCAGCACATTTATACTCTTTGTTGAGAAAAATAATACTTGTTTATATGCAAAGTTTTGATTTTATAATGTTGATTAAATTTTTTATTCATAGACCACTTAAAAGAAAAACTGGATGACTACATTAAGATGTGGAATGGCCTAGTAAAGGTATTCCGAAATGAGAGAAGAGAAGGATTAATTCAAGCACGAAGTATTGGTGCTCAGAAGGCTAAACTTGGACAGGTAGGAAGCATATGCTATCCACAATGTCAATAGCTTGGATTTGGTAACTAAAAGATTATATAAATTTTTAATCACCCTTCAGGTTTTAAAAATGAAATGAGAATGCTGGCTTGAACAAATAACTACTGTGTCAAAATTGACTATAATGCTAATTTTTGTTAGCGTCTGATTTTAAATTGTGTGTGATTTGTGTTGTACCATATGCAAGGAGTATTCTTTCACCCTGCCTCTTTTTTTTAAGGTTTTGATATACCTTGATGCCCACTGTGAGGTGGCAGTTAACTGGTATGCACCACTTGTAGCTCCCATTTCTAAGGACAGGTAACATTACCTTGCTTTTTTTCTTTCCTAGTTGAAAAGTAAACCTTGTCCTAGAAGGACAAATAATATTCTTTGATTCCACTTCTAGTTAGTGCATCAAGTATTGGGTTTTAAGTGTTATCCTTGAGCTAGTTGTTTCCTTGGGTGGAACTTGGCTGATACTTTGGGCTGATTCAAATGAAGTCTGGTATTTGGGAAACTAGGTCGAGTCATCTTGTGATTCCATTACTGAGACTCCCTCTGATTCCAAAAACTTTCCTTAACAGAAATATTAGTTGCTCCCTCTAAACATGAACACGAGTTCTAGAGACTTGAAGAACCATGCTTTGAAATTGTACCTATTCTTTTTTAACACCCTTTTAAATTATTACCTTAGTTAGTAAGGACCAGCTATGACTTATGTCAAGGCTTTGGGTTCCTATGGAAACTTTAAGGTTTAGAAATAGATAGCTATGGCATGGAAATGTGGTGCTCACCATTAAATCTCCAGAAATGTCTGAAACAGCAGAAGGCAGCGTAATCTCCTAGTTCCAAAAGCCTTTCTTGCTTCTCATCCAGAATTCTGGCTATTTCAGAATCTAGGAGAATGAGACATATCTCTTTTGTGAATGGCATGAGTCAGAGGAAGAACTTAGAATATTTTATCATCAGAGGATTTAAGATGAAGTCCTATAAAACATTTTTTTTCACATGCTGTCTAACTTAATCTTCACAGCAGCCCTGAAAGTTAGAGATCATTAGCTTCATTTATAAAGTGGATCTTGAGGCTTAGGGAAATTAAGTAATATGCCCCAGATTAGATAGCTAATAAACCAAACTGAGGTCTCTGGACCATTTTAAATTGTACCATTTTTTTAGAAATGCAAAAAGCATGATTAGTGAGAAAAGATATAAACCAGGTGTCAGATAACCAAGTTTGTCCAGGGAGATGCTAGCAGTCTTCCTGGCAGTAAGAAAGTGGTTTTCCAAAGTTCCAGTGACAATCTCTTATATCCCACAGGGAACCTCCAGTGTGTGTTCATATTCTGGAAAGACTAAAGCCCACTTTTAGGATTTACTTGCCTGTATCAAGGTTCTAAGCCCCCAGAGAGTTTTCCTTTCTCTTGGTTTCTAAAGAAAGCTGTAACCTGGTTATGGGAAGGTACAATCTATGTTTTAGGAAATACATTTTAAAATCCTTTCCAACAATATGAGCATTGAAACAAGCAAGGTACCAGATTACCTTTGTAATGTCAACTCTGTATCTGATTGGTTGCACAGTGCTATCATTTGTATGATGTCCAAATAGAAAGAATTGGCTTTTTTCTCCTTTGTTCCAAATTCTTGCACCACTTAAATTTTTAACAGATTTTGAGGGATTTTTTTTCTTGCTGTTTTTTTTTTTTAAAGCAGCAATACATTACAGAACCTTTATATTTGCAATAAAAGGTGGAGGGAAGGCGATTGAGTACAAGCACAAAAACACATTTTTATAAAAACTGCTTTCAAAGAAATAGCAACAAAGAGCTAGAAACCACTAATGATATGGCAACTATTATTAGCACATGCTCATGCACACACACATTTTTAATGGGGGACAGGGAGGAAGAATGACAGAAAGAAAAATCTTGTAAATAGTGCAAAATTACCAAGAGAAAGTTTCCACTAGCACCAAAGTGAAATGGAAAAAAAAACACTATTAAACTCAATTGGCAAGGCCCTTTGTCCCTGAGGTTTGTCTGTAAGCCTAGGGGAAAGTCTCCTCTATCTGTCCTTGCACTGATAGGCTCTTGGCTTGTGTGGAACATTCATTTGCTGTTTCCCCATTAGATATTAAAGTTCCCTAATGCAAAATAAACCAATTACAAAACAACAACAACAAAACTACAAAAAAGGACAATGTAGTTAGGCATGCTGAACTAGTCAGTTTGGGGTTCTTAAATGCTTCTTCATTTTCTGTAAATGTTTCAGAACTACATGTACTGTGCCTCTAATAGATTACATAGATGGGAATGATTATTCCATTGAACCACAGCAAGGTGGGGATGAAGATGGTTTTGCCCGAGGGGCCTGGGACTGGAGTTTACTGTGGAAACGTATCCCTCTAAGCCACAAGGAAAAGGCCAAAAGAAAACATAAAACTGAACCTTATCGGTAAAGATTATTACTTTTTTTTTTTAATGTTGAATGTTTATCTAAGTACTTTTTTTTTCCTTCCCCATGAACTCATATAAATCTGTGGGTCCATACGTACGTTTCCATTTGATCTTTGCTGCCATCATCAACACAATACAGAACCATTTGCACTGTGCCGCTTATAGATGTCATAAATGGCAACACATATGAAATTGTACCCCAAGGGGGTGGTGATGAAGATGGGTATGCCCGAGGAGCATGGGATTGGAGTATGCTCTGGAAACGGGTGCCTCTGACCCCTCAAGAGAAGAGACTGAGAAAGACAAAAACTGAACCGTATCGGTAATCACTAAATCACTTACATATTTTTCTTTTCTCCAGTTGCTGCTAACCTATTAACTTCTTGGCAAGCTAAACATTTGTTGTTAAACCTGTAGATGCTGTCTCAGATTCTGAAAGAGCTTCTTTCTTTCCACTCTTTCAGAGCTTTGAATTCACATTTGCTCTTTTGTAATTGCTTTTACCCTAAATGCAAGCTCCACTATTTAATTATACTCTTTCATTGGGGAAAACAAAGAATGTGAAATGATAAGGTAAAAAAAGAAAACCTTTACTGTCCTGTCCTATTAGACTAGATAACAAATTTTGTTCTCTTGATGACAATATCATTCTATAAATTTAAAATACATAAATTACTTACAACCTAAGATTCTGATTTCCACTTTGATGCCTTAGTGTGATGATAACAATGAAAGACACTAGCAAGAGATTTGGGAAGTTCCCTCCTTTTGTTTTATATGCTAACTCTTAAATATTAATTTTGCTCTGGTTAAATCTGATGAATAAAAATGCATCACTTTAGAAGATGTTACATAGACTCTCTATGGCTTCATTCTCAGAAGAGTGCTTGATTAAAAGAAAACTCTGTTCCGCAATCAGCTTTAGTCTCTTCTTGTGGTTCTTCAAGTAGAACAATTTACGCTACTCTCTTCTTTTTGATCTTTCAATTGCAACATTTTACTGTCTTTCAAAAAAGTGACCCCAAATGAAATGTTTGCTAAATGTTAGTGCAGCTGTCTCCAAAGTGTGTCTGTTTTTATTTTTTGACCCTAAGGTTCTGCTTTCAGTTTCTTTCTCCCTGTTATGCTGCTGATAAATGTTAGAACTTTGTTTTGGGAAGATGCTTCAATGTTGTGGAAATGCTAATGGGATTTGGGCATGTCATGATATCAAGATACTGAATGGCAAACATAAGGAAATTACAGAACTTTAAGCTTTTTTGGATATTCTCCAAATTTTCATTTGAAAATTTCTTACCCAAAATACTTCAGGAATCTGCTGCTTACCTCCTTAACCTAACAAATAATTCTAGGAGAAAAAAATAAAGGGTGCTGACTACATTTATGTTTCTGTTCATTCCACGGGCTGGTAAAGACCTTTTTAAAGCAAGCTAGAAAATTTAAGAGTGGTTTCCCTTTAACTAACTCACAAATTTCCACATAGCCCACTAAAACCAAGTTTTCAATTCTGAAAACATAATACATATTCAAATATTATTTCAAAGTTACCATAACTGGTATATTTGTTGCTCAGTTTAAGTTTTATTTAGGTGTTTCACATCTAGGATGATGGGACCAATGGGTTAAAGCATTTTCAAATCTGTACTGAGATGGATGGGAATATATCTAAAAGCCAAATGAGCACAGTTGTAGTGGAACAATTTTTAATGACAGTTAAAGTATAACCAAAAATGTGATAGTACTGTGTATTTAGTTAGTATATTTTAAGAAGAAAAGGCATAGAAAAACAATTTTCTCTTGATGTGATTTTCTGTTAGTGTGGAAATATTATCTGATTCATTATCTACTCAACAAATATTGAGTACTTACTATGTGCCAGCCACTGTACATTTTAACAGATGTCTTCCCTCATGAAACTTAAAATATAGGAGAGAGATAGAAATTGAACAGATTACTACACACACACACAAAAAAAAAAAAAAAAAAAAAAGAAACAGCAACTATGATAAGTAGTATGAAAAAAAAAATCACAGGTATGTGGAACTTATGGAAAGGAAAACTTGATCCAGCTAGAGGCCCCAGAAAGGCCTCCTTGACAAAGTGTCATCGAGGCTGAGACTCTAAGGAGGAAGAACATTTAGGAGTATAAATAGCATGGTGAAGCCTCTGAGGCAAAGGCATGACCTAGCTAAGCTAGGAGCAGAGTGGCAAAGAGCTGGGTAGAGGGAGCTGGGTGAGCCTAGGCAGTGGGGAGGAATCATGCAGGCCCATGCAAAGGAGTCTGCTCTGGCTGCTATGTGAATAGATTTGGATAGGGACAGAATAGAATAAAGGACACAAGTTCTGGAGATATGGGATAGTCCAAGCAGTGTTGGTGTGGTCTAGGGCGGTAGCAATGAAGTTGGAAAGATGTAGACAGATTCATAATTTTCCAAGTCGAATCAATATTATTCAATGATTGGAAAAAAAATTTTTTTAAAAAATGATTGGTTTAGTATTAGGTGTGATGACGAAGAAGGTACCTAAAGGTATGAAGTTCCCTAAAACTTAAGAATTGTGATGCATTAATAATTAATTTTTCCTTGGGAGTGGAAGGGCATTTAGCAGTAGGAAAATTATTCCACTTTCATTTCTTCCAATAGTAGGAGTGACTTGACCCTAAAAATATACCCAGCCAGTCCTTTTTTCTCTTGCCTCAAAATATACCTAATTTAAGATCCATTCAAGAAGTCCCAGAGATCACCCTTTTTCATTTTGTACAGTAAATAGCAATGTGGAATTCTCCTGTGTAATTTCTACACTACATTTGCAAACTCTGAATGAACTGTGGCTGTTCTAGTGTGATTTACACTCTTATTTGGCAAGCCCTTGAGCTATAAAATTAAAAAATGACGGACTACTTCCATGGTGTATGGTTTCGTTCATCCCAGAATGACTCATAAATCATTGCAGGAGCAGTTAGCAAACCACGGCTGTGTGGCTCTGTGTTTCAGGAGTGAAAGAAATTTTTATTTTATAACTAAAATGAAGGCTTAATTTTTAAATCAACAAAGAACCAAGGCGCCCTCTAATGGTAAAATGACACAATGATCCAATTTGTGACAAACTAATTTGGTTTCAGAAATTTTGGTAAATTCGCTAAGGAATTAGGAACAAGTTATTTTTGAAGGATTTATAATTTCTTAATGTTTGGCCATCAGTTTTGTCTCTTCTGTGCATATTTAGACTGTATTCCAAAAATCTTGTTTTCTATTGGCAAAAGGATGTTGGGGGTTTGTCTTTAATGGTTATCTCAGTGTTTTTCTTTCTCAGGTCCCCAGCCATGGCTGGGGGATTATTTGCTATTGAACGACAGTTCTTCTTTGAACTGGGTCTGTATGATCCAGGTCTCCAGATTTGGGGTGGTGAAAACTTTGAGATCTCATACAAGGTAATGTTTCATTTAAATGATGCAGTTTTCTACAGTTACTGACTTTTGTGATTTTTCAGATAAAACTAGTTTCTTTGAAAATAATCCATGTAATGCATTTGTCTAAATTATAAGGAATGATTTAACATACGTCTGGGGAAAAGTAGAGCAAAATGCAAATTGTAAATTTATTTGTTTATAGAGCTTATTTCAAAATTGTGGCCAATAAGCTTCAGAAGTGGAAATAACCCCTTTCCTCACTCCCAGGCTTTCTGTACACTGGAGCCATGTATGATAGTAGCTCTTTGGAGAATCTGCATGTATTAGGGCCATAGTTGACCATCCACTGACACAGTCACCCTTTATCACTGTAGGACATGATGAGCCAAGACAGAAGCAGATCCCCACAGTGACTGTGCATCCTCAGACTGACATTGGAACTGTCTTCCTGCAGCACCTCCCCTGTTGTTGAGGCAGTCCCCGAGCACTAATACCTTCCGCGCTCCAACCCCTACCTCAACACCCACTCCTATCCCCAATTTCCAAAAGAGAGAGAAAACTATATCACAGTTTGAGTTAAACAGGTATTCATTACCTCTTGTCTTAACTGTCCTGTGCTTTAGCACTGTGAGAAACAGAAGAGGAGTAAACTGGTCCTTGTTCTCAAGGAATTTACAGCTGATTTTAATTTCTAATACATTAAAAGGAGGAATGGCATTCACTTGGTGTTATTCATAAATCGCATTGTGCTGGAGGTAGAATTTGAGGCAGAACTAGAAAGATGCAAATGATATCAGAGAACTGAGCAGAGAACAAGCGAGGAGGGGAGAGGGAGACCTGAGCAGATAGATTGGGAGAAGGTACAAATGTATGGACACGAAGAGCACATTCAGGAAACAGTGAAGGGCAGTTTGGCAGAAGCAGGCAGCATGAATAAAGACATGTAAGAAGATAAAGTGGGCAAGAGGTTAGGGCCATATTAAAGAGTCTTTAATGCTGAGTTAAGAGATTCTTACCTAACTTTATAAGCAGTGGAGAACCATCAAAGATACTAAGCAAGGGAATAACATGACCCAAAGCTGCCCTTCAACCACAGTAATCTCTTGCTATAAATAAGGATAGAGTTAAGTAGAGAGAGAATGAAGGTGAAGATGTCAGTTAGGTTATTATAATAATCACCCAAGTAGGAAATATGTTAGCATTGAAAACACAGATGATATTAGGAATGAAGAATGTGCATTGTTTTGCAAGGTTATATTGAGAAAAAGTCTCTAAGGACTGCAAGCATACAGGAAGAGACCCCCTTAGCAGTTTTTTTTATTATATTCCCATTGCCTTCCTTGTTATTATAAGTTTTTTAAATGATCAATTATTTTAGGATTTGTTCAGCTTATGAATTCTGTGTGGACATTGTATCTAATTTAGATTTAAGATTTATACTTAGAAGACAAATTTTTAATTATAATGCATCTTTGCGTTATAAACAATATATGTTATCTCTTGATAGATATGGCAATGTGGTGGCAAATTATTGTTTGTCCCTTGTTCTCGTGTTGGACACATCTACCGTCTTGAGGGCTGGCAAGGAAATCCTCCACCCCTTTATGTTGGGTCTTCTCCAACTCTAAAGGTGAGTAAACGAGAGAAGGACAAGATAGGATAGGATAGAGAACTAACATTTACAGACCACATGCTATTATAGTCAATTAACAAATGTCATCTCATTAAATGGGGTACACCTCTTAAACAATCATCCTGGTTCTCACCTTTAACTTAGGTTAGGCTTACTCTCATGAAATCTTATTATTCTGTAAGATTATTCACTGTACCCCATTCTTTTTTAATTGACAGGTAAAAAGTGTATATATTTATGCTGTAGAACTTAATGTTTTGACTCATATACATTGTGCATTGAATAAATCAAGCTATTTAACGTTCATTACATAGCATATTTATCACTTTTTTGTGGTGAGAACACTTAAAATTGATTTTCATGTGTACAGTATATTGTTATCAACTATAGTAACCATAATATACAATAGATTTCTTGAACTTATTCCTCCTGTCAAACTGAAATTTTGTGTCTTTTGTCCAACATCTCCCCAATTTTCCTACCTACCTCAGACTTGATAGCCACTCTATTTCTATTTCAGCCTTGATAGCCACTCTATTTCACATTTTTTTTTTTACTCCACATAGAGTGAAATCATGTAGTATTTGTCTCTCTGTGCCTGGTTTATTTCACTTAATATAATGATCTCCATGTTGTTGCAGTTGACATGATTTCCTTAGTTTTAAAGGCTGAATATTCCATTGTATATGTCACACTTTCTTTATCCTTTTATTAGTTGATGGACACTTAGATTGATTTCATGTCTTGACTGTTATGAATAATTCTCAAATGAACACTAGGTACTAATCCTGATGTAAAACAGAAGTTAGCAATTGTGGTCCAGAGACCAAATCTAACCCATTTATAAAGTTGTGTTGGAGTTCAGTCCCACTAATTTATTTACATATCATCTGACTACTTTCACCCTATACTAGCAGAATTGAGTAGTTGCCACAGAGATTATTTGGCCCACAGAGACAAAGATACTTACTATCTGACCCTTTATAGAGAAAATTTGCTGATGTATAGTACAGAAAATCAAGGGATAGAACGAGTAAATGTCATTTCATATATATTCATGCAAACATTCATTCTTTCTATATAAAACCTTAGAAGTTAAGACAACGTCAGCTTATTACTCAATCTGAGGAAGTAACATTACAACATCAACTTTTTTTTTCATAGTTGCTTTTCCTTACCATTTTATTGCTTTATAATTGTTTTTCCTGAATTTGGGACTATGGTAAAATGATTCAATTCTGATTGTTAAAAAAAATAAAAATAAAACACATTTTTATCAGGGGCCGGAGTTGTAGCTCAGTGGTAGAGCACTTGCCTAGCATGTGTGAGGCACTGGGTTTGATTCTCAGCACCACATTTAACAAATGAATAAAATAAAGGTTCATCAATATCTAAAAAAATTTTTTTAAATGTGTTTTATCAAACAGAGCTATTTTTTCATGATGATTTCTAAAATAAGATTTTTCCCTATGCATACCAGTTGTGTGGTTTAACAAAAAGAGATTGTTCTGGGAGAAGGAGCACCAGTGCTCAGCCAAATTCTCAGGAATCCTCTGGGTTTCATTTTCTTCCTCTCTCACCAGGAGAGAATACATTGACTTAAAATAAATGATCTTCAATTCAGGGATAGTATATTCTATGTACCTCAGTTTTTAGTTAAACATACGTGACATTTTTTATCTTGGCAAATGACATATTGGACTCATTAGTTCACTTGAATTCTTTGGTTTAATTAAATGCCAGGTTCTGTAGAAATGAGGTTGTTATATGTTGATCATACTTCATGTATCTAAGATGGGCTATTTATGCCATTACAATTATTTTCAGTTTTCAAAATGATATTAATTTTCTTTTTCACAGAATTATGTTAGAGTGGTAGAGGTTTGGTGGGATGAGTACAAAGACTACTTCTATGCTAGTCGTCCTGAATCAAAGGCATTACCATATGGGGATATATCTGAGCTGAAAAAATTTCGAGAAGATCACAACTGCAAAAGCTTCAAATGGTTCATGGAAGAAATAGCTTATGACATCACCTCACACTACCCTTTGCCACCCAAAAATGTTGACTGGGGAGAAGTAAGTATCAACCAATATTCAGATCACAAAGTATGTGTGTTTGGGGTCTCCATTTGGGAAAAAGGCAAAGAGAGATGAAAATGTGTGAGTTAAAGAAAAGAATTTGGAGGGAAAAGTTTGGCTAAAAACTGACTGGAAACATCTACCAGCTTACCAGTCAACACCCGTAGCTACCCTGAGATGTCTCTTCCCAGCCTCTGCACCTGTGGCTGCCCTGCCTGGAACACTGTGCCTCTTCTTCTCTATCTCCTGCCACTTCCCTGTCCCTCACTTCAATTCCCTTTCTTGATTGTTATCTTATTTTTCCCAACTTAGAGATGATGAATACTGAAAATAATTTCTTATTCTTACCCACTTCATCAGAAAGGCTTAGCTCTGTGATCTTCCCATGGGTTCTCCCAACACCCAAAATTGCCTGTCCCCCAGCCATTCTTAAGTACTTCAGGACTTCCACCCCCAGTGTGCTATAATAAACTAATGCAGGGACCCAATATATAATGGGCACTTAAACAGTGCTTGTCAAATAAATTAATAATGATAATTAAAAGCTATTAAAATCAACCAAAGACATTAATGCTTGTTGTCATTTCTGTTTCTTCAGACTTGTCTTTTTAGCCTCATTTCTGATTGTACTCACCCAAGTACCTTATACTGCTGCCTCACAGTTACCTTAAAAGTATTGTGAACTTTCAAGTCTATGTGCCCATGCTTATTTATGCATTTGGCAAATATTGGTTGAGGGCCTACTGTGTGTCAGTCATTCTTCGAGACAGAAAACCAGACAAGCAAGGCCCTTCCCTTCAGGGAACTTGTGGATAGAGACACCAAAACAAAATAGGAAAACAAAAAACAAAGATAATTGAGAGAGGTGGTGAGAGCTACAAAAGGAAATAAACCTGGGATGCTGTCAGGAGGAGTTGGGGGACAGGGTGAGGAAGGCCTCTCTGAGGAAGTACAATTAATCTGAGATCTGAATGTTAAAGAGCAAGCACATCAGAGAGCCAGGGGAGAGTGTTACAGGTAAAGAAAATGGTGAGTTCCAAGGTTCCAATCAGGAAATGCTTTGCATGTTTGGTAAGCAGAAAAGAGGGGATTAAATGAGACAGAAGTGGTAGGCATGTGAGAAGGAAGGCCTTTATCCCAAGGGTGGTGAGAAGCCAGGGAGGATTTTAAACAAAAAGCTAATATGATTTTTTTTTATTATTGGTTGTTCAAAACATTACAAAGCTCTTGACATATCATATTTCATACATTAGATTCAAGTTGGTTATGAACTCCCAATTTTACCCCAAATACAGATTGCAGAATCACATCGGTTACACATCCACATTTTTACATAATGCCCTATTAGTAACTGTTGTATTCTGCTACCTTTCCTATCCTCTACTATCCCCCCTCCCCTCCCCTCCCATCTTCTCTCTCTACCCCATTTACTGTAATTCATTTCTCTCCTTGATTATTTTCCCATTCCCCTCACAACCTCTTATATGTAATTTTGTATAACAATGAGGGTCTCCCTCCATTACCATGCAATTTCCCTTTTCTCTCCCTTTCCCTCCCACCTCATGTCTCTGTTTAATGTTAATCTTTTCTTCCTGCTCTTCCTCCCTGCTCTGTTCTTAGTTGCTCTCATTATATCAAAGAAGACATTTGGTATTTGTTTTTTAGGGATTGGCTAGCTTCACTAAGCATAATCTGCTCTAGTGCCATCCATTTCCCTGCAAATTCCATGATTTTGTCATTTTTTAGTGCTGCGTAATACTCCATGGTGTATAAATGCCACATTTTTAATCCATTCATATATTGAAAGGCATCTGGGTTGGTTCCACAGTCTAGCAATTGTGAATTGTGCTGCTATGAACATCGATGTGGCAGTATCCCTGTAGTACACTCTTTAAGGTCTTCAGGGAATAGTCCGAGAAGGGCAATAGCTGGGTTAAATGGTGGTTCCATTCCCAGCTTTCCCAGGAATATCCATACTGCTTTCCAAATTGGCCACACCAGTTTGCAGTCCCACCAGCAATGTGCAAGAGTACCCTTTTCCCCACATCCTCGCCAGCACTTGTTGTTGTTTGACTTCATAATGGCTGCCAATCTTACTGGAGTGAGATGGTATCTTAGGGTGGTTTTGATTTGCATTTCTCTGACTGCTAGAGATGGTGAGCATTTTTTCATGTACTTGTTGATTGATTGTATGTCCTCCTCTGAGAAGTGTCTGTTCAGGTCCTTGGCCCATTTGTTGATTGGGTTATTTGTTATCTTATTGTCTAATTTTTTGAATTATTTGTATACTCTGGATATTAGGGCTCTATCTGAAGTGTGAGGAGTAAAAATTTGTTCCCATGATGTAGGCTCCCTATTTACCTCTCTTATTGTTTCTTTTGCTGAGAAAAAACTTTTCAGTTTAAGTAAGTCCCATTTGTTGATTCTTGTTATTAACTCTTGTGCTATGGGCGTCCTATTAAGGAATTTGGAGCCCGACCCCACAGTATGTAGATCAGAGCCAACTTTTTCTTCTGTCAGACGCAGAGTCTCTGATTTGATATCTAGCTCCTTGATCCACTTTGAGTTAACTTTTGTGCATGGCGAGAGGAGGGGATTCAGTTTCATTTTGTTGCATATGGATTTCCAGTTTTCCCAACACCATTTGTTGAAGATGCTATCCTTCCTCCATTGCATGCTTTTAGCTTCTTTATCAAATATAAGATAGTTGCAGCTTTGTGGATTAGTCTCTGTGTCCTCTATTCTGTACCATTGGTCCACCCGCCTGTTTGGGTACCAGTACCATGCTGTTTTTGTTACTATTGCTCTGTAATATAGTTTGAAATCTGGTATCGCTAAACCACCTGATTCACACTTCCTGCTTAGAATTGCTTTTGCTACTCTGGGTCTTTTATTTTTCCATATGAATTTCATGATTGCTTTCTCTATTTCTACAAGAAATGCCGTTGGGATTTTGATTGGCATTGCATTAAACCTATAGAGAACTTTTGGTAATATCGCCATTTTGATGATGTTAGTACTGCCTATCCATGAACAGGGTATATTTTTCCATCTTCTAAGATCTTCTTCTACTTCTCTTTTTAGGGTTCTGTAGTTTTCATTGTATAAATCTTTCACCTCTTTTGTTAGGTTGATTCCCAAGTATTTTATTTTTTTTGAGGATATTGTGAATGGAGTGTTTTTCCTCATTTCCGTTTCAGAAGTTTTGTCGCTGATATACAGAAATGCCTTTGATTTATGCGTGTTGATTTTATATCCTGCCACTTTGCTGAATTCATTTATTAGTTCTAGTAGTTTTTTTGTAGACCCTTTTGGGTCTTGTAGGTATAGAATCAAGTCATCCGCAAATAGTGATAATTTAAGTTCTTCTTTTCCTATTTTTATGCCTTTAATTTCTTTTGTCTAATTGCTCTGGCCAGTGTTTCGAGAACTATATTGAATAGAAATGGTGATAGAGGGCATCCCTGTCTTGTTCCAGATTTTAAAGGGAATGCCTTCAATTTCTCTCCATTGAGAATGATGCTAGCCTGAGGCTTAGCATAGATAGCTTTTACAATGTCGAGGTAAGTTCCTGTTATCCCTAGTTTTTCTAATATTTTGAACATAAAGGGATGCTGTACTTTGTCGAATGCTTTTTCTGCGTCTATGGAGATGATCATATGGTTCTTATCTTTAAGTCTATTGATGTGGTGAATAACATTTATTGATTTCCGTATATTGAACCATCCTAGCATCCCAGGGATGAATCCTACTTGATCATGGTGCACAATTTTTTTGATGTGCCTTTGTATCCGATTCGCCAGAATTTTATTGAGGATTTTTGCATCTAGGTTCATCAGAGATATTGGTCTGTAGTTTTCTTTCTTTGAGGTGTCTTTGTCTGGTTTCCGAATAGGGTGATGTTGGCCTCATAGAATGAATTTGGCAGAGCTCCCTCTTTTTCTATTTCCTGAAATAACTTGAAAAGTATTGGTATTAATTCTTCTTTAAAGGTTTTGTAAAACTCTGCTGTATACCCATCCGGTCCTGGGCTTTTCTTGGTTGGTAGTCTTTTGATTGCTTCTTCTATTTCATCCATTGATATTGCTCTGTTTAAGTTGTGAGTATCCTCCTGACTTAGTCTGGGCAAATCATATGACTTAAGAAATTTATCGATGTCTTCACTATCTTCTATTTTATTGGAATATAGGTTTTCAAAATAATTTCTAATTGTCTTCTGTATTTCTGTAGCATCTGTTGTGATATTGCCTTTTTCATCCCGTATGTTAGTAATTTGAGTTCTCTCTCTTCTTCTCTTCGTTAGCATGGCTAAGGGTCTGTCGATCTTATTTATTTTTTCGAAGAACCAACTTTTAGTTTTGTTAATTTTTTCAATGGTTTCTTTTGTTTCAATTTCGTTGATTTCTGCTCTGATTTTAATTATTTCTTGCCTTCTGCTACATTTACTGTTGTTTTGCTCTTCCTTTTCTAGGGCTTTGAGATGAAGTGTGAGCTCATTTATTTGTTGGTTTTTCCTTTTTATGAGGAATGACCTCCAGGCGATGAATTTCCCTCTTAAAACTGCTTTGATTGTGTCCCATAGATTCCGATATGTTGTGTCTGTATTTTCATTTATCTCTAAGAATTTTTTGATTTCCTCCTTTATGTCTTCTGTAACCCATTGATCATTCAGTAACATATTGTTCATTTTCCATGTGATGTAGGATTTTTCCTTCCTTCTTTAATCATTGATTTCCAGTTTCGTTCCATTATGATCAGATAAAATGCATGGTATTATCTCCACCCCTTTATATTTACTGAGGGTTGCCCTATGGCATAATATATGGTCTATTTTTGAGAAGGATCCATGTGCTGCTGAGAAAAAAAGTATATCCACTTGATGATGGTTGATATATTCTATATATGTCAGTTAAGTCTAGGTTATTGATTGTGATATTGAGTTCTATAGTTTCTTTATTCAACTTTTGTTTGGAGGATCTGTCCAATTGTGAGAGAGGTGTGTTGAAATCACCTGTAATTATTGTGTTGTGGTCTATTTGATTCTTGAACTTGAGGAGAATTTGTTTTATGAACGTCGCAGCATCATTATTTGGTGCATAAATATTGATAATTGTTATGTCTTGTTGGTGAATGGTTCCTTTTAACAGTATATAATGTCCTTCCTTATCCCTTTTGATTAACTTAGTCTTGAAGTCGATTTTATTCAATATGAGGATGGCCACCCCTGCTTGCTTATGAGGACCGTGTGCGTGGTATATTTTTTCCCAACCTTTCACCTTCAGCCTGTGTATGTCTTTTCCAATCAGATGTGTCTCCTGGAGGCAGCATATTGTTGGATTTGTTTTTTTAAATCCATGTTACCAGCCTATGTCGCTTTATTGGAGAGTTTAAGCCATTAATGTTTAGAGTTACTATTGATATATGGTTTGTACTTCCAGCCATGTTTGATTATTTATCTTCTTTTTTTTTATTAATTTAGTTTGTTTCTCCATGATTAGCTTTCCCCCCGCCTTCTGTCTTTACAGAGGCACTTCCTACTGATGGTTTTGGTTATTGTTTTTCATTTCTTCCTCGTGTAGTGTTTTGCTCAAGATGCTTTGCAGTGCTGGTTTTCTGGCTGCAAATTCTTTTAGCTTTTGTTTATCATGAAAGATTTTTATTTCGTTGTCATACCTGAAGCTTAATTTTGCTGGATACAGAATTCTTGGTTGGCATCCATTGTCTTTCAGTGTTTGAAATACGTTGTTCCAGGATCTTCTTGCTTTCAGCGTCTGTGATGAAAAATCCGTTGTTAACCTTATTGGTTTACCCCTGGCCCTGAATGTAATCTGCCTCCTTTCTCTTGTAGCTTTTAATATTTTCTCTTTGTTCTGTATATTGGATATCTTCATAACAATGTGTCTTGGCGTTGGTCTACTGTGATTTTGTGTGCTCGGTGTCCTGTATGCATCTACAATTTGTATATCCGTTTCCTTTTTTATTTCTGGAAAGTTTTCTGTAATTATTTCATTCAGCAGGTTACTCATTCCCTTGGTTTGAATCTCTGTACCTTCCTCTATCCCAATGACTCATAAGTTTGGTTTTTTTATGTTATCCCATATCTCTTGGATGTTTTTCTCGTGGTTTTTTTACCAGCCTTTCTGAGTTGGCTAGACTCTTTTCAAGATGATATATTTTATCTTTATTATCTGACGTTCTGGCTTCTACTTGCTCCACTCTGTTGGTGATACTCTCAATTGAGTTTTTAATTTGGTTTATCGTTTCCTTCATTTCTAGAATTATTGTTTGTTTGTTTTTTATAATCTCTATCTCCTGATGAATATGCTTAACTTCTTCTTTTATCTGTTTATGTAATTCATTTTCAATGTGTTCTTTCACTGTTTGGATTTGCTGTCTCGTATCCTCTTTAAGGTTCCATTCCATCTGTCTAAAGTATTCCTTGAGTTCTTTATATGACCATTTTTCTGCTGACTCTAGGTCCTCCTGAATATTTAGGCTGTCCTTCATTGTTTGTACTCCTTTTCTTACTTGCTTTTTTATGCTGCTCATGTTACTTCTTGTTCTGTTTGACTGCTGAGTTACTGTTTACTCTTATAAATTTATTTGATGCTTGGGAGGAAAGATATTAGAAGGGAAGGGAAGAAGTCACTAAAGAGAATGGGAGTAGGCAGGTAGAATTCAAGGAATGGGGAATAAGAAAATTGAAAAGAAATGAAAAGACAAAAGAGAAAAAATAGAACATAAAGAAAGAAAGAAAAATAAATTAAAAAAATAATAATGATAATAAAAAATGAAAATTAAAATTTAAAATAATAATAATAATAATAAAATAAAAGAATTTTAAAAAATATAAAAACATTTAAAAAAGTTAAAGAACAACAAAAAAAAAAGAAAATGAAAGAAAAAGAAAAAAAAATAATAATAATAATAAATGCATAGAGTTCTATTAACTTCTCTTCCAGTAGGTGGAGCTGTGCTCACTGGGCCAAGCTTCTCCTCCAATAGGAGGGAACCATTCACTGTGCAGCAGCTCTTCCTCCCAGACTGGGCGGGTCTCCAATCCTGAGTGTCTAGGGCCTTGTCTTGTGTTTCCTCAAGCCAGGCCCCACTCACCTGTGACGCTCACCACAATACTGGCTACACGCCAGGTCTGCTGCTCCTGGGAGCCCTGTTTTCATAAACGCCTGGGCACACTCTCCATGTTTGCCTCCCTCAGACCCTAAGTTTGTAGAGCTTGGGGCTCAGAACCCCCAGCGAATTTGCTTTCCCTCCGGTAGCCACGCCCCCGGTAGCTGGTATAAGAGACCTCAGTTGTCAGCACTGGTGGGAGCGGTAGCCGGGAGTTCCGCGCCACTCCTGATTCCCTCGGTCTGGCTATCGCGCTCACAGGAGAGCTGGGAGGGGCCCTTAAGGTTTCCCCGCTGTGTGGAGAGAGATGGCTAGGGGATTACACACCTGTCGCCCTGGTTTCAATGAAGTTATCTCCTCCGCCCGTGACGTCAGTTCTCTGCCATGGTGGTATCCCGTGCAAATGGTGACCGTTTGTTCCCTTTGCCGGGTGACCAATGCAACGGGTGGGTCCTGACTGTCTTTCCCAAGCTCCGTTTCAATCCTGTGGCCACTGCCTATGAAGGCTCGGTTGGCTTTTACCTCTATAATTTCAGATGGGCCGACCAGTTATTTCAGCGGGATCGTTAGTGCTGAGTCACGAGAAGCAGGCGAACTTGAATGCAGCCGATCCGGGCTTGGTGTGTGTGTTCTGAGGGGCCCAGACTGTTCGCCCCAGATCCACGTCAGCTCAGCATTGCCTAGTGATCCTGAGCAAACAGCATTTAGACAATTTACGACTCCCTATGCCCGTGCAGCTGAAGAGGTCAGAGACTTGATCTCTCCGCGCCCGCCGCCATGTTGAAAAAAGGTCCCTAGGAGACTCAGTGCTGAGTACCTAAACTTGCTTAGTACCTAATCCTGATTTGGCATCTTGGTCACCGTCCCCACGCCGCACCCACCAGCGACCACAGACAGATTCTTGTGCAAGTCATTCATTAGAGATTTGGATAAGACAGGCAAATTCCAGGAAATGCCAGGAGGTCACATGTACCAGAGCTGGAGTCCCCCTGAAAAAGGGAAGATAGTAGAAATTACAAAGGCAGAAGGAAGATCCAATATTCTCAGCAGAAAGGAACCACTGGCAAACCACTTTCACAGGATACCACAAAGGTCGTGAGACCCAAAAAAAACGCTAATATAATTTGATTCATAGTTTATTTTTAATCACCCTGTTTGGAAATGTAGAGTAGAAATAGGGTGTCTATGAGGAAATTGAACTATTTTGTTGGTAGTTCATTTCAATACCTCCTCCTACCACACCTCTCTCTCCTGTACTCTTATTTCATCTTTCCAGTTACAGCAAATTGTGTTTGACTTCCAAGTGAAGCATAAGCTTTTGGGAGTTCAGACCACATTTTGGGTATCTTTTAATCTCTCAGAATTTCTTCTCTGTGAGAGGGATGAATTGTACTGATCTTATCTAGTCTCATGGCTTTAGCACTATCATTCTGTTGATGATTCTCAGATATGCATCTTCAACTCAAATCTCTCTCCTAGGACCCAGACAAGTATATTCAACTGTGTACTTGATGACTCCACTTGAATGTCTAGCAGACATTCCAAACTCAATATACTTAAAATTGAACTCCATCTCTCCTTCCCCACCCCATCTCTGCTGATGGATTGCTCAAGCCAAAAACTTAAAAGTCTTCTTTGAATCCTCGTACACTTCACATCCAGTTCTTAATTTGGTCTAAGTCACCATCAAATCTGACCAATACTAAATTTTTTGACCTCCTAGAGCCTGTTCTAAACTGCAAGAACTCAGGGTGAGCCTTTTGAAATGCAAGTCAAGTCCTGTCTCCCCTCTGTTGGAAAACCTGCAGTCACACCCCATTCTCTCAGGCAAAGGCAACCAACCTCCTCATTGATGGCCAAGGCCTGCACCTCTTGCCCTGTTTCTCTCGCCTCACCTGCTCTGCGCTCTCCACTCCACTCCAGTCCCATTGGCCTTACTGGTCCTCAGGCTTCCTCCAGATGTACTCCTGCCTTTGCTGTTCCCTCTGCCCACACTGCTTTCTTTTAAACATCTGCGGACTTGTCTTAACTTGTGCACCTCCTTCAAGTTTGTACACTTGTCACCCTCTCAGTGAGACTTACCATGTAGTACACCCCTCAGTTCACTAGCCCTTTCCCCACTTAACTTGCTCTTCTTTTCTCCTTTTTTCCCCATGGCACTTATCTGTAATTAACATAATAATTTGACTATTATGGTGTTTTTGTTTTGTTTTTGCATGTAGTCTCTTTCCTTCCCTAGAAATTCGAGTCTGTTTTATTCACGGGAGTAGCAAACCTTACAACATACCTGACACACAATAGGTATTTACTTAGTATTTGATGAATGAGTAAATGTATGAATAGATGAGTGAATGGATGAATGGATGGATAGCATTTTCTGTCCTCCTTTTACTATCTCATTTCTAAATTCATTTTCATTTCAACTCTCCCCATTCTGCCCTTTACACTTCATTTCTCAGCGTTTCATGAACATTACAGGGTAAAACCCTATCTATTCAAAAGATGTCTTTGTGACATGAAAGTAGAAGGGGGACTATTAGGAATGGACTGGGAGAGGGTCCCAGGAGAGTTTAAGAGGGTAACAGGGTAGATATGATTGAAGTATGTTATATGCATGTATGAAAATATCACAAAGAAACCCATTATTTTGTACAGATGCACTAATAATTATAATAAAAAATACCTCCTGGGCAGTCTTCAGAGCTCCTCATGCAGGGTGAGAGACTGCTTCCTCCAGATCCTCCCTACAGGCTGACACTTAGCCCTGTATCCCCTTACAGACTGTGAGGGTATGGAGGACCCTGACTTACACATCTTTGTATCTTCAAAAACTCTTTCTTCATAGTACATAGTAAATATTTGCTGGGAATGAATCAATGTGACTTTTTATTCAAATACTATAGTGATGCATAATTGAGATAAATATATAGTATTTCTAAAAGTAGTTATTTTGATACAAAGTTCCATTCCAGAGGTGGAAATCTGTGTTTGCTTTTCATCTATATTATCCAAAGTTAGAGAAAAACCTCACTGCCAGGCCTCTGTGCCATGATGTTTGCCTAGAGACTCCTGGAGACAACTAGGAAAAATAGTGCCCCAAGCTATCTGTGAGTTCTTACAAATCCACTTCTGCTCTAAATTCCTAGGGCCAGTGTCTTTTGCCACTGTGGTAAGGTAGCTTTATTCTCTTTGTTTCTCATTCGTGTGAATTGTTATGATTCTGAAATTGTACTTATGGTATCATTTTATTTTTTCCCCTGTGGTATTTTAAGGCCTCTACCCTTACTTGAGCTCATCCCAGTGTTGACTTCAAGATCAGAATTTCAAAGATGACTGGTTTGCTCAAAATGACTTAAAGACTGACAATGCCATAATAACCTGGCAATAGACACCCCCAGATTTCCCTTGCAAATTGCAATATTTAACATGAAAATCTTTTACTCTGATATTAGGGCTTATTAAAGAACTAAAGCATTTCTTGCTTTTTGATCCTTTGTTTATATTTTTAGATCAGAGGCTTTGAAACTGCTTACTGCATTGATAGCATGGGAAAAACAAATGGAGGTATTGTTGAACTTGGACCCTGCCACAGGATGGGAGGAAATCAGGTACATCACCTTGTTTTGCATATACATTGGTCAGCATTGAGAGATGCAGGATTTATTGATCACAGGATTTAGTTTTGTTTTCAGTTTGATTTTTGCTTTCTCCTGTCCAAGGATCAAACCTAGGGTTTCATGCATACTAGGAGAACGCTCCACCACTGAGCTGCATCCCCAAGCCCAGTATTTTTGTTCTGATAAAATAAAACATTCTTTAAAGAATTGACAATGTTAAAACATCACTTAAGTAAGGGAATAATAGCAGTCTTGGACATAACAAGCAGAATCTAGGAGTGATGTCTATATGTAAGAGATTAAAATATTTTCTGAGTAGGTACTTGTCACTTCAATAAAGTAGAGTATCACTGACAGTAATGTATTTTACTAATATATTTTCTTACTACCTTATTTGGGTATTTTTCTTATGTCTAATTTAGATTATGAAATATTATCAGGTCTTTACAATTTTTCATTTTCTCACATAATAATACATAATAAGTATGTGTTAATGACCCATTCTGTATTTTAGAGGCTAAAGAACACAATTGTTTAAGTGTTTACAGAGATCTTCATCAACTTCAGCCTGCGGAATAACAGTTCCAAACACACAAAACTATAAAACAATAAGTTAGATATTCAGCTTTATTATAGGAATTTAATTTCTTCCTTTCTTCCTTGCTTCCCTCCCTCTTCTCCCTTTCCTCCCTTTCTTCCTTTTTTTTCCTTCTTTTTTTGTAAAGTGCATATGAGTAGGGAAGTTGCCTCTGTTATTTGTTTCCTTTTTTCTTCTTAATAGCTTTTCCGAATCAATGAAGCAAATCAGCTCATGCAGTATGACCAGTGTTTGGCAAAAGGGCCTGATGGAACAAAAGTTATGATTATGCACTGTAATCTAAATGAATTTAAGGAATGGCAGTACTTCAAGGTATTGTTTCAACTCTTAAAATATTGTTTTATGCTGTTTGATTTTCAATAGCAACTAGCATGGAATTTAGATGAATAAATCTTAAAACCTACATACAAAATGACTTGCATTTTCCTCTCATTTAGTCATTTGAACAGGTTCTCCTGAGTACTGGGTGAATTATTGTTTTATAATGAGGCATCACTTTTATTCTCTGGTATAATATTGTCATATAATGAGGTCACAGTGATGTTCATGAAAACCTACTGCTAATTTCAGTAACTCAGGAAAATCAGTATTCTAGAAGTAATCCTCACCATTGTTCTAGGCTCAAAGTTGGATTTTTAAAATCTAAATGATTCATTCACTAAAGTAAAATGTATTAATACCATAAAAAATGTGTGGTTAGTATTTCATGTCGTCCAGCAGGTGGAGATAGAGACAAACAAATAAAACTAGGATGCTTAAGCCTTCTCTCCTTCCTTATCATTGTTTGCTAATTAAAAACAACAGGATAAATGTATCTATTTGCTTGTATTAAAGGTCGGATTTTCACATGACATTTCTGGGATAGTTTTTCTGTTTCAGCTGTGTCTGTTTAATGCTCTAGGACAAGGTGAGGATCAAACATAAATTATGAATAATCAAAGTGAGTTATGGATTGTTTTCACAGTCTAGATTTGACTAAAATAAACCAATTTATTATGAGATAAAACATTTGGAATGCTTTTTCAAACTGAAAGAACATGGCAACACTCAACTTTACTCATCTAATATTTGTTATCATACCCATCTGTCATGTAAGCACTTATTTGCTATGTAGTAATAATATTATGACCCATCTTAATAATTCCCAGTTATCATCTTTCATAGATAATTAACAAACGTGGTAAATATGTGTCAATTACTCTTTTCCCTTATAACAAGTTAAGAAAAAGATTAACAAACCATGAAGAACAGAGCATTTATTTTCATAAAGAAAAATGAATAGCAGTGAATGGTAGAGATCAGTGAGAACAATATTAGTATAATAGTAGAAGAAGCCTAGTAGACCAGAAATAACCATCAAAAAGTAATGGATAGGGGTAGGGAGTGTGGCTCAGTGGTAGAGCAGAGCCCTGGGCTCATTCCCCAACACCAATAAAAAAAAGTGATGGATAAAAAATGGAATATATATTGTTTTAGATATTTTAAAGGAGACTGAATTAAATGCACTTTTGTACATCAGACTCTGCTAAGTCTTCGCTAATATTCAGTGACACAATAGATGGTCTGAGAGTCTGAAAAATAGCCACACACTATGCTATAATGTCAGAGAAGAAAAATTCAGTAATAAAAATAAGCAAAATGTCATCAGAGTGCAAAGGAGAGATTAATAGAAGTAATTATTTCTGACAATTTTCACAGAGGAAGTATTATTGCACCGGATCTGAAATATACAAAAAGCTTCCCATGGAAATCCAAGTGTGGTGGTACTTACCTGTAATCCTAGAGACTCAGAAAACTGAGGCAGTAGGATTCCAAATTAAAGGCGAGCCTCAGCTACTTAGTAACTAAGCAACTTAGTAAGACCCTCTCTCAAAATAAAAAAGTAGAAGGGTCTGGGGTTATGGCTCAGTGGTAAAGTGACCCTGGGTTCAATCCCCAAACCCCACTTCCCAAAAGAAAAAAACTTCCCATGGAAGATAAATAAGAAAGGTAGATGTGCAGAGGTATGCCATCAAAATATATAGGAAATTCTGAGAATCTCATTTTGTTTGGTATCTGTAAATTATGCACTATCAGAAAGAATATTGAACTTCATTTTGTCAGTTTTGGAGAGTGATTGAGATTATTTGAGAAAGATAATAATAGGAAACAATGGATACTTTCAGGAAAATAATCCTGAAAAATACTGCAAGATATGAACTGATGGAGCAAGGTCAGCTCCAGCAGCAATTCTCAAACTTTCTGATCTCTGGACTTTCTTTACAATCTTCAAAATTATTGAAACTCCCTCTCAAACAGCTTTTGTTTAGGTAGATTATCACTAATAATATTTCCAGCATTAGAAATTAAATCTGAGAAATTTGTAAAATTTTTTGTTTTAAGTCATGTAAAAGTAAGACTAATCACCTTATTACATGGTAATATAAATACCATATTTTAAATGAAAAATATACACACATGCAAATAGAAGAATATTATATTCTAGAGTTTTGTAAATCCCTTTAATGTCTGGTTTATAGAAGGCAGCTAGATTCATATTGCTTCTGTATTCAAATGAAATTTGTTAAGTTGACATACAAGAGGAAAATCCTGCCACACACACAAACATGCAGTTTGAGAGGGATAATTTAATAATCTTTTCAGAAAATTGTGACTCTTCTTTGTTACTGCACTGCAATTCAATAATTGATAGTTAGAAAGTTATTGACAATGTAGAATCTGAAATCATATCACTGAAATTTGATTGTGTTTTAAACATTAAAATCCATTGGTCTTCCTTACGTTCTTTTAAACAAGGGATTAATTTTATTTTCCCACAGGATCTTTATATATATATATATATATATATATATATGAGAGACAACACATCACAACCTTGCAGTCTTCCAGCATGACCTGTTTCTACAAGAAGCATGTCAGACCATAAGACTTTGTAGCAGAGTCTTTAAGAGCATTCAGTTGAGAAAAATAAAAAAGGCAGATCTCAGGGAAGCCTGGGCAAGCCCAAAGGCTGAGCTGCATCCTGTACTCTAAGCAGTCCTTATCTTTTCAGATCTTCCTATGTTTTCTTATTCACAACATTCCCACTGGAGTGTTCATACTCTTCCTCAGTGTCAGGCTGCCATCTTTCTGAAGCCTTCTGCAGTTTCAACTTTGCCCACAGGGAGCCAGCATCTTCAATCTGTGTCACATTAGCAAAGTGGGCATTGTTTTCCCAAACACCTTATTCCACGGGCATGATGCCATTCACAAAGTGCCCCTGAAAGGCCTTGAGATTGAATCTTTTATCCATATGAGCTTTAAACATCATGCATTGCTCACTTAGAAATAATTTTTACTAAGTTACATAAATCTTTCAAATGTTAATACATTTCATTGTACAATGTCCAAAAATCACAAATATAACCACTACTGGTTTCATCAAAAAGGTCTTTTTGTGAAGCTGTCAGTTCTCATGGTGATGGATACAGGTTTTCCAAAACTCAAGTTTTGCTTGCAGACTCAAATTTTTTCAATTACAACAGACACTGTCAGGTTTTTTTTTTTTTTTTTTTCTTCCTTGAAGCGACAGGTTCACTTCAATTTTGAGAAAATCTCTACCCATTACCCAAGTTTGAATAATCATAGTTTGTTGATGAATTATTCTTTCAAGTAACAGTGACATTTCATTAAAAAAAAAAAAAAAACAGGTAGTTCATCCCTCACATCAGTTATACAAGTGCTTGTCCAGAAAATACCATTGTACTTTATTGTGTAGAAATATTTGATACATACTTCCCATTCCATCTCTTGGAGTAGTTTTGAACAATAGACTTGAGGTTCAAGATTTAATAAGATTAATAAGTGTTAACCACTTAACCAAAGCAATTCTTAAACAAAACCAAGATTGGTTTTTTAACTGAATGTGGCAGTGAAGAATATGACTACTAGCATATTTGGGTGTCATTGCTTGATTTATGCTAAGGCTCCAGTGGTTTTACTCCATTGCTTTTATTCCAATGGTGTAAATGTCAATACATTGAAAAGGTAAATTAGTTCTTAGTATTCTGAAAATAGTTTTCACCTTATAGATCTAATCTTGGATAGTCTGCAGACCACACTTTGAGAAACACTGAGTTATAGTAAAACAACTTACAACGTATGATGAAGACTAATATAAGGTATAGTCAGTAGGGATGAGAAGGAAAAAATATAAACCAGAAACATTACAAATATTAGTTCTTGATAACTGGTGTAACACAAACAAATGAAGAAAAGTGCAGTATTTTCTGAGGACTGGAAAGTGGTATTGTCATTTTTGCCCAGAATAGGAACTCAAAGTAGTAGACTTAAGGGTAAAGATGATGAACTTAGGATTGTACACATTGAATTTGATGTACCAGCAATATGTTAAGACTTAACAGACAATGAAAGGACCTAGAAATCTGACAATCAAGAAAAATCCAAAGTCTGAGGTGTGGTAGGCTTGAAAGATTTCCTTATGAAAGCCAGATATTGACTGCTAATAGCAGGGCTATCAAAAGAGTCCAAATTTAAAACTCATTTTTCCTTATTGTGTTTTCCAGAACCTGCACAGATTTACTCACATTCCTTCAGGAAAGTGCTTAGATCGCTCCGAGGTCCTACATCAAGTGTTCATCTCTAATTGTGACTCTAGTAAAATGACTCAAAAGTGGGAAATGAATAATATCCACAGTGTTTAGAAAGAATAAAAGAAACCAATAATCTACCTACTGACAAGTAAATTTATACAGGACTGAAAACCGCCTGAAACCTGCTGCAACAATTATTATTAACTCTGTACAGCTCCAAACCTGGAACCTCCTGATCAGTTTGAAGGACATCGATAAACTGTGATTTTACAGTAACATTATCATCTGCAGTTACTGTTTACAAAACTGCTTTTACCTTAAACTTTGTAGATGTTTACATCTTTTTTGTTTTGTTTTAAGATGATGTTGGTAATTTGTGCCTTTAACTCTGTTTTGTGGGAACAGAGTTAAAAGCATGTTGTCTTCTTTGGGATTACACTCAGGGGTCTGAAAGGCAGTTTGATTTTTTTTTTTTTAAACACTTGAAAAAAGGTTGTAGTAACCAGACTTTCATATATAACTTGGTGATTATCAACCTCTTGTGTCTTTATTTAATTTTACATCTTTTTGAAGCACTGCCACAGGTTATTAGCCAAGGTGGCCTTCCTTCACAGTCATGCTGCTTTTTTGAAAGGTGAATTTCAACACATTTAGTGCCTCTTTCATTTCTCAGTATATTTTTCAAGACCTTTTGATGAGATTTATAGGATGGTAATGATGGAATGAATTGTCACCTGTATCAGGAATACTTAGACGTCTCAGAAATGAATTTGTGTGCTGCCATTTGCTATGAAGTTGAATGTTATGTGGCTTGAGTAAGAAATGATGATATGTAACATCTTAAGGCTTTAGTACATGGGGTTTAAAAATTGTGTGGCATTAACTTCCACCCAGACCTGCTGGCATTCTCAGTGCCATCTGTTCATGCCAACTCTTAGGGTAGCAAAGGGATCTTCCAACTAGAGAAAAATTGTACTCCTACATTTAGGATTTACTTTTCCCCGGTACCTGTTGATACAGAAAGCTATAAATAAATCTAAGTTTTGAAACTTGGGCAGGGCGGGGGATACCCAAAACAATAAAACACTGCTATAATAAACACGTCAAAGGTTCATTCTGGCTGAGGTAAGAATTTCTAAGCCCTTTTTAGATTAAGCCTTATAAAATTCCTGTGCATTACATCCTAAGTTGTGTAACCTATGAAACCAAGAGTGAATTGATATTTCATTTATCTTCATCCAAATGAAATTCCCTATATATATTTTAAATTACTAAGAATACCACTCATTAACAATTGTGAATTACTTTCTGTTGAATCGGGTATTAATTCTCTTGTATTTCTTAATTTCTTTTTTAGTAAGTGTATTTTTATTAGCATTTTTCCAGTGAAAAGATTTGCTTAGGTTTAAACATTTACTAGGACAGTACCTACTAAAGGAGAACCAAATACTGCAAATAGTGTATTCAATTTTGATGTCTAAATAAAGTATTTTATTACCCAAAAGATTAAAATGCTTAGGTTGGGTGCTTAAAAAAATGTGATAAGGTGGAAAATGGCAAGTAAATTAAGCATTTTTGATCTGTAATCATGGTATCATCACAGTGAAAGGAATCAAAAAACTACTGCCATGGGGAAATATTTTTAAAGCCTAAAAAAGAAAGAATCCTACATCTGTTTAAAAGAAAAGCCTACATATTTGTTTCATCCAAACTTAGTTCTTAAATTTGGAGAGTAAAAGTTAAACATCCTAAACAGTTTTATTCAAAATTTTGAGTTTTCAGTTTGTATTTTGCTACTGATCTGTGCTCAGCCATTTTAATGTTCATCCATTTCTAGGGATATTTTAAAAGAAATACATTTATATGCTTATATAATTGCAAAATCAACTATAAAAAAGAAACCAAGAGAGAATTGAATTGGTACTTTAATTACTTTGTGTTGGCAAATAGGCCCCATTTTCCATGTTGAATAGATTATAACCTTGTTATCTATGCATAGGTCTAAGAAAGGTGGCACATGAACTGTGCATGTAATTTTATGGGTAAATTAAATTTTTTTGTGCAGTTCGTTAAAAGAAGATACTTTATGAACATGATTCTATATATTGAAATCAGAAACCTTACCAAACGTGAAAAACATCAGAAGCTGCTGCCATAATGACTATTTTCTACTGTAGGCTGCTTTGGAAATAATTCCCATATCCTTGCTTTGTAAGTTGATAATATCACTATGCATTTCTACACATTTTATAAATTTGATTTATGCAGATTTTGATACACTGTATGTTTCTGTAGAAATTGTACAAATATTCAAAATTTTATTAGGGTAAATTTGAGAAGCTTATGTATATCCTAATTCTGGGTTGCTTGTTTTTTAGGTGAGAAAAAAATAAAATATTGTATTTTAACCCATGGTGTTTTTCAGTATTTGTAATCATTTCTAAATCTACACATTTTAAAGAATTAGTTTAATTTACAAGATATACTGTTTATAGCTAAAATATTACAAACCATAGTTACTAGTTGACTTTGTGCTTGAGTGTTAGGTTAGAATTCTGCTGCATGTGCTTAGAATACTCAGCGCTTACCTGTCTATAGGAAGGAAGCAAATTTTTTTAAAAAAATTTTACATATTACGAGTTTTATAATCATCCAAATGTTGCAAATATAAAGGTTTCTTTTTATAATTCTAGTTACCTGTGAATGGCAATTTTTTAAGTCACCTATCCAATTATAAAGTATAATCCCAGTAACCTGTATCTTTCTTGGTAATGTATTCTACTATATAATTGCCTATTGAAAGTGAAAGTGTCTTTAAATCAAAATTCTTTACAACCAAACAGATCAAGTGAGTAGAGAAAAGCAAAGAGAAGGGAAGCATATGAGAATGAAATTAGAAATAATCCATAGGACCTTGTGGTGCAAAACCTGCCATCCCAAGAGAAAACATGGCTGCTAACAGATTCAAGTAAGTAGCTTTGTTGACTTGGGACCTTCCAACTCATTTGCCTGTTTCATGTCTTTCAATTCTTAGCTGCTGTAGGGATAGGCTAGGAAATTTGAAAAGTGACAGCACTAGACTGGAATAAATGGGGATTCACTTACTTCATAAGATAGTCTCTTACGGCAATCTTGGAATATATTTCGTTTCCAAGGAAAAAGTAATTGGAAAAGAATCCACCTGTAATTAAATGTAATTCAAAAACATGACAGCAACCTGACCTGAGCCAGATATTTAATAGTAGTTTATGAATATGAAAATCAGTCCAGTGAAAGCACTTTTTAAAAATATAAAGCACTAAGAAAATATTATTCATTAGAATCAATCTGTGTGAAAATGGACAAAATTGGAATGGATTTTGGGGACCATTATCCCTGCAAGTGGAGAATAAAGAAAGGACTGTTTCTAAATTAGATTCAATAATTGCTCTACAATTCTCATTTTTAAGATTTTGAAATGCTCATAGTTGAGGTTAGTAGATTTCAACTTCTGAGTGAATTACACCTGGTTCAGTACATCTGAACAGAAGTGTGACAGAGGGCTCCTTAATTTTTATAATGGAATGACATTATAGTCTGCTCATCTGAATGGTAGTATAATATAGTTTAATAGGGTGGACTCCAAAGTCTGACCGTTTGTATTCGAATCCCTGTTCCACTACAAAATACTTGGGTGAGTTATTTAACCTCTATACTAACAGTTTGCTTGTTTGTAAAATGAGGGAAATAATAGTGCCTATTTTAGAGGGTTGTTATTAGTATTAAATGAGTTAATATAAAGTTCATATAAAGTTCCTGGAATACAGTCAAGGTAATATGTTAACTATTATTATCTGGTTTCAAAGTCTTAAAATCTGTCTTTAATCAGAATAAGAAGATGGCTACACTGCAGACCTCTAGAAAAGCTATGTGTGTATGCCTGTGTTTCAAAATCATGTCATATATCATTACCCCTACTTTATAAGTGAAAATTAACCTCAAAAGTTAAAGAAACTGGAGGTAAGATGGTTTCCAAAAGAAATTACTGTCTCAGCCTCATGTCATTCACATGATAAGCAGAAAGTAGTTTTCAGTGGTCCAATTCAACTCTTAGAACCAAGTGCCATCTTGAAAGTTGTCTTAAGATACTGTGCCCTTTAAATTATCTTTAAATGAAATTTCACTTGGGATTTTAATATGGGTAAATAAGATGGGCTCAGCAGTGCTCACAAGTAATCCCAACAACTCTGAAGTAAGTCTGAGGCAGGAAGTTCAAAGCCAGCCTCAGCAACTTAGTGGGACTCCGCTGCCTCAAAATAATAATCTTTTTTAAAGGTCCGAGAATGTAGCTCAGTGGCAAAGCACCCCTGGGTTTAATCCTCAGTACAAAAAAAAAAAAAAAAAAAATCTTTTTAAAGTATGGGTAATCATACTCCAAATGAATTTAGATTAATTTAAGATAAAATCAAAACTTTTTTTTTTTTTTTTTTGTACTGGGCATGGAATCTATTGAGCTACATCCCCAGTCCTTTTTACTTCTTTGAGGCAGGGTCTAAGTTGCTGAGGCTGGCCTTAAACTCATGATTCGCTTGCTTTAACCTCTTGAGTCTTTAGGATTACAGGTGTGTGCCACCATGGTGGGCTCAAAACTAAATAGTAGAAAATAGCTATGACATAGTAATTGGTATTGACATTACCCTGGCTATTCTAGACAACTCTAAAACTGGACAAAATATATAGGGGCAACTGTTTTTAGGAATTGGTTTACAGACGAACTATTTTTAAAAAGGGAAATAGAGTGAAACCCAGGTTCACTATGTCTAAGAGAACTTTCTCCAACGTGGTATAACAAATGGATAATGGAGCTCAAGAATGATGATACTGCTGAGCTAAGCAGGAAAAGTGGGGGTTTGGGGTTGTTAAAGCTGATGGACTTTCTCAGGGAAGTTAGTGAAGGTGAGTCCTTTTGTGTATTAGCTGACCTGTACAGGAATTTTATAGTGCTGCCATTTGTAATAGCAAAATAATAATAATAATAACCTGAATACCCATTGAAAGGAGAATGGATGAATTATGGTAAAACAGAAACATTATGATGATAAACATGAATGGACTAGATATAAACAGTCTTAGTAATACTATGTTAAGTGAAAAAGGCAATTCCTCAAGTACTCCATATAAATACTAAGTGACTAAAATTAAATATACAGTAAGCTGTATGTTTATACAAGAGGTTAAATAATTGTAAGTTCACAAATTTCATGTTGGGGTTAAGGACATAAATCCTGTACTTGATATCCCCAGAACCCTGCAGTAGGAATTTCTATTTGATGCTGAGAAAAACTCTTAAAGAACGTCTTCCATGGTTATCTTTCCTACCCACATTGACGGACAAGAATCTCAGAAGTGAATCTAATTACTCTATCATACATCTATACAGTGTGTGCGCGCGCGTGTATATACATACACACACAAGTACAAAAAATGTATATATATATATATATATATATATATACATTTATACACATAGGTATATTCATATATAGATGTCTGTAGATAGATGGATAGAACCATCAATTGATTGATCTACTTGTTTGAGCTAAATAGTGGCTGTCCGCTTTGCCCTGGGCATTATATGCTTACAAATATGCATAGAACACTTTGTGACACTAGGGTATAGCAGTATAGAAATTTTTAATAAATTTCTATAAAATAAAAATTTTATTTGCCCAAGAGTTTTCTTGTATGCTCCTTAGTTCACCACATACAAGCTTTTTCCTGGTCTAGGTTTTCGTATTTCCTATGAGTAAATATCCTGTCTCTAAAAATGTCATCATCTCATGAGGGACTCTCATGAAGAACTAATCCAAAAATGGCTTGCTTGTGTGTGTGTGTGCACAAGCGTCCACACCAAACTTTGCACCCAGGGCTTTGGGTGCTAAGCAAGTGCTCTACCACTGAGCTACACCCCCACTCCCTAAAAATGGCTTATTTCTGAAAGGTTATTTTCTTTTTAAAAGGAGCTTCTGCAGTGGCATAATAGCTCCTTTAATTTTCTTGCTATTTCCCAAGAAATAAAATCATTTCTAGTGATATATGTAGTAATGGGAAGTCAGATTTAAGATACTGTTGTATTTATACTATTGTAAGATAAGCTATTTACTGTTTATCGAAAATGATGCTGTTAAAAGGCAAAATATTTTTAAAGCATACTATTAACTCACCAAGTTTGCAGTGCTTTGATGTATAAAGGACCATAGGGTCTTCTAGCCTAGTGACCTATTACAAGTTAAAAGACCAAAACTAGTGGCTGACATTGGGGAAGAAATAAATCTGAGCCTTTATCTCAGTCCTTGCACTCATTTCAAGAGGACCAAATATTTAAATTTTATAAAAGAAAAACCAAAGTTTTTGTTGTTGTAATCTGAATAGGAAAGAACTCTGAAAACCATGAAAGAACTGAAACATCTGACTACAGAGAAATAAGAAATCTTCATGAAAAAAAGTACCAAAAGTCAAAGAAATATTTACATGTCATAAAAGATCCTTTTCCTTCATATTAAATAAACTATGAATAACAAGACCAATCAGACAAAAAAAAGATCACATATCAAGAGAAAACACAATTGGCTCTTAAATGTAATAAAAAATAACAGGAGAAAACATTTTTATATATCACAATAAGGGACTAAAAAGTTTGAGAATTATGTTGATGAGGAAACCAGTCACTGCAAAACATATAAAACGTGGAGTATATTTAGCACACCTTCTATGGAGAGCAATTTTAGCAGGCTTCAGCAAGAAGCCTGAGACAAAACTTTAACAAAGCACAAAGACAGTTTCTACCAGATCCTATGTATGGGGTTTGGTTTTTATAATTAGAAAATTTTTAAAATATGCATGCCTTTTACCTAGCTACTCCTTATAGGATTCTTTCATGTGTGAAATCACAAGGATAGTCACAGCAACATTGTTCTTAAAGAAAAAAAAAAAACAATATCTTTAGGGAACTGATTTATTCGGTTGCATACTGCAGTTAGCTATTTAATATGCCAAATGTCATACTAAAAAGTTTCCATCAATGTTAAGAACTACGTATTTAGATATATGCATCTAGATGTATACATACACCGTTATTTATGGTTACACCTTTATTGGATAAAGTATTGCATCACTGGAGTTTTCCGAGTTAATAGTCTGGAACAATATAGCTGGGACTTAATAAGATGAACTATCCTCTCATATCTACCCTTTTACATTTTGTTCCACTTAAATATGACCTATTTATAAAGCTTACATAAACATACCTCCAATTAGCGGCTAGTCTAGAAGAGAATTTTAAAAATTACTCTCATTTCAATGCTTTCATATATCTTTTAGTCACCTAGTTGCAATTATTGAGAACTTGTTTAGTCTCTAAGATCTGAAATTTTTATTTCAAACATGAGCTAGGCAGGGCCCATTTCAAATCCTGATTCGCTATTGATTCAAATGGGTGTTCTTAAACTACAAACAACAGAATGTCAGTATCCCAAAGTTAGGGGAAAAGAAACAGCTTTGTGGGTCTAATCTATAGATATGGAAATTAACACAAAATTTCTCTATTTAGATTTTAACAACTTCCCGTCTTTCCTGTGCATTAGGTGCTGTTTTCAAGTACTTTACAAAATTTTCATCATTAACACACTGTGAAGTAGGTATTTATCCCATATTACAAATGGGAAAAAATAGGCTCAAAAGTTCCTATTTCTATAAAGCCCTACACCAGGATATGCATCCGAAATACATTACCCCAAATACTTTAATTGTACTAAGTCACCGAACATCTGAAAACAAATTTTTATTTTATGATCAGTGAAAATCCTGCCAGGTAAGGTAGTGCACACCTATAATCCCAGCCACTCACAAAACTGAGACAGGGTTGCAAGTTTAAGACCAATCTCAGTTACTTAGCAAGACCCTAAAGTCGTAATGAGACCCTGCCTCTAAACAAAACAAAAATGGGCTGGGGACATGACTCAGTGGTTAAGCGACCCTGGGTTCAATCCTATCAAAAAGAAAAAAAAAACAAAAACCCAAACTTAGGTAATCAAGATAGTCAAACTGTCAACAAAGACTTCTGTAGGTAGGCATTTAGTCCATAGATGATCAACTTTCACTAATACCTCTAATATCAACTTACAAGTTAACTGTTGCCTCCTCAAGTAAGCATTCCTAAAATAAATGCCATCCCCTATAAATACAAATCCTAGTGAAATTTAGATTAGTCAGGGAATATCACAATCAAATACTTCTTAGGCTAGTTACCTAGAATTCTAGACTTAAGACCCAAGATTTCAGATATAATTCAAAATCTACTCGGGTATTCTACCTTTAACTTAATAAAAAGCTAAAATTTTTGTAATTTTTTAAAAAAAATCAAATGTGTACATTTTAGAATTCACCACCCTAGCTACATAAAATTTCTGAAGGCCAGAGCGGGTAAGGGACAAGTTACTTAATAAATGAATATAAGCATCAAGCACAAAGTGTAATATTTCTTTGAAAGTTCATAAACTTCTTAAAGTGTATTAAATTCCAGATCTGAATTTCAAAGTTTAAAACATTTTACTAATTCTACTGTTACCTAAGAACTATTGGGCATAAATTTTTTTCAAAAGGGAAAACTAATTTAGCGTATTAAGACAAGGACAATAGGAATAATATACATAATTTTATTACAAATTTTTTTTAAAAAAAAAACAAAAACAAAATGCAACATCCTAAAAAACCCAAAATTTACTAATTCCTATCAGTTTGCTGTGCTACCATACACAAGAAATTAAAGAAACCATTAAATATTTAGGAACATTCAACATCAGAAGCTTTAAAATCTAACTGTATGTAGTAGCCCTTCAAAAAGCTACAATCTGCATTTTTAAAAAAGTATTTTCTCTACAAAGAATCTTAGCAACTATACAAAAATCTGTACAGTTTTTATACTGAAGCTAATGTTGAGCTGCACTTGAATTCACATTCTTAGCAAAACAGTTGCCTGAGCACACACACACACTCCACACACATCATTACAGGACAGCCACTTATTCTTCATCCTCCTCCTCTTCCTCATCATCTTCATCATCCTCCTCTTCTTCCTCTTCCTCTTCATCTTCTGGTTCACTCTTCTTCTTTGAGCCTGTTGGCCTACCAGGGCCCTTCTTTCCTGCTTCACTTTTGCCCTTAGCACGGTATGCAGCAATATCCTGAAATATTGTCAAAATAATATAATCAACATCCGGTGTCATTAATCAACTCTGAAAAACCACTTCATTGTAAAAAATCTAAAACTATTGACCAATAACCTTGATAGCTGTCTACATAGGTATTCAGAGTCTACCTTACTTTGGGGAATATTTGTTTGCTTTAGACTTTCAGAAACCAAATGGTGTAAAAAATGGGAGTTGGTCAGTGAGTGCTTTCGCTACCAATATTCATTTACATCACACATTTCCCTGCCAACTTCACATTCTGAATACATCTACACAAAATATTTGGCCCTCCAACTTCTTAAAACAGACTTATCAAACTACATATGAGAACATATGTAGGAAATTTCACAGTGCTACAAACATTGCTTTCAGTCAAAGGAAAGAAGGCTTCAATGAGCTTGTTGCTTAACTGGACAAATTCCCTTAAGGCTCTTCTTAATGTAACTGATGACCATTAACATAAGATTGCCTGAATTTCCCAACTTCCTACAGTTCATATCTAACATACTTTTAAAAAAACAATGTCTACCTCATTTTAACCTCTTTTTAAGACTAACACAATATACCTTCTCATATTTCTCCTTTAGCTTAGCTGCTTTCTGTTCATATGGCTGTTTATCTTTGGCTGACTGCTCAGACCACATTTCACCCAGTTTTTTTGCAGTATCCCCAATGGACAGGCCTGGGTGTTCACTTTTGATCTTTGGGCGATGTTCAGAGCAAAACAGGAAGAAGGCAGATCTGAAAGAAAGCAACAGGGTTAATAAAGCAAAAGTAAAAATCTAAGGGATAGTTTGGTTAATTTTAAAATAAACTTACGGTGGTCTCTTAGGAGCGTTGGGATCTTTTTTCTTTCCTTTCTTATCACCTTTGGGAGGAACGTAATTTTTCATCTCCCTGTCATAGCGAGCTTTGTCACTTTTTGCCATATCTTCAAACTTCGACTTCTCCTTTGCAGACATGGTCTATGAGCATAGAATGAGAAGTAAAAACACAGCAATTTTGTAAGGTATAGACATCCAAAAAAGATTAAGAGCATCTTTAAGGATCACATTTCCTTAGTTAACAACTCTGTGCTTTCGTCGCTTCAGTGAAATACTGAAGTGGGCTGCCTAAAACGCCAGAGTCATCAAGGTTGTTAGCTGCCTGCTCAAAACACCTGAAAACCCTCAGCTCTGAAGCCCTCTCACCTTCCACCTCTCCGAGCACTTCTTGGAGAATTCGGCGAAGTTGACGGAAGAGTCCGGGTGTTTCTTCTTGTGCTCTTCCCGGCAGGTCTGCACGAAGAAGGCGTACGAGGACATTTTGCCCCTCGGCTTGTTGGGGTCTCCTTTACCCATGGTGGCAGCCGCCGTCTACCTGGCGGGGAGAAAGCCGGCGGGTGGGCGCGGAGCCCGCAGCAGCGCTGGCGGGGTGCAGCTTCCCGCCCAAACCCGGCCCGCGCCCCCCTCCTCGCGGGCAGGCGGCCGCCGCGCCCGGCTCCCCAGCCGCCTCCGCCCGCCGCAACAGCCGCGGCCGACAACTCCTTGCGCCGGGTCAGCAAGTTTCTCCGCGAGGCCGGATTCCGCCGCCCGCCCCTCACCGAGACCCGGGACGCCGCGAGCGCCCTCGAAACCCTTTCCTGACAGAAATGTCCCCCGACTTCTACGTCGCGAGCCTAGCGCAGACTAGTCGCCTCGCGACCGACATTCAAAAACTACTGGAACCGGGCCCGGGGGAGATTCCCGCCCTCCCGCCGGCCCCGACACCCGACCCCGCCCGCCCTTGGCAGCCCCGGCCCTCACCAGCCAGTAGCCCAAATTCAGCTCGCCAGGTCGGACCCCAGGAGTCACGGCGCCGAGACACCAGAGAGGGCTCTGAAGGAAGGGGGAAGGGCAGGCCCACGAACCAGAAGAGGTTAAGGGGGATTCTTGCCTGATGGGAGCTTTTCCTCAGAGTCCCGCAGAGGGGCCGGATCAGACAGAGAAGCTTCCTCCCCTGGGCTCCGGCGTGAACTGGTTTATAGCTAACGCAATCCTCAGCCTCTTGTTTTGCAGAGTTCTCCGCGCCACGGCAACTTGACGAGCGCCGCCAGAGACCACACCCCCATCTCTCTGATTGGCTGGTACGATTATTCAAACCCGGGGAGTCTCCGCCTCCTCCCCAAGACGGCTTCCTATTGGTCAGTGTCTCTCTAGGTCCGTCCCCCTTTCCCCAGCCTAGCAGGTTCGGTGGGTCGCCCAGGTCGTTAACTCCCAGACCCGTTAGAACCGGTCAGAAGAGGAATGTACTGCTCGATCCTGATTGGCGGCAGGAAAAGGGTTTGAAAAATGGCGGGCCTGACAGTGATTGGCCAGGACTGCAAATGGAGGAGTGGTTGGCCCTAGAGGAAAAGCCCCGCCAGATTTAAAAGTAATAAGTCAGGAGCCTGGGGGTGGTTCTCCAGGGCCTGGCGGCTGCACCTGGACTTACTGACGCTAAGGTAAAGGCGGAAGCCTGTCTTATCCCTTTTCCAACCAGTTTTGGTCCTTTCTCTCCTACGTCCCAGCCCGACCCTGCAGCGTTGTCTTTTGGGAGCTGTAGTCCCTTGCAGCCCTGCAGTCTCCCTAGCACTGTTCAAAAAACAGTAAGTGGGGGAGACTGAGGAGTTTGATCTGCGGACCGATTTCTCAGCCCCTTGGATGTGTCGTTGAGGCTGAGTAGACCCGCAAAAGACAAGGCAAGAAGCCTCAGAGTGTGAGGCGCGCGAGAGGGCAGTTGCTCCTCCCGCCTCCTGTGCGTAGGGTGATAAAAAGCCAAGTGAGGCGCTTCCCGCCGAGGGAGTTTCCCTCGGGAAGTCCCGCCCTTCATTGGCTCTTTGTCTCAGGTGTCAAACATTAGGAGGTGAACGGGCCCGCCCTCCCGCGCCCCGCTCGCCCCGCCTCCCCGGCCTGTCCCTGATTTCGGCTGTAAGCTGCAGGGCCCACTAGGGACCAGCGGCCCACGCCCCAGTCCTCAGCGCGCGCGTGGAGGTCGGGGCCCAGGCGGCCGCCTCACTTTGCTCATTGACTCCGGCTTCTAAGGTGACAGTTTTTTTAAAATTGAAAATCTAATAAAACAATGGATGCTTCACCCTGCCTCACCCCCAGTTGCATATATTCGTCAAATTATGTACAGCAACATTTTAGACTCCTGCAAGCTGCCTTAACTTGCTGCTTACCAGCCTCACAAGCTGCCTTCCCTAAGGTAGGACTTTGACACTTTAGTAAACTATTTCTGTGTGGTGTCTAGTTTTGAAGGTTCCCCCGCCCCCAGCCTTTTGGCCTATTATCTATTGCACTGACAGTTTCAACGGGTTTTTAGTTTTGTCTTGTTTTTACAGTAAGTTTGCTTGCATTTGAAACTGCATGCTCCTCTTTGGTTTGAGTATGGTAATCATACTCGGTGATACCTCAGATCCAGCAATTCTTTACCCAGATTTACTAATAAAAACTATAGAGTTTTTTTTAAAGTGTATTTCCCTTATGACGGTATAGTGGTTGCTCAATATTGTGAATGTAGTTCATGCCAGTGAATTGTACACTGACAAATGGCTAAAATGGTGACTTTTATGTATGTTTTACCACAATTTTTAAAAAAAAGTGAAAGTTTTTCAAAAAGATAAAAGTGAATTTTCTTGTTTTAAGGATCTTAAAAATTTTATTAGTCATAATCCTTAATTTATAACATTTTTGTGCCTGCCGAAGCTTCTATACCTACAAAATGACAATTGCAACTATAAGTTGTGCTTATATAAGAATTGGGCATTTAATCAAGAACTGTTTACTGAATATGTTAAGCATTGAGTTTAGCAGTAAAAATATAAAGATGAAATGTCATGGCCTTTGCCCTTGGAATATTTACAGTGTAGAGGAAGACAAAAATAGGAAAGGGCAGTAAAACATAATAATTGTTGAAATTGTTCAATTATGAGAGCATAAAATAATTACCTAACACCATGGGGAAGTAGGGAAGCCTTCCATGAAAGTAGCATTTGATTACAGTTGGAGTGGGAATATTAAATGGGGGGGGGGGGGATAAACAGAAAGGCCTTTGAAAGAGCCTGACTTATTTGGAGATGAACTAGAAGAATGGTGTTGGACTGGCAGTTTACAAAGAAATTTAGTCTTTCCTATAGTCAAAGGAATTACTGAAAATTGTGAGAAAGTGTAAAATAATTAGATTTCCACCTTAGATGGTAGCGTTTACAGCATGGTAAAAATGAAGTCACATTAACTTTAAAGTCATAATCCACTGAGTTCAGTGGCACAGATCCATAATCCAGTTACTCAGGAAGCTGAGGCAGGAGAGTTGAAAGTTGGAGGCCACCCTGGGCAATTTAGTGAGGCCTGTCTCAAAATTGTTGAAAAGGGGCTAGCCATAGCTCTGAAGCAGAGAGTTCCTGGGTTCAATCCCCAGTACCAATAGTTACTAAAGTTTACTTCACTTGGAGAATTTTGTGTTGCTTCTAATAATAAATTGGTTTCAAAACTTTTTATGTTATATATAAAGCACTATAAAGCAAATAGTGAATTTATTCAACATCCCAAATCAACCCACTTGAATCAAATGTATGAAATATGATATGTCAAGAGCTTTGTAATGTTTTGAACAACTAATAAAAAAAATAAAAATAAAATAGAATAACTAAAAAAAAACCCAAATCAGAGCTACTAACTGAAGTCTACTTTTCATTCTATTTTATAAGAATCATGATTCTAAGACCCTCTTCCTTTCAATTATACTAGCAATTGGTTGGGTGTGAGGTGCTTATTTTTCAGAAAGGTTTTTTAATCCCTAATCTTGATGCCTAGAAGAGACAAAGGACCATCGGGCAAGCCAAGATTGATGATAGGCTCACTTAAGTGTTATGGGTTAAATTATGCCCCCCTCAAACTTCATATGTTGAGTTTTTAGCACCCAGTACCTCAGAAGATAATCTTAATTGGGAATAGGGTCTTTGTGGGATGCTATTAGTTAAGACAAAGTCATACTGGAATAGGATGAGCCCCTAATCCAGTATGATTGATGTCCTTATCAAAAAGAAAAATTTGGACACCTATACAGCTATAGAGGTAAGACAGTGTGAAAACACAAAAATATAGCACGTACAAGTAGAGAAACCTGTAACAGATTCTCCTTCCCTTACTGCTCTCAGATCTGCTGATACCAATTTCCATTCTTCATCATAACAGAGAAAAGAAAAACATTTCTATATTTAATCTACTTTTACCATTGCTGTTAAGATTTCACTTTCATGCTATACTTCCTGGCCTAGAAGTAGTAATATTGAGAAGCACATTAAAGTGTAAATAGGTTTAACTAAGATCTTGATGGTTGTTGATTACAGAACACTACCATTTTTGGTGAAAAAAAATAAAGTATCTGGTAGCATCAAAAAAAAAAAAAAACTTAGTCCTAAATATAATTCTGAAAAGATGAATTAATACACAAAAAAATCAAGGCCTGGGCTGGAGATATGGCTCAGCGGTAGAGTGCTTGCCTACCATGCATGAGGCCGGAGTTCAATCCCCCCAGTACCACCAAAACGAGAAAAAAAGAAAGAAAAGAAAAAAAAAATCAAGGCCTGATTCACCATAGTATGACTTATTTGACATAACTATTACAACTTTATCAGAAAACTGAAATGTCCTAAAAGGAGAATACTAAAGGTCTTTTTCACTGTTCCAGTCTTATGATATTTCTAAATAGGGAAATAAAGTGGTATTCTCAATTAACTTGAAAACCATTTTTTTCCAAGAACACATTAATTTTATGTATTTTAAAACAAATACCCTATATTTATTAAGGCAGTACACCTTTCTAAAAGATGATGAAAAGCAAAATGTTTATATTCTTCATAAAAATGATAAATAAGGGGCTGGAGCTGTGGCTCAGTGGTAGAGCACTTGCCTAGCATTGTGAGGCACAATGGTTTCAATCCTCAACACCATGTATAATACATAAATAAATAAATTAAATAAAGGTCATTAAAAAATATTTTTAAAAAGATAAAAAAACAGGAACTTGTGATTTAGAACAGTTCACTCACTTGGCATTTCTAGGCCTACGATTGACAAACTAAATTGAGCTTCAGGGGATAATCTCTAAAGTATCAACTGACAAACTGTATGATTCTGTAATTTTGACAGTATGTGATCATAATGTGAGCAAATAAACATATTTTAACTTATGCAATTGTTATGTAGTTCAGTGATTATAATTAAACTTAAAAATATAAATAACGTGTCTATAAGAATACTGATTAGTTTTAATTCCAGTTATTCTAAAACAGTGGTTGGTGGAGTAAGAGTTGATAGATGCTAAACATAATAAATTATGTAGACCAAACTGGATCACACAATATTTCCATCATCTTATCCTTTCATTAAAATTATCTGGACAACTTTTCCCCTCAGATGGTATCATTATATCACTTTATTTGCCAAACTGTCTTAATTCAGCATCTCATGAATCATAAAACATATGCTGTTAGCAATAAACTAATTATGAGGAACAACACTATTTCCAAAGTTTGTCCCTATCCTATTCCTACCTGTAAACAACTATTCTATTGAAAAACTTGAATTTATGTACAACAATGTCAGTCTTGCAGAATTGTATTAAAATGATATGCTAGATTGGAATGCCTATCATTTATTTGATCAGTCTTTCTAAAAAATTTTATACTTTTAATAATCTGTGATCATAGTCAGATTGGAAAATACTAATGGATAATATGTACATTTTTTTTTCCAGTACTAGGGATTAAACCCTGGGGGCTTTGCCACTGAGCTATCTCCCTATCCCTTTTATTTTTTTTATTTTGAGACAGGGTCTCACTAAATTGCAGAGACTGGCCTCAAATTTGCAATCCTCGTGAGTCACTGAGATTAAGGCCTGCTCCACAGTGCCTGGCAGGATATACATTTTTTATAGACCCTTCCCCTGAAAAGCGATAAATAAATTCTCAATGGTGATTATCATTGATTAATTAACTCATAAAGTGAGCCAAAATGAAGTCTACATTATACAAGGTTAGTAGCATATAAAATAGTTATTTTGAGTTGCATAGTTGGTGAATAAACAGAAAAAAATACTCTGCACAGTTCCTCAAAGAGTAATCTTAGATTGGAGCTGAGTATTTTCAAGTCGTTTTAAAGGCAGTGAGGAAAGATAAGCCTATTATCAAGTAGGCACATCCACATGTGGGTAGATCACTGATTATGAGGCCTAACTGTATACTCACTTCAGAAATGAAATTTAGTGATATAGTTGAATAATGTATTTTTGAAGAACTGAAAATACAAGTTTTAAAAAATGAAAAATGTGTGCAGGCACAGTTGCACATGCCTGTAATCCCAGCAGCTTGGAAGCCAAAAGCAGGAGAATCGAGAATTCAAAGCCAGCCTCAGCAGATCAGTGAGGCCCTAAGCAACTTAGTGAGACTGTCTCAAAATAAATAAAAACGGCTTGGAATATGACTCAGTGTTTAAGCATCCTTTGGTTCAATACCTTGTACCAAAAAATAGAAAGAAAACAAAGTTATTTTTAACTATTAAACTGTTTTTGTGAATCTAGATAAAATCTCCATGAGAAAAGTGATTTATTCCTGATGAAAATAATTTTCCAGTCTTTCCTGGGTAAGGAGTCAGAGACCAATCAAAAAGTCATGCAGGGCTGGGGTTGTGGCTCAGTGGTAGAGAACTTGCCTAGCACATGTGAGACACTGGGTTTGATACCCAGCACTACATTAAAAAAAAATGTATTAAAAGAAAAAAAAAATCATGCAGCAATAAATATCTAAGGAACAGGAATGAACCACAGGTGATCTAGGTCTTATTAAAACTTTGCAACACAGAATGGACAATGCTGAATCCCTCACTGGATTGTGATAAGTAGCTCCTTATCCTTCCATCTATTAGAGAGGTTGTTCCTACCTAAATAACAAAGGTCAAATCTGCTCTAGTAAAATATATCTTTTAAGCACATCATAATACAAAGTGTTAAAACCTAAAGACATGCTGGGTCCAGTGGTGTACACCTGTAATCCTAGGATGACTCAGGAAGCTGAGGCAGGAGGATCACAAGTCCAAGGCCGGGCCCCAGCAACTTAGAGAGGTACTGAGAAATTTAGTGAGACCCTATCTCAAAATAAGAAGGGCTGGAATGTAGCTCAGTGGTAGAGAGTCCCTGGGTTCAATCCTTGGGAAGGGAAGGAAAGCAAGGGAGAGCTTTGCAGGGGATAAAGGAAGGAAGGGACTGGGTACAGATATAGTTCAATGGTTCAATACCCAGTACCACCCGCCAAAGGAAAAGAAGAAGAAGAAGGAACCAGAGGAGAGAGATTCAAGAAAGCAAAAATAAATCTGACAGCCAACTCTTAAATAAGAAGCCTATGGAATGGCTTTAGAAACAAAAATGAGAAAGTACCTTGAGTTTTATATCCAGGGGAAAAGTTTTCAAGAATTAAGAGGAAAAAAAAAAGATGTTTCGAGACAAAAAAGTTGTCCTGCTTAAGGAAAATAATCTTAAATCATCAGGAGGAGAAAAGGATCACAAACAAGGGTAATTATGTGGATTTAGAAAGAGTATTACCTGTTTAAAACAGCAATAATAACTGTATAATGTGGAAGTAGAATATATGACAACAATAGCAAAAAAGATGAGAAGGATAAGTGGAGTTGTTGTAAAGGTCTTTTATAGTTCATAAAGTGGTAAAAATAGCAATTTGTATTAAACTGTATTGAGCCAAGCATGCTATATCCTGTTTAAGGTGCTAATATACATACATATAAATAAATACATATGTGTAAAAATTTATCCTCTTGCACATAAGATGCCATGTCTTAATCTATACTAAAAGTCAATGGCTAATGATTACTAAGCATGTGAAATATGTTTAATATTGTTAGTCATTAGGGAAATGCAAACTAAAATCACAGTAGACACCCCCACTTTTCACTAGGATGACTACAATCAAAAGATGGTAGAAGTGTGGTAAAGATGTGGAAAAATTGAGACCTTCATATATCACTGATGGGAATGGAAATGCTATAGTCATATGGAAAACAGTTTGGCAGTTTCTCAAAATTTAAACACTCCTAGGCATCTACCCAAGAGAAATGAAAACCAATGTCTACAAAAACACTTTAATGCAAATGTTCATAGCAATCTTATTTGTAAAAGCCCTAAACTGGAAACAATCCAAATGCCCACTACTGGACAGTGAATAAACAAAAATATGGTGTATCCATGCATTGAAATACTATTCATCAATAAAAACAAACAACAATACAAGCTATAATATGAATAAACCTTAAAAACATTATACTAAGTGAAAGAAGTGAGACAAACATAACATTTCTGTAACAGGCAAATGTATAAAAGCAGAAAGCAGAAGATTGCCCCCGGGGCTGGAAATGGTAGCAGGAACTGGCTGAAGAAAGGCACAATGGAATGTCTTCAGGTGATAGAAATGTTCTAAAACTAGATTATGGTGATGGTTGCATAAGTTTACTAAAAATCATTGAACCATATACTTCAAATGGGTAAAATTTATTATATATATAAATTACACCCCAACAAAGCTATTTTTTTTAAAAAAGCCAATGACTTGTTAGAACATGACATTTGAAATAGTCAAGGACTGAATATTCTAAAAGACAATGTGAATCTCCCAGAGTTTCATGACATTTAGTGGACAAAAATCTAGCTATAGATGGCAGACCTTGTTTTCATACAATAGGAAAGTAATTCTTTTGTAAATAATTTTGAAAATAATTTTTTATCTACTTTTTTGTAGGTATTTTCAGTTAAGGTAAATTTGTTTTATATTTGTTGCTAGTGGTGCTATTAATAATTACCCAGAGGTAGATTGCCTTTAAATGTAAAGCGTATATTCAATTACACCAATCATCAAATAGAAACAATGCAAAAAGTGTTGGGTTTGCTGGAGCACCCCAACTAGCATTCAGTGCACACTAATTAAACACTATAAGCAAACCACACAATCCTAGGGCAACCACGAGCCCCAAAATACCTCCCATGCCACATGACTTCTCTTAGTAAAAGAGCAGATGTTGTCCTTGTCGGTGGTTCTCTCCAGCCGATGGCTGGACATCAGGGAATGGTAGAGTCAGTCTACAGATGGACAGCAAGGCGGCCAGTCTGACTGATGGCCTTGGAGCAAACCTCTTCATTGTGGCAGGATAGCAATTTAAATACAGTTCCAAGTTGGTGGTGTATGTTGGTTATTGGTTACACCCAGTGAAAATCAATGTCCATTGGTTATGTCCTGTGAGGTGATGTAATTGCAATTGGGCATGTTCTTTGAGCATGTCCATGGATCTATGCTCCCTATCAATTGTAACCATTCATTGATAAGCATGCCTATGGCTAGCGCCCCTTACAGCTCTTTATCAGTGGCAAGCAGACATGACTAAGCAGTTCAATGGCTGCTGTTCCTTATGGCCAGCAATTTAATGAGTCCCAGCATGTCTATGCAGATGCTTCTTACAATATTAGTACTATGTTGATCTTAGGTTAAACCAATGATAGTTTTTTTTTCTTAAGTTTGGTAATGACTTAAAATTGCAAATTCTAATGTAAATACACATAAATATAAAGGTAATATATTTACTTTGTCTTCTAATTTTGTTCCTGTGCTTAGTAGTTTGACTGTATTTAGAAATACATTTACAAACAATGTGAAATTTTCAGATGTACTTTTCAAATAATCCTAGAATTTTAATTAAGCTAAAATGTATTTATGCATACCTTAAATTTGGATTAATGGATAAATAAAAAGAAGAGCTTGGGCTGGGATTGTAGCTCAGTGATAGAGTGCTTGCCTGGCATGTGTGAAGCACTAGGTTTGATCCTTAGCACCACATAAAAATAAATAAAGATACTGTGTCCATCTACAACAACAAAAATTTTTTTTAAGTTTATTCTGTATCTAGTAGGATTAACTGAAATTTTAAAAGAGTAAAAATTAAAGAAGTGATCTTCATTGAAAACATTAACAATCATTCTAGGAATTTGTATAAGCAATTCTCTAGATAGCGATCCAGCTCTTGTACAGACACAGAAGAATTCTGTCTATTCAGTAATATTTAGGCCTATCTTATTCCCATATTTATTTGTTTGGGGGTTTGGGGTCCCAAAGATCTTAAAAATGGAGTAATTATAATCCTAGAACCTGAGACTGCTGAGTATGAGACCAAAACCAAATCTATTCTCAAAATTCAAAAATAGAAGCCAGTGAAAAAATTCCATCCAAATTTTAAATAATCTTAATGAGGACAAGATTTAAGCAAAAGAATCTATTTCTCAAGTCTTTCTCCTACACGAGGCCCTCAACATCCCAAGCTAAAAATTCTGGATTCATCTTCAGGGTCTAATGTAAGCTATTGTTTTCCACTGCCATTGCTGCTGCCTACCCTAAGTATCTTCTCACCATTACAGCCTTTCCAAACACTTAAACCTATGGGTCTCCAAGATGTTCCTATTATGTCAGCAAATAAGAAAAATACACTGAAAAGCATGCATGACAATTTATGACATGAAAGAGAAGCAACAGAGAAGATAGGCATAAAAGGACACAGGTTAAAAAAAAAAGTAACAGTGATAAGCAGTAAGGTCAAGAGTGGTAAACTGCACAAAATAACAAATATATGGAGAGAGACTAGATTTTATGAACTTTGTGGCTCAGGCCATTTAAATATATATAATGCCATTTATTTAACTGTGTTTTATATGATTTTAAGTATTGTAAAATTGTCAATCTTCAAAATAACACCAATGAGATATGTATACTATTATCTTTGTGGTATAGAAGTAACTGAAGCAAAGAGCAAGTAATTGCCTAAGCTCACAGTGTTAGTGTTCAACCAGGAAAACAAAAATCACTTCAGATATTTCAGAGAGAAATATTACTGAGAGAATCATTACAAAAGTATTAGGGTTGGAGGAGCAAAAAGGGAAGGTGCTTTAATCCAGAGGTAACTTTAATTATCGATATTTGTGTTGATACTAATATGGAACAAGAAAAGCTACCGTCCTATCATTAAAAGGACAAAAGGCAAATAGTGTTATAAAAAACCCACAACTGTGATGCTTCTGAGGCTATTGGAACTATCTCTGCTAGGTGTATTTCAGGAAGTCAGCAACCAGCCTTTACATTGCCCCTACCATTCCTGGATCCAGGATAGAAGAGAACAACACTCCTAAGGCTGCTGAAGTCAGAAGGGAAAAAATGTTTTCTGTCTTCCTCTTGCCTTTTAATCTTCCATTAGCAGAACTGAAATCAGTAGGCAAGTGAGTCTGGCAAATGCTTTTTAGGATGCCAGTACCCTGTGGTACACAAGAGAGAGTAAAAGAATGAAAATGGAACTGAGAAACAACTAACACAAATAACTGTCAAGTGACAGAGTTTAAATTTCAAGCAGTTGGCTCCTGAGTCCATGCTCTTAACTACAATAGTATGTTATGACACTATGACATGCTATAACAACAGGATTTCATACATTTTTAAATTTATAGCTGTTGACTAAGGCAGGTTGGCAACAAAGAAATTCTAAGGATTGAGTTCATTCTACAAATGTTAAGTGTCTACTTTGTGCCAGACATTGTTACAATGGATATAGGATGATGCACAAACAAAAAGAAACAAAAGTTAAAGTGCTCCTTTTTTCTTATTCTAGATTGAACAAAATTCCCTGGGAAGGATTCTAGGTAGCCTGCTTTGAATCATGTGACCACCTGTTGAACTAGCACTTTAGCTAAGGGGCAAGTAGTGGGGGAAATAACCAAGTGGAAAGGACCACTAGAAATCTGAGACAAGGATTTTAGTGCAGATAGTTTATCTAAGGGATGCAGGAAACATCAGTGGAAGGTGAAGAAGAAAGAAAAAGAAGGGAATGCAGTCATTGAAGGGTGAGGTATCAAGCAGCTACAATTGCTAAAGCCTGGAGCATAATCTCAGGGGAAAACTCTGGGAAATAGTGTAAAACTCAGACTTAGCTAGGATGTGTATGGGTGTGTGTTAGAACAAATTCTTTAGTGGGTGAAAGCTGCTAGGGTGGGAAGTTAATTCTAAGGCATTTTCAACTTGCGTTGACCACATGGACACAGCTGCCTTCCACAATTTAGGAGAAAGCCCTCAAGCAAAGAAATGAACATTGAAATAATAAAGGTCAGAGAGGCAGGGGCAGAGATCAGTCTGTCTGCCACTCTTGAGTTTTTCCATTGGGTAAATATTTCCTGTACCTAATGAACAAAGTTGTTAAGAATTTCAAGAGAAATAATACCTGTGAAGGAGCTTTATAAAGCAGAAAGTATAATATCAAAAATTATTGTTCAGAAGTTTCTTGAAAGGCAGGAATGTATATCATCATTATATATTTCATAGGGTCTAGTGCAGTGCTATGCATGTGTCAAAGTCACAAATATTTAAATATTTACTGGATGAATTTTTAATACCTGAACATATTTTGTAGGTTAACAGGTAAAATATTTTAGCCTGTAGTTAAAAATAATAACTCATTTCCTAATTTCTAAAATAATTTTTCATATCTTTGAGCAATTTAAAGTAACATGGACCTGTCTATTCGTTTGTCAAACATTCTTAAAATCTACATCATTGTAGAAAACTCTTAATTATCTATCCAATAACCATTCTCTTCTTCCTTAAAAAAAAAATACTCTAGCTGGGCATGATGGCCCACACCTCTGATCCTGGGGAGCTATGTTCAATCTCTTTTTGAAGATAATAACATTCTATCTCAATAGATAGCCAGAAGTAATTTTGCACCCAGTGCAAGCTCCAGCATTACCTGGGAACTACATCTACTTTTCTGTACACTTCACACTTTGATGATAATTAAATCATGGTAGAAATCATATCCTATACAAAATGTCAGATAATGGATAGCTTCAGAATGCTTATCTTTTAAAATGTATGTAGTACTAGTTGAATCAAGCAACATCTGTCAAGTCACTTGGATCTAGGGTTGGAATCCAATATACATGAAGGGTGATAACCCTAGTTATCACTCTGGGGTAAGACTCCAAGAAGCACAGCCCAAAATGGTTGGCTGAAAAATCCACAAGAACTATTGGTACCCGTTAGCACTTTAAAAAAGGAAATGAAGCCTCTCTCTATAGGAACGTAGCACCCAATTCTTCAAATTATTTCTATAATTTCTCAGATAAAGTGCATACCAAAAATCAAAGATAAAGGATGCAAAAAGAGTCAAGCATGAGTCAGACCAGCAGAAATGACAGACAAAAGAAAGAATAAACATAATTTTAAAAACCACTATTTTGCTATGTTCGTGGAAGAAAATCAAAAATTTTACCAGAGAACTGGGAACTATAAAAGGTGACTTAAGGTTTGAAAAAGAACAACGTAAGAATTATAAAAGCATATCTAAAGAAAGAATGCGTGCAGGTTAGAAGAATCCAAAATAAGAGGAGATACACATTTAAAAATTAAAATTACTGAAGATAGGGCAGAAGATACAAGGATACAGGGGGAGACCTGATGTGTATTGAATTGGAGCCCCAGAAATGGAACAGTTTAGATAAAGGCAGAAATGATATGTGAAAACATAATGGCCTAGAATTTCTGAAAATTGATTTAAAATATTAATTATAATTTAAGAAGCTCAGTAAAGTACAAGCAAGATTTTTTTAAATGCATTTTTATCATTGAACTGAAATGCACATACGAAATGGAAAGCTTTGGCTTTCAGTGTAGATAGCATTTTCAATAAATTTAAGTATTAAAAAAAACTCAAAAATCTACTGCCTGAAATGTACGTATTTTTGTTTAAACAGTGATACTGGTTAACAGTATCTGCTGATAATGACGCACAATAACTAGCAAAGGTGCAGGCTTTCATATTAGCCACTCCCATCCTGCCCCTCCCTCCACAAGCACAAGCACACTTGCACGCAGGCATACACCCGCACGCACGCACGTACGGGCGTGTGGACGACTCAGGAAATCGGATTTCTCTCCCGTTACGCTCGGTGGAACTGACGCTGGGAAGTTTCCGAGGAGCTGTCGGGCTGACTTGGTATTGGTTGGGGGGGGGGGGGAGTCTACGTTCCCCTTTAAGCGATGTTAACTGCGTCCTTCTCCAGATCCTTTTGAGGAGAGATTGAAAAGGTCGGAAGTGGAGACGAAAAATAGCCCTGCAATTGCGAACTCGTCAGTAGATGTTTGTGAGGACCTGGCATGGTCGACAAGACGGGAGGGCGTTTCCCCCCACACACTCCCCGCCGCGCTGTATTTATTTGGTGCTTCAGTGTTTGGTCAAGTTGAGGCAGAGCGCCTGGTCCCCCGAGTTCCTGACTCAGGTTTCCACAAAAGCGTGGTTGTACGAAACACCCCGAAACTTTTCCACACGCTCACTTGTCTCTCTCTCTCACACACACACACACACACACACACATACACACACAATTTGTGCTTCTCAGGAATCGGCCGACTGACTGAACACCAACTCTGCAAAAGAACAATAGCTGAACACATCCCACCTTCCCGGGAGAAACAGGAGGCAAGACACCCTAACACCGCACTCCCCTTTGCCGGGTGCTTAAAAACAAAAAAAGGCCGGCCAGTCGCCGCACGCTGCATGCCGGGATGAGTAGTTTCTCCAAGCAGCCAGGCGCCGGGTTCAGAACACAGGTCAGGTGGACTCTCCCCACGGAGGACTACCGTTCCCGTGGGGCCTCGCGGCAGAGTGGAGGAGGCGGGGTGGGAGGAGATGCGTCGTGCTTGCGCAAGTTCAGGGGCTGGAGGGAGGCGGGGGCGCCGCGGTCCAACTGCTGAAGTCTCCATGTGACAGTGAGCGGGGTTCCCTCTCCAGGCGCCACACGACTCTCGGTCCCAGCCACAAGCGCTGTCCACTGTTCATCGCCGACGGAGACAAGCAGGCCGGGGATACTTGGTGTTTGGCCGACGACCGCCGAACTTGGGGTGCAGAGTGCATTGCCGCCGCCGGGTAGGGCGCCTGAGGGACCTGGCCGGGAGAGGCGGAGCGGGGATTTCTGTCAGCGCCAGCGCCCTTGAGCACCTAGACATGAACGGCTTCACGCCTGAGGAGATGAGCCGCGGCGGGGACGCGGCTGCCGCCGTGGCTGCGGTGGTTGCGGCTGCAGCGGCCGCCGCCTCCGCCGGGAACGGGAACGCTGCAGGCGCCGGGGCTGAGGTACCCGGCGCCGGGGCGGTCTCAGCGGCTGGGCCCCCGGGGGCGGCCGGGCCGGGCCCCGGGCAGCTATGCTGTTTACGGGAGGACGGTGAGCGGTGCGGCCGAGCGGCTGGCAATGCCAGCTTCAGCAAGAGGATTCAGAAGAGCATCTCCCAGAAGAAGGTGAAGATCGAGCTGGATAAGAGTGTAAGTGACCTCGGCCCGCCCCGCGGAGTCCCGGCAGCTGTGCAGAGACGTGGGTTGTTGGCGGGGTTCACAGCTCCTGCAGACTGGCTGCAGTGCGGACTCGTGCGTTCTCCGTTAGGGAGTAAACAACAAAGTCGCTGCAACTCGGACCGCCAACCACAACGTATGCACACGCATGCAGTGGTTCCTGTCCTGCTAGTCCCCCACCCCGACTCCCGCTGCCCGCCTCTCCCGCGCACAGCCTTCCCTCTTCCTCCTTTTGCTGTGATCTGGAAACGAAACAAAGGGGACCGCCGCACCGAGGGCCCAGAGTAGTTTTCCTGTAGCCCGGCAGTCTTCTGGAATGGAGGCGCCTTTGTTTTGCTGCCCGAGCTGGCGATTGGCCCCAGGGAGTTGTAGCTCCCCTCGTCTGAGGAAAGTGGAGTCCTGCAGGACCCTACACCGCAGTCGAGGAAGATCTGTTCTTTTCGATGTTGGGTCTTTTCCGAACGCAGAGTGAGAGAGGAGCCAGCTTGTAAACGATGTTTGCGATGTCAGCTCTTAGGGCAGCTGCGCCCAACGTGGAGAGCACGTAAGCCTCTGCGGTTTTGCAGTCGGTTTGGCAGCCATCGGGATTTCTTTTTTCGTCCTTTTGCACGTCAGTTCTTTTGACCATCTATGAATTTTTTTAAATTTCTTTTTTTAGAAAGAACCATTGCTACCTTTCAGAGCTCTGACTTGTGTAAATAAATAACAAGATACAGAACATAGCACATGTCCTGTATGTTTTTAACTTGAACTTAGCTTAGAAGTAAATATAAATGCCTGTTAAATCAGCCCTTAACTGTATTTTTTTTAAAGGAGTTAACTTTCAGTAGTTGGAACCCAATATTTCATTGTCACTATACAACTCTCCAGAGTGTAAAGTTTTAGAAAAGTGTGTCACACCTTCTATCTATTGTAACAGTTCTTCAGTGGTGTTCATGAGAAACATTTCAAATGAACCTGAATTTAAAATAATTGCTTTAATCGGAAAAATGTATTCAGATAAATATATACATTTAATAGAAAGAAAAATTAGAAACTGAAGTTTAAATATAGATTGTAAATCATACATTACTAAAATATGCTTTTCTTTAACTACAGAAAATACTGTAGCCAAATTGTGAGCAATATCATCTTTCCTATTGTGAGGAAGAATCTAGCATGAACTAATTCAGGTCATTCTCACTGTTTCTCCTCAAAACCCAGAGGATAGGAATTTATTATTCTCTATCTCTGCCTCCCTACCTTCCTCAATTGGTACCACCCCCTGCCTCCAACTGGCACCCCACCTGTCCAACCAATACCCTTTCCTCTTAACAGTATTGCCAGGCATCTTGTGTTTTAACAAGATAAAGAATTTAAGAGTAGGAAGAGTGCTGGGGTTGTGGCTCAGTGGCAGAGCATTCACCTAGCACGTGGGAGGTCCTGGGTTCGATCCTCAGCACCACATAAAAGTAAATAAATAAAATAAAGCTATTGTGTCCAACTACAACTAAAAAATTTTAAAAAAATTGAAAAGAGTAGAAAGAAACATGCCATTGTATTAACAATGGCTTGTTTTTGACTTTTTTATTTGTAATAATTCATTGTGGCCTATGCATTTTACTAAAATATAGATGCATTTTTACTCTAATCATAAGCAGTCTGTGAAACTTTTCTATTTCAGGCAAGGCATCTTTACATTTGTGATTATCATAAAAACTTAATTCAGAGTGTCCGAAACAGAAGAAAGAGAAAAGGGAGTGATGATGATGGAGGTGATTCACCTGTTCAAGACATTGATACTCCAGAGGTAGAAGAAAACTTTCGTATGTTAAATATAAACCATAAGTATTCTATTCCAAAGCTTTTCTAGAAAGAGATAAACAATTTTTTAATGTTTAAAGCAAAGTTTAATATAGCCAGTTAACACTCTCCATGTACACAATTTGAATGTTTACATCTGAATTGACAGTTTTTATAGCTCTGTAACAATCAAATTGAATTTTTATTGTTATTATGCATATCAATGATAAATTTTCAAAAAAATTTCTGAACTAATTAATGTATGTTACTTTTTTCTAGGTTGACTTATACCAATTACAAGTAAATACACTTAGGCGATACAAAAGACACTTCAAGCTACCAACCAGACCAGGACTTAATAAAGCTCAACTTGTTGAGGTATATATGAGTTTTGAACTATATAAACTTCAAATGAGCCTGTATACATAAACAAGAGGTGATGAAACAAATACTGCTAACAAAATTATTAATGTAGTATATGTAACTGTACATTTTGGTTAGAAAGATCAAAGTTATTAAGAAATCTATTGTAGAAAAATCTAGATGCCTAGAAACATTTGCTACTTAGGAAATTTCTATATGTAATGACTACTTAGTGGATTATATACAGATTGTGTACAGCGTCTTCATATAAAGGCTCTCACAATATCGAATGAAAAATTTTTTTCCTCATTCTAGAAATATTAGTTTTAAAATTCCATTTAATCAGTTAATGTTTATTGAACACCTAATTGAGGCATAATAAACAAATATGCCATTATTTTTTTTTAGAATTTATTTTTTGAAGTTTCTGATGGAAGAGTCTACAAATGAGTCTTTAAGAGATGTTTCCATAACTTGCTGATTTCACTATTCAGAATTTGTCCTTGTTTGTTTGACTATTAACATCTATGTTTTCTTCACATAAAGAGAGGCAAAAACTTATCCAAGCTTTTACTTATAGTTTGCTTTTATATAGGATTTCTGGTACTCTCATTAGTTTTGAAAAGTTCACTGATCATATGAACCAGAACCAAAAAATCTGAATATTTTTAAGATACATGTAGACTTATATATTTACACTTTAAACATTTAAAATAGTTTTTTTCACTTACTAGACAGAATAGACATAAATACATGAATCAGTTTTCTCATGTTCTGTAGCTTGAATTTAGTAGTTATTTCAAAATTTTCTAAAATGTGCATATTAGCTGGGTGTGATGGCTCACTCCTGTAATCCCCGCTACTTGGGAGATTGAGGCAAGAGGATTGTAAATTCCAGGCCAGCCTGGACAACTTAATGAAGTGGACCTTGTCTCACAATAAAAAAGGGCTGGGGATGTGGCTTAATGGCAGCATCCCTGAGTTCAATCTCCAGTACCAGAAAAATAAATAAAATAAAATATTCATATTAATTAAGATAAAAATAAATAGAACTTTTTCAGTTCTTTGACAAAATTTTTTTGAATGCTGTTAAAATCCAAGATGCTATTTAGCCACAATTTCTTTTCTATTTCTTGCCTACATAACAAAAATAAAACTCTTTTCTTTATATTTGATTTTAAAGATCTAGTCCATTTTTGATTGTGCAATAACATAGATATTGCCTACCATGAAGTGGATCAGATATAAATTGAGTAAAGTCACCTTTGTTCTGCAACATGTATATGCAATGTGTATTTATTTATTTGTTTATTTATTTTTTAAGAGAGAGAATTTTTTTAAAATTTATTTTTTAGTTTTCGGCGGACATAACATCTTTATTTGTATGTGGTGCTGAGGATCGAACCCAGGCCGCACGCATGCCAGGCGAGCGCGCTACCGCTTGAGCCACATCCCCAGCCCTGCAATGTGTATTTAAATGCATACATATTTTAATGCAAAATTTAAAACTGAAAATTTTGATAATCCAAACTTATAAAAACAGTTATATTATTCTAGAGCTATTTTTTTTTTAATAAATAAGAAATCTAGATTCCAGGTATGCTTATCATCCTCCTCCTCCTCCTCCCATTTGCTCTATTCTACTATTGCTAATTGTAGTCCACACATTAGATTAGCACCACAAAAAGACAAGGAAGCAAATATACAGTCTTCAATGAACATTCTCCTTTCTCCTTTCATTTTCTGTTCATAAGTTGTGTTCAGAAAAAACTTCAAGGAACCAGGCTGGGGTTGTGGCTCGGCGGTAGAGCACTCACCTAGCACATGTGAGGCCCTGGGTTCCATCCTCAGTACCACATAAAAATAATTAATAAAATAAAGGTATTGGGTCCACTACAACTAAAAAATAAATACTAAAAAAAAAAAACTTCAAGGAATCTTTATAAAGAATAATTCTAATAAATGAATTAATAAATATAAGTAGCAGCAAAGATATTTGTAAACTATTTCATGGTTTCGCTAATATAAAAAATTCGAGAACTTCATTTTATTCTTTTTCTAAGTTGTAAACCATTCCTAGTGTGATACATGTGGACTCTTCAGTTTTTATCTGATGCATATTTAAAGTTTAAAAGTAGAAATATTTACTTCCTGATCTAGACCCAGTTGTAAAATTTAAAATATAAGGAAATATACTGCTAATCAATGTATATTTAATTAAATAGGGTCAAAGGGTCCTTTAAAATCAGACTGTCTTTTGTTCATAACATCTTATTTTTGTGTGTTTTTTTGTCCTGTTGCTGTTTTGTTAAATATAGTTTGATTTTTAAAAGAAATAACTCTTATCATCACATACCACTTTTGAACATTTGATGAAACAGTACCTTTTACCTATTTTATGAAGCCTGTTATATCTAAAATTTAATTTCCTCGATTTTTTTTTTCTTTATAGATAGTTGGTTGCCACTTTAGGTCTATTCCAGTGAATGAAAAAGACACCTTAACATATTTCATCTACTCAGTGAAGAATGACAAGAACAAATCAGATCTCAAGGTTGATAGTGGTGTTCACTAGGAGAGATGGCGTTAAGTCTAATATGTGGATGTTCAGATGTTAAGACTGTTTACTGTTTTTTCACATGTAGAAATGTTCTTTGTGTATTTTTTCTACAGAGAATTTTCTCTGGTTTTATTTCCTTTGTTTCTGATTCTAATAATTAGCTGGAAACTCATGTAAAATGAGCTTCCTAGATTAAAAATATTTTAAATAAAGGTTATTACTATTATAGTTGCTTCGGTGTATTTATTTTGTGAAACATGATTTTTAAACTGACTTAAGGAATCAATATTAATTGAAATTCTAATGTAAAGAGCCTACATTGATGTAACCCTTTTTTTTAAATTCCATGAAATTAACAGCTTAAGTAGCAAATGTAATTTACATTGGCTTTCACTGGGGAAGTTTGATTTGAAATTAAGGATATCCTAAATAGCATTATTTTTTAAAGTATTTTATAGTGCTGTCAGAGTTGAAAATAGACTTTCAGTAGGATGCAACATCTTTTTATTTTCTTTCTTTGTTGTTATTACTTGAGGTAGTATTAAAAAAATAGTTTCATTTATGTGCCCACCTCTTTCCAAAGAAGACATAATGTGCCAATAAAGACAAACACAGTGCTGATAGTTGAAATAAGAATATAGAAATAAATTTTGTCTTAAGGAAAATTATTTATATAGCATGAAAATAGATAATACTTCTGCAGTGCCACTTAATTTTCAGTCATGTTCTGTGACATTTGTGTTGCAAATTATGACCGAAGTGTGGAAAGGTCTAAATATCTAACAAACTAATCCTTTAAAGTTTTGTTGTATGTAGTTCTAACTTGATTTGTATTGCATTTCCTTTTGATTCTGTCAGATTCTGCCATCTTAACTTCTGCTTTTCCCGGGATTGTATTGCTTAGCTAAATTCTTAGTTAATAATTGCAAATCAGATTTATAGCTTGTGATGTGAAAAAAACAAAAACAACAGCTCCAGTGAAATGTTCTATGATTGGCTGCAAATTTTATGCTGAAAATGGAAAAGATCACTAATGTAGCTCAAGTTTTTCAAGGTTGTCATTTGAACCTGATAATTGTTTGTTGTGGAGACAGTGGTGGATTGTAGGAAGATTAGCAGCATCTATGAAGTCCACACAGTAGGTACCAGTAGCATTGTTAAGGTGTGACAACCAAACATTACCAAACATCCCCACGGAAACAAAATTAACCACTGGGTAAGGACCACTGGTGTAGCTAAAGTACTAACTATATCTAAAGAACTGGTCTATTAGGTGAATAAATAAGATAAAGGTGTTGTGTCTATCTATAACTACAAAAAAAAAAAAGTTTAAAACAAATTGATAGTAGGCTTCCTTTTTCTTATTTAAAAAAAAAGTGTGAAAACTTGAAATTATTTGTTTACATTTAACTAGCTCTATGAACATAACCTTTGGTAATGTTAATTTTCAGAAACTTTGCATAAGAATGTAATTATTCAAGGAAATTAAATCCTTGTTAGAGAAATTTAAAACAAAAAAAGGGGGATCTTATGAACTGAGACTTGTAAGAAACTCATCAAGATTGAGTTAAGTTTTATATAATGATTTTAATTCCTTGCTATTGGGTTGTAAAACTTTTAAATTAATTAAACCTTTTAATCTATATCAGAAGTAAATAAATAAGTACTCCTATCTACAAGGGTGCGCACTGATTTTATTATTAGAGCATCAAGGAAAGGATTTAAATTTTACTGCCTTGGACTAGAGAAAAGAAGAAAGCATACCCTATAGAGGGGCTCAAAAAATAAGTCAGTTATTTGATACTAAAAGAATAATTTTAGGGAAGGCTAAAGAGTAATGCCTAAAATACATTTATTTTTAGAAATAAGCTATATATTATTTCCACATGAATTGATTTTTGAAGTTGAAGGGAAATTTTCATAACTTACAATCATTTAATAAAAATGTTCAGTTTGATGTGGTATTTAGTAAATTGAGAATGTTGTACAACCACTAGTTCTAATTTCAAAACTTTTTTCATCACCCCCCAAAAATAGTCATATATAATCATTCCCCATTTCTTCTTCTCTTCATCCCATCTACTTTTTGTTCCCATAAATTTGCTATTATGGATATATCATATAAAGGGAATCATACAGTATATGTTCTTTTATTTTAAACATTTTTAGTTGTAGACGGACATAATACCTTTATTTTTATGAGGTGCTGAGGATCGAATCCAGTGCCTCACACATGCTAGGAAAGCACTCTACCACTGAGCTACAATATGTCTAGTTTATTTTGTTTTGCACTGTTTTCAGGGGTTCATCCAACTTGCAGCAAGTATTAGTACCTTGTCCCTTTCAACCATAGATGAAAAACATGCCATTGTATCTATCAGTAATTTGTTTACCAATGCATCCATTGATGAACATTCAGTTTCTGCCTGGCTGTTAGGAATAATGCTGCTATAATCATTCTTGTACATATTTTTCTGTGGATATAGGTTTCATTGCTTTTGAGTACCCTTCAGTAGAATCACCGAGTCATGATAATTCTATATTGAACTTTTTAAGGAACTTCCAAATTTTCCAAGAGGCTAAACCATTTTACATTCCCACAAACCATGAGAGCTACTCTTTCTTTTTTTAATTAAAGCTATCCTGCTGGGTGTGAATGACCTTATTGTAATTTTGTTTTATATATCCTTAATGATCAACAGTAATGAACATCTTTTCATGCACTTGCTGCCACTTGTATATCTTCCTAGAAAAAAATGTTTATTCAAGTCCTTTATTCACTTTTTAATTCGGTTGCCTCTTTCATGTATTGTATGAGTTCTTTATTCTAAAGGACTTCTTTATTAAACCCTTATCAGATACATGATTTGTAAATATTTTCTTCCACTCAGTAAATTCCTTTTTCACATTTGATAATTTTCTTTGATGCACAGAAGTTTTATTAAATGTTTATGTAGTCCAATTTAAGTAGCACTTCTTCTGTTGCTGTACTTCTGCTATAAAATCTGAGAATCCACTGCCAAATCCAACATCACGAAGATTAATGCCCATGTTTTCTTCTAGGAGTTCTATAGTTTTAGCTGCTAACTTTAGATTGTTGAATCAGTGTACTGTCAATTTTCATATAGGTAATGAGGTAGAGGGAGTCCAACTTCATTCTTTTGCATGTGGTTAGCCAGTTTATCCCAACACTTTTTTTTTTTTTTTTAAGAGACTGAATGATGTTGGCACCCTTGTTGAAAATCATTGGCTAGAGATGTTGGGGTTTATTTTTGTATTCTCAATACTATTTCATTGATCTACATGTCTATTAGCCTTGTTTTGAAATCAGGAAGTGAAATTCCTACTTTCTTTGTTTTTCTTTCCAATGTTGTTTTAGCTGTTCAGGGCCCCTTGCAGTTCCATATGGATTTCAAGATGGATTTTCCCATTTTTTACCGAAAACGTTATTAGAATTTTGATGGGATTGCATTGAATCTGTATACTGCTTTAATATTGCCATCTTAACAATCTTAAGCACTCTAATCTATGGGATGGTTTTCCATTTAGTTAGTCCTGCTTTAATTAATTTCTTAAGTGTTTTATAGTTTCAGTATACAAGTCTTTCATTTCCTTGGTTAAATTTATTCCTGGATATTTTGTTCTTGTTAATGCTATTTTACATAGAATTGTTTTCTTAATTTCTTTTCTGGATTATTTTTTAATGGTATAGAGAAACACAACTGATTTTGTGTGTGTTGACCATTGAACTATGCTGAATTTATTAGTTCTAGGAGTTTTTTGTTTTGGTTTGGTTTTTGTGAATTCCATGGGATTTTCTACAGAGAGAATCATGTTAATATGCAAATAAAGGTAGTTTTACTTCTTCCTTTTCAATTTGAATGCCTTTTATTTCTTTTTCTTGACAAATTGCTCTAGCTAGGACTACCAGTACAATGTTGAAGAACAATGGTAAAAGCAAACATTCTTATTCCTTTTTTTCAAAAGTGATTTATTATGGAAAGAACATATGTGTGTCTATTGATAATTACAAGGAAGTTAAAAGTTGCAAAATGATCTTTGAATATTCCTACTGTTCTCCAACAGTTGTTGCTCATTGTTTTGGTTTTTCTATGTTGCTTCCAGTTCTCTAATAATCCTATACAATCAGTACCTAATCCCATATGTAATACATATTTTTTTTCAGGGAGTCCCTATGAGAGATTATAATGAGAAAAGAGGAATTAATACTATCAAGAAAAGATGAGCTTTGGTATTACTGTCAATCTGGTGCTTGCAACATGGGACTTATAGTAAAAACAAGGATATAGAAAGTCAGATATAAAGCTAAAATAAAGACATTGTTATTCAGAAAGCATTTAGCCCATGTGAACTATTTGAAATGTACAATTGTATTTCCTATCCAGAAAAGTCTTGCTTTTCTAAAAAGGAAATAAATTAGATGATGCTATTAAACAATGTGGTAAGATACTAGAATAAGATTGGCCATATTTACAATCTGGTTTACTGCTTATTGATAATGTAACATTAGCTAAGCTATGTAATTACTCTAAACCTTGGGCTTTTTTTTTTTTTTTTTTTTTTTTGGTACCAGGGATTGAACTCCGGGGCACTCAACCACTTAGCCACATCCTCAGCCCTATTTTATATTTATCAGAGACAGAATCTCACTGAGTTGCTTAGCACCCTGCCTTTGCTGAGGCTAGATTTGAACTCATAATCCTCCTGCCTCAGCTGTCTGAGCCTCTGGGGTTACAGGTGTGCACCACAACACCCAGCTTAAACCTTGGCATTTTTTGTCCATAGAAGAGGGATAAAGACAGTATTTAATTAGTTCAGTTGTTTTAAGACAGTATTTAGCATAATAGTAAATTTTTAATAAAAGCTTAATTGTATTTTATAACTAAAATCTATTGGAAAAAATATCTGTTCATTAGTTTGATGAGGAAATATTTGCCTTTAAAAACATATTGACCAAGTCCGGAAAAATTACATGAGGTAAACTCTGTGAACATTTATGTTTTACACTTACTTGTTAATATAGAGAAGTATATATAGTTCTATAATGTACTCATTTCTAAAAGAATATTATTGAATTTCATGTTCCAGTTATTTCCAGAAATGAAAGAATACAGTGAAGAAGAATCATCGGTAATCTATAAAATTTAGTTCTTAAAAAAAAGTTTTTTCTTGGGCTGGGGTTGTAGCTCAGTGGCAGAGTGCTTGCCTTGCACATATGAGGCTCTGAGTTCCATCCTCAGCACCACATAAAACAAATAAATAAAAATAAAGATTTTTTTTTTAAAGTTTTTTCTCATCAGGTTTTGATTGCAAAAGAGCACAGTAAAAAGCTACTGTTGCCTCACTTGTACCCTCATGCTGATGTCATTTATAAGAGATAATGGATTGTTAGCACTTTTTCCCCCCTTAGAAAGAACAGAAAATGAAACAAGTTTACTGATGGGTTTGTTTACCTGTTCTATGCACTATTCCAGAAAATGGATTTAAGACACCTTTTCTTGAGTCAATCTTGATTTTTATTGCCAGTCAATTCAGTGAAGAAAGGCCAATTAAATCATATACTATCTTGATAAAACAAGTAATTTGATTGCTTTGTACAATTCTGTTTCTCTTCATGAATTTCATAGAAGGTCATAATATTGAAAATATGTTCTGGCCTGTATTTATTTTAAGAGACACTGAATTATACCTCAAAATTGTTTAGCCCAGCCCAGTAATGATTATTAAACTGAATTGATACTAGATACTATTTTGAATGGAATATTCAGAAACAGATCAAGGACCTCCAAGAATGTAATTCAATGAAATAATGTAATTTTAGTCACAAAATATCTCCTCGATTGCCTGCATGGTGTTTCTTAAACTTTTCCCCACAATATTTTGTTCCCCCTACCTACAATACTTTGTACAGTATCCTATACTTCTCTAGAAAAGGTTTCACATTTATAAATAATTACTTGTTTATAATGATTTTATAGCTTTGTTAGAACACAAGTTCCAAGAGGACAAGACCATCTTATTCATTATGATATCCCAAAATATTAATAGTGGCTGGCACATAGCATGTAATAGAATTTTACAACATGAAAGGCTTTCTGATGTTACCCCAGATGATCATTATAAGTCAACAAATACCTCTCAAAATATGGGGGCATAGTTCAAAGCCATATCCTCTAACAATTAGGAAATATATTTAAAGTCACATGTTTTAACTTTTAAACTTTATATGATTCTGAAATTTTCAACCTGTGTCTTTCTTTATGTATGTTTTGTTATTCTAAGAAAAATCCATACTTCAGGGATATGTATTATGTTTTGATCCAACTGCGTGAGGGTGTAGTATATGAGCTTCAGAATTGGAATTCTTCATATTTTGCCTTGATTTTAAGGTTAATATCTTGATTTTAAGATTTAATCCCTTAAATTTGAGATAGTATCTGAAAAATGGAGCTAAGAAAAATATCTCACAGTGTTTTTTTTAAATAGTAAAATTAAAATGTATTTAAAGTGAGTGGCATATATAATATACATTTAATTATTAGTTCCTATTTTCCTTCTTTCTAGAATACTAGTTTCCCTTCCAATAAGTTCAATTTGTAACATTTTTTTTCCATTAAATATTCATAGTTATGAAACTAGACACATAGACACAGTGGTGCATGCCTGTAATCCTCGTAACTTGGAAGGCTGAAGCAGGAGATCTCAAGTTCAAACCAACCTCCGCAATTTAGCGAAGCCCTAAGCAAATGAGACCCTGCATCAAAATAATAAAATAACAGGGACTGGGGATGTGTCTCAATGGTTAAGCGTCCCTGGGTTCAATGCCTGGTACCTAAATAAACAAACAAACATGGTCAAAAAACTGTCAACAACTAAAAGTATCCTCAATGTTTGAGTAGGGATTCTGACATCCATCTGGGGGACAAAATTCTTTACAGAGTATAGTGAACATCTCATAAATGGAAAATCTAGAGACAAGGTCTACATTATTAACAAGGTCTACAGAGAAAAATTAAATTGAATTAACTTTTATTACTACTTGCTTAACACAGGTTCACTTGACCTAGGCAAATAAGACTTTATAGACTCTATGCTTTATTTCACTGGATAGAAACTAGAAATTCAGCACACTGATAGGAAATTAGGGATGGTGTTCTCCAGAATACATGAAGATTTTCAGTGATTGTTGCAAGGGATTACAAAAGAGATCTTTGGTCCAAAGAAGATATCTCTGAAAGAAAATAGAATATAAATTAAATTTAGCTGAAAATGAAGATTTCTATTAGTCTTATGAATTAAACATTGATAGTGATTCCCGGGATTTCAGATATGACTATTGTTTTCAGGTGAATAAAGTACAAAGGGATGAATGGAAGGATATGTCACAGAACTAACAAGGACCAAAAAAGGTAATTAATTCTTCTATTTTCCTCCTATTTGCCACTGATGGCATGCTATCATTTATCTATAAAGTAAGGAACAAATAGATAATTTCAAAACCTTATAATCATACATAAAGTTTTATTTGTCTGATAAGGGGATGGGATGTGAAGTTTGAATCTGCTGATAAGAAACAATGTTAAAACTTTCTTAGTCATTAAATAAATTTCTAGGTTTCATAGGGAAAAGAGAAATGTCAAAAATCTACACTTTTTATTGGAAAGATCTCATAAAGCAATGTATAAATATGTATAGAATAAGGTACAATTGTATATATGTGTTATTATAGCTTATTAGAAATGTACTTAGCAAGGTAAATCTTGCTACTGAGAAAGGAGTATCCCAAAATCAAAGAGAAATTACTTATGTATGTTCACATTCCTCTCTATATCCATTAGCACAAATAATCACAAAATTATATGATAAATAAATACAAGTTCATTCCAGTAATTTTTTTCAAGTAATACAGTAACAAAAAGCAAGCACTGTATTTTTTAAAATATTTTTTTAGTTGTTGATGGACCTTTATTATTAATTTATTTATATGTGGTACTTAGAATCAAACCCAGTGCCTCAATACATGTGAGGCAAGGGCTCTACCACTGAGCCACAACTCCAGCGAGCACTCTATTTTAATATTAGATGGCATTTCATTTACACAGTACAAGAAAAATTAAGTCAGTTTTTGGGAATCATTCAGTACACTAATTCCCAAACTTGATCAAACATCAGAATCATGAGGATGATTTGTTAAAACCTAATTGCTGAGCACCTCCAGAGTTTTGGAGTCAGTAGATTGGGATTCAGGAATGAGTATGCATAATATGAGGGGAGGCAGTACTGGAGATTGAACAAAAAAATGTTTTGCCACTAAGTTACATCCCAGTCCTTTTTATTTTGAGATAGGTCTTGTTAAATTACTGAGACTGGCCTCAAACTCACAACCCTCCTGCATCAAGCCTCCCAAATCAATGGGATTGCAAGCATAAATTACCACACTGGCTATATGTGCATTTTAAACCCTGGAACACAGGGGATGAGGAAGCTTGTTTGGGGAGCCTTACCTGAAAACCAACTGGCTTGATGGGGAGAGGGGGGAAAAAAAATCTGGTACAAATCTGAATACCTAAGTTATAGTCTCAGGTCTGATATTAGTTAATTATGTGAGATAGTGCTTGTCCTTTCATGTCTCTGTATCTTTCTTTGGTAAAATAGTAATGTCTGCCCTTTGTACCTTAGGCTTTGTTAAAAGAATGGAAATATAAACAGCACATGTTGAAAGTAATTTGAAAAAAAGTTAATTTCAGTATACTAAAGATCATAATATTTGAAAGACTTAATAATTAGAGGAAGATGATTTTAAAATCAAGAGCTTAAAATATTTATTGATTTATCTACCACTAGTTTATACTTAAAATACACCTTTTTTCCAAAAAAGTAGAATTTTTGAACTTATATTTAGTTCATTCCTGGTTAATTCATACATGGAAATGGTTTCCTTTGACCATTACTCATCTTTTCTATCCAGTTGAGTAATTGGTACTGTATACTAGCATCTTTTATCTAAAACCTTTTACTGGCTTTCAAATTGGTTTAAGATGACAGCCTTGATGTTCATTTCTGCTACCAGTAGATTTTTTTATAGTAGAAACTAAATAGGGAATTCAGAATTTAATCGATTAAAGTGTTATTAATTTTCTGGTTTTTGCTTAGTTTTATTAAATTCTGTCAAATTCTGTTTCTTAAACAAAAATATTCAGTTCTTTACATAATGGTGATGATTATAGAAGACAGCTGGGATTTTAAAAGGATTTTACTTAAATGGGTAATTACTTTCAGCAAAACTATTTTAAAGGAAATGTCTTTTTAAAAGATTTGTTCTGCATACATTTCACAGCAATACATTTTATAATTTCATTCCTTACCTTGGGCAACAGAGCAATTCACTGAAATTGCAGTAACAGATCATCTCACATCCATTCCTATCCCAGAAATGGTCGTGGACATTTACATCCATCTGTGTCAGGTCAGCCACTCCTTCTGGAAGGTTGTGACAGTTGCGATCTTTTAGTATCTTTCTGTAGCAAGACAAGCGATTTGAAGGCATGGCTTGGACTCCTAGCAGCAAAGTTATCCCAACAGTGACAAGTACCATAAATTTCATCTTGGGTTTTGGCCCTGAGATAAAAGAGAAAACAGGATGTGTCAGTGTTTTGTTTTTTGTTTTGTTTTAGTTTTTAAGAAGAAATTCTTCCGAAGATAAAGTTCTGTAGCATTCTCATAAACTCGTGACTAGAAAGAATGGAAGTTGGCCTATCCATGCTTCTCTTTGTGTTTCTTGAAGTATGGTTTTCTAACTGTCTACAATAAAAATCACTTGTACTGATAAAAACCAAATGCTTGAACTACACACACACACACACACACATAAATATATATGTTAATATTTATGCATAATATAATATATGTAATAAATACATATTGCATATATATAATGAAAAATGCCAGGGGATGGAATGTGGTGGTAAGGGATAAAATCTGTATTTAGCAAGGTAGCCAAAGTTATATTTTTAAGCATTTTAAAATCAATAGCTTAAAATATTTATTGATTTATCTACCATTTATCTATCAACTGCTTTTAAGATAGTATAAACTCAGGTAAATTGGTAGAACAAATAGCATCATCTTATACAAAGAATCTTGGAGCTGGGGGTGTAGCTCAATGGTAGTGTTTGCCTATCATGCACAAGTTCCGGGGTTCCATCCCCAGTGCCACCAAAAAGAAAAAAGAAAGAAAAAAAATTAATCTTGACCTTGTATATTTTACATTTTTTATGTGGTACTGGGAATTGAACCCAGGGGCACTTTATCTTCATCCCCAGTCCATTTTAAAACTATTCTGAAACAAGGTCTTGCTGAATTGCTGAGGCTAGCTTCAAACTTGCAATCCTGCCTCAGCCTCCCAAATTATGAGATCACAGGTGTGTGCCACTGCACCTCATGCATATCATGTCATGTATCCTAACTAAACATTGCCAAAGTACCCAGGTCCTGTGCTGACAGACACTCATTTACGCTGATATTGACAGATGATATTCTATAGATACATTTATAGTTTGGTTAAGTTTTTAAAGCCTCCAGAATTATTTTTAGGTCCTCTTATTGTTACAAATTCTTATTAATGTTTTGAATTTTCATCTACATACAGCACTACATCTTAGTCCCAGTTGAGAATGTAAGCTTGACTTTCCATTTATAATCTAGCCTGTCCTTGAGGGCCTACAATGATGGGAAACCCATTACTGACCAAATCAATACATTCCAGTGACGTTTTCCTTATTGTAAAATATTTTTCTATAGCTTCCACCATCAATCCTAATTTGAATCCTGAGTGTCATACCAAACAAGTTTAATTCTTCTTCTAGGAAATAATTCTTTAAGTACAGTATTTATATTCAACTATGGCATATTCAGGCTTCTCTATTAGACATGAAGAAAATTCAAGCTATTATAGTAAAGGAAGAGCAGCAAAAGAGTGGAGGAATCAGAATTAGAATCCATAGTCATTCATATTTCATCTTTTTGACAGGTGCCAATTTATCTTTCCCACCATATAAAGAGGAAGGAGAAATGGTTACTTCTCTTTGCATCTTGTACTTTGAAAGAAAGCTCTACTGTTGAAATTTCTATATGGAATTTTCAGTGATTAGATGCAGCTTAAGAATGAATTATTTCAGGTAAGGTATGAAAATTTTTTTTTAAAGATGGGGTCCCTCCATGTTGTACAGTCTGGTCTTGAACTCCTGATGTCCACTGATTCTCCTGCCTCAGTATCTCTAATAGTTGGGACTATAAGCATGCACCACAGCACAGGCCTACCATCAAATTTTTCTTTTTTTAATGTTCAGAGAGTAAAAATACTCCATCATAATCCTATGAGTTTCAAATTTTCTTTATTTTACTTTCTAATTTGAGCTAATAATTTTTGGCTTTGCTTATATATTTTCTTAGAATTATAAATATCCAGTTTAATTCCTACCTCCAACCATTAGTAAAAGAAAAAATAAAAATGAGATCTATTTCATCAGACAATTTTTTTCTGATTTACCGGAGTAAAACATTGATGTTATAGTGCTTCATAATTCAGCATATACACACACACAAACACACACACACACACACACAATGCCTTTTGAGGGCCTTTTGCTGATCTTAGTTAAAGTTTAATAGCTTAAAACATATTCTTGGCCAAGGATGAAGCTCAGTGGTAGAGCATTTGCCCAGCTGCTATTGGGTTCAATCCCCAGTTCCAGGGTAGGCAATGGGAATGGGGAATATCTTATTATAAGATGCTCCAGTTCTCAATTATCTCAGATTAGAACCTCCTTCGATACTAGTAAGATATGTGAGACACATTTCTGCTGCATGGTAGGTGTATACCTGTAACCCAGAAACTTGGGAGACTGAGGTGGGGAGATTCCAGGTGGGAGGTGGGAGACCATCAACAACTTAGTGAGATCCTATCCCAAAATACAAAATTTAAAGAACTGGGGATGTAACTCAATGCTAGAGGCCTTCTGTGTTCAATATCCAGTATTGAAAACAAACAACCACATTTCCTGACATTCTTTCAGTTTAATCTTCAATAAGAGTAAAGTTATCATTTGTTGGGCATTTATTATATTACACAAATCACCAAAACCATTATGTTTTTTAAAATATTGAGGTATAGAACTGAATCCCACTATATAAGCAAAGTATTATAAACAGTTTAATTGAGGTAAAACTAACATATGATAAATTGCAAATACTTAATTTGAGAAGTTTTGGCATGTATAGATTCTCATGAAACTGTCACCACAATCAAGATAATAAACATATTTCTCTCCCCTAAATCTTCTCAGACCCTTTTGTAATACATCCCTCCTTATCTCTCACCTCTATGCAGACAATCCATGATCTGCTTTATGAAGTTACAGATTAATTTTATTATTCTAGAATATCATGTAAATTGAATCATAAACTATGTACTCTTTTATGTAGCTTATTTCACTCAACGTATTAATCTTGAGATTTGTGTATGCTGTATGTATCAATAGTTGATTTCTTTTTATTGCTCGATGTGTTCATTGTATATACTATAGATTTTCTATTCATTCACCTGTTGATAAATACACAGGTTGTTTTCAGCTTGGGCGATTATAAATACAACCGTTATGAACATTTGTATACAAGTCTTTATAAGATCATGCATTTGTTTGTTACTTTTGAGCAAATACCTAGGTGTGGAATAGCTCAGTTACATGGCAAGTGTATTTTACCTTTTTTAGAAACTCCCAAACTGCTTTTTAAAAATGATTATACATTCCCACCAACAGTGTAGGAAAGTTCTAGTTTCTCCATATTCTCCAACACTCAGTATTGTCACTATTTTAAAATTTAAAATTTTAGCTGTTATAAAGCTGTGCAATTGTATCTCATTGTGGTTTTATGTAGACTTTCCTTACTGATTAATGATGTTGAGCCTTTTTTTATGTGCTTATTTTTCACTTGTATATTTTCTTTGTTGAAGTTTATTTCAAATCTTTTGTGAATTGAAATATTTTGGGTTGCTGATTTTCTTGAGTTTTTAGAGTTTTTGATATTCCTTGAATCCAAATTATTTATTAGGTATATGCTTTCTAAATATTTACTCTTCTCTGTCACAGGCTTTCAATTTCATTTTCTTAATGGTGTTTTCAAAGATCAGAAGATCTCAATTTGTTCTTTTATGGATCATGCTTTTGATGCTACATCTAAGAATCATTGCCTTACTCAAGGTCACAAAGGTGTTCTCTGGTGTGTTTTCTTCTATAAGTTTTATTTAAGTTTTAGGTTTTGTACTTAGTTATGGTCCATTTTAGTTAATTTTTGTACATAGTGCATGATATGAATTGAAGTTCTTATGTTTTCATATAGTTGTCAAATAATTTCAGCACCATATGTTGTTTCTCCCTTGAAGTGCTTTTAACTTTGTCAAATATCATTTTTCAGTATAAGTGTGGGCCCATTTCTATACTCTTCGTTTTTTTCTCTTGATCTATTTATTTATCTTTATGCTAAAACTACAGTTTGATTACTGCCACTTTTTTGGTGGGAGGGACGGGTACTAGAGATAGAACTCAGGGGCAATCAACAACTGAGCCATATCCCTATCCTATTTTGTATTTTATTTAGAGACAGGGTCTCACTGAGTTGCTAAGTACCTTGCTGGCTTTGAACTTTTGATCCTCCTGTCTTGGCATCCTGAGCCTCTGGGATTACAGGCACGCGCCACCATGCCCAGCTTGATTACTGCCACTTTATAATAGTTCTTAGAATCAGGTAGAGTTGGCTCTACAACTTTATTCTTTTTTTACAAGTTGTTTTGGCAATGCTAGGCTCTTGTATTTCTGCATGAAGTTTAGTATCATCTTATCAGTTTCCATAGAAAAAGTCTGCTGGAATTTTGAATGAGATTGAATTGATTCTTATATTTGCTCTTCTTATCTATTAACATGTTTTCCAAACTTTCATGTTTACTTATTTATATTTCAAGGGTGTTTCTTTATTTTTTTTATTGTATTGTGGTAAGGATACTTAACAAGAGATTTGCTCTCTTAACAGATTTTAAGTGTACAATAAATACAGTATTGCTATCTGTAGGCATGGTTTTGTACATCAGATCTCTACCACTTGTTCATCCTGCCTAACTGAAGCATTATATCTATTGATTAGAAACTCCCCAATGTGCCCTCCCACAATCCCTAGAAATCAATGTTAGATTCTGTAATGGTTTGGACTATTTTAGATAGTTAATTTTAGTGAAATTATATAGTATTTGCCCTTCAGTGATTGGCTCATTTTACCTAGCATACCATCCCCTGTGTTTAGTCATGTAGCTGAATATTGCAGAAAATTCTTCTTTATTACGGTGAATAATATTCTATTGTATGTATAAACTAAATTTTAAAAATTCATTCATCTAGCATTTTAAAAGTCCATCTCTCTACTTTTGAATAAGTAGCCAGAAGAAGAATTGCTGGATTATTGGTTGTTCTATTTTAAATATTTTGAGTAAACTCCATCCTATCTTCCACGGTGGCTACATATTTTGCGTTCCTACCCTCAGTGTACAGTGGTCCCAGTTTTTCCACATCCTTGCCAAAATGTATTGCCTTTTATTTTGTGGTTTTGTTTTGCATTTCCCTGATGATTGATAACCTTGAGCATCTTTTTATATATCTTGGCAATTTGTATATCTTCAATGGAAAAATGTCTATTCGAGTTGTTAGCCGATTTTTAAATTGGGTTATTTTATCTATTTATTTATTTATTTTTATATTGAGTTGTAACAGTTTCTTACACATGTAAAAATTAACCCTTAGTCAGGCACAGTGGCACATGCCTGTAATCCCAGGGGCTTGGAAGACTGAGGCAGGAGGATTGCAAATTTAAAGTCAACACCAGCAATTTGGCAAGGCCCCAAACAACTTATTGAGATGCTGTCTCAAAAAATAAAAAGGGATGAATTTTGTGGCTCATTGGTTAAGTGCCTGGGGTTCAATCTCTGGTGCTAAATAAATAAATAAATTAATAAATAGAACCCCTTATCAGATATATGGCTTATAAATATTTTTTCTTATTCCATAAGCTTCCTTTTTACTCTAGAGATTATTTCCTTTGCAGGGCAACAATTTTTAATTTGAAATAGTCCCACTTGTCTATTTTTGCTTTTGTTTCCTATTTTGGGCATCATATCCATAAAATTATTAAGACCAAAGTCAAGAAGATTTTCCCCTATATTTTCTACCAGAAGTTTTATTTTCAGGTCTATGTTTAAGTCTGTGATCCACTGTAAGTTGATTTTTGCATTGAGTGTAGTGGTTCTATTTCATTATTTTGCATGTAGATGTCCCACATACAAAATGGTGCAGTCCCATTCCCAGCACCATTTGATGATGAGACTGTCCTTTCCCCCATTATATAATTTTAGCTTTGTTGTTGTTGTTTTTCTGAAATGCTGGGGATTAAACTCAGGGCCTCATGCATGTGAGGCAAGCACTTTATCACTAAACCACAAACCCATCTCTCCTACATTTTCTGTTGTGTCTGGTTTTGCACTCACCCAGGGTACAGGAGTCTTTTAGTTTCTTCATTTCTCACTAAGGGAATTATCCAGGTGTTGCTGTTGAATTGGTGTGTCCATGAAAGGAAGGAGAGTCTACGTCTTCCTATTCTACCATCTTGCTGACGTCAATCTCAGATATATTTCTTTTAAGTGGTCTATAGTTTGGGCTTAACTTTTGAACTACTTACTTTTAATGTGATTATTGACATGGTTATGTTTAAATCCATTCTCTTTGAATTTGTTTTCTATTCAATCCATGTGTGCTTTTCCCTCTTTTTCTGTGTTCTTTTGGCTTAATAGAAAATTTTTACGATTTCCTTTTACCTTCCTTAATGCCTTTTAAGCTGGAATTCTTCATTTTGCTATTTTAGTGGCTGCTTGAGGGCTTATAGTATACTTTTAGCTTATCAGTGTCTCTCTCAAGAGATATTATGCCACTTTACATATAGTTTATGAACTTTACGTTAGTATACTTGCGTTTCTCTCTTTCTGACCTTTATGCTGTTTTTCTTATAACATTTTATACACTCACATATTATAAATCCCATACTTCTTGTTATTATTTTTGTTTAACCTGTCAATTATATTTTAGGGATTTGACTAATGTGAGAAAATATCTTATACATTTGTTTATTCATGTACTAGTTTCCATTTCTATTTTTTTGGGGGGGGGCTTTATTTTATTTATACGCGGTGCTGAGATTCGAACCCAGGGCCTCACACATGCCAGGCAAGCACTCTACCACTGAGCTACGATCCCAGCCCCTAGTTTCCATTTCTAGTGCTTTCCATTCTTTTGTGTAGATCCATAGTTCCATCTAGTATCATTTTCCCTGTGCCTGAAAGTCACCCTTTAGCATTCTTGTAGTGAATATTTGTTGGTGACCAATTCTTTCAGCTTTTGTATGTCTGAAAATGTATTTATTTCAGCTTTTTTGCTTTGTTTTGTTTTTGAGGTCCTCGCTAAGTAGCTGAGGCTGCCTTGAATTTGAAATCTAGTTGCTGGGATTATAGGCATGAGCCACCATGCCTGGCATTTTTGTTTTTTGTTTGTTTGTTGGTGTTTTTTTCCCTTCTTTCAATAAGTATCTGTTTTAATGTCTTAGATACTAATTCTAATATTTGTATCAGTTCTGAGGTTGTTTTAATTTATTGATTATTCTCCTGTGATTTATGGTTTCCTGCTTCTTTGAATGCCTGGTAATCTTTGATCAGTCGTCAAACATTGAAAACTTTATTTTATTAGATAAAATGCTATATAGTTTTATATTCTTGTATACTTATGCTTTGTTATTGGAAGTGACTAAATTTTTGCTTGGAAACAATTTTACCCTTTCATGTCTTGCTTTTATGATTCATTAGGTAGTTCCAGAGCAGTGTTTAGTCTAGGGCTAATCATTACTTATTGCTGAGACCAAACCTTCCTGAGCATTCTACCCAATGCCCTCTGAAATATGAGGGTTTTTTTTTTTCCAATCTGCTCATTCCTAACCTTTATGAGTAGGCAGGCATTCTGCATTCTAATCCTTTTGGATTTCCTCCCTGACCTTGGACAGCTTTCTCATGTGGATATACTGGTTAGTTTTCTGCTGAATATTTGAGTGGGGCCCTCAGTAGACCTCCAGAGTTCTTTCTCTGTGCATGTCTTCTTTCTTTTCACTGGTACTCTGTTCTGTGAACTCTAGTTGGCTTGGTCTCCCTATCTCTCATCTCCATTTCTTAAATCAGGGAGTCAGCTGGACTCTGTCAGGGCTGCCTTTGTCTGTGTTGCAGCCTGGAAACTTTTCTCAAGGTAGTAGATTGGGAAATCTTTAGAGCTTCTCTTGTTACTCATCTCTTAGAGACATGTATCCTTTGCTGCTTGAAAACCAAATGTTCATATATTTTGTTGTTTCAAGTGAGCAGGTAAATCTGATTTCTATTACTCCATATTAGACAGAACAAAGCTTCCTATATCATCCTTTCTAAATTGTAACTAGTTTTAGAGGAATACGAAAGAAGGATACCCAAATCCTATAGATCCTAAAAATCAGCTGTGTTCTATTCTGGTAATTACATTACTCAAACTCAATTATCAAAATTATGTTTCTTTCTCCTACTCTCTTTCCCAGGTTGAACAGTGGTTCCTCTGGTTCCCATCTCTTGGATAGGGTTAGTTGCTGGTGGGTCCCAAATACAACAAATAGGACCCTTTATTATTTGCACAAGGAACCACAGGCTTGCCCTTCATACTTCTAATATAAACCTTGTCTGTTTTGTTCTAGAAAAAATGGGCTGTTGAAATACAGTCTGGAATCATTCTCCTATCTTTAGGCCCAAATCTTCATACCCTTGTTCAGGTGATTTATTAGACTTCCTCTGCCCATACGAAGACCAAGCTGTTAAGGATATTTACAGGAACTGCAGCCAATATTGGAAACATGGGGCAAGGCGGGGACTGGCACTGGTGTGGGCCTGTCTCACTGACAAAGTAATTAAGTAATTGTGTCAGAAAAATGAAAATAGGAACAAGCTAGTTTATCTGATTCAACTTAACAAATATTTGTTAGTGTTTTCTTTATGCGAGATAGTGTTCTAAGTACTAGGAATACTAAATGAATTCAGGAAACTAAAAATCAATAAATAAACATAGCTTCTTCCAACAACTCCAAATTCTTGGAGTAAAAGTTAACATCGTTACAATGGCCTTATAATGCAATCTGGTTCCCTATTATCTCTAAAATAATCTACTTTTCTTTGTGTTAATTCTACTCCAGTATTACTCAAGAATGACAGATACTTTTTAAAAAAATTTTTTAGTTATAGGTGGACACAGTATCTTTATTTTATGTGGTGCTGAGGATAGAACCCAGTGCCTCACACATGCTAGGCAAGCGCTCTATCTCTGAGCCACAACCCTAGCCCAGATACTTTTTGCCATAGAAACTTTTCACTGGTTGCTTCTACTTCTTAGAATGCTCTTTGATCAGATATCAGCATTTCTGAGTTCCCATTCAGTTTTTTTAAATTTATTATTTTTAGATATACATGACAATAGAGTGTATTTTGACATATTATACATACATGGAGTATAACTTATTCTAATTAGGATCCCATTCTTATGATGGTGCATGATGTGGAGTTCCATTAGTTGTGTATTCATATATGAACATAGGAAAATTATGTCCAATTCATTCTACTGCCTTTCCTATTCCCATCTCCCCCGCTTTCCCTTCATTGTTTTTAGCTCACATGTCATCTCTTCTCTAAGCCCCACCCCACTACCTTATGTAAAATCATATCTCCTCTCATGTACTGTCAAGCTGCCTTGCTTGCTTTATTTTTCTAAATTATTACAAAATATAAAATTATTCTTCTAAATTATTATAAAATACTCTTATTATGCCTCCCCCTGTTTGAATGGAAGCTCCCAGAGAGCAAGGATTTCATCTAACATATATGAACCAACCACCTGAAATGGTTCCTGGCATTCTGGTGAGTGAATTCAAATAATATATCTTAATTTCTAAATGCTTAAAAAGTCAGGGAAGGCAGAGTTTCTCAGATTGCTAAACTCAGTATCTAGTTGTTACTTGGAGAGGTTATCAAGCTGTTAAATTCTTAAATTTGCTTGCCATCAGCTACTATTGTTTTAATAATCAGTTTTTCTGTAGTCTGACTTTAAAATGTGTTTCCCAACTTCTGTTATTTTCCTTTTTTTTTTAAATAAAAACTTCATTTACTTTGCTTATATCTGACTTAAAAAACATATGTAAGTATGTAAATGTATACATTTATCAGAAAATTTAACAGCTACCACCTGCCTTTAATCTTTCTTACAAGGTTCTTCTCTATCAAAAGGTTAAGTGAAAGGGGGAAAAATATTACAAACTCCTTTTTAATCTTTTTGCCTAATGTATTTGAAGAATTTTTCCATTGTTTTAGATCTTTGGCAGTTTTGTGGGGTTTTTTTTTTTTTTTTGTGTGTGTGTGTGTGTGCAGGGGTGGTGATATGTGTGGTAAGGATTGACCCCAAGACCTCAAGCATGCCAAGCAAGAGTTCTATCAGTGAACTGTGCTCCCACACCATTATTCATATCTTTTATAGCTTTGATCTTCCTAGTTTTTTACTATGTAGTCTTTTTTTTTTTTTTCCTAGCTTAATTCTGTCTCACTTGTGTGGCTTTTGGACAAGGTCATGCAGTTAGCCAACTTGAATTGGTGCTACCCTTCTTATCTTACCTACATATAAGTACAATTTGTTCCAGAGTTCTCTTCATGACAGCTGTTTTTCCCCCCTAATGGTCCTTATTAGAACCATATACCTCGATGACTTTTTTTGTTTTTAACCAAAAATATATTTTATTTTATTTTTTTTCCTTCTTGTTTTGGCTTCGGAATTTTAGTTCACAATAGCTAAACAGAAACAACCTAGACACCCATTTGTTGATGAATGTATAAAGAAAATGTGGTACATATACACAATAGAATATTACTCAGCCTCAAAGAAAAATGAAATTATGGCATTTGCAGGTAAATGATAGAGCTGGAGACAGATTGCTAGGGTTCAGCGCCTGGGTGCTTCTTAAAATCTGATCTTATCGGAGTGAACACCGAGCGCGGGGCGGCCGAGTTCCGGCTCCCGGAACCGTCCCGGAACCGCCCTGGCTCAGGGGTGCGGAGCCTGCGGAGGCTGCTTCTTGGACCCTGCTACTATCAGAGCAAACACCACGCACTAAGAAGCCGAATTCCGGCTCCTGGAACTGAGCCCGCGGGGACTGCTTCTTGGAGCTTACACTTATAGGAGCTTACACCGAGCACGGAGCGGCCGAGTTCCGGCTCCCGGAACTTCCCTGGACCGGGGCTAGGAGCCCGCGGAAACTGCGTCTCGGTCCGGGTCCTGCTGAGGGCCGGTCAGGACTCACCCGTTGCTTGGGTAGCCCGGCAAGGGGAACGAAATGCTGCCATTCGCATAGGATACCAACATGGCAGAGATCTGATGTCAGCAGAAAGCGGTGGAGGAGAGATCTTCATCAATACCAGCGGTGACATAAGCAGTTGGTCTCCTGGTAAGGAGGGTGAGGCTCAGTCACCCGAGTCTCCTCAATTTGTCCTCGAGCCAGAGGGAAGGAGCCGGGCCGCCGCCAGCCCCCGGAGCAGGCCCAGCGGCTCGCCAGCGTGGTGACCACGTGACCCCAATTGGAGAGGGGGCGGAGCGGAGCCGCCACCCACACCCGCCAGGTGGGCAGACCCACTACCCAGTAGTACATGGGCGTGGTAGGAGGGGCAGGGCAGAGCCGCCCTTCGGGCTTGCAAGGTAAACAGACCTGTGACAGCCTGGCGGGTCAGGCCCAGTGGCCTGTCAGTGTGGTACACACGTCACCCCAACACGAGTAGGGGCAGAGCAGATCCTTCTCCCACGCCCGGATCAGGCCCTGCCGGTGTGGTGGTCACGTGACCCCAATTGGAGTGGGGGCGGAGCGGAACCGCCACCTGTGCCCGCAGGGTGAGCAGACCAGTGATCAACCTGCAGATCAGGCCCAGGGGTCCGCAGGCATGGTAGGAGGGGCAGGGCAGATCCGCCGCCCGCGCCTTCAAGGTAGGCAGACCTACAACAGACCGGCGGATCAGGCCCGGTGGCCTGCCGGCGTGGTACACTCGTCACCCCAATTGGAGTAGGGGCAGAACAGAGCCGCCACCAGCTCCCAGAACAGGCCCAGTGACCTGCTGGCGTGGTAGCCACGACACCCCAATTGGAATAAGGAGAGAGCAGAGCCGCCGCCCGCACCTGCAGGAAAGATACGCAAGCAGTATGAAAAGACAAGGAAAGAAAGGACCACAAGCAATGCAGGTCAACGCAACTTTAGAAGAGGTAACAGCTGCAGCAGATGGAATGTCAGATAAAGAATTCAGGATATACATGCTTCAGATGATCTGGAGTATCAAGGAAGACATTAAACAGCAAAATCAGACAATGAAAGATCACTTCGACAACGAATTACGCAAACAAATCCAGGAAGCAAAGGATCAACTATACAGGGAGATAGAGGTTATAAAAAACAAGCAATCAGAAATCCTAGAAATGCAGGAAGCAATAAACCAACTTAAAAACTCAATGGAGAATACTACCAGCAGAGTAGAACACTTAGAAGATAGAACATCAGACAATGAAGACAAAGTATTTCAACTGGAAAAGAACATAGACAGCTCAGCAAGACTGTTAAGAAACCATGAGCAGAACATCCAAGAAATATGGGATAACATTAAGAGACCAAACTTAAGAGTCATTGGGATACAGGAAGGTACAGAGCTCCAAACCAAAGGAATGAGCAGTCTATTCAATGAAATAATACAAGAAAACTTCCCAGACTTGAAGAATGAGACAGAATCCCAAATCCTAGAAGCCTACAGGACGCCGAATGTGCAAAATCATAAGAGATCCACACCTAGACACATTATAATGAAGATGCCCAACATACAGAATAAGGAGAGAATTTTAAAAGCTACAAGAGAAAGGAAGCAGATTACATTTAGGGGTAAGCCAATCAGGATAACAGCTGATCTTTCAACACAGACTCTGAAAGCTAGAAGATCCTGGAATAACATATTTCAAACACTGAAAGAAAATGGGTTCCAACCAAGAATTGTGTATCCAGCGAAATTAAGCTTCAGGATGGAGAATGAAATTAAAACCTTCCACGATAAACAAAAGTTTAAAGAATTCGCAGCTAGAAAACCATCTCTTCAAAACATCCTCGCCAAAGCATTACAGGAAGAGGAAATGGAAAATAACAATGTAAACCAACAGTGGGAGGTAGGACAGTAAAGGGGGGGTGGGGAAATAATCAAAGAGGAAAACAAACAATGTTTAGTAACAGAAATAAACAAATATGGCTGGAAGAACAACCCATATCTCAATAATAACCCTAAATGTTAATGGCTTAAACTCACCAATTAAGAGACACAGGCTAGTAGAATGGATCACAAAACAAGACCCAACAATATGCTGCCTACAGGAGACGCATTTGATAGGAAAAGACATACATAGGCTGAAGGTGAAAGGTTGGGAAAAATCATATCACTCATATGGACTTCGGAAACAAGCAGGCGTGTCCATACTCATATCAAATAAAATAGATTTCAAGCCAAAGTTAATCAAAAGAGATAAAGAGGGACACTACATACTGCTTAAGGGAACCATACACCAACAAGACATAACAATCATAAATATTTATGCCCCAAACAATGGTGCAGCTATGTTCGTCAAACAAACTCTTCTCAAGTTCAAGAGTCTAATAGACCACCACACCATAATCATGGGAGACTTCAACACACCTCTCTCGCCACTGGACAGATCTTCCAAACAAAAGTTGAAAAGGAAACTATAGAACTCAATAACACTATTAATAACCTAGACCTAATTGACATATGTAGAGTATACCACCCAACATCAAGCAGTTACACTTTTTTCTCAGCAGTACATGGATCCTTCTCAAAAATAGATCATATATTATGTCACAGGGCAACTCTTAGACAATATAAAGGAGTAGAGATAATACCATGCATCTTATCTGATCATAATGGAATGAAACTGAAAATCAACGATAAAAGAAGGAAGGAAAAAGCATACATCAATTGGAGAATGAACAATAGGTTACTGAATGATCAATGGGTTATAGAAGACATCAAGGAGGAAATTAAAAAATTCTTAGAGATAAATGAAAACACAGACACAACATATTGGAATCTATGGGACACATTGAAAGCAGTTCTAAGAGGAAAATTCATTGCTTGGAGTTCATTCCTTAAAAAAAGAAAAAACCAACAAATAAATGATCTCATACTTCATCTCAAAATCCTTGAAAAAGAAGAGCAAAACAACAGCAAAAGAAGTAGAAGGCAAGAAATAATTAAAATCAGAGCTGAAATTAATGAAATCGAAACAAAAGAAACAATTGAAAAAATTGACAAAACTAAAAGTTGGTTCTTTGAAAAAATAAACAAAATCGACAGACCCTTAGCCATGCTAGCGAAGAGAAGAAGAGAGAGAACTCAAATTACTAGCATACGGGATGAAAAAGGCAATATCACAACAGACACTTCAGAAATACAGAAGATAATCAAAAACTATTTTGAATCCTTATACTCCAATAAATTAGAAGATAGTGAAGGCATAGATAAATTTCTTAAGTCATATGATCTGCCCAGATTGAGTCAGGAGGATATAGAAAACCTAAACAGACCAATATCAATTGAGGAAATAGAAGAAACCATAAAAAGACTACCAACTAAGAAAAGCCCAGGTCCGGATGGGTATACAGCAGAATTTTACAAAACCTTTAAAGAAGAACTAATACCAATACTTTTCAAGCTACTTCAGGAAATAGAAAAGGAGGGAGAACTTCCAAATTCATTCTATGAGGCCAACATCACCCTGATACCTAAACCAGACAAAGACACTTCAAAGAAAGAAAACTACAGACCAATATCTCTAATGAACCTAGATGCAAAAATCCTTAATAAAATTCTGGCGAATCGGATACAAAAACATATCAAAAAAATTGTACACCATGATCAAGTAGGATTCATCCCTGGGATGCAAGGCTGGTTCAATATACGGAAATCAATAAATGTTATTCACCACATCAATAGACTTAAAAATAAGAATCATATGATCATCTCGACAGATGCGGAAAAAGCATTCAACAAAGTACAGCATCCCTTTATGTTCAAAACTCTAGAAAAACTAGGGATAACAGGAACATACCTCAATATTGTAAAAGCAATCTATGCTAAGCCTCAGGCTAGCATCATTCTGAATGGAGAAAAACTGAAGGCATTCCCTCTAAAATCTGGAACAAGACAGGGATGCCCTCTCTCTCCACTTCTCTTCAACATAGTTCTCGAAACACTGGCCAGAGCAATTAGACAGATGAAAGAAATTAAAGGCATAAAAATAGGAAAAGAAGAAATTAAATTATCACTATTTGCAGATGATATGATTCTATATCTAGCAGACCCAAAAGGCTCTACAAAGAAACTATTAGAGCTAATAAATGAATTCAGCAAAGTGGCAGGATTTAAAATCAACACGCATAAATCAAAGGCATTCCTGTATATCAGCGACAAATCCTCTGAAATGGAAATGAGGACAACCACTCCATTCAAAATATCTTCAAAAAAAATAAAATACTTGGGAATCAACCTAACAAAAGAGGTAAAAGACTTATACAATGAAAACTACAGAACCCTAAAGAGAGAACTAGAAGAAGATCTTAGAAGATGGAAAAATATACCCTGTTCATGGATAGGCAGAACTAACATCATCAAAATGGTGATATTACCAAAAGTTCTCTATAGGTTTAATGCAATGCCAATCAAAATCCCAACGACATTTCTTGTAGAAATAGAGAAAGCAATCATGAAATTCATATGGAAAAATAAAAGACCCAGAATAGCAAAAACAATGCTAAGCAAGAAGTGTGAATCAGGCGGTATAGCGATACCAGACTTCAAACTATACTACAGAGCAATAGTAACAAAAACAGCATGGTACTGGTACCAAAACAGGCGGGTGGACCAATGGTACAGAATAGAGGACACAGAAACCAATCCACAAAACTACAACTATCTTATATTTGATAAAGGGGCTAAAAGCATGCAATGGAGGAAGGATAGCATCTTCAACAAATGGTGCTGGGAAAACTGGAAATCCATATGCAACAAAATGAAACTGAATCCCTTTCTCTCGCCATGCACAAAAGTGAATTCAAAATGGATCAAGGAGCTTGATATCAAATCAGAGACGCGCCGTCTGATAGAAGAAAAAGTTGGCTACGATCTACAGTCGGTGGGGTCGGGCTCCAAATTCCTCAATAGGACACCCATAGCACAAAAGTTAATAACTAGAATCAACAAATGGGACTTACTCAAACTAAAAAGTTTTTTCTCAGCAAAAGAAACAATAAGAGAGGTAAATAGGGAGCCTACATCCTGGGAACAAATCTTTACTCCTCACACTTCAGATAGAGCCCTAATATCCAGAGTATACAAAGAACTCAAAAAATTAGACAATAAGAGAACAAACAACCCAATCAACAAATGGGCCAAGGACCTGAACAGACACTTCTCAGAGGAGGACATACAGTCAATCAACAAGTACATGAAAAAATGCTCACCATCTCTAGCAGTCAGAGAAATGCAAATCAAAACCACCCTAAGATACCATCTCACTCCAGTAAGATTGGCAGCCATTAGGAAGTCAAACAACAAGTGCTGGCGAGGATGTGGGGAAAAGGGTACACTTGTACATTGCTGGTGGGACTGCAGATTGGTGCAGCCAATTTGGAAAGCAGTATGGAGATTTCTTGGAAAGCTGGGAATGGAGCCACCATTTGACCCAGCTATTCCCCTTCTTGGTCTATTCCCTAAAGACCTTAAAAGAGCATGCTACAGGGACACTGCTACATCGATGTTCATAGCAGCACAGTTCACAATAGCAAGACTGTGGAACCAACCTAGATGCCCTTCAATAGACGAATGGATAAAAAAAATGTGGCATTTATACACAATGGAGTATTACTCTGCATTAAAAAATGACGGAATCATAGAATTTATAGGGAAATGGATGGCATTAGAGCAGATTATGCTAAGTGAAGCTAGCCAATCCCTAAAAAACAAATGCCAAATGTCTTCTTTCATATAAGGAAAGTAACTAAGAACAGAGTAGGGACGAAGAACAGGAGAAGAAGATTAACATTTAACAGGGATGAGAGGTGGGAGGGAAAGGAAGAGAGAATGGAAATTGCACGGTAATGGAAGGAGACCCTCAGGGTTATACAGTGGAGGGGGTAGAGAGAGAGGAGGGGAGGGGAGGGGAGAGGTGGGGAGGGGGGAGGGTGGATGATGGGAAAGGCAGCGGAGCACAACAGACACTAGTATGGCAATTTGTAAATCAATGGATGTGTAACTGATGTGAATCTGCAATCTGTGTATGGGGTGAAGGTGGGAGTTCATAACCCACTTGAATCAAAGTGTGGAATACGATATGTCAAGAAATTTGTAATTTTTTGAACAACCCACAATAAAAAATTAAAAAAAAAAATGATAGAGCTGGAGAATATCATGCTAAGTGAAATAAGCCAAACTCAAAAAATCAAAGGCCTAATGTTTTCTCTGATAAGCGGATGCTGATCCAAAATGGGGGTGGGGTAGGGAAGAATGAAAGAACTTTGGATTGTGCAAAAAGGATGGGAAAAACAATGGAATGAAATGGACATTATTACCCTATGTACATGTATGATTACACTACCAGTATAACTATGCACCATGTACAGTCAGAAGAAGGAGAAGTTGTGTTTCATTTTGTACAATGAGTCAAAATGCATTCTACTATCATGTAAATAAATAAATAAAAATAAAACAGTAACTCACATATATATATATATTTTAAAGGTTATACAAGGTCAGATTCTGAGACTCTTGCAAAACTGTCAGGCAAAGGAGATGAAAAAGAAAATTGAAAAGATAGAAGAAAATTTTTCATTTTGTACAACCATTTAGTAGTAATGAAACTATTCAGTTAAACACTTTTTAACTATTCAAAGTCACCATCTGGACTTATCTATGTGAATCACACTATTAATATGAGTTCTAGACTGTGGTAACTTGAAATATTTGTGTTTATTAAAAGGTGAAAGTGCATTAATAATTTCATTAATTAAAACTTTAAGCACTTAACTGAAATTAAGGCATGGGCCATTTTAGAAAGCAAAATAGTGTATAAGAACATTATAAAAATATCATGAAAGACTTATACATAATGTCTGAACATGCGTCCTTTTGGGTGTGCTTTTAGTATGTCTGATTGTTTATATATTTTCTTAATAAAATAAAAAAGTGCATATTATAGATACATGAAAAATACAGAAAAGCATAGATAGTATAAAATTCAACTAGAGTTTCAATATAGGGAGAACTGTTGCTAACATTTGGGTGTGCAGGTTGTTGATTTCTTTGTTTTGTTCTATATTGATGAGGAGAAAATGAGATGGCCGGGGACAGAATACAGGGAAACTCAAACGTTTATGAACTGTATGGGAGATAAGTAAGAGAAACAGGTTATAAACCAGTCAAAGGTTTTGAGAGGAAATATTGGTTAAAAGGTAATGAGACAAGGTGGAAAGGATATATGAGTGGAAAGCTCAGAAAACGCATGTGGAATTTGGAATTAACTGAGGTTTATTCCTCAGGGTGTCTCCATTACACTCTGCTACATAAAAGCAGATAAATTTAAAAATCTGTATATCATCGCTCCCTGACCTATTTTATAGTCTCTGTCTCTCCTTATGCACAAGATTTCCACTCAGATGACAATATTTAGCATTGTTAAAATGTAAGGATGCCAGGTAAAATACATGATATCTATGTTTAATTTTGGATTAACAATGGGTGGTTTTTAGTGTAAGCATATACCAATTGTTATATAGTTTTCTACCTGAGTTAATTTTAATAATTTATTTTATTAGAAAATAAACCATTTCACCCATTTTAAAGAAAAAAATTGTGATAAATATGTATAGAGTATTTCATTATACTTAATAAGTAAATATTTCTTCTATTGTCATCTTTCTATGTATTTCCTCTTCTACCAGGAATTCTTCCTACTTAACTGGCTTCTCAACATTTAGGTCTCAATTTAAATGTCATTCCTTCAAAGGCTTTCCAATCTAAAGTAGTTTCAACCTGACTCACAGTATTCCTTCTTTAATGACACTTATGACAATTTAAATTATTTGAGAAATTATTCATTTTATGTCTATCATTCCCATTAGACTGAAAGCTCCATAAAAGCAATCTGTCTTGTTCACCACACACTCAGTGGCTAATACAGTGTTTTGTTCATATTTGTTGAAATGAGTAAATGATTCTCAAAAAACACTTAAAAAAAAAAAACAGGGCAGAGTCCTATATAGGTTTCATGGTATCTAAAAGACTGTGTGAGCTTCTTAGGGCTAATCCTAAGGCCTTCCTTCTACTTCCCCCACCTGTCATTCATTCCTGTTGAGCTAGCCAGTCAGCCCAGTTGTCTCTTTTGTCTATACATGTGTCTTTGACTTGTTGATACTTCTAATCTCTTCCCTTTACGTTCATTTCCCTCCCTTAATGTTGATTTCTCACCAAAACATCCAGAAGAGACAAACCACAAACTCATATCTTCTGAGAAGTCTTTCTTAATCCACTTAATACCACTCTCAGAGTTTCCTTGCTGTTTTATAGCATGTGTGTATAATCTGTACTATAAGACCTGTGAATTTGACTAAATAATACCTTGTGATTGTCAGCATGTTACATAAGTCAGTTAACCATATGGAGAATATGGCTATAACTGGATATGTAGGAGTAGGAAATTCACTGAGAGCCAAAAAAAAAAAAACCATTTAGTTAATTGGTCATTTTATGAATTTGATTATAGACAGTAAGGAAGACCTGGAATGATCATAAAAGGCCTTATAGGACATGCTAAGGAATTTAGACTTTATTGATCCTACTGGAAAACCACTGGAAGATTTAGACTGGATAGTGACAAGAGCTGATTTGTGTCTTAAAAATCAGATTCATGTTGTATTGGTGCAAGATTGGAAGCAGAAGACAAGAGATTTGGGGTGAGAACTGATGGAAGATATGAGACAACGAAAGCAAGAATCAAGGATGACTCTTTTTTTTTTTTTTTTTTTGCCTGAATGGTATTACCATTTTCTGACCCAAGAAAGAATTGGAAGCAGCCAGTTTTTGGGAAATAAATAGTAAGTATTTAGGATAGTTAAGTTTGAGGTGCCGGTTACACACCCAAGTAAAGACGTTGAGTAACTTGGCATCCGAATATGAGTCTGAAGGTCAGGGCTGGAAATACAAATTTGAGAGTAATCAAGATATTTATTAATTGTATTTGTAGCTATGGGTCTGGGAAAGTAGTAAATAGAGACCTAGAGGAGTGAAGGCAGAACATGGAGGCCTGGGGTGGTTCAATGTTCAGAGGATTAGAAGAGGAGATGCCAGCATCATGAAGGTGAGACTGTAACTTTTTTTTTTTTCAATCTCTCAGAGCACCTGTTTCAGTGTAAGTATTTGAGAACATTCACTGAAGGAATGAATAAATAAATTTCTGGGAAAACAGGATGTAACCATACCATTTAGCTCATGTCCATGCCAGAGCACAAAGTAGTTAGTATTTCTGCCAGTCTCAGTCACATACAACGATGGAAAGTTCCACACCTGGCAAGCATTTATGGTAGTTTTTTTTTTTAACACTTTATAAATTACACCTTTTAACTGAAGCCTTCTTTTCTTCCTTTACCTAAGTACAGATAAATAGCTTTAACTTGTATTTAGCAAATGGAAAAATGACTGAGCCAGTGGGTTCCTGGGATGCATTGGTTGTTTTCTTCATTAAAAGACACCAACCTCAATCCTTGTTAATCCATCAAAACCATATATTTTCAAGTGCTAACCAGAGTAAAATGATTTTGGCCGATTTGAAGTAAATTTACTCTAATTTTTTCTCTTCCAATTGAAGTACATGCATTTAAAATTTCTCCTGGAGTGCCTCCAAATTACAAAAGAAAACAAAGTTAAAAACAGAAACTCTGGGGCTGGGGATGTGGCTCAAGTGGTAGCGCGCTCGCCTGGCATGCGTGCGGCCTGGGTTCGATCCTCAGCACCACATACAAACAAAGATGTTGTGTCCGCTGAAAACTAAAAAAAGATAAATATTAAAAAAAAAAAACAGAAACTCTGAAGGAATAGAAAGAGAGCCTTAATTGATTATACTTCACTTTTTTAAAATTCAATTTTGTGTAATTAACATTGTTCCCAATATTGTATGATACCATTCATATCCCAGTATTGATATGATTTAAAAAAAGTCAATGCAGAGGATACAGAGTTATGAGTAAGACATTTCCAATTAAGCAATAAATCTTTGCCACCATCATTTGGGAGGGAATTGCAAATTTTTATTCTGGAAGCGTATTTGGCACCAGCAAGCTTTTGAATGGCTGGAGTTAAATGGAGACTTAAAAAGAAAAATTGTCTCATTAAATGGCCAAAACCAACAGGGCTATGCAGTTTATGTATTCAGACATTTATGGTGCAATGCTCATACAGGCAGCTGATGTCAGTTCTGGGAACTGGTATTAAGAGCAGTGGAATGAAACAAAGTTGATGAATTACACAGAAAGAGCAGTCCATTTTCAGATTTCTCTCAAAAAGCAGCAAGAGTGAAACAAAACCACAAAAATAAATGAAAACTTCAGCCTAGAAATTGACATTTGAAATATCAAAATTATAGATGGAAGAGATTAAAATTGCTCAGGCTCTGATATTTCTCATTCATTTCTTTTGGATAATGAAAATCACTGTTATTTTTAAAGTTCTCTCTTTTTCTTATTAACTGTCTTGGAAGAAGTTTGTACTAGGGTGACCAAGTCCTGAAGTGAAATTTCTCAAAGTGTACGTCAAGGAACAGAAGTGCCATTAGAAAGTGGATAAATCTTTCAAAGATTCCTATAACAGGCAGTGGCCTGATTACCTAAGATTCCTTCATCTGTGGAAAAATGAAGTCTGCATCCTCCCTGATGGAGATATGCCTTCAGGCCTCTCAGAGCAAGCAAGAAGATGATATTAATATCTAGTCTTGCACCATTCTAATTGTTTTCCTGGCCACAATAAGTCATCATCATAGAAGGAAAGGACCAAAACTGGGGAGAGCTTTTCACAGCCCAGGTAACTAAGCTAAGGAATTTTTCTAAGTCCCCAAAGGAAAAAGTGTTCCCTTTATCTTAGCAGTACAGACACTGTGTTGTGTTCCATGGTGGGAACACCAAGGATGAATTCAATGAATTCCCTCTTTGTATCAAATGTTAACACCAGTTTCTTTTCAGGAATAAGGGTTTTTAAAAGAAAAAAACATGCTTTATTAGACATGGAAGTTAGCTTCATGTAGAGTAGGTATTGGAGCAATGTAACTATTGCATTAAAACAATCATATATTTAACCATGCCCTCATAATTCTGAGGAGTAGCATAAGTTCTGTTGTATGGGATAAGATTCAGAGAGGATTTGTGCATTAAATGAATAAGAATGAAGCCTGCCTCTTCTTAAACCATGATTAAATGGCTTTCCCAGTTAAGGAATATATGTTTTCTATCATCTTTTGATCTGGTTCTTTACTTTTATCCCAGGAAGCATCATTTTTTTCAAAGTGCAGACACCATCTCCTTAGAGCATCTCTGTCTCACTGTCTTTCCTTCCTGACTCAACACATGCATACATTTCTGTTCTAATCTATAACAACAATTTGGAGCAAAATAAATGATATAAAATGCTTTCTACAGAGGATAAAAAATTACATACCTTTTTCTTCTTTCCTTTTGGTTTCGTTGGCAGAAGAATCTTCTTAAATGCTCAAACTGACTGGGTGAGTTTGGGCAAACGGAGAAGAGAGGAGGTGCTGGAAAGAGGTTCTTTACAAATGAACCTTTGTCTGCCTTGTCTCCTGCCTGGAACTGACAGACTCACTGCTCCAGCCAGGACTGAGGGGAGGAGGGGAATGGAAGGAGACAGGACTGCAAGAACTGCCTCCCTTGGGTTCTTCCAAACCAGGCAAGAACGAACTAAACAGCTTCTTCACAGAAGGAAATAACTAGTCCATACAAGAACCTCAGGGAGGCAGACTTTTTGAGCAATAAAATATGAAACCCGAGGGATTTAAAAGAACACACAGATTTTTACCTTAAGAAAAGGTTACATGTGTATGTGGGGGGAGGGAGGGTAGAAAGGAAGAGAGAAGAACAGGAGGGGAATGGTTAGCATTACTTAGGAAGATGGCTAAGCATCTCTTCTCCTTTCACAGTTTCTGTGTGTATATGTGTGTGTGTGTGTGTGTGTGTTGTTGTTGTTTGTTTATTTGATCAAGTTTCTCATACCATCTAGATATAACATTTTTGCAAAAGATATATTCCAATTTATATTCCACCCTATTTCATCCCTTCAACCTCTCACTCAAGTCTTATTAGCAGTCAATGGAAAGCAAAACTAAGAAACTAAAAATGAAATCTATTCTGTGTCTCAGGAATTAAGACACAAAAGGAATTTCATTCTGTTTTGAGCAAACAATCCTGGAACTCTAGCATCTGTTTAACTATTTTTTAGCATCAGTTTTTAAAAATTCAATTAGGAATAGTCTTCTGGGAACTAGAAAATATTGTGACAGAATAGGAATTATCTAGACAGAGAATGAAGGAAAGGGCATCCCAGGTTAAATTAACCAAAGCATTGAAGGTGAAGAAGAAGGTGACAACTTGGGCATTACAGGTAGATTCATGTTGTTGGAATTAGAAATGTAGGAGATGAAGTTAGAGAAAGAAGCAAGTAAATGATGTGTCTCATTTGCTGTGCTAATCATTTGGAATTTTTTTTCCTAACCAGAGATGTGAAAAATTGTGCTCTATATGTGTGATATGAATTGTAATATATTCTGCTGTCATATATAACAAAAAAAATTAAAATTTTAAAAAAATTAATAAAGAATATAAAAGGAAGATCTGTTATTCAAACAGGAAAAATAATCTAAAAGTTTTTCCTTAGCAGGAGTGGGAAGATATAAATGAATTGGTTGGTGAATGGTGAATGTTGAGTTTAAGGAGCCCTTGATGCAATTGGGAGTGTTTACTGGGCAGCTGGCTAAATGGACCTAGAGATCAGGAAAACAAAATCTTTTCTAGAGAATTGAGGTTCATTAACTAATCAACTAAATACCAAGTAATTCCACTTAAGTAACTAGTGGAGTTATTCAACTAAATGATAGCTGTGACCCTTGAAATTTACCATGCTCTTACTGTGAGCCCTGAGAGAGATCAGATCTTTGCCCCATCTCCATTTAATTGAAGCTAAGGCAAGTGGCATGGACTTCAAGAAAGAAAATGAGAAGCATGCGTGCAATTGACTGTACATTTCATTCGCATTTTAATAAACAAATATCCTGTGATCCTACTAAGTCAATATTATGTCATAGAGGGTATTAACTTGCTTTTATGACTTAAGTGTGTAGAAATATGTGGGTATGAGAAAGGAAATGGAAACTGGCCTTCATTCCATCTTAAGAGCTATCTATTTTATTTATCTTAAGTAGATCTAGACATTAAGTATGATGCCAAGGCAAATTGATATTCCTTGTGGGTGGATCCTCTCTTTCGTCTTTGTTTTACTCTGAAATTCCTGTGTGTCTCTTTTTTTAATTTCCCTGTTGTGCTCACTTTGTCTCCTTGTATCTGAATTCACATTTTTATATTCAGCAAAAATGTTCAAATCCATACATACATACATACATGTGCTTGGCTTTGTGCGTCCTGCATGCTGGCTTCAAGTGGTACACAGATGCTCTGCCTATGGGCTAATAGTCTGGAATAGATTCTTAGTCACTTAGAAAAGTGATCCCCCAAGAAACACATTTAAATCCTGACTGCCTAGTCCCTTGTTGTGCTGTCAAACATTTATTCTTAGCTTGACTTTCCATTATATCTGGGGAGAACTATTAAACATTGTTAAATTTAAAAGGCTTGATGTTATTCATCCTGATGTCCATTACAGAGTTGTCCATTTTGAGAAGCAAGTGAATTGCAAACCAAGAACTACAACTGGAATATCTGTCCTTGTAACTTCTAATTTGGGGCTCAAATCTGAAATCACTATTTGTTGTCTTGTTTACAGAGAATTAAGGATTCTTTTTTTTTTTTTTTTTGCTTTCTCTCCTAATAGGCTATTACTCAAACTTCTTGTTGAACCCTGCTCTAGAGACCACCTGTCTCATGAAGAAAGCCTTAGAAACTCCCCAAAGTGAACATCTTAAGTGACATCTAGCATGTTTTAAGTAAGGCCATCTAAATATCCTGTCCAGATTTCTAGAAAATATATATGTGTGTGTGTCCTATCTGGATGTTTTATTTATATAGATACCTGTTATCACTTTTAGATCCAATCTAGTTTTGTTAAAAATAGTAAATCCTTACAAATTAATGACAGACCAATTCATGAGTAAACATTTTATATGAACTTAAACAATTGTGTTTGAAGCACTGTTATTAAATTTTAAAAGTGATCTAATTAGTGTTTCCAAAAAAAGAAAAAATCATCAAAATCCTTCTAACCAGATGAAGTCTCAGGAGACATCTTAGATATAAATAATTTCAGACATCAGAAATTTTAAACTTGTGAAAAAAAAAATGGAAGCACACATAAGCTCTCCCTCTGATTTTCACCTGGGAGCTCATGCGTTTGCCCTGATTTAGAATCTGCTGCTTCTCTGTTCTATAATTGACCCCTTTCTCTTATTTCCCTCAGGCTTACATCCTTCTGGAATCACTGAAACTGGAGGTGCAGGGGGGAAGCAGCTGCTGGGTTCAGCCTTCACAGTTCAGATCCTCCCAGGAGAGAGGTAGAACTTATTTTATGCACGTATCCTCCATAAAAGGAGTTTTAAAGTAATTACACCAATTGGAAACTAATTCTCAATATGTTTGTTGAAATATTACAAATTACAGACAAAATCATCTTTTAAAACTACCCTATAATCTTTCATCAGTTAAAAATAAATAAGCTGTTTTATTAACTTAATTATTTTTGAACTCTGTAAAAGAGATTTCTTTTTGATTGAAACTATTTAAAAGGTTCCCTTAAGATTTCAACTGAACCTGGAACATTTGTGCTTAGAATGGTTTTTGCAACTGGGTTGAACAATATAACCTCTATTACCCAAACTTAGTTTTATGCCACAGAAGTGAAGCTTATGAAAACAGAGTGCACTGAGGAGTCTCCAGTGAGGCCCTGGAGGGGAAAGCAGAATTACTAAATAGGAAAGGTAAGATGTTGAGCTAATGCTACAACTGCAGGAAGAGAAATTTTTTCCAGAAGCATTTGTATTAGAATGCAATTTCAATGGTCTGATGTACTTTAGAACTACCAGGGCTCCCAGGTGGGCAGCCCTGGCTATCATGGGGATAACAGGGACTGTCTTCTTGATGCCTTTAGACAGAAAAATGAGGACAAGCTCTCTTTTACCAGGGAGAGAGAATAAGGCTCCCACTGGGAGCAATGGATTTTTTCCATTTATATATAAAGGTCATGAACACTGTGAGTAACATGATCTTTAAATATAGTGAAAATAAAGTCAGAAAAATGAACATCAAGAAAGAAGTGTGTCAAGGAAAATTGTTAAGTTTTAGGAGCCCCTTCTATATTTAGAATGAATGAGAATATTAGCATGGAAGTAAACTTTTGTGGGAAAAGAGGCAAAAAAAAAATGTGGGGGGGGGAGGGAGAAATTTGAAAAGAACCTATTTGTGTTCTGAGAGGCTGTAAGAGTGTCAGACTAGCAGTGCATAGAATCAGAGCCCAGACCCCCAAAATAAGTTTGTGTTTTGTTGGAAACAATACTACTTACTTAATAAACCTTGAAAAATGGAAAGAATGACTGAGTATGCCAAAGGATGTTCTATTGTAGGTCCTGAGTTATTGCCCTAATCTTCCCAAAGTTGTTTTATAGACAAGCATCAGATTGGTTAATAATAGTAGTAAATAATAGTAATGAAACTAGTGGGAATAACATTTGCTGACATTGCCAAGCATACTAAACATTTTATAAATGTTGTCTTATTTAATCTGAGGGACTTATTTTCTGAGGTAGTTTTCAGATGGGAAACTGAGGTTCAAAAGAATTAGGTACCTTGGCTAGGATCACACAGTGGGTAAATAGTGAAGCCTAAGACAAAACTATCTTTGTTTATCTGCCTATAAGTAGTAAATAGTAAAAGAAGTAGAAGAAGAGATTGAAAAGTATAAGATAATACTATTTTTAAAAGTTGTGGTCCATAATTTGAGTGTGAATTAACTGCACATGCTCTCTTCAAACCATATAGCCATCCCCCTCTTATTATGTCTCCGCAATCTATTTTCTGCTAATCTTGGCTTGATGTGATTCTTACCTAGACACATAAACTTAAAGAAGTTGAACAGAGTTATCTATAAAGTCAGATATGTGAAATTGCCAGAATGTCTGTACTTTAGCCAGAGTTCCTAAGTGGTTATAAATCTAGGAATAAAATTATAGTGCCAAGCACTCAATATAATAAATGACAACAAGTCAATGAATACATGAGTAAATGGATGAAATTCTTGGGTAGAGGATAGGTTCTTGAAAATTATTCATTCAGTAATTATTTATTGAGTGTCTATTATGTACCATGAATGATATTATAGTATCACTGAAAATGAAGTTCAGCAACCTAGATGCCCTTCAACAGATGAATGGATAAAGAAACTGTGGTACATATACACAATGGAATATTACTCAGCATTAAAAGAGTGGCATTTGCAGGTAATGGGATGGAGTGGGAGAATATCATGTTAAGTGAAGTAAGCCAATCCCAGAAAACCAAAGGCCCAGTGTTTTCTCTGATATATGAATGCTGATTCATAATGGGAGTAATGGAGGAACTTTAGATAGGGCAAAAGGGAGGAAGGGGAAGGGAGGGGACATGGGGGGTAGGAAAGATGGTGGAATGAGATGGACATCATTACCCTAAGTACAGGTATGAAGACATGAATGGTGTGACTCTACTTTGTGTACAACCAGAGACATGAAAAATTGTGCTCTATGTGTGTACTATGAATTGAAATGCATTTTGCTGTCATGTATAACAAATTTTTGTTGTTGTTATTACTACTGTGTATTTTCTTTGATAGTTTAAAAAAAGAAGAAGAAATTCAGGAGAGAATTCCTGAGGGTCTAATTCTCTCTGAAGTAGATTAGACCTTATGATTCATTAAATGGGAGCTTCTTAGATACACTATGTCTCTCTTATTATACAAAATTATAATGAGAATTCTCCCTTCTGCCTCATCTTTTATTGCCCCATGTGACAGGGGGAACTTCAGATGCTTATTTGCCCTCAATATCATAGAACCTCTCTGTATTTGCATGTTCTCTCCCTTCCCCAAGCCTTCTCTCTCTCTCTCTCTCTCTCTCTCTCATTCCCATAACAATTTATTAGCACTATGCTCATTATCCTTCCAGAGTTTATTTATCTTTCAAAATAAGAACAAATCAAACAATCTGGGCAAAACTAAAACAATGAATTTAAAGTGTCCTAACTTCCCAGAAACACTTGTAATAACACTTGTAGTGATTTGACACTCTTTTTTTCTTAAGCTGGAGAAGCACAAAAATAGATGAAGATATTGGGCCTTTGTATTGTCTTTTTGTTGCAGTTGACTGTGTATTTTCTTTGACTGTGTATTTTCTTTGTGTATTTCCTAAATACTCTTATTCATACCAATATAAGGTGAGTGGAGATTTTTGTCTCTAGGTAAAGAACATTTTGTAGCTTTATTAAGGTTGTTCTTTCCCGTATTCCCTGATATGCCAGATTAACCTTACCTAGGCCAAGGATCTTTCAGGAGGAAAGGGATCAAGACCATATCCTATTTCTATTTGAAATTCAACCTAATTGGAATTTTCTGAAGGGCTAAGGTAGTCCTGACCCAGCGCCCCCAAGAAGAAAGAGGAAGCCTGGCTCAGTGACAGGCTCAATGCCAGGCCTAGAGGTTTGTAGGGAACAGCTTGTCCTAGGTACTATGTGTGGCTGTGGTTTGAAACCCAATTATACCTGGCCACCTTGGCAAGCAGTTATGTTTGGGCAATAGTAGCTGATTGTGTGAGTCCAGTAAGCTGTCATCTTGGATGTCCATGAGCACAGTGCTACCCTGCTGCCTGCACAGGGTTCTGCAGGAGCAAGGATGTCCTTAAAGTAGGACAAGGACTCACTGGAGCCTGTCAGAACCAGTTTACAACAGTGATCTCCTGTAGAGGTGATGATTAAAACCAGAACCTGTGGGCTGGAGATGTAGTTCAGTGGTAGAGTGCCTGCTTAGCACAAGACCCTGGATTCAATCCCCAGCACCACAAAAACAGCAACCAAACCAGAACCTGTTAATGACTGATCTGTTCTTTCTACATGGAACATTGAAACAAGACTCCCCCTTTAGTAAATTTCCCAGAGTTCCTGATCAACTTGAGAGATGAGGTGTCCTTAAGAAAAAGTTATTGAATTACCTACAGTAATAGAGGAATGAAGGCTTGGTCAAATAATTGCAAAAGTGAAGAGAAGCCCAAGTTTTGAATCTAGACAATTACATTTAAAAGTGCAAGTACATTATAAATCTTTAAAAGCTGAAGTGTTTGCCAAACTTATTTGACCACTGAACTTGTGTGTGTGTGGTGCGTGTGTGTGGTGTGTGTGTAGCTGGGCATTGAATCCAGGGTCTTTTGCATGCTAGGCATGTATTCTACAACTGAGCTGCACCCCTAGAGCTAAAACTATTTTTTTTAATTTTGTTTTTTAGTTGTAGCTGGATACAATACCTTTATTTTTATGTGGTGCTGAGAATCGAACACAGGGCCTCACACAGGCTAGGCGAGCGCTCTACCACAGAGCCACAACCCCAGCCCCAGACCCAGAACTATTTTTTTAAAAACTAAGTATCTAAAGTGATTGGATTCCAAAGAAAACTTGGAAAATGCTTCTCAAATGACAGAATTTTAGGTGCTTCATAACCATTTATTGAGTGACTGGATTTCTGGTTATCACCATTTTGGCAATGTTACTAAAAACCTAACAGCCATTTCTTTTGCACAATTTGCATCTTACAGCTTCAGAGCAGATGTCTCCTGGAAGGTTCAGGAAGTTTGAGAGCAGTAATGGCTAAGAATTCTTGACTAGTTTTAGTAGGTCCATCCTCAGGAACAAACGGTAAACCTCATTTCATTTGTAAATCAAAGGAAACCCATATTTTACCAACTCCACCAACCTGGAACGGGGTGTGATGGTAGGGGGCCATCTCTAATCATACCAGCTGAATCCCATTCCCCCTCGGCTCCACATTCCCCAGTTTGAAGATGATGAGAAGTTTATTTAGCAACCTGTATAGCTGCAGACACTTTATAAATAAATGGAATATATTTTTAGCAATCAGTATAAAAATTAAAATTTAAAGACTTCCTTTCTATCTTCTAACTAGGCTTTATGATGACATTGCTTTGTAATATAACTTATAAGGCACAATATTCATGAAATCATTCTGATAATTTCTAAGTCATTGTTAATTTTTAGAAATTCCTGGTTGGTCTTAAGTTTGATAAGTTTCCTTTAAACTAAATACTGCTCATCTCTAAGCTACAATTTTATAGGGGAAAATTCACCAAACTCTTCCAATGACTTCTGTTAGATTGGATCTGGGACGAGGCACTTGCCTCAGCAAGAGGGTGACTGGGTGGGCTGCTCCTTCTGTCCTGGATGCTAGTGCTTCTTACCTACCCTCTCCCTAAGGGGCTTCCATTCTTATTGACAATACTGCCATCAGCTCAGCCTGTCCCACTACTCCTGCAGCCCTGGGCCTCTCCTGAGCAACTGGTAGACACTGCACTGGCCTCAGATACCACCTTGGTCTATTCCTCTCATGCTCTAAGGCCCAGGTCCACCATTACCAAGTCCCATCACTGCCTACGCAATGGCCACTGTACAATTTTGTTTGGTGACATGGTTTGGTTTAAGCTATTTACCAACCATCAGTGCAGTGTTTCTATGTTGCTGCCTGTAATAACTCTGCACCAGTGTATATTGCCTGAGTATCAGTTGTGGCCCATCTCCTCCAAGTAGTTCAGAAAGTTTCTATGTCTTCTCCCACATGTGTCAGAACAAGAAGACCATGAGTGCTGTTTTCTTCTTTCCCATATTTTCTACAGCTTCTTCTGCTATCTCTCACTTCCATGAAGTTGCTCCTGTGCTTATGTATTGATTTTTAGAAGCAGCTACTATTTTTGCTTTACCTGTTGAAGTTACTCAAGTGGTATTGCCCTTACTGACATTCTGTCTCTGAGCTGAAGGAGAAAATCCCCCTCCATTGGCATGAGCAGCCAATGGTCACCAGGTCAAGACTGCCTTATTCTCTTTGTGACTTGTTCCTTACTACAACCCTGAGTGTCTGGATGACTCTGTTAGAAAACAATCTCAGTTTACTGCTATCTCCCATGGTTCATCATCTTCTAGATTAAAATTGAACGTTTTGACAATTTCTGCCCTCAGTAATTTCTTTTCCCCAATAGCTTGGGAGCTTAAGAAGAAGTTTTTGATCCCTAATAGTTTGAGAGAATTGTTCTGAAGCAGTCAGTCGAATGGGACCAAGGCATGAAAACTAAAATTCCCATATGTGAATTGGATTTGCACCCAGTGTTGACAATCTTTAGCTTTGGGGGTCTCTTTTGGGTCCTAAGTATTCAATCTTCTCTTCTATCTTTCAGGTCCCCTACTAGACTTCATACATACTCAATGAGTTTAGCTCAGGAAATTCATATACAGCTTAGTTTTCTTGTTTGTTTGTTTTTTTATCTGGGACTCCTGCCACTCTGTGACTACTCCTATGGACGCAGATGAACAATTTCCTTGAGGTTAATTCTATAAGTTGCATTTGGAAAAAAAAAAAAGGGCCTGACATCATAAGGAAACCACTTTTAGTTGCTCTATTTCCTGGAGCCTACAGCTGGCAAAATGCCTGGGACAAGATGTATTCAATTCAAGTCAAAGCAGAGTTCTTAGGAGAAGCAGATGGCCCACCTAAGGTGAAAAAAATTAGTTTCTTGTGGCAGGTGGTTTATTCACCTCTTCCCTAGGAAGGTGGGAATGTGTGGAGACAAAATAAATAAAACACATTACAAATGCATTCCATAGATGAACAGAATAATTGTTGCTGAACAAGTCTACAGGAGGCTTCTTTCTGCCTCCAGGCAGGTGGGAGGAACCTGTCACACATGTATTAAAGTGCTCCCAGAACAGAAAATCAGTCCATCAGAAGAACTAATAAAAGCCAACACGTTGTTGAAGAGACCAACCATCAATAACCTTCTCTGAAAGTTGTTAATAAAGAGCTGAAAAGATTGGGGATAGTTAAGATGAGCCAGTATAGATTAAGGAAAGTGACTGAATATGTAACAAAGCAGTGAGAACTGTGCTTCATCTAAAGAAATGTGGGATTAGCATAGGTGGACATTTAGGAACTGGGTGATCTACATTTATTTATAAAAGGGAAGATGAAAATTTCCCACTGATTATCTAACACTTTCCAGATTAGAGAGAGAGTTTTCCTGGGTTGTGTTCAGATCATCTACAGAGCACATTTCACTCAGAAGACTTTTAGAAGCCAAGTGTGGTGGCGCACACCTGTAATTGCAGCAGCTCCCAGTGCTGAGGCTGGAGGATCCCAAGTTCAAAGCCAGCCTCAGTACTTTAGAAAGGCCCTAAACAACATAGTGAGACACTGTCTCAAAACAAAACATTTAAAAAAAGGGGGGGGGGGCTGGGATCTGGCTTGGTGGTTAACCACCCCTGAGTACAATCTTGGGTGCCAAAACAAAAACAAATTAATGTGCATTCTGTTTGATATGTCAGTCTCTTGAGGGCTTGATTAGCATGGGTTAGTCCCCCAACCTATTCACCCAGCAGCATAGACAGAATCCACTCTCTGGACCTGTAAAGCTGACTGTCAGCCCCAGAACAGCCTGAGCACTCCCCCATATTGCCATCCTGTGAAGCTCCACCTATGCAGCCTCAGGCTTCCTTCCCTGGCTCATGTGCCTCTCTTTAAATCCAACTAGAAAGTCAACTCCCTACTGACTTCTTTAAAATCAGCAGAAGATAATTCTAAATGCTCTCTGTAATGCATTCTGGTGTCTTATAGCCCCGAGCCTTAGGAAACAAGTTAATATATTTCACATGCTGTGACCATGTAGTTTCATGAAGAAGCAAACTTGCAGCTTCCTGCCACGGGCTTTACTGCCCTCTTCATCTTAAGAGGGTGAGCTGAGGAGAGGCCACGTAATGATGCACAGAGCTCCCTTAGGCAAGGAATGAGAAAGGACGATTATTCCACTGAGAACAGTTCCTACCGAGCCCCTTGTGCTCCTTGATCATGTAACTTGAAAAGGGAATGGTTTGGGTGAAACGAAGAAAGGGTAGGGTGTTCTTATCCACAAGAGCAGAACTATGTACATAGCAGCTGTGGGTGAGTACACAGATTTGCCTATTTCCTCACTGTCAGAACATGTGCTTCTATGACTTGCTCTGCCATTCTCATCCCTGGTTCTTGTACAGATGGGACATCAGAACTTCAAATTTTCTCACTTAGTTGTCACCTTCCTTGGGAATAAAAGTCTATCACCACGCACCCTTTGATGGATACTGTACATTCCTTGTTTGCTGTAGGGCATTTGTCCTTTGGTATTTTGTTAACAGTAGTTTTTGTCTGACTGCAGAAGGAGATGGAACTAGCAGTGATCCAACTTTGGAAATAATCTACCAACCACATAAAAAGTTGTGACATCCCAGAAATTGACCTGTAGCTCTTAAAAAGAGCAAATTATCATCCCTTCATATGCAAAATGGAAACATTGATATTGCTTATTAATTTCTCTTTCCCCCAATTTGGAGAGTTGGCAGAAGGATAAATAATGGTGACTATTATAAAGATGCTTTCAAAACAGTCACTTCATAAAACAAATGGATACATTGGCTGCAACTGAGATTTACAAAGCTTTTGTGAGGTGGCAAAGGGGTTAGCAATTCAGGATGTTTATGGCTCTTGGGCTGTGGCTAATCTCTTGTGAAGCAAGGTTTCAGTTGGGTAGAGATTGAGTAATTCCAACAGAGAAGCATTGTGTAACTCCTTCTTCCTCTTTATTTCTTGTGGACCAGTGAGTATCCTAAGTCTCAAACTGTACACCAGCTTAATAGATTGAATTTTGAGTGTCTTATATCAGGACAGCTCAGCATTTGCAAAAAGTGCCTGCAGATAACCATGGAAATTACCACCTTCCCTGCTGTGCTGATGTTGAATTTATCTGACAGAGTCACACAAGAACATCTTTACATCCTTTTCTTTAAAGGCAAAGATGTTTACTGGTTACTTACTATGTAGCCACACTACCTTAACTCTCATGGCAAATTTGTGAGATACTGTTATTTCCCCTATATTATAGATAGGATAGAAGCTCAGGAAAATTAAGTAACTTTTTAAAGGTAACAGAGAACCTTAGAAGCCTCAAACAGACAGGTTCTCTTCTGGTCAGTTTTATATAGTAGAAGCAAGGTGATAATACTGTAGAGCTGGGTTTTAGGATTTAATCAAAAGTCTATCTGATCCCAAATCCATTGCTCCTTGCATTGGACCAGATTGCCACTCGAACACACGGAAGGCTAGAGAAGTGTCACAGGATTTTAAAGTGCCACGAATAAAAAATAATGTATGAGAAAACATTTTCTGAGAAAATTTAGATCAACTCAGTCCTTCAGAGTCACAGCTGACTTAAAGTCAACCTGCACCCTCATGAAATGTAAGCAAAAAAATCAGTATTTATTTTTTAAACCTCTGAGACAAGGCTGATTGTCATATGGAATATCTCCACACTCCGGAGCAGGCAAGTCTCCAGGAAGTCCTTTTATGACCAAGGGTCACACACCAGGGGGCGGTCTCAGTATGGAAGAGGGTAGAAACATGCCAGTCTCTTCTCAGTGTGAGTGAGCTGTGCAGGAATGACAGGGAGACTGTACTGCCACCTGAGTCCTCTTTTGTTTTCCATCGGGGACCTATTTATCAGAAGTCATCTTTTGTGATGAATAATCCTACTCAAAGTCTGTCTGTCTATCTATGTATCTATCTAGTTATTAATTATGGTACTGGGGATTGAATCCAGAGGTGTTCTACCACTGAGCTACACCCCTAACCCTTTCTGGTTTTTTGCTTTTTTTTTTTTTTTTTTTTTTTGAGACAGAGTCTTGCTGAATTGTTGAGGCTGGCCTTGAATTTTGAACCTCCTGCCTCAGCCTCTTGAATAGTTGGGGTTTCAGGCGGGCCCCACCATGCCCAGCTCAAAACCTGTTCATTTAAAATGTTGCCAAGTTCTGGAGACTGTGTTGGCGCAACAACTAACCACTTCTGCCTTTACTCCTGCTACCCCATCTGCAGACCAGTGTGTACTGATTCTGGTCCATTGTAAGCACTTCCTAAACAATTTTCCCCCTTGCCAGCCACTATTAGCTACAGATACATGACTGCTAGATATATTGTCAAAAAGTACAGCTCTGATTACCTCAAGCTTCTGTTCAAAAGAAAAGAAACTTCCAAATTCAAAGTCAAACCCTAGAAATTATCTAGGGACTCTCTCCTAAAGTACACACTAGTCCTGGGACTAGTGTTCTCATTTTATATTTGTGGATGCCATTTCCTAAGAGTGGTGGTTTCTGAGGAACTATCAGATGCAAGAGTTCTGCTTCAAAACAATATATAGGAAGAGGGTAAAAATAGCCTAGAACTCCAGATTTCACCACCAAAAAGTCTTAATCCTTTTCTGTTAAGTTGTCATCTAGCGCCACCTGGTGTTAAAAGTGAACAGCAGCTCTAGAGAAAAAAATATTTTAACTCAAATTGAAGATTTTCAGTACTGGAAGGAAACTTGAGATCATTTAGACAGCTGTTTCATTTTATAGATTAGTAGCTTACTTGGAATTTAAAGCCATAACTCAATACCAGGCTCCTCAATTTTCCAACCTGTCTCCATTGTCTCTTAAGCCTCCAAAAGGAATTGGGCCAGAGTGATGTCACTTTTGGAAGAGGATCTTTGCTCTTACTCCTGTTCAACAGCTGGACAAAACAAATTTGGAGACCCACAACTTATTTTGTACCTGAAACAACTTTCATGTCTATGTTTATACATCTTGTATAAAATCTGATCTGTTTCTTGATCAGAGTGGAGACAATTTGGTGGTGGCAATTGGCATAGATTGTGAAGCGGAAAGGTAATGAGTAACTCATTAAGATTATATTGTATTATTTATTCACAATTATTTATTCAATCCTTGCCCTTGGTGTGTTTTTCTGTTTAGGCAAAATATACTCCTCCCGACCCCAGTTGACTTCGGGGTTGGCCAATTCCATCCACTCTTTGGTCAGTAGAATGTGGCCAGACTGGATGGGTACCACCTGTGAGCAGGAGCTTTAAATTGTGTGATTTGATTAGGCCTGCTTCAGCTATGACCTTCTGCATGTGAACAGCATGCATTCCAGAGAGACTGTTCCTTTAGCCCTGGCTCTAAGCTGAGCCCATCAGAGTCACTGCTGACCTACAGTTAATGTGCACCTTCCTGAAATGTAAGCCAGAAATATTTGTTTTAACTTTAAAGTTTCACAGTTCCTTTTGATTTTTAAATATTTTAAAAAATTTTTAAAAATCGTGACAAAATACACATACCAAAAAATCTACCAGTTTAACCATTCTTCAGTGTACAGTTGAGTGGCATTGTATAGCTCATATTGTTGTGGGATCATCACCACCAACCATCTCAATAGCATCTCATCTTGTGAAACTGAAACTCTGTACACATTAAACAATAGCTCCCTATTCCCTCTGTTTCTAGCCCCTGGCAAACATCATTTTACTTCCTATCTCTATGAATCTGACTCTTCTGGGTATCATGCAGCAATTGTTCCTGTGACTGCCTTAGTATGTCCACAAAGTTCATCACCATTGTATTATGCATCAGAATTTACTTCCTTTTGGGATAGAATAATATCCCATATCCCATTGTATGTATATACTACATTTTGTTTGTGCATTCATCCATTGATGGAGATGAAGATTGCTTCCACCTATTGACTATTATGAATAATGCTGCTCTGGATGCAGGTGTGCAAAAATGTCCTTAAGTCCTTGCTTTTAATTCTTTTGATTATGTGCTCAGAGGTGGAAGTGCTGAATCAAACATTAATCCTCTTTTAAATTTTTTGGAGAAGTGCCACACTGTTGTCCTTAACAGCTGTGCCTCTTTACATTCCCACTGGCAGTGCACGTGGGTTCCCGTTTTGCTATATCCTTGCCAATACTCATTGCTTTCTGGTTTGGTTTGTTTTGTTTTGTTTTTGGTAGAAATCATCCTAATGGGTGTGAGGTGGTATCTCCTTGTGGTTTTGACTAAACATTTGGCTTTTTTTTTAAGCCACTGAGAATTTGGGTTTGTTTGTTCCTTCAGCAAAAACTGACAAGTAGGGTTTGAACAAAAGTCTGATGAACTCTAAGAAGTTTTAGAAACTCTCTGTGAAAGAGGAAAGTACTTCCAGAATGATGTCCAATTTAACTGATTTGAGAACCAATTAAGTGTTAGATCTTAAGTTGTTGATGTTTTTACCTCCTTCAAGGTATACTTAATTCTGCTATCACTGCCCCTTATCCTAAGCACCCATTTAATTATGCAACCTGTTTTTCTGACTATATTTCCACTGTACTTTTGATTCCCTTTTACCTTGAGCCCCCCATTCCCCCTCTCTCTCTCTCTCTCTCGTACTGGGAGTTAAAATCCAGCTGCACTTTACTGTTAAACCACATCACCAGTTCTTTTTATTTTTTATTTAGATACAGGGTCTCACTAAAATGCTGAAGCTGGCCTTGAACTTATGATCCTCCCACTGTAGTCTCCCAAATTGCTGGTCTTCCAGGTGTATACCATCTTGCCAGGCTACTTTTTCTCTTTCTAAACATTTTTATTACCTTCTAAAATTCTATGCAATGAATTTGTTTATAATGTTTACAGTTAAAATGTCTCCACTGATGAATTTTAAGAGGGAAGGGGTTTTGTCTGTTGTGTTTACTGTCATCACTTAAACAGCATCTGGCACACAGTAGACGCTAAGATTATTAAATGAACGAATGAAACTCAAGAACAGTTCTGAATGCGAGCGGTTGTATTTTAGTAACATGACCAGTAGAGGTCATAGATGAGCTCTGTAAGTATCAGGGACTTGCAGTTTCTTTTGTATCTTGTTTATAGGAGGATCTTGATCAGTGTGGATTGCCACATTAACAGTGTGGTGGGAGAGTTCCATGGATTATGGAAACTGCTGAAAGATACACATCGATGATGCCTCAGATTGGCTTCCCCTTCATGTATGACCTGGTCCTGAGAGCAAAGCAGGGGGGAAATATAGAAAATAGAAATTTTCTTTCTGTAAGAGCAAAAAGTTTTGGCTTTAAAGCTGTATTTGTATAAATTGCTTGTAAATGAAAGTTAAAATCAATCAAATGATTACAGAGAATAATAAGTGTTTCTTTTCCATTGCAAAGCTGTTTGCCTAGATAAACAACACCTTCCCCCCGCCAAGTGTGTGTGTGTGTGTGTGTGTGTGTGTGTGTGTGTACAGATAAAGCTTATTAATACAAGGACACTTAAACAAAATTTTCCTCTTCCCTTTTACAAGAAGAACACCACAAAAAAATGACAAACCAGCAGTTCCAAGCTATGATTCTGCCTGAGTATGGTTTATTTTTCTTGGCTTAATGGCTTATGCTTAAATGTCACAATATGTTACTACATATAGAGAAACAGTGATATCACTTCAGAAGTGAACTGTTATCTTTTGATTGTATATTAAATTTGATTGATTAACTTAATACGATTTTTGTGTGTGTGGTGCTAGGGACTGAACTCACCTTGTGTATGATAGGCAAGTGCTTTATCACTGAGCCACATCCCAGCCCTGATTGATTAGTTTAAGGACAAACATTTGAGAAAAGAAAATTTGCTTTCAGATTACTTCCCATATGTGGGGCACCATGATAAGTAATTTTACCTGTTATCTTGCTCCCTAATGTGACCAAAGTCAACATAGCATCTAGAACTTAGTAGAAGCTCAATAATTGTTGAATGAGTGAGTATCTAGGTAAAGGACAGTTAGCATGAAGAATTTGAATCTTTGTTTTGGTTTGAGGGGAGTTGATCTGTTGTATTTCCTTGACAGAACTAAATCAAACAATCTCAGAATGTGGGTACAGAATGTACTCTTTATCCTTTTATTGGTCTTCCTTCCTTCCTTCCTTCCTTCCTTCCATTCTTTCACCAGGGATTGATTGAATCCAGCCAGGGGCACTTAACCAAATTTTTTTTTTTTTTTTTTTTTGAGATAGGGTCTTGCTAAATTGCTTAGGGCCAAGCTAAGTTGCTGGAGCTGGCTTTGAACTTGTGATCCTCCTGCCTCAGCCTCCCAAGTTGCTGGGATTAGAAGTGTGCATCACTGTGCCCAGTGAGGTGTCCGTTTCTTGGGTCCTGAAAAGTAAAAGTAGAAGATGGTCCTTATCAGGAAACCCATAAAGTTGGGCATGAATGAAAAGCTAAGACAAGGGGATGGTAATTCCAGCCCTGCAGGGTCAAGAGATCTTTCCCTTTGGTTCTGTACAATGGGAATTATAATTACATAATTCCTAGTTTTTCTACTTCAAAACATGTCATGAGGTAATGATAAGATGTCATATTGAAAAGATTTTTAAGTTGTGAAATGAGAAAATTGTCAATGAATAGTTTAATGAAAACTTTCCTATAATGTCCACTGGGGAAGGAGTCTGTCACCAGCTCCACCCAGTATCATGCATCACTGTGGCTGTCCTTATGTAGATGAATGGAAAAATGAAACAGATCAGTATTCTCAATATCATATACTACCTACACCTGGGGATGGTGCAGACTTCCACACTGAAGAACGGTCTTGTGCTAGTATTTGCTTGAGCTTTGTGTTCAGAGAAAGCCAGATCATGTAGTCTTTACTCTATTCTGAGGTTCTTAGCTGGGTAGACTGCGAGGGTAACTTCTCCTGGGGGATGATGTGAAAGAGAATATGCAAACTACTCAAAAACATTCTTAATGTGTAGCAGGTACGGTGAGATTGGGGGAGATTACCACTGATCTTCTTAGTTCCCTCCATGAGATTAGGGAAGTTCTCCCACTAACAGAAGTAAAATTGGATTTCTTTCTTTCTTTCCTCTTTCTTTTCTTCCTGTACCAGTACTTAGAGCTTTAGTTGGCTGTCAGACATATAATATATAAATTGCAAGCATAATCACCATGCAGAAAGATGCCAAGTGCACATGAACAAATTAGAGGCTCTTAGTCAAATCCAAACAAATGTATACCTGATAATGGCTTTGGCTGAAATATATATTTTATATTTTATAGCATGTTCACATTTGCCAGTGGTTAGCAAAGATTAAGCTTGCCAAACTTTAATGTGGTACAAATGCCATGTTCAAGGCAAAGTAAGTAGACTGTTAGAGGATCTGGCAAATCAAAAGCATTATCAACAGCTGTGGCTTTCAAATGCTTTTGTGAGACTGGAATAATAAAATCATGTGTGTTTCAAGTGGGCATTGATTCTACCCTTTATGTATTTGGATGTAACATGATAATTGGTAACATCACATAGCATTAAAATTAACTATAATTAACTTTGAATACATTGATGATGGTCAGAAGACAAAAATAGACAGAGAACCTAATTAACTAATTATTGAGTGACTGCTATATTCAGGGTCATATACTTGGTGCTAATTGTAGCCAATCACTTCACACCTTTTCCCTTCTGGACTTTTGCCAGAATTGGTAAAAGCATTAATTTTAATTTCACCTACTTTCACTATCACCATTGGTGGACACATTTTTAGAAAGGAAAAGTCAAAAGAAAGGAAAATCATCATAGGGCTAAGTAAAAATAAACAGTGACCCTAAGTTGAAAGTTCCTATTCCAATAATCAGGAAATTTATATATATATACTTTAGAATTTCTTAGCTGTCAAGAATTTTATGCTATAGAAGTATTTTGTGTGGTTCTGTAACATCACTTGAAAATTTTAAGGTGCAGCTACTCAGGAGTAAAAACATATTTTCAAAGGAAAAAAAAAAACAGAGTTACCAGTAAGTTGTCAATTGTGTGATCACTATTTTGACCTTTTAATTTGTTCTTAGGACATTCTTTTCATTTTCCAAAAGATTTTTTATTACTAGCTAGGAGGATTTAGCCATAAACTCAAAAGGTAAGCTAATCAAAAAGAGCACTGTATGCTTTTCTTGAGTTTGATTCATCAGCAAGGAATTTTTTGGTTGTTTTAATTGATAGCTGGCTTTTCCTCAGTTTTCCAATATAATAATACTATGTCATTCCACTTCATTTAAAAAACATCCACTTCTGTGTCTCTCATATATATACTGAATCTCTTCCTGTTTCCTTTAAAGAGAAAATATGGGCTACTGTATTTCTAGACCTATAGTCCCTTAGAGTGGTGAAGCTCTGTCCTCTTTCATTTCCTTGGCTCAGGAACCAATGAGACTCCTATCATCAAGAGAGCTGGGTCCTGAAACCAGATGCCTCACCATCTATCTAACATAAACCTTTCCAGTGCACTGGAATTGTAACTCAGTGGTCGATTGCTTGCCTAGCAAGCATGAAACCATGAGTTCAATCCCCAGAACTGCAAAAATATATATAAATAAACCTTGCCAGTTCCAAGTCTACTCTTAAAATAATCATATTAGCCCAATTTTTTCTATTCTTGCATTTGCATTTTCCCTTTGCCCTCTATATCTTCTCCAGGGGCCTAAGAGGGTATGTCACTAACTGCTATAGTGGTAATAATGTGTAATATTTACTGAGCACTTACTGTGGGCCAGACAGTCCAGGAACTTTAAATGTGAAGCAAACTTCCTTAGGCCTAGCTATCAACACTCCCACTACCAATTCTGTGCCATCACTCTCATTCCATGAGGGGCTGAGCTATAGGTTCTCCTAGTGTAAGATCACCAGATTTTGCAAATAAAAATACAGGAAGCCTGGTGAAAATTGAATTTCAGATAAACAATGAAAAAAATTTAGTGTATGTCCTAAATATTGCATGGGAAGTACTTTTATTAAAAAGCATTTGTTATTTATCTGAAACTCAATTTAATTGGACTTTGTGTAGTTTGTCTGGCAACCCTGTCTGGGTGTCTGTCTGTGCTACGTTTGTGGAAATGAAGCACAAAATTTGTCTATCTTTCCTTTCTCTTTGCTTCTCAGCTGTCATGAGGTATGCAGCTTCCTTGGCCCCATGCTCCCACCATGATGTACTGCCTTGCCATTGTCCCAAAAAGCAATGGGGCTGAAACTATTGCACCTATGAGCCAAAATAAAGCTTTTCTCTTTTTAAGTTCATTATCTCACGTATTCGTAATAGTAACAGAAAGCTCACACACTATAGTGACCATCAGGCCCTACTCTTTCCACACCCTTTCTGAGAGTCCAGCACAAATGCCCTGATCTTAGGATAATGGTTTTTTGCATAGAGATATCATGTCCCATGGTAACCAATGGGACACCTTTGTGTGAATTAGAAAAAGAGAACAGCACAGCTCTATGGCACATACCTGGTAGGAGGAATGCAGGTTGAATTTCAGCTCCCACTCACCACCTAGCCAGGTACCTTCATGGATTGAGCAGTCCATACATCTATACTTAATGGTCCCTTCCTGAGCCTATCTGGTCCTGGACTAGAGTTTTGTCCATAGCACCTGTTTAAAAACTGAGAATTCTTTCTTTTCTCTCAGGTCCTTGTCTGGTTTTAACTACCTGTTCTCCAGGTATCTTACTGCCTTTCTCCCAACTGGATCTGTTTTATCATCCATTGGATCCTCTTCTAGAAAAATTATGCCATTTCATTCCCATGTCCAACCTCAGTGAAGTAGGCAAACACAAACTCTCTCTACTTTCTAAGACCTTCCCACTTGGGTCTAGTTTTACCTTTCCAATTCCAACTGATTTTCAGGGTGAATTAGCTGATAATCTAGGTACTAGTAAAGCTCTTGCCTTTCCTGATCAAGTCAACAACTTTACCTACCTCTTGAGTTTCCTATATAACTCACCCCTCAAGATGTGGAATTATCTTCTAAAGTTCTCCTCAGAATAAATAATATCTCGACTATACAAGCCCATATGCAGTATGTGTTTGTGTTTTATTATATAGATTTTTAAAAAGTATTAACTTAATGTGGTATAAAGTGAGTTTAGAGACAGCATAATATAAGTCAAATATCACAGGTTTTAGAACAAAACAAATTTGGGTTAAACTGCATCTCTTCTGCTTGTTACCCACATGATTTGGAGCAAGGTTCTTCCTCTCTTTCCTTATAAAAAGGGAATAAGACTTAAATTGTACGGTTATATATTAGTTTTCTAGAATTTCCATAACAAAGTATCCCTGACTGAGTGGCTTAAGCAATAGAAATGTATTGTCTCACAGTTCTGGAAGCTAAAAAAGCTGAAAGTTTCAGCAGGCTTGATTTCTTCTGAGGCCTCTAGGGAAGGATTTGTTCCAGGCTTCTCTCTTTGGCTTTGATGGTAGTCTTTAGGTTCTCATGCACTTTATCAATGTGTATGTCACTGATTCCAAATTTCCTCTTTTTATAAGGGATACCAGTCACACTGGATTGGGGTTAACCCTATGACCTCACTTTAACATAATTACTTCTATAAAGACCTTACTTCCAAATAAGGTCACACTCTGAGGTACTAGGAGCTAGGACTGCATCATTTCTTTTTAGAGAATATAGAGTTCAACTCATAACATGTTGTTAAGAGAATAAATAACTTATACAAAGCACCCAACTAAAGAGTGGGGATGTAACTTAGTGGTACAGCACTTGCCTAGCATATACAAGGTCTTGGGATCAATCTCTAGTACCACTAAATAAATAAAGCACCTAACAGAAACCCCAGGAAATAAGAAGTACTTAGCAATTCTTACAGCAATTCTTACTTAGCAATTCTGATCCTTTTCAATACATGGTTACTAGAATACATGGTTATTCAGGTCCTTATAAATAACAGTTTCTTCCTGGGATTAAATATGTAAAGAGAGTCGATGTGGAAAAAAATGAAGTGGAAAAAGTGCAAATGTCAGGAAAGTCAAACATGAATACCCATTATTGAAAATAAAAGACCTTATGTTTATAAATGCATTTGGGGTATGGGATAGGGGGCAAACAGAGGTGACAGTATTTAATTATCCAAATTGATTGATTTTGAATGAACACTCTGGAGACAGAGACAAATCAAACTTTACCCTGGAATAATATAATTTTTGGTCAGAAACAGAACTTGTTTTAGAGCAAAAGGGCATTGACGACTTAGCCATTTGATACTGATGACAGAGAAGTTCAAACTATAATTATTCAACAAACAGCATTACTTAAAAAATGTTTACCAAGGTAATATTTTCAAGCCTCTGTGGAATTTAAAAGTGCTACTTTTTTTTCCCCCTGTGGCACCTTCGGCTTCAATGTGTTATTTGAAGATAAATTCTTACTGTTAATGAAACTGAAAGGAGAAAATTATATTTGTTAGTTCATGAAGAAAGACGTATGGTTTGATCTTGAACTTTTTGCTTCAGGATATCCTCCATGGCGGCTGGGTAACTAAGACAATACAGTGGAATGCGCGGCAAGAGGGTGAGTCTTCCAGAAGATGAAGGGTTATTCACAAGAATCTGGTCTCCATTAAGAATAGAACAAGAGGAAATATGTTTGAATTGCAGAAGGAAGAATTTAAGCTCAATCCACTCTCTGACAATGTTGGTAATCAGTACAATAGATATCCAAGAGAGACTAAGCAATATCCTTCCTTAGATCTGTAAAATTGTGATAGACATTGTGTTGCTAACAGTTTCCAAAAATCATAAGGCCTTTTGAATATTCTATCTAGCACTTAAAATTTGCATCACTCTACTCACTTTTCCAATATCACTCTTAAACTTTTCTAAATTATTCCTCTTATTACTATTACTTAATCCAATAACATGTTTTTTTTTAAAAAAAATAGATTGTTGGGTTTAATTAAATTTATCAAATAGAAAGTTAATTTTGTTTTTGTGAAGACACAATCTTCCCCACACAACAATTTCTATTAAAGGATATAGAAAATGAAAAACTTCAAATATTAGATTTAAGATCTGAATCTTGATTTTCCCAAGGAGAACCTACATTTCTTTGAGAATAAGATTGTTCCTTTTTTGTTTGCTTGTTTTCCCCAAAGCTTATTTCTAATAAGGAAGCATTCACATCCTATGTTTCATTTGGGGGAGTCGGAGAATACTTTGGAACCATGTTAATGGAGACTGAACAGCAGAAGGAGGAACTGTACTCTCCACACTGATAGTTTCTGTTGGCAGATAAATGCTCAATTATTCTTTTCACTTTACCTAAGGATATATTTTCCATGTAAGTCTGTAAAAGATAAAAATGGTTATTAAACAAGTTCTTTTTTATTTTAAAAAGACAGGGTCTCTCTGTGTTCCCCAGTCAAGCCCTGAACTCCTAGGCCCAAGCAATTCTGTTGTCTCATCCTCCCCATTAGCTGGGACTACCAGTGTGTACCACCATGTCTCGCTCAAACAAGTTCATTTTCAGATCCAAAGGAATTACAGATAAGAAAAATGGAAATGTTTAAAGTGAAATACACAAAAAATAACAACTTAAGACTTTGAGTTCTCGCAATATTTTTGACTGGATAATCTGAAAATACTTTTACTACAAATCACTTGGATATGCTAGATGAAATATAACATGCATGCTTTTAAATGCTATTATGAAAGGCAGGAGGGTCCCCTGGAAACTCATTTATTATTTTTTTTTAATTGATCTTTTGACTCCTCTGGATTAACTTTTCTGCCAGTCTGGTTAACATTAGGTATGGGTTTCAATGACCATAAAAGAACAGTTGACAAATCTTTGGGCCCACGAGGGGCAGAAAATTGTATTTAAGACTCTCAAAATAGGGCTGGGGTTGTGGCTCAGCAGTAGAGCGCTTGCCTCGCATGTGCAAGGCCCTGGGTTCGATCCTCAGCACCACATAAAAATAAATAAATAAAACTTACTGTGTACAACTACAACTAAAAAATAAATTTAAAAAAAAAGACTCTCAAATAAAGACCCCTTGAATGATTGTGAAACTGTGAAAGAGGAGAACTTAAATCATTCATTTCCTCTCAAAGTGAGATTTAAAAGAGACTTTCAAGCTTAGCCTGATCTACTAAGGAAAGGGGAAGAAAGGAAAACCCTGAGAACAAGAACCTGAGAACCTTAGGCTACCCTCATTCCAGTTTAGGTTTTGAATTTATACTGTCTAGAAGACCTAGATTCTTTAAGTGAGGGGAAAAAAAACATTATGGGCCTGGTAATAATACAGTGCACTTAATAGAAGTAATTCAAAGCCTTCTCTAGAAAGATATATTTTCAACCCAGGCTGCATAGGATTTCTACAGATAAAGTCTCACTAAACATGAGCTCACGATTTAAAATTGGAAAATACACAAACAATCCAGAATCATCAGAAATAACAGCCAACATAATTAGATCCTAGTTCAGAAATAACCTATAAAATTAATGTTTAAATTTGTTAAAGAGAAAAAGCAGATACTGCTGAAATATTTACTAGGAGTAAAATAAATATTCGTAGTGAAATATTTATTAGGAGTAATTTTTCAGGCCTACAAAGGGTTAATTTGTGTGTTGTCTGCACCTTAGTCATGAAGTTAATCAGAGCCAGAATTCCACTTAGGGGTGAGAGGGTACTCTGTTATTTTTAGATCAATCTTTCCTATACATGCTGGGGTTCAAGTAACAGAACTAAATGTGGGATTGGGGAGGGAGGTTTGCTTCAATTGTGGGCCACTGAGCAAAGGGAAAGCTGTGTTACCATTGAAGTTGGAAAGCAGACTGACTAATTTCAAGAAAGTACAGAATCAAATAAAGGAGAAACAAGACAAAGCTAGAGCATTTCAAAGGTGGAAGATGTGGTATTCTCTAAGGAAAAAGAACAAACACAAGTAACCCATTATAGATCTTCTTCCTTAGAGAAGTCTGTGGTTGGAGGCTGACTTGGGCAATATTTGGGAACATTGCTTTGCCTGTGAAATGAAACCAGATCCAATAGAAGAGTTTAATCTCAGAAATAAAATTCTGAATTAGGCTGAGATGTAAACAGGAGATTTTAATTCCTGGAACCATAGATATTTAAATGGGTATGGTTTCTCCTGTCTCTATACCCAAGAACATCTGATCTTTGTTGTGTGAGTGTTGGAGACAAATTTTCCAGGCTTCTGCCTCAACTCATTACCTTCCAAATGAGTGAGACAGAAAGGTTCTCCACACTAGAATTAGGCCTTGATGTTTTATCTTAGTGTAAATTTAGCATCATGTCAGGTTTATAGGTAGCACATCAAGATGCAAAAAATAAGCTGAAATCTTGTGTTGGTTACTTGCACCTACATTCAAGTGTTTGGAACTTTTTGACACCTATTTTTAGGGTAGGAAATGAAATAGTCAAATTCATAAAATTAATTCAAACTGTTTTTGCCTAAGAAAATAATTCTAGATTTCTAGACAGGAATCAGTTGTCTTCATGAACAAAGTTGAACTCAGAGGTAAAAACGGGATTAGCATAACTTGATGGGGCCACTTATATTAGCTGGACACTGCAGTGTTATAAAAACAAAACTGTCTAGTTAAATATGAAGAATTTTGTGCCAGTCCTCATAAGAGCTGAAAAATCATCCAGTGGTTATTCGTTCCTTCCTCTCCACATCCATTTTGACCATTCTTTTTCTCATAGCATGGGTCTTTGTAGAGAACCTTTTATGTTCACTAACCTGCATCTGCCAAATGGTGGCCTCTGAGCCTGTATCTACACAGCCTTCCGGTTCAGCTCCTCAAACATGACTGTGCTGCTCTCTGTGGCTCAATTCTGTCAGTGTCAGATGTTATGATCAGGGGTTTTTCCAGTTTGAGGCAGTATGGAGAGACTTCTGTACTTTCCTGTAACCCTGAGACTTCTGTACTTTCCAAGCTCCCTTTCCAAGCTCTGTGTTTTTCAAGCAGCTTGGGCACCCAGGGCACCCTGCAATGATCTGTACAGTTCCACATAACACCACCATTTCTATGTGATTTTGTTGAGCTTGATGGTCTTTGTTGTAGCTTACAAGGAGTGATCCTTCTGGAGGGTCAGTGAGGACTTTTTTTTCCCAAAGAGTATGGTAAAGGGCAGACAAGGATCTCCATTTCACAGATACCAGGAAGCATAAAAGAGAAATAGGTAGAATACTTAGCAGATAGAATTGCAGTCTTCTTACTAATTATTTGATTTCACTTAGATATATTGTTTTTCTTTTTCCCAACTTTAGAAGCTAATAGATTTAAAAGGTGGACTTATGTAGTAGTTTCTTTAGAATAGCATTGACAAAGTTTGCAAGTTCTGAGGAATATTATATTTTCTGAGGAAGAAAGTCTACACTGAGGGGGGATAGTAGAGGATAGGAAAGGCAGCAGAACACAACAGACACGAGTATGGCAATATGTAAATCAATGGATGTGTAACTGATGTGATTCTGCAATCTGTATATGGGGTAAAAATGGGAGCTCATAACCCACTTGAATCAAATTGTGAAATATGATATATCAAGAACTATGTAATGTTTTGAACAGCCAACAATAAAAATTAAAAAAAAAAAAAGAAAGTCTACACTGAATAAATTTTAGAAATAATTTAAGCAAAGTAGAGCATTTTCCTTTGGTGTAGGACTTCTCAGGTCCTTTAATATGCTCCTAGAGGTTGAAGGTATAGCTCAATGTTAGAGAACTTGCTTAACATGAGGGAGGCCCTGTGTTCAATCCCCACTACCTCTGATAAATAAATAATAATGCAGGCTAACAGACACTGTGACACTTCCAGAGTGGGTTAAAATCTGATTTCCCCAAATTTATTTGACCATCAGAAAAAAACATAGACATGAAAACAAAAGCTTTAACCTTGTTGTTCCTACCAGTGCAACTTCCAGTGCTCTCCTGACCCAAGGGGACCCCGTCTTGATTAGGATGCTCTCTTGTGTTGCAGAGACGAAGACTCTGGAGATCACATTTTGCACTGGTCAGCTCGCTTCTTGTTAGGAGATCCTAGAAGGAGATTGGGCAGCAAGAAGAGTGGGGAGGGACTTTCCTTCTTCCTCTTTTGCTGGTTCATGTGCCACCCTAAGGATAGCCTGTCATTGGCCGCAGTAGTCGGTTCCTGGCTTCAGCTTCTTTCCTTACTCTTGAACTCATTATACTTGGACTGAGGCCTGTGGTAGGAGCAGCATCCAGGTAGTGCCCCCATCAGAGGTCAGAGACCCAGACCCAGGATGCCATCCTCCAAGCTCCAGGGCACCAGCAGTGGCTTGGCAGTCCCCCTACCCTGACACCTGAGTGCCAGCTGTCTATGACCCTTGTCCAACTTCCAGTTTTGGTAACTCCAATCTCATCCCTAAGAGTGGTAGCTGCCTCCTGCCTTTGTCTGTGCTCATAATGGCCCTTTTTGCTTTCTCACCCTTTAACGTCTATAATAAATTTCCCCTAGCAAATTCCCTGTTCAAATACCTAACATGGTGTATGTTTTCCTGCCTGGACCTTAATGGAAAAGAACTTAGGTCAGAGCTTCTGAAGCACAGGTGTGGGGCGTAGGCGCAGGGAGGGTGGGAGAGCATGGAGGAGATCAGATGCACCTTGGAGTCTTTGCTGCAATCTAAAGCAATGTTTTTCCAACTTAAGCAATTTAAGTGAACCCAGAGGAGTTTAATTTAAAATTTTTTACAACATCCCAAGAGATAATAGATGACAATTCTGAGTGTTATAAAAATTGGATTAAGAAGTCTTTTCTGGTTTTATGAAATTATGAATGCTATTGATTTAAGTTACATGGTAAATTTAGTAAAAATAGAGCTTAATGTATCCTTCTGCAGGGCCGAGTTTGCTACGACTATAAACCATAGTTATTCAAAGAAAGTGGAAGGAGATATGTGACTTGGTAAAGTGTTAGAATTGGGAGTAAAGTGCAAGAAATATGTTTTAATGGAATCTCCAAAGGTACATTTAAAAATACTTGGTTTAAAAAATAACTAACTTCTGTCTCTGGTTCTTGAATATGGCTGATCATTGGAGTCATCTGGGAGCATTCAAATTACAGATTGCTGAGTTTGACCTGGTGCCCAGGGATTCAGACTGTGAGCTAGGCATCCTAGAGCTGTTTTGTTTTTTTTTTTTTTTAAACTCCTCATGTGATCAAGGGACTCTGATAATCAACACGTTTAAGATCCATTGTTACATAGAATAAAACTGTTTCATTCTATAAAACTTAGATTCATAATTCAGCCTTTTCTACCCCCTCATTGAAAGTTTGAGTCAGGAGCATCACGTGTTGACAATCTCTATCTTGGCAGGGGGCAGTGGGGAAAGCTTTGGGCTGGAAAAGACAAAAGACAATGGAGCTTCCCTTGGAGGCTGATTTTTGAAGGGCTTTTGATCATCCTCCACCCAACGTCAAAGCCAATCATGGATCCTTAGCGCCAAGTCAGTCCTGGCAATTCTCTTTCAACACCACTGCACATCTCTGGGTGCCAGGGCTCCAGGGGGTGCCCAGGGCACTGGGATATACTCCCAAGGGGGGCTTTTATTCATTGCAAAGCTTTTTTTCCAGTTGTTACCTTTGTGTGATTCTAAAATGTAGTGAACAGGCATCTGACTTCTTAAAACACCCAAGTATGTCCCTGGATACTGCCAGGAGTTTATCTAGTAAATGGAAAATGAAATAAAGGAGAGAACATAGCTAAGGCAAACAGAAGGAAAGTGTCTCATTTAATGAATATGTCCTAATTAAAAGTTTTTTTAATGTTTTTTAAAAAGTTTTCCAGGGTCAGTTTTGTTTTGTTTTGTGACTTTGAAATGAAAAACAAAGCAAAGGAGAGCCTCAGTAGTTTTTAAGCACTCTTGTGAAGAGGGTGACAAGGGTTTTCTAGGGCTATGCCTGTCAGAGTCCTCTCTGGTCACCATTCCTTTCAAAATGAGGAAACCAAGGACTTTGTGCTCACAGCCAGGCGAAAAGATGCCAAATCTGTCAAGTTCAATAGAAATAAGGATAATATGAAGTTAAAACTTTGATGTAGCAAATACTTTCATACCTGTCATCACAGACAAAGAGAAGGCAGAGAAACTGAAGCCAGCCCTGCACCCAGTGGTAGGGAAAGCTAAAATGAACCAGAGTTACTGATTTAACTATATTTATTTTTTTAAAATTCAAACAAATAAAATTCGTTCATTCATTATTTTTTTAAGGGTGAAAAAGCTACTTGTTTTCTAATTGATCCAGTTGGCTCAACACCCGGCAGAGTCTGGTTTGGGTAATATTGTTGGGTTGCTTCGTGTTAGTGTCCTGGATTTGATCAGGAAATTCACCAGGCGTGTGGCTTTTCAATAGCGGAATCTGTTGACACGAAAAATCCTCAGCACTTTGGGTGATTCAAGTGCACTTTCATAATTTGCTCTCAATTTACCCCCTTTGTTATTTCCACATTGCACAGGAATCCGTCACTCCTCTGAATTATGTGCTGCTCAGGACTGATGGTTGTACCACCCACTCAGTGAGGGCAACCTCAGCTTCTTGAACTCACAGAACCTATTGTTCTCTTCCTTTCTTACCCAACGCTGTCACTGCAGTCCTGTACCTCCAGCGGGGAAGGCAAGGAAATGACTCCCCAGAGAGCCATTGATCATGGTAATAAATGTTCTGTGTTCCTTACTAAGTTCCATCAAAGTTCACCTACACACTGAGCAAAACAATCGTTCTCTGTGCATTCTTCATCTTCTTCTTTTTTTTTTTTTTTTGGTATAAATTTATATACTGCCCATAGTGTATAAACCACTTGTGTTTGTGTGATGGGTAAACTTGGAGCTGTGTAACATGCATACACAAATAGTGTGTGTGTTTGTTTTTCAGGAAACCTGAGCATCTGCTCATATGTTAGGGTGTGAGATACCTTGATGCCTGGCTGAACCACCAACTTCAGAGTCTGTAGATACCAACTGCTTGTAGGTTTGGATTTTCATTAACTCTCTGTACCAGTTTTCCTCCTGGTCTCCCAGGTGTATTGACTTTAACTGCTTCACTCATTTTAGCATCTCCCAAGACTGTAAGAGATTAGTTAACAGTCCAGAGAGATTAGTTAACAGCCTGCTTCTGGCTTTCCCCTGCTCCCCCACCTGCACTCATATTAACCGGAAACATTCATTGCTCAGTAATGAGGTTGGGATTCCTCTCTTCAGAGTCCAGGAAGACATAAAAGGCAGCCCGACTTTATGTTAACATCAACTTATTCTTTCATCGTCTGCATTCTATGATATGCTTTCGGATGAGTTTTACTTTAGAAAAGAAGCAAACATTACCCCAGCTTCTCAAAGCATGAAATGGTGTTATTGAGCAATCTTGGAATGATTCACTACATAAGGCACCAACACACACACACACACACACACACACTCGTAGGTCAGGACAAAACAGTTTGGGTATCCTTTCCTTATTTTAAAACCTCACTTACTCAATAACATATTTCATAAAGCACACAGTACTTATTTTCCCTGGCAGCATTTAATGCAATAACTTATGTACAAAGGAAGGCCCCAACATTTAGCCACAGATGTCATCAAATGAGGGAAGGTTTGTAATAATTCCATATAATTTAACATTTAGAATTTAAGAGATGCCTCGTTAAGAAAAACAAAAGGACTTATTAACTCATTTACCCTTCTTAGTAATTCTATTTTTGAGTTGACTGAGCAAACACCCAATTAGAGTGATAATTTATTAGGGTCATATATTAGCTGAAAAGAAAAAAGGGAAAAGAAAACCTTCAGCAGAAACTAGAAATTACCAAAGGCTGACCTTGCTTGAGTCAGTCAGTATATGATACCTCTCAAGGAAGCTGATGACAATCTGCCCCTTTACACAGTAAAGATAACTTAAACATAGTCTCTGCCTCATTGTATTAATGTTAACTGCAGGGAAAGACAATGAAGAAACCCAGATTTTAAAACAACCTGCATCAGAAAATAACCATTCCAAACATCAGGCTGAATTTAACTTGCTTTCAGTTGATCCATAAGGCCTGCTATACCACATCATTCCAAGAAACACCAAATGTGTGGAATTTTGCTAAGGATGCTATCAGGAAGATAAACTGATTCGACCAAAACTGTGGTTGTATAGAAGTAGCCATTCTCAATGCAAAGAGAGGTAACCCAACGTTGACAACTAAGCTTTTTGTAAGTTTACAACTAAGTGTCACATTAAAATTGCTGTCATTTTTTCTACTAGTTTAAATTATAAACTTTGGAGATAAGGAAATTTTAATTTAATTAGTGACTTAGATGTTAATCACAAGCTTAACAAAATATTCAGAGGGAACGTTAGAAAAAGACAATATAAATGTTTAATTGATGGGATTCTAAGTATCTGTAGACCCTTTTTTTTTTTTTTTGATGGTGTTGGGGATTGAACCCATGGCCTTTGTGCATGAGAGGCAAGTACTCTACCAACTGAGCTATATCCCCAGCCTCAGACCCTGTTTTTATCAGAGTTCATTCATACTTCTAATTGTCTTATTTCATTTCAAATATTGTTATTGGGATTGAATAGATTTACCTAATTCTTTCAAGACTTGCTCATGATATTTTATTTAAGTTTTCTTAAAACTTTTGAGATGCTATAAAATATTTGTATTCAGTAATTCAATAAGACAGGGACTGCTGGCTGTTCACTGAACCAGACTCCTCTTCTTCCTGGGTGCACATGGTTTCCAAGGCACTGATGCAATTATAAGTGGTCACAAGACTAAGTCTCAGTCAATGGAAATTGTACAGAAGTGACAGAGACACTTCTGTCCCCTAAGAGCTTCCCAAGAGTGGTTCTCCATGTTTTTTCGTTCCCGTTTTCCAGATTAATGGAAATAAGTTCAGGGTCTTTGGAATCCATGTATTGCAAATAACAGAACTACAAGATGGGAAGAACTTAGACCCCCAAAATTAAACACCATGTGAAAGATGTTCCTGCCAGTTCCTTTGGCCCTTGAGGAAATGACATGATTAATTATTCTTGTTTCTTCATTTTTAACAAGGACAAATGACACTGTCTTCACAGAAATTATTATCCTCTTACATTCTTTATGGACACTTCTTTTGTGGCTCTTAATCCAAATAATCAATTTATAAACATTGATGAAGTTTCACAGAAGTACTCTAAGATTTTAGTTGCATTTCTGCAAAAGTATTATAATATTTCTGGCAAAATTAGGAGGTTCTGGTTTTATGGTATGTTTAAACAAACTTCTCAGTTTCTCTTTTTATTGCCTGGCAAATAGTCAATCCCTTAATTTGGGGGCTTGGGGCTCTTTTCTTAATAAAACATGGGTTAAGACAGTGTTTTTGAGCATGTTTATCATGAAGAACTCGATTTCTAACATTTGCCCTCCATAGACAATATCAAGATTGAGATATTTTTTAAATACTACTCTTACTAATTTGTAGTAAATTTACTTTTCCATATTTCCATATTTGTTACTTCTACTCCTCAGGCTAGAATAAGTAGCAGTCGGGGGGTGGAGCTATTTCTAGAGGAACGGCCTGGCTTTGACATGGATTAGTAAGTCTGAAATTTTGGCAAACATGGCAAATCTGAATTTTGTCAGCATTTAGAATTACCAGTCATGCCCCAATCAATTTACATTAATAAGATTTATTTTGCCAGATTTTGTTTTAGGTGGTGAGGATACTAGAACAAGTGAAACATACTTCCTATCCCATAATCTGGGTGGGGAGATATGTACATGAAAAGAACATCCAATATGGTGTGGCAGTGTTGTCTGTAGGTGGATGTAGAAGAAAAGGGCTTTATGTTTGTTGCCTAGGACTGCTATAACAAATGGTCACAAACCAAGTAGCTTAAAACAACAGAAATTTATTCTTTCACAGTTCTGGACCCTAGAAATTAAAATCAATGTGTTGGCAGTGTAGTGTTCCCTCTAAAGTGTAGGAGAAGCATCCTTCCTTAGGCCAGCATCTTCTGGCCTCTAATAGCTGCTAATAATTCCTGGCATTGCCTGGCTATAGACTCATCACTCCAATCTCTGCCTCTCCACACGGCCTTTTCTTCTGTGTGGGTGTTCAATTTTTCTTCTCCTTATAGGACACCAGTCGCTGAATTTAGTGCCCATCCTAACTCAGTATGACCTCATTTTAACTTGATTAGGTCTGGAAGAGCTCATTTCCAAATAAGGTCAACTTCACAGGATCCAGGTGGAGAAGAATTCTGGCTACTATTCAACTCTACCCAGATCAGGGCAAGTCAGAAAGATCACCAAAGGATGTTTCCTAGAGAAGATGACAGCTGAGCTGCATCTTGAAATTTGGATGGGAGCAAAAGAGAAATAAGATTATTCATCACCGCAACATGTGTGATAAGTGCAAAACAGGGTTAGAAATGCCTTCTAGGGGCTGGGGATATGGCTCAATTAGTAGAGTGCTTGCCTTGTATACATAAGGCCCTGTGTTCAATCACCACCACCAAAAAAAAAAACAAAAAACAAAAAACAAACAAAAAAAAAACACCCTGTACTCTCTACACAGAGATTCTTATTGTATTACCTTAGAATGAAGTTCAGCCTCAAACATTTACTTTGTCTTTTTCCTATAACAAGGTCTCTTTCAATGTTCTGATCCAGGCAATTCTACTTTATTCTCAGCTGTGAAATATTTAGAGCCCATGCGCTAAATATATATCACATTAACACTTCCTGGTGCAAGAATCTCTGTAATCTCAGCCTCTCTGGCCTGGTTCCAATAGTGAACATGGAACACCTGTAGACCTCTCATTTTTTTTTCTGATTTGGGGTGTAGGGCTGTTCTCGCTCATAAAAGATCATGCATTCAGCTCAGAGCTGACTTCATTCAGTCAGTCAGTGTAGTCCTTCATTCATTCCACAAACTTTTGTTATTAATTATGTGTAAACCACTGGGCTAGGTTTGAGGAGATTAAGAAAGTAAATACAATATTAGTCCTGTCCTCGAAAAGTCTACAGTCTAACGGGAGAAAGAAGACACAAATAATATACACTACAGACCATAAAATCCACGGTAAAAGAGATCATGTTGACCTTGTTTATGGCCCTATCTGCCCCCCCACCCCCAGTTCAATTTCTGGCACACAATAATTAAGAAATAGTTACCAAGTTGAGTAAAAAGCTTGAAACATTATTGGGCAGAAGGAATTATTTCTGATCCTCCTGAGAGCTCTTGCCTGCCAGGATCTTTAACATGTATTTAATTCCTCAAGCCTTTGATTCATAGTTAGCTTTGAAATTCAGCATTTCACCTTGTTGGGTTCACTACCATCTGGCCTTATTTCTGCTGTGATTCTCATCTATATTTTAGGCTTAGTGTGATGATGTGCAACTTCCTAGGAGCAATCGTGGCTCAGATGTGCCTCTCAGAGCTTCTGTAGGATGGTCTGAGAGTCATAATAGTATACATTTGAAGTTTCACATTAAGAAAGTACCTAAAAATGGTAATTTTGAGGATAACAAGATGTTGTCACAGGTTCCTTTAGAGTTAATGCAAGGATTCTCCAAATCTTTTTAAATGTAAGTCCTCTTGTCTGGAGAGAGCACAAAGTAAAGACTCCATTAATAGAATTAATTGAGACATAATGGTGTTTGGGTCCTGGATTGCTGAGACTAATCATTCAGCTAAAGAGAAAGGGAGAATTATCAGCTAGTTTAGGATAATTCAGGTTTTCCAAATCACCTAAAACTTGATCTCCTACTAGATTTGACCCATTCATCCTGATTTCCTGGGAATTTTTTTTTTTTCATTTTAACATGTAAACTCTGCATCCCAGAAATAAAACAGAATGCTTGGTCACCCCCTCTTACAGTGACCCAATTATAACAATGTGATTTCTCCTCATTTTAGTTTGACCCATCTTCTCTAGTCAAGCCTACATGCCCAGGCTGACCAAGGCAGGATGGAGGCCTCCATTGCCTCTACTATCTGACTGCTGAAGATGAAAAATCCAAAAAAAAAAAAAAAAAGGAATTTACTACACAGAGATGATCCCCCCAAACTATAACATGGCTGTAATTTCAGGAAAGCCTTGGAATCTTGGCTTACGCACACACTCCTTTTTAGGAATGATTGCTCTTCAGAGTGAATCATCCCTTTTAGTTTGCCCTCTTACTTACAGAAAGACAAAGCAATGAGACCAAAATAACCCTCCTAACAAGATCTTATGCCAGGATTTAATATGCCAGAAAATTTGTGTCCTTAGAAATGAAATTCTAGTTTTAACATTAGCAAAATGAAGATTTATTTTTATTTTTTATTTATTTTCTCATTCAGGGAAGAATGACGATTTCATCCATGTCCTTAGACACATCTCAATTGGTGGATTTTTTTTTTCTTATTTTACTCTCTTAATTGGATGAAAGTATGCAGCTAATGATTTATGGATCTCCAGTTGTGCCAGGCATCATTTTAAATGTGCACAGCTGCTCGGCAGTAGTTTAACTTGGCAGATAGTATTAAACCATTGAATTGTGTCATTTATTTGTATATGCATACAATAGCCTCCTTGTGCAGGTTCTTCAAAAATCCTTGCAGAAATGGTTTGGAACCAGGCATTTAAGGAGTCTCGGAGAGTGATTTATTCTTTTGGAAGATTTTCAGAGTTTCCAGAATGAAGAATGAGATAGCAGTTTGTGCCACTGATAAGTTCCCAAGGGAATTATAGAGACAGGCTAAAGTGGAGCAAGGTGAAAAGAGAGAGAGGTTCAGAGTTTGGGGTTGGGGAACTCCAATTTCAGTGGTCGTTTAGGCAATGTAGGACTTGTTACTGAACAATAGTCTCAATTTCATTATGACATGTCTCAGAAAAGCAGCTAAAAGAGGGGGGTGATCTAAAACAATTCATTGCAGGCATAAATAACTTGAGAAGCTCTGTTGACAATAAAAAATTTGGCATTCACAGTAGTTAACAATGCTATCTTCAAATTCAAAGGGCCCCGAGATTTATCACTGTTGTCTTTTGTAGTCAAGGATGCTGAAAGAATTTCTTCCCCCTTCTCAGTTTTGCTTGTCTTAGAAGAGGAAAAAGCAGAGGAAATGCTTTTGGCAGAATCATGCCTCTCCTGTAATAGACAAGGAGAACATTACACAGTTTTTTGCCTTTAAAAATGTGTCCACACCAGCCTGACGTTGCTTCTCTGACTGGACTGACCAACATATGTGTCCTTTTCGATTGTTCTGCCTTTGATCCCACACAGCACCTGAGATGGGCATGGCTTTCCAAGATGTCAGTCAAATTTGCTGACCACAGGACATTGCCAAGCAACCCTGGAACCCTAATCCCTTGCCTTATTTGGGTTGAACTTTCTTGAATATCTTTCTCTCCAATAAATAGAGTATTTTCTGGTGGCTCGCTCTCTCTTTCCAATGAACCCTTAAGGTAGAGGGCCGACCTGGTCGCCAGCCCAGCTAGTTGTCAATACCTGACCCAGAGCATCTATGAGCAGCAGAGGGATACTGTGCATCCAAGAAAGGACATCCTCTCAGAACACAGAAAGGATAAAAATTAGGAGCATGGAGGAAATGAAAATATACTTTATCTACTTCAAAATTTTAATTTGAGGCCATCCAGCATTATCCCATCTGACAGGAGTTTTTTTTTTAATTTAACTAATTTTTGAAAAATATTTTTAGTTGTAGATGGACACAATATCTTTATTTTGTTTATTTAGTTTTTTATGTGGTGCTGAGGATCGAACCCAGTGCTTCACACATGCTAGGCAAGTGCTCTACCATTGAGCCACAACCCCAGCCTCTTAATTTAATTTAATTTAATTTTTTATACAAATGAAGCACAACTTTTCATTTCTCTGGTTGTACCTGACAAGAGTTTTGAAATTGTTTCTCCAAAGGATGTGTCAAAGTCAATCAGCTTTAAATTGTCCTTTGTCTTCCAAGTACCCAGGAAGTGGAACATAGATTCCTCAAAACTCCAGTGTGTACACCAGCTGTTTCTGATCTTCTAGTTATTCTCTTTCTCTAAGAGGAACTAAGATGAAAGTTATTGAGAATAAGCAAACATCTAGAATGAGTAATGCTTTGTTATTCCCATTCCTGTTATATGGAAGAGGAAACTGAAGTTCAGTTATTGAACCAGCTTCATGTAAAAGCTAAGTAGCAAAACTGAAATTGAAGCTGAGATTCATCTGAAGGGATGAGCAAATCCACAAGTTAGCTCAATTCAGAAAGCTCCCTGAATTTTATTTTTTCAGTTCTGTCTCAAAACTATCAGGTTCTTCTCCAAAGTTCTAACCAAGAACTTCACCAAGAAGACTGCATGCTTTCCTCATAAAGTATGAGAGACCACTGCTTAAAAAATGAGTCTCAACTGTATTCCTGACAACCTATTAAGTAGAAAATAGTAATATTGCTACAATGGTGAATATTTAAAATGCCACCTCTGTCCCTTGGTCATTTTGACAGTACCAGTATCATGGAAAATCAACCATTCTAAGATGAATATCTGAATCATTTAAATTAATCTTATTTTGTTTATTGAGTCACAATAATGCCCTTAACCTCCTATCAGAAAGAAATAGTTATTCTGGATAACACTTGTGAGAAGAACTTAAATTTGAATTGCTAGGCATCCAAAAGATCACTAATTATAAGAACCTTATAAAACTAATGTATGACCAGGAGGTTTAGCCCATGTAGGTTCCTTCCTTTTCTTTTTTTTAATATTTATTTTTTGTTTGTATGTGGTGCTGAGGATCGAACCCGGCCGCACGCATGCCAGGCGAGCGCGCTACCGCTTGAGCCACATCCCCAGCCCAAGTTTCTTCCTTTTCTATTGGCTTTCTAGTATCTTCATGACCTGTGATATGATGGGGGCCCTTTTAATTTACAGATCCCTTCCTCAAAAATTGTTTTATGAAATTTCATGGAAACCCAATGAAAGGTCAAAGCCTGAGTTCTTCCTTTTCTGTTAGATATATAAATTGAAGCAGAAAAAGCATGTGCTTTCTTGAAGGTGCCAGAACTAAAACCCAGAACATAGTGCTCTTAGCATTGTTCCACCTTCTCCCTTCTCCCCATTTCACAAAAGCATTTATTAAGAATCACACTTTCATACCCAGCAGCCTGATGAGCAGCAATAGTCATTTGAAACTGAGGTCTCAGATGGGGGAACTAGTGGGGTGTTGGCATCTCTTGCCTTAGCTTGGGATTGATCCTCAGGATTTAAATCATTGCTGAACATGGGAGTGGGGCTCAAGAGGAAGGATGCCAAAGATGGAGCAAGGCTCAGCTTGACTTTTTTTTTTTTTTTTTTTTTGAGAGAGAGAGAGAGAGAGAGAATTTTAATATTTTTATTTTTTAGTTTTCGGCAGACACAACATCTTTGTTTTGTATGTGTGTGGTGCTGAGGATCAAACCCGGGCCGCACGCATGCCAGGGGAGCGCACTACCACTTGAGCCACATCCCCAGCCCATCAGCTTGACTTTTAGCAGTGCTGGTTTGCTATGATTTAAATGTACATGTCCCTCGAAAACGTGGAGCCTAACCCTCAATGTGATAGTGTTGAGGTGAGGCTTTGGAGGAATTGGTTGAGTCAAGAACATTTTGCCTTTATGAATGGGATTAATTTCCTTATAGAAGAGACTTCAGAGAGTTGTCTGATGCTTTTACCTTTCCATTTTTCTCATCATGTGAGTATACAGTGTTCATCTCCTTCAGAAGATGCAGCCAGAAGGCACCATCTTGGATTCAGGGAGTGATCCTTATCAGATACAAAATCTGCTGGCACCTTAACCATGGATTTCCCAGCCACATGAACTGTGAAAAACAAATTTATATAATTCATAAATTACCCAGCCTGTGATATTTTCTTATAACAGCACAGACGGACTAAGACATAGTAGCACTAAATGCTATGAAGCATTTTCAAAGTACCTATGAAATATTTTTGAGCTGATAAAATCTATATTCAAATTATGAGAAAATATTTTTAAAATCCCAATTCTTTATTGTGTTGAGTCAAATATTCCTAAGACATACCACACACATGTATAAGCTTGACTCAATTCTTCATAAAATAGAATTGAATTTGATTGTTTAAAATGGGGTATCTTTTGGACTATGTGATCATAAAAATGGTCAATTTTCAATGTTTTTAAATGTTAAAAAGACATAGAATGATATCTCTCTTAGGAAATGCAATTTATAGTATATTCCACATTCAATGGAAATTGAGTTTATGTATCAGTTAGATTAAAAGAACCTCAGTGTGCCAGGTGCAGTGGAACACACTTGTAATCCCTGTGCCTCGGGAGTCTGAGGCAGAAAGAGTGCAGGTTTGAAGCAAGCCTGGGCAAATTCTCAGGGTCCTATCTTAAAATTAAAAAAATAATAATAATAAGGACTAAGGATATAGCTCAGTGGTAGAATGTCACTGGGTTAAATTCCCAGTAACAAAAAACAAACAAACAAAAAACAAAACAAACCTCTCAATGTGTAACTGTGGTCTAAAGAAAATAGAAGTTTATTTTTCTTTCATGTAAAAGAGGTCAGAAGATTGTCTGTTCAAGACTGGTATACTGGCTTTATAGATGTCAGAGGCTTAGTCTCTTATATTGTTATTCCACTATGCATGGATTCTATTTCCAAATTCACTTCATGGTCCAACATGGTTGCTTGAGGTTCAGCGTTTATACTTGCAACCCAGGAAGTAAGCAGAAAAATGGAACAAGAAGAAGGGCATGCTCTCTCTTCTATTTATACTTGTATTTATAACTCATTATCTAGAACTCAGTGATACAGTCCAAGGTAAATTGAGAAATGTATTACTTTAGCTAGCCATAATATTCCAAGCTTTAAAGGTTTATTTTTACAAAGGAAAAAATGCAGAATTACTATTTAGAGGCAAGTAAGCATCTCTGCCATAGCTTAAAAGTATTTCCTTCATCTTATTTCCTATGTTCCCCACATTTTCTCCTTCCCTATTCCCTCACACACATTTTTTTTAAAAAGACCCTACTGGATGAAAGCCAGAGCCATGAAGATCAAGAAAAAAAAATATGAATCTAACCAATAAGTTTGTAGTTATGATAATTTTGCCCTTTTAACCAAATCATTTGTATCACCAAAGAAAAATATCAAGGATGTTAAGGAAGTTAATATGGGTCCCTGCCTCTAATCCCTGACTTTATCACTTAGAGGAGATGATGAGATTCCCATAGAAATATACCATCAAGAATGGCGAAAGGTCAGGGATTTTACACTATCTTCAGGGTAACACGCTAGCCTGCCACAGTGTCATGGATGCCAGCAAAAACCACGAGACTCAGGTCAGACAAAAGACACTAGACTCCTTGCTGTATGGCTACAGCAATAGCCAGAGAACCACCCTTTTCTTGTATCAGTTCCCCAGACCCTATTTCCCCCAGGATGCAGTGGGTTGCACTGTAGGGGAGAAACCCTAAACTTAAGAAGCCCAAGTCTTGATGGGAAGCAGGCCTGCCTGCCCTTTTCTCCAGAGGGAGAGACCATCTATATTTTAAAGTATTCTCTATATAGACATTTTAGACATGCCTTTTTTGATGGGTGGGAGTACCAGGGATTAAACCCAGGAACGTGTAACCCCTGACCCACATCCCAAGCCCTTTTTATATTCTATTTAGAGACGGATCTTGTTAGGGCCTTGCCAAGTTTTAAGGCTGACTTTGAAGTCTTGATCCTCCTGCCTCAGCCTCCCAAGCTGCTGGGATTACAGGTGCCCAGCATATGTAGAGATCCTTATGAAGGTAATCTAGAACAAAGGAAGTCGGTGTTTCTGCTTGTAAGATGTGCAGCAAACATGGATGGTAGTTATTATGGTTTAGATATGAGGTATCTCCCAAAGCTCATTTGTGAGACAATGCAAGAGAATTTAGAGATGCAATGATTGAGTTATGATAATGTTAACCTAATCAGTACATTAATCCACTGATAAGAGATTAACTGGGTGGTAACTGAAAGCAAGAAGGATGTGGCTGGAGGAGGTGCGTCATTGGAGGCATGCCTTTGTGGTATATATTTTGTCCCTAAGAGTGGAGTGCTCCCCCCTCCCTTCCTGGAACCATGTACACAGCTGTTTTCCTCTGCCACACCCTTCTGCCACGATGTTCTGCCTCACCTGGGGCCCTGAGGGATAGAATTGACCATCTATGGACTGAGGCCTCTGAAACTGTGATCCCCAAATAAACTTTTCCTCTTTAAAATTGTTCTTGTCAGGTTCTCACCGCAGAGAAAAAGCTGACAAAAACAATAGTCTCATAGAGAATCGTCTCCAACAGATATGAGGTGGCATGCACCAAGTATTATACAAGTATGAGAAACGAGGGTACAGGCCTCCCCTTCATAAGTAAGGACTGAGCACTGGAGACTGAGAAGTCTGGAAAAGCAGCTGATTTTGAAGGGAAAGGAGAACATGAATTAAAGAAGAGGAGTTATGCCTACAGGCATGGACAGAAACATGAGGCCACATTTGAAAATCTACAAGAGACCAATGTGGTTGAAAGGAAATCTTATTTAGGGAAGCTGTAGGAGGTTGGGACTGGTTTCTAGAGAGCCTAAAATGCCTGAGAAATTTTCCTACAATTATGAGGAGGGACGGTAGCAATGCTCACTGGCAACATGGCACAGAATGGACCAGTGGAGATTAGAGGGAGGGCACAGAGACCAAGAGGTTATTGGGATATTCTGGGTATTGAGTATGGAATACTTGAATTCTTTCCACATGGCAAGAAAACATTGCTGTACTTAACTCAATTTTCACCTATAGAACACCAAGGCAAACTTTCTAGGTATTTCATATGTTTGAACATCAGTTTACAGCATCATTAGTACATCTTTTGCCTTACGTTTCACTGTCCATTAAAGAGGTATCACCTCAGTGTGTTCTGTGTGGATTCTTTCCTGCATTTTGGGATCAGAACCTTCCCTAAAAGTATTGGGGGTCAGATCTAGAGGCCCTCAGGGCTTCTTTCCTGGACAGGATAAGAGAGGGTTTTGATAATTGGTCAGATTGAAGGAAGTGACATCTGCTGTGCATGGGAGACCAGTTCTCAAAGTGAAAAAAACTTGTGTAAAGGGCATGACCCCAAGTAAACACAGGGGAACTAGGCAAATGGCTTGGACAGGGGAGCCCTTGATAAATAAATAGCTCTGTCTTTAACCCTAAGGTTGGAGATTGATATTCTGTATCTTGTGGTGGTTCCTTATTATTCTTACCTCATAGTCTTGGCTCTTTGACCTTGTTGTAGGAAAAGTGGGCAAGCCTCACACCTGCCTCTCCACAAATGAATAAAGTGATGCCCTAACTATTTCCCAGGCTTGCATCACCCTAAGGGGACCTCCCACAATCCTGGGTCCTCGGCACTTCTATAGCGAGTCTAGAACATTATGGAAGGCTTCGGCAGACCACTATCTTAGAAGCAAACTCCTAAATATTTTTTAACAGAGCCCAAGGCTGATAGTAGTCAAACTTTGTACACTAAGGGAGTATTTAAAACACAGCTATTTCCAATAATTTATTATGCATATGTTCATAAACACATTCCACTTGTCACAGAACCTGTAACAGACTTCCCAGAGGAGAATAAATAACACTCACCTAATGAGGAGGCCAGTGTTCCATGGGTGTCAAATACACCAAGGTTCCAGCATGAGATAGAGTCACAGTTGGTAATCTCTTTTAATGGAAAAGTTCCCTGACACTGACCTCCTAGGGTATGTGGGCCATGGGCTGGGAACCACTGCACTTGGTGAAGGAGCAATGACCCCCATGGTCTTAATTAGACCAATTATTACTGTTATGATTTGGATGTGAGGTGTCCCCCAAAAGCTCTCTTGTGAGACATTGTAAGAAGGCTCAGAGAAGAAATGATTGGGTTATAAGAGTCTTAACCCAATCAGTGAATTAATCCCCTGATTGGGATTAACTGAGTGGTAACTGAAGTGGTGGGGTGTGGCTGGAGGAGGTGGGAATTAGGGTGTAGCTTTGGTGTATATTTATATTGGAGAGTGGAGTCTCTTTCTCTCTCTCTGCCTCTTGCCCACCATGATGTGAGCTTCTTCCCTCTGCCACACATTCCGTCATGATGTTCTGCCTCATCTTGAGCCCAGGGGAATGGAGCCGGCCTTCTCTGGACTAAGACCTGAAACCATGATCCCTCAAATAAACTTTTCCCCCCCTACAGTTGTGCTGGTCAGATCCTTTAGTCACAGCAGTGAAAAAGCTGAATAAAACATTTACATTGTTTGCTGAAAGCCTGGGAGTTTTCATAGTGACCAGGGTAAGTCTCCAGGAAAAATTGGAGTACATGTCAAGGGTTCATGTTGAGAAAAGAAATCCATCATCAGTGAAAAAAGCAAAGTGTGAAAATTACCACACTCAATGCATTGTTCGTGGACACCAACTTGAAAGCAAGTATAAACCACAAAAAAATGTATATATTCAGAGGAGGAATATATTTAGGCCAGGCTGTAAGGGGACACAACACCATGCCACATTGGGAAGAATTGAAGAAACAAGATCCATGTGGAAAGGGCATGAAGCCTGTCCTCACATACTTCAAAAAATGTCAAGAGGGAGATTTCTCAGGAGCAGGAAGGCAGAAATCAGTGATAAAGTGCAGTGACCATAAATGGTGTCCTGTAAGGAGTCTCATGATGTTGATGATGACATTTTGTAGCAATGAAAAAGAGGGTTTCCTGCCACTTCAGACTCAGACCCTGGAGCCAGTTCCTTGCGCTTCCGTGTTGTTATGAAAATAATTTTTTTTTTCTTTTGTCTTGAGTTTGTCTCTGTTTTCCACATAGAGTCAAAACACTGGGTAACCATCCTTACCTCATAAAAGCATACTTGATCCTGACAGTTGGCTATTTTGTAGATGTCTCCCTACCCACTTCACAGTGAGGTATCTGTCCTAGATGTGGGCAAGCAGGGCTTGCACTTGGCGATGGTAAACTTACCTTGAAACCTGAACTACCTTGAAAACTGATGTAGGCATTCTTTCCTTATTCCACTTTTAACTCAGATTTTATCTGAAAGACCTGATCATTTGTTGTCTTTTAGTTATATCTGCATGCTAAGAAAAGCAATCATAATCTTATAACTCGCAATGGAATGTTTGAAAACTATGCTTACACTACCGGGAAAGCTTGATTTGTAGATTCTGCTCATGCTGTATTTGTGTCTGGTTGTTCCTCTTCCTCCACCCTCCCCACCCCACCCCCAGCATCCTCTCCTTGTCTTCCAGAAAACATTGTAGTGTTTCCTAGTTCCCTGAGTAACAGCATTATATAGTGTAAGGTCTCGAAATCCATGGTGAACTGTGGGTTGTTCTAATTCCAGAGAAACATGGCAGGCAGGTGGACACACCTGGGGATAGGCCATTGCTTGGCTCCAAATAGAATGTCCAGAATGTAGATGGGAATCTTAGATCCCTAACTGCTCCCAGAATGCCCAGGACTGATGGAAGAGAACTAAACTCATGGGTTGAATGTGCACCCAATAGGGAATGAGGAGCCTAGGGCAAATCATAGTCCGATCACCTTGATGGCATCAGAGGAAAATTTAAGAACTTAAAGCATGAATTCAGTCAGATTAGAGCTGGAAATGTAGCTTAGTAGTAGAGTGCTTGCCTAGCATGCACAAGGGCCTAGGTTTGATTCCCAACATTTCTAAAAAAACAAACAAAAAAGAATTAAAAAGGATTAATTGTTGCGGTTGGGGTTGTGGCTCAAAGAGCGCTCTCCTAGCATGCATGAGGCACTCGGTTCAATCCTCAGCATCACATTAAAAAATAAAATAAAGATATTTTGTCCACCTATAACTAAAAATTAAGTATAAAAAAGGACTAATTGTTTAGTCCTTCATATGCCCTTAGAAATATAATGCAAGTAATATATGTATGTAATTTTAAAATGTTTTAGTAGCCACATCAAAAATAGTAAAGATAGGAGGCTGAGACAGAAGAATTGCAAGTTCATGGTGAGTCTTGGAAATTTAATGACACCCTGCCTCAAAATAAAATAAAAAAAGAGCTGGGGATGTACTATGGTAGCAGAGAGCCCCTATTACTTGTTCAGTCCCTAGCTATTACTTGACAGGTGCAGTGGCACATACCTGTAATCCCAGCTACTCTGGAGTCTGAGTCTGGGGAGGCTGAGGCAGGAGGATAGCAAGTTTGACACCAGCATGGACAATTTAGCTAGACCTTGTCTCAAAATGAAACTTAAAGAAAAATAGTAAAAAGAAGTACATTTTAATATATTTTATCTAACACAACATATTTGAAATTATAACATTTCCTCACATAATTGATATAAAATTATCCACTGACTATTTCACATTTTTCTTATACTAGGTCTTCAAAATCTGGTATGTATTTTACACTTACAGTTCACTTTTGTAAAAACCAGTCACAGTTCAAGTATATAATAACCACTTAAGGCTAATGGCTACTTATTAGTGAAAATTTAGTCAAAGACCAAATTTGTTGACTTTTGGCCTATATTGCCTCAATAAAGTTGTTACTATTAAGGTATTAATATGTTGCTTTGGAGTCAATACTGATTCTATTCGTGATCTGTCATTCACCCAACATTGTTTTAGATACCTGGAATACAGCACCTCTGACCTTCACAGACAAGGTCTCTACTTCCAAGAGTTTATGTTCTATTGTCTGACACAGGTGATAAATCCATAAACAGATGAGTATATGAAATAATTCTTGCTAGTAAGAAGTGACATAAAGAAAATAAAATAAGACACAATATAAAATTTTTTTAAGGCTATTTGAGTTCTCTGCAGGACTAGATTTGCCCTCAACATGTCGTATACCGTATCTGGAAAAAGGCACATGTCTTAGCCCTGGGGCAGAGAGTTAGGGTTGGGTCCCTTCCTTGGTACTGAGATTTATCACATATTTGCATCCCTAGAATATAATCTGTTAATGGTTTTGTCTGAGAGTGGCTCTTGTCAATGAAAATAGACTCCACGTAGGAAAGGCCCCCAGCCTAATAATCATTAGGCATGAATTCTCGATTTGCTGCTCATTAACTCCAAAAAGCCCTTTAACCTATTTTGGTTAAAGCCCCTTAACTTTCCTCTGTGATCCCTAGTTTTAACATTTTGTGATTCTATTTTATACAAATGGAACTTCTGTAGCTTGTAGAATCTCTGAAATACCAGCGATAATGAAAACTGAGAATTCTGGAAGGTGGAGGCAAAGGAGATGAATGGGATGAGCTGCCTAGAAAATAATAAATGTTGTTGAATATGTGGAGAAATTAGAAACCTCAGGCATTGCTGATAGTAATGAACAATGATGCAGCTGCTGTGGAAAATAGTTCAGCTGTTCCTCAAAAAGTTAAACCTAGTGGGCTGGGGTTGTGGCTCAGTGGTGGAGCGCTCGCCCAGCAAGTGTGGGGCCCTGGGTTCAATCCTCAGCACCACATAAAAATAAATAAATAAATGTATTGAGTCCAACTACAACTAAAAAATATTTTTAAAAAAAGTTAAATTTAGGGCTGGGGATAGAGCTCAGTTGGTAGAATGCTTGCTTTGCATGCACAAGACTCTGGGTTCAATCCCCAGCACCATACAAAAAAAGGTTAAACCTAGAATTACAATAGGATCTATCAATTCTATTCCTATAGAAATAGCCAAAAGAATTGGAATAGCCAAAAGAATTGAAAGCAGGGTCTTGAAAAGATATTTGCACACCAATGCTCATAGCAGCATCATTTATAACAGACAAAAGAGGGAAAGGATCCAAATGTTCATTGGCAGGTGAAGGGTGAAGGACATGAGGTGCACACACACAACAGAACATCATTCAGTCCTAAACAGAAATGCTGTGACATGGGTGGATCTTAAAACATTATGTTAAGTGAAATAAATCTTAACCAAAGGGCAAATACTGTACAATTCACCTAGAATAGTCAAATTCATGGAGACAGAAAGTTGTATGGTGGTTACCAGGGACTGGAAGGAGAAGGGAATCAGAAGTTTAATGAGTATAGAATTCCTGTTCAAGAAGGTGAAAAGGATGAGGAAATGACTAACGGTGATGGTTTTAGGATGATATAAATGTACTTAATGCACTAAACTTCATAGTCAAAAATGGTGAAATTGTAAATGTTATAAACATACACAATGTGTGTGTGTGTGTGTGTGCACATGCATGCATGCACATGAGCACACGTGGTGTCCTGGTCTTACATTTTTATGCATGAATAATAGCTCTGTCTTCCAAGATGTGAAAGTAGTGTCATTTAATTTTCCTCCAAGCCTCCCTTTTAATAGAGAGGACGATGACCAATGAAAGGGAAGATTTGGCACTAGCTTAAATTCAGGCCCACTTTGTTCAGGTTTAAGGAATGTTTATGGGTGAGATGGTGAAGTTGAAGTTTAAAAAAGAAAGTGGTGCATAGGGGGAAGACAGGTTTAAAAAAGAAAAGCAAAACCCTGTGAAACTTCACAGTGCTTAGACTTGTGGTCAAATGGAACAAGTTTCTTTTTAATTTGGTACATAAACTTGTCGTAAGCAAAGCACTCAGAGAGAAAATTCCCAAGCAGCAGTGCTGGGTTTAGGGTCATTTGTCAAATTAATCAAGATATATTTTCTTGCCTTGAATGCGTCAGCTGGAATATATTACATTCCATCCTAGGAAGAGAATCCAAGCCAACAATTCCCAACAAACAATTGTTCAGTCTACAGAAGAGTAAAAAACCTCCAAGTCCTTTCATTTCCATTCACTTGATTTCCCATGATTTTTCAGTTAGGGAGACGTAGTTGGATAGAAGAATGAGGATTGAAACCTTAAACAGAGTTTGAAACCAAAACAGCACTAGCGTTAGGGGAGACGGAGATTCTAATCACAAGGAAACATTGGGTTTGGTGCAAGAGAGTCACTTAGGGAAAATGGAAAAACAATGTCAGGCCTGATAAATATTTGACACAAACTTAAGATAAAGTCCAAATGCTTAGTTGTTCTCTTTTCCTAGCACTGCATCTGAAACAAGCAGATTGTCTGATGATGAAATTTTAACATTCAGCCATGTAATATTTGACAAAGTAATGCATTTAATATTCAAAGCTGAAAAAGTATAGTTGTAAAATCAGTATGAACAGAAAACCATTTTAAAATTGTACACTTTTGTAATTTCTGCAATATTATGTTAATACCAAATATTCTATTTGACTCAACAAACTTGATATAGCCATCTTACCCATGAAAAAATGAATTGGGCTATAAACTAATTTTTCTATTTTCTTAATGTCATCAACAATGAGCTCTTATTCCTCTCTTCCAAATTTGAGACAGGGAACAAAAATGTAGGAAGCTGGGAATTTTCCAGATCATTAAAAATTTTAAAAAAAAAACTCCTTATGGAAACATAACCAACTGAAGCAATATTTTTAAATAAAATTTATTCATCTTAATTTCTTATATTTTTACCTTGTTTGAATGTGAGTAAAAAGTCTATTGATAAAATATATTTTCCTATCAGAGAAAAAAATCACATCATCTAGACTTTTTTTGGTCTTGCTCTAGAATCTAGACATCTTTTATGATATATAAATAGAATTAATGAAATTTAACCTAATTTTCTACTCAATGCACTAGCTTAAAAGTGAATGAAGGGCTGGGGTTGTGGCTCAGAGGTCGAGCACTCGCCTAGCATGCGTGAGGCACTGGGTTTGATCCACAGCAGTACATAAATATAAAATATTGTGTCCACCTACAACTACAAATCAATTTTTTTTATTACAGTGAATAAATTTACCCAGAAGATGAGCAAACATGGGGAGAAAACATTGATTCTTGGTATATTAACTAATGCCTTTTGGGTTCTTGGGAGCATGGAAAGGGTAGAAAAAACAGACCTTATTGATAAACATTGCTAGGCACCCAAGACCAGGTTTTTGTCTTGGATTATTTTGGGAGACTTACAAACAATTTAGGAAAGATGATAACTTGTACATTTGTGTATAACTCTCATAACCCCTCCCAGATGGAGCTAAATATTAGTCTTAGAACACTAAGATTAAGAACACTAGGATTAACATGGTTCTTTGAGATTTTGGACCTCTAGAAGTTGAATCTGCCTCAACCTTATTTCACCTAAATTCTAAAAGCTACACGTGTTCTAATATTCCATTGATGTTGAATCAAACTGAGTCATGCAAGATGATAGCAACCTTTGGGATTTAGTGAAGAAGAACATTTTGAAAGAATCCAAAAAGAACATACTTCTTTTTTTTTTTTTAGTCACAATTCATTTTTATTAATAGAAAATACACACTTATTCCAGTTTCAAAGTTGTTATACTTGAAGTTCCTAATTTTTAAAAAACGAATTTAAAATTAATCACTTAATAATCCTACTTTGACTAAGACAATGAAACTGTGGCTTAAAAAAAACTATTCAGCACCATTTGCTTATAGGTCTTTGAGAATTTGTTCTTAAAGTGTCTGGGAACTATCCTGTCGGCTAAGTACAGGAACTGCTGAGCTGCATGAGAAAGCCTCTCTGGGACAGCCAATGGGAAGCTAAGCCACCATCACCAGAGGAGTCAGTGTACTTCAGCAAGGCTAACTCCGAGTATACAACAGTCCCCTCCCTACACTTCAGCCCAGGAGGGACATGCTTCTAAGCACTGAGGTATGAGTAGTTAGACTATTATTTGCTGTTAGAATTGATCTTTCCAGCTAATAACAGTAAATCTCTGGCACAGATGCAATTGGTTCTTAGTGTCTGTGATTTTAGGAAATTCTGTAAATAATTTGGATTTAGTTTACTCAGAAATTACACGTTTAATAAGGTTCACTACTTTAGCAGAGTAAAGGTCTGCCATTTTAGTGTCCTTATAAACTATATACAATGTGTAGGCATATCATACTCTTATACCATACTTTAAAATACTGCATTACTTAAACAAATATTTTAACAAAATGTCTATAATTTGAAGCAGCTGATGAAACTAATCCAAGTATGACAAGGGATATTCACTCTCACTTAAACTATGTTGCCTAGAGAACTTTAAAAACCATGTACCCTTCAAGCCATTTAAGGAGAGATAACAGGCCCCACTCCTCATTCTCTACTGTGGAATTCCAATTCGGGTTGGGCCAGAAATTAGCACTTTCAGATACTTCAGGAAAGTTCCACAGAAGTGTTAAAAAGTCTTCTAAGCAAAAGAATGTCTAATGCCTGTCTCTATGCATCCATGAGAAGTCATGCTCATCAGAATTTCCTAATAACACAAAGACAAGTCTATATACTTCATCAGACGTCAAAGGAATGAGGTGGGCTATTTTGTCAGAGTTTCTGCTGCCTTTTTTCTATATTCTGATCCATCAATGTGAGTAAAGTGGACTTTTGTGAGAAAACAGTGTTTGATTGCCAGGACCTCTTTTGGGCATTTCTTCCTAAGTGGAATACACAACAGATATGGGAGTGGGGGAGATAATACAGGGAAGCTACTCTTTCCAGCTCAGAAGGAGTTGATGAAGCCCATATATGCATTCAAGAAGCCCATGGGATCCTCTAGCTGTGGGTAGTGGCTAATGTGGTCATCCAGAATCGACACTGTGGACCGCGGCAGCGTTTTCCTGTACAGCTCCAAAAACTCTGGATAGGGATTTATAGGATCCAATGGCCCATAGATAAAATGAATGGGAATAGTTACAGAGGCAAGAGCTCCCACCCAGCGTCTTCTAAACTTCTTCCTCTGATTAATGTACTGTAAGAGACTGTCAATCACCAAGTTCCCGTCATTGTTTCCGATCCCTGCCCACATATCCCACAGCTCACTCTCGGAGGGTCGAGTGTATGGTCCAAAGACTGGAGTAAGACCTCGAGAAAATACAAAGAAATTCATCAACCTCGTGAGGATGGGTGACAGCACACCTCCATCTTTAAGTAGCTTTTGGAGAAGGAGAGGCCGATGAGTCTCAGGAAAGATACCTCCATTTGACAGACAGAGACTCTTTATAGTAAGCCGGCCAGATCGATTTTGCTTGTACCTATACAGCAGCTCCTGAGCAACAATGTCTCCATAGTCGTGAGACAACAGGTTGATCCTACGGTTCTGGAGTCCTAGATGGCGCAAAAGCGCCTCCACGATGCTGGCCTGCTCAAATATGGAATAGTGGTGTGGTCTCGGTTTGTCACTGAAGCCAAAGCCTAAGAAGTCAAGGGCAATCACTCGATGAAACCTCAGGGTCAGACCTTCCCAAATCTTGTACCAGTCATAGCTGGAAGTTGGAAAGCCATGTAAAAGCACAACTATCTCAGGACTGCCAACCACACCCACAGAGTCTTGGTAGAAGATGCGCAGTCCCTTGTAGGTGAAAAACTTGCCAGAAGTCTTCCATGAGTGCAGCGCAGGAGACAGCTGAGGGGGTGGGATGTGCAGGTATGCGGCCAGCAGGGGCACGGCCAGTAGCCCCACCTGGACCCACCACTCCCTCATCCTGACTCAGGTAAGACCTGGGCTACAGGACTCCATGTTTGGGGGACCGGGCGCGCATCAAGAACATACTTCTTAAATTTAATAGGGTGGGAGAAAGAAGTGATTTTCTACAAGTAATTGGACTCAAATGGAAATACGGTTTCCAAAAATGGAATTATTGAAAAATATTGATAGAATAACATCTAGATCTTTAGTCAAACACTGTTTCCCTACATATGTCACCCTAATTAAGCCCACCAAGTCTATCTATTTATCCATTCATTAGTGGAAGTGTTTGCTGAATGGTTACTGTGTACTAAGCATATAACAGAAGACTGGGCAGCACTGATGCATAAATGAAATTAAGAAAGCATGTTCTCTGGCCCTGCCAACATGAACAACTAGCCAAGCCAACAGGGACAACTGATTGCACCATGCTAATCTCTCTCTACCAAGCTTTCTCACAAGGAGTGGACTATGATTCAGAATGTTTTTAAGCATCTCATTACTCTATCCTATATGCAGTCAACCAGCATTAGAAAGCAATTTTGCATAACAGAAAGTCAAACACACTAATGACACAGAGTGTGGCTTATAACAAGTCATTCTTATTTTGAAGACCACTGTTAAAAGCAAACTCTCTGCCTCTACAAACACAGTGACCTATTCCAACAAAGACTATGGAATCAGGGACTGAGTCATATCTACTTTTGTATTTGCAGTCACTTGTTTGGCTCCACGTAGGTACCACATGAATCTTGTTTCCACCAGAGTGAGTAGAAGCCTTCTGGGTGGGGACATATGAAATGTACTTAGAGCATAAGTAGAGGTCCAGAAGGGTCCCTAGTGCAGTGATCCGTGTAACTTAAAGTTAATTTTGCCACCGTGTATAAACACAGGCTGCCTAAGCTATTTTCATTTCATTTGGTTTGGAAATCACTCAAGGCAGGCTTAAGAATTAAGAAATTGGATACTATCTTGGATATTGGTGATGGGCCATGAAAAATAAATTAGGTTCTTTAATAGTAAGTATTTTAAAAACTCAGAAATTGTGCAGAAGAAAAAGGGCAAAGCAAATTTTTCTAACACATTTTTCTGTAATGAATTGGATACTTTAGGAATTCAGACAATATAATGGACTCATATTTTTGTCACAAAAATAAAACTGCCAAAATAGTAAAATAAATGTAGAATACTTCATTGTTATGAATTTGGTTTTTTAAAGAAAATAGGGACGCTGCCAATTTATCCCTCAACAACCTTCCAACTGTGTAAAGTATTAAAATGACATATGCAATTTAAAAATTGTTAGGAATCCATTAAGTTGGCAAGATATCAGATTTCCTGTATTCTGAATTTTCCTTTGGCAGGAAGCAAATTCTATAATCTGCCTATTGGAAGTGGGTGTTGTGGGAATAAAGTAATTTGTGAATGTGAGGGATATGTTGTCTAGAGAGCAATAGATACTAAATTTGTATTGGTTGCGTTCTTCCCAGAGCAAAAACACCAACAAAACAGGAAGAGAGAAGAAACCATCCCACTTCATGAAGGACCCATGAAAGAAGACTTAGATGAACTAAAGTGAAGAATCGTTCTCCAGCTCCTTCAAGGTTTGTGACTACATCAGCGGAGGCCTGGTATTTGGTTTAACTGTCAAGACAAGACCATTGGTTCCCCTATTAGAGCTGCCATACATCATGGCTTTGTAGGGACCCAGACTCCAAGTGTGGGTAAATAAAGGTAACCTTTCCAGCCCTAGCCTTCCACTCACAGGCAGAGCACCCCTAACACAGGTAAAAACCCCAGGCAGAGGGTGGATGGGTCCAAAGGTACAGCTCATGCTATTGATCTGCTTCCCTCCTATTTCTTTTTCCCCCCACTCTGAGGTCCCTCCCTCCTCCCCTGATTTCATTGGTAAGTATTTCAATGTGTTTACCAAGTAGCATAAGCTGTTGCAAGAACAGAAAGAAGGCAGCAAAACTTTCAATTGGTACAAAAACCTATACTGGGCATCTATTGTATGTAACTCACCACGCATTTCCGATGGGAAGATGCAAGAGCAAGGAGGCAAAATCTCCCACTCTTAGGGTTCACAGTCTAAATAACTCAGACGGATTCAAAGGTAACTTTGTATGTCAGTCATATTGATTTGTTACTTGGTCTTTGGTTGTTGATCATAATGATTGTGAAAAAAACAAAGCACTCTCCCACCTAAAGCAAATTAAATAATAAAGATTCAAATTGGATTTACCATTTTCTGTTTTATATGTACTCCCTAGGGACATTTGTTTACTAAAATGAGTTTTTGTTTTATACAACATTAAAAAAGCCAAATGATTCCTTTCCTTATTTCTTTTTAATATAGTTATAGTTCAATGAAATTATCTGGGTTAAGGACCTTGATTTGTTATCTTTTAGCACTGTAGGAACTTTTAGAAATATTCTCAACTATTAGCAATTGAATATAAATTTGTTTGATACATTTTAAAAGCTATGTTCATAGCTGAGTATCAAAAGGTAACTAAAATTAATAAATCTCATGAATTATTAGTGGACTCTAGGAAACATTTTTAAAAACCCTCTCTTAGCAATAAAATTGAAATACATTTCCCCCCAATTATCAAAGGGAATGAATTAAGATGAAATAGGAATGGTCTGTTAATTTTTAACCTTTAAAATTATTAGCTGGGCATAGTGGCACACTCCTGTAACCCCAGCTACTGGAGAGGCTGAGGCGGAAGGATCACACGTTGGAGGCCAGCCCAGGCAACATAGTGAGACCCTATAAATAATAAATAAAATTAAATAAACTGGGGGTGTTGGCTCAGTGTTAAAGTGCTTGTCAACCAGGTGCCAGGCCCTGGGGGGAATCACCAGTATAAACCAAAAAAAAAAAAAGAAAGAAAGAAAAAAGTATTTAAGAAGAAATAAAAGTTGAAAATGTCATATACTTTTTTTTTGAAAATTAGAAGATTAACACGGAAGTTCTGCTCCTATAATGAAATAATACTGAGTATGCACAGAGAATTTTAAAAATCTATTATTCTCTATTCTGAGATCAGAGTACAGAATAGACTAAATTAGAAAAAAAAGAAATAATCTGATTGTTTTATGAAAGTGATTTCCAAGTCATTTGAAGAATCCAAATCATCTTATATAATGGCAAGCACATAGTAGGTGGTTAATAAATACTGAATGTAATTAAGATAAAACAATGCATTTTCAGATTAGAAGAAGAAGGGGAAAAAAAAAGAGCTAGTGGTCTTTTCTTAAACCTTTCCGTTATGTCTAAGCCTCCACATGGACTCACACTTGACCTGGATTTGAGGTAAGAACCACCTCATCTCTGAGGCAGCTCAGAAAATGGAAGTTGGATCAGTCTCCTCTTAAGCTTCTCAGTCTCTCTCACCCCCTTTAATTTCATATTTGAATGAGTTTTAATTCAATTTTTAAAATTTCAAAGTAAAAAAAAAGTCAGGCGAGCCAGTTTGGGGAGTGAATTGTCTGGTCAATTTACTGAAATGGTCACTCTGGTGACCCCAAAGCAGACACAGCCCATGAAAGGGGACTAAACCCCATGAACAGTGAGGATTGGGAAACTAGTTTTAAAAGCAAGAACCATACTGACCTCTTTCCCCCTAGGCTCCTTTCTTATCCTTTTCCTCCCATAAACAAGGCCCAAACCATTTAGCTGTTGTTCTGTGAATATACCATGAAGAGTCTTTCTTTTAAAAAGGAAAACAAAGAAAAATAAAACTCAATATCTAACATATACCTTGGAGTAAACTATCATGTGCAAGGTATGTTTACCTATATTTTACCTTTAAATATTTTCCTTTATTCAGCTGTATCTGCAGTATATAGACTAGAAGTATTACTTCTGGGCTGGGGTTGTGACTTAGAGGTAGAGCACTTGCCCGGCATGTGAGGCCCAAGGTTCAATCCCCAGCACTAAAAATCAAACAACAACAACAAAAAAAGTGTTACTTTTACATGAAATTGTGTGATACTTCATGGATGAACTTTATAAAATTATATTTCCTTTCTCCAGGTGTATTAGGGTGTGTTCTCCAGAGAAACACAACCAATATAGAAAGATATTTATTATAAGGAATTGGCCCACTTGATTATGGAGGCTGAGAAATCCCAAGATCCTTTGGTAGACAAACTGGAGAGCCAGGACAGTGATTTTGTAGTTCCAATCCAAGCCTGAAAACCAAGAGAACTAATGGTACCCTTCCAGTTCAAAATTTGGTTGGCTCAAGACCTGAGAAGAGCTGAAGTTTTGGTCTGAGTCTGAAAGAAATATGATATTCTGGTTTAAGGCAGACAGACGGGAGGAATTTCCTTTTATTCAAAGGAGGGCCAGTCTTTTTGTTCTAGTCAGGCCTTCAGTTTATTGGATGAGCCCAACCTACATTGGAGAGGGCAATATTCTCTGCTCAATCTACCACTAAATGTTATCTCATTCAGAGACACCCTCACAGGCACACCCAGAATGCTTGACCAAATGTTAGGGGCACCCTGTGGCCCTATCAACTTGACACATTAAAATTAATCACCAGAATAGTTGAGATTCAATTACATGATTAAATGATTGCTGATAAATTTACGCACAAAGCATTATGCTTCTATCATAATATAATAGAGTTAGAAGCTGCTTTTGCTAAAAACACTGACTTTCCTTTGGGGCCTATAGATGTCCAATGGGTGAATAAAAGCAGGATAAAAAGCTTTGCATCTCTGCCTTCATTTTGTATCTATTTCCTTTATAATCTTAACTTTTGGGTTATTTAGCTCTGCGTGTATACATGGCAGTACAAATTTTATTATTCCTAAATTTACCAAACTTATTTTCCACCTTCAAGACTGCAGACACCCAGATAAGATAAACTGAGGTATTTCCAAGATTTGCCAGTACATTCAACTGTCACCTTTTAAAACATCCTGTACCAGACCCCTGGAATGGTGCCTGAAAGTCTCCAATCATTGCACTACTCCTTCCAGAAATGGTGAAGCCTTGCAGGCAGATCACCCCATAATGACACTGCCCCCACAAAGGAGGAGCAATACCTCATGGGAACTGAATTGCCCCTTCCAGGATCACAGGTCTGATAGGTAAACAGCCTGCATCCTGTGAAGCAAGTAGAAATTGCTTCCTCGGGTGATGAGGCCTTCCCTAGAGCCAACATGTAGAACCAGAACTGAGATAATGACCCACCAGCCCACAAGTTGATCAAGACTGCTTAATTATGCTCTTGTCCCCTGTCCCAATTCGTCCTCTGTTAAACCTAAAGCTCATGTCAGTACCTGGAAGACAGAGGAAGCCTTATGAACAAGGGCAAAGAGGCAGGCCTCAGTAGTGGGTACAGAACAACTAAATATGTTGACATACCTGAGGCAGCAGGTGCAAAGGGTTGTGGGAGGCAGGAAGACCACAGAGGTTTGCAGCCACCCATTCCTGAAGGCTTCACTCTACTTTGATAAGGAATTTGAACACATCCTGTTGAGATGATGACACACAGCAGGGTCATGGCAGACAATAGATTAGGTTAGATCGGTGATGTGGAAAAATAAACATGTCTGTTTAAACATGAGTTCCATGGGGCTGATGATGTGGCTCAGTGATAGGATGTTTGCCTGGTGTCTGTGACACCTGGGTTCAATCCCCAGCACCAAAAAAGAAAAAGAGAAGAAGAAAAAAAAACCCGCAAACAAAAAACCTGACTTCCTGAGCATTTACCAATTTGAACCAACTTTTTAAAAAGTCATATTCACCATTACAATTTTGTAATCTTTTGCTCAATGATCATTACGTTCTAGGCATTGGGCTAAGCAGGTTGTATACATTGCCTTGATTAATCCTAACAGTGTCTGGAGGAAAGTATGAGGTCAAACTCTCCAGACCAAGTGAATTTTGTGGAGGGAGAAAAGAATGAAGAAATGTCTATCCTTTAAAAATATATGAGCAGTAACTTTATTTTAGCACTTTTAATAACTCCTGCCATTTCTCACTATTCATTCATTTCTTTGAGCTTCAAGTAAGGTCTTTATCAGACAGCTGTCACTTGTCATGCCAGGTTATTACATTATTCTGAAATTATGTGAATTCATATGTTTCATCAGGGATTATTTATATTTTAATTTTAGAAGAAACCATGACTAGGAAATGCTATTTATAATTCAGGATCCATAGATAAAGATGCAGTGAAAACTTATCCTAATGAGTCCAAATAGAGGTTCACTTGAAAAAGATGCCCAATAAACATTTACCCTCTCAATGGATGCGTAGACCAGCACAAAGCCCCTCAAAATAAAGAACAACTTGGTCCAGAACATCAAAGAGTGATGTTCAAGCTTTGTATATAAGGACTTTTGTGCAAAAGTTTTAGAAGAGTAGAGTTAGGCTAATATCATTTGTGACTCCACAGATATGACTTGTAAAAATTTTATTTTGTAGAATTAAAAAAAAATTGTTTTTGGCCACACTGGGGATTCATCCCAGGGACATTTACCACCCAGGGGCATTTATATCCTCAGCTATTTTCTATTTTTTATTTGGAGGCAGGGTCTTGCTAAGTTGCCCAGACTGACCTCGAACTTGTAATACTCCTGCCTCAGCTTCCCAAGTAGCTGGGATTACAGGGGTGCACCAGCACACCCAGCAAAAATAAAATAAAATAAAATAAACTCAATAATAATCTATTTTCTCTTAGACTGTTGATGAACTAACTATTCATGTTCATGCAACACAGAAATAAGGGAGGAGCATCACAGTCATTTTCTAACCAATTGGAGTGCATCTTTTGTTTTTCTCTTATGAGAAAATTATTTTAAGTATTATTTAATTAGTCGTTGCTTCTCAGGAAACAGTGGAAGTCCAGAGATTTGTGGATGAGGAGGCAGATTCATAGCAATTACATCATTTGCTTAGAAAGTAGCCAGGTCTCTCCCCTCAAAGCTCCTAACCATTTAGGGAAGTAGATGACTTGAACATTAGAGGGTTATAAAAATTGAAAAGGTACATAAAATTTAACTGAAATGGGAAAAGAATGAGAAATTTATACTTGTGGAAAATCTGGGTCTTCCAAACTACATGTGAATTCTTGTTTAGTGATCACTTGCTCTGTTTAGATGACACTTAACAATCGTTTAACTGACCCTCCTTGATTTCCCACTGATTTACCATCCGAGGTTCATGAGAAGTTAAGAGATGTGAGTCAGTGAAAGACCAATCACTAGATCAGGATAATATTCCAGGCAGGATTTTTATTCATCTTGTGAATATATTTCTTATGTTTTTTGAAGGATGCGTTTGTGGGCCTAAGGCATTTTTAGAAAATCTAAATTTGTCTGAAAAGAAAACAAAGATCACAAAAAATGCTTAGTTACTTCAGAGAAGAAAGTAAATAAGAGAAATCCTTATGTGGTGAATTCATAGTTTTGAACATTTCTCCCCCCGTCACCCCTTTGTGTCTTCTCTGCCCTCTCTTCTCCTCCTATCCTCTCCAGCCGATTAAACTAGGCCACTCCCTGCTTATTGAATCAAGGAAGGGATGTGACAACAGGAGAGAGAAGAGCCTCACCTAGGTTTTCAGTTAAGAGAGACAAGTCTTTAAGGCATCCAAAAAGATACAGGAATAGATTGGGGTTCTAGCTGAGCAACATGTCTCTATCCTTTAGGGAACCTTTGAAAATGTGTGTGTTAGGGGGAGGTGTTCGTCACAGCTGGGAAATGTTACCCCCTTACCTACAATAGCTGTGGGGTTAGGGATGCTAAACATTCTGCAAAGACTGAGGCTGTCCTGCTAACAACAAAGGCACCCCTGATAAAATTGTTAAAACTCACTGGCAAGCGAAAATGTTGAGGAAATAGAATCCTTGTGCTTTTGATGGTGGAAACAGAAAACGGTGAAGTGCTATGAAAAACAGAGTAGCAATTAAAAATAGAATTACCCTAGGATCCAGGAATTCCACTCTTGGGTATATACCCAAAAGAACTACAAGCAGGGACTTGACAGAACTCATGTCCATAATAGCATCAATCACAATCGCCAAAAGGTATGGAACTACACAAATGTTCATTGAGGGATGAATGGACAGACAAAACATGGTATGTTTATGTAATGGAATATTATTCAGCCTTAAAAAGTAAGAAAACTGACATATGCTTCAACATGGGTGACTCTTGAAGACATTGTGTTACGTGAAATAGGCCAGGAACAAAATGTATGCTAATATTATACAATTCCACCTATGTGAAGTACAGAGAATGGTCAAATTCATAGAGACAGAGACTAGATTTCAATGAGCATCACTGGGTAATGCTCATCTGTGGTTTATCTGTTTGTTTGTTTTGGTACCAGGGATTGAACACAGGGGCACTTGACCACTGAGTCATATCCCCAGCTCTTTTTACTCCTTATTTTGAGACAGGGTCTCACTAAGTTGCTTAGGGCCTTGCTAAGTTGCTAAGGCTGGCTTTGAACTTGCAATCCTCCTGCCTCAGCCTCCTGAGCCACTGGAGTTATAGGGGTGTACCACTCTACTACACCTATCTGTGTGTTCTTTACCTGGAACAGAAGGAAGAAATTGACTGCCCAGTCTTTGAAAAATTGAAGCTGAAGTAGTGTGTATGTATGTATGTACATCTATCTATCTATCTATCTATCTATCTATATATAAATGTGGTGTGTGTGTATGTATGTATGTATGCATGTATATATACACACACTGCCTAATGGAATAGTGGATTAAAAAAAATGAAATCTTGGGAAACTTCCTCCTTTGGCTCTTCCAGCCAAGCCTCCTTTAACAAGAGGAATGAAACTGTAGTTTAATGTCTGTTGCTCTCTTATCCCATATTCCATATCTCATTGCAGCTTCCAAATGAAGAAGTCCTTCTGCAATGAGCCATTGAGTAGTTAATTGCCTGAAACACATGTGTGGTCTGAAATTTGAGCTTCTTATAAAGGGTGTGACTTAGAACTTTTTTAGGAAAAAGGGAAAAAATATCCACTGAACCAGGAACAGGAAAACATCCTTCCCATCATCTCTGTTTCCTGTTAGATAAATGGTTTTTTCTTCTGTCATTCACAAAATGCTTCAGGGTAGGGGTGCAGCAATACAGCACACATCCTACGGAGAGCTGGGACCCTCTCCTCTTTCAAAGCTGCACAGCTCATACCCAAAGCAGTTTTTAATTGTAGATGATTATTTTCTACTTCAGAGTGTCATGGTTTAGATCTGATATGTCTCCCAAAAGCTCACATGTCAGGCAATGCAGCAAGGTTCAGAGGTGCAAAGACTGGATCATGAGAGCTGTCACTTTGTAGGTGGATTATGCCGTTTGATGGGTTAATAATTTGAATGGACTACTGGGTGGTAACTGAACTGCCCACTATCTAGTTCACTAGAGATGTGGCATTGGGGACTATATGTGTCTCTGACATTTCCCTTCTCTCTCTCTCTCTCTCCGCCCCCCCTTCCCAGCTACAGTGAATTGCACAGCTTTCCCCAGCCATGCCCTTCCTTCTGCCATGATGTTTGTGTCTTGGAGACCCTGGACTGAATCTTCTGAAATTATGATCCCCAAATAAATTTTTCATCCTTTAAGTTGTTCTTTTCAGGTATTTTGGTCACAACAATAAAAAGCTGACTCACACTGGGAACGGAGGAAGGAAAATAACTTGAATAAATATGATTAAGCTAGTGGCATGAGATATTTCAGCACATGGTCTTTTTTTTTTTTAAGGAATCGTGTTAAACCCAATTGTGTTTTAACTAGGTTTGGTTCCCCCAAGCACCTGGATTTTAGTACCTGAACGCATAAGCTAATTGGAAAAACATAATTCCTACTTCATGTAAGTTTTCCCTGCTGATATCAATTTAATGTGACTACTCCCAGGGTTAATTTCAAATTCTCAATATAGCCTCATGTAATAGCCCACTCACATAGAATCCCATCCCTTCATTTTATTCATTCTGCTGTAGATAAATGTTTCCTAGGCTATTTAGACAAATCCTTGTAATCCTGGGAATGTGGTCCTTCAGTAACTAACCTCTTGTTGGGAAAAAAAAAAAAGAAAAAGAACAGTCCTGGTCTTCATCACTTTTCCGTACTCTACTAAGCCCATGTTTGGGTAGTTTCCAGTCTTCTAGTGTCTAGAGACTTCATCAGCCTATAAGACCTTCTGAGTGTTCTTGTTTTCCTTGAATTCCCATCGTGGACCAGCTCAGGGGTTTAGCTCTGTCTCTCTTGCTCTTTTCCATTCTTTGTCCCCCACCCTGCTCACCCTGGGAATTAAAGGTATGTGCTCTGTAGTCTCAGTAACACTGGCTTTTAAGTGAGACCACAGTACAAAATAATAAATGAGATCTTAAACAATGTTTGAAGTGGGTGCGAGCCATGTTGTATGTTTCAGGGCTGATATTCTTGCAGAAGCCGTTGTGTAAGATGACGAAAGGCAAATGAATCACAGATGAGAGCAAAAACCAAAACAAATGAAATAAAGAAAATGAACAGACACAGACTTTAGAAATCATTTTCTATTCCTAATTAGGCTTGATACCACCATGTTTGGTCACTGGTATGTTTTCACTCACGTCTTCTGACCTGCTTAAAAAAAAAAAGGAAACAAAGAACTCTCTTCAAGAGAGCCACATTGCAATTTTGGTGTGAGGTACAACTCCCTCAGTAAGTCTACCGGCCATCCCACCTACAGTAAGGCCTGGCTTCTTGGTACCCTGGGTGTTTCCTTGATCTCATGTCATTACTCATGTCACTGTGACATTCACATCCACAGCATTCTACATTGTTTCATGCCTCAAATTAACATGTAATAGTCATAAAATAAAATGAGTGGGCAAGGGAGCTACAGCACTTAGCTCTGATAACCCATCAGTGCCCAATTCAGGTGTACGTGACCCACTGTACCCCAGAATGGTACCCAAAACGACAAAGATAAAAGCAGAAAAATGAAAAAAAAAATTCTGGTTTGTTTTCATAAGTTGAAGTTAAATATACTCTAACTTGAAGAATCTTAGAAAAAGTAAGTACAATTTTTTATCAAAATCATGGGGCTGCTGGGCATGGTGGTGCACGCCTTTAATCCCAGTGACTCCGGAGGCTGAGGCAGGAGGATTGCAAATTCAAACTCAGCTTCATCAACTTAGCAAGGGGAGCTGAGCAAATCAGCAAAACCCTCCCTGTCTCTAATAAAATATTTTTTTAAAGGGCTATGGATGTGGTTTGGTGGTTAAACACCCCTGGGTTCACTCCCTGGTACCAAAAAAAAATCATGGGTTAGAAGTGTACTCAGTGGTAGAGCACTCCTCTAGCATGTGTAAAGCCCTGGGTTCCGTCCCCAGCACTGCCAAAATGAGAAAAAGAAAAAAATCAACCAGTTAGGCTTATTTTTTTAAATATTTTTTTAGATTTTTAAAATGAACACAATTTTAAGTTCTTTTTGTTGATTTTTCTCCTTCTTATTAGTGCATTATAATTATACATAATGGTGGGATTATGTATAATTACATATTCATACATGCACATGATATAACCATATAATTTAGCAGTATTGTTAAAAAAAAAAAACAAACCCAAAACCTCACTTTAAAAACTGGATATTTTCATGGCACCAACTTATCACCACATTGATAAACTAGCTAATGCACAAAGGGAAATATATCTTTGTGTGTGTGGAGGGGGATACTGGGGGATTGAACATTGAGCTACACCCATGGCCTTTTCTTATAATTTTTAATTTTTATACGGAGTCTCCCTAATTTGCCAAGACTGTCCTTCAGCTTGCAATCCTCCTACCTTAGCATCCCTAGCCGCTGAGATTTCAGGCATGCACTACTGCATCCAGTAGAAAAATGTCTATTGGTAACGAAGACGGCTATGGTTGCCATCACCTTAACTTAAGGATCACTAATAGTGGGGCAAGCAGACTCATTTGCTCCGGGCATCATGTACTGTGAAGTAGGCAGCCTCACCTATAGAGGATTCTTCAAAATATAATCTGAATCCAATCAACACTTTAGATCCATAGGCTATAGTAAAGATGGAGGAACAAGTTTGATTCTTTTTTGCTAAAAAGAATCAAAAATCCATAATTGGAGCATTCTATAAAACAACTGGCCTGGCCACTTTAAAAAGTCAATGCAGGGGGAAAAGTGTGTGTGTGTGTGTGTGTGTGTGTGTGTGTGCGCGCGCGCCCCGCGCACACGCTGTTTTAGTTTGAAAGAGACTAAAGACATAGCAGTTCAAATATGTGCTCCTTGATTGGATTCTAAAATAAAATCTAGGGGCTGGGGATGTGGCTCAAGTGGTAGCGCACCTCGCCTGGCATGCGTGCGGCCCGGGTTCGATCCTCAGCACCACATACAAACAACGATGTTGTGTCCGCCAAAAACTGAAAAAATAAATATTAAAATCCCCTCTCTCTCTCAAAAATAAATAAATAAATAAATAAATAAATAAATAAAATAAAATCTATACAACAATGGTAATGGTTTGAATATGGACTAAGTATTACATGGTACTAGGGAATTAACTTATTAGGTGGAATATATGTGAATTTGGATATGATAAGAGGGTGTCCTCATTTTGGGGGAGATGTATGCAGAGTGCTTAGGGGAGATTAAAACAGTTCAGCAAGAAAAAATACATATAGATGAAGCAAAGATTTCAGAATAATAGTTACTGATTAAAGGTTTTAGGTTACAGGTCATTATTTAACAATTTTTTAAATACCTCTCTGCATTTTTTTCCTCTGAATATTTAAACATTTTTATGATAAGAGGCTTTTCAAAAGCCTTACCTTTAGAACACTTGCCTAGCAGTGGGGTAGCAGAGATTCAATCTAGATGGAGCCACATCCCCAGCCCTTTCTTTATGTTTTATTTTTGAGACAGGGTCTCACTAAGTTGCCCACGGCTTTGCTAAATTGTTTTGGCTGGCTTTGAACTTGAAATCCTCCTGCCTCAGGCTCCTGAGCTGCTGGGATTACAGATGTGCACCACTGTGCCCAGCCAGTGCCTGGTTTTTATATGTTAAAGATCAATATACATTGATTTCCTGCTGTTCTTATCAATGTATGATTTGTTTAAATAGATTAAAAGTTTAACCAATCCTGCTATCACAAATTATTTTTTTGTAACCCACTTTTCTGTGTGAATTAGTTGAAGCATAGAGTACTTGTCAATAAAAAGAGAACGAACGGGGGCAGAGGTTGAAGCTCAGTGGTTGAGCACTTGCCTTGCATGCATGAGGCACTGGGTTCGATCCTCAGCACCAAAATAAGTAAGTAAGTAAGTAAGTAAATAAATAAATAAAAACAAAGATATTGTGTCCATCTACAACTAAATAAAATAAAATAAAATATAAAAAGAGAGCTAGCCGGGCCAGGGTTGTGGCTCAGTGGTAGAATGCTTGCTCAGCATGTGTGAAGTACTGGGTTTTATTCCTGTCACCACATAAAAATAAACAAATAAAATAATGGTATTGTGTCCATCTACAACTGAAAAAACAAACAAACAAAAACAAAGAGAGAGAGTCTTCAGCACCTGCCTGCAGTGTGAAGTTTGCAAATTAGTAAAATGTAAAATAACTTACTCCTTTTTTTTTTTTGGTATTGGAGATCGAATTCAGGGACATTTTACCTCTGAGTTACATTCTCAACTCTTTTTGAGACAGGGTCTTGCTAAGCTTCCTAGGCTGCCTCCAACTTTCAATCCTTCTGCCTCAGCCCCCCGCCCAGGTGCTGGGATTACAGGTGTGCACGGGTGCTCCCAGCCCTCACATCTGTTTTAACCAGACTACTTTCCTATTTGGATGTATGTGTAGAATATGCTAAACAAATAAAATATTCGTATTTTATTATATGTATTTGACTTAAATTGTCCAGATCTGGTGGTGGAGTGATGATTTATAAAATTGCTGAAATTCATTTCCTGAAATAATAAAGTGATTATCCATTGGACACAATGGAAATGTCGTGGAACTGAGAGTTATGAAATCTGGGTGATAGCCAATATTTATGTACTTGTGTACTAAATATCTATTTGGCTTTGGCAGGACTTTAGTGTCCCTGAGTTTTAGTATCCTTATTTTAATATATTCATGGTTAGAAGATATTAAAGTCTGTTCATTTGGATTAGACGTATCCACAAAATCCCTGAAATTAAACTATTTCATGTATATCAGTGTACAAGCATTTTTCTGAGAAGAGGTATACTGAACTGAATGTGATCACACATCTTTGCAGCAATTCCCATCTGAATGTATTGTCTCTTACCCTCTATTCATCTGAACTGACCTTGTAACTTCCTCTAACTAAAAGAATAAGGCTGGGATGATATTATGTGACTTCCAAGCTTTGGCCTTAAAAAGACTTGTAGCTTTTCCTCTCATTCTCTTGGAATGAGAGAAATTTGGTGTTGCCACCACCAAATAAATTAGCTCCAGCTCTCCTGTTGGAGACCCATGGCCCACTGCCAGCCAGCAACAAACATCAAATATGTGACTGAGGCCTTCTGGGCCACTCAGCCTGTTAATCCAGCTAAGTAATGCCAGAGAAAGCCAGCAGAAGAACCACCCAGCTGGGCCCAGTACAAATTACAGAATCATGAACAAATTAACAGTACAGATTGAGTGACCCTTATCTAAAATACTTGGAATCAGAAGTGTTTTAAATTTCAGATTTTTCTTATTTTGAAATATGTAAAGTATTCATAATGAGATATCCTAGGGATAGACATCTAATTTAAATACAAAATTCACTTATGCTTCATATACATCTTACATACAGCAGCCTAGAGGCAATTTTTAAAATTTTATTTATTTGTTTATTTTACAACAGAATGCATTTTGATGTATTGTACACAGATGGAGCATAACTTCTTATTCCTCTGGCTGTACATGGTGCAGTCACTCCAGTTGTGTAATCATACATGTGTGTACAGTAATAATATCTAATTCTACTGTCCTTCCCATCTCCATAGCCCCACCCCTCACTTCACTCCCCTCTACACAAACCAAAGTTCTTTCATTCTTCCCTAGCCCCCTGCCCCACTATGGATCAGCATCCGATTATCAGAGAAAACATTTGTCTTTTGATTTCGGGGGATTAGCTTATTTCACTTAGCATAGTGATATTCTCTAGTTCTATTCATTTACGTGAAAATGCCACAATTCCGTTCTTCTTTAAAGCTAAGTAATATTTCATTGTGTATATGTACCACATTTTCTTTATTCATTCATCTGTTGTAGGGCATCTAGGTTGGTCCGTAGGTTAGCTATTACAAATTAAACTGCTGTAAACATTGATGTGGCTGTGTTACTGTAATATGCTGATTTTAAGTCCTTTGGGTATAAACCAGGGAATGGAAAAGCTGGATCAAATGGTGGTTCCATTCCAAGTTTTCTAAGGAATCTCCATACGGCTTTCCATAGTGATTGCACCAATTTGCAGCCCCACCAGCAATTTATGAGTGTACTTTTTTCATCACATCCTTGCCAACTCTTATTATTGCTTATATTCTTGATAATTGTCATATTGACTGGAGTGAAATGAAATCTTAAAGTAGTTTTGATTTGCATTTTTCAAATTGCTAGAGATGATGAAAATTTTTTCATATGTTTGTTGATGGATTATATTTCTTCTTCTGTGAAGTGTCTGTTTAGTTCCTTAGCCCATTTATTGGTTGGGTTTTTGTTTTTGTTTTTGGTGTTAAGTTTTTTGAGTTCTTTATATATCCTGGAGATTAATGTTCTATCTGAGGCATATGTGGTAAAGATTTTTTAGAAGCAATTTTATATGATATTTTGTCCATATTTTGACTGTGACCTGTGACATGACAACAAACATTGAATTTTCTACTTGGGAAATCATGTCAGTGTTCAAAAAGTTTTGAATTTTGAAGCATTTCTTAGTTTGGATTAGGAAGTCTCAACCTGTTGTTTTAAGCCACTAAGTTTTGAGATGGCTTGTTATACTATAGTATCTGACTACTTCAAAAGGGAACTTAGCTTTTATCTGATTCTCAAAGGTTATGAACCACTGAATTTGAATTAGATTATTTAAAATTTTATGATTCCTTGTCTATATTCTCTTCATAAATTATGTCATAGGCATAATTTAATTCAGCAAATTTTGCATCCACACTGCATTTTAAAGGAAATCATACAACTTTTTAACCAAAGAATCAGCAGGCCCTTGAGTCTTGTAGTTCAAAGGCTTTTCTTAGTTTCCTCTTGAAAAACAAAAATGTAGGCCAGTGCCAGGAAACTTCTTTCAGTCTCCATATTTTTTAAAGATTAAAGCAATCGCATCTGAAAATTCTATTAACAATCTGATTTGTTGTTTCCAAGCTAATTTTGAACTTATTTAGGACAGCTAGCTTTTGCTCCTAAGTGATCTTTCCCTTCAGTTGCTTCTGACCAAAGTTTGTCCCACCCTTTTCTAGTCTAATGGTGAAATAAGTTTGAGTGTTTCCCGTCTCCTTCATCATCTAAAATGTTAGCCACCTTCTGAATTTAATCTTTCTGATTTTTCTCACATATTCTTGCAGATTTCTTTTTGTATCCATGCTTCCTTTTCTAAATCAGCTTTCACATTTTCCACACACCATTAAAAAAAAAACATATCTGATTTAGCAGTTTCTTCCCTAAGACACTAAATCTTTAAAGCCTTACTTTTTCTTTTCTTTTACTTCTTTCTTCCCTCCACACACCTCCCCCTGCTTCTGGCCATTTCCAATAGTAGTATCGGAATTCTATTTTGAGGACTACCTCCTGCTTCATTTTGGAATCTCAGAGCAGGGTGTCAAAATCAGGCTTTTATAATTTCCTGAAATATTTTTAAGCTCAGACTAACAGTGTATGTCTGGCAATGACCACATCCCTCTGGAATTTTCTGATGGCCAGGTGGCCCTCTTCCAGGGTTCCTGTCACTTCTGATTTTCCATTCAAGGCCTCCTGGTTGGCCAGAATTAGAAGCAGGGTGTTAATCCTCCTCATCACTTCCTGTCCCTTCTCAAAGATGAAATTATCGTGTGGGTTAGTGATTCTCAATCTGGCTGCACATTTAAATCATTTGGGACACCTAAACAAACAAAAAAAATCAATAATGTCTGGGGTCCCATCCTGAGAGATTCTGCTTTAATTAGTATAGGATGGAGGCTGCCTATCAATTTTTTCATTTTAAATTCTGGGGCTATTCTAACATGCAGTCAGAGCTGAGAACACTAATTGAGGAAATCACGGATTTATCAGATGTTCTGAATTTAGAAAACGAGACATCTGGCAGATGCCTGGATAGTTGAAGCACCCATCATTAAGATTTTTGAATGTTTTTCTTCTCTAGTCGATTAAGTTTTAACACAGGCAGTCTAATTCTAGCATGTCTAAACAGGATAATGACAACCAGAACCATGATATTACCTTCTGATTGTTGATATTAATCACAACATATCTCTAACATCTTTAAACAAGATGAAGCTAGGCAGCAGAAATTCTCAGGAAAGTTCAGAAAACATGATTTGGGACAATTAGCTTTTCTGAAATCCCAAATAAAGATGAACCATGTTGTTCATGATGGCATTTCTTATCAGCACAAGACAGTAACTTGACAAAGGAAATAAATTTAAAACAAGAACAATAAACAAAATATTTTTTTTTCTCCTTCTTTGGTCAGCTTTTAGGTTGTTCTTTCTTTGTCAAAAGGCAATTGAGATGCATTCGGTTTTTGAGAAGTTCTTTCTCACGACATATCACACCTACTGCACATTTGAGGTTTCAAAAATTTTAAATTCTAATTGCTAAATATTATCACTGCTATGGCTTGAATGTGTCTCCTGACAGTCATGTGTTGGAAACCTGATCCTGAAGGCAACAGTGTTGGGAGATAGGGTCTATAAGAGTTGGTTAGGTCATGAGGTCTCTGCCCTCCTGAATGGATTAATGCTATTTTCTGTGGATTGTGTTGGTTATCAAGAGTGTGAGTTTGGCCTCCTCTTGTTCTTCTGCCTTTTACCCACAGGATGTCAGCGTAAGGGCCATGGTCAGATGCCAGAATCATGCTCTTGGACTTTCCAGCTTCCAGGATCATGAACCAAATAAATTTCTTCTCATTATAAATTACCCAATCTATGGTATTCTGTTATAGCAACACCAAAAGACCAGGGCAATCATCAAGCATGCAGATTTAATTTTCCATAAGGCTATTTTTCTCCTTTCTCAATAGAAACGGCCTTGTTTCACTTTAGTGGCAGAGCTGATTTTGTTACTGTTCTCAGTTGGGACATTGAGGAGCAAACGGCAAATTAAACCTGAAGTCACATGACTAGAAATGAGCATTTCTTCAAGGGAGCTTAAAGAGGGCGTAGCTGTATCTTGGCAACAGCCATTTTGGGATTGGCCAAGCAGGATTATGTCATTTGGTAGGTAGAATTGGATATGATAAGCATGTAGGTAGAAATCAGCTTCCTATGAATTAGAGATGACCATGAAAGAATGAACACAAGAAATGAACATTCATTTCCTTGAATGCTTACTGAGGTAATAAAAGCTAAAAGCAGAGTGTTCTAAAACTCTAGCTCCAATCTGCTCAGTGTTAGCTGTAGAAAAACTGCTATCTAGGATAGTAAGGTCCAGAGCTATGGCCTGCAGGATTCTACAAATACACCAACAGAAAGGAGAAGCAACATTCTCACGTTGAACACTGAGACTGCTTTCAATCAAGTAGGCCCTTTTGGAATCACAAGCATTTTGTCAATAATTTAGTTTTGCAAATGTTTTGCAATATGGTTTCATCTAACAAACTCAGTAGAAAGCACATGTAGGAAAGTGGTGTCAAATAACATTAAAGGTTTTGAACTATGTATGTATACTAAGAAAACTAGTGTTGGTTCTCTCTCCAACTCTAACTCATGCCATCTTGAGTTAGGATTATGAGTTCAAAAACAATACATGAGAAGATGGTGGAATGAAAAAGAATTCTTGACAAAACAAGAGAACTAACATCAGAGTAAAGACAATTGATATGGGGTTTTCTGAAACTGGTGGGTTTAACTCAGAGGAAGAATGATTGTTATGTATACATTTTATACATTGTCCTCTATTTTAGGACAAAAATCAGATTTATGCCTAAGTCCTTATAGAAGTTTAAAAAAAAAGAATCAGGTTATGTTTTTGCTTTTACCAAAACTGTAGTCTGTCTTTCTGGATCAAATACAGGGATTTGTGCATGCAAACATACACTTCACCAATTAGTTACACACTCTAAAATTTCACCATCTTTCTAAGCAAACTTGTTGACTCCCTGGAGAAATGAGAAGATTCCCATTGCTTTGAAATTGAGGCCCACACATTAGTAGGGGAATTATTGGTTTTGACTGTTTGAAAACAAATTGGGTGTTCTTCAGTTAAAAATAAGTACCCATTCTTAAATGGTTTTGCAATAAAAATCATTAAAATGATTTTCAATAAGGAGAGTGATCATGTTCTTACCCTAAGTATACATCATGGATTGCTGTTTTCACTTCTATCCTCAGTAGTCCAAGGTAGAACATATTTGCACGTCTAATGGTTGTTTCTGGTTTTGATTGTGCAAGCAATACAATCAATTTCCTGATTTCATTCTAAAATAGTAGTCATTCCAATTTTGGTACAATTCAACCATGATCACACAAATGCTGGAATCAAAAGAAGACATTCTGGAGCTTGGGGTAGAGTTCAGTGGTAGAGTGTTTGCCTAGCATGTGCAAGGCCCTGGGTTCAATCCCCAGCACACCAAAAACTCATTCTACCTGTTCATTGGAACTGAGTCAATGTGGGTTAATTTAAAATGTCAAACTTGATTTACATAAAACATGCTTGAAAATAATTTAGTTTGGTTAAGAAAGAGGCTAATGAGGAAAATGCAACCCCCACTCCAAAGCCATTGGAATGCAAAGCCACATTTATTTGCATGTGTGGTATCTGTAAAAGGTCCAAAGAATTTTGTTTTTGGTGTTTTGAATTGTTCATAATGTATTCTCTTTTTATTCCATCCACTAACAATCCCAGAAATTATGTAAATCAAAAGAAAAATATAAATGAATTGGATTCTAAGAAAATTACCAGTTGCAACATCAGCTCTACCCACAGTTCATAAAGCAGGTGATTATGGGGACAATAAGGAAAAATGTCATTAAATCAGTAAAAATCTCTTGAATCTTGCCAAATCTTTAACAGCGCCTAAAAGTCTGACACTCCAAAACAGTCCATGCCAAATTTTGTAACAAAATTTCACTAATAATGATACTCATTTAGGAGGATTTAGTTTAGATATTCCAGGCTGCAGGATATGAAAACAAACTGGATAATTTCTTTGACGTTGTTGTGTTTTATTAAATCATTCCCAAATCGTCAAATTAAACAAATCTATTCTTTTAAAAGTAACCCTGGAAAGGTCATCAACTTTTCAATAGACCAATTTCTCGTCTCACTTTTGGGTTATTTTGTTGCACATTTCAGGTTCAGGAATGGCTTCATTAAGAACACTAGATTTCAAAACAACTCCAGTTTCCTCTAAGGTCCAGCAGCCAAAGCAGAGCCCAGTGCTGGGAAGCCACAGGCCATCAATTCACAAAGAGCCAGGCCCTGGGAGCCAGGGATGTCTTGGCAGAAAGTCAGTTACATTAATGTTCAGGCCATGAATTTGCATTTTATATGGAGTAGCTACCACACTTTAGCACAGTGCTAAATGTTACCTTTATTTAATAATAAAGACTAGAATTACCATTGTTTAAACTTTTATTTCAGTGCCTTGATCTGTCACTTAAATGATTCTCCCGGTTACCCTTTATTTAAAATATGTAAGAACAAAACTAACCTGTTTATGACATGTTAACATTTCTATATTTGACAAGTTCTTTTAGATACATAGAATGATACTGTTCTACTGTAACTAAATCTGTCTGGGAACCTCTATTCCTCTTGACGAGAAAGTTTTCTGCAGACAAGACCTATTGGTAGCTTGAGCAGAAGCAGACTGGCTCAGGGTGGGGGCTGTGAAGAATTTAGGATTACTTTCACCTTGCCCTGACAGTTCCTTTCCCATTGCACACTCTTCTCAAGAGGTCACAGAGCAGCTGGGAGAGATGGCACACACCTGTAATTCCAGCTCTGGAGGTTGAGGCAGGGGGATCTCAAGTTTGAAGCAACTTAGTAAGGCCCTAAGCAACTCAATGAGAACCTGTCTCTAAATAAAATATAAAGAGGGCTGGGGACATGGCTCAGTGGTTAAGCACCCCTGGATTAAATCCCTGATACCAAAAAATTAAAAACAAAATAAAATAGAGGACATAGAGTAATGGTTTTCAAAGTCTATTCCTTGGACAAGTTTTTGGCACCACTCAGGAAACTGTTAGAAATGTAAATCTTCAGGTTCCCCACCCCAGACCTGCTGAATCATAAAATATGCGTGGAGCCTAGCAGTCTGTTTTAACAGGCCCTTCAGTCTGAGAACACATGTTACAGGAAATAATACAATTCTGGAACAACAGAATATGATAAACAATGTCTACTTGATCATTAGTGGGGCAAAATCAACATATACCTCAGTGCAAAAGTCTAGTAATGCTTAAATAAAGCATGAAGCTTGTTCCTCTCCTCCCAAATCCATATCTAAATCTCCTTTTCCTCTGACTGACCACCTCTGCAGAAACCCAAAGTCATGGCCAGTGTTTTAGTCAGCTTTTTAGCCACTGTGACCAAAAGACCTGACAAGGACAATTTTAAAGGAGGAAAATTTTATTTGGTGCTTATGGTTTCAGAGGTTTTATTTCATAAAGAGCCAAGTCCATTGCTCTGGGCCCACGGTGAGGCAGAACATGAAGGCAGAAGAAATGGAGAAGGAAAGTAGCTCAGGACATGGCAACATGAAGCAGGGAGAGCTCTATTCACCTGAAACAAAATATAAACTGAGAACAAAAGATAAACCCCAAGATGTCCCCAGTGACTGCCTCCTTCAGTCACACTCTACCTTCCTAGAGTTACTGCCCAGTTATTACATATCAGTAGGTTAATGCACTGATTAGCTTAAGGATTGCATAACCCAAGCATTTCACCTCTGAACTTCTTAGCATTGTCTCACAAGTCAGCTTTCAAGGGATACCTTGTATATAAACCATAACACTTGTGCATAAAGAGAAAGAAGGAAGGTCACACCCAAGATGAGTCCTGGCTCTGCTATCTACTTCTAGAATCTAGAATGGGAAAAAGAGGAGAAGCTTAAATAGATTTACTTACCAGGAAATAGGAGAATGTCCTGCCCTCTAAATAAACAGAGTTTAATTAGTGTCCTGAAACTTGAACAATAAAAAGAGCATCTGCTCCTGTCAGACACTGGGCAAGGAAGGACAGGAGCATTCCTCACCCCTATATCAATCACTGATACTTTCTCCCCCTGTTTGAGACCATTCTACCTACCCCATTAAGATAATGGGTCCCCTTTCCAAAATTTCTGACTCCAGCCATGTGTCCATTCTTAGATTGAATAAGCCAGTTGTCTCTGACCACAATTCCTAGTCTAATTCCTATTGCCAGTGTAGTCCAGTCCTAGACTTGGGGTTCCATGCCATTCTTTCTTACTGGTCCTCATCTTGAGCTTCAAGCCTCATGTGATCTCTTCTCATTATTTTCATAATCAGAAGATACCAAGTGCATCAACACTTTAAAAATAGAGTGCCCAGCCAGACCCACTGGCACCTGTCTGTAATCCCAGTGACCCTGGAGGTTGAGGCAGGAGGAACAAAGTTAGAGGACAGTCTCAACAACTTAGTGAGGCCCTAAGCATTTAGTGAGAACTTGGCTCAAAATAAAAAATAAAGGACTTGGGAAGTAGCTCAGTGAGTGATATAACACCCCTGGGTTCAATCTCCAGTACCAAAAAAAAAAAAAACCCATCTGACAATCTCAGTTTTATTGAGGGTCACAGGGTCACACTCAGTGTCAACTCCATTTATGGGTACATACCCACTGTACCTCAGTGTAGAGGACTAGAGGGTAACAGGAGTCTCACCTTGCACCCCAAACCTGAAGAGCATAAACCTGATGGGCACCTTGTTAAAGAAATAAGGATTTTTCTAAAACCATAGCTTTCAAACTTCTTTCCAATGTAATACACAAGAAATATATTTTCACTGTAACCCAGTACCCACATATATATGGGGAGAAATGTTTGTGAAAGGGTACTTATCCTTCTGATATTTTCTATTCTATCTCATTTTCAAATTGCTAATCAAATCCCACATTGTTGATTTCATAAGTTACTAATGGTTGGCAAACCTACAGTTCGGGAAACTGCTCTAAAGTGCATTCTGTAAAAACACACTACCACCAGTATAAAAAAACAGCATTAATAACACATTGTCATCATTACTAACGTTGCTGAGTGCTCTGTGTGTTTGAGTGTGTGTTACTGTCATTTCAATTAAAATGTTAAAATTGCTATAGACCATAGAGTTCCAATGAATGTTTTTTAAAATGCTTTCATTGAATTCATCTTAACTGCAGATTTAGTGATGATTTGCAACCGCAGCACATGTGGATGGCCAAATTTTCATTACAGATTAGTAGTTATTTTCCAAGTTTCAACAAACATTTTATTTTGATGAAGTTTGGTTTAAATAGTTAATATAATTGTATAATGATAGGGTTTCTCCCTTCTTCCTTCTAAATTACAATAGTTCGAAGACTGAAAACATTGCAAGGATTTTATTTTAAGGGTTGAAAACAGAAATGTGTGCCCTCTACCATAGATTCAGACCCTCAGCTGTCATCTGAAAAAAACTCAGACCTTCTTTTACAGCTGGGTGGATTTCTGTTTAGTAAGAAATACTCTATATATACTCTGTCTCTTGGGAACGCGCCACCACACACAACACAGGATTCTGCACCCATTGGAATGCATACATCCAGGCGCGCGTACCCACCCGGCCCCACGAGTCATCTGCGACGCAGACAGACTCAGGATGCTGGCAGATTGGAAACGGCCTTAACCTCTCCTCGCTCTGTTCCCAAATCAAAACCCACCGTAAACACCGCGAAGAGCCAGGAAACCTCACGGCTTTAATCATTTCCTTTCCCCAAGCTCCATGTGGCACACAGGACACTCCACTTTCCTTTAGGTTTGCCGTCAGCCTGCGAGGGGTGCTCAAGAAGAAAAAAGCCAATCTGTTCCCAAGTGCGGGAGGCGCGCAGAGCAAGCGCCAACCCGGAGCTGTTCTCTTGCATCCACCTACTCATTCCGCTCTGAGCGACGAGAGGGGATCCTCTAGCTCTAACAGGGGTTGAGAGTTGGCGCCACCTGGCTTTTTAAAGAAGAATAAGAGGCGGGAGGTAGAAGAGGTTGAAGAGGGGGCCGGCCTCCTTTCCTCTGCTGGCACCCGGGGTTCGGGGGAAGGAAGATTGGTGCGCTTTTCCGCAGCAAAGCCCAGGACAACTGAGTTGCTAGCAGATCCGCGCTGCGCAAGGAGAAGCAATTATCCTTCTGGGAATCAAAAACCCCGAGAACTGTCTTGACTAGTGATGTTAGAATTGCAGACTCCTCGTCTAAGACCGGTCCAAAGTGCAGAAATACCGTGACACCTAGAGCGTGCACCGATCAATTTATGCTGTAACCAGCACTGGTTCGTTTCCATCAATCACCCATTCTCTGCAAACTTCTGTCTCCCATCTGCGGTGAAAGAAAAAAAGGAGAAAGGGCCTACGGGGGTTCTAATCCACACTGTTGCAACTTGGGAAGGGAGTCGAGTTAAATAAATCCTCTGTGTCTCGGTTTGTTCACGTCCAAAATGGGGTCAGCAATGCCTTCGGTAACTACTCCAAGTAAACGATGAGGAAGTCAAGTGAAAAAACGGAGTTCAAGTGCTTTCAATTATACTATTTTAGCAGGAACCTAAAATTCCTATAGGCCAAAACACTCTCTTCCCATAGTTTTTCAATGAATAAAAACAAACAAACAAAACGACTTTCATTGAATTCATCTTCAGATTTGGTGATGATTTGCAATAGTCATAGTGAAAGTGGTAGTTGACTATTATTACCCGTTCAATGGGTAATTTGCACTGAGTTTGTATTCGTGTTTATGGATGTAATGGATTCACAGGATGTTAGTAGGATGGCAGACTATTTAGAACCTGAACTAGTTAACAAAAAGTAATTATTTATGGATCTATTTTAGCATGCCTTTTAAAGGGTAGAATCTAAAGAAAGTTATGTGAAAATTGCCTTTCCATTCCATGTAGCCATGCAGGAACACAAATATAGACACATAGATGGAAATAATAAATACACACAAAATGCAGGTATGGAAATGCATGAGAAATACGGAATTGCATTTATTATAACAATGATGCATGTACATTGGTATAGGTTTACAAAAGGCTTTTGCATTCATTTTTTTTTCATTTATTCCTTACAACATTAGGGGTCATTGTTTTGGAAATTGAATGCAGAGTCTCATGCTTGGTGGGCAAGTGATCTACTACTGAACTACATCCTGACCCTTTTAAATTTTTTATTTTGAGCTGGGCATGACAGCACCCCCCAGTAATCCCAGTGACTTGGGAGTCTGAAGCAGGAGGATCTCAGCAACTTAGCAAGGCCCTAAGCAACTTAATGAGACCCTACCTCGAAATAAAACATAAAAAGGGCTGGGGATGTGGCTTAGTGGTTAAGCACCCTGGGTTCAATTCTTGACACCAAAATAAATAAATAAATAAATATATAAATTTTGAGATAGGATCTCACTAAATTGCCCAGGCTGGCCTTAAACTTGAAATCTTCTTGCCTCAGTCTCCTGAGTAGCTCATTTTATAGGTGTGAACCCCCCATGCCAGGCTAGGCATCATTAATCTCCATTTTACTGTTGAGAAAATGGAGACTCAGAAATAACATTCCCAAATCTTAATGATAAGTTATTATCTATTCTAATTCTGGTTATCATACTTAGCAAACATGTGATGGACCCCTATTGTATACCAGGCACTAAAGCATAATGGCCACAAAGAGCAAAGACATAAGCAATCGCCCTCAAGGAACTCAGTTAGTGGAGAAGAGAGAAATTACATTCCAGCAGGGCACAGAGGCACTTGCCTGTGATTCCCAGCTTCTTGGGAGGATCACAAGTTTGAGGTCTGCCTGGGCAACTTAGAAAGCTAGAAAGTAAGAAGGGAGGAAGGGAGGAGGGGAGGGAAAGAAAGAAAGAAAAAGAGAAAAGAAAAAAAGAAGTTACATTCCTCTGGGGTTTAGTGAAGACTTCCAAATAAAGGAGACACTCAGGCTAAAACTTGAAGGACAAGTAGAATACAGTGTAATGACAAAGGAAGGATGTGTGACTCAGAAAGGCAACATGTGCACCAACATGAAGATAGAAGACTCTAAAGTGTTGAATACAGTTCAGCAGAGCTACAGCTTAGTGTGCATTTCGGGAAAGTGGTGAGAGAATACTATGGATTATTATATGCTCAGCATTTCAGTTTTCCTTTAAGTCTATGGGGGGGGGGAGAATAAGAGACTTAAAGTAGGGAAATGACTTGATAAAATGCCATATGCATTTGAATTATTTGAAGATCAGTCCAGCAGCCACAAAGGCAGATTGGCAGTCATACGGTAGTAGGAGAAATGATGAAATGATGCAAGCAAAATTCAATTTCTGTCAGTGCTGAGTCAGGGAATGATTTGGAAAGAAAAAAAGGAGGGGTGGTGGATTTGAAAGATATTTAGGAGGACCTGGTAACAGCTGCCAGGTGACTAGTCTTAGCACCAGATGGGTCATGGTGTCATTCATGGAAACTAGGAGAATGGACTATGGTTGTTAAACCGAGACCAGGAATAAATCCTGTTTTGAGCATCGAGTTTTTAAAATCTACATCCATCTATATGGAAATATCCTCCAACAAGGAATTGGATGTTCAGGTCTCTTGCTCCAGAAAGAGGTCTGAAATGTAGAGAGATATGTCATCAACATAACTGAAACCATAGAGTAACTAGTAATGTTTGTAACATGCATTGAGTACTATCTATATATCTGGCAACGTGCAAAACATTTTTAGTAGATTATCTCATTTAATCCTCACAACCACCTCATAAACATACATGATTATTGCCTGGGGAGAGGGTTTTATATAAGAACAGAACTCTGAAACAACACACTTCGAATTACATCTAAAAGCACTTTTCTCCCTATATTGCACAGATATGGGATTTTTTTTTTTTTAACATAACCACTCAGACTTAAGAGCAGAAGGCTGCATGTCTATCTCCAATTGGCTGAATTCTCAGTTCTACCCTCACCTGGGACAGTATCCTGGAGTGGATGTTGGGGCTGAGCATTCTTACACTGTCTATAGACTCTGCTGAGGGAAACTCCCTTAGACCTGGTGTTACTCAAAGTTCTTTCAGTCCCCAGGTCATCAATGTTCTTCAGTTTTAAGGACCTAAAGGAAAAGATGACTTCAGTTTGGTGAAGCTGCCTGGTCCACTACACATCCAGGGAAACATATCTTGACGGTTCCTCTGAAATACTTTGGATTCAAGCCAGTCCATCAACCCAGCTGGTTAAGATTGACCAGGGTGGGGAGGGCAGGAGGGAGGGGTAGTCCCAGGCCTCATTTTCAACATAGCATCTGTCCCCTGAGACATAATCTTATATAATCTCACAGCAAGGGCAGGTTTACTACCTCACTGTTAATGGTGGATAATTCTTTTATTTTAACATATTATTTATTTTATTTTTTATTATTTAGTTCTGGTTGGACACAATATATTTATTTATTTATTTATTTGGTGCTGAGGATTGAACTCAGTGCCTGGCAAATGCTAGGTGAGCGCTATGCCGCTGAGCCCCAACCCCAGCTCCTACATACTATTTTTTATTTGTTCTTTTTAGTATACATGACATAGAATTTATTTTGACATATCATACATACATGGAATATAACTTCCCATTCTTGTGGTTGTACATGATGTGGAGTTACACTGGTTGTGTATTCATATACGAACATAGGAAAGCTATGTCTGATTCCTTCTACTGTCATTCCCCCCACCCCCATTCTCCCCTGTCTTATCTGGTGAACCTCTACCCCCCTCCCCCGCACCACTATTATGAGTCAAAGTTCGAATATCAGAGAGAACATTCGGCCTTTGGTTTTTGGGGATTAGCTTATTTCACTTAATATGATAGTCTCCAGTTCCATCTCTTTACTGGCAAATGCCATAATTTCATTCTTCTTTATTGCTGAGTAATATTCCATTGTGTATATGTACCACATTTTCTTTATCCATTCTTCTGTTGAAGGGCACCTAGGTTGGTCCCATTGCTTAGTTATTGTGAATTGAGCTGCTATGGACATTGATGTGGCTGTGTCTCTGATTTTAAGTCCTCTGGGGATATGCAGAGGAGTGGGGTAATTGGGTCAAATGATGATTCCATTCCAAGGAATCTCCAGACTGCTTTCCAGAGTGGTTGCACCAGTTTGCAGTCCCAATAGTTGATAATTCTTATTAGCTCCTCTACTTGCCCTTAGTATTGATTATTTGGAAGTTTATTGTGTGAGGGGAAAGGATCAGTTGAATACTATTGTGAACATTATCTCTACTTAATATTTATTTTGCCTCTTTGTTAGGTTTGACTAGGGGTTTTCCTCTCTTACACTGGACTCAAGACTTCAGAAACAAGACTTGCTGTTGCACTTCTCATTAGAAGGCCCATAACCTTGTCCCAGTAGTCTTTGAGGGCTCAAGTTTCACACAACAGAGCTAGTAAGTTTAGATAAGCACCATTCATGTGAAATAGTACTGACTTTCAGTTTTGCTTTAAATGTGTGCTTCCAATTATTCTTGGTCTGCATGAGAAAGCAAGTTGAGTGAGGACTGCAGATGACTGAGTTGGTAGGAGGCAATAGCCTAAAGATTTGATCCATGCTTATATAAACCGGCCATAGATCTGGACTGGCAGGCCCCATATCTGCAATAATTTTCTTGGAGGAGGATGGTGCTGGGTAGGAGGCCAGCCTGGGCTCTCCAGCTGTGTGACCTGAGGGAGTCAGCTCTCTGGCCCTTACTGTAATCATCTATAAGATAAAGGTGCTAAAGCACCTCTAAAGCCCTTTCCAAGATTAATATTCTCAGTACTTCATAAAAGAATGAGCAAGGTTCTCATGTTGGCTGTAAAGATTCCATCTGATATGGGTAAAGGGCTCATTGAATGTTCATACTATATCAGAGAACATGAGAGCAGAAGTTGGATTTTGGAACAAAAAGATCACTTATTAAAATTTAATATTTATTTGGATGTGTATATATTTGCATGCCTACATAAACACACATTATACGTATACAGAGAGACAGAAACAACCAGGGGAAGATAGATCTAGAGAAACTGTCTGGTCAAGACACACAGCAGGTTGATGGCAAAGCCAGATCTTATATATAGTTTTCTAACTATTGGGTAATTTGCCCACTGTTCTCTGTGTATATCATACATGTCACCAAAGAGCTGGAAGATTTGATAAGATTCATGTTTAACCAACTCCATGTGTGCTGTGCTTCCTTCCCCCACCGTCATGAATATTGTGTTAGAAAAACCTGCATGTTCTGGCGACAGCATGGATCTTCTTTTAAATGGGAGTCCTAAGAACTCACCCCTTCCTTTAATTCTAAGTCTGCATGTCAATTTGCTGAAGGATAATATCCTGGGATCATTTTTCAGAAGTGATGAAAGGAGTCCATTTAATAGAAGAGACTAAAAGAGAAATTATTTGGCTTGTTCTCCCACTGAGGGTGAGTTGGGATACTGAGCCCAGCCTTCACTGGGCAAAGGAAGTGGGTACTTCCTAAGGCCCATCTTAGCTGTGTGCCCTGGGAAAATAACTACCTTTGGGAGGTCTCAGCTACCTTTGGGGGGTCTCAGCTACCTTTTGGGGTCTCAGCTAATGTTCCAGAAAATTCAGAAGTTGAACTACATCACTCTAAGGACTCCCAACATCCTGAGATTTCCTCTGGAGAGATTCCTGAAGCAAACTACCTAACCTTGAGCCAACTATTTATCCTCTGCCTCTCTCTTCTGGGTGATTTTTTAAAACTGGGATACTGGTCTAGATAATAGCAATAAGAGAAGTTTTGCAACCAAATCTTGCTTAGACCAGTATTAAAAAGTGGATTAACAGGTTATTGTCTTCACTTAGTTTTTTAAGTATACATTAAGTATTTAATAAGTGCCCCCTATATTCCAAGCAATGTCTTAAGGCGTAGGGAGTCAGTTAGTGTATATGTATATTGACCATATTAAGGAAGCAGTTTCCCACAGGAAAATGTGCATTTACAGAAAATGGCATTGTACCGTGCCCAAAGACACTTAGCATCTATGAGTAGACAAGGCTTCAACTCTGCCACAGCTGACTGTGGGTGTTACAGCCTCTCAGACCTGGTCCCTACAGCAGGCCTATACTCAAGAGTCCCTTCTTGGTGTAGATTCTATTCCCGGCAGGACCCATTAAATATAGTGCCTGGGATACTGCTTCCCGCAAACGCAAAAACTCCCTGGGTAACCTGAGCCTGCAGCTCCCTCCCAATTGGGGAGAAAAAAAAGTGGGGAGCGGGGGATCGAAAGAAAAGAGAAAAATACTGAGAAACATGTTTGGCAGGCAAGGCCTTCGGAGACTACCATATGTGCTCCATATTGAGCAACCCCTGGTCTTTGATGTTTTTCTGAATGTAAAGGCATTATTCTTTCTCAAACTGCGGCTAAGTAGTACAGACATTAAAACAATGAGGCCAGGACGCGCGGACGCGGGTCCAAGTGCTTAATTCGCCCTTCACCCAAGTGCCTGCCACCAGTTAGCTCCTCACTTCGCACCCAGGCAAGCTGGCAGGGCTGCCATCCCCCGGGTCCCATCCCCCTTTCCGACCCGGGTTTGTCTGGACCCTGGAACACCTTAGCGCCAAGGTCGGAAGTGAGGGCTTTCCCAAAAGCCGGGCGAAAACTCCCCAGATGTTTCCTGTGTCACGGAAACAAGCCCAGGTTGGATCTGAAGCATTCTTACGACGGCGGGGTCCCGTGACCCGCCAGGCGCCGCGAGCCCGGCTCCCCCGCGAGCTGCGGGGTGCGCCCGGGGGCCTCCTGCGCTCCCGGGGTTCGCGCCCACCCGGCTCGCCCGGGAGGCCCGGAGAGCGGGAAATAAAGGGCGAGGTGGTGGTGGACATTTTATTACGTGCGGAATTATGAATCACAACCGAAGATCCCTAGTAAATTTACACCGTAGTCTTTGGGGAGTTTATTAAAGAGTCACTGAGGCGCCTATTGTAAATTCCTCCTTCCCTCCGCTTCCTCTTACCACCGCCGGGCACAAGGGCGGCCTGTAAACCAGGGTCTGAATCCACTCGAGGTCTCCTCGGGAAACTGCCCTTTCCTTCCACGGCACAGAAAGGCCGGGGCGAGCCGCAAGCCGGGAATGCAAAGAGCGGCGGGAGGAGGTCGCCAGCTCTGGACAGGACAGACCCAGCGAGGATCAGCAAACTGAGGCCCGCCAGAGTGGGCGGGGTGGGGAGGGCTCACCCGCGAGAGTAGGGCGGCCGAGCTCCCGCCGCTTCCGGGTCTCGGCAAGCACTTCCGGGGTGCCCGCCAAGCTGCTGGGGGCTCGGCGCTGACAGAGAATCTTAAGGAGTGCTCGGCCTCCTGGTCGCGGCTCCGGCCTGAAGGAATCAGTAACACCGTGGCCGACAATAGCGGGGTGGGTGACACCAGGGCCCCCTCTAGCCCAGGTCAATCCCAGTGCTCAAGCACTTAAGCCCCTGCTGCGTTCGGGAATGTTCTGGGGAGCCTCAAAGCTGAGCACCAGGGCGCAGCCGCAGCCTCCCGCATTCTCCTGCACTAGTGCACCGCCTGGGCTCCCTTTTGCCCCGAGTGATTCAATGGGCCTAAGACAAATGGGCTTTTCTGCACCCAGGCTTCTGGGAAGGTCTCTGTTCCTAGTTATCTAGACTTGGTCTGATGGGCCCTGTTCTCTGATCCTCGCGGGACAGAAAGGAAAAAAATTCAGACAAAGGTCACAGCAGTGCCCTACTTGTGTGAAATTAGTCTGCTGGAGCCGGCTTCTCGGATGAGGAGGCACAAATTATCCAGGAAGAATCGGACTGTGTTTGGGCATTGGGTTGAAGGTGGGAAAGAATCTGAAAATAATCTCGTATGTGAGCTTGAAATGAACCGTTCAGCCACAGGACACACACTTATCCCTTTACTTCCAGTTGCTTCCGAATAATTACCACTTCTCCATCGGAGCATCCTTCTGCCAACCGGGATTAATAGTCTAAGCGACTCCTGTGCGTAGGCCACCTAAGACCAGGTTCCTGTACTAAACCTGTCTTGGGACTGGGAATTAGTGCTAGTGAAAGGAAGGAAAGGAATTCATTAATATTACTTCTTCTCTGTTACTTTTTTCTGCAATGAATCAAAAGCACCAGGAGAAGAATATGATATCGGAGAAGAATAAGATATCGGAGAAGAATATGATATCGCATGCCTGGACCTCGGGCTTAGCTTCCTTTTTCTGACCCTTCCTCAACCCGGCATTCCCTCATCAGATTTGGAATTCTCCTTATGGGGAGTGGGCGGGGAAATGGTCCAGGTAAGTATGGGAGCCACATGGTCTAGCGAATTGAAAAAAGGAAAATCATCTCCAAATGCAGTCAGGCAGGTGGGGGTAGATGGAAGCCGAAAAAGAATGGTAAATCTGAATTATCCCGAAGACAGCAGACTCCATACCGGGTGGTGAGGTGTGAGAAACAGTCAACATTTAGAGCACTGGAGTCAGAAGTTTTGGCAGCTTTTAGATAACTTCCTGATCTGCAGTAAAGTTCACGTTACTGAGAGGATGTTTCCGCTGTCTGTTGCCTGGCTTCTTTCTCTCCAAGTCTGGAAGTTCACGAGATTTTACTGAGTCTCAATTGAAAATGGTACCGGCCCAGTGTAGTCCTGGCGATCTGGTACTGCATGGGTGGGACCCAGATAGTGACTGGCTCACAGAGCTGTTGACTCCTCAGCTCTCACCTGCAAGGTGACTCCGAAGCTTCTGGTTTCCAAATGGAGAATCCAGCTGTCCTCCTCTAGCTGTCAACCTTTTTCTGACCTTCCCCAAATGGTCCAAACTTTCTCTCTCTCTCTCTCTCTCTCTCTCTCTCTCTCTCTCTCTCTCTCTCTCTCTCTCTCTCTCTCTCTCTCTGTGTGTGTGTGTAAAATTCCAAGCGTCTTCCGAGGCCTCGGCGCCTTCCGGCTTCGGCAGCCCTGTTTCTGGAATGTGATCATGCATAATTAGGGCCTGACCACTATGGAAATATATACAAGATGTTTTCTTTCTTTACTGGAAAAAAAATTTTTTTTAAAGAGATATGGCGCACTCTGCGGGGCTCCCTGCGAAGCAGCGCTCACCTAGAGGGCCTACCACCTGCCGACCTTGAACCGACTCCTGCTGGGAGAGGGCTGGCGGGTGGAGCTCAGATCCTGGCAGTTCCCCCACCATTCAAGCCGGGGTTGCGTCTTGGGGTTCCCCCGCGGCCAGTACAGGTCTCTCCTCTTGTCCCTATGGCCAGTGGACCTCGAGTCGCTCTCCAAGTCATACACGTGGGAGCTGATCCACGCTGCAGGAGAGGAAGGGAAATCGGTGCTCCTTCTGTAACTCAAGAGCTTTAGCATGGGTTCCGGCCAGTTTGGAGAGACGGTCCCCCGCGGCAGTCGAACATTGGCTTCGCTGAGGTGCTGCAGCGGTTGGGTGCGGGGAATAAACAACTGTCTGAATAACTATTGCAAGTATACAACGGGGGACCTTGCTCCACAAGATCAGAGAATGCACGGGGGACCTTGCTCGACAAGATCAGAGAATGCACGTGGAGGCAAGACTGAGAAGGAGCTTGTAAGACCTCAGGGAAGGAGTGAATTTGGCAGAATCACAGGTCTCTGTGTGGGACTCCGGATCTGAGAGGCTACCCCTCACAGTGGTAAGGAAAGATGGTTGTCAGATCACATTTTTCCGAGTTTGTACAGCGAAATGCGAGGTTTTCCCGAAAACTCGAAGAAATACAGAGTGATGAGGATGACCAAGTCTAGAAAGGGTACTTCCCCAATGTTTAGCAAATATCCCGTTTTGCAAAGACAAAGACAAAAAGGTCCAGATGATGTCGACTAGAGATAACAAAGCTAGTCCAGAAGCCAAGACCCTATCCACTTGTACCTGACTCCGAATCGCATACAGCACTTGCCACTCACTCTAATAAGCGACTCTTAAGAACATTCCTAATTGTATAAAAGTGGTGAGTCTGTCCAAACTCCAGACGGCTTTTAGAACTGTGTCATATTTAGTAAAAGAGATTTACACTAAATCCGCTGTGAAGGAAGAAACCAGGGTAGTAAGTTTTCTTAGGTAAGCCAGAAATGTCTTCTAATTCCCAACGACTAATTGTTTCAAACAATTATTTTCCAGCCCCGCATAACTGCAAACACCAGACCGCAGAGCCCAACCGGCTATCACCACCTCCTACCGAATCCAGTGGATACCCAAGAAGCGACTATTGACACTGTCTCCTGTTGCTATCACTGGCTCTCGTAGACTTTGCTCACTACCGGAGCTGCACTGTTTTTCTCATTTGGAACCCTTTCTTTTTGGTCTTGGCTTAGGAAATCACTCTGGTCATTAATAACTGCAATAAGATCACCGTGGCCCTAGTCACTCGGGATGGCGAGGAGCCCAGAGGTTCCGCTGCCGTCGGCGGGCTCAGTCCGTTCCTCCGGTGGGGGAAAGCCTACACTGGACCTGCCTGTGCCACCCAGGGCTTTTCTCACTCCATCTCCTAGCCGCCCCTGGCTTTCCCTGGCTGCGCCAGTGGGTAAGGCCTCCAGGACACTAGACCCACTTGTCTGCTAATGTGCGGTTTCCAGGCCAAGAACTCCAGAGATACTGAACAAGGAATGTGGGCTCTAGAAAGAACGTGGAGAAAATCAGAGAAGCGCTTCAGCTAGGGTTGTTGGAAACAGGCGAAATTCTGAGAGCCTTTTGAAATTTGTGCCCGATTCTTTTCCTTGTTTTATTCCTTTCCCTCTCTCTTCACATGCTTTCATGTTCTTTAAATTTTCCTCTTGACTTTCTTGAGTTTTAGAGTTCCCAAGCCGCTGGAGTCCCTGTGAGAAGAGAAAATGTCACTTTGGGATCACTGCTGTCCTCAGAGAAGGGAAGACCAAGTTCAATTGTAATTGGCAACTTAATCCCAGTCTCACGTTCTCGTGGTCAGCTTCTTCCGCCCTGTGTTCCTAAAGTGGAGCCACCAGCCACATACAACAGCAGAAACTATGTGCAGAGGATGGTAAGGACAGAAAGACAGCAATGCAGTGCTGCTTCTTGAACTTCGTTTCACTTGTCTGTCAGTCTTAATTGTCTTCACTGAGTTAATCAATAACTGTAACTGAGGAAAATAAATCACTGTAGAGCCTCATTCTCCCATCTCAAGGACTATAAAATAACTTAATGCACACTTGTAGGGTTAAAAAGTAGCATCAAATGACCACTCATTTAGCTACCTCTAGGTTTGAAATAGTTTTCCAGGTTGGCATGCCTGTAATCCCAGCAACTCGGGAGGCTGAGGCAGGAGGATCATGAATCAAAGCCTACCCCAGCAGATTAGCAAGGCACTTAGCAACTCAGCAAGACCCTGTCTCTAAATTATATATATATGGCTGGGGATGTGGCTCAGCGGTTAAGCAGTCCTGGGTTCAATCCCTGGTATCAAAAAAATAAAAAATAAAAAAAAGTTTTCCAGGAGAAATTAGAGTCCAGAATCTTTAGAGTAGCCAAAAAACAAAACAAAACAAGATAGGAACTGTACCTGATATACCCACATAATATCACTTCCATGCACAAAGGGAGGGAGAAATGGTTCAACAGGGATATGTGTAGCTTCAAGAACAATTTATCCTTAATGCCCACCTGGGGTTAGTGGCTGCCTCAAAGAGAAGAAGGCAAGGTCCCTCTCCCCAGATTTGTTTGTTTGTTTGTTTACGTTTTTGGTGACTGGGGATCTTGCTCAGCCCCAGCATATCAAGAAAGTAAAAGGAAGGTGGGGGGTGTGGGGAGAAAGTAGCTAGATAATGGAGAATATCTATACTGGGATTGTCTTTGTAGAAGAGGAAGTGTGTATAATGGGATGTGGGTTTCTCCCCAAGCAATCCCTATACTACAGATGCCTCTCCCAGTAGGCCTGCATACTGGCTGCCTACAGGGAAGCTTCCTGGCTTTGCCTGTTCTGTTTCATCCCTCCTGCCTTCTGGAGATTTCTCAACTCCAAAAGCTAAGGCATTTTCTCCAGAGTGTAAACAGTCACCAGCCTATATAGATGAGAGAGAAATCCATGACACTGTAAAGCAACTACCGAATAAGGGGTGGCAGGTAGGTAGAAGGGCAAAGAATGGGAGGTAGAGCTTCTGGGGCTTTGCTTCCAAAGGCTGACACACACTCAGTCCTCTCCCAGCTTAGGGTTAGGTGATTGTTAGAGTCTGTAAACAAGTCAAAATAACACCTGGCATTTTGCCAGGGGAATGTTAGAGTTCGTAAACAAGTCTGGATGGTGCCTGGCAAAATGCCAGAGGGAGTGGTTTGAGAAGTAACAAAAGCAAGCCATTAAGTGTGGAGATTCCTGATTGGTTGACTGCTGTATCTAGTTTATGCTAATTAGATAAGCTGTGTGGAATGTATAAATACTGCTCCTGTCCTGTAATAAACGGCTCCTACTCCTGCTGTATCAAGTACACAAGTTATTCGTCACCCCCCCAGGTTATTTTGCTGCAGCCGGACTGCGGCAGGTGATCCCTTCTGCTTACTGAACAATCTTCTGGCCCTTGCAATGGTGGGCATCAGCAAGATAAGAATAAAGTTAATCCCCTCCTTAACCTCCCAAGGCTTCTAGGCTTGAGTTGTCCCTCTTCCAAGCTGAAGGGGGAGCTTTGTGCTCAGTTCATGAACAGAACTTTGTGCTCAGTGATATGAACAGACTCAAGTCCAAGAATTTGAGTTTAAATCTTCTCAGGACCTGGCGAGGTGGGGCAAGAAAAGTGACCCCTGAGGGACATATGTGTAGTGGATGCTGAATTGAACTCCGGCTTTAGTAAGAGATCTTACTTCCCTGTGAGTATTTTGGAGGAATAGTTACTTGGGAACTACTGCTTAAAATAGTCCCCAAAGCTTCATATTCTTAGAACAGGATTTCCCATCACTTAAATCACCCTCTAAGAGTATATGGTAAAGGCTCTTGGAAAGCAGTTCAACTCCTTCTCCCAGGTTACCAGGAAATCTGATCCAGGTTGAGGACCTCCCTGGGAGCCATCAAGTCCCAGAAGAGTTTATTTGGATACACAGATTTATGGCTCTGGGCAAGTCTGTCCTCTTTGTACCTCAGTTTCTCTGCAGGTACACAGGGGTTTGGAAATGCTCTCCCTGCAGTTTGTGAAGAATAAAAAATATGCAGTCTGCAAAATTCTTAATATTTAATAGGTGCTTATTAAAAGTTAGTTTTTTCCCCCTGTGTCCTGGAGGTATGGGGTGGGCAGATTTTAATATTCCTATTGATGGAAAAGTAAGGTGGGATTGTGGAGAAGTCACAGAGGACCATGCTTGACTTCCCTAGACTTTCCCCCACTGAAGCCCAAAGGTCACCAGATTCAGTACTGTTAAGTCCTTCCAGGACCCTTCTAAGGTAAGGGCTAGGACAGAGGTGTTTAGTGTTCTATTCAGAGCCCAATCTACTGTAGTGGGGCTAACTGGGCTCTCTGAGAATCCCACTGCCATAGATCTGGGAACAAGTGGCTCAAGTCCATTAGGTAGCCAATGAGAAAGCCACTCTCGGTGCTGGGAACCCTGGCTTCTCCCAGGTCCTACTCACTGCTTTCCCCTGAGTGCCAGGGCCTTCATCATGCCTGCCGAAGCAAAGTTCTAACTACCCCACCCCTCACTCAGGTTTACACAGCAGTGCTGAGGCTCTCAGATCTGTAACTGGGGAAGGGCAGAGGAGGGCGTAGGAAGCATTACCATCCGCAGCTTCAGAGCCTCCTAGTGTCCAAATGCTACTAACCAGTCTTGAAAAGAAGGCTGTGAGGTGGTGCCCAAGTCCCACTTCTTCCACAAGACCCAGACATGGCTCTGTTCTTTTATTTATTTACCCTTTTGTGGTGCTGAGGATCAAACCCAGGGCCTTTGGTGCTAGGCAAGAGGTCTATCACTGAGCTACATCTCCAACTTGGCCCTGTTCCTTTAAAAATCACCCATGTCTGAAGGGCACACCTGTAATCCCAGCAGCTAGGGAGGCTGAGACAGGAGGATTGAGAGTTCAAAGTCAGCCTCAGCTAAACAACTCAATGAGACTCTATCTCTAAATAAAAATACAAAATAGGGCTGGGATGTGGTTCAGTATTCCAGCGCACTGAGTTCAATTCCTGATCTCTCCTCCCCCACCACGCCAAATCACCAATCTCATCTCATACTACTATTAAAAGCTACTACCTTATTCCCAAGTCCTGTCTTCCCACAATGGCTGCCTCTACTCGCATGCAAAGAAATCCTGAGACTTCCTCCACACTTGAACTCCCACACCCAGTTGCCACCACCAGCACCTTACTAGGCTCTGGGGGCCAGTCTGAGGAGGAGAGAAGGGAAGAAACAGCCGCCAGCTCAGGGCTCACGAGGAGAGAACAAGCCTCTTTGGTATCACTAGAAGGCAGTGGGGAGGGAGGGCTGGCTTAGTGCATGGAAGTGTTTAACAGGTTCATTGCCATTACTGCCTAACAGGGTGTGAAAAGTAATATGAATGTGAAATACTGTGGGAAAATGGAGAGCTTCCAAAGCAGGCAGCGAGGCCCCTCCTCTGGATGGCCCAGAATCCCTGCTGCCCCTTGCGTCGCTCTAGGAGTCTAGGAGTTGCTGCTACTGGCCAGGAACCTCAGAGGAAAATTGGAGCAAGAGAAAAGAGACCGGGGCGGATAGAGAGTGGGGGCGGGTCGTAGCACAGAGTCCACCAGAGCTAGAGATGGGGTCCCAGTTGGCAGCGTCTGGGAAAAACCTTAGTACATTCCTGTTGGCTTCCTCCTGCTGGCTGCTAAGGTTGACACAGGAAGTCTTCTGGAACTTCCCCTATTCCCACTTAATGTGCAGAGCAAGATATGAGGGCAAAACTGAACCATATGGAAAGGTCGAAAACGAGATTTTACTTATTTTAAGGAATCCTTGTTGCTTCTGTAGAAAGAAGTCAGGGTGGAATGCCAAGATCCTAGACTCCAGATAGAGTGCACAATCCCGGCAAGCGTGCCCACACTACGCCCTGCAGACAAGGTCCCCTCCTCGTGGTCTAACAATACACATCCGTTTCAACATTTATGGAAGGGTCAGACTTTCCCACTTCCCCGGCCTCAGCAATCCCTAGTCGCAGGCAACAGGGGGAGCCAGACCACTCACCCCAACTCATTCTCTGAACTAGGTAGGTGCCCAAGCGACTTCTTTGGGTGAGGACAAGGACTATCAGAAGGAAGCCCGGCAGGGGGCGGGGTGCCGATCTCCCCTGGTGCAGGGCGAAATTACACCTCCCCACCCTGGCGCAGAGCGGAATTACACCTCTCCATTCTTAGCTCTCTTGTATTTCTCCTCCGCATTCCAGACGTGAATGCGCTGTGCGAGGCCAAGTGACGGCTACGCACTCAGGGCCTTCCCGTTCAGATAAGTACTGGAGGCCAGGGCAGCAGGGATGCTAATGCCATTTCACGGGGTAGACACCAGTGCATTCGTTTGGTGAGTTACCAAACTCCCACATTTTCTGTTTACAGGGCCGGGTACCGAGACGAAACAGCAGGCCTATCTATTTAGAACATTTCCGTAAACCAGACCACATCAGAAGAGCCAGGTGACGATGCTGCTGGCTGCAGAAGGTGCAGAAGGTACCAGGTTTGAAAACAGCATGTTTTTCTACCGTATAGATTGAATGCTGAGGAGTACTGAATTGGTGGCCGGAGTCACTGGGTTTCTAGTGCAAATAACTCAATGTTCTAATCGTAAATCAAAGTTCCAGGATCTGCTTTTTCTTTCGAGGGGCACTGTACAAAAAAGGAAGTGTGTGTGTGTGTGTGTGTGTGTGTTGCGCGCACGCGCGTGTAGGGAGATCAGAACCAAACGCTCCCGCGGAGGAGTGGATGGGAAGGAACCGCGAGGACTCGGAGGCCAAGTCTTCAGAATAAAGTTCTCGTCGGCCCTGAGATTCCAACGTCTGTCATCGAGGCCTGAACCCCCAAAATTGCACCTGGCGCTCCTCATCTCAGCGAGTACGAAGGACTCTCAAGAGGGAGTCAGTGCGGGCGGCTGTTGCCTCCTTGGAGGGCGGAAGCAGCGGAACGCGGTCTCCCAGTCTCTCCCCCGCTCTGCGGCCAGCGCCTGAGGCCTGGCGGCTGCAGGGCTAACCCTCCGTTCTTCCCTTCCTTCCCCGATGAGCTCACTTCCTCCCGGCGCAGCTGCCTTCCGTCGGCTGGAGCCGAATCCCGGCCCCGCGGCTGTGGCGGGGCGCGTTGGGGCCTTTTCTGTGCTCCTCTCCCGCCTGGAGCGCTTCTTGGAGAGACGGTCGGGAACTGAAAAGCAGTCCTTACTAAGGAAAGGGAAAGTGGAAATCTCTGAAATGAAAGGAAATGGCTTCTTTCGTGGCCAAATTAAGAGCGCGGACTGGAAGGCATGGGAGGCCAAGGAGATTCTTCTAGATGCCCCCCTGGACTCAGGCCCAGCGTCTGGGTCTCTTTCCCTTCCTCCTCCCCCCTTTCTCCACCGCCCCATTTCCCCTTGCTTTTCACTTTTATTCACTTGTGTTTTAAAAATTCATATACGGGCACATTTAAAAAGCAATTTCGCATTTTAAAGTCGGCAGCAGCAGAGGGAGAATTACAAATAGGATTGGATTTAATTAGCTGGTAATGCGCCTCTCATGCCCTATAATTAAACAGAAATTCTAGTGGTGCTTCGGGGTCCACAAGTGATTATTACAAGCATATTTTACATTAAAACTCTGTCCCCGGGGTGTAATCCAGGATCTGGCTCCATTTATTCGGATTTCGAACCTGAGCACTGAGGACAGAACACTTTTCCCCAACAGTAGAAGGGTGGCTTATTGGGGGCAGTCTTTGGTTTCCTTAGCTGATTTTAATTTTTGTCCTGTTGTGTTTCTAAGGCCTAAGGAAAGACGGCTGATAGCTCTTGAGGCCATTTTGTATCTGGCCAGAGCACCCGTACCCAGACTCCATTAAGACACCCCCTCAATTTTTTTTTTTTTTTAAATTTGTGAATTCGTGCAAAACCCTAAGCCACTTTGGTGGTTCCTCATCGGGGGCAGCATATCTGTTTTGGATGCCCTTCAAGGTACTGCAGTGCCTTATAGGGATCCAGAAGCCCCATTTCGCAGCGAAGCAATCCCTGCACTCTCCAGCATTTCACCTTTCTCCATCTACCAGCCTCCCTCCTGCTGCGATTCCCTGTGAATCCACGTTAGTTCCCTAGCGGGTCACAATCTCCCTCCAGCCAGGAACAGGACCCACCAGAAACCGGTACCCGAGCTCACCCTGGCACCCCGCAGTCCTGATTGTTTCCCATCCCCCCTGTGCAGCTTGACAATCTGCAGGCTTTAAGCAAAGCTCGAAGCGCGTGTCCGTGTTGTCACCAGATCCACTAGCGCTTTTGATGAGAGCTGCTTCCTTTTTGGAAACATTATTCCCTTTCCCTCTCTGGAGGGAAGAATCTATCCTCCTGGGCCGGCTTAGAAAAATAATAACCAAGACAAAGTATCTGTGGTGTGAAAACCCGGGCCTCTTAACAGCTGTCTTGGAGTGCAGTGAAAATCTTTCAGGAAATGGTGGAGATAGGCCTGTTCAATTAACCGACCCCCAGATTGTCATTTCTCTGGCTATCTCTTTTCCCGCCTGGCTCTCTAAGTTCCTCCTCTCCCCCCCAAAACCCAACATTTCCTGCTGAAACTTCCTCTTTATGTCTCTATATTTCTTAAATAAGAGATCTCTGAAACTGCCCAAGAAGGGGAGAGGAGCCCATGACCCCCAATTTCACTAATTAGTGACACATGTTGGTCAGGTACCAGAAGAATCTATAGACCTCAGCCTTCTCATCTGCAGAGAAGTGTTATACCACTAAAATTCAACACTTTTAACACAAAAAGTGTTCATATGCGTACACACTTCCTCTCTCTCAATATATATGTGTGTATACACACGCACACACACACACACACACACACAATGTTCTGTGTAAGATGAAGATGAGAAGAACAACTTTCTACTACTGAACTGCATCCCCATCTCCACTTAAACTTCTCAGAATGCCCTCTTTGGTTCATTCCTGGAAAGCCAGTCTTCCCTTCTGGAATGAAGAGACCTCCAGGGTGGAAAGCAAAGAGGGTGGGTAGGACTTCTGAACACAGCCACCATCCAAGTCCACTCATGGTCACATGATTCATTAGGATCCTTAATCCTCATGAGAGCACTAGCATCAGACCCTCTGACCCTGCCAGTGAAACCCCATAAAACCAACCAAGAGGCTGGCCAACATATGCACACATTAATTAGAGTGACACAAGTTGTTGGCTTCTAGTCTGATCAACAGATCCAGGGCTGCAGGGGGCAGAGGATCCCTTCCACCTGTCAAATACCCTTTGGTCACACAAAGGCATCAGTTGAACACAGTAGGTGATCTGAAAGCTAACCCTCTTTGGAGAGTAGCTTAACCTCAGTAACTAAGGCTGAACTCTGGCAGTGAGTCCCTAAAAGAGACAGGCAGAAATCTACTCAAGAGAGGAAACAAGAATAAACTTTTAGCTTTGCTGTTATTACTACATCTAGTATTATGAAACAGGGGTGCGGGAGAAGCCCAAAATGAAAGAAGAAAACTTTGAGGTATTAATGGAAGGCATGGATACTTAGCAACACTGTTTTCTGACATGAAGTGGAGTAATGGCTATAGTCCATCCAGAAGCTGAAAGCACATCCAGCATCATTTACAAGGACACAGAGGGTCATGGTAAGGCGGTGGATTTGGGGCAACTTAACCATAATTCTGGCAGCAAACCAGAAAACAGAACTGCCTATACCCCCTGCAAACGACTCTGGGCATGGCATTTTTCCTACAAAATGTGTCCCCTTCTCTATCCATATCTAACTCCCAGATGGAGGATAGTCAAGAGAAAACCCTATCTAGATTAGACTGTGGAGCAAGACCCCTAATCTTTTCCCAGGGCCACACTGATGTAAATTACCTGTTCTGTATAAGAAGCAATCACACACTGGCTTTATTTTCATCTCTTGTTGAATTGGGAAGGACAAAGTGCCTGAAGTCTTTCAAGTCTAAATATACTTATTACACTGTAGAATTTATATCAGTTATTTTATAATAAATATGTATTTCCCAATCATTCTCCCTTCCATTTTTAACCCATACAAATTAACTACAGACAAGAATGTAGCAAATCCTTTCATAATAAGAGAAAAATTATTCATGATTTATTCCCTATAAAACAATTTAGTGCTTTTCAACTTGAGTTGTGTGTTGGGGTTTTAGCTCAATGGTAGAGCACATGTGCAAGGCCCTAGGTTCAATCTCTAGCACCAAATATCAACAAAAAACAAAAGCAAAACCAATTTGAGTTGCAAGGAGGCCGTCCACCAAAAAATGAGCCACCTTACCACAATTCTAAATAGAATTTAATAACCCCAATTTTTCTGCTTCTCTTTCTTTCCTCCCTTTTTCTTTTGGCCTCAGCCAAAAGACAATCCAATTTGGAACCTTAGGGTTCACTGGTTTTGCATGTACCCCCAGGTATTTTAAATTATAATCAAGAGTCACCTTACACCTTGTCCAGATCTTATATGGTGTAAACCTCATCAAAACTTCTGGGGATCTCTTCTATTATGCTCCCCCTCATCAGCAGCAACAGATATAACCAGAATAACCTATATTATTTTGGAATGATAGATATGTTTATTCCTATTTGCTTTTCCATGTATTAGGAAGCATGATATGCATAGGATGCATAAGAAATGAATAACATTGGGGGAAGTAACTGGAAAGACTATTCACACACATTTTATAGATTTTTGAACCTTAGAATGCCATGTCTGTTCATTATGAATTAATTTTATCAGGCTATATATGAAAGATAGTAGATATTAAACACAATTAGACACAATGTATCATATTAACGTAGAAGATCTAGATGTCATCTAAGAAAATGAGACTGAAAACATGTAATAAACTTTGTTTTCTTCAATGGGTCATAAGGTGCAAAGTGCACTAGAGAATAATATTTTTAGGCAGAAATATAAAATGTTAGGTGAGTCAAAATGCACACTCCTCCTGTCTTTTTCAATCTTCCCAAGCAAGGACACAGGCCAGTTTTTTAAAAGCCATTTGCTCCTCTGTTAAGTCACAGGGAAGACAGACTTGCAAGGCTGAGCCCTAATTTCCACACGGAAAGGCAAAGCTAGAACACCACTGCAAAGAATTGACACTTCTAATAGATGTTTCAAAATGGACAAGTTCTTTTACAAAGAGGACAAGACCCTCACCTAGTGCTTCTCAGAGCACTTTCCCTGCACCCACATCCTCTCAAATCTCTCAGGTGGATCAAACACTTTAACCCTTTCCCAAGGCTCTAATCGGATGTAAAAGTTCTTTTTTATGCAAATCCTATTCAGGAAATGCCCTGTTCTAAACCTAAATTTTAAAACAAAGAGATTAAAAATAGCACTACTTAGGGTAGTGACAAAAATTCAGAAATACAAGGGATCAACCAAGCATGAGTTGAATAATTGATCCACTCCATTTCTGGGTCATTAAATAGCCTTGGGATGCCGAGAATATGTTAAGTTAGAACTACTGTGTTCTTCAAGAAATATGCAAATAAACAAATCCACTCTGCCAAAGGACACAGCTTTGTGGCTCACACTGATGTTTATGTCTCCTGCAGTATTTCCTGTTGCAAAATCCCTACTAGTAAACAGCTTAAACCACTCTCATGGCAAAGGTCAAATTGCAAAATGAAAGGGACTATTAAAAGCTGTCTTATTTAAAGGTATGGAATGTAGAAAACCACAGTGGGGAATAATCTCTGCTTTATCCATCTGTTAATAAACAGGTCCTGCTCCAAACACAACAGATCAATTTCCCCCCCACAAAAGCAGGTGGGAGCTTATGTGATTTCCACAGTGTACTCCATTGTATTGGAAGCTGGGAGGTATTTCAGATAGTGACCAGGCCAAATGATAGGTCCGTGTTTTGGAGACCCAAAACGGTGGTGATGGGGGAAACAGTGGAGCTGGAAGGAAATGAAAGCGAGTTGAAAGAGCCCTTAGTTTCCCCAGCTGTTTGTAGAAGTTGAAACATATGGTGCCAGGGTTTTTCAAAGATGACAAAGGATAGACAGTAAAATCCCCTCACCACACACAAAAGAATGCCTTCACCCAAATAAAGATATGTCTTCAGGCTGGAGACCTTTCCCCTTCCACAGGGAATGAGCGGAGATCTCTTAGAACCAATTCTCATCCTTCAATAAAAATAACGGGGTGATTATGGAAGCAACAGAGGGAGTCAAGGTGTTTGTGTTAAAAACAAAACAAAATAAACAATAGCAACAACAATCACACAAATAACAAAGCGCTTCAAAATCGGCTCTGCGGTGGAGTGGGAATATCCGAACGGGTTCTTCGTGTTTCCCGTTTTATAGACAGTCTTTTCCCTAAAGGATATGCTTTCATTAGGTCATAAATGCACCAACAGATGAGAGAGGAAAAGAGGTGTGTGTGTGTGTGTGTGTGTGTGTGTGTGTGTGTGTGTTCGCATACGCTCTGAGTCTGTCGGTGCAGGTATGCGGATGTGACTGTGGGGCTAGGGCTGTCCTGGCGCTGCCAGACACCCCCGCAGGCAGGGGCCAGGGACCACGAATTGAGGCTGACCTCGGTGAGACTTGCTAGCGCTTCTATCTCGCGTGCTTAATTTTTAGGATTTCCGTGGGTTCTGCGGAAACCAAATGGCCCCCAATCCAGGCATTTATTTACCTAAAGGTCTCAAGAAGGAGGAAAGAGCGTGCTTCCTTCAAGTGTTTGTAAAAAAATTTAACTTCGGGTAGTTCATTAGTTAGGTCCTCAGTGCTTGAGCCTGCGTGGGAGGAAAATGGGTGGTTGGACGACTTTCACTTCTCTCTGCATCCTAGTTCCTGGATTGGAGAAGTTTACCTCCTCCAACACCCAAGAGGCCCCCACTGGAGACTCTAAGAAATGAATGGCCTTCATCTCCCCACTCCCTGCTTCAGACAGGGGAGGACTTTGCAGATAGGGAATCATCCCGACTCCTAGGCACGTTGGTGTCTTTCAACACTTTTCTCAAAGTGAGTCCGGGTTAGGCAACCAGTAACAATCGGCTGCCTCTGTCGAGTCCTGGAGAAGATTTAACTCCACAGCACTGATTCACTCTTAAAAATCGGTAGCAGATTTAAAAATTATTGCAAAATACCACTCAAATGAAATATTGTCTTTCTAGGCCAGATAAGCACACACGCGTGTATACTCTGTTTAAATCACACCTGGAATGCAGGGAAAATGTTTCAGTAGGGATCTTCACACGACAGAGAACAATTGGAATAATAATGACTCACTCGCCTTCTAAACTTTTTTCTAGAGAAAGCATTGGTATCCAGGACGAGTTAGGTGATGTGTATTAAAGGCAAGCGGGTTTCTGTCATTTAAACCCAACCACAGTTCGTAGTTCATGGCAAACTACCTTTAATTGACACGGTGTATATTCCCCTGCTCATCTCAGGCTGCCCTGGCAGGGACGCCCCAAGAGTATTTACTTCTAGAACTGGAAACAAAACAACCAATCCAGTCTACTTCGTAAGAGAGTGCTCCAAGATGGACTGCTGGAGAAAGGCTTTTTGACCCCTGTGGAAATTAGTCACATTGACAGACCCGCAGGGAAGGTAAATTACCCCGCGCGCTGACGTTACGCAGAAGCGCGCCGGTTCCTACTCTGCCAAGGCGCCGAGGGGGCCAGAGGTTCCCGGTTCTTTCCCCCAGATTCTGAACAAACCTCACTTTGCTTCTCTGCACTCAGAATTTCAACATGAAGACGATGGAGAGAGCGGTGATACGGTGCTAGAGAGAAAAAGGCTCAGGGATGAAGATGGAGAGGAAAAGAGGTGTTACGCTGTGCGCCCAGGCTCCAGCAAACTAAAGAACCTAGGAGAAAACGTGCAAAGTTCGCAGGGGAGGGAAAAGGGGAGGAGGCACGGAAGGAGAGGACCACGCGGTTCCCGGAGCCCAGGCTGCCACTTGGGAGGTCCGGGCCCCTACGCAGGCTGGGCCAACCGTCCCCCCGGGAGGATCGCGGCTCGGGCGGGGTCACAATTACACCTCGGCTCCAGGCGAGGACTTAAAACCAAGTGGCGGGGACTGCAGTCTGGAAGCAAGGCCCTGCGGTCATCAGAGGGGGGCCAGCCCCGTGCACAGGAACCTTTTACAAGGCATGTGGGTACAAGGGGAAAAAAAAATCAAAATAAACTACTTTCATCCAGCGTGGGCAGTTTAAATAAAAGCTGCCTTCTAGAGGAGGCGAGCGGGAGTTTTGAAATTCGCTGTGTGTTTTTGTTTTTGTATAAAGAGTTTTGCGGTTCAATCTGATAACTGAGGGGGGAGTTACGAGGTAAATCACTGCCAGATTTTTCAGTGGGGGGGAGAGGGCTGTAACAAGAAGTTCACGGGTTCTTCCCAAATCAGGTCGTGTCCCAGGACTGCAAGCAACTGCTTGCATCCATACCACTCACCACATAAAGGGGAGAATACTTGCGTGAACGGATTGTTGTTGACATAAAACAGGGTCTAGTGGTCCCATCTCTTTTCTTTTTAAAAATTGAGTATGCGGAAGGGGCAAATGGGAAAGCGTCAAAAGTGTGGCATCTAATTTTTTCTAAAGATTGGACCGGAGTTTTTCTTCAAGAGTGAAGGTCTTGGCCACAAAAGACCTGGGTCAGGACGCAAAGAGAAGGCCACATTCCCCAATGGCTGTGGGGCCTTAGCCTAGCCCGAGCTCAAAGGAAGGAAGAGACCCAACAGCCTGGCATGGCCCTCGGGTGGGGAAGGCGACTGCCCCTCTACGGTAAGGCCTGGGAGATGGGGGAAGGTGGGTAAGACCTTGGCCTGACATCTGAGGTATTTTTAGCTCCCCTCTGTTCCTTAGGAGCTCCTTCGTGAACCCAACTGAAGCTCTCCCTACTGCCTCATCCGGAGAGGGTGTGGGAGTAGGATGGCGGAGGCTGCAAGGTATTTTGAAGGGGAAAAACATTGCTAATTTTTTAAATTAAAACAAAACAAAACTCTCTGGAATTCTCTGCTTCTGCACTTTCGTGCTTCGCCTGCAGAACACCCTACGATCCGCAGTTAAGAGGACCTGGGGGCAGGGATGGGTGGGGCCTAGAAATGCTCTCCTAATCTAGGTGCCACGCACGCCGCATGCCGGGTCCTCTTTGCCTTTCATCCGCGTTCTACAGGCCGCTGCAGCTCCCGGGAGAGGATCTTGGAAGCTTACGGTGGGAAATAAGGGGAGAGGAGGAACCTAGTTGCCTCTGAGGAAGCAGGGGCCCCGGGGCATTTCTTTATGAAGTTACTTTTTGAGTAAAGGTTTATAAATGCAAATGTTTCTGCAACAGAGTTTCCAACCCCAAGTTGTGTCCAGGATTGTAAAACTGGGGGTCCAGACGGGCAAACCTCAAGTGGGTGAATATCAATGTGGAAACCTGGGTCTCCATGCACCCCTTCTAACATTGGAGACCATATAGTCCACTCTCCTTCTTAGATCCTAGCCTGAACTTCATTAGCTCCCCTTCTACTCATCCCTAACTCTGCGGGGCCTCGGCAGGCTCCTGGGACCCACCTTCGCATCATTTCCCAACTCCAAAGCCTCTCCTACTGGGCTCCGTGCTGCCCTTAGGAATTACCCAGACCAGCCAGACGGCCATCTCCCGGGAGAATGCGTGGCTAGAGCCAGGCCAGGGTACTCTCTCTTTCCGCCTTTGTCCCTCCCTCCCTGCCCCCAGCTTCTCCAGATCTCTGAGCTGAGTGTTTGGCTGGTGCAGTCCATCCCAGCTTCCCGGGGGCTCTGGAGCAAGCCCCGCGTCCCGAATGCCGCGCCCCTACCCACCGGATTGCCTTGGGGGGGCCCTCGATGCTGGGTCGTCGGCGTGGCGCTCTGAGGCGGTCGAACAGGAGCCCCCAGGCCCACCATATCTACGATCTTAGTAGCCAGGTCGAAGATGCTCAAAGAAGGAGGAAGTGCAGAGAAAAAGAGGGGGGTGAGGGAGAACCTTAACGTCTACGCACTCAAAACCGACTTTGGGGTTGGACTGTTTCAGTTTCACACGAAGAGACCTGGAGTATCTGGAGAAGGTTTTTGAAGACGTTTAGGAGGAAGGGTGAGTTTTCTGCTGAGAAACTCAATCTGCCATACAGTAGCGGCCCCATCTGGGATCTGTCACTGCTGACAGCACCACAGGGCACAGCCGTGATCTTCTGCACAGCCTGCACTCCCCGAAATACCCTCCTTAATCAAAGGATGTCTGCGCGCCGGAGCTCAGCTGACCGCGCCAGGAGCAGAATGGCCGGTGGATTCCACCCCTAGCCCGCCCCCTCCCCACGCACACAGCCACAGCCCCTATGGTCTTCCCAGAACATTAATTAAAAGCGGAAAGAGACAGAGGCTGATGTCATTGCTCTCAGAAGATCATAAACGTAAAGAGTCATCCAGTGAGAATCCCTGAAAATGACTTTAATGAATAATTTCAGAGACAGTTATGGCTTTGGGTGATTACGGAGAGAATATGAAAACCAGATTTGCAAAGAGAAGGCGATGGTCAGACGGCCTGGCCGCCACTTTCCCCCATTAAAACCGCACGGGCTTTCCTTCTCCCCCAAGTAGTAGTTACAAACTTAGGTTGCGTTTTCAGATTTTCTTTTTGAAAAACAAAACAAAAGCAATCACAACCCTTACCCCTACCCCACCCCGGACTCCACCCCCAGCGTTTCTGCCTTTATCATAAAGATATCAGCTCCTGGCAATGACAATAACAACCCACTTTAAATGGAAGGCGATAGTGCATTGGCACCAGTAGCCATTGACTTCCCTTTTTTTTTTTTTTTTTTTAAACAAGGGACGGATTTACGGCCCTCTTAATTTAGAATAATATCTTTTTTGGCATCTTCTCTAGACAATGTACTTATGAAGGTTGAAAACTCTCTGCCCCTGACAGAGAGCACTGTTTGTTCTAAGTCATTTCAGTTGGTGGGGCAACAAACAACAGAGAACCAAACGAACTGCCTCTACAGGAAAATCTGCCCTCTCCTGGACTCCTTAGTTCTAGGTCACAAATGAATCTAGTCCCAGAGCTGCTTAAAGTATTGAAAGATGATTTGGTGCTACAACAAGAATGGTATTTTGAAGCACTCCATTTGGTCACAGAGAAACACGGAGTTGATAGGGTCTGATGACTTGTAAAGAGTTGTGCATTAAAAACACTACTTGAAATAAAAAAAAATACTTAGGAAAACAGTTGGGTTATTGGTTGGGGGAGAGCACTGGTGATACTATGTAATCCGTTACATTAACTGGTTAGCTGTTGCAAGTTTGTCTTCTTTGCTTGGGAATATAAAGAAGACTCTCTGGACCTGTGACCCATGTCATCCATTCCATCGAATGCAAGTTGAAAAACCATCTATACTCTGAGCAAGAAAGTACTATAGGCACAGTGATGTGGATTTTCTTGTATTTGAGTGATTTAAATAATTCAGAAAACTAGCTATTTTTCTGAGTGGACTCCACCATTAAGGCAGATCACTGTAGCAAACTGCATGTTGTGCAGCCATTGCCTGTCCCTTTTCTCTCTAGAATCACAGAGAAGCCAGGGTCCTCCAGTCTTAAGGATATAGTTATCTAAATGTTTCTTATTCCCTACCCCTACCACCAAACCACAAAGCTCAATGTTTTCTTCCCCCTTGGCTAAAGGTAAGGGTGGGTGGGAAGGGAGAACCAACCTCTCAGTTCAACATTTTCCCTGATTTAGAAGGAAATGCCCCTTTTTCTTTCTAGATGATACAAAGACACTTTGTATTTGGTGTATAGAGTTGTCTCAAATAATTTTAACAGAATAATCTTCTGGGATTTTATTTATTTATTTATTTATTTATTTATTTATTTATTTATTTATTTATTTATTTTGCTACTGAATTCTCAATTTAGTTTCCTTACTCTTGGTCCCCCCCCCCAGTAGATTTTGTAATTCCACTCAAATCATGGGCTTCTTTTCCCTCTAGATAAATTCACCGATGCCTCTGACTGAATACTTAGTTTGCCCTTTTAAATAGTTGTGGAAATAAATTGCATGCTAGGCTAATGTTCTACCACTGAGCTACATCTCCAGTTCCCTGAGATTGCTTTGAATATCTGCATGGCAAAATTAATTCACTATATGGCACATTTTCTCTCAATAATGCAGGCCTCACCCCAGTCCTCCCTAGTCCTTGACAAAGCCACCTCTATCCTTTTTTTCCCCCCACAAAGGTCGAAGAAAAGTGGGTAGAGGAGGGGGGACCAATTGCGGTGAGTGGGTGTGGCCTCAGGTAGTGGTTCCGGAATACTCAGCCAGCGCTCTTGAAAATCAGGGTTCGGGAATCAGTCCCTGAGCTGCTGAATCAGAATTTCTGGTGAAGCTGGTATGAAATAAGAGTTGAGTTTTTCATTTTATCAAATTCTCCAGGGGGATGGAAAGGTCCCTGGAGAATGAAGGATTCAGGTGTTAAATCCATCCTAGCAACCCTTACCCCACGAGAGGCCAGACCAGCTCTCAGAGCGCTAGGGTCAGAGGTCTAGGCCTTCTGTATGTATACATTGATATCCAGACTCTGCTCTAAACACTGAGACACGGTATAGGACAGAAGTCCGTCAGCTATCCTCGCCCTGCCAGGGTGTTAGAAACGCAGCAGCTCACGAGATCCTTTAGATTTTAATAGCAGGTGCAAAGGCTGAATCCTTAAGAGACGTCGCGTCCCATAACCAGTTTCTGCCAGAATGCCCCACTGGGGAGAAACTACCATAGTCTTGACCGGAGGGCTGTAGGGGCCAAGCGGGTGCAAGTGCGAGACTGGCAGCCCTAAGAGCAGTCTGACACCCCCTCTCTTGCCCTGGACCCTGGATTGCACTGTCACTGTCTTCCAGGCCGAAGTTGCGGGTGTAGCAGAGCGGCGTCCTGGCTCAGGCAGAGCAAAGAGAGCTCGATGGTTGGGGCCGGACGTGGGAGGCTTTTCCAGGAGGAATGCCTGAGACCTGGAGGGCTGGAAAATTTAAAGTGGGGAGGGGGCATTAAAACGTCAACTGGCTCCTCCTCGCTCCAAACAAGGAAAACAAAAAAGCCTTCTGGGCTAAAAATACATATTTAGAATGTCCCGGTGCGCGGGCGGGCGGCGCGTTTCAGCTGCCGGCCTGGCCCTGGGAGGACTTGGCCGCGCAGCCGCCGATTACACCCAGCTCGGCTGGGATGGCTCCGAGCCGTCTGCCCTGACGTCAGCGAGGCTCCGGGTCCCGCCGCGGCGAGATAGGCAAGCGCGGCCGGGCGCGGGCGCGGCACTAATCACTCCCAGATGGCCCTAATAGCGGAGATAAAGACCGACGGAGCAGCCGGGAATAAATTTGTAATCAAGGCTCTACCATCTGATCATCAAAGCGACCCAAATGCCAGGAGAATATGGAGGAAATGTGCGTGTAGGGGGTTGCGTTTTGGGGAAAAGAGGGGGCGCGCTCTTAAATGGAACTGACTTGGGCAGGGTGTAGTAACAAGAATGGGGAGATAAATTTAAACTTCTGTGCACAGATTTAAACGTCTGTAACTCAGATTCTCGGTGTACTTTAACTTCCTTTAGCCCGACAGGCCGAAACCGCTTAGCGGTTACAAGTTAATTAGAACTGGACAGTTGGGGTGCGGGAGTACGCATTGAGGCACCAGCTGGATGGTAAGGCAGGGTGCTTAGAACTCCTTGGCCCCGGAAACGTGGGGTTGGTTTCCTCTGCGGAGTGTTCCCTCCCCGCTTTTGAAAGAGTTAACCCATAATCTCTACAGCAGCAATTCGCTGTACCGCGGAGCTTTCCGGGGAGAGGGCTGCTGGCCTCCAGTCGGTTTATGTGCCCTGGTCTAAGGGAGGCTTCTAGGTTTTCTCTCCTTGGACAGAAGGGAGGGCTTGAACAGGACCGGAGTTGGTAATGTCCGGGAGACTCGTTAGCGCCCTCTCCTTGCAAGGAGATCTGAATCTCAGGGAACAGGTTCCTAAGATCCAGAATAGATGGGCATTGCTCAGGGTCCAGATTCAGTCCTCTGTGGGGATCGCCACAAGCTTCCTTTCAGACCACCTCTGCTTGGCATCCACAAGCCAGTCCCTTTTCTAACCTCTGGTGCGTGGTGGGACTCAAGCACAAGGAGAGGTAGGGAAACCGCAAGGCAGCTGTGGGAGAGAAAACTGTGAGCTGAGCAGGCAAGGATAGAAACAGCCATTGGTTAAAGCTCCAGGAATAATAGCGGTTTCCCTCGTTTTGCAGACCAGCTTTGCAAATGTAATTTTGGCTTTCATGGCATCCTTTGCTGCCTACTGTCCCTTACACACACACAGGCCCTCCCAAATGGCCAAGGTTTTCTCTGAAAAGCAATAGTCCTAGAAGGTGTCCTGAGGCCTCCTTCTGTTCCCTGTCTTTGCATTTGAACTCATCTTCCACACCTCTTTCCTGAGAATTCTGAGGGTGCCCAACTCTTATTCTCTGGCTGCCTTAACACCTTTGAGAGATAGGTCCTCCATTCTTGTCAGCTGGAGGCAGCAAGCAGCCAGCAGTGTCCTAGGTAAAGGGATGGCATTGAGCCATCCTTTACTCCCACTCTGCACTCACTGTTTACCAAGGGTCCCGGAGGCTACTCTTGCTTTTTCACTGCTGCATCCATCTCATTGCTGAAACAACCAGGTCACTGGTTTCTCCTACACTTAATTAGAGCAACCTAAGCTGGGAGATCTACCCTCGGTAGATGCTGCTGCCTGCTGGCAAACCCACCTCAAGCCTGGAGCTCCTCTCCCCCAGCTTCCAGAGTGTGGCTCTGGGATATAGAAGGCAAGCAGAACCCTAAGAAATCTGGCTGCCATCTCAGAATATGAGACTAAAAAAATCCCTGATAACTGCTGTCAGTGTCCTGGCAAATTCTGGGAAAATTGAGACTGGGTGCAGGGAGTATAGTTGGGGCCCCACACGGTATTCTCAAGCTAAGAATGGGTCTGCAGAAACACACACACCCACTTCCATACAACCACAACAGGGAGCACTTGCCTGCTGGTGATTCAGGGTTATCAGGCTTTAGGCCTGTGCAGCGGTCTGGGGCCCAGCCCTGACAGCCAGATCTACCATCAATTTACCTTCCGCCTTTCCAGCTTCCCATTTAGCTTTTAACGTCAAATCCTACATTTTTGTCGGCTCCGGCCTGTCTAGAGTGCTTGTGATTTCGCTGCAGGAGTGATTGCTCTTAACAAAATGGCAGCAACCACATTATCCAAGCAATTAAAACAGAGGCCTTTTAGTCAGTCCCACAAGCAGAAGCTTGGAAACTTTTTTTTTTTTAAAACAAAGAAGAAAGGGAATTGAAAGAGAAAGAAGTGTGTAGAAGAGAAAAGCATGGAAGTGTAAAAGAAACCTGCCCCACGCACCACTCATTTTTCTGGGATGTTGACAACATGGGACAAGGACTTTGGGTGGCTGAGAGCATTGGGACGATTGTGATGTCTGTTGGCTGAGGTAAGGGATAATCTGGGGTGTCCTGTTGGTAGCAGTCAGGCAAGTTTGAGTGTGCCTCCAGTTAGGGGAAGCCTGAAATGTCAGGACAGCTGGAGTCTTCGGCTTGCTGCGGTATGAATCTGCTGTGTGTCTGGCCGGCTGGAATGGCAAAGAGGATAGGGTGTAAGGACTGGTGTTCTAGGCCAGAGAAAACAGAGGTTGGCAGGAGGGGGAGGAGATGGGCAGTGCCTGGCCCAGCTAGATAGAGGCTGGGTATGGAAGGTGGGCTTAAAAGCATGTATATTGGCAGGCTGCTACATAGCAACGACTGTGCATCAGGGTCTTTGGTTCCCCTCTATTGGGTATTTAATAAATCAGGGGAAAAAGTGTGTTAAACCAGCAGAAGTGTGTTAAGGCCCAGTTGGGAAGATCAGCTACCCAAAGCACTGACAGGCACACGTGCATGATGAAGTTAATTCCTTTCTGGCTCATGTTTTTTAAAACCTCTCGGCCTCCACCACCGTTCACTTCATCATTTTGGTAGAATCCTTTCTTCCACCTCTAGGACCTGGAGATTTTCTCCTACGTGGATAAAAATAAAGATGCAGAAGGCAGCTGGAAGTGAGAGGGAGGGAGTCACTCAGTCAAACCGACTAGAATGGAGAGAGCAAACGAAAACCTGGGCGCGCCTAACCCTCCCACCCCACCCCAGTGCTATAAACAAAGGCAAGTGTCTGTAAACACAGCCCCTCGCCCACCGGGTCGGCCCAGCGCCGGCTGACCTGAGGGGAGAAAGTTCAGATCGCTTTGGCCGAGTTGTTCTAACCCCTGGCCCTCGCGATGTCAGCCGCCCGCAGAAGTCCGCAGAGCCACTCGCTCATCTTTTCGCCCACGCCGGCCTCATGTGGCTGGCTTGCAAGCGACCGGGTCAGAGTAGGCACCAGCGAGGCGTGGGAACCCTTGGGATATCGCAGGAGGGTCGGTGCCTGCTGGTGAGGTGCGAACATCACCCCAAGGATGAGTTCCAAGATGGAAACCCTCTGGCAAGCCTCTCCGACACCAGATTTATATACGTGGCGCTTCATGAAACAAACCGCTTTTTAATACGTTTCACCTTTCTTCCCTCCTCCGGAATCCCTCCCCCCTTCTCCTGCACCTCCTCCCCACAGGCTGCAGAGTCAGTGCTTTATGGCACTACAGTTTCTCTGGTTTCTAGAGCTGAGATTCAAGCTCTAGCCAAGCCCACGGGAAAAGGAGGCCGCAGGGACACTGTTCCGGGATATCACAGGACTCCTGGAGACCAAACCCCTCGACAGGGTGAAGTCCTGGGCTGCTGGTAGCCAGGGGAGGGTGCCGTTTGCTCTCTGCTGGGCTGCGGCCGGGAAGACTTCAGACACCGCAGTTAATATTGAGTTCCTTGTAGCTCCTTGTAAATCTAACCCACTCCTGGCCCCCCTTTAAATCTGTGGTCTTGTTCGCGATTTCTTACTTGACGTAAAATTCCTTGTTACCTAATCATAGATTTTTTTTCAAAAGTCCCCCCCACCGCCCCCAATCTAGCTTGCCTAGAAGAGAAGCCTCTGATCTACAGACTAAAGCAAAACCGCCTCCTTTCTTTTTTTTCTTTCCCTTCCTTTTCCTCCCCTTGGATAAAAGCCCTATATTTTGAACTAAATGCCTTAGACTATTTCCTGCCGTTGCAATAACGCCGGGGATTGTCCTTACACCTCCTCCCCGGAAAATGCGCCCCCCAAACACAAACCCAGGCCCCCACAAATGGCATCTGAATAGATTTCAGGAAAACAAGACACCTTTCCACCTTCCCAGCCAACTGTAGCCATTCTCTGGCCCAGTGCCTCCTTCTAAAGATCACTCAGTGGTCTCCTGGGAGCAGGGGGTTGGTAGAGGGAAGAGTAAGTCACTGGGATACAGCCCAGGCCCTTGGGCAGATTTCAGCAAGGAGCATCTCTTTAACAGCACCTCCTCTGCCTCTAGGACCACAAGTTACCTTGATTGATTGGAATCACTGACTCTTTCAAATAAAGTTAGAGGCAATTATGATAATTTAGTTTACTTCTGAATATTTTAAATATTATGAAAACAAGTATAACAGCTTTGTTTTCAAAACTCTTTTGAGGTATCAACCATTAAAAGATTAGGGGTTTTGTAAAAAAAACACACACAGTGGTTTATTGAATACTTACAACGTTTACACCTTCAATATTAATTAAATTCCACTTAGTTTTAGAGGACGGAAGTGCACAAACAAGTAGCTGTTGGAAACATCTTTGAATAGGGAACACCACATATGAAACAACAGCACTAGATGCCAACCCCAACGGAAATGTTAGCGGCCCTGTTTTCTGCTTTGAAATAAAACTTTATAATCCCCAGGAATATTTATATCCAAAGGCCAAGTATTAAGAATACACTTCACACACGCACTAGTGTCCGCTGTCTTTATCTGGAAGGAGCTGGGTGGGCAAGGAGGGGGCAATGCTGGTGTCTACACAGCCAAGAGGGAACATTCACACACAGAGAATCTAGGAGTCGACGGGATCCCTTACCACGCAGGAGTGTCCTCTTCATATTAAAATACGGAATGCTTTTCTTCAGATATCCACTTTTTTTTTTGGAGGGGGAGGTGGGGAGCGGATGCCTCAAAGGGGGCCAAAGAGAGGGGGAAGGAAATTGCACATAAATAAACCAGATGATCCAAATGCAAGAAGTCCTCAGAGCGGAGCCCGAGGGCTTGCCCGGAGTGCTGGGTCTGCTTCTGGCGCCTTGGACCCGACTCACTCGCTCTCTCCTCCTTCTCTTCTTCACTGCTTGAGCTCCAGGGCCCAGACGTGCTGTGGCCAGCCCGTCCGGCCTTTGGTTTTCTTGTCGTTGCTGCTCACTGTGCTTTTCAAGATTTCATTCTGGGCAGAAAGGAGGTGGGCGAGAAAAATGAAAAGAGAAATTCAGAGAGTATAACTGATCCCCCACCACCCTAGCGCTTCCTGGGTCAGAGGAAACAGTGAAAGAGAGGAGGAAAGGCTGGGGGTGGGAGTTGGGGGGATGGTTCCAAGTTCCAGTCCCTGCAGTAAGGTTATGAAGGTTTGCAATGCCCTGTCTACCGCCAAGGCCTTTAACTTGCAGCGGTCAACTACCGGATCGGCAAATTTATAAACAACCGTCCATTTTCCAGTCGTTTATGGAGGAACCGGGGATCTTTTTTTCTGACTCCAGATGTGTGTGTGTGTGTGTGTGTGTGTGTGTGTGTGTGTGTGTAGCGGGTGGCAGCGGTGGTTGGCGCTAAGTCTATCTTCTGTTTTCAATAGTAATCCCAGATCCACGCTCTAGGAAATCTGGGGAGGCTACTCGGCCCTGGCCTGGGCCTCTGGTCCAGCGGCATTCAGTCTGCAGCTCTGCAGTGCCTCTCCGCCAAGGCCTCTGAAATCTCGGGTTATTCGGTTATTCGGGAGGTCAATCGATTATGCAGCGATCAAAGGGCTGCTAGTCTCAAAGGAGAAAATCTCGCAAATGGAAATTATTTTTTCAGGACCTTCGTGGCAATAGCCCTGTCTACGCTATAAGAACTTGGTAGGAATCTGAGAAAACTTTAAGTGGTTCAGTGTAATTTCGAGTTACTGCTAGTAACAATGACCATAGTAATATTTACTTTTTTTTTTTTTTGGTCTTAAAATGTACAGGCTCATAAAACTAGAAATAGTGGTAGAGTATACGGATCTGGGAAATTACATTGTAGCCAAAGAGAAACTGGAGCTGTATTTTGAGGTTAAAAGTACTTATTTAATGTTTACCTTTAAGTCTTTGGGGCATAATAATGGGAGCAACCATAAAACTTTCTTAAGGCTCAGAATCAGTGGCAAACTCGTTTTTGGACGAAGAAATGGAACCAATAGTGAAATGATTGTAATGGAGAGTTTCTGGGAGACTGACTTTAGAAATATCTTAAAGCAAGGTTGGATTGGAGGCCAAATGAGGGCTCTAACGGAAAGTGAATGAGAGGTCCGGACGGTGCGACCAGGAGATGGATCCGGACCAAGAGTTTGGGAGGCCCTTCCTAAGTGCCTGGGGGAGCAGCGATAACCCGGAGGGAAGATCAGAAGCACCAAGCGTCTCTCTTAAGACCTTCTCCTCCTCCAGCTGACATCCTCCCCCATCTCCTCTGCCTATGCAGGAAACCATCCCTACCACAAACTGGTGCAAACAACCTTGGCGCTGGATGCAGCCAAAGAATGCGGGCTGCCATTTCTCAGCCCAATTGGAAAGAAGCCGAGCGCAGCTGTTCCCTATACCCCGCACCCCCTACCGCCCTCTGCCCCGCGGTACTGACCAGCTCCTTCTTCCTCTTCTCCTCTTTCACGTCTGTCTTCTTGATCTCTGCCTTGAAGGCCTCTGCCTCGCCGTTCTGGTCGTCCTTGGCCAGCAGGTCCATGAGGTAGGCGATGTAGCTGGTGGCCAGGCGCAGCGTCTTGATCTTGGAGAGTTTTGTGTCGGCGGGCACATTGGGGATGCATTCGCGCAGTTCGGCGAAGGCGCTGTTGATACTTTGAGTCCTGCGCCGCTCTTTGCGGTTGGCGGTGCCCCGGCGCTTCACCGGGCGCGGCCCCCCCAGGCCAGGAGGCCCCGCACCGGGCGGCACTCCCCCGTAATGGGAGTGGTCCAGACCGGCGGCGCCGCTGGCATACTCGGGGCTGTAGGACAGGGCCATGCTGTAGTCAGGGGGCGACATCTCGGGGTGGCCAATAAGCCAGCCATGGAAGTAGGGGTTCTCCTCGTGGCTGCAGCGGCTGGCGGCTGCGGCGGCGGCTGCGGCGGCAGCAGCGGCGAACGGATAGCCCTCATGGTGCACCACCGGGTGGTGAGGAAAACCCCCTACCAGACTCATTTCGCCCTCTGCACCCCTCCACGCGCCCCAGCGTGCGCGCAGCCCCGCCGCTCCCTCCGCCCGGGCCCCTGCTTCGGCGCCCCGCGTCCTCCCCCACCCCCCACCCCCCAGCCCCGGGGCGCCCGGGCCGGCCCGGCAGCCGCAGTGGGGGCTGCTGCAGCCCGGGCCGCGGCCCCCTGCCTGGCCAGCCGGGCCCGCCTCAGCAGCGCTGCGGCCACCAGCTCCCCATGGGGCGCGGCGAGCTGGTCCCGGCACCGTGCGCCCCTGGACGCTGCCGCCGCTGCAGCGGGCTCCCGCCTTTCTCTACAGCCGGCGCGCCGGCTCCTGCTTCCCGGGCTGCTGCGCGGAGGCAGAATCCTCTGGTGCTCATGCAAAAGTGCCTGCGCTCCGGCGAGGCTGCTTCGCGGAGTCGCGGGACTCCACCACGCTCGGGCCGCTCTCTTGGCACTGAAGCTAACCTGGAATCCGGGGGCGAGTCCGAGCCGCGGCTGGAGGAGCCGGCCCGGCTCTGCGGGGAGGCGGCAGGGTCGACAGCTCACTGCAAAGCTACCTCCATGCGACCCTCCCCTTCCCGCCCCTTCCCCTCCCCCCACCAGCTCGGTCTGGGTTCTTGGGCGCTTATTGTTTTAATGAATTTTTTGGTTGTTGTTTTGGTCCTTGAATGTGATTTTTAGCTGCGGCTAACGTGTCCACGCTCCTCTCAGGATCTCCCGGAGGGTATTCAGAGAGGTCTCAGTGAATCCATTTTCTCAGATCCTCTCCTTTCAGGGCAATGATTTGGTGCCCGGAAGGCGCCTCGGAGCTCGAAGGCGGTGGCTTGGGATCTCGTAGGGGTCTGCGCGGTGGCTGAGAGAGCTCCCGGGTGGCGGCGGCTGTTCTCCTGGGCTGGACGCCGTGAGGGGAGCAAGCGGATTTTCCCAGCAAGATCTCCATGTACAGTTACATCTTTAGGGCCGCTCGGGTTAATATATGTCGTCAGAGGCTCCTCACGCCAATCCCGGGGCGGCGGAGGCGGCGCCTCGCGCACTCCGCAATAAAACTTTTTGATGTTCACGTTGCTAATTGCCGAGGTCCTCTTCCAGGATTGGCTGTCCCTTCATAACCATAAGATAATTGAAACGGGGGGGGGGGGCAAGGTTAAAAAAAACTTTTTTTTTTTAATCAGCCAGAGGTTAATGCAAGTGTTTAACAGATGCTTCACTATTAAAATATTTCCCCCCAAGTCTCAAATATTGAAGAATCTCGAATCAGGTATAGTATCACTCTATTTCCCCCCCCCCCCCCGTTTTTAAAAAAAAGGAACTCAGATAATACTTTTCGAAGTGTTTTGTAGGTAACCGAGCAAGAAGCGAGCAGAAGCCTAATGCAGTTTTGTGAGGGGGATCGAGGACTGAGCAGCAGGCGCGAGGACCCCAAGAAGGGGTGGCTGGGAGCGCAAGAGTTCTTTTTGCGGAGGAGGATACACCGCGCGGCCGGGGAAGGGTGCTCCTTTGACCTGGCACAGGTCGGAAACGCCAGACCAGTGGCTCTTTACTTAGCCATTGAGTTACCTCGTTTAGAGGTTTTTGGAGTGGCTCAGGTTATTGTGACAAGTTGGGTAGATCACGGTTGAGACCCCCGGGCAAACGGTCATACTGATTGTAAATGCTCTCATTTCCACATTCTTCAGGGACACCAGCCCCATCGGAGACTTTGGAAGATTTCAAAGTGCTGCTACCTCGATTCCCCGAATCTGTGGCGTGGACGGTATCGGTGTTCTCCTGGTTTAACTAGCCTGTTTGGTGAGTAACTGAATATTTTTTACAGCGTGTTCAGAGCTTATTTTCCAGTTTTTATGAACAAACATATAAATATATCTCTGCATTCCTGCCTCTCCCATAAAAGCGGGCATCTGTGGAAAGCAGGTTTAGTTATCGGAGGGGAACCATTAAACGCCAGTTTAAGAGGCAGGCCGGGAGGACGGCTCGTGGATGTTTAGACTGCTGGCCTTGGTGATCTTGAACGCATTATAAGAGAAAATGGATCTCCACTTGTAAGTCACCGGGCCGCGGGGCACCCGGGCCGCGGCGCCCGCGTGGCGTGAGCGTCTTGAGAAAGCTCTCAAACTGCAAGGGGTGGGGTGGTCAGTGGCGGGAGCTGAAAGCACCCTTGATGCTTGGCCCCAGCCAAGAGAGGTTGGTGTGTGTCTGAGGATTCTGCCGGCCGGATGGAGTTCGGTGTGGAAAAGGGTGTCAACGGGAGCCCTCGGACTGTAAATTAGAAGGAGTGGAGGGCAGACTGTTCAGAGGCTGGCGAGGGCCGGAAAGGCCTTGGACATAGCCAGAGTAGCCAAGAGAGATCAATGACTCCACCTTGGGCATCGCTTTTTGGGGGCAGGCGCAGTCGGGTCCCAGGCCTCAAAGGGAGCCTCATTCTAAGGACTCCTAAGAATAGCTCTTTCCTTGACCATGGATCCCTCGCCACCGGTTATGTGGTTTGGGCTGGAAGGCCAGGTCAGCACGAATGGAGGGCGTCCAACTCCGGTACAGCCATGTACTCAGGGGCCCATGCCCGGCCTGCCACTATCTCCCGAGGAAGCAGCACCAAGAAAGAGTTTGTTTTCAGGCTTGCCGGCTGGGCAGTGGAGGGAGGAAACTCAGAGAGGGATGTAAAAACCTCGGTTGGGAGTTGATTCTTCTTTTCGTAAGGGGTCAATTACCCTGGACGCTCCCAGCACAGCCTTTTGAGGCCAGAACAGAGCACCGGAGTAGCTGAACCCAGGCTGGCTGGTAAGACTAGGGGCTTGCATTTGGTATCAGAACAGAATAGCCACCTACACACAGCTCTAACTCCCAACTTGAGTGGGTCTGCAGTTTGGGGTACAAGGAGAGTCTTTTTAAGAACTGCTTCTTGAATGAAAGAATACAGGTAGTGTGGACTTTGTTTACATTTTCACCAAGAGGCAAACTCGGAATATGTAAATACTGGTAGTTCAATCCTCTGACATTTGATACATTTAGAAAATCTGTTTATAAAAACACATTTAGGCCTTGGGAGCAGGTAGACAAAGTAAGACGGTTCCACCCGGAGCAGATAAAGTTTAGGGAAAGTAGTTGTTTGGGCTACTTTCAGAAATGGAATTTTGGGGGATTGGACAGAGGAATAATCCAGAGGAAAACGCGATTGGGGATTGAGAAAGTGTTCATCAGAGGCAAGTGGCCTCAGTTGTGAAGGATCAAAATTTTCTACTTTTAACTTTTCTTAGGCTTATTAAATTGAAACAAAAAAAAATGGGTGAATCCATTTGTGGCCCCGGATAACACCACAGTGATAAAATTAATGGACAATATGGACAGAAAGTGGTTGTCATAAAAGATGCCAATCTGAACATCACCCCTCACTGACAGCATTATCATTAACTAATTACCATGATCCAGGGGTCTAAAGCTTCATGTTATATCAATAACCCAAAAGAGGTTAGAGTCTTAAAAAGGTGGCCCCTAAGTGGCTTAGAAAGAGGGGACAAAAGTATGAACTCTAGTAGTGTCCCCAACTGTAGTAACTGACTCAGGGAAACCAAACTGGTCTTGATCAACTAAGAATCAACTTGATCAACTCCGAACGCATACCTGTACACATTCACTTTTTCCTTATAATGTCAATTGGGACATTTTGCTCCAGGAATCCCAGGATGCTAGGTTAACCTGCTGCTTTGGAAAACCATAGGCTAAGATACCAGCTTAATTTTGCTCTCAATTTTAGTGGCCTGCCCATGCAGGAAGGGAGTGATGGAGTTAATGGTAGTGGTGGTGGTGGAGGAGAGGTTGGTGATGGTGACGAAGGGCAAAGTGGGAGAGGAAGGAGTATAGCTTAGCTGTCAGCCCTGGAGCCCCACTCCTGGGCTGTACTAGTAGGACCTCTGGTATGCTGCACCCCAAAAGATGCATATTCATAGTTTTCAAAGGGCCCAAGGAACTGAGGAGATGTGGTTGGGTGCTTTGGGAGAAATTTTAGGGAGTGACACTTTTCTATTTCTCCTTCAGAGATGAGGGAGCACCCAGGGTTTGAGACTGAGTCATAGTGAGGCATCCCAGGTTCAGGGGAGGGTGTGTGATTCTGTGTCCACTGGCTTCCTGGTGGCTGATGGTGTACCCACTGTGCTGCCTTACATCTGCCTCCAGCCAAACAAGCAGAGCAGCATTATTTTGTGCCCATGACTCTTGTCACTTTACTCCCACTACTTCCCCTGGAAAATATTCAAAGAGCATGAGAAAGACTTGAGCAAACGTTTTGGTCTTGTGAGATACTACGTTTAAAATCAATCTGGTTTTAAACTAAATATTTTTTTAAACTTCAGTCTGTTTTTAGGGAAAATACAGATCTTTTCAAGGTATTTATTATTTCAAAGGCAAGGGCAATTTTGTGTCTTGTGTTTTGCTCATGAGAACTCAAAATAAACTGGACCTGAAAAGAACCAGGCCAGAAGGCCATAAACATACATTTTATATTTACAGGAATTATGGCTCAATTCCCTTCATCATCTTTCAAATCTCTTTTCACCTTGTTTTCCTAACTGAAGTAGTAGAAATAAATTTGAGCATTTCCTCTAAATATCTATAATAAAGTGGACTCTAGAACATGCTAAGAAGCCGAGAAAGGATGTCAAACCTGGATGGTGATAGAAAACCAGTTTTCTTAAGGATTTCATCTCAGTCCCACCTGCTGTAAGGACAGTGCTTCTGGTGACACTCTGATGGCTCTGCATTCCTGTTCTGTACTATGGTGGGATTGAGTCATTTTACATGTTAGCCACTTTAGGACATCCAGAACAACAAGGCATATATCAACTGAGTGGTGGCAAAGGACTCCCTCTAACTGGGGTTTTGCAGTTCCTCTATCCACCTGGCAAGTGACAATGGCTCAAAGTACACATTAGTTTGTTTGAAATTTTATGAATATTTTTAAAATAAAGGGCATGGAAAGCTGCCTTGAATTCTATGTGGTTTTGTTTCTTCCAAGTAATTTCTTTTTGGATTTTTGGGGGAGGGTGGGCATTTGGGGAGTGGCTCTCTTCCCTCCAGTTCCCCTTCCAGAGTAGCTCTGTGGTAGGGGCGGGAGTGGGGGGGGAGGGGCTGTACTGATGGTTGTGGAGGAGCTGATTGCTTGGATCCTTCAGTCCAGCTCTGATTAAGAAACAGTTAAGTCAGTGGAGAAAACCAGGACTTGCTAAATGCCTGTACATTTCTCTACTCTCCCCCATCCTTCCCTTCTCCCTTCTTCTTTCCTTCCTTCCCTTGTAACTTGCCTGTGAGCAATATTAGATTTATAAGATTTTTTTCCTGTCACTGAACCTGAGATTTGTATGAAAGAATGAGATACTGGTTCATCCATAAGTCTTTTAAGAAAAACCTTAATATCCAGATTATGGGCAGTAGAATTCCCATTTTCTCCAAATAGTTCACAACAAGATCCCCACATTAACTTAGATGTGCTGCTACTCTGGAGAGTTTTCATTGATAAGGAAGGACTAAATTCTTTGACAGGTCTGTCTGTAAAGCTAAAATACTTATTGAGGCTAAAGGCAAAAGATAATGCCATAAAAGGCCTCTCAAGAGCAGCATTATACACACACACACACACACACACACATATGGGAGATTTTATTAATGTTGACTACTAATCCTAAGAGGTATGGTTAATCTGATCTTTGCTACTCCTTGCAACTTTTGTAATAAAATACAGTAAAATATAGAGTTTAGAGCAAAAAGTGCCTAAGAAACTATATCCCGCAGGATTTGTTAGTCTCCCGCATTATTTTTTTAAGCAAATTATATATACATAGAAATATTTTGAGGGATGATGGTATAATTCAGTGGTAGAGTGTGTACCTAGCATGTGCCTGGCCCTGGGTTCCATTTTCAGCACTGAAAAAAAGAAGATTAAGAATTCAAAGTAATAAAATTTCTTTTCTTCTAAGCCGGGAGGAAGTCATTCAGATGAGGGAGTAAATGTGATTTTTGCATACACATTGTATGGAAGTAGTAATTCATGGACTTTAACCAGCATTCACTGTAGTCTGGAGTTCAGAATAAAATATGAATGAAAATGGTAACTTAAAACGTGGGGCTTTGGAGAAACCGTTATGTGACGGAAAGATTTGCTTGTGACTTCAGGCCTCTGAGCGTTCCGGGTTCCAACAGCGGTGTTGTGCTCATTCCTGGGAATTTCTATTCTGTAGCTTCCTTTGCAAATGCACGTAATGGATTTCTTTATCTCTGATATAGTTCCTTCCAAACCTTTTCTACATTCTTATAGGGTCTTTGCTTATAGACAAGGGCCTTGAGCCAGGATGGTTAGGTTTCAGGTTAACAAAAAGAAACACTTTTATTGTCAATATTAATGGCAAACCTCGATTTTTTACAAGACTTGGGTTTAGCAGTATGCACAGATCAAAAGCAGCTTGGCTTGATTTCTCAATATTCTCTGGAGCTTAGACAATTAACTGCAATTTTGCTCCTAACGAAACAACACACACACAAAAAGTTAGTTACAGAAATGTTGGTGTTAGCCTTTTGAAAGACATTTTTTTACCTGTGTATGATATCTCAGAATCTAATGAATTTATTCATTCAACTCAAATTGAAGTTTGAAGGAAAATTCCTTAAGAAAATGTGTGTGAGCTGTGTTCTCATTTGCAATGCCATGAGCCTGTTTCAGTGTGTGCATTCCTTGCTTGCCTTTCTGGCCGGGTAAGGATCCGACAGACTGAGGTCTCCCTGGTAATTTGGGTACACCGAGTCTCCAGTTAATGATAGATAATCAGCCTTTGGGTCATTCGGTCATTCTCTTATTACAACCCCCTCCTGCTCTCTCTGATCTCCTTTCAAACTAAATTTCACACAAACAAATAAAGCAAGACAGGGACAAGTTCTTAAAAAAAAAAGAGGGAGAAATATTAGAAACTTCTGATACAGAACTCTAAACAAGGAAAGGCAAACTAAAAGAGGATAGGAAAGAACATCTTATCAAAATGAACATGTTGTGTACAAAACATTAAAAGAAAAGGCTCTGGTTTCTGTTAAAGTGACAGAAAATTAAAATAAAAATAATTGCAGGCAGAAAAGTTATAATATAAACAGAGAAGGCAGGATGCTTGCTGGGAATGCGCAGCACTAGGAGGCTAATTTGTTGTTACAGATTATGTATCTCTGCTGTGATTGGAGAAGCACTACTTTCTTCCATTTTCCAGAAGAAATGGTTTTCCTTTTAATACTTGTGTGAGTGCCCATTTAAGTTAACACAGGCCAAAACCTTGAGGAACAAAAAATGGAATTGCATTCTGCTTGCAGAGCATCCAACTTCAAACGCAGAAATTGGTTGCATACAGAAAAAGCAGAATTCCATTCAGAATACATTTGGAGACTTCACTAAATGGGTGTGACTGATCTTTTTCTGTTTTGCTGACAGAAGGCGCAGTTCATTCTTAGGGAAGTACAACTGAAACCAATCCTCCCCACCCTCCTGGGGGTCTTCGCTTTCCTATTCTACATCTGCCTGTGACTTCAGGAAGAAACTTGATTGGCCAAGGTACATTTCAGATCAGATACTCCTGGGAAAAGCACGGGAGTGTGTGGCTCTGGTAGTTAAGCTCTCTGGTGAGAGCGCCCCTAGTGCCATTTTCCAGTCCCTGCCCTTGACAGTTCCTTTTGGTCTAACCCAGGGCGCCAGAAGGATCAAAGACTACCCACCAGTGTTACCTCCAAGCTTAGGTTTTCAATTGTATGTGGCATAAGAGTTTTGGTTCAGGGATTTATCAACCTGTGGTTCTTCAAGTTAGAAGGGCAGCCAGGAGGTGGCGATAGGTGGTGACTCCTGCATCTTCTCTATCTGTGGGTCTGGAACCCCCAGATTTGCCAGCATCTCTTGCAAACAACTCATTTCCCTTCCATGTTGGAGAATCCATACTTTGTTGCTTCCAGGCCCAACCTAAGTGATACCTCCTCTAGGAAGCCTTTCTAGATAATTGCTTCCTTCTTCTTTTCCTAAATCAAGTTTATGCTTTTCCTTTGAACTCCTTTCTCATTCATATTCTCTTTGTTGGTTCTCTGTACACATATTTGTTGCCTCATGTGACCTGGGTTTTTGACAGCCCTGTTACCGCCCTGTACTGAAAGATGCTTCCACACCTCGGAAAAGAAGTGTAGGGAAATCTGGTATCCCATTTGCAGTCAGATTGGTTTCCTTTGGAAATGTCTGGAGTTGCTAGAGGAGTGCTAGTGGTTTTTTAGAGAACAGACCTTCATCATCAAGCCTTTGGGACAACTGAAGAAAGCTTTTTCTAGACCAGTTGGGCCTGCAGCATGCCTGGTCTGGCCTGGCCTCTCTACCCACTTCCAGCTCCCTGAACTCCAGAGTCAGGGCTGGTCAGGGTGGCCTCTCCATTCTGGGCACCAGACTGGTTGTGTCTTCTTGCTCTGTGTCTCTAAGCTTAGTTTCCCCACCTGCACAGTGGGGAAAATGACAGAGGCCTAGGAGTGTGTGGGCTAGGTTAAATGAGATCAAGGCGCTCTGAAGAGTGTGAGTCCTCTGATATACAGGTTGAGCTCAATAAACATTCATGTATTTTCTCTTCCTGCCTGTTCGTTTTTCTCACCCTTCAGCTACCAGAAGGTCCAGCCCGACAGCGATGGGTGCCAGTCGGCCAGGTGTGTCCTTGCTGCGCCTCTTCCTCTCGCCAGCGCATCTCTTTTGGCGGATTCACACTATCCATGCTCGGTGTCCTAAAGCCGCACGAAACCGCGGTTCCTGAGGATCGCCGGGGCTTCAGCCCTCCTGGACGATGGGCAAAGGGCAGCAAGATGCAGGTCTGCGGTGTCGCTGGGGAAAGTCTGGTGGCGAGGGGCGCGGCCAGAGCCTCCGTCCTGGATTTAGACTCTTGCTCCCCAGCCACTACTGTGGCTGCTGGGCAGCCCCTTCCATCTGATTAAGTTCTCGTTTTGATCTCGGTTCCCGACACCTAGGAGGCGAATTCTCCCCGCTTAGGCCAGGGGAGGTCACCGCTCGGGGAGGGGTAGACCCTCTGCTCCGCCAGCGCACCTCCGAGGGCTTTTCGTTCCAGGCGGGCAGGAAGGGGTTAACCGCGCCTTTCACTCTCTCCCACCCTCACTTCAGAGCCCCTGGTGCTGGGCGAAGGCCACCGCTTCCCTCTTGAGGTCTCATTAGGGAAACCCTCACCGCTATTTTCAACATTTCCTCAATCAAGTGCCTTTAAATAGAGCTGCACAAACAAATTGGCGGCAAAAGCGTAGATCTTGTCACGATTGAGACCAATCCAATATTTCAGCCTTGTTTGCTTTGCAATTACGGGTTGGCTTGTGGCTGCGGTGCCACCGGGGCAAATCTGCAGCCGTCTGCTTTCTCCTCCGCACCCTGGGCCGGTGGAGGCAGCGACCCGCGGAGGCTGTACTGGGAGAGGAGGGGGTGGCGCGGGGAGAGGCGGGCGCTGGGCCGGGGAGGCTTTCTAGACCCCCATGCAAAGGGCGCGCAGAGCGGTGTTAGAGGAGACAGACTTTTTAGATTCCTGACTGAGCCACTGAGGCATATCCAATAACAATAAAGAGCATGATTCCCACATGGAGATCGGTGTTGTGTTCTTATCAGCTTCCTTTCTCTCCTAGGCCCCCCTTTCCCGTCTTCTATCCTCATTAAGTTTTCTTCAGTGTAAGTCAGCGGTTACTGGATTTCCCTTTCTCCCTTGCTTCTAAACTTCTAGCATGATTTGTTATATTTTCCATAGCTGCTTATTCTTGTTTGACTTTTTGTGCAAAGTCACTTTAAATCTGCTGCAAGAATCAAGTTCCAAGCCCTCTGGATGGGCTCCTGCAGGCATGTGGCTGCCTTCAGCCCACTCTTAATTCTTTCGGGGCAGCTTTTCTGTGTAAATCAGTCTCTGGGTGCCTTTGGTCACCACGCAGGCTAGTCTAGTTTGTATCAGCTGAACAGTAGTTAACTCAAATCAGGGCCTAAGCCTTATATTTCACAGACAATTAAATCTTGGCTCCTGTTTAACAAAATTGTAATATTTACTCAGTTCTATACTAAGAAGCACTTTTAAAATAAAAAAATACTACATTTCAAAAAGAAGAATTGATAATAAATCTCTTTTTATGGATTCTCTCTGCGTAAGTGGAAAACATGATTTACATCCCCCCCAAACCCCACACCCCTTTTCAAGCACAGCTGAATTATAAGATATTGATTTTTCTTTTCTTTACTGGTTTTTGTGTTTTCACTCTCTCCTTCCTGCCTCCTTTCCTTCCTTCGCTTCTCCCCGCCCCCCACTTTTCCTCTTTTTGCAACACTGGGGATTGAACCCAAGGATGCCCTACTACTGAGCCACATCCCCGCCCCTTTTAAATTTTGAGACAAGCTCTTGCTAAATTGCCCAGGCTGGCCTCAATTTGCCATCCTCCTGTCTCAGTCTTTCTTGTACCTGGGATTACAGGTGTGCACCATGGCATCAGACAAAATGCTGGTTTTAACATCATTTATGTGTGTGTGGGCGCGGGGGAAGGGGGGATGTCTTCGTTTGTTACATTCAATTGAGTTCCATGGGTTTACACCTCATCCTGACCCATGTAATATGTAACAAGGATTATTAAACAATCAGGTCTTAGAAGTGAAGTCTCCTTTTTTACATTGATTCAAGAACCATGAGTGTGATGGAAAATTATTTTATGATTCATACAACTTTCTTAATGCATGCTACTTTTTCTGTCATGTCAACTTCTGAAGGATGAGGAAAGTTGAGGCAGAGCAATATTTTTATGAGATTCTTCAGCACATATTAAAGTATGCTTGTTTATTATTTAAGAATGTGTAAGGTATAGATCCACATTTGTTTGTTGGTGACCATAAACTAAATTTTTAGTCATTTGACCAGTAAATAATCCTTTCCCACTTAAAATTTTTTTTGGTTTATAATCTCTCCTGGATTGTGTCTTCACTATCATGTTATCACGTTTCTATTCTAATATTTTTATTTGTACTCAAAGTAAATTTCAGAAATGATGGCTTCATAAATTTTTCAATGACAAAGCTATAGGGTAATATTCAAAGTCCATGCAGTCACTTACACTGATGTATATTTCTCATGTTTTCTAGCCAACCGATTGCTTTAGCATTTCAGGAAATAGTAAGCAGTAGCTAAAAAGGGTACCATTTCACAAGAATTCTCTTCTACCCAAACGAATTGGCCTGGCATATTATTCAATGCACAAATTATACTATTACTTTCATATGTGTTAATCTGTTTGGTATTAAAACTGCAGAGGCTCTTAACCATTAACATGTTTTGCCACACCACTTTCAAATGGGTGATCTCAGATAATTATGAAGATGTTGATGTTAATATCACGTTAAGTGAACAACTATGAAAATAACCTTAAAGCATTATTATTCTCATATAAATGCCAACAAATACAATTGTACAGGGAACACAATCAGATTTTTAAAAATCTGACATTGTCCTATAAGGTTATGGCTTTATTTAGTCCCTTTAAAATTAGAGCAGTTTTCAGTTAGTTTTTAACAGAACTTTTTCAACATACTATTTTGCATTGCCCATAAACCACTGCAACTTGATACTGACAGATATGTATTTTTTACATTATTATCATTAGCTTCTTTGCAAACTCACTAAAACTGAATAATATTTAAAAATATAAACATATAATGGACAATTATTAGGTTATACATATTTATTTAGGTAAGCCAATGTTATTAAAATTAAAAACATGTGCTTGGCATATAAATGCTTCTTTAGAAATTTTTTTTTTGGATGCACAGCTATTATTTTTTAAACTGACTCAGACTTTCAAATTCTGAGTTTGCACTCCGAACAGGCATTGCATTGTTTTAAACAGTAGCTCCTGGAACAATATCTTCCTTAGTATTTTAGACTTTCAAACAATTGGAATTGGATAAATGCTTTCAGCTGGGCGCACTTTCCTAATACCTTTGTAGGTAACAGGATTCTGTGTTTGTGTTGGGGTGACAAACAGACAGTGTCTGGACAGACTGCCTACTCTTTGCAAAATGTATCAGAACTTGAAATTTTTCTATGAGATTGCTTGTGATCCATTAAAAAAAAAACTCGGTTAAAATGTGAAATTAGAGAAAATGCTCAAATGCTTTTCTAATTGCAGTTATGAAATGATGGCTTAGAGAGGCAGACAAAAAATAAGACAGGAAGACTGCAGAAACACAAAATTTAAAAAAGAAAGTGTACTTAGGCAGGATCTGACTGTCTTTGTCTCTAAATAGGAGAGTGAGGCATTAGATTCAAGTAGCCAATAATTTGGTTTTTGTTTTCTTCAATTCAGTGACTTCTAAAATTATTTTTCAATGGTTGAAGAAACACAACTAAGGAACTAAGGATATATGTCAATTCTTATATATGGGAAAATACTTGCTTACTGTGATTTTTACTATTTGGTTAAAATATAAAGATCTCTAATTACAATGCCATTGTTTTTCCTAAATGAATGCTTGATGCAGCAATTAGTGTCTAAAAGAAATTTTTTTTTCCCAAGTGGGGGTTGAATTGGAAAAATTAAGTGTATCCATGAGGTGATTTCCATAAACTCCACCTTGCTGAGAAAAAAATGGAAAAGCTTTTTGTGGAAGAAATGAGGCAATTTAGCTGTGATCAATTTGGGATAAACAAAGCAGGAAACTGCCTCCTTATATTCCTAGTAATTCTTTCTGCTTTTCCAAACATTGTTAGGTTCTATGCATCTTGTGCTATTTAAGTAAAGATGATGTTAGTAATCAAATTGCAGAATCTAATCAAGTGACTATTTTTGCTTTATTACAAAATTTATGTATTCTATTGGGTGGTTGAACCACTTAGTTGCTTGAATGCTGAATTTTTCTTTTTTTAGATAGAGTGATATTTAATGAAGTGCTTATAAAGATAAATATCATGTTTATCAAAGATCACATAGTCATAGTAACGAAGTAGCATTTGTGCCTGTGTGGTATAGACTGTGTGCTTTGTAAATTATGCTGCTTTTAAAATCATGACCTAGAAATTTATAATGGGGACATGTGAGAAGAGAAACTCAAGTCCTCAATTTACACAGCCAAGAACACACACTCAGGTTAGAGAAATTGCTCTCAGAAGCATTCTTACCATTTACTTATCCTTGCAATATTTCTACTGGCTGTTTTTTTTTTTTTAACTAGAAAGTTATAGAATTAGGAGTGACTTCTGTAATTCACTGGACTTTTCTCTGCTGAAACATGTTAATGTTGTATTCATATAGCCACCTTATGATCAAAAAGTTTGGTCAGATGTCTCTGTATTATTTTTTTTTCCTGTTGTTAAGTAGCTCAATATTTCAAAATAACTGGATCACACATTTTTTTCTCATTGCCTTGGATGCTAGATAACCTCGGATCATCTGAGTAAATAGTAAGCTGTATTACTTTTTACTACATTGTTATTTATGCTCTGCTTAGTGTCAGAAAGAATTTAAAACAGTTGTTTCAAGAGTTGGTACAATTGGGGGGCCAGGTTGTGGCTCAGTGATAGAGCGTTTGCCTAGTATGTGTCAGGCACTGGGTTCAATCCTCGGCACCACATAGAAACAAACGAATAAAATAAAGATATTGTGTCCATCTACATTAAAAAATATATTTTAAAAAATTGGTACAATTGGGGCTGTGTTGTGGCTCAGTGGTAGAGTGCTTGCCTATCACACGTGAGGCACTGGTTCGAACCTCAGTACCACATAAAAATGGAATAAAGATATTGTATCCACCTATAACTAAAAATAAATATTAAAAAAGAATTGGTATGATGAATTTTTAAAAATCTCTTCGTAAGAATAATTCCTGTAAATATAATTGTAATTTACTTTTGATGTTTAGAAAAAGATCAGTGATTTGTTCTGGTAAATATTTTAATCCCAAGAGGAAACAAGATCACAATTAGAATGCAGCAAATTTTTAAAATTAGTTATGCTGTAAAGAAACCTTAAAGCTATCCCATAAAGCTGTTGTGGTACATGTAAAGCAGTTTAACAATGAGATTAAGAGCAGTGTCCCAGGAGTCAGAGGCAAAAGTTTTGAATCTTGACTACAAAAGTTATCAACTATGATCTTGGGGAAATTATTCAACCATTTTCTGCTTTGGTTACCACATCCACAAAAGGTGGATTAATATTGAAGATTCTGTCACATTATCACATGGAACATTTAGTAAGATGATTCACGTGAAGCTCTTAGTATCTGAAATATAGTTAATGTTTAATACATGTCAGCCAATCTCTTTTGCATAGCTGTACAATATAAAGAGTGGCATGCCACAGGTAGTTTTCTTTTTGGGGGTTGTACTGGGGATTGAACCCAGGGACACTCTACCACTGAGCCACATCCTCAGCCCTATTTTGTATTTTATTTAGAGACAGGGTCTGACTGAGTTGCTTAGCACCTTGCCATTGCTGAGGCTGGCTTTGAACTCATGATCTTTCTGTCTCAGCCTCCTGAGCCACTGAGATTACAGGCATGTGCCTGACTCACAGTTACCTTTTGAAAGCCATTAGGTGTGACAATGTTGCCAGCTCATGGACTTCATGAGAGTTGTATGAGGAGCCTGCATTGGTTGCCAGCCCTGAGGTTGACACGGTCAAGACAAAAACTTGCTGTCTTTATACACTCAAGAAAGATATGAGGAGAAGGTCTTAGTGATAGTAACTCACCAGACTGACTGCCCATGGAAATCTAGTTTTATGCCACCTTCATCATGTGTGGTATCTATTAGTACCTGACACAAAGGTCTACTCTGGGGAAAACAACATTTTAAAGGAATGAAATACGCTAGGTCAATGATTACCCCAGGTTTTTTTTTTTTTTTTTTTTTAACAAACCCCAGCATTAATATGTTATGAACATAAACCTGTTCAAAAACAAACAAACAAACAAACAAAAATCCCCACAGGGTAAGTTAAAGAAGAATTAGTAGATTTAAATATTTAAGGTGATATTCAGCACCATCAGCAGAGGCTGTAAATCTACATTTCAAATGGTCTTGCCATTTAAATATACTTGGACTGATTCACTGTTGGAAGCAGATTGTCAGTTTCTGTCTCATTTTGTTGCTGGTTAAAAGCTCTTAACTGTGAGGAGGAGCAGCATCATTTCTGCCATTCTCTTCTTGATGGTTTATGCCTGCATTTTTCGAATGATCTGTAATCAACGGCTCTTTGTAGGAATGTTTTAAAACCCCTTGTCCATGATGCAGGTTTGTTTAGTTAAAGTGGGATTATGTAATCTGCTTCCACCTAAGTGAGCCAGGTAATTTGTAACACATCTCAGCCTCTGAGACTGCTTCTGAGGTGGTCACAACACATTATATTGAAAAATCTTCCTGCAAGTTTTTTTGTCTCACATTTGATCCCCAGCTTTGGCTAAAAATCAACCATGACAACACAAAATGCTGGCAAGGAGGCAAAGAAACTGGAACACTACACACTGCTGGTGGGAGTTTAAAATGGCATAGCCTCTGGAAGATAGTTTGGCAGATTCTTAAAAAGGGAAATATGCAATCACTATGTGACTCAGCACTTGTACTTCTGAGCATTTATCCCGGATAAACGAAGACTTAAGTCCACTCAGAATGCATACAGCAGCTTTATTCATAAAAGCCAACAACTAGAAACAGTCCAGATGTCCTTCAATGGGTAAACAACTGTTAGCTATTCTGCTAACATTTAAACATGTACTATCAACCGTGGTACATCATCTATACCTTGGAATAGGGTTCAGCAATAAGAAGAAACAAATTACTGATAAGTGCAAGAACTTGAATGAATACTTAGGGGATTGTTCTGAGTGAACAACGCCAACCCCCAAAAGTTGCATTGCTATATGGTTTCATTTATATAATATTCTTGAAATAGCAAAATTAAAGAAAGGGAGAAAGGATTAGCAACTAACAAGAATTAAGGAGCACTGGCTGGGGGGGGGGAAGGAAAGTGGGTGTGGCTATAAAGGGCAATGAAAGGGGCAGGATGATGAAAGAGGAGTAGATTTTAACTGTATTAATGTCCATATCCTGCTTGTGATACTGTACTAGACTTCCCATATGTTACCATTGGGAGTAATTGGCTAAAGGGTATGTGGGATTTCTATTACGTCTCACAACTTCATGAGAATTTTAAATTATCTTAAAATGAAAAGTTAATTAAAAAGTTATCAGATCTTCAGGGAGTTCAATTCTGTACCTTTTAGAACTGACCTGGAAATAAGGGGAGGATAGGATTGAGAATAGGTGTTGTAAACTTTAAGAATGATTTTCAACATACTACTCAAACTCTTCTGAATTTTTATCCCTTTAATTTTTTTTGCGGGGACACCAGGGATTGAACTCAGGGGTACTAGACCACTGAGCCATATCCCCAGCCCTATTTTGAATTTTATTTAGAGACAGGGTCTCACTGAGTTGCAAGTGTCTCACTTTGGCTGAGGCTGGCTTTGAAACCATGATGCTCCTGCCTCAGACTCCCGAGCCACTGGGATTATAGGTTGTAATTTTTTTATTATTTATTTATTTATTTATTTTTTAAAGAGAGAATTTTTTAATATTTATTTCTTAGTTTTCGGCGGACACAACATCTTTGTATGTGGTGCTGAGGATCGAACCCAGGCCGCACGCATGCCAGGCGAGCGCGCAACCACTTGAGCCACATCCCCAGCCCCGTAATTTTTTTTTTAAATTTATTTTTTAGTTGTAGTTAGACACAATACCTTTATTTTATTTATTTATATGTCCTGCTGAAGATCGAACCCAGGACCTTGCACATGCTAGGCGAGTGTTCTACCGCTGATCCACAACCCCAGCCCCTCTAATTTTTTTTTGAGGATACCAGGGATTGAGCCCAGTGGCACTAGCCTCTGAGCCACATCCCCTGCCCTTTTTATTTTTTATTTTGAGACAGGGTTTCACTAAGTTGCTGAAGCTGGCCTCAAAGTTGCAGTCCTCCTATGTTAGCCTCCTAAGTCTGGGTTTACAGGTGTGCGCCACTGGGCCTGGCTCCCTCTGATTTTTATTGTGGATTCTAGTGCTATTTTGAGGAAGAAGAAAGAAAAATGCCGCCTTTCAGAGAACTTTGGCTTTCTATAGGATTTTTAAAAGCCATCAGCCGATTGATTTACACATTAGAAAATGAAACTAGATTACATAGATAGATCTGTCACAATCTATCTTTAAAGTCAATTGGAGAGGAGTTATAAATTTTCATTTATTATGGTTTAGGTATGAGTTTTCCTCCAAAAGCTCATGTGTGAGATAGTGCATTAACTGGGAGGTAACTGTAGGCAGGTAGGGTGTGGCTGAGGTAGGGTAAGTGTAGGTAGGTAGGGTGGGTCACTGAGGATTTGCATTTGGTGCTTATATTTTGTCCTTGTTGAGTAGAGCAGTCTCTCTCTCTGCTTCCTGGTCGCATGTCCCCAGCTCCTTTCCTCTGTCGTACTCTCCCATCATGATGTTCTGCCTCATCTCAGGCCCAGAGCCATGGAATTGGCCATCTATGGGTAGAAACTTCTGAAACTGTGAGTTCCAAATAGACTTTTCCTCCTCTAAAATTTTTCTTGTAGGTACTTTTGGTTACAAACCATAGAAAAAGCTGACTAAATATTATTTGGTTTCTTCCTGTCTTATTTCCATTTCTTCTGTTGTTCCCTATTCTATTTGAATTCACATTCCCTCATACACTACCATTTAATCTAAAAACCAGTAAGCATGCTTATTGATTAAATTAGCAATGCCACACATTATCATAGTTTGCCGTATACTTGGGTGTTCTTATTTTAAGAGAGGAGTAGTGGAGATTATAAAAGTTATTTAATGAATTTGCTGATGGTTTGTTGAGAAGACAAAGTAGCAGCCACAGTGAAGAGGGTTGGTCTCATTTCTCCAGGCCATTGGTGCAATTATAAACCCAGTGCAAACACCTGACAGGGCTGGAGAGTGATTTAGCCATTGCAGGGGAGCTGCCATCATGACAAATAGGGGTTAAATTGATAGAATTTCAGGACGTATTTGGGGGAAGGATTAAATAAATCAGAGGACTTGCTGACAGCAAATAGTGTCTTTGAATGACTGATTTGAAACACAGAATCAGAGAATTGAGATGAATCCCAGGTGGTTGTTGGGAGTTGGAAGAAGTCCCAATGAGTTGGCTGACTGCACAGCTTCATTTCAGCATCATTAAATAATCCTTAAGTGATGGTATATTAATTGTTGCCCTAAGAAAAGATTATGCTCAAAAGAATGGTAGAATTAAGGTGTATTCATTTAGGGACCATTGGCTTTCAATGATTACCCTAACAGGAACACTGGAAGGCTCTAGAACTACTTCAAGGAACTTAAAGGGCATTAATTCTTTTTTTTTTTTTTTTAGAGAGAGAGAGAGAATTTTTTTTAATATTTATTTTTTAGTTTTTGGTGGACACAACATCTTTATTTTATGTGGTGCTGAGGATTGAACTCAGTGCCCTGCACATGCCAGGTGAGCGCGCTACCACTTGAGCCACATCCCCAGCTCTCATTCTTTTGTTTAAAAAAAAAAAAAATATATATATATATATATATATATATATATATTAGTCATTGATCGACTTTCATTTAATTTGTTTATTTATATGTGGTGTTGAGAATTGAACCCAGTGTCTTACCCATGTCAAGCAAGTGTTCTACTACTGAGCCACAACCCCAGCCCCCATTAATTCTGAACTGCCAAAAAGAAAAATAATTTTTTTTTCATTCCCACAAGGTGTTTAAACTCTTTCACAATGGTGGCTGATGAACTTTTTTCATGAATGCCTCATGGATGTAAGAATGCAGCATTTCCACTCAACTAACTTACAATGAAATGAGAGGTGTTGGGAGGGGAAACTGGTATCCCAAAGCCTGAAAAAAGTATCCAGCACTTATGGGCATTTCCAGGTGCTCACCAAGAGGAAGTGCCTTGTACAGCAGGGGCTATGAAACAGGTGGACACTGGGGGACAAAAATTCCCAATTCCATGTCTATTCGGGTGAATGTAGTATGGCTTCACTTTATAGTTTTCCCAGACTAAACAGAAAAAGGAAACACAGAACAAAAACAAAACCAATCAAATTCTTGAAATTAACAACAATATTGCCCAAACTTTAAGATGAAACCAGACAAAAATTTGACTAGTTTTATTATGAGATTGAGTTGAAGTCAGGAAAAGAATGATAAAGTTTTGAGAGGAAGGAGGAAATCATCAAAGCCAAGAGAAGCTCAAAGTGGGGTTTAATAGCAGCTATCAGATTGCGCCTCAGCCTTGGCCACTTCTGATGCAGCTGTTTCATTTTACGATGTTCCTGTTCCTATTCCACTCACACAGCCCTCCACGGTGACCCAGGTGCACACTCCCAGGCACGCGGGCCACTCTCGATGGCCATAAAGCCTTCAGAGAGTTATGGTCAGGGCAAGGGAAGTGGAAATGTTGAAATCCAATATAGCATCAAGCTGAATCATTGTCAGAAGTTAGGCCCAGTGAACAATTAGCAATACTGGGAATCTCTTGTATCTGTCAAAATGTACTGATGACATTTTGTACAAATTATATGTGTAGGGAAGTTATTTTTAAAATGTTTTTGATAGCAGTAGGTACTGAACCTAGAGGGGCTTTCCTATTGGACTACACCCCCAATCCTTTGAAAATTTAATTCATTTTAAAAAAATTTAAAATTTAATTTAATTTTGGTAATGGGGATTGAACCCAGTGGTGCTTTGCCACTGATCTACATGCCCAGCCCTTAAAAAAAAAAAAAAAAAAAAAATATATATATATATATATATATATATATATATATATATATATATATATAAATAATTTTAAATGAGACAGCATCTTGGTGATTTTCTGAGGCTGGCCTTGAACTCTTGGTCTTCCTGCCTCAGTTTTCTGAGTCACTGGGTTTATAGGTGTGCACTATGGGGACAACATGAGAATCTATGTATTTATTTGTTGGGTACTAGGGATTTAACCTAGGGGAGCTTGACCACTGAGCAACATCCCCAGTCCTTTTTATTTATTTATTTTTATTTTGAGACAAGGTCTTACTAAGTTGCTTAAGGCCTCACTAAGTTTCAGAGGCTGGCCTTGAACTTGCAATCCTCCTCTTTCAGCTTCCTAAGTCACTGGGATTTCAGGTATGTGCTACCACACCAGGTTTGAAAAGTTATTTTTTGATGTTTAACATCAATGGAATTTGAAAAGTAACATAGACACCAATTATTTTTTTTAATACTTAAGAGCAAGAGTAACTTCTCACTCCAGAAGATCTTTTTGAACAATGCAAAACATTAGACATTTTGGAGAATTCATTTTATTGAGTGAGCTCTGTCTTTTCATTCACAAAAGGAGGATGATCTATGTTAGAGACAAATGTGCTTGCTGGCTGTTGAGCACCTGTATGGGATTGCATGAATTTCCAGAAGTTGGTCAAAGTTTGCTCGACCCTATACTAGACATTAGAGTTAATAATAATAATAATAATAGTAATGACACTAGTGCTTTCTATGTGCTGGACTCTGTTCTAAATGCATTTCTCATATTAATTCATTATTTTTTCACAATAGATGAAAAACTGAGGCACAAAGAAGTGATGAGGGTGGCATAGCAGCAGGCAGGAATGAAAGCCACACGACTGGCCCCCTGATGTGTTCTCTTTTCTGTTCTCATTCATTCATTCATTCATCACATATTTATTAAGCATATAATATGCAAAAGTCATTGGACTTTATGCCAAAAAACTATAGTGAATCCAGAGAGATGTCTTTGCCTTCTTTGAACTTACAGCTTATTTGGCTTAGTAAAGGCTAATGACTCAATGTAAAAGGAACTTGATGTGTGAGAAGGTATCTATCAATATTTGTATGTAAGCCCACTTTGGTATAAGTTACTTAGTAAAAATAGAGAGAGCCTGCGTCCTGTACAGACTTGGTTGAGAGTAGGAAGATTGGCTCATTTCAGCATGCTATGTGCATATATGAATATGCTACAACGAACCCACTATTCTGTATAATTATTATGAACCAATAAACATAAATAAACTTGATAGTTACAAAAATATGAATCTTCAATGTCATGTTCCTTCTTTGTTTTCTGCTGGTGTTTCAGGTTACAAGCTACATGAACAGGATTCTCACCTGGGTATGATGGTGCAAGTGGCAATAGATGTACCTATACACAGTAGGGATGGGAGTTGATGGTGGGTGATCTTAAATGTACTCTTGATGTTAAGTCCTTTTTGCTTTGTTTTGGTGCCCACCTGTGCAACACTGGTATGATTCTGGGTTTACTAATTCAAGGATTGCCTCAGGAGAGAATTGAGAAGACTGCCCCAACAGCTTTCTTCTTTTATATATAGGAAGATCTAAGCTACTTCTTAAAAAAAAAAAAAAAGATACAGTCATATCTACTATCTTTGACTTCTTCTTAACCATTTCTTTCTGGATGATGATGATGGTGGCGATGTGATGATGATATTTTTGTAGTGCTGGGAGTTGAACCCAGGGCCTTTTGCAAACTAGGTAAGTGCTCTGTTGTTGAGGGCCACAGCCGAGTTGGGATGACATTTTTGCCAGAACGGAGACGCCAGCAAGCCATTGAGATGATAATGGTTATGTTAAGCTGTGTATTCAATTGTAATATTAGACCCCTGCTATCCCCCTGGGCCTGCCACTTTGGAGTTTTTGCTGCTACTTTGGAGTTCTCACGGCGATTCCCAGAGAGTTCCCATTGGTTGGGGAAGTGCTGGAGGAGGAATTTCCAGTGTGTGGTTCTGGGAGGAGCCCCATGGCATTAGGGAGCGTTCCGGGGGAGCGTGTGTGGAGTGTGCTGGTGGAGTTCAGAAATAAAGTTTGTTCCTGCTTGAGTGGCTCGTGATTTGTGCCCAGCCAGACTGCGGCACTCTGTCACTGAGCTACATCCCCATAACTGTCTGGATCTTTTGAAAACCTTAAGGCTATTTTTTTCATGGAATTTAAACTCAGAATTCAGTGGGCTACCTACATGCGGAAGATAAGAACTTAGTTTTCAAGACAATTATCTTGAATTTTGTCTGGGCTCTCCTGTAGAGTAACCTCTTTATAATTTTGGGTTGGGCATTTTGGGTGGTTGGAAATTCCTTCATTTATTCTTCAATAAATTTTTTTTTTCTTTGAGACCTAAAAATAAAGTAAACTTGAGATTTTGAAGTTCTCTGACTTTTAAAAAAAATTCTAAAAAGGAAAATGGAAACTTTAGATTTATGTTAGTATTCAAGATAGGAAAGAAAAACAGTGATTCAAAGATTGTGCAAGAAAATAATTCATGACTTATTCTGCTCTGGAGGAGAATATTTAATTCTAAAACAAGCTGATATGTAGAAACACATTTGCACTTTTGGTAATGAGACAACATAATTTTTGTGAGAACATACCAAATCATGAACAGTGAGATCCAGCCTTGTCTGAATGTGTAATGTCAGAGTTACTCATACTAAGGATAATGGGAGTGATATATGCATATAGCAAATCCAATGTTGCAGGCCCACCTGTGTGAGGAGCTGTGTTCTGTGGGTTTTTGCTCTTGTGGGTGATTAAACCCTGCAGAATACAGTCTGTCCCCAGCTATTTAGTTCAGGAAGAAAACTGGTAAAGTGATATTGAATTAATCATCTCATTTCTCTAAAGGTAAGACCACTGGCCTAACACCTTCCTAACTTGTAGCTGTCAACATGTTTAGTTTCATTCTAATGGGAACTATGCTGGAGAAAGGCTATGTGCTATTAATAAGAATCACGTTTTGTTTGATGTTCTCCACAATTATGTATTCTTTATCTTTTTAAGAAATAGAACCATTCAAAATAACAAATCCTTCTTTTCTATGGGCCACAAATGACCAAGATTTTGGATGATCAGAAAAATTTTGTCCTAAAGGTATCCCCACTTCTAGCCCAGCCTTAGTTGCTGGTGCTGATTTATAGCCAAAAGCACCACTTCATATTTTTTTCCAAGCATCAAAGTCATAATGTGTTTCACAAAGACTCAAAAGTGCTTAAAATCCATGAACCTCTATATTCCTATTTTTCATTCTTCTGTAAGTATGTATTTAAATTGGTTAAACAGATGGCTTTCTATTTTTGAAAAAGAATACTGCCGAGAATATTCATCTCAAAATGGAGAATTCATAGGTTAAGTTTCATTCTGGAGTGCCCTTTTAAACCACATAATTAACCTTTAGAAACGGAGGTATTTGAAGAAACAAGGGAAATGTTAACAAGATGATCTCACTAACATTGCTGTGGTAGACTTCTCAGGAGCAGAGATGCCCCAGAAGTTTAATAATTCAAGACTTTGGAAAAATATATGAATCTATTAGTTCACAGATCAATGAAGAGTCAAAAGGGAACATATGAAAGGAATAACAGTGTGGAGGCAGGCCATGATTAATGGTTATCTAACACAGGGAGTTAGTGAAGCTAAGTTAAAAAGGGCCCAACTACTATGGGATAGAGGGTAATTCAAGTGAATGAGAAGAAGGGGCTTATGTGTAGAACTTCATCTCATCCCTTGAAATAAAAAATCGACTTTGAAACAACTCATATTGCCCTTGTGGTTGAATTTCTCATCTACTCTAGGCTTTTCCACATAGGATGAGTTGGCACAAGTCTACAAATTTGTCCATTCTTAGAAGTTGGCAACATAATAATTGTCTATTTCAAGGCTAAAAAGAAAAGAGACTTAGGGATCTAGGTTTCTGGATATCAGTGACTTAATCCATGAATGTGTGTTCTGATTGGAATGTCCTCCCTGTTGGTAGAACTCTGTAACCAGAGGTCCTGAGACATACAAAACACACCAGATACTCAGTGAAAATTTTAGATTGGCTGGCTGACTGTAGATTCTTTTTCCCTCATGAAGCTTTACTTGGACAAACAGCTTCTGGATCTTCTACTCACAAACTCTGGCTCTTGTTCTTACTCTGGTTCTATCAACTGCTCTTCTCTCTACTTCCCTTTTTAACCCCAGGCTCTGGAGAACCCACGCCAAATAGTGATACATCTCACTAAGTAGTAATTTCAGTGGTTAACATATTTATTTCCGAGTTGGTACCATATGAATTGTGTTTCTGAACTGAAGTCAGAACAACCCTCTTGAGGTGATCATATTTTGATTTTAAGCTTAGAAAATGTCACTGGAACATGAGATACAACATATATAATTTATAGAAGGACAAAACATCCTACTTTAAAAAGCACTTTTTAAAAATTAGAGCATTATAGTTATACATAGTAGTTGGGTTTTGACAAAGTCATACATACTTGGGATTTGATTTTCCCCATTTGTATCCCCATTCCCTCAACCTTTACCTACCCTCCTCTCTCTTTATTCTCCTCCCTCTACTGTTCTTCCTTTCACTCACTCATTTATTTATTTTTGATTTGTGCTTAAATGTATATAAAAGTTGAATTTCCTGTACATTTATACATGCACTTAGCATGATTTTGTTAAATTCTTTTTGTATTTCCTCTCCATTCCTGTGCCTCCTCCCTTCCTCTTGATCTCTCCCTTCTACTTCACTGATCTTCCCTATATCTTTATGATATCTGATCCCCAATCCCCATCCCCCTTTTTCTTTATTTAGGTCTAGCTTCCACATGTGAAAGAAAACATTTGATACTTGATTTTCTGAGTCTGGCTTATTTCACTCTATTTCTACCCATTTACCAGCAAATGCCATAATTTCATTCTTCTTTATGGCTGAGTACAATTCCATTGTGTACCACATTTTCTTAATCTATATATTGACAGCTTGGCTAGTTTCATAATTTGGTTATTGTGAATTGTGCTGCTCTAAACATTGATAAAGCAGCTACATGCTATCTCATGCTGATTTTAGATCTTTTGGATATACATATTGAGGAGTGGGATATCTGGGATATGGTAGTTCCCATTCCTAGTTATTCAAGGAATCTTTATACTGCTTTCCAGAGTGATTGTACTATTTGCTGTTCCACCAACAATATATGAGTATACATTTTTCTCCACATCCTCACCAGCATTTATTAGTATTTGTATTCTTGTTAATTGCCATTCTGACTGTTGTGAGATGAATTCTTAGACAACACTTACTTTAATACTTAAGCACCAGCTTTATGCCTGTTGTTAGGTATAAGTTATGGTTGGCTGGGACACCTATACATAGACATCTATCTACACAGTATTCAATTTACTCCTTTTTGGTGGCTATTTAGCTCAGGTGGTCAGGGGACTGAACTAATGAGAACAAGGTCACAGGTTCAGTCTTTGTGTGGGCCAGCAAGGTTTGCTTTGTTCAGTGGCCACAGACCTGGTCCAGCCAGCTGTCTAGCATATGTCTGCCCCGGGTCATAAGAGGACAGGGTAGGAGGCTGTGGATGGACAAGAGCAAATCCATCACCACCATTAGAAAAAGTCAAGCCAAGCATGTGTCCTACTAATGGGGGTCAATAATGTCTCATTTAAATGAGGTTGACATTTTATTACCTCTTGCTGAGAGGGTCTTTTGAACACCAAATTTAAACATTGATGCTTTTTTGTGTGGATTCATTGCTAATAAATGGAAAGCTGTACAAGATCTCAGAGGAGTACAGGTTCCCAAATATGCATTGATGACTTAAATATATATATTTTAAAATATATTTTTAGTTGTAGATGGATACAGCACCTTTATTTTATTTATTTTTCTGTGGTGCTGGGGACAAAACTCAGTGCCTCACACGTGCTAGGCAAGTGCTTTACCACTGAGCCACAACCCCAGCCCCCTAATGACTTAAATATTTAATGAGTTGATTTAACGTTAAGAAAAGAAAGTTCAGTATGGCCATTTGGTAACCTTCCATTTTTTAAAAACTATGTTTAGGATAGTGAAATGAAAATACATTAATTCTTCACAGAGAGTTTATAATGACTGTTTTCATTCAAGAATGAAAACATTGTATTTGTTTTCCTTTATTTGTGGTTCTGGGAATCAAATTCAGGGCCTCACACGTGCTAGACAAATGCTCTACCACTGAGCTACATCCTCAGCTCAATAATTAAAACATTTTAATTAAATTTTCTGATAAGTAGACCATGAAATATGAGCAAGAATTAGGTACAGTTAATTTTGTACCCTTCAATTTCTTGGCCATTACTCTGCCAGCACATCCCAACTTTCATTTTTAGGAAAATATGTTCCCTAAACTACTTCATTATTTAGCATCAGATCTTGTTGGATTTCAAATTGGATCAAATACAATTCCATTCCAGAGTGCTCTGCCTTAGCTGTGTCCTCAGCTGAGTCTTTGTGAGTGCCGCAGGTCATTTGATGTAGAAAGAGAAGGGCAGAGAACAGAAGGAAAATTTGGCAAGAAAATTATCTAATGAGAATTCTTTTAAAGTTCATTTATTAAACATTGTATCCATGATAATAGAAATAAAATTCTTTAAATAGGCAACATATTCATAAGGGAAAAACTGAAAATATAAAATGGTATTGTGAAAAGTTTTGGTTCCTCTCCTGTCCTCCAAATATCCAATTCGACCTCCCTTGTATAGCCATTTTTATCAGTTTTTTTGGTGCATTTCCCAGAATTTCTTTGTGTCAAAATATCTTAAACTCTCCCTCTTTTAATAACAAAAAACAACATAAATGTAGTTCTTAACTTTAATTTTCCTACTTACCAATTTATCTCAGAGATTTTTCCACATAATGAATTACTTTGGAAGGCAGCATGCAGAAAGTATCTTCATTCTTTTTTTACATTTGCCTATTGATACGATATCTGTATTGTAATTTGCATGTCTATTTCTCTACTGATGGACATTAAGTTGCCAAGTGTTTATTTTTATAGATAATGTCACAATAAATAACCTTTATGTGTATTCTATTACCTAAATGCAAACAAATATATGGGATTAATTCCTAGAAGTCAGAGCTTCAGGTAAAAATGGAAATTTTAATGAAGTAAAAGTCATCAAACACATATCACATTATACAGTCAAATAGCTTCGCTTTCAAGCTCTCTCAAGCTGTTTTTTTTTCTGGTAGTAGAGTATAAATTCTTTTGCTTTTTCCACTTGATATCATAATATAGACATTTGAAAGATATTTAAAAAATTTCTTTTTGTGGTACTGGAGATTGAACTCAGGGGGACTCTACCACTGAGCCATATCCCCAGTCCTTTTTGTTTTCTTTATTTTGATACAGGGTCTAGCTAAGTTGCCCAGGCTGGCCTTGAACTTCCGGTTGTCTTGCCTCAGGGTCCTGAATTGCTGTAACTACAGGCTTGTACCACCTCACTGGGCTTGAAAGATATTGATTCTTAAGCTGTAATAAAATTTTTTTCTTTTTTTAAATTTGTTTTAATTAGTTACACATGACAGTACAATGACCTTGACATATCATACATTTGAATCAGATGGGATATAATTTTTCATTTTTCTGAGTGTACAGGTTGCAAAATCATACTGGTCATGCATTCACATATATACACACAGTAATAATAATGTGTGTTTCATTCTATTATCCTTCCTATCTCCCCATCCTCTCCCTTCCTCTCCAGTAACTTCTTTCTGCCTAATCTAAGGTAACACTGTTCTTTTTTTTCTCTCACATCTTCATACATGTATTTTGTATAACGATGAGGGTCTCCTTCCACCATCCACTGTAATAAAATTTTGAAGTTAAGAGAAATACAACAAAGAAACTTTAGTGACCTGTTACCAGGGGTCATAATTGTCCTCAGGTGATGTCAGAGCCATATAACACTTTTATAATTAGAAAAATTTGTGTAGCCTACTTACAATGATAGAAAATTACTCATACGAGAAGTGTGAGTCCATGACACCAGCTTAAGTGAAATATTTGGATTTTCCAGTTATAGATAATTTTCAGATATATTTATGATTATCTTTGGGTAAAGGGGGAAACGATTCTTTCATTGAATTAGAAATCTTATGAGAAAATAAGTAAGTACTAGTAATTCTTAATATTGACATCAATAATATACAAATACTACATATAGATAATTTTATTTGAAGTCAATGAAGTATAATATGAAGAACTGTAACAACTGTTTTAGATGAAGAAACAACAGGTAGAAAAAAAGGGACAAATGAAAGAATGTGATCAATATTCCTTAGTGGTTCTCAACCTGTTCTATACATCAACAACACGTCCTTATAGCTAACATTGTTCCTGGACATTCACTGTTATGTGTGACCAGTATGACACTTCCTTTTAAAGTAAGGAGATTAAATTAAGTCATGAAGAAAGAAAGGATCAAGGTAGGACACTATAAGCCTGGGTTATTTTGGGGTTATAGCAGTCAGACTTACTATAGAGCATTTATTCATAGATCTATTCATTCACTGCCTTGATTCTTCTGTTTCTTATTAGATTTTATATTTATTGGGTTGCTAGTATGCTACTTATTATGCTAAGATGTTAGAAAATATAAGAAGTACAAGTGCAGATCATATCTTAAAGTCTTGCAGGGGAAGTAAGCAATGGATAAGATACAATAAGAGTGCATGGTAATTAATAGTATGAAGTGCTACACTAGTTTCAAGGAAGAAGACCTTACTTTCAGGAGACAAGAAAAGATGATGTGCTGGATGTGATGACACACCCTCAGACGGAGGCTGGATGATCTTGAGCTTGAAACCAACCTTGGCAACTTAATATGGCCCTAAGCAACTTAGTGAGACACTCTTTCAAAATAAAAAGTAAAATGAATTGGTGGTGTAGCTTGGTGCTTAAGCACTCTGGGTTCAATTTCTTGTATCAAAAAAAAAAAAAAAAAAAAAAAAAAAAGATGGTGTCCTGGAATATAAGGCAATTAGAGTATTAAAACAATACAATAAGCCATACATAGAGCCTATAATCCTAGTGGCTTGGGAGATTGAGGCATGAGGATCACGAATTTAAAGCCAACCTCAGCAACAGCAAGGTGCTAAGCAACTCAGTGAGACCTTGCCTCTAAATAAAACACAAAATAGGGCTGGGGATGTGGCTCAGTGGTCGAGTGCCCCTGAGTTCAATCCCTGGTACCAAAAAAACCCCCAAACCAAAAAACAAACAAGCAAAACCCCCCAACAGAATAGATTTAATTTCCAATGCAGAGATGTAGTAAAAGGTTACACTGGTAGTTCACTGCTGGAAACTGTCTGACAGAAGCTGATGAAAGGTCTACTACTCTGCCAGCTGCCCACCTTTCCTTGGGACTATGAGTGACAATTTACACACTTCCATAATATGTTTCCCTGCTGTCCCTGGGGCTGTATGGGCTATTGAGCAGAGGATTTCAGTATTTTTCTAGATTCAACATGAGGGGAAAGATTGCCTCAGTTTGTTAATGGCCCAAAGAATCTTTCTTTCACAATTTATTATATACTCTCATTTTGGTGCATATTTTGGTGAGCTTTACTACTACCTTTTAAAGCAGTGCTAGCTTAAAAACAAACAAACAAACAAACAAACAAACAACAACAACAAAAACCCAAAAAACAAAAAACCCTAACTGGCTTTAGTGTATTTGAAAGTGCAAGCAAGCGTGGTACCTGGGCATGTTTTCTTATGCAGTCTCTTTAAACAACTCATTCTGACTCCCATGGCTGCTTCTGGATGTAGTTCTTACCAGTTTTGCAACAGTAAAACTATGGAAAAGATCTTGATGAATTTGGAGTTAGAGAAAGATGCAGGGGGGAAAGAGAAATCTCTCTAAAATGAAGAAATATGACAAGCAAAGCTGTGCACACAAGAAATTTTCATTTTTTCGTGAGAAAGGTATATTTTAGGTTTCTGTTTTTCAGCTTGCTGCTGTAATCAGGATTCTTGTTGCTATATTTTTTTCTAAGAAAGAAATTCATATGCAAATTAATATCATTTAAAAATGACATATTGTATCTGTTATACATGAATTGTGACACTTTAATCGGGCAATGCAGTAAGAATAATATACTTAACTGAAGTTGATTGGATCTGTTGGCATATCACAAGGACAACTATGATGTTTAAGATAGCACTCTAGACCAGATCTATCCTGGCAATGATAAATTTTCCACATCAGTTTTGGCATTTATATAAATGTTTCATATCTGTTGTCTAACACACAGTCACATGTAGCTATTGAGCCCTTGAAATGGGTGTAATGTAAATAAAGAACTGAATTTTAAATTTTGTTTAATTTTAGTTATTTTAAATTTGAATTTAGATGGCTCTATGTGAGTGAATGGCTACCATATTGGACAGTATAGCTATGAACAAAGGTTTTGATTGTATAGAATCATAACATTTAAGAGCTGGGAGAGAGCTTAAAGTTTACCTCATCTGGTAGTGTGATTTTTTAAAAAATATTTTTAGTTGTAGATGGACATGATATCTTTATTTTATTTATTTTTTATATGATGCTGAGAACTGAACCCAGTGCCTCACACATGCTAGGCAAGCACTCTGCCACTGAGCCACAACCCCAGCCCTTGGTATTATAATTTTACAAATAGAAAAACTGAAGCCCAGAAGGTGAAACACTTTGTCCAAGGGCAGTAGAATTGAAACCTGGACTTTTGATGTTCTGACTTTACCTAGCTTGGAGGACTTTGGATCCTACCATGCTTTTCTCCCTAGTTATGCCAGTAGGGCTGTGGCTTTACCCAGTTAATGATGGTTGGTTGATAGATTGAGAAAGTAACACCAAACTTAGTACTTCAAATCAACCAACCAAGGGATATTTGCTGGACATGATATCAAGCACTGAGGTCAGGAGGGCGGTTGTTGGATAGAAAGGACTGCAAAATAACATAAAGAAACCACAGTCCTTTGAGGAAAACAGGATGCAGATAGATAGATCTCTAAATAGTTTTTCTCAATGAATTCACACACATACATGTACACACGTGTATGTATTCATATATTTCCATTTCATATGTGTATGTAATTGTGTTCACACACACAACCACACACACACACACACACACACACACACCATGTGGTACTAGATAGTCCACGGACCATATGAGAAAAATTCCAGACAGGGTTATAGAAATTTAGGGTGATAACTATGGGTAAGTGGTCAGAGAGAGCTTCAGAGACAAGATAAGGAGATATATATCTATATCTATATCTATATCTATATCTATATCTATATCTCCCCAGAGCTTCCTCTTTCCCTCCCCTCCTCTCTGTCTCCACCTCTTGATTCTCTTCTTCTACTCTACTGGTTTTTCTTGGTGCATTATAGTTATATATAAATTAAAATGAATTGTGATGTATTCATACATGCACAGAGCATAATTTGGTCAACTTCATTCCCTAGTTCTGCCTCTTCCCCTTCCTTCCTTAGTTCTCCACTTTTACTCTTCTGGTCTCCCATCTATTTTCATGAAACATCCCCTTTTTAATTTCTTTTTTCTGTCTAGCTTTTGCATATGAGAGAAAACATTTGACTCTTGGCTTTCTGGGTCTGTCTTATTTCATTTAGTGTGATGTTCTCCAGTTCCAGTCATTTACCAGCAAATGCCATAATTTCATTCTTCTTTATGACTAAGTAAAACTCCTCTGTGTATATACATCACATTTTCTTTATCCATTCATCTATTGATGGGTTATCTAGGCTGGTTCCATAACTTGGTGATTGTAGATTGTACTGATGTAAACATTGGTGTGTATTTTTCACTATAAGTATGCTGATTCTGGTTCTTTTGAATAAATACACAGGAGGGGATAGCTGGGTCATATGAAATCTTAACATATATGTAAGTGTCTAACATAGGAGGTAAAAGATGACATAATGTCATTCAAATTCAGCAGTGGTATATAATGAAGTAAACCTTTGCCGCACAGTCGATTTTCTGATCTTGCCTCCTGTATTAATTACACATTTATTTATACATCACAATCAGTTCTATTGTCCCTGAAGTTTTAAAATATGAAACCAGTTTGTTTAAGGATTGTTTTCAGGGTAGAAATTATATATAGAGAGTTAATCAGCATTAAATTTGTGTTTGTATTATTAGGTCATAAAGGTAAATGGTCATATTGCACTATGTTTTTAAACCAGAAAAAACATATTGGCTATTATTATCCTGTAGGCATAACTGGGAGATCAAATTTTCACTTAGCTTACTAAAGTCTTAACTTAATACTGCATGACAATATTGCCAGACATACTTTTCTCCATCAATGGCAAAACAAATAAGACACAAGTGCTCATGGAACATTCCAGAGTCAACAGAGAGAAATGGAAAGTATTAGAAATTTGATTGTGTTTGGTAAGGGAGACATAAATGTAAGTAAAATGGGGAACAAAAAAATCCTCTATTATCTATACTTCAAATTCTCTTTGTAGATGTTCCTTAAAATATTTTGCTTTTATTTATTTATTTTTTGTGGTTTGGGGGTTGAACCCAGGGCCTCACACATGCCAATCAAGCACTTTACCACCAAGCCAAAAACCCTCCCTACAAAAATCTTTTGTTTTATTTTGGGTACTAGGGATTGAACTCAGAGGCACTCAACTGAGCCACATCCTGAGCCACATCCCTAGCCCTATTTTGTATTTTATTTAGAGACAGTCTCACTAAGTTGCTTAGCACCTCGCTGTGGTTGAGGCTGGCTTTGAACTTGCGATCCTCCTCTCAATCTCCCCAGCTGTAGGAATTACAGGTGTGCACCACTGTGCCCAGTAATCTTTTGCTTTTATAATCAGAAAATATGATACATTCTTTTTTTTAAGCTTTATTTCATTTTTATGTGGTGCTGAGGTTTGAACCCAGTGCCTCCCATGTGCTAAGCGAGCGCTCCACCACCAAGCCACAGCCCCAGCCCCGATGATACATTTTTATTGTAAGCATTTAGGAAAATAAAAGATGAGGAAGCAACTAAAAATCCCTCTTCATCTCATATAGAACCATTGTTAATCTTTCTTTTCATTTTTTTACAACTATCCAGTTTTGAATGTTTAGATAATAATGGCTAGAGCTTTGTATGGTAGTTTTCCATTTACTTTTAATTGAATTTTTAAAAAAATTTAAACTTTTTTTAGTTATTTATTTTTATGTGGTGCTGAGGATTGAACCCAGTGCCTCATATGTGCTAGACAAGCGCTCTATCATTGAGCCATAACCCAGCCCTTAATTAAGTTTTAAATGAAGAATTTTTTGAGGGAAAAACTTGTTAGGGAAACCTATGCAAGATGCAAAGCTATGTGGCATTTTCTGCCTCTGTAGATCTTTAAGGATGAGAGCAAAACATGTCTTGTAGTCCGTTGTTAACAAATTCCAAAAGTTTGCTTTGTTGGTGTGCTTTGGGAAGGAGGTACAGTAATCTAGCTTGGCACCTGATTCAGTGAATAGCTGTTGATGTGAACCCTATACCTGTCTGCTTCCAGTGCCTCCTGTGCTTGAGTTGTCAGAGCTGCCAATTGAGCAAGCATTGTGCATCACCAGTTGGCCAGGACCAGACACCCCTCTCCTGTTGGCTTTGTTTATGGAGATTTAATTTGTTCTGGGGCGGGGGCTTCTGGAGTAGATTTCAAGGGTCATCTTCTCTTTTCAATGAAAGAAATTTATGTAATCATGCTGTTTTTATTTTTTGGACTTTCCCTGTGCCACGTAAATGGTTGAAAATAACTTTGTGTGCCTTTTTCTTCTGTTTTGTTTAGTCCTAAGGAGGGCTTCCTGGCTTGTCAATTTGGTAGTTTTTCTAGTGTTTGTTTCTGCCATGAATCGTCTATTTAAGATATTGCCCAAAATATTTGATCCAACTTAGAATATCTAAAATGATACTCAGTACTTACTGATCTCAAACTTTATAAATCAGTTTCTCATTCTCAGAGGAATTTTTAAAGATGTTCTTTCCTGCACAATTATTGCCTCCTTTGATCTCACACTACATTTGGTCTTTCAGATAAGGAGACCAATAATTCCTCAGCTATAACTTCAGCAACATAGATAACTATCATGCATTGTGTGACATGCAATTCATTATTCAGTTGTGAATAACCACCGTGGTCCTATAGTAAAGGTTTTACAGCCGATCTCTTCATAGCTCACTGAGTTAATATAACACTTATGGCTATTTTTGTGTCCAAGAAGGATAAAAGATTCTTTAGAGCATTTAATGGCATGTAGTAATCAAATTAAAAAAAACATTTTAAGATATCTTAGTAGAAAAAAATAATTATAGTGAAGTAAATCTACACATGTTGCTTATTTCACTTAATTTTATCCAACAAGAGGGCCTCCTCTCTTTGATGTAACTAGTGATTCTCACTACTGACTTTTGGATAAACTGGATGAATACAAAGCAGCAAGATTCAGTCTTCATAAATCTCATGCTCATTGTTTACTGATGTTCCATCGTTCCTTCATCCATTTTACAATGCACTGTTGAGTTATTTGCTCTGCATAAAGACTTCTTTGGAATGTAGTAGAAAACAAAAGATTGTTTCAAGATCTGATCACATACTTAAGGACAATCTTCCTACAGTTTTCGGTTCACCAAATAAAGAATTAGCAGTCTGACTATGGCTGGAAGAGCAGTTTCCTAATCTTGAATCTTTGGCAAGCTGAAATTCCACCTGCTAAAGTTTAACAGTGTACAGATTGTTGTCGTGTGGATATTTTTTGCAACTTTCTGTTTGGCGCTCAATAAAGCAGATTGTATGACTGTGCGGGAAAAATTTAACTTGCTGCTTATTTGAGTATTAATCTATCAAAATATTTCCTGGACTTACTTTACAGTTGAACAAAAGAGCTATTGTACATTTACCATCAGCAAGTTCTTAGTTCATATTGATATTTTAAATTTCTTAATTGAATGGTTTTACTTCCTAGCTTAATGTAGACATTATTTTCAGATTATTAGTGAAGTAAGAAAAGGTTAATTTGTAGCTTGAATTGGATTTTTGTTATCAACTGAAAAGCCTTTTTGTAGACTAAGACCATGTTTTCCCCTGGACTCTATTCTGACCACCCACTCCCTCTGTGCCCACTGCCCTCAAATGAGACTTCACCATTCCTTCATTTCTATTTCTAATCCAGCATGGCAGTTACTCTCTCAGATAGTGCCCTCTCCCTCTTCAGGACCAGTTGTTTCCCAAACACTTTAGGGGGGATGCAGATGTTCAATATGCTAGCAAAGAGAAAGCCTGATGAGAGCCCCTCATTTTTTTTTCATGGATATCAGAATAAAGATATGGTCACTTACAGTATAAATTTGAACTCTTGTATTTTTTTCTGAAACATCAATTCAGGTGGTAATATACATTAGGTTCTTTTTCAATGTCCATAGTTAGTGTAAAATCCATATCAAAGCCTTTTAAAATTTGTTGTTTATTTAATTCTCCACGTCTGGGTGCTGTAGGTTGCTGCTGTTATTATTTTTATTTATCTTTGTGCAAAAATTTTTAGCAGGAGAGGTTCAAAGTTTGATTCAACTTGGAAAATAATATAAAAAAACTAGTTTGGACTAATTCTAACCTTAAAAAGACAAAATGAGGGTTGGCCTTAAATTCTAAATTCTACTGTTCTTCTTTACTTCTGTTCAAATCCACTTTGTTGGTGTGTGTGTGTGTGTGTGTGTGTGTCTGTAGGATTGGTGTGTATGCATGAACTGTTGAAACTAGAAATCTTATGAAAGAAATGATCATAGTGAATAAAACCAAATTATTACGTTTATGTGGATAGTAAAGAATGACCTAACAGTTAATCTTTGTACCAAATTCCAATTGCTTCATCCATGATTTAAAAATAAGAGATGATAAATTTTTAATTCTTCTATGTAGCCTAAAAGCATAGAGGCATTGGGTACTACTAACATTAGCAACCTACACCTGCCCATGCAAAGTTTTGTCAGGATCAAAATCTATGCCTAATAATGACTTTTTTTTCTCATCTGCTTCTTTGCAGCTGTTCATGTTATTGATTTGTTTTGTTGAACAATCAGGGTGCTGAAATAAAAAAAAAAACCAGAGTATTAGAGTCAAAAGACCTTAGTAAACTAGTATTTAAGTTATTGGGGGGACTTTGGAAAAGTCATTTAGCTTCTCTCTGACCATTAGTTCTATAAAAGGAGTTAATAATATCACCACCTTTAAGGGCCATGTGAGGAAAAAAATTAGATATGTGAAAGTGCCTAATGATATCTGGCATGTAGTAAGTACTAAGCATATTTCATGCCTATAGTATAAGGATAAGTTATGGATTAAACACTCTTGCAGTGTGGCATCAATTTTATTATAGTTTTATACTGTCTCATTATAGTCTATTTGGCTCAACACCTGGTATCTATATTAATGTTCTATATTAATGTTTGTGTCATCTGATCAAACTCAAATGAAGAAAGGCAGATTAGATGGTACTTTTAAAGCTTGGTGGAGAGAGGCAGGCTATCTTGAGTGTTCTCTTTCTGGAGATCTTAATGGGTGTTTAATTCTTTATCTTACAGTAACTATTTTCTCAAATATTTTTATTGTGGACTCTCTGGAGACTCACGCAATCGTCCCACACCACCCGCACAACACCCATAATCCCCAGCACAACCAGAGTTCATTTCCTTTCTAAAATTACAGTAAATCTCAGTGGGCTGGGAGATTGAAAGGGCCAGAATGGAGAAATGGTGGATTTCCTCTTTTCACCTCCTTGTTATTCCCCACCGTTCCCCCTGGAGAAGTTAAAGAGACTGACAACATGGCTGCCATGACCTCCTCTGACATCCCTCGTGTCCTCTTTGTGGAAGGAAAGGTTCCACCTTCTATTTGAAGATCACTTCTGTGATATATCCACAGCTCCAAAAGGAGAGCGCTTCGTAAGGGACAGACCCTATTCTCACTTGGAGGATGTTCCATATTTGTATGGCATATCCCTTCCCTTTTGGTGCCCTGACAGAGGCTGAGACCTTAAATGCTTCAATCCCTTGACCCATATTGTCTCATTTATGTCCATCATAGGCAATACTTTAAGGGATGAAACTCAGTGCCTTTGAGAACTGTTTCTCTGCATTTTTTTTTTTTCATTTACTAAATGTTAAGAGGGAGGTGCCTGAAATCAGGTAACCCTTGCTAAGTCATGTGACCTTTAGTCTTATGTTCATTATTTAAAATGGGCATGATAATATCTGCCTCATGCAGTTTTGTGAACATTAGTGAGAGGAGATTCTTTGTAGGCACCTTGTAGGTTTTCAAATACATATGTTTGGTGACTAATAATGCTAACAAAAATAAGTTTCAATAAGGACCAGAAGAGCTTCAGGATCAGGTAGCTTTTTCCTCATTGAGCAAAGACAATGGAGATGCAGGATGAGCTCCCCTACCCTGTTTCTGCCTTTCGCATGCTGGGTGGAAGGATTGGACTGGCTGCTCCTACACCTGTTGTGTGGTTTAAGTCACTGCTGGTTCTGACAATTGCAGGGAGCTCTGGCTGGGGGAAGGCAGCCGAGACTGGTAGGATTTTCTCCATTGGTTTCTCAATGAGCCATAACTCTTTCAGATTCACTGTTCACATATGGCCTCCAAGCAGATCTGGCAGTTTCTATCTATGATGCAGGCTGGGAAAGGTAGGGTCTGGAAAACTCATAAAAGCAGACTGAGTGGTAAAGGAAAATCAATCTTCCCCTGGTTTGGACCAAGTTGACGAGAATCATTCTCCCTGATTCTCCATAAATTGGAACAAGGCTTAGGACACTAATCCTACTGTAATACCATTTGAAGACGAACACTGACATTTGTGACATTTAAATAACAGTTGAGGTCTGCTATTAAACCAGGGCCTCCAACTGTTTAACCTTTGCCCTTGTGTACTATTACCCTTGGTCCAGTGCATGCAAATGTACTTATTAATGCATTTCAGCTTTCTGATGCCACATGCTTATTTAGTTTGGATAGATATGTTGCTTTATGTTAAGTGTGCACTGAACACAAAATTTGTTTTAAAACTTTTAAATGCAATATATTCCAAGGTTCTTTCTTGGATTGTTTTTGTCTAGCTAAAGCTGGACAAAAAGTTACGTCAGTTATCCAAAAACCTTCCTATGGGTGAGAAAATGTTTTCATGAACTAAAGTTATATAGAGTGATTCAAAGTCATTCATTCATTCAACAGAATTCTTAAGGGCTTCTAACATATCATATACTGTGCTAGATCCAAAATAGAGATGTGTCTCTTGCTTTTAATGAAATACAACTATGTGACTCTATGGTTCTTCTTACATAATTATGCACCTTTATTTATAAGCTCTTATTTTAGTCTTTGCCTATTTGCATGTACAAAATCTTTACTGGTTTCAAAATGCAGATTCTTATTTCAGTTAGTTATATTAACTAATGAATTTGAGATTAGGGATATGAATATTTTCCACATAGATATGAGTTTTTAAAAAATTAGAATTGGCATTAAAGACAAGAATAACCTTTTCTTTATCTCTTGGAAATTTTCCTAAACAGAAGAAAACACTTCCTGCTATATTCTTTATCACTGCATACCACTTCTTGAACACCAAGAAATTCATTCCACATCTGACAGAGTAGGTCACTTTACTATTAGGACCATCTTAAGAACAATATTTTAGTTTGTTTTTGTATTAAGTTAATCCCAGTTTAGGATGGTGCTCAAAAAACCTGAGTTGGACAGTTGGTGCTGCTAGTTTCTGGATGTGTGAAATGCAGCAAAATGTTTAATTCCCACAGTCTCAGTTTCCTCATCTAAAAGATGGGTTGATTGTACTTACTTTGTTGAGTTAGAAGGATCAGAGAAAATAATTGTGGTCAACATAAAGCCTGGTACACTGTAATCCTTGTATTGGTCCCACATTTTAAAGAGCCCCCTCAATATCCCATCTCTGGATTTTTTCCAGCTCTGACTCTCTTCACAGCACAAACTTTTCACTTCTAGGAGTGGTTCTAAATTGGGTGCAATTTGGCCTTCCAGGAGATATCTGGCAATGCCAGGAGACTGTTCTGGTTGTTACGACCTTGTGAGCTTGGGGGCAGTGCTGGCATCTTGTAGATAGAGACCAGGGATGCTGCTAAATGATCTAGAATGCACAAGAAAACCTCTTCCTTTCCCCTCAGTAAGAAAGACACCCAGTGCCAAAGGTCAATAGTCCAAAGGTTGAGAAATCCTTCCCTGGACCTGCCTGGGTCTCCAGGACTCTGAAATTCTTTTCTCCAACAACCGCTTTCCAGTGCTGTGCTTCTCAAACCTTGTCTGAAGTGGTGACTATTTATTTGGGAGGGATGAAGTAAAGCCTAGATATGGGAGATGGGGTGTCCACAAGCTTGTGTGAGGCTTCTCTCAAATGCCAGGGGTGGGGAAGAAAAGGGAAGTGATTCTGGGGCTGGCTCTCTCCTGTCACCGTGTGCCACTGTGGAACTTGGAGGAGACTGAGGATTCTGAATCAAAACCTGGCCTTCCAAGTTGTTATGAAAGTACTTTTGTCAAGGTCAGAGAATAAAACACCTTATTAACAGTTTATAAGCTCAATTTATAACCTTAAACATTTAGACATATGGTATGTGGGATTTTGTTTTCAGTTTTGCTCTGGGCCCCACAAATGGTAGGGATGAGTCTGCCTTTTAGATTTCCAAGACTCTGTATCTTTTCCTCCCAGTGGCTGTGGTTACTTGGTCTGCATCTTTCAGGCTCTGTCCTAACCAGCTCACCTTTATTTAAGGCAGATGGTTTATGAATGTCTCTGTTGCCACATAGGCCATGTGCTGAAGCTTAGCACCAGTTTGTTTTGGTTACTAGTTCGTTCCAGAGTTTGTGATCTATTTTTGTAGCTGAAATACTTATGGTGATGATCCTCATAATGATGTCTTTTCCTGAGGATTTTACCTTTAATTCAGGTTTGGGACTCTGATAAACTACTGGCATCATTTGATCCAAGTAGAGGCCTTCAGAATCTCTTCCAGACAGTTTGGGACTGATGTACAGAATTAGTCTATGAGAGTGGTTGTAATTCAATGCTGTAAATATGAGTGCTGCTGTTGGACAGCTGTCTTTCACCAGAAAGGAAGGAGAGAGAGAGGGGGGGGGAGAGAGAGAAAGAAGAAGAAGGAGGAGGAGGAGGAGGAGGAGAGTTGGGGAGGGGAGGGGAGGATAAGAGAGGAGAAGAGAGGGATCTGCCTGGGTACTTTTTTGGTTTTAATGCTGGGGATTGAATCCAGTGCCTTGTATGTGCATGCTCTGCCATTGAGCTATATCCCCAGCCCCCTGCCTGGGTTCCTGATGGTTTTTCAGGACCTGGAAAGATCTCTGGCTTCCATCAGATACCTTAGTTCCTTCCAAAAAGTTCTGTTTGCTTAAGCTGGATTGAGTTTGGTTTCTGTTACGTGTAACCGGAAGGAATTTGACTAAGTCCCTATTTTCCAAGTCCCTCTTCTGGTAACTTGGCTCAGTCTTGACACCTGACCTTCATTGAGTTCTGGTCTTGCCCACACCAATGCACAGATGGGCTGAACAGTGGATGGAACCCACTGGTGGCTGTCATACTTTGCCTGCGGGCAGGATACCTCCTTTATCATCTGCAGTGGAGAGTGACTTCTAGGAGCTGTCCAACATTAGTGACTAGGAGCTTGTCCTCACCCTTCTCGTTGCAAGAAAACAGGGTGATTCAGGTCATATTCTTCAATGTGACATGCACTACACTCTAGATATCTGCAGCTCTAAGCTGTGTGTACATACTTTCAAACATCCAGTTAAAGTTCCCCAAATAAATGGACAAGTGCACTGGGAGAATTTATGATAGATAATGAAATAATTTATAATAGATAATGAAATAATTTAACCTGATATGTGCAGTTTATCAGATGTAATCTTGAATACATATCATGCCAATAAGTAGTTTCTAGAAAGTCACTTAGAAATTCCATTATATTACTTAGTGATTGTGACTTATAGGGTCATCTGAGATAGTTCTTTCTCTTTTCTGTTTACTTTAAGGATCGAAGCCAGCTTTCAAGAGATCCCATGGGTTCCTTAATATAGACAAATTTTTGCTAAAGAAAAAAATGTCAAAATGGCTTTTAGATCTGGTGTAGTTTGGAAAATTAATTGAGTGGATTGCTTGTTCTCTCTTCCATCCTTGCTGATGCTCTTTTGGTTTCCTCCCTCTGTTTATTTGTCTTTTTCTTCTCATCTTTGTCCAGGCTACTCACTCAGTGTCTGCCAATTTATTTGGATGATTGTGTCTCAAGTTTTCTCACGTATAGACTGAGGATGGTTGTCTGGCCAATCTAATCATCTATGCTCATATTACCTTTAAGATGACTTAAAAAAAAAGGCAAACAAATTCTAAAAAATCAATTCCTTGACCTCCCAAATATTCTATTTATGTGTTTCCAGGCATAGTCTGGCTATAATCTTAAAGTCAAGTACAGAACCTAATTACAGATCTATGGATAAAAAAGGTATTTGGAACTATGATACAGAGAATTGTATGCCAACAGTTTTATGACTTAATTTTGTTTATTCCTGAGATTTCCATTGTAATCTATGGATATATCCAGGATCTTGTCAACTAGGGAATTCTTACTTACTGTGGTTGTTGAGTAACTATATTTTTTTTTTCAAAACTTTACCATGTGTTTTAACTAATCATCAGCAGCCGTTAAACTCTCACAAATTCTGCTAGTTATAGGAGAAAAGTAAAAGACTAACCAAAGACCTGTGTCCACAGTAGAAAAAAAATGAATCTTTCATCACTCAGCAGCATAGGGATGCTCCAAATATATGGGTCTCCCCTCCTTGGAGTTATTTATTGGCCAAAGGGGAGGGTGGACAAAACCTCTTTTGAAGTTAAACATCTTGCTTGGATGAGCAGATATGTTGCATCAAATCAAAGTAATAAAAAGACAAAATGCTTTATTAAATCTTCTTTATCACTATATTGTGCTCCAGTAGGATGATCTAATTAAAGCCACAGTTGAGCCTCTTATTATTTGAAGAGGAGTTCACAGGCTTTCATTATTAAAAGGTTTGCACAAACATGAACACATTGCTGTACTGCTTCCAAGGTCCTCAGGAGTGCCTCCTTCCTGTTTTCCTCTAATTGTTATGGATGTCTTGGCTGCCACTTCGTGGTTTGATACTAATTAGTCCTTTTCATCTTCAAAGCACCTGTAAGGCACTAACATGATTCATTCTCATAATACCGCTCTGAGGTAGGCACTGGAAGTGCTGTATTTTTTTCAAAGAAGTGGAAACAAAAGAAAATAACTTCAAGTTATGTTCATTTGAATGTTGATGATGAACACTTTGCTTTCTGGTTCTGAGCTCCCAAATGTCTAAGCTGGCACTTGGCCTCTGTGGCTTTCTCTGCATCCCCTCAGACCCTGCCAATCATTCCTCATACCAGGGACTTTTCAAGCAGCCAATGAATCACCACCATTATCAGAAAAAAATGTATGAAAACTAGAGAGAATCCAACTAGTGATTGCCTTTCAGTAGGATACTATCTAGGACCTCTTGGTTTAGCAAGCATTAATTAGGTACTGAATTGTGTTCTCATTTAATTCCTGATTCACTCCATTCTTGCCTAGAACCTCATGCAGATTGGACTACATTCAGGGGTCAAAAACTAACATCTCCTTAGTTTGTCATAGACCCACAGTGCTCTTTTGCTTTACAGTGTTGATTCTGTGTCGTTTATGTTACCTGTTTCACTGTTGAAGGCATTTGAGTTTATTGAACTAAACAGAGAAGGGAAAGAGTTCCTTGTTTCCCCCAAACCAAGGGAAATTTGGTAAATTGGCAAAATTGGTTAATTTCTCTGACATCATCATCTCACTCCTGCCCCCAAAATACCTCTTCCCTTTCTCCATCAAATTCTTATTCTTTTATTATATTTGACATTCTCAAAGGCAAGTAATCTAATAAAGAAAGCAACATTGAATGTAACTGATTTTGCCAGCTGGAAGTTTGAAAGAAGATGGCAACTGCGCCTGCTTCTCTGGTATCTGCTAAACCCAGGGAGATTATTTGGTGGGGGGAACCGTACGTAGCCTTTTGTTGTTGTTGTTGTTGTTGGCATGAGTGGAATGTCTCAAATCATTAATGATTGCAATTATTGCCTTTTATACTGTGTATGTAGAAAGCAAAGCTTACCCCAACACTATTTCTCCTAAATTCAGATTTCTATGTCAGAATCTAGAAAAATGGGAAGATGTTAAAAATTCAGTGATAAAAATGATAGTTCTGAAATATTGTTTATTTACTTAGGCTTCTCTGTATGAAAGCACACAGGAAGATGCCAAATGGAAGAGATTGTTCTGGGATAGAAAAGAAGAAAGCAAGGCAGACATTTTTGCACTTTAATTTTCATTTGGAATTGGATGCTGACCAACCTGGCCCTGGAAATTTCCGATATAGATAGTGGAGGTTTCCAGACATGATGAGTGATCACAGACAAAAAAACTCCATCTGGGAACAGCAGCTATGAGTGAGAAACATGACCGATTCCAGTTGTGACCTATTTCAGAATGGGACTGCAAGCCTGAGAGGTGAAAGCACAGAGCTACAGCCTGGCCATCTTCTCACACGTGCCTCTGCAGTGTCTCTGTCCACTGTCTTTGACCTGACCTTGGTTAAGTCAGCCTATGTCCTCAAAGGCACAGGCAGAGTAAAAGCAAGTCACTTCCTTGGATATTAGCATCTCAGTTAATTCCTTGGGCCTTTCATTTTTAATTTTTATAGGTTTTTAGTGTCAGTTTAACAATAATTTGTGATCAAGGTTAAATTAAAGTTTATTTTATTTTTAGTGACATTTTCACAACTAATTTGAACTTAGGTCTTTCGTTGTAGAAATATTTACAAAGAAATAACATCAAATTGCATGGTATAAATGCCATGCCATTCAACTATGTAAATAGCAGCCAAGATGTTTAATTGAAAATGAAACACTGGTAGAATGTAAACACCATTTTTTGTTCCAGTTGCTCTGAGCGTAGGCTTCAATGGCACAAATGAACACAGTAACTGATGGTGGAAGTAAGAGTTCATAACAGGGTCCAATAACTCTAGTGTGCTTGGGAACCTTTTTAGTAATTGCTGTTGCTCTTTAATGCTGTTCAGCCACTTCCCAAAACACACACATTTGTCACCTAAAAGATTGGCTGTTTGGACCCCCTATAATATACAATTTGATATACAATTAATATACAGTTCAGCACACATCAAGGATTTCATTCTTTAACTCATTATGCTTTTTCTCTGGTTGTAAATTTGACATCTTTTCAGATGGCTTCATTCTTAGGCCACAAAAAATAAACCCGACACCCCAAAGCATCAAATTGTACTTATCTGTTTGTGAATTCTTGTATCCACAGACTGAAACATTCTAAATAAAAAATCATGTCATTATTCCCTAAGCAATACAGTATAACAACTCTTCACATGTCAGTTTCATGTATGGTAAGTAATCTAGAGAGATTAAAAGTTGATGGGAACCTTTTTGCAGGCTATATACAAATACTATGCTATGTTATATAAGAAACTTGAAGATTTGCAGATTTTGGTTCCTTTAAGGGATCCTGGAATCAATGCCCCAAAGAGTACCAAGGGACAGCAGTAGTTGGAACTGTGTTACATGGAGCAATCTCCACTCCCTGAGCAAAACCCTCAGAGGTCATATCTTGATAAGCATAAAATAGAGGAGGAAACTCACATACTTGGTTATGGGATAAGGAATGTATAATTACTTTATACATAAACATGTCCATTTTGGGAAGAGGTTCTCTATTCTAGATTTATGTGCTATAATATGTGGAGATGAAATTGTAATACCTTTTGATCCAAACTTTGGCACAGGTGGAAGGATATTTCAATGATCCAGACTGATTACATAGTTTATCTTTAAATCACATCAGTGGGAGATCTTCCATTATCTTTCTTGAAAATTGTAGTAAGAAAGGAATTATAACTTACTTCGAAAAACAGATCTGGAGCCAGATCTTTTAGATTAACTGTGAAACCTTTCACAAGTAAAATTATTTAACTATTCTACCCCTCAGCTTTCTCATCAGTCAAATGGGTATAAGACTGATACCTAGATCATTATGCTATTGCAAGGATTAAATGATGAAAACAGTGCCTGGCATGGGTAGTGCTATATGAATTCAATTATTATTCATTAAATTAGTGAATATCTAATAAGAATTTTATTATTAAGCATCTTCTAATATGCCCAGCTTTCTGTATTACTGTTATTATATTTGTGGGAAATAATTCTTCACGGAAATAAATCTGATTTTAAGTTCTTACTATTTCTGTCCCCATAGTAAGGGTTACTTTTTGAAGATTTAGCATCTGATGAAAACTGTGCTCAGATATGGTGAAATTCTTAGTAGGAACACTTTTTTTTTTTCATTTATAGAGTAGCATCTGGAATTTAGTAATCAAATATGCAATGAAGCATTATTTGACCTTTTAAAAAAGGTTGATCTTGATTTTATTCAAATGGTAAAAGTATCGTGAAGAACAAACTTCCATGTTGAATAGCACTTTTACCATTATTTAGTGGAATGTTTATGTGCACATACTGCTTTTATGAGTCATACCTTATACAAAGAAAAGAAACTATAGAGTGATAGGAATCACCTCAAGTAACAAATGGAAAAGACCTGACTTAAGCTCACCAAAATTGGAGTCCACTTTGAAGATGTTCTTTTTAGTTGGGAAATCACTGGATCTTTTTTATGGCATGAGGGTCAAAGACCTCAGGATAGACTATTTTGCTCTCTGTTATAACCATGTCTCTTTCTATGAATGGAGTTAGGCAAAACCCAGGAAGCATTTTATGATCTAACTTGCTGCACCAAAGACACTAATATTTTGTCCCATCCAGGGCCTTAAATCTTTAAAGCTCAAAGTGAACTTTGTCAGAAGTGGAAAATTAGTTTCTAAATCCAAAGTCTTTTAAAAACCAAATCAAACTAACACATTTATAATTAAGTTTTGTCTGTCCATGTTATTTGTTGATACAACAAATCTCAAAGTCTGGGTATAAGAAATGCTACATTTTACACTGAGTTATCAGTACAAGCAATGGCAACCAGTTTCAAGGTAACTTAACCTTTAAATAGCTTCAAGCTATTATGAAACTGTATCAATTATATACTTCCGTAGGTTTTCAAAAGTAAGACTTAACCTTAATTCAGTTTGGTTTGATAGTCATCTCGAGTCAGCCAGGGCTGGCATGCACTGCAGATGGGTTATGAGTTTCAGCATTTTTCTGTGATTTTGGAATTAGAACTTTGACATTATTGGAATGAGCCATTCTAGTGTCTTGGGGAGGTAGGGGAGGGTTAATCAACAGACACATAATTGATTTCAATACTGTGCTTTTCAAAAGTGAAATGTCTGCAACAGCATTATTAGCTGAGATACTGTAGATAGTTTTACATGTCAGGAACAATTAACACGTGTCCTGTGGGTCTGATTACTAGTGTTAAGGAAGTTCTGCTCTGTATAAACCCCCCAAGCAAAACCTCCAGGAAAGTTAAAGGTCCCTGTTCTACCATTAAAATGGGAAAGTAATGTGCCCTTTTTTGATTGACTATAAACTTTGACTCGTGGGACTTTGTTCTCAAAGGTGAAAACAAACATGAGTAGGAGACAAGTTGTTTTCCTTAAAAATTCTTAAACCTTTAGTCAAAACCATTTATCAGAAAATTTCTTAAAATAAAACTAAACCAATATTGCCTCATGGTTAGCACAGGAAAAAAACAAGTTAAAAAGCCAAAGTGGATATTTTCCTTAAAATACAGCACAAAAGAAAATTTTGCATGTTTAGGCCATTGCCCAGAAGAGTGATAAATTTGATATTTGATATGTGAAACCGTTGTAGGCATTGCATGAGAAGTTGTAATTATAAAAGATTTTAGGAGTAATTAAGTGATTGAAAGTGAATTTATGAGACGTCCTGATTATTACATATCATAGGTCCTTGAAATACGAAAGTAATTAGGTGAGATTCACACGAACACAGTAAATTAAATGCATTACTAGTGAGTGATGTAGAGTAATACTCAGATTCTCCATCATATGTGAATACAAAGTCAAATCGTAAACCTGGCCTTCTGCTCCCGATTCTTTCCTAACCAACTGACTAACCTGAGGCCAGTTTCCTCAAGTGTAAAGTGAAAGCATACCCTACAAGAGTCCAAACTTCCATCAGCTCTGAAATTCCATAGTCCTAAGTATAATCTCTTAATAAGATTAATCTTTTGTGTAATTGTTTGATTATGCGTCTCTTCTTTTAGCTCGGAGGAGAAAAGGAACAGGAAGAAATGTGATGTCAAGCAGTGTAATCCAAAGTGCCTGGCCTCTGGGTGGATTTGGGAATGTGGAAATCCACTAGTTCACATCCTTCCGGTCTAAAAATGACAGGTGGGAGGCATTGTTCTAGTGAACATTGTCCAGGACAAAGAATAAGTCTCTTTATACCACATGGAAATCACAGTGTCAAAATAGAAAGTGCTAGATTGAAGAGGTGGTTTCTGCCTCCTTATAAGCAGCCCCAAGGTTTTGAACAAATTACATAGTCTCTGTGGATCTGTTATCTTCGAAAGAGGAGGTAGGCAAGACCTGCAAAGTTCTTCCCAGCTCTTACAATCTTTGATTCAAAGAAGCCGTGCTTTGGGAATAATGATCCAATTTGTCTAGTAATTTGAGGTTAACTTTTCTTTATTGTGTCTAAAATATGATTCCAAGTTATAGAGATAGTTCCAAAATTGAGACTAATTTTTCCATTTTAAATGCTCACAGGTGAATTTGAAAATTTTCCCTGAAGAAAGGAAATAAGAGAGCTAGGAACATGGCCAGTCAAGGTGTGACATTTGGGGAAGAGGGAGAAATTAGACTTTTTAAATATATTCACCAAGGGCAAGAAGGTTGTAAGAGTAGATGAGAGAGAGAGAGAGAGAGAGAGAGAGAGAGAGAAAGAGAGAGAGAGAGAAAAAAAACACACCACAGGGAAGAAGTGGGGGAGGAGGAAGGAAATAGAATAAGCACAGCCTCCTGCCTGCAGGTCTTTGAAGTGAGTCCAGAACTGCAGCAAAGGATTGTGGGACAAGGAGGTCAAGAGAAAAAAGTAGATGGAGACCCTTTATTCAGAGGTTAATAGTTACGTGTCAGAAGTGCTTTATCAGAGTAAAAGGCCTGTGCTTTTTTAGATACTTTTTAGAGTAGTAAACCAATTTCAGTTGAATTTTCCCAAGGTTCTTATAAAAGAAGAGTTCTATGGTTTATAACCTCTCCTCAAAAGATATTCTGCATCTAGAGGGTCTGTTATAACAGAAATAACAACAAACTGGAAGAGGTCTGGTGTTTCATATTTAAAATTATTCAAAACAAACATTTTATTTTTATTCTGGGGTGCACAGGATGGGTGAATGCACAGGGTGGGTAGCTGATCTGGGGAGCCTTTTAATTGTTTACCCACATCTGTACTGTTTCTACAAGTTCAAGTGCCATTTAGCTCTGTAAATTATGAATGATAAAAATGATCTTTTCTCAGTCTTCTCATTCCTGAGCACTCCAGTTGAAAGGTCAGAACTGAGGTAAATTTAAGTTCATGTAAGTAGAACTTGTTTTCTTATTTGGATAGTTGAGTAGATGACTGTATAAAATTAGCAGAGGTTTACTATAGAAACATTAGGAAAGTAGGAAAGTTTTCTGAAGGTGTAGGAGATAGTAGCTCAACTGGTATTTCCTTGAATGAGTTATTCAAAGTCTTTAAATCAGCAGGTTCCAGAGAGTTTTTTTTTTTTTTTTTTTTTTTTTAAGAAAACCAACATTTTCCTATGTTTGGCAGGTTTCTTTGTGTGAAAGTGATATGGCTGAGATTTTATTTGTATAGCTCTCCTCAAACGTGCAGTCATGCAGCCACTGGGATGATTAAGAGGGCTCACAGGAAACCTCCACCTCTGACTGTTTAATTTACCAGGACTTTTAGAAGCAAGCCTGATAAAATTCATAAATTTATCACATCTCTGGCAGTTGATGACACTCATCAAGTCCGTTTCTAAAACTCTTTGGTTCTGCGCTTTTGCAAAACCAGGTCACTGATGACAGACCTAATGCAGGGTGATCAAGTCATAACTAACCTTTAAGTGTTTCCTTAAAGGTTAAGACTGGAGGATCTGGATAAAAAGTAGCAGGATCCTTGCTCTGATCTTTTCTGACATTTCCCAAATCCACGAGGCCGAGGGCACAGTGCTGGGTTAGAGAAATACTGTTATGACCTCTTTGCTTTCACGGAGGATCACTGGTGAGTCGTGTTTCACAGGTGGGGAAAGGAATACCCACACATTTTATGCAACTAATATTTGATTTGTCTGTGGGTTTATTTTTAATATGCTTATCAAAAACATTTATCTACAAAGGAAATTTGAGAGCACATATGTATTAAATAATCATATAATTGCAAAATGTCAAGATGCAAATTTCTGTTGTTTGATGTATTTTATGTTTTAAAAATTTCTCATTCTTCTGTGATATTCTAGTAGAGTTGTTACACAACAGATGATTTAATACCATTTTAGAATCATGTAAATGGTTGTAAGCCTGTTTAATCTGTAAGAAAGTGTTATATTATCTCTTCTTTTAATTGTTGGTGAAGATTTCAAATAGAATGTGATATTCTATATATGCAATGATGAACAAACTTCATGGTTGCCCATTGTATGAGATGGATGGTTAGTTGTCTTTGTATAACCAAGTATCATTCTCTGAAAAGGCAGGTCAAGTAATACTCGACTTAGTAATAGCTATGGTACTTTGAGCACCTCTCAAATCAATAATGACAGAGGTAGCCTGATAGCAATTTATGAACCACAGTACTCCTGGGAAACATATTTCAAACCATAACTTCATCTAAACTGTTTATCGGCTAAGCTCGCTCAAATGTATGAAGTGTCAAAAAGTTTCTTTGACATTAGGCTTGTTATTGTCCTTTGATTTATATACCTAAGCAAAACGTAGTAAATAAAAAGATTGTTTGGTGGTTTGGTATTTTAAGGAAATGATTAGAAACATTTGCCAATGTTATTCATTTTATTCAGTTTTTTTTCTTTCCAAATTAAAAAAAAAGTGTTTCCATCCAGGGAATGACTTCACAGTCATAGAAGCTTAAATGATCATTATAGCAGTCAGAAAGGCCAATGAAATTGCTATGAAGTATTTAGAAAACTCGTTCTAAGTGTGTAATGTTCATATATAAAGCATTTGTTCCTTTCCTTGAATTTTGCATGCCCAGAAGTTCACAAATTGTCCTGTTTATAATTTGAGGCACATTTATGATGGTAAATTTGACTTATTAAAAACATGGTCATTGTATCTTGGTTGGTTTTTGTGGAAACTTCCATATGGAAAACACAAAGGACTATTCTTTTGAAACTCATCTGTACAGAAAATTCTTGGGTATAGATAAAATGTTTTTATTTGCTTAGGAGTGGGAATATTGACTTTATAGATTTTTGATGGTGCAATATTATAAAGGTATAAAATGCATCAAAGGACAAATGATAAGGTAAATGCTTTTGAATGAGATTTTATTTAGATATTTTAGTCTAGAATTTTACATTGCATTTCAATTTGAGGCTTTCCATTTTTATAATTACTTAACTTTATACAGAATGGATATAAAAACCTATATATGTGATAATAAAAGTTGGACAAAAATTTTAAAGGATTACATTATGAGTTTTTAAAAGACTAAAATAAAACTTGTGCAAATGAAGTTCACTTGCACAGTGAAGGGACATGAGGAACTGAACAGACACATTTTAATGCAAGAGAGACACATTTAATACTTAAATGAAGACTGTATCTGTTTCCAATATATCTTTTTCTGAGCGTTTAACTACTAAGTTGATGGGCACCATAAAAAAGAGTCACAGATATAAAAGGACAAATGAGTACACAGATATCTATACCAGCACTGTTAACTGGTTAGTGAATCTGTTTCCTTGAAAACAGGACACAGCGAATCTGGCCATATTTATGTGCATTTAGGAGAAGTAGGAGAAATCAGTCCCTGATGGAGTCAGAAGTTCTGATCTGCTATCCTTCAAATAAAGACTATTTCCTAGGCTGGCCAATATTCTGTGGGGAATGCCTATTGATAAGTTATCAGATTCCTCTCCGGAATCAGCTGGTCAGGAAGGATACAGAGGGGAGGGAACAGGAGGGAGAAGGGATTCTGATAGAGGCTTTATAAGATCGCCAAGGCAGGAGGAGCTAGAGAATAGAGGAGGAAGAATAAGAGAGGTAAAAAGAGAGAGTCAGAGAGGAAGAGAAAATAGAAGAAACAAAGCAGAACAAAGCAGGAAGGTGATAACTGGATAGAAAAATAGCATCCTTGTAAATGAATTGCATTCAGGCACTTTTCTTCTTCTTCTTCTTCCCCTTCCTATTCCCCTTCCCCTCCTCTTCCTCCTTTTTTTTGGGGTATTGGGGTTTGAAACTGGGGTGTTATACTACTGAGCCACATCCCCAGCCCTTTTAATTTTTTATTTTGAGACAGGGTCAGGGTATTGCTCCTCTTTCTTCCCGACAAAACTACCAGTGATTCTACCCAGGATCTTGTACATGGTAAACCAAGGTTCTATTACTGAGCCACACACTCAGCCCTGGACTTGCTAAGTTGCCCAGGCTGGCCTTGGATTTTTGGCCTTCCTACTCAGCCTCCTGAATAGCTGGCATTACAGGTCATCACCATCTTTGATGGCCTCCAGGCACTTTTGAATGGGTTTTCCTCACCTGGATTTCATGGACTTCCCAAGTCTCTCAAGACATTGAATTGTGTATATATTTTATGAGTGTATGTATCTATGTATACACACACGCATACACACACATATGCGAGTGAGTTTGTAATGTTGGTATTTAATTTTTTTCCATTTTCCACATGGGGAAGTTGAGGCAGGGAAGTCCAGAAATTTGTTCAAGGTCATGAAGGTCATAAATGGTGGAGCTGGAATATGAACAGAGGCCATTTGACTCCAGAGCTCATGTTCTTGAACCTTTGGACAGAATAAATGAGGCAGACGCTCAGCTGTTTCTGTGTTGATGGGAGAGGATGCTGTTCCTGCCATGAAGAGGTTGCTATGGCGCTTCTTGAATTGAAACTGTCCCTATTTCTGAATCATGTATTACTATTTCCCTCCATGTTGAGCATTATATATTTTACTGTTGCAAATGGTTCTTCTCACTTTCCAGATGGCTTCTTGGGTTTCTATGATTCTAAAGGAGAAAGAATTACAAGAGTCTTGTTTCAGAAGACTAGTTTCAGAAGACTAGTTTCCTATCACTTACACAAAATTGCTTCCTGGAAGCTCTAGGAGATTCTTGGTTTTCTATCCAAATGAGATAAAATGCTACAGAAGTATTATTTTGGCAAATTAAGACCCCACCTACTCTCCATACCAAAATAAAACCCTGGAGATGTAACAACCTTTTTTTTTTTTTTTAAATGTGGCAACTTCCTGTAGACAATTATGTAATGTAAGCAGGCATTATATTACTTGGTACTTCACGTTCAAAAAAGAAGTCCAGAATTTTTCCTCTTTTGGAGTGTTTTCCTTTTTGCCCCCAGGGATATGGGTTTTCATGGATGTGTTTAGTGTTCTTAAATCCTAGAAAAGCACACATATAAAAATGTAAGTTTCTTTTTCTGACAATCAGTTTCTTTTCTTTTTATTCTTTCTTATGCAGTTTATCAATGAAATGACTAATGTTGACCTTATGAAAATCTTATTTTTTTCAGATTTTTGTGAGATTTAAAAAGATATATCATTGTTGAAACAGATTTTTCTTTTCTTCTAGGAAAGCATGGCTTTCAGGAAGGGTAAGAACATATCTGAAAGACCTTGCCCCATATGCCTGTTCTGGAAAAGTTGTATGGAAGCTTCTTAGTGCACCGTATACCTATTCTGGAAAGGGTTTATGGAAAGGTCGATGAATGGGATTAGGCCTCAAAGTTAAGTTGTCAGTCTCGGTGAGGGATGGACTAGAACCTTTGATTTTTTCTTTTCCTTTGGATCATACGTAAGAGACAGTTTACCAGTTTTGATGAGTGTCATCAGTAATGAGATGGGATACATTTTGTTTTCCCTATGGCTGTGCTTAAAAATGAAAGTTATTTTTTCTCTTAAATAATTTAAATGAAGCTCTGAGGAGGAAAAAGTGGGTTAGCTGATTGTTATGGTTTGATAGGAGGTGTCACCCCAAATCTTATGTGTGAGACAATGCAAGAAGTTTCAGAGGAGAAATGAGTGGATTCTGAAAGTCTTAACCTAACCAGTGAATTAATCCCTGATTTGATTAACTGAGTGGTAACTAGAGGCAGGTGGGGTGTGGCTGGAGGAAGTGGCTAATTGGGGGCGTGGCTATGTGGTATGTATTTTGTATCTAGAGAGTGGACTCTCACTCTCTGCTTCATGATCACGGTGATGTGAGCTGCTTCCCTCTGCCACACCCTTCTGCCATAATGTTCTGCCTCATCTTGAGTCCCAAGGAATGGAAACGGCCTTCTCTGGACTAAGACCTCTGAAACCATGAGCCCTCAAATAAACTTTTCCTCCCCTACAGTTGTGCTGGTCAGATCTTTTAGTCACAGCAATGAAAAAGCTGACTAAAACACTGATCTCTTAAAAGAAATTGTTATTTCTAGGTTGAATTCCTTAACTCCCTGTATTGACTTAGTTTAATTAAACAGTGATCTGAGTAATTTTATTTTTTTGCTAAGGCTCAGATCAAGATACCAATCACACTAATTAAAAAAAAAATCAGGGAAATCTCTGTTTTCCACTGAGTGGTTAAATTTATGAACTATTTCAGCTCCATACCCTAATGGCCTAAGTTCCTGATAAGTATCCTTGTGAATCTGTAATAAAGCCCTCTTAGCTTATTTCTTTTTTCAAATATAATTTTCTTCATTTTTAAACATCACATTTTAAGTCTAAAGAAACAATGATGCCTCCCTGCTTTTCAAAGCTTTTTGGTCTTCAAGTCAGAAAATAATGAGGCATATTTTTAGATGAATGAGCTCTCCATTTGTCAGGAGCAATTTTATTAAGTATACTGGAACTTCCTAGTTTGAGACACAACATGAATCATTGTTCTCTGAGGCTCCTGAAAAGATAGGAGTGAGGTGTCTTGATCTATTCTTCCCTTGTCACCGCCTCTTGCTCTCCTCGCTCCTTCTCAGAAGCAGTGGGCTACACAACTGGTTTTCACTGGTGCCTGGTGGAACCTTAATTCCTCCCTGTCAGCACATCTCTAGTCCACTCTTACAGTTTGGATAAGGACTGGATAAGCCGTTGAACTTCTGGGTACTTTTCCAAATGAAATTCAACCTCTAGACCTTTGGGGGTTTACCCAGTCTTCCTCACTACCCTAAAATGAGTCTGGAATGAATTTTCTCTTAATGGATTCTATTTGTGGGTGGGAGAGGTAATGGTTGCATTGCTCAGAGTCATAAGCATCACTTCAAATAAGGCAGGAATGTGAGAATAGATGTGATCCTCAGGAAGGTGTGTCTGAGGAGGTGCTGGGAGATTCTGATCAGCCGTTGAATGGAGATACTGTATCTTACGTGACAGAAGTCACCTCCTGATATTAGAGTTGTGTTTGAGTGGTGATTTAAAAAATGTATAGCTGACAAAGAAATATGGAAGGCATTACATTACTGTGTGACATAGCAAAATGAATATGTAACATTCGAGATGAGTTACTGAGTACTGATTAACTGGGAGAAAGGTGATAAAACATTGAAAAATATTTGCAGAAATATACCCTAACTGGAACTATATACCTCCTGTTGATTTGTTGCAAGGATTCTTTTTGAGAAAATCTTATTAAATTATGTGACATGTAAAGTTGACTCTATGACTGTAAATGTTATAAAAATTGAAAGAGAACTATTTTAGAATGCAAAGGTATATTTTAAAAATTCCCATTTTTAGCACAGCTATTTTCCATAAAATAAGTCATTCCATTTTTGCCTGTCTAGGTTCCTGCTTTCATGCCAGGGGCAGGGTTATCATCAAGTATGAGAGGTACCGGGTACCTCTTCTGTTTCACCATAGTCATGGCTCTAATTCATCCTGCAATGCTTTATTTAATAAGTGGCTAGACCCCAGGTGCATGTGTAAACATGCTGTATCTCCATGTAGTTGTTGTGGTAGTGCCATAAATAATGGAGAGAATACATTAAAATTTGGCAGTAATACTCCTTTGGATTAAATCTGTTCTTTCAAGGTGAAACTTTCTGTCATAACAGAAAAATGTGATCATCCACATCTCCTTCAGCAAGAAACGAACAATCACGCATGAATGTAGCTTATACAGTCAGTGTATACTAAAAGGTATGGGATTGAATCTTACCTTCAGGAAGGTTATGGTCCACTCAGGAATGAAGATGGTGGGGGACTGGTTGTAGATGGTGACATAACATAAACATCAACCATGTAATACTAAAAGCACCACTCCAGGAGAAGCAGTGGTATTTAAGACAGACAGGTGGATAAGCACTGGGACTTGAACCAAGGCTTGAACAGAGGGCAGACCCACTAGCACCAGAGTGGGAAAGATAATTCAGACTGATTTAGACAGAGGAAGAGATTTCCTTCTTGAAAGAAGATGGAATAGGTTTGATAGTTACAAAGTGATTTGTAATGACTGCTTGCAGAAAAGTTTGTGTTCTTGGCCCATTAATGTTGGGCTTGCCTGTGTGACTTTCTCTGCTCAATAAAATATGAGTGAATCCTGACATATGACATGGCAAAGAACAAACTTTCAATGTGACTGCAGGCAAAATTGCAGGTTGCAAAATCAACAAACAAAAATCAGTAGCTTTCCTAAATATCAGTAATGAATCTTCTGAGTAAGAAATCAGGGAAACAATCCCATTCACTGTACCCCACAAGACCCCCCACACACACAAAAAAAAACCCCTAGAAATAAATGTAACCAAAGAGGTGAAAGACCTCTGCAATGAAAACTTCTTCAGTGAAGAAGAAATTTAAGAAGATAAAAGAAGATATAAAGATCTCTTATGCTCATGGATAGGCAGATTTAATATTGTTAAAATGGCTGTATTACCAAAAGCAATACACAGATTCTTTGTCAAAATACCAATGACATTCTTCACAGAACTAAAAAAAAAATCCTAAAATTCATTTGGAAAAAACAAAAGACCCAGAAATAGCCACAGGAATTCTAAGCCAGAAAAGCAATGTCAGAGGCATCACAATACCTGAATTTAAATTATACTGCAGAGCTATAGTAACAAAAACTGCATGGTACTAGCATAAAAACAGACATAAACCAATGGTACAGAATAGAAGACTTAGAGACAAACTCAGGCAAATATAGTCATCTGATTCTTGACAAAGGAGCCAAAAAGATACATTGTAGAAAAGATAGCCTCTTTAACAAATGGTGCTGGGAATACTAGTTATTCATATGTAGAATGAAACTAGACTCTTACCTCTCACCCTGCACAAAAGTGAACTTAAAATGGATCAAAGACCTAAGAATATGACCAGAAGCTATGCAACTCCTAGAAGAAAATAAAGGGTCAACACTCCAGCATATAGGCACTCTCAACAACTTTCTCAACAGGACCCCTAAAACTCAGGAAATAATACCAAGAGTTAATAAAAGAGATGACATCAAATTAAAAACTTCAGCACAGCAAAAGAAACAATTAGGAATGTGAAGAGAGAATCTACAGAATGGGAGAAAATCTTTGCTAGCTATTCTTCTGACATAGGATTAATGTTCAGAATACATAAAGAACCAAAAACCAAAAAATTTAATTAGTAAATGGACGAATGTACTAAAAATAAACTTCTCAAAAGGAGAAATGCAAAATGGCCAACAAATATATGAAAAAATGTTCAACATCATTTGTAATTAGGGAAATGCAAATCAAAACTACACTAAAATTTCATTTCACTCCAGTCAGAATGGTAGCCACCAAGAATACAAACAATAATAAATGCTGGAGAAGATGAGCAGAAAAAGGAACACTTTAATGCTCTTCATGGGACGGTAGTACAACCACCATGGAAATCAGTATGAAGGTTCCTCAAAAGACGAGGCATGGAAGCACCACATGACTCCTTAGTATTTATTCTAAAGAATTAAGATCATCCTACTATAGTGATACATGCATATCCATGTTTATAACAGCACAATTCACAATAGCCAAACTATGGAACCAGCCTGGATGTCCATCCACAGATGAATGTTAATGAAAATGTGCTATCTATACACAATCGAGTTTTATTCAACCATAAAGAAAGTTGAAATTATGTCATTTGCAGGAAAATGAGAACATTGTATCAAGCAAAATAAACCAAGGTCCGAAGGGCAAGGGTCAGGTGTTTTCTCTCATATGTAGAAGCTAAAGGGGAAAAAGAAATAGAAAGGTTGGGAGGGAGAGAAATCTCAGGAAAATTGAGTGGAGAAAAAGGATCAGAGGAGGGAAGAGGAATGACATTGGCCAAATTATATTGTTATATCATACATTCTGAATATGTATCAACATATTCCATCACTATGTACAACTATCATGAACAAATAAAAATAAATGTGACTGCATGTTTTGTTTCTTCCCTCTGCCATGAGTACAGTATGTCCCAGTTAATGGCCACTTCTTGGATATGAGTTCCAAAATGAAGTGACACATAGAGTTGGAACTTGGAGCAGGGTTCCAATGCACTAAAAGCCTATACATAATGTTAATGAGAAATTAATATAAACTGCTGAAATTTTGGAAATGTTTGTTATTGCAATGGGCTAATATAGGGAGAGAACACAAGTTGAATGAATGTATGAGACAGAGTAATATGTTTGAGGAGGCGCCAAAAGAAAAAAAAAAGTGAATTTAGCCTATGCAAATGATTTTTGTAGGAGGAGAATAAAGAAAAAGGATTGGGACATATTACTGAATCCTTGAATAGCAGATTAGGAACACTGACCTTATTTCATAGGCAATGGGAAAACACTGGTGATTTTGAGCACACAAGTAAAGCAACAAGAATTTTAGGAATATTTATTTAACAGCATTGTTAGGATGAAAGCAGAAAATGAGAAAGTGAGAGCAAAGTGTGAGTAAATCTAGAGCCAAGTGTTCTTAAGTTTGTGCTCTAAAAATGTTTCAGATGAAAACCGATCATTTTGTTGGAAGGTGGTGGAGTTCACAAATAAAAAAATGCAAAGCAAAAAATCTAATGGACAAAAAAACTTTAAGGTGAAATCTTGGTATGATCATAGTAACATTTTCCTGGGATAGTGAATTAGAACAACCCGCCCTGGTCCCTTGGCATCCTTCTCAAGAAGGCAATTTTATTGTGCCCCCTCAGTAATGGAGATTGAACCTAATGGCATTTCACCACTGAGCCCAATCCCGGGCTGGTTTTATTTTTTATTTTTAGCCAGGGTCTTGCTAAGTTGCCCAGGCTAGCCTCAAACTTGTGACCCTCTTGCCTCAGCCTAAATCCCAGTGTTTCTAGGATTACAGGTGTGCCCCATCATATCTGGCTAAGCAAGGGATTGTTATAACCACACCAGATACGTGAGTCGATGCCTTCAAGGGTTTCATAATTCAAGTTTGTCTCTTTTCTTTGAGCATATATCCCAAGTAGGGTGCCATCTTTTCCTTTGGTTTGAAGATCCATTATTAATGTTTGTCTCGTGTGGTGTGGTTCTTAGGAAATCATGGAGTGGAGAGATGTATTAAAGGCACAGCAAGTTCATAGATGTCTTGTTAATCTTTAATCATCACATGCAGAATCTACAAAATATCAGTGTGACCAGCCTTTGCCACACACATGAATGGAGATGGAAGTTGACATTTAGGGAGGCAAGTCTAATAAAACAGCATGAAGGTGACAGGCTTTCTATTTTGTTCAATGCTTCACCTGCTTTGGACCCACTCATGGGTATCTTTCTCTCTTTTTTCTTTTTCCTCTTCTTTTTTTTTTTTTTTTGTACCAGGGATTGAACTCAGCGGTGCTCAACCACTGAGACACATCCTCAGCATTTTTTTTGGGGGGGGTATTTTATTTAGAGACAGAGTCTCACTGAGTTGCTTAGAGACTTGCTAAGTTGCTGAGGCTGGCTTTGAACTTGTGATCCTCCTGCCTCAGCCTCCCGAGTTGCTGGGATTACAGGCATGCGCCATTACATCCGGCTCATGCATAGATTTTGTATGCAAGCAGGGCAGTTATTTTGCATGGATTCTGTAAACAGTCTTGCATTTTCCTAGATGATGTACCATTTGACAAATTGGTTCATTAGGGGCAGATATCAAAGGCTCATGCCAATGAAAACACAGCCAAGAAAGTCATCTAAATGTTAAAATTCTCATCTGGGTTTAGACATGAATTTATTCCATTTCTAATTCCTTATTAGAGCTTTCTTGATTGCAGAGACATTTTTTTATTTGCTCCCATCACAGTGTGTGCCTCAAATCTCATAAAGCCCTGTGTGTTACTGCTGTTCTGAAAGTCTCCTGCTTTGTGAGCAACCTATTTAATGAATTGGGAGTATCCTTGCACATTGCATTCACTTAAAAAGGGCAAATCCTTTTAAACAGCTATAGCTACAGAAATTCAATTTAGTTTATTTAGGAGGAAATGAGAGACCTGAATTGTAGCTGTGGAGTCTTACAATCTTTCAGACCGATAAAAGCATGGTTTGGGGGATGGTTGGAACTGCATGGAATTGCTTCAGCCAAAATTATTTTTGTGAGCACATTCCCAAACCCACGATCATGTTTTGATAAGAAAAATCCCTTTCTCTACAAGTTCTCAGGTCCCATTCATTGGCCCCCTGCCCCCAATTCTGGAACCGATGTCAGGCTGTTATGTGGCTTAGTTCTTGGTGATATGTTTTCAATTTGAGCCAACTTGATGAGAGAAAAATTACTAAAAAGTGGGAATGAGCTGTGAGGTGAAGAGGGTTTTCCTATCAAAGTGGAGGTATTTTTAAAAGCATTTATTATTTCAAACTAAAACATTTATAGAAAGCCATGAGTGTGAAGTGTATGATTACCAGTTGCAGCTTTGCTGTATTGAAAAACTCAAGTTCATGGGGAATACTCACGGAGGCTCTGGCTAGCAAGCAGTTTGTCCAAGGGAACAATTTGGTCCAGAAGGCATGTCAGTTTAAAACAATAGTTTACTAACTTAATTGTAATGGGCAATTAGGATTCATAAATGTTGCCATGACCAAGACATAATCTGGGCTCTTGGACTGGAACAACTCGGTTATGAAGAGAACAGAATTAAAAAGCTGTATATTTCTCTGTCTTACACATGAAATGAATATCAGAAGTGAGAAAACCACTCCTCCACATTTGACATTTTATAGGCTCTGATGTAATACAGTTATTTTCTTCTATGTTGAAAATTATGAATATCGTTTCTGGCACATTTGTTCCATAGTAAGGGAATACTTAGCTTACAAGTGAAAAAGTCTGGCTTTAACTGTGGATTAAAGAAATGCTGTATAGCTAAGTTGACTTTCTTAGGAAAAGTCAGTTTTGTGTGGTATTCTCTGGAAATTTGTTTGCAACATGTAAAATTCTCATTGTACGAATTCTGGGACTCTGAGGGAATACTTATTCATTTTGGGTGAGAGCATTCCTTTTTATTGTGGGGTTCTTAACAAGCTCTCAATGTTTTTACCTCAATTGTATGTTGTGAAGTTCATCCAATGACAAAGCATTTGGCCTATTGTTGAATAAAAAGCAGGCTGCAAACAGTATTTATGGAATATGATCCTGCATACACATAAAATTTTATGTGTGCATGGGCATGTGTGTGGAAAGAAAGATGTCATGAAGGTTGTTAATAGTTAACTCCTCATGGTAGGTTTTGAGTAATTATTATTTTCTTTGTATGTTTTTTTATAGTGCTAGATTTTCTTTTTGTTATTGTGAAAGGTGCCATACATTTGAAAGAAGACATATGTACAGTTTAAGGAATAAAAATATCCCAAATACCCACTGCCTAGCTAAAAAAGTAAAATGTTGTTCTAGAAGGCAAGCCTTCTGCTCCTGTTTCTATCAAGGGGGTAACTATTTGCCTGAAACTTGTACTGATTATTTCTTTGCCTTCCTACGCAGGTTAGTCACCTATGAAAGTGTCCATAAGCCATATTTTATTTTGATCCTTTTTGAACTTTAAATAAATGCACTCATATTGGATGTGTTCTTCTGTTACTTTCTTTTTGCTTATGTTTTGGAGACTTGCTCATATCAATGTGTATCTGATTTTTTTCTTTATAAGTGGAAAATATCATTTCAATCACATTAAAAAAACCAATAAGTTATAGTCATTTTGAAAAGGAAAACTCAAATGTACATTTAAATATATATATATATATATATATATATATATATATATATATATATATGCTGGCAGAGTGCTAAAATAACCATGCTTTTATTAAATAAAATATTTTTGTCCATTTTTCTATGTTCACCTGTAGATGGTATAGATAACTGCAGTCAGAATGTGATTTTAGGAACCATGGGCTATACATCATGACAGAAAAATGTCTTTCTTTCTTGTCCCTGCTGGTCGGCCACTGTGCTTGCAATTTAGCCATTAGTTTTTTTTTTTTTTTCTCTTGAGATTTTAGCAACTATGTTCAAAAAGAAAAATTGAGTCATTGATATTCAACATGAATTAGTTTAGCTAGTGATTAGCTTTACTACTTGGAAAGCAAAGAACAGGTCTCAAGGGGCAGAGTGAAGGGACAGTTCTGCACCTGGAGATATTTGGAGGAGAGACTTCAGTGTGACATTGTTATGAGGACCCACAGTAACATAAGTGTCCCTCCATGAATGAATGGAGAAAGAAGGTGTGGTCTATACACATGATGGAATACTTACTATTCAGCCATAAAAAGAATGAAATTCTGCCATTTAAAGAATGGATTGCATGTGGACTCCAAAAAAGTCAACTTACAAAAGCAGAGAGAAGAATGTTGTTGCTAGGGGCTGGGAATGAGAGTTGTTGTGGAGATGTTGGTCAAAAGGTAGAACATTTCTTTAAGACAGGAGGACAAATTTCAAGAGATCTGTTATACAATGTAGTGACTATAGTTAATAATTCTATACTTGGAAAATTGCTAAGAGAATAGATTTTAAGTGTTCTCATCACAAATAAATATGTGCCAATCACAGTTTGATTTAGCCATTCCACAATGCATACAAACTTCAAAACATCATGTTGTGTACCACAAATATATACAATTTGTATTTGTCTATTTAAAAAAAAAAAAAGAGCTCTGCGTGTCCTAAAGGCCACTGAGGACGGGGTGAGAAGGCAATATTCAGGTGTGTGAGATACAGAGGAAGGAGGTGGGAAGGCAAAACTACCTACTCACCACCATGCCCATTTATAGTGACAAGTGATGTTTAAGTCTCTACCATTAATCAGGCTTCATGCTAGACACTCATAATCCAAAATATAACAAGAGCCAGCCTCTGCTTTTGAAGGACTCTCAGTCTATTGGAGGAATCAGGTATATCAACAATCATTATATCACATCCCAGGTGGCTAGTAAGGGAGTATAAAAGAAAAATTGACTGACTGCAGGGAGCTTTCAATGAGGCCATGCTTATGCTGAGTGACACCTGTGAGATGATTGTGATGGCCAAGAAAAGGCCATCCTGTGAGATGGAAGGGCATTTACAGAGGCATGGGGTCATGAGAGCACAGGGCTCCAGGGAACCACTAATACTATGACTGGACTGTTAGTGTCCACCCTTCATGGCATATAATATAATTTGCACTTGACCTCGGTCCATCTGTCCTATTGTGTTTTTCATATTATTTTCCTGAGATGGCTCTCAGCATCACACTTTCCTCTCCTATACAAATAGAGAACTACATTAGGTCAACTACACTAAACGTTTTCCACAGAGATCCTGGCGAATGAGTCTTCTCAGATAAACAAGATTTGTTTTTATTACTAGAGTTGCAATACAGAGTTCCAGAAATATCTGAGTTGCCCTGAATGTGGATGAGCCAACCATAAAGGTCTAAATGTTGGAACCTCTGAGAATACCTGTTAACCAATTATCAAACATTTGAGTGCCTACAAGGATCAAGACATTATCTGACCATGCCATGTTATTAATCTATTGGAAAATAATTTAACTTTGCTTGTATAGTGTTTTGTTTATATTTACCTTAAACTTTGTAACTTCACCCTAGTGTTTACATCAACTATTGGAGGGCCATATGCAATGTATTGCTGCTTCATCTGTTTCAATAAAGTACAAATGCAGTAGAAGAATCATATCAAACTAATATATCATAGTTTTGAAGGATGTTAAATTTGGGAACCAGCAACCAGAAACAAGAAAGCATCAAAACTGTAAGAATCAACTTGCCTGCTATCTAGGCTTAAATAGAACTTGTCTTGTAACTCAAATTTGATTCAGCAAATAATTGTTGATGCCTATATTAGGCATTGTGGAGGGCACCACACTTTCCACGAGACACCCTTGAATCAATCTAGAATTTATGATATTCCAGAGAAAAACCCTATGAGATATTGGATATGGCTCTCAGATTGCATTCTCCTTGCCCAGTCTCTCTGGAATCTCTCATTAAGAAATGGCTGAGGAATTGCTGAAAGACTGTATTTAAAACCATCTCCCTGTTTCTTTACAGGTCTTCTCTAGGATATATTGATTCTGAGGAATAAGTAGAAATAGTGAAATTTCTACTGCTTTTTACCTCAGTCCAAACCGAAGCATCTTACCTGGTGATTGCATATTCTTCTAACAGGTTTCTCTGCTTCTGTCCTTGCCTGTCAACACATCAGCCATGCTCTCACCTCAGAGCATTTGCACTTGGACCTCTGACTGTTCCATTCTTCACACTACTTCTGGCTTATTTCCTCATATGATCAGTTCTATACATAAATGTCACATTCTCAATGAGGATTTCTCTTGCTGCTTTAAAATTGTAATGGCCACAATTTCATATTAAAAAATATTCCTACTACTCCTTTTTTCTGACTTTATTTTTTTGTATATTATTTATTGTCACCTGACATATTATATAAAGCTTTTACCTTGTCTATTCTCTGTCCCACAATTAGAATTTAAAGTCTGTGAACTCTTAGTTTTCACACTTTGTTTCTAGTGCCTGAATGCTACTGGTATGTGGTAGATGGTCAATATATAAATACACAAGTGCATAAGAAGAAGGATCTTATCCTATCTTATGTTATTTTTCTTAGACTAGTCCCACTCCAAAATTTAGTTAGAACATCACTTAGTTTTCATCTGAGTGAAAAGAAGCAACCACACAATTGCGTATGTTTTTTACTTGTCACATGCCATAACATTCAGTTTGAATTTTGTCTTTTCTAGCTGAAAGGATTGAAAGTTTTGTAATATTTGACTTTTCTCACATTTGCAAGAGTCACTTCCATTAGAAATTGAAAAATTGGCTGGCTTTCCAGAAATATTTCTTTTGAGGAAATATTCAAAAATAGCTTTTAAATAGACTGTGTGTGTGTGTGTGTGTGTCTGTCTGTCTGTCTTTTACATATTCAAAGAGAAAAGAAATATTTTAGTAATACCAAGTATTTGGCTATTTTACAATTGAAGTGTGTTGTGACTGCATTTCTAACTCTGTTCTTCATCTTGATTTTCAGATATTTTATAAAACTTTGGGTCAGATGGATAACGACTGCTTATATTTCCTTTTTTTTAAAAAAAAATTTGACTTAAAGTAAGGGAGTAAGAAAAGATTTTTTTTTGTCTGCAGAAAGAATGGACAGTGTTTCAACAAATTTACCTTGCTACATGTTTTAAATGAAACTTTATTGGAACCAAACCTTGTCTATTTGGTTATTATACATTATCTGTAGATATTGATATGCCTGCTTTCGTGCTTAAATGGTAGAGTTGAGTAATTGCAGTAGAGACAATGTGGCTTTCAAAGCTAATATTTACTATCTGGCTCTGTACAGAAGAATTTATGGACCCTGACATTAGATTGTAACCAATTTAAGTTGGAGAGTCCAACAAAATTGCAGTTAGCCATATGGAAGAGAGTAAAACAAAGGTGTGTGATAATCTACAGAACAGATACTTTTTCCTAAGATAATAAATAATTACATTTTTTTCTGTTTGTACAATTTTCAGACCTGTTACATTATTTGTAAATATAAGTTTTCTTAATAAAACCATTTACCTTCATCAATGTATTGAAATTCAGATCTGTTTTATTTTAGTTTGAGATTGGCTTTTCAAGTAACAGTGATTTCTGCCACTAATTTGGTGTTCTTCTACAGCTTTTTAGATCAAGTGCTATGTTATAAGTAACACTGATTTTATAACTTAAATTATTCTTTTATTTACCTGTTTTATATGTGTGTTTTTTATATATGATTGAAATCTGTTGCAAATAGGCCCTGTTACAAATAGGCCCTGTTACAGTGATTAGTTTTAATTAAAACTTTTTAAATATAACTATTTCACAGTATAAAAATGGGTAACTTTAATACTATAGTTAATTTGTTCACCACATCAGGTTTTATAGAATCAACTTGTATTTTGAATTTTCTTAAAACACAGACAACACCTGCACCTATAGATTTAATGTCCTGTCATATTTCTGGATCATCAATATAGGTTATATTGAGATGCCCTTTGAGATGTGTGATAAGTAACCAAAATTAAGAATTGTGTTTAACATTTAAGAAGCTTTCAGAATGTGTTATTCACATTTTGTAATCTCCAGAGGGCTGTATTCAGAATACTTTTCACCTTAGTATAGTACAAAGTGTCAAGCTTTCTGATATTTACTGGAAAATACAAGGACATATGACATTTTTAATGTTACACGCGATTCAGTGGTTGGAAGAAGTTCATGTCTTTGTGAGCACATTACAGTCAGATTTACTTAGCACTTTAGATAGCTGAGTAGACTGCACACAAAACAGGCTTATCTATGAAGCCTTTAAATCACAAATAACAGTGCATTTGGCACTGCTCTGTTTTAATAAAATCTATTGTTACATCAAAATGTAACAACAACAACAACAACAATAACAATAAATCTATCCCATATAGAACCTTATTTGTGCCAGGTACTGTTCTGTGTTCTTCCTGGGCATTGTCTCACTTGTTCTTCACAAACATCTTTTCTTTCTATCTGTCCTCAGTTTGCTGATTAGGAAACCCAGGAAACTGAATACGAACATAGAAAGAGGAAGTGACAGAACTAGGCTTTGACCAATCTAGACAATGTGTTTAGTCCTGAAGTCCAGCTCTTAACCTCTGCAGCATTCCACCACTCTAAGTGTAATTTCAGTTGACCACAATGGAGGGAGATACTTAAATGGATCTTATCTTTTCATCTGTTTTCATGTTTAGCACAGTTTGGTTAAAAACAACATTCTTTGCTATCTTCTATTATGTCTTGCAAGTTTCAACCCCAAATCCTTTATATTTGCATACTTAATTGCCTTTTATAGAAGATCCTTTACAAATAAAAATAAGAACCATTTTTTTCTAAGTATTAAGTTACCTTTCTCTTATGTGTCCTTTCCTTTGATTCTTAAATAAAATGTCATCAATCTCACTGATTAGCCATGATTCAAGATGTACTTTCTTATTTAAAAAAAAGGGAATAAAAGAAAAACACAGAAATTCCAGTGTTGTTCCAGACAGCTGTATTTTGTTGAGATGACTTAGTTCTGGAAGGTGTTCATTCTACTGGACAGTTCTGGACTGTTAGCTTGATTTATGGTGCTGAAATAATTATTGTTATTTTGTGGATTCTACATCCTTCCATTGGAAGAATAACATTTGGAAAGCATCTTCCAATTGTCCAATTGTCCAGGCACCATTCCCTGCCCTGATTTATTTCAACTTAATTAAGCCATGTGGTACTTTGTGTCAACAGATTTGAGAGAATCTGGTAAAGAGACTTGAAGGCAAAAAGTACGATTTAGTGGGAATGCACATTATGGATATGATGCAGCTAGCTTGGGTATGTGAAGGTGATCTTCGTGCATGGTGATCTGTAAGCATACTCTGTGTATGCTTTTATGTACAGCCAATCATTATGGTATCTAGACTCAATCTGGATGGTAATCTTCTTCTCAATGAAGCCCCATGACTGGGAAAAACCTAAATTGTTTTGCTTTGACTTTCTCTTTCTCCCAGCTCCTGGATAGTTTGTTAAATAAGCAGGAAATTATTATGCAGCATCTTGAAGTTGAAAATCATAGTTACCTTGCCTGCTTAATGTATAGTTCACTGGATTTTCCTCTTCTACCTTTAGAAAGCTATTGAGAGAAGGAGGTAAGTTTGGGCAAGTATTTAATAGAGTTATCAAAGCTTGTTTAACTACTTAAATGATCAATGACCTACCATTGACTAATTAGTAGACTACTCATTCCAGAAAACACTTGAGATGATACACATTACTATCTACAAAACGATTATGAGTATGCATAAATAGAAAGTCAAGACCAGAGGAAATATAATGTGAAGGTCAAAGCCAGGAAGAATTACAATAGGATGACTCAGACCATGTGAGTAAAGCTGAGGTCTATTTGGTTCTGAATTTCTGATGACTAAGGTAGAAGGGGAAACATAATTGGTGAAATCTAAATTTGATTAACTGAAATGAAACTCCACAAATATTTCAGTGCTTTTATCCCCCATTATGTTGAGCTGTCAAAACCACGGTGGGTGTTGTGGCCTGAATGTTTGCGTTCCCCCACTACTAAATTCATTGTTAAAATCTGAATCCCCTAGGTGATTAGGAGGTAAAGCCTTTGAAGGTAGTTAATGTCAGGAGAATGGTGCTCTCATGAATGGGAGTAATGGCTTTAATGAAAGGGACTTACCTTCTTTCTGCAGAGTGGGGATATAAGGAGAATTCAGCCACTTGCCATCAAAAAGAGGGCTCTCACCACAAGCATCTGACCATGTTGGCACCTGGATCTCAGACTTCCAATCTCCATAGCTGTGAGAAATAATATTATTTATAAGCTGTTCAATTTATAGAAATTTTTTATAGCAGCCTGAACTGAAGTTCAGGTGAGTCAAAACTTAAGTCCCAGACTGATGTGTTGGTCATTTTAGGGAAGTTATTAATTCTTTCTTGCTGGAGATAACATAACTAAATGTATTATTTCACTACCTTAAAAGTACCTGGAAAGTAAAAAATAATTTTTCTCACAATGTAATCAATTTAAATTTGGACTATAATCAATCAATCCCTGTGGATTATAATTAGCTCTCATTGGTTGTATTCTTCATTTGTTATAAGAACCAATTCCAGTGATACTGTCTAGAACTACATGGAGATATTGTATCTTTCCTGGTTTTGTCCCTGCCTTTTCTTGTTTCTATACCTTTATTCAATCTGTGGTCTCTGTTTCAAATATACCTGTTAAGAATTTTAAGCGTCTGATATATTATCCTTCAAGCTAGCCTGCCATAGTTTCACAGCTCAGCCAGAGCAGTAGCCAGAGTATGAGCATTTGGGTCAGCACCCTACACTCCAGCAGCAACAGGTGACACAAAGAGCCAGGTGACACCTGTACAAACAATAGGTTGCATTATAGGAGAGGAACCCTGAGCTTAAGGAACCTAAATGTTTTATAATGGGCAATAGGCATATCTGCCTGGGGTAGGGATAAGAATGAGTTTTCTTTATCTACAAACATCTTGGGAGAAATAGTTTGAAATATTAGTCTGTGCCTCTTTTGCAAGAAATGCAGGAATGTGAGATACCTAAGAAGAGCAATCTCCCAATACCCTCACTCTTTTATATCAATTCAAATACTATCCATCCCTGAAACTACCACTTTCAGCCTTCTTGGTGCCTACATTTTTGTGAAATCTTTTCACTTTTTGATTTTTCATTGTAATTATAGCCTCTACCAAGTTATTATTATTTATTTTCTAATGTATACCTCTATGTTTCTAATGGTTTCATGTAAGTCAGTATTTTAAAGGAGGTCAGAAACAGCATTAGAACTCATTTTGTATTCACTGTAGTACTTAATACTATAGATGGTATGCAGAGAATCTAGATGACTAGGAGAAAAGGCCAAAATTTGAAGTATGTTCATGGTAACAAAATGAAAATTGGCCATACTTCCAATTTGTCAAGATATCCTGGCTAAGGAAACAGAGATTATAGGCTAAGAATCTGAAAGTTTTTATGACCTCATACCTGTGGCATCTGGGATTCCACGGCCAACTCAAGACTTGACCTTCCTGAAGTTTAATCTTGGTGTGTTAGTAACGTGTTAATTTATCTCTGATTAAATAAAAGGAATGGGAAGGACCCTTGGGAGACAAGGTGGGCTATATTTTTTATCCAGAAATTTTTGGACAAATAGGCCCTTGCAGTGTGCCAAAGACAGGTGGTAGCAAGGTGGAAGGCAAAATTGTAGCTTTGAATTAATCAAGCAACAATTCATCATTACTGAAAACCAAGTAGGAGTATGCTTTGTGAAAGCCATGTCAGTCTAGCTCCTGGTGCAGAAGCCAAGATTGAGACCAGCCTATGTATTTGAAATATTTTGGCAACCTAAGTAAATATTTTTTCGCTTTGTTTCTATAAAAGAAAGAACAAAGTCAGTTTTAGAAGGGTAATGGAAGACTCCTCTACATAATATTAAAATCTCACCTGTACCACTTATTCACTGTGTGAGTTAGGTTAAGTTTCATGGTTGATGAAACTTGCTGAGTTATCAGTAAATTTGGAAAATAAAACCCGGTTCTTAGGCTATTTGGGAATTAAGTGAAATAATGTATGTTCAGCACCCAGCACAGGGTCTGGCACCACTATGATAACTTCTGTTATGATTAAACTATTGACTCATAAGGATGATTCATGGCTGGAAAGATGTATGGTAAGCCTCCTAACCAGGAAATAACCTAAGGGTCTGGGACAGATTTTAACTCTGAGCCAAGACACCCACTAAGCCTTCGAAATGAAGGAAAAACAGGTGACTGCTTTTCCTTGGGCTCCTTTTTAGTGATGGATTAAATCAAAGCTCTCAATTTTCAGGGCCATGGAGATAGATTTAAAAAGTTTTGTAACTATATTGATCTCTGTAAGTTTGCCAGGCTTCAAGTAGACAATCTATGTGATTACTTCTGATGTAGTATAAAGTCTTTGCCTGAGTTTCTGGTTGTCTTTTTATATATATATATATATATATATATATATATATATATATATATATATATATATATGGCTTACTTTTTAGATATTCTTATTTATTTATTTAGATATTCTTATTATCAAGTATACAACTGAAACTATAATACAGGGAGTAACAGTTTCTTTGTCAAACTGAAATAAAGTAATTGGTACTTTTCCAAGATAGCCGAAAGGGGGCAAGTTACATTCATGTGATCTAAATCCATTGGTTAAATGCACAGGGATTAACATCTGTTAAAAGAGTTGTGCTTGGCATGCAGGTGTTTCAATATTTGCATTTAGTACGTGTTTCAGAAACAGCCTCTGAGAAAAACATTTGTAACAATCTGGTGGTTTTATTGTCTAAATCTGTCAGGACAGTCATTTTGTTACTCAGACTTTGTGACCCTCTTGCAAGCCATAAACTATTTAACGAAGTGAGTATATTGAGAAAGATGACAGACTTTCAAGCTTTGGGGAAAGAGTATTATATGAGAAGAATCAGCCTTTCCCCCTGAGACTGTCCCTAATATGTGAACAGCAAAAACAATTACATTGGTGATTTCAGGAAGTCCATAAATTCCCTTGCCCAGTCCCACCTTTGAAATATTACATCACTCAGCCAAAGTTTAGGTTCCTATATTAGCTGAAATGAACTAATCATGAATTAATTGCCATCAGTTCAGTTTTGTGAATGGAGTGCAGAGGCAGGGCTCTGGTTTCAGCATGGTCAGCCCTTGCCATTAACTTAGCCTGCTGCTGAAGTCTCACCGTGCCCATATGCCGAGGGTGAGCCGGATCGACTCATTTCAGCAGTCCTCGCCCTCGCCTCTCCTTGTGGTGATTGACTTAACCATTCCGTAATCCACATTGTTAAAATAAGTTGTGCTCTGGTCTGTTTGTTTTGGAGGGAAAGTGGGGGAAATAAATGCGGTGTGTCTCCAGGGATTTGTGGCTCGAAGTTAGAAAGAAAAGAGAGGAATCAATTGGTTTCACACACTGCCAGATCAAACCTCAGGAAAATTAAAACTCGGTAAAAGCTGAGTTAGAAGTGAAACCACACTTGGCTGTGATAGCGCGGGATGGCTCACTTTGTCTTAGTTATTTTCTAAGTTCTTTCAATGCATTTAGGGTATGTGAATATCCAGTTAGAAACTGTGCCTTGTGTAGAAATAGCAAGGAACTTTTGATGGTAATTTCTACCCTGTGGTTTGTTCTCACACAATTAGGTTTCTTTTTGACTTCTAGATGGGCCCTAAATCACGGTTATTTCTGGGAATACACATGGGAAGTATCAATGGATGCAGACTTCAGATACCTCATTGCTTCAGAGAATCACCTCCCTCCCCTGAATGGCTGGGTGTGGTGGGAATGTGTATGTGGGATGGTATTTACAATTTTGTCTGATGCTTCTGGAATAGTCTGTACTTGTTCAATCATCTACTGTGTTATTCACTGAATACTAATATTTTCCTTAATTGCTGTAGCCAGACCCATAAACTCCATTTTAACCTATATCCCCTTCAGGTGGTTTCCAGAATTTGGTATTGAATAGATATGAAAAGTCTCCTGAAAAACATTTGGGGGCTCTATATGATGGTCAGTTTTCAATAATTTTTTTCAGTACTGGTGATTGAACACTGAGCTATATCCTCAGCCCTTTTTATTTTGAGACAGGGTCTTGATCAGTTGCTTAGTGCCTCACTAAGTTGCTGAGGCTGGCTCCCCATCCTCCTGCCTCAGCCTCCTAAGCCACTGGGAATACAGGTGTGTGCCACCATGCTTGGTGGTCATTTTTCAATTTTACTAATTATGGATATGAAAAAATAATTACATTTTGCCAGGCATGGTGGTGCATGCTTGTAATCCCAGCTGCCTGGGAGGCTGAGGCAGGAGGATCATGAGTTCAAAGCAAAAGGGAGGCATAAAGCAACTCAGTGAGACCCTGTTTCGAAATAAAATACAAAATGGGGCTTAGTCCTGGAGCTATCTTTGAGCATGGGCATCCAGGGCAGCTAAGCATGGACTACAAGGTCAGGAAAACCCAGTGTTAAGAGGAGACCAGGGGGCTGGGGATGTGGCTCAAGCTGTAGCGCACTCGTTTGGCATGCGTGCAGCCCGGGTTCGATCCTCAGCACCACATACAAACAAAGATATTGTGTCCGCCGAAAACTAAAAAAAAATATTAAGGGATCCAACATGGCGGCGAGAGGGGAGGCAGCGCTTTCAGTACCTCCTCAACAACGGGGTCAGAGAGACGCATGGATACGCTTAGATTCGACCTGCTGAGAAACTCCTAGCAAAATTCCACTAAAGAGAGACCGGCTGGGAATCGGTAGGATTTTTGGAGGTGACAGTTTGCGCTAGACGAGTGAATCTCCGCCACGCAGCGCAGAGGTCCAGACCCGCCAGCCGCTGCCCGCGCGACTCGGCGACTGTCGGCTGCCTGCACGCGGCCCCCGCGTCAGGGCGGATAGCCTCCGAGGCGCAGCGCAGCAGGAGCGGTGCAGGGACTCTAGGAAGAGGTCTCTCGCCAAGCCTTCATGAAATAGCGAACCGGGAGCTGAAACCAACCAGAGACAGACCAGTCCCACCCCTCCCTTTGGACACTCCGGCAAGGAGCCTGGGGCCCGCCATAGCAGAGAGGTGACATCACCGGAGTTCCGCCGACAGATTCCTTCCCAGCGGAATCCACGTTAGCAGTTGTGTGACTCCCACCCCCTCCAGATACAAGCAGCCAGGAAACCTCGGGAATCTCTCTGGGGGCATGTCTGTAGGGAAGCAGAGGGGATTCCAGATCCCCACCTCCCCTTAACACCAGCGGCGACACCCAAGATCTTAGCCGCCAGTTTCTGGGGGCATGCCCACCAAAGGGGTCCGGAAAAATTAAACTGTTGGTTCCCAGATCACCCCACCATAGCACTGGGGCTTAGATGAATGACAGAGAGGGTGTTCATCGTTTGGGATATAGGACACGCGGTGGGGCCGCAAGTGTAATCAGATCCTTGGGGAACCACCTCTGGTGAACAGGACCTGGCTGGCTGGCTGGGAGGAGGAACAGGGGGAGGGGCCGGATAAGTGAAAGGGCTCTGGACTAACAGGATTGAGAGACTCCCAGGAGCCACCTTACAGGGATTTCTGTCAGCACATAGAGGGCAGAAGCTCGGCTCAGAGGGCACAGCTCCGCCTATTGGAAGAGAAGAAAATGGGATTCAGCCATAGAACAGGGGATGCCAGCATGGCAGAGATCTGATGTCATTGGAGAGCGGCCGAGGAGAGAACTTCATCGGTGCCAGCGGCGACCGAAACAGTTGGTCTCCTGGTAGGGAGGGTGAGTCACAGATACCCGAGTCTCTCTCGCTTTGTCGTCGAGCCAGAGGGGAGGAGCGGGGCCGCTGCCCGCGCCCGCAAGGTAGGCAGACCTGCGACCAACCTGCAGATCAGGCCCAGCGGTCTGCAGGCGTGGTAGGAGGGGCAGGGCAGAGCCACCGCCCGCGCTGGCAAGGTAAGCAGACCTGCGACAGACCGGCGGATCAGGCCCAGCGGCCTGCCAGCGTGGTACTCACTTCACCCCAACTGGAGTAGGGGCAGAGCAGAGCCTTCGCCCACGCCCAGATCAGGCCCAGCGGCCCGCCTGTGTGGTGGTCAAGTGACCCCAATTGGAGTGGGGGCGGAGCGGAACTGACACCCGTGCCCGCAAGGTGGGCAGACCGGCGACCAACCTACAGATCAGGCCTAGCGGTCCCCGGGCGTGGTAGGAGGGGCAGGGCAGAGCCTTCGCCCCCACCTGCAAGGTAGGCAGACCTGCGACAGAACGGCGGATCAGGCCCAGGGGTCCGCGGGTGTGGTAGACACCTCACACCAATTGGAGGAGGGGCAGAGCAGAGCCCCCGCCCGCACCTGCAAGGGAGACTTTTCAACTATACAAGAGCAATATAAATATATGGGGGGGGGGAAATTTAAAAAACACAACAGTTTCACCAAGAAGAAAGAAACGCAAGCAGTATGAAAAGACAAGGAAAGAAAGGACTACAAGCAATGCAGGTCAACTCAACTTTAGAAGAGGTAACAGCTGCAGCAGATGGAATGTCAGATAAAGAATTCAGGATATATATGCTTCAGATGATCTGGAGTATCAAGGAAGACATTAGACAGCAAAATCAGACAATGAAAGATCACTTCGACAAGGAATTACACAAACAAATCCAGGAAGCAAAGGATCAACTATACAGGGAGATAGAGGTTATAAAAAACAAACAAACAGAAATCCTAGAAATGCAGGAAGCAATAAACCAACTTAAAAACTCAATGGAGAATACTACCAGCAGAGTAGAACACTTAGAAGATAGAACATCAGACAATGAAGACAAAGTATTTCAACTTGAAAAGAACATAGACAGCTCAGCAAGACTGTTAAGAAACCATGAGCAGAACATCCAAGAAATATGGGATAACATTAAGAGACCAAACTTAAGAGTCATTGGGATACAGGAAGGTATAGAACTCCATACCAAAGGAATGAGCAATTTATTCAATGAAATAATATGAGAAAACTTCCCAGACTTGAAGAATGAGACAGAATCCCAAATTCTAGAAGCCTACAGGATGCTGAATGTGCAAAATTATAAGAGATCCACACCTAGACACATTATAATGAAGATGCCCAACATACAGAATAAGGAGAGAATTTTAAAAGCTACAAGAGAAAGGAAGCAGATTACATTTAGGGGCAAGCCAATCAGGATAACAGCTGATCTTTCAACACAGACTCTGAAAGCTAGAAGATCCTGGAATAACATATTTCAAACACTGAAAGAAAATGGGTTCCAACCAAGAATTGTGTATCCAGCGAAATTAAGCTTCAGGATGGAAGATGAAATTAAAACCTTCCACGACAAACAAAAGTTAAAAGAATATGCAGCTAGAAAACCATCTCTTCAAAACATCCTTGGCAAAACATTACAGGAAGAGGAAATGGAAAATAACAATGAAAACCAACAGTGGGAGGTAGGACAGTAAAGGGGGGGGGAATAATCAAAGAGGAAAACAAACCATGTTTAGTAACATAAATAAACAAATATGGCTGGAACAACAACCCATATCTCAATAATAACCCTAAATGTTAATGGCTTAAACTCACCAATTAAGAGACACAGGCTAGTAGAATGGATCACAAAACAAGACCCAACAATATGCTGCCTACAGGAGACGCATTTGATAGGAAAAGACATACATAGGCTGAAGGTGAAAGGTTGGGAAAAATCATATCACTCATATGGACTTCGGAAACAAGCAGGAGTGTCCATACTCATATCAAATAAAATAGATTTCAAGCCCAAGTTAATCAAAAGGGATAAAGAGGGACACTACATACTGCTTAAGGGAACCATACACCAACAAGACATAACAATCATAAATATATATGCCCCAAACAATGGTGCAGCTATGTTCATCAAACAAACTCTTCTCAAGTTCAAGAGTCTAATAGACCACCATACAATAATCATGGGAGACTTCAACACACCTCTCTCGCCACTGGACAGATCTTCCAAACAAAAGTTGAATAAGGAAACTATAGAACTCAATAACACAATTAATAACCTAGACTTAATTGACATATATAGAATATACCACCCAACATCAAGAAGTTACACTTTTTTCTCAGCAGCACATGGATCCTTCTCAAAAATAGATCATATATTATGTCACAGGGCAACTCTTAGACAATATAAAGGAGTAGAGATAATACCATGCATCCTATCTGATCATAATGGAATGAAACTGAAAATCAACGATAAAAGAAGGAAGGAAAAAGCATACATCACTTGGAGAATGAACAATAGGTTACTGAATGATCAATGGGTTATAGAAGACATCAAGGAGGAAATTAAAAAATTCTTAGAGATTAATGAAAACACAGACACAACATATCGGAATCTATGGGACACATTGAAAGCAGTTCTAAGAGGAAAATTCATTGCTTGGAGTTCATTCCTTAAAAAAAGAAAAAACCAACAAATAAATGATCTCATACTTCATCTCAAAATCCTTGAAAAAGAAGAGCAAAACAACAGCAAAAGAAGTAGAAGGCAAGAAATAATTAAAATCAGAGCTGAAATTAATGAAATCGAAACAAAAGAAACAATTGAAAAAATTGACAAAACTAAAAGTTGGTTCTTTGAAAAAATAAACAAAATCGACAGACCCTTAGCGATGCTAGCGAAGAGAAGAAGAGAGAGAACTCAAATTACTAGCATACGGGATGAAAAAGGCAATATAACAACAGACACTTCAGAAATACAGAAGATAATCAAACACTATTTTGAATCCTTATACTCCAATAAATTAGAAGATAGTGAAGGCATAGATAAATTTCTTAAGTCATATGATCTGCCCAGATTGAGTCAGGAGGATATAGACAACCTAAACAGACCAATATCATTTGAGGAAATAGAAGAAAACATAAAAAGACTACCAACTAAGAAAAGCCCAGGACCGGATGGGTATACAGCAGAATTTTACAAAACCTTTAAAGAAGAACTAATACCAATACTTTTCAAGCTACTTCAGGAAGTAGAAAAAGAGGGAGAACTTCCAAATTCATTCTACGAGGCCAAAATCACCCTGATACCTAAACCAGACAAAGACACTTCAAAGAAAGAAAACTACAGACCAATATCTCTAATGAACCTAGATGCAAAAATCCTCAACAAAATTCTGGCAAATCGGATACAAAAACATATCAAAAAAATTGTACACCATGATCAAGTAGGATTCATCCCTGGGATGCAAGGCTGGTTCAATATACGGAAATCAATAAATGTTATTCACCACATCAATAGACTTAAAAATAAGAACCATATGATCATCTCGATAGATGCGGAAAAAGCATTCGACAAAGTACAGCATCCCTTTATGTTCAAAACTCTAGAAAAACTAGGGATAACAGGAACATACCTCAATATTGTAAAAGCAATCTATGCTAAGCCTCAGGCTAGCATCATTCTGAATGGAGAAAAACTGAAGGCATTCCCTCTAAAATCTGGAACAAGACAGGGATGCCCTCTCTCTCCACTTCTGTTCAACATAGTTCTCGAAACACTGGCCAGAGCAATTAGACAGACGAAAGAAATTAAAGGCATAAAAATAGGAAAAGAAGAACTTAAATTATCACTATTTGCAGATGATATGATTCTATACCTAGCAGACCCAAAAGGGTCTACAAAGAAACTATTAGAGCTAATAAATGAATTCAGCAAAGTGGCAGGATATAAAATCAACACGCATAAATCAAAGGCATTCCTGTATATCAGCGACAAATCCTCTGAAATGGAAATGAGGACAACCACTCCATTCACAATATCTTCAAAAAAATAAAATACTTGGGAATCAACCTAACAAAAGAGGTGAAAGACTTATACAATGAAAACTACAGAACCCTAAAGAGAGAACTAGAAGAAGATCTTAGAAGATGGAAAAATATACCCTGTTCATGGATAGGCAGAACTAACATCATCAAAATGGTGATATTACCAAAAGTTCTCTATAGGTTTAATGCAATGCCAATCAAAATCCCAACGGCATTTCTTGTAGAAATAGAGAAAGCAATGATGAAATTCATATGGAAAAATAAAAGACCCAGAATAGCAAAAACAATGCTAAGCAGGAAGTGTGAATCAGGCGGTATAGCGATACCAGACTTCAAACTATACTACAGAGCAATAGTAACAAAAACAGCATGGTACTGGTACCAAAACAGGCGGGTGGACCAATGGTACAGAATAGAGGACACAGAAACCAATCCACAAAACTACAACTATCTTATATTTGATGAAGGGGCTAAAAGCATGCAATGGAGGAAGGATAGCATCTTCAACAAATGGTGCTGGGAAAACTGGAAATCCATATGCAACAAAATGAAACTGAATCCCTTTCTCTCGCCATGCACAAAAGTTAATTCAAAATGGATCAAGGAGCTTGATATCAAATCAGAGACACGCCATCTGATAGAAGACAAAGTTGGCTACGATCTACATACTGTGGGGTCAGGCTCCAAATTCCTCAATAGGACACCCATAGCACAAAAGTTAATAACTAGAATCAACAAATGGGACTTACTCAAACTAAAAAGTTTTTTCTCAGCTAATGAAACAATAAGAGAGGTAAATAGAGAGCCTACATCCTGGGAACAAATCTTTACTCCTCACACTTCAGATAGAGCCCTAATATCCAGAGTATACAAAGAACTCAAAAAATTAGACAATAAGAGAACAAACAACCCAATCAACAAATGGGCCAAGGACCTGAACAGACACTTCTCAGAGGAGGACATACAATCAATCACCAAGTACATGAAAAAATGCTCACCATCTCTAGCTGTCAGAGAAATGCAAATCAAAACCACCCTAAGATACCATCTCACTCCAGTTAGATTGGCAGCCATTATGAAGTCAAACAACAACAAGTGCTGGCGAGGATGTGGGGAAAAGGGTACACTTGTACATTGCTGGTGGGACTGCAAATTGGTGCAGCCAATTTGGAAAGCAGTATGGAGATTTCTTGGAAAGCTGGGAATGGAGCCACCATTTGACCCAGCTATTCCCCTTCTCGGTCTATTCCCTAAAGACCTAAAAAGAGCATGCTACAGGGACACTGCTACATCGATGTTCATAGCAGCACAATTCACAATAGCTAGACTGTGGAACCAACCTAGATGCCCTTCAATGGATGAATGGATAAAAAAATGTGGCATTTATACACAATGGAGTATTACTCTGCATTAAAAAATGACAAAATCATAGAATTTACAGGGAAATGGATGGCATTAGAGCAGATTATGCTAAGTGAAGCTAGCCAATCCCTAAAAAACAAATGCCAAATGTCTTCTTTGATATAAGGAGAGTAACTAAGAACAGAGTAGGGTCGAAGAGCATGAGAAGAAGATTAACATTAAACAGGGATGAGAGGTGGGAGGGAAAGGGAGAGAGAAGGGAAAATGCATGGAAATGGAAGGAGACCCTCAGAGTTATACAAAAGAACATACAAGAGGAAGTGAGGGGAAGGGGAAAAATAATATAAGGGGGACAAACGAATGTCAGTAGAGGGGGCAGAGAGAGAAGAGGGGAGGGGAGGGGAGGGGAGGGGAGGGGAGGGGAGGAGGGATAGTAGAGGATAGGAAAGGCAGCAGAATACAACAGACACTAGTATGGCAATATGTAAATCAATGGATGTGTAACTGATGTGATTCTGCAATCTGTATATGGGGTAAAAATGGGAGCTCATAACCCACTTGAATCAAATTGTGAAATATGATATATCAAGAACTATGTAATGTTTTGAACAGCCAACAATAAAAAATTAAAAAAAAAAAAGATACCATCTCACTCCAGTAAGATTGGCAGCCATTATGAAGTCAAACAACAACAAGTGCTGGCGAGGATGTGGGGAAAAGGGTACACTTGTACATTGCTGGTGGGACTGCAAATTGGTGTAGCCAATTTGGAAAGCAATATGGAGATTTCTTGGAAAGGTGGGAATGGAGCCACCATTTGACCCAGCTATTCCCCTTCTTGGTCTATTCCCTAAAGACCTAAAAAGAGCATGCTACAGGGACACTGCTACATCGATGTTCATAGCAGCACAATTCACAATAGCAAGACTGTGGAACCAACCTAGATGCCCTTCAATAGACGAATGGATTAAAAAAATGTGGCATTTATACACAATGGAGTATTACTCTGCATTAAAAAATGACAAAATCATAGAATTTGCAGGGAAATGGATGGCACTAGAGCAGATTATGCTAAGTGAAGCTAGCCAATCTCTAAAAAACAAATGCCAAATGTCTTCTTTGATATAGGGAGAGTAACTAAGAACAGAGTAGGGTCGAAGAGCATGAGAAGAAGATTAACATTAAATAGGGATGAGAGGTGGGAGGGAAAGGGAGAGAAAAGGGAAATTGCATGGAAATGGAAGGAGACCCTCAGGGCTATACAAAAGAACATACAAGAGGAAATGAGGGGAAAGGGAAAAATAATACAATGGGGAGAAATGAAGGTCAGTAGAGGGGGTAGAGAGAGAAGAGGGGAGGGGAGGGGAGAGGAGGGGGGATAGTAGAGGATAGGAAAGGTAGCAGAACATGACAGTCACTAGTATGGCAATATGTAAATCAATGAAGGTGTAATTGATGTGATTCTGCAATCTGTATATGGGCTAAAAATGGGAGTTCATAACCCACTTGAAGCAAAGTGTGAAAGATGATATATCAAGAACTATGTAATGTTTTGAACGACCAACAATAAAAAAAAATAATAAATTAAAAAAAAATAAAATAAAATACAAAATGGGGCAGGGGTTTTAGCTCAGGGGTGAGTGCCCCTGAGTTCAATCCCTGGTACTCCCCCCAAAAAAATGTCCTTTATTATTTAATAACTAGTGCATTTTAACACCAAAATTATAGTCTTTGAATGAAGAACAGTGCTTTTAATAAAGGCAACTTAACTAGTAAAGGAGTAATTGTATTATATTTATTTCTTGTTCATATGACAATTTTGCCATGGATTGACATCTAACAGGAAAATATTAAGAATCATCAATTTGGTCAGACATGGTGGTATATACCTGTGACCCCAGCTAGTTAGGAGGCTGAGGAAGGAGGATCTCAAGTTCAAGACCAGTCTTGGCAATTTAGGGAGACTGCATCTCAAAATAAAATGAAAAAGGGCTGGGGGTGTGGTGATGGTAAAAGGTCTTTGGGTTCAATCCCCAGTATACCCTCCCCCACACAAACATCGCTTTGGCTTAGAGGCAAGGGTCAGGAGGCCACACCTGAGGTCAGACATCACTCCTTGTTAGCTAGTGGATTCTTATAAGGAAGGGGTGATAACCCTTATCTGGTCTTTCACACAATATTATTGTGAAATAATATTGTTAAATATTATTTAGTCATGTGAAATAATGTATGTTAGAATGTTTCTTGAACCATAAGGCACCATTAAAATGAGTTTTTAGAAATTTTTTTAAAAATTTATTTATTAAAATTAGGTATTTATGACAGCAAAATGCATTTTGATTCATTGTACACAATTGCAGCACAACTTTTCATTTCTGTTTGTACACAATGTAGTCTCGTACCACATGTGCAATCATACAGTAATGATGTCCATCTTATTCACCACCTTTCCTGCCCCCATTCCCCCTCTCCTCTTCTGCATCCCCTTTGCCCAAAGTTCAAAATGAGGTAGTTTATTGTAGATGTATGGGAGATTATGATCAGGTTAAAGAGTCCTGTGATTGGGCACAGTCTTAGGAACCCACTGAAGAAATCACCTCCCAGAATTTCCCAATACTTCAGTCAAAAGAAACTGTCCCACTTCAAGTGTGGCTCTGTTATAGTTAAAGCTTTGTCCCAGGGTTTCATTAACTGACTTCCAGACCACTCACGTATAATCGAATCAAGCCTTTATTGAAGCACACCGGTGGCGGCTGACCAGAACATAAAGCTGTTCCCCTTATAAGCCTGAAAACCGCAAAAGGGATGTTCAGGGGGTCTGGCCAATGCAAGCAAGCCAGGTTACAGAAGCGGGACAGTGCAGTCAAGCGGAGGGAAGCCTAACCCATCACAGTTAGCCCAGTCACCCCAGTTACAAAAACAGAGCCCCGTTACCCTAGTTACAGAAACAATACCCCATTAGGTAGTTCAGTGTTCTTAAAGGTTTCTATAGCAAAAGGAAAAGAACACCTTGCTCCAGTCATGACTCTTCTACTTGGCATGGTTGTTTTACAGGATGAAGTCATAAAACAAAATGGAGTCACATTTGCTCCTACTATCACAGCTCTGAATATTCATTTGTTTTTGTTGCTGATGTACCAAACTGTTCCATTCCATCTGAAATGTAAACCCATGGATTTGTTGCTCCTTGACAAATGTATCCTTGCTTTGAAAGGAGGATTAATTGATAGGTATCAAGTGTCATAGAATCCCTGATTCCTGGGGGTTAAGGAAGGGGCTGATTATGGAATGCATTAATGAAACTGTTTTTTAGAAGGTGCATAGTTTGCCATGTTCTTGGATTGCATCAGGAAAAACAAAAATCTAAAACTATTCTCCGGAGTCAACTTATGAACTGTTGTTTGTCAGGATATTATTTATTATAAAGATCCTAAGTGCCCAAGTTAGGAAGCAGCTTTAGACTACTTTTTTTTTTATTATTAGTTGTTCAAAACATTACAAAGTTCTTGACATATCATATTTCATACATTTGATTCAAGCGGATTATGAACTCCCATTTTTACCCTGTATACATATTGCAGATTCACATCGGTTACACATCCACTTTTTTACCTACTGCCATACTAGTGTATGTTGTATTCTGCTGCCTTTCCTATCCTCTACTATCCCCCCTCCCCTCCCCTTCCTTCCCCTCCCCTCCCCTCCCTTCCCATCTTCTCTCCCTACCCCATCTACTGTAATTCATTTCTCTCTCTCTTTTTTTCCCCTTTCCCCTCACTTCCTCTCAAAATTAGACTACTTTGGACTTCACTTTAAGTGGCAGGATGTGCCATCTCTGGTCTCTGATAAAGGATTTTTTTTTTTTAGGTGAGCTGCTTTCGATCTTTTCATGTAACATCACCTTTTAGTATTAGTTCCTCTAGGAAAGAGATGGTTTTCCTCCACACCCCTCCCATCCCCTGCTGTGGTGGCCCTTGAGAAAGGTGAAGAATTTAATTCCTTAGATTTTAGTTTCTTTATTGGGCCAAAGGAATTGAATGCCTTTAAGCATTTCTCATGTGGAAAAATCCAGAGCCGTCATCCTGTCTTGCAGCTTCTCTCAGTGGAGATCTGTTAATATGTTAAAATATTATCCCTTGTGATAGGAGTTGAAAACACTTTATCTTAATTTGGTTTTTGACTTCATTTATAGCATTTTTCACACATTATATTTTATTTGGTTAAATATGTTGTATTTTTATCTTATAGCTCCGGCTTTTGGTAGAGTTAGAGATTCCTTTTTACAAGATTATTTTTAAAATTCTAATTTTCTTGTTAATTTTATGGCTTCACTTTCCTCACTTGAATCTTTTCCCCATTTGGATTTATTTGGCAGTAAGGAGTAAGATTAGGACTCAATCTACTCTTTGAAAATACCACTGTGTTAGAGTCTGTAAACAAGTCAGGATGGCACCTGGCATTTTGCCAGAGAAATGTTAGAGTCTGTAAACAAGTCTAGATGGCGCCTGGCAAAATGCCAGAGGGAGTGGTTTGTGAAGTAACGCCAGCGAGCCATTAAGTGTGGAGATTCCTTATTGGTTGACTGCTATATCGAGTTTATGCTAATTAAGATAAGCTGTGTGGAATGTATAAATACCTCTGTTGTCCTACAATAAACGGCTCCCACTTCTGCTGTATCAACGTACACAAGTTGCTCGTCACCCCCCCCCCCCACCCCCCCGTTATTTTGCTGCAGCCGGACTGCGGCACCACTGACTTTACATTTCAACCTTCCATATTTTATAATCCAACTTTTTCCCATTAATATGAATTTCACCTTTATTATACACTAAATTCTCATTTATAAACAATTCTACCCATAAACTTTCTGTTCTATTTCATAGATCTATTAATCCATGTAATGTTTTACCACAGTTTAAAAAATATTTTTAGTTTTGTGTAATATCTGGCAAGATGTAATTGCTCATTCTTCTTTGTCAGATTTTTCCTGATTATTCTTTTTATTTTTAGAACCTTCATTGTGGTAATTGACATATGATAGACTATTGATGTTTAAATTGAACAATTTGATTAATTTTGGCATAGGTATACACATAGTCAATTTAATGAACATATTTATGATCACCAAAAGTTTCATTGTGGCTCTTTGAAGTCTCTCCTTCCTGCTCCTTCCTTTTGCCTCTATTCCTAAGAGATTAGTTGGCATTTCCTAGAAATTTAGGAAGGGATTCATACATATGTACTTTTTTCCCTCCCAACTTCTTTCATTCAATGTAATTTTTTTTTTCAGATTTTTTCTTCATGTTGCATCTATCAGCAACTCATTCCTTTTTTTTTTTTTAGCTAAAATTCTATTGTATGAATATATTAGTCTTCTTGGGCTACCATAATAAAATTCCAGTAGCTTGCGTGGCTTAACCAACAGAAATTTATTTCTCACCATTCTGGAGACTGGGAAGTCCAAGATCAGGGTGCCATTATGATTAAAGACCTCTAGTGAGCTCTATATTCTTGGCTTGCAGCCTCCTTCAGCCATGACCTCATATGGCTTTTTCTCTGTGCATGTCCAGAGTTTCCTCCCCTTATAGGCCACTCATCCCATGGAGCCCTACTGATGAGCTTAGTCACCTCTCAAAGGCCCCATCTCTGAACTTCATCTCACTGTGGGTTAGGGAGCCACCATGTGAATTTGGGGATATACAAACATTCAGTATCCATAACCATTTAAAAAAACATACTTGAAACTATTAAACATTAATACATTTGGTATTTCCAATATGTAACAGCAAATATCACCATTATGTACAACTATAATGCACCAATAAAAATATGGAAAAAAGTTTGTTGTTTCTAATTTTTGGTTATTATAAATAAGTCTATGAATTTCCATATTATAAGACACATACCTTTATTTATCTTGAATAAGTGTTTACAAGTGGAATGGGTAGATGTTCAACTTTTTTTTTATATTTATTTTTTAGTTTTCGGTGGACGCAACATCTTTATTTTATTTTTATGTGGTGCTGAGGATTGAACCCAGAGCCCCGCACATGTCAGGCAAGCATGCTACTGCTTGAGCCACATCCCCAGCCCTTAGATGTTCAACTTTAAAAAAGATTGTCAAACAGTCTTCTAAAATGGTTGCACTATTTTACATACCACAACTGTATCAGAGTTCCAGATGCTCCACATCTTTGGTGCTCCACTTGGTCAGTGGTTTTAATTTTAGATATTCTAATAGGTGTGCATATAGTGGTGTTCATTATGGCAATGATTTGAACATCTTTTCATGTGTTTTTTCCCATATGTATGTCTTCTTTTTTTGGCGGAGTGGGTACCAGGCATTGAACTCAGGGGTACTTGACCATGGAGGTCACATTCCTGGCCCTATTTTGTATTTTATTTAGAGACAGGGTCTCACTGACTTGCTTAGCACCCCAGTCTTACTGGGGCTAGCTTTGAACTCATGATCGTCCTGCCTTAGCCTCCAGAGCTGCTGGGATTATAGAGCCTGGGTGTATGTCTTCTTTACAAGAGCTTTTGTTTGGATCTTTTGCTCCCCTCATTTTTCCCATTGGGTTGCTTGGTTTCTTAATATTGGATTTTGAGAGTTATTTCTACATTCTAGATAATAATCTTTTTTTCCATGTACAATTTGCAAACATTTCTTCATGGTCCGTAGCTTTTTTTTATCTTAATAGTCTTTTTTTAAGAATGAAAATTCTTAATTTTGATGAAATATAATTTTTTTATTGGTTGTTCAAAACATTACAAAGCTCATGACATATCATCTTTCATACATTTGACTCAAGTGGGTTATGAACTCCCATTTTTACCCCAAATACAAATTGCAGAATCACATTGGTTACACATTCACATTTTTCCATAATGGCATAATAGTGACTGTTGTATTTTGCTACCTTTCCTATCCCCTACTATCCCCCATCCCCTCCCCTCCCATCTTCTCTCTCTACCTCATCTGCTGTTGTTCAATTCTCTCCCTTGTTCCCCCCCCCCTTTCCCCTCACAACCTCTTATATGTAATTTTGTGTAACATTGAGGGTCTCCTCCCATTTCCATATGATCTCCCTTCTCTCTCCCTTTCTCTCCCTCCACTGGTCTCTGTTTAATGTTAATCTTTTCCTCATGCTCTTCCTCCCTGTTCTGTTCTTAGTTGCTCTCTTTATATCAAGGAAGACATTTGGCATTTGTTTTTTAAGGATTGGCTAGCTTCGCTTAGCATAATCTGCTCTAATGCCATCCATTTCCCTGCAAATTCCATGATTTTGTCATTTTTTCGTTCTGCGTAATACTCCATTGTGTATAAATGCCATATTTTTTTTATCCATTCTTGATGAAATATAATTAATTAACTTTTTTTAATGGATTGCGCTTTTGGTATCCATTTATAAGAAATATTCTCTTAATACAAGATCATGAAGATTTTTTAAGGGGTTTTATAGTTTTAAGTTTTACATATGGAAATATAATTCGTTTTGAATTAATTTTTGTGTTTGCATTTAGTATGGGTCAAAGTTCTTTTTTGTGTATTGCTATTTGTATTCCAATATCTAATTATTTATTACTAGTATATATAAGTAAAATTGATTTTTGTATATTGATCTTATATCCTGACATCTTGCTAAACTCTCTGATTAATTCTCATCATTTGTTTGTGTAATTTCTGAAGGACTTTCTACATGGATGATGATTTTGTCACTAAATGGAGGCCTTTTTTTTTCCCTTTAAGTTTGGATGGCTTTTATTTCTTTTCCTTGCTGGCTAGAACTTCCACTCCAATGGGAATAAATGCAGTGAGTGGGGGATATCATTGCCTTTTTTCCGGTCGTGGGGGAAAGCAGTCAGTCTTTCTCCATTAAGTATGATACTAGTGGTAAGCTTTTGTTATCCTCCCTGAAATTGAGGAAGTTCTATTCTTGTTTCACTAAGAGTTTTTAGCAGAAATATTTTTTGAATTTTTGTCAAGTACTTTTTCTAGGCTCGTTGAGATGATCATGTGATTTTTCTTTTTAGTTTGGTAATAGGGTGATTTGCATTGACAAATTTTTGAATGTTAAACCATTTTTGTTTTTCTTGATTGGACTCTGTTTGTTCACATTGCATATTCATTTTATATGTTTCTGGATTTGATTTGCTAAAAGATTGTGCAGAATTTTTGTATCAATGAACGTGGAGGATAGTTTTTGTTTTCTTATAATGTAAGCCTATGCTTACTGGCCTGATGGAATGAATTGGAGTTCCTCTTCAATTCTCTGGTGGAGTTTGCCATAATTGTTTTCCTTAAATATTTGGTGGAATTCTCCATGAAGCAAACTGTACCTGGAGATCTTTTCTTTTCTTTTTTTTCTTTTGTGGGAAGCTTTCAATTACAAATTCAATTTATTTAACAGGCTATCTATTTTTTCCTAATAGCACACTTTTTTTGTTTTAAATTACTGTAGCTGTAGGAAGTATTAAAACCAGGAAATGTGAGACCTTCTACTATATTCCCCCTTTCAGGTCATTTTGAGTATTTAGGGTTTCATTAGATTCCATATAAATTAAATCATTGTACTTGTGTGAATCGGATAGTTTGTGTCATTTGAGAAATTTGTTATGACTTCTGTCTACCACACACACACACAAATTGTCTTTTATCTAAATTGTCAAACTTAACGCCATAATGTTCTTTATAATATTTATTATTTTCCTTTTATATTTGAAGAGTAGGTAGTGATGTCAACTTCTATCATTTCCCGATATTGGAAATTTGGGTGTTTTCTCATTTTTCTTCCCTGATTATTATGGCTGATCTATAACTTTATTCATCTTCTTAAAGAAGCGGCTTTGAAGCCAGGCAACAGTGGTGCAGGCCTGTAATCCCAGCGACTCGGGAGTCTGAGGCAGGAGGATGGAGAGTTCAAAGCCAAACTCAGCAAAAGTAAGTTACTAAGCGACTCAGGGAGACCCTGTCTCTAAATAAAATAGGAAATAGGGCTGGGGATGTGGCTCAGTGGTTGAGTGTCCCTGAGTTCAATCTCTGGTACCAAAAAAAAAAAAAAAAAGAAGCTGCTTTGGAGTTTATAATTTTTTTCTCCAGATTATTTCATTGATCTCTATTCTGATTTTTATCATTACTTTTCTTTTACCTGATGTCAATTGGTTCCTTTATATTTAGTTTCTTAAGATAGAAGTTGGAGTCACTGACTTGGGAACTTTTATTTGTCCTGATACAGGTATTTAGTGTTGTGGATCTACCTCTATACATTGCTTTCATTGAATCTCAAAGAATTTATAATGTGTTTTATGTTTTTTTTTCAGTCCAATGTAATCGCCAATTTCCTTTAGCCTTTTATTTGTGGATTATTTAAAAGTACATTGTTTAATTTCAATATATTTGAGGGTTTCCCATATATATTCCTTTTATTGATTTTTAACCTAATTTCATTATATTCAGAGTATTTACTCTATATGGTTTGAATTCTCTTACATTTTTGGAGACATGTTTTGAGGTCCAGAATATGGTCTGTCTTGAAAAGTGCTCCACGTATTTTTGGAAAGAATGTGTATCTGTCACGGGTATTCTTTGTAAATATCCACTAGGTCAAATTGGTTTATAACGTTATTCAGTCTCTTCTACATCCTCACTAATTTCCTGTTTACTGATTTCATAAATTACTGAGAAATGATTGTTGAAATCTCTGATTATGATTTTAAATTTATCTCTTCTTTATTTCTTAAAATCTTGTTATCATCTAAGTCTCACAATATCCTGCCAGATAAACAGCATTATTCCCATTTGTCAGATGAGAAAATAAGAGCTCAGTGAAGTTAAATGGGTGACTCTGTGTCACTGAGTTTGCAAGCCGAAGAGCTAGAACTCAGGGCCAGGCTTATTTGAATCACGGGCCCATTTGTTTTCTCTACTTTATAATTATCTCTCTCAAAGGATTCTGGGTTGGGTTCTGCTACTCTTTATGGAGTTTATCTTCTGAAGATCCTTTATAAAAATAAAATTTTTTTGAATCTCAGGGACACCAAATTATGTTAACCAAAATCTTTGGCTCATGACATATTTATCAATAGTTTCTCTTTTATTTATTTGTTTAATTTTCTGTTGCAATATTATAACAATAATGCAGTATGATAATGATAATAAATGGAATAAATAATAAAAGACCACAAATAGTCAATTTGACTCTGAAAATAAAAAGCTGAGCTGAAGGCATCATATTTCTTTTCTGTTCCTTTTTTTCTTTTTTCTAGTACTTGAACCCATGCTTCCTGCATAGTAGGCAAACACTCTGCATCCCCAACCCTGAGTTATCTCACTTCTAGCTTTCAAACTATATGACAAAGATACAGTAATCAAAACATCATGGCATTTGCATAAAGATGGATGTATAGGCCAATGGAAAAGACTGGAGAACAAGAAGTAAGGCCATACCTGTTCAGTCAATTGATCAGCTATCAAAGTACTAAGAATACACAATGGAGAAAGCATAGTACCTTCAACAATTGGTGTTTGGAAAATTTTATATCCATATGCAAAAGAATGAAATAGAATCTCTATTCTATATCATACACCAAAAAGAAACTCAAAATGAAAAAAACAAACGATACAACAAAACCTTAAACATAAGACCTGAAATTGTAAATCTTCTAGAAGAAAACTGAAGAGAAAAGCTTCATGACATTGGTTTTGGCAATAGTTTCATCAATAGGACACCAAAAGCACAGACAACCAAACCAAAAACAAAACAAGAGGTGTTACATCAAACTAAAAAGCTCCTGCATAGCAAAGGAAACAATCAACAGAAAAAAAAAAAAAAAGAACTTGTGGAAGTGATACACTGTTTACATTTTATATAATTTTTGTAAATAAAGTTTTATTAGCACACAGTCAATGTCCATTTGCTTACACATTATCTGTGGCAGGCTTTTTTCCCCCACGTTTTTTAATTTGTGCATTATAGTTGTACATATTGATGGATTTGTTGTTACATATTCATACATGCACACAATACAACAATATAATTTAGCCAGTATCATTCCCTGCATACCATATTCTGGAAAGGTGGTGTTTTAGTCAGTGTTTTGCTAAGCACAATTTTAGAGGAGGAAAAGTTTATTTTGGGGATCATGGTTTCAGAGGTCTTAGTCTATAGATGGCGTGAGGGAGGAAAGCAGTTCAGGACATGACAATCAGGAAGCACAGAGAGAAAGAAAGCCTCCTCACAAAGGACAAAATATAAACCCCAAAAGCGTGCTTCCAGTGACTCACCTCCTCCAGTCACACCCTACCTGCCTACAGTTACCACCCAGTTAATTCCTATGCAGTGGTTAATGCACGGATTAGGTAAGATCTCATGACCCAATCATTGCACCTCTAAACTTTCTTGCACATCTCACACATAAGCTTTTGGGGGACACCACCTATTTAAGCCTAAAATAGGTGTTAACCTTCAAAATATACAAGGCATTCAAACAACTTGAAACTTAAATCTATTAATTCAATTAAAAATGGACTAAGGACTTTAATAGATATTTTCCCAGAGAAGACATACAAATATCCAAAGGCATGTGAAAAAATGCTCCACATCATTAATCATCAGGAAAATGTGAATCAAAACCACAATCAGATATCACTTCACACTTGTCAAGAACTTATTATTATTATTTTTTAAAAAGAGCCCAATCTCATGAATATTGAAAAGAGATCAGTAGAGTAGAGGAAATAAACCAGGGGGAAGGAGAAAAGGGAAAGCGGAAATACTGGGGAATGATATTGGGCAAATTCTATTGTTAAGTAGTGTGCAACAAATCCCACCATTATGCACAATCATCATGCACTAATAACAAATAAGGGAAAAAAGAGGAAAAACCCCAAAACAACAAACAGAAAACAAAACGGAAGCATTTGCAAAGATGTGGAGAAATGGGAACCCTCGTGAACTATTGGTGGGAGATTCCTCAAAAAAGTAGAAACAATTACCACATGAACTAGCAATCTCACTTCTGGGTATTTATCCAATATCATTGAGATGAGAGTCTTAAAGAGATACCAATATCCCTTTATTAATTTCAGTAGTATTCACAATAGCCAAGATCTGGAGATGAATTGGATGTCAATAACAGATGAAGGGAAAAGAAACTGTGGTTTATACATATAATAGAATACCATGCCACCTTAAGAAAGAAATCTCCATATGTGACAACATGGATGAATTCTGAGAACACTCAGCCAAGTCACAGACAAATACTACATGATTCCACTTAACATGAGATAACAAAAAAATAGTCATAGATTTGAGTCTAAATTCATTGAAGCAAAGAGTGAAATGGTGGTTGTGAGGGGCAGGGAGAGATGGAAATGGAGGGTTAATCAATTTCTATTTTTTCTAGAAATAAAGTTTTTAAGTCCTAATTTGTTATATATGACAGCCGAATGCATCACAACTCCTATTACACACATAGAGCACAATTATTCATATCTCTGGTTGTACACAAAGTAGAATCAAACCATTTGTGTCTTCATACATGTACTTAGGGTAATGATGTCCATCTCATTTACCATCTTTCCCACCCTCATGCCTCTTCCCTTCCCCTCCTAGTCCTTTGCCCTGTCTAGTGTTCATCTAATCCTCTTATGCTCCCCCACCCCTACCAACCCCATTATGAATCAGCATCCTTATATCAGAAAAAATATTTAGCATTTGGTTTGGACTTAAAGTTTTTTTTTTGTATTAGATTATTTCTTTTTTTCCCTTTTTTAATTTATATATGACAGCTGAATGCCTTACAGTTCTTATCACACATATAGAACACAATTTTTCATATCTCTGGTTCTATACAAAGTATATTCACACCAATTCGTGTCTTACTACATGTACTTTAGATAATAATGACCATCACATCCACCATTATTTTTAACCGCATGTCCCCTCCCTTCCCTTCCCACCCCTCTGCCCTATCTAGAGTTCGTCTATTCCTCCCACACTCCCCCTCCCTACCCCACTATGAATCAGCCTCCTTATATCAGAGAAAACATTCGGCATTTGGTTTTTTGGGACTGGCTAACTTCACTTAGCATTATCTTCTCTAACTCCATCCATGTACCTGCAAATGCTATGATTTTATTCTCTTTTATTGCTGAGTAATATTCCATTGTGTATAAATGCCACATTTTTTTTTTATCCATTCGTCTATTGAAGGGCATCTAGGTTGGCTCCACAGTTTAGCTATTGTGAATTGTGCTGCTATAAACATTGATGTGGCTATGTCCCCATAGTATGCTTAAAAGTTTTAATCAAACTAGATAAACAGTTCTGTAGAGCCTATAGTCAACAACCTGTAGTTACAACAACAAATTGTAGTGTACATTTAAAACATTTTAAGAGGGTCTCTTTTTACTCTTATTACAGTAGAATAAAATAAAATAAAATAAAAATGGACTACCAATAGGTTTGAGGGAGAGTTGAGACATTGAAAATGATTTTTATCTACTCGATAGCTATTTGATTAATCTTCTTTCAATTCCCATCACTATTAAGCTAGTTAAAGTCTGCTTATCCTGCCTTTGGACTGTTTAAATTGACTCAGAGATGGCTTCTATTCAATGTTCATTTCTTCGATTCATTCTAACCATCACTGACAGATTGACAGTATTCAAGTACAGCTCTTGTTCTTCATTGTCTTCATCATCATCATAAGCAGCAGCAGCATTTTGTTCAGAATCCTTCATTCTTCCTTTTGTTATCTCCCAGTTGACCTTAAGAGGGCTCTGCTTTCACCTCAGCCCATTTCCCAATTATATTTCACAGTGTTTCTCATACTCCGCATACTCCAGACAACCAAGGTGCTAATGCTTCTTACAGTAGCCCCCCATATTTTCGTCCTTAGCACTTCAAGCTCTTCTCTTATTTATTTTCTTCTAATCTCTCATTATTCAAAGCCATCTCCTTCATGTTTTTCTTAATTTCCCAACCTGATGTCATATGTGAATCACCCATGTTAGTCGTTATGGTTTAGATGTGGTGTCCCTCAAAAGCTCATGTGTGAGACAATGAGTTTGAGTGAGAAATAATTGGGTCATAGCCTTAACCTAATCAGTGTATTAATTCCATCAGGTATTAACTGAGTGGTAACTGGAGGCAGGTTGGGTATGGCTGCAGGAAATGGTTCACTGGGGATATGGCTTTGGAGTATATATTTTGTATCTGGATAGTGGAGATTCTCCCTGCTTTCTGATCACCATTTGAGCTGCTTCCCTCTGCCACACTCTCCTACCATGACATTCTGCCTCACCTTGAGTAATGGAGCCAAACTTCTCTGGACCTCTGAAACCATGAGTCCCTTTTTTTTTTTTCTATAGTTGTGCTGGTCAGGACTTTTAGTCACAGTAGCGAAAAACTGACTAAAACATTAGTAACACTAACATGAAGTTCTTATCATCTATTAACACATGCTATAATAAGTTGTATTCTTGTTTTATTTCCCTTAGTAGATGTAACCTTCTTAGAACAGGGAATATTTTAAATTTATTTTTGTATTTCTCATCAGTGTGATCACCGCCTTTGGTTTTCCCTTATTTGAGAGGTATGGATGTCATTTTCCACAGGGCTTCTTCAGCATGGACCAATTACTTCTGCCCTTCCTTCTCAAAGTTTTTCTTCTTTAACATTTTGTGACACATGGTTTCTCATCCATGAATATAGGGATGATGAATGTGGCTTAGCAGGGACGGGAGGAGTACAAATAAGGAAAGGGCACAAAGGAAGTACCCAATGCATAAGGCTATGCCAATCATCTCCAAGGACTGGATATACAAGAAATTAAGCACATTGATGGGTGAGAATATGTTAAAACCAATCTCCTTATTTCAAGGGATGGAATTTGACCAATGAAAAGAAGGTGTATAGGGAATCCAATTAAATTTTATTCCTTAGGTGCTGTTTCTGGTACATATGGAATCTTACTTCATCACATAAATCTTGTCCTTGATTAGCAGGTTATATTGTAATTCACTTAATATCTACTTTAAACATAAGAAGTTGGATTGATGAAAATGCTTGAACTGGAGCAAATCCATCGCAGAACCTCTCCTCTATTTGCTGAGCACTGTCCTACCCATGCACTTTCACAAACTGAAACTTTTCTGAGGTTCTTTAATGTTTCTTTTGCATGATCTTTTACTTTTTTCAGGACTCTAAAAGTTGGATATAATAATTTGTATCCTTGTTTTATTTCCCTTAGTAGATGTAACCTGCTTAGAATAGGGAATATTTTAAATTCATTTTTGTATTTCACATCAGCGTTGTCACTGATTGACCACGGGGATGGTCAATCAAAAGTTGTTGCTCTTTTGAACCCTTTGTTTCCTGGAAGATGATTTGGGTCACCCTCCTCCTCTTGGCCAGTCTCAATGTTTGGTGCTTCAGAGCTGTGACAAATGCATAAGGCTATTTCAGTCATCTCCAAGGAATGGATCTACTGGATATAATCATGTATAGTCATGCACATTCTAATTTTCATAGATCAATTTCAGTTTAGTTGCTTAGAAGGAATAATTCTTTCCAATATTCATTTCTGAGAAAATGCTACTAATGAAAACACTGAAGATTCAGAGTTTTACCTGTTCTTCAATAATTCCTATATGGCCTGACCTACCACATGCTGCTTTAGCAGATTTACACCTTTGGTGGAAACTTGCAGCACTGAAGCCCTTAGGAAAGAGGGAGGGGGAGGGAGTGGAGAGGAGGAGGAGGAGGAAGAGGAGGAGGAGAAGGAGGAGAGAGAGAGATTTTATTTTTAGTTGACTCCTAAGTCACGAAGAAAGGAAACAATCACAAATGTTCATGACATTGATGACTATGTGAGGAAATTTGTCATGTTACTAAATTGTTCAGGATCTCATTGGCATTTCTCTCAAAATCTAACCTACAGATTGAAGATACTTAAGAAAAATTCTAGAAAATAATTATTTTCAATGTTAAATTTTTTTCTTAGTAGTGGTAAGGTATGTATGCTATTGATCTTATAATAGAAATAATGACTTCAACCAGGTTTTCTGAGAAAATTAATGACTGCTTGAGGTTAATGGCCTTCAGTCAATCTCCCAGGCAGCCATTAATCCCCAGGAAATGCCCTAGGCCTTGATCATTATTGTGTAAATAATACAAAAGTGGGTATAGTTCTCTTGTCAGATGGGAAACATACATTGTCCTTGTTCTCTGGACCTCCTTTAAGACAGTAAGAATAACATATTAAGGGAAAAAAAACACACAAGAACTTTGCTACCACTGCAAATAAATAGTCTTATTTAAACAAAAATTATTAAACAAAATATTAAACAAACTCGATCTCTGTATGTTTGAGTAAGAAATAATGGAAAACAGCAAGCCTAGAATTCTTAGGTGGTTGTAGTTAGAACTACGAGTGAAATAAAGTGTAGAGCCAAATACTGCCTGAGAACATTGCGATTACTGTCATATTAGATATTTCAAATTAAAATGAGGGTTAAGTAAACACATAATAACTACTTTAATGGCTACAAACAAAAGATAATACTAAAACTTGCTTTTAAAATTAGAACCTTATAGTCTAATAAAAGTATCTTAAGTAACTACATTTTAAAAGATTTCAAATAAATATTATGATGAATAGGGATATTTTTCTTATCTTAGAATATCAAAGGATTTTTATAGTCCTTTTCAAGGGTTATTTTGCATTCTGGGATCTTCAAGAAGGCGAATAGTAAAATGAAAAACATGTGCGGGAAATTAGTATAGTAGTTGCCCTTGACTGCCAAAGAGGCTTCTACTGAGGTGCAAAAGCCTTAGATTTTCTTCCTTTGAACAGAGATATGCTTGCCTACCACCATCCCATGTCACAAGTTCAGTGCAGAGCTTTACATTGAGTAGATTCTCCATAAATATTTGCAGAAGTAAATGCTTGTCTTTGTCCCCAGAGTTCTTTGCATATTTGGATAAATGTTGCAAAAGTTTTCTTCTACAATTGGTATTTATTTTTCACCCTATGTTTATTTTTAACCTATGAAAACTTATTTTTTCCCATTTTTATTATTTGCCTTGTTTTTTGAGGTTTAGTTAGAAAGGTCTTCTGATATCCAGGTTTTAAAGGAAACAATGAATGTTTTATTCTCCGAATATAGAATTATATTTTTCCTATACTTTGTATTGTAGTTTTGTATTTGGATTTCTGACCCATTCAGGGTTTACTTTGGTATTTGGTGTAAGGTGTGGGCTCCAGTTTTATCTTTCTCTAAGTGACTTTCCTCTTGTCATAGTACTATTGATTAAGTAGTTTATCATGTCTTCACAGAAGTGAGATGTTACCTCAATCACATTCTAAATTTACCTCTGGTTCGATTTATCTTCTATTTGTTTTATTGGTTTGGTTGCTTTTAGAAATGTCATGTTTTGATAGATGGAACACCTAATCATTTCCCTCTTAGCTCTTCTTTTTAAATGGCTAATCAGTTAATTTACATATTTTTCTATACAGATTTTAGAGCTTATCTAGCAACACAAAAAAATCTCCTGGATGTATATTTTTGGGGGAATCAAATTATATTTGTACTAAGCAGTAGAAGTTCTGATATCTTTTTTTATTTCATCATCTGACTGAAGAATAAGGTCTGTCTTTCCATTAGCTCAACTCTGCTTTTGTCTTCAGGAGTGTTTAAAATGTTCCTTGTAAAGGTTTTGTATATTACTAGGTTTATTTTAGTTATTTTTATTTTTCTTACTGATGTTATAAATGATTTTTTAATGGGTAGGTGTTTGCACAATTTTGTATCCTATCTGTGATGGTTTGGATGTGAGGTGTCCCCCAAAAGCTCACATGTGAGACAATGCACGAAGGTTTGGAAGAGAAATGATTGGGCCATAGTCTTAACCTAATTGGTGAATTAATCTCTCATGGGATTAACTGAGTGGTAACTGGAGGCAGGTGGGGTGTGGCTGGAGGAAGTGGCTCATTGGGGGCGTGGCTATGGGGGATATATTTTGTAACAGGTGAGAGGGGTCTCTCTCTGTTTCCTGTTCATCATGTGAGCAGCGTCCCTCTGCCACACTCTTCTGCCATGATGTTCTGCCTCACCTCAAGCCCCAAGGTTTGGAGCCAGCCTTCTATGGACTAAGACCTCTGAAACTGTGAGCCTTAAAATACACTTTTTTCCTTAAAATTGTTCTGGTCAGATCTTTTAATCACAACAGCAAAAAAGTTGACTAAAACACTGCCAAATTACTTTATTTATGATAGTTTTATCATTGATTCAGATATTCCAAATATCATACAAAATACAGATAAAATTTTCTTTTCCAATTCTGTTTTCTCTTTCTTTCTAACTCCCTTCTTTCTTTCTCCCTCTCTCCACACCCCTCCCACCACCTTTCTTTTCTTTTCTTTTTTTTTTTTGGTGATGCTGGGGATCCAGCTCAGGTGCTTTATTTCTGAGATGCATTCCCAAGTCTTTTCAGTTCTTTTGAAATTCTTTTTTCTTATTTTACAGCATTAATATAAGTTTAATTTGTGTTAAATAATAAAGGGAGAGTAGCAGACATCCTTGCCTTGCTCTGGAAATACCTTTTGTGATCACCACAAAGTAATATGCTGGCTTTAGGGTTGCAGTAAACATATTTTATCAATTTAAAGAAAAATCCCTACTTTTCAATTTTACAAAGTACTTTATCAGAAATGGGCTTTGAATTTTGTTGAAGTGTATTTTAGTGTTTATGGCAAGTCAAGTTTTTCTTTAGATCTTTTTAAATGGTGCTTATACTAAGGGATTTCCTAATATTGAATCACTCTTGCATTCTTGTAATAAAGCCCCTTGGTTATGATATATTAATTTTTTAACATGCTGTTGGATTTTATTTCCTAATATGTTATTTAAGATTTTTTTGCCTCAATATTCTGAAAAGAAATTGCTCTGTTTTTTTTTCTGACTGTGTCATTTTATTACATTTATGTATCAATACTACATTTTCTTCATAATAAAATTTTTAGAAATGTCTGTTTTTAATGCTTGGAAAAATTTTAAATGGCATCAAATTATTTAATCTTTGAAGGTTTGGCTGAATACCCCCATGGAAACATCTGCATGGGGTAATTTTGGAGGGCTAAGTTCTGTTATGAAAATTAATATAATTTTCGTCTAGTTTTTTTTTGTTGTTGTTTTGAGGAATCTGTAGTGGGGTCTGTGGTAGGAAAATAATGACTCCCACGTCCATACTGTGATCTTCAAAACTTGTAAATACATTAGATTACTTGGCAAAAGGGATTTTGCAGATAGGACTCAGGGTAAGGACCTTGAGATAGGTAGGTTATCCTGGACTATGAGTACACGAGGGATTGAAAGTGGTAACCTTTTCCTTGTTGGGCAGAGATGCCATGTGAGAGGAACTCAACAGGCTCCCTCAAGGGCTGGCTTTGAAGATGGAGGAAGAGCCAAGGAATTTGAGTGGCCACTCGAGGCTGGCACAGGACTCAGCCAACAGCCCAGAAGAACACAGGAACAGTCAGAAGGAAACAAATTCTGCCAAAAATACAATAAGCAGAAACTCGAGAAAGGGAAGCATCCTCCATGTCTCCATGACTTTGGTTCAGGGAGACCTTTTTAGGATTTCTAATCTATAGAGCTATAAAATAATAATTTTCTATTGTTTTAGGACACTAGGTTTGAGGTGACTTTTAATGGTAACAATGGAAAACTAATATTTACCTGGACAGACAGGGTGCAATTTGATAGCTGTATTTCCTAGGAAATTGTTTTAGGAGTTGGTAAATTCACTTTGATAATCTTATGGTTTTCGAAGTTTTATCTCTTCAAGTGGCTATTTCTTCTTTGCCATTTATTATGTGTATGTTAGTACTTTCTTTTTTTTTAAGAGAGAGAATTTTTTTAATTTTTCAGTTTTCGGTGGACACACCATCTTTATTTTATTTGTATGTGGTGCTGAGGATCGAACCCAGCGCCCCTTGCATGCCAGGCGAGCGCGCTACCGCTTGAGCCACATCCCCAGCCCAGTACTTTCTTTTTCTTCAGTTAAGCTGTCTAATGTTTTGTTTGTGGCTTCAGGTCATCTGAAATAGCAGAAAAGGCAAAAGGCTACATCTTTTTTATTTTTTAATTTTTTTTGTAGTTGTAGATGGACAGAATGCCTTTATTTTATTTGTTTATTTATACATGGTGCTGAGGATTGAACCCAGTGCCTCACGCATGCTAGGCAAATGTTCTGCCCCTGAGCTACAGCCCCAGCCCAAAAGGCTACATCTTTATCTGATTTTTGCTATTAGACTGGCCCTCATTATCTCTATTAGCTTTTGAGAAGACATGGGCCAGTCTTGTCTCTTGATAAATCTGCTTTAAAGAAATACCTTAAAATTATCTTTGCAGGACTGCTAAACTGGGCGAGGAAAAGTCGATTCTGATGTTCTGATTGTTTTTGCACCCAATTAATCTCACTCCAGCTGTATCTACATAAGGTATTATGATCTGCAGTTAATGAAATACTATCCTATGGCATATCACCAATTTTTCAGTGAGTCGTAGCTGTTTCCTTAATGTACCTGACCACTATACTAATATCTCCTATTTTAAGTTTTCTTAAGGTAGCCCAATTTCTAGGTAATAGACTCTGTGTTTATAGAGTATGTCATCTGTTAACCAAATGAAGAAGAAAATAACAATCACTTTAAAAAGGCAAAAGTGCATTTGTTTCTCTTGTAATAATAATCCATAAACAGACCAGGGGTATGATTGTAGCTCTGTTTTTCTTGCTCTGTGTTGGTTCCTGGGAGTTGTTCTGATCTGTGTGGTTGCATGTGGCTCATGCCACTATTACGCTCCAGGCCTGACAGTCGCATATATCACCTCTGCTCACACCCAGCAGTGCAGATCTAAGCGCGTCCTACATTCCTGCACTCCTATCTGTAAGGGAGATGGGAGGATGTAGTATTTGTTCTCTGTTCCCATTTGTCCAGATAAAACTCAAACATAATGTTGTATTAGAAGAAGAGAATGGATGATGAGGTCAACTGTTGGTTTCTGTCACATCCTTTTTCTCATGATTTTTTCCCCCCATTTTCTTTCCTTTTAAAATAGGATTGGACGGGGTGTAGCTCAGTAGTAGAGTGCTTGCCTGGCTTGTACAAGTACCTGGGTTGGAATTCCAGCACCAAAGGAAAAACATTTTAAAAAGGATATTTCTTTTGACCTAAATGCTCCAAAATTTCCACCAAGTAAGAATTCATATTGAGAGAAATATAATCGAGTATATTATTTCTATAACTCTTAATCTTCCACCAAAGAAAATAGCCCCTTCATTGTATTTTTTTTATATTATAATGGTCATTGTTTTAAAAATCAGCCAGTAAAAGAGAAAGGAAATATCCTTAAAAATTTATGCATATTGAAAAAAAATCATTGACCTTTTGATGACTATTTTCCATTTATATTTTTACAAACATATCCATAAATTTTTTTAAGTGAAGATTTTTATCTAATAATGATCATACAATATTGTTTTTATTGTGCAAACCTCTAAAAAATGCACTTTTTTTCTGTTTTGCTCATTGTCTCTTCTTTGCAACTGACTAACCCTATGTATCAATATGACTACTAGTGTCTATCTTGGATTACTTGAATTCATGATCATATAATTATATTCATATATATTTACCCCCCCCCACACACATATATTTTCTGGGTCTTACCTTTCTTTTCTTTTTTTTTAAATATTTATTTTTTAGTTCTCGGCGGACACAACATCTTTGTATGTGGTGCTGAGGCTCGAACCCCGGCCACACGCATGCCAGGTGAGCGCGCTACCGCTTGAGCCACATCCCCAGCCCCTGGGTCTTACCTTTCTTAATAGTGAGATCCTTTTAATCACTGATGATAGGTTACAATTAATCTTTGTAATTTTTGTGTGTGTTATTTCATGGTAGTTTTACCACAACTTATACAAAATGTTACCCATTAATGGACAATCACTTCCTCCCTATTTTTTGCTCTGGCCCTAAAAAAAAAATCGGCATTAACTGTTCTTATGTACAAGTTCTGTATTTTCATGTGATCTATTTCCAGTAATAAGGGTGCTGTTTTGAAGAGTGTGCTTATTTTAAATTTTAATAGATATTTCCAGATTGTTTTCCCCAAAGCAATAATTCTTACTTCTTCTAGCAATATATGAATATATGTACTTTCCCATATCTCCATCAGCAGTAGGTTTTATCTCCATTTTAATTTCTACCAGTATCATATATGTAGTAATATCTCATTGCTACTTTTAATTTTTCATTCTACAACCACTGATTATGTATATAATCATTGATATTTATAATCACTAAGTATAAAAAATTAGTATTTCAGACTATTTAAAAATAGCATAAAACCATGGTATTTTTAGTATTTCACTGATATATAGTACATTACAAATGTATTTGAAAAAGGCCATATCAGTTGTTTATAAACGAAGAATTCTATGTATGTTATGGTATGGATCTAGAATGTCCTCCAAAGGCATGTGTGAAAGGCTTGTTCCCTTGGTGCAAATGGGAGGTGGTGGAACCTTTAACAGGTGGTGCCCAGTAGAGGTATTAAGTCACTGGGTTGCCCTCTGAAGGAGATTGTGGGACTTTGGTATTTCTGCTCTCTCTCTCATTACACATATATTTATAATATAAATATATATTTATTTATTGACAGTACTGGTGATCAAACCCAGGTCCTTTCATGTATTAGGCAAGTATTTTATCACTGAGCGCAACATCTCTAGTCCTTTTTTTTTTTCTTTCCAGCAACCATGACGTGAGAAGCTTTTTCTGCCAGGTGCTTCTGCCATGAAATACTTTTCCCTATGGGCCCAAAAGCAAGATAGGGCCAACCAACCACAGACTGAAAACTCTAAAACTGTGAGTCATTATAAACCTTTTCTCTTTTTAAGTCAATCATTTCATGTATTTTGTTACAGTAATGGAAAGCTGACTAATACAGTATGTGTGTGTGTGGTATAATATAATCATCTAACTTCCCTTTTTATTTTCAGAAGCAATTGCAAAATTTAAATAGCCTGATTAACTGCCTATTTTAAAAAATATTTAAACCAGCAGATGACTATTTCTGCAATGTTTAATAATTCTTGGGGTATTGTTAATCTTAAATGTTTCGGTAGTCAAGTTAGAAAAAGGTTGATTACAAACTCTTCCATCAGTACATGGGTCTATGCAGGAGGCTCTGGTTGTGTCCTATACATTTAAAATGAGTGAACTGACCTAAGGATGAAGAGCAATAAATTTATCATAATTTAATTTAGATTAATGATAGTTTCAGTATAAAAACTTCACCTTGAATTAGGTGAAACATTGAATCCACTGATTATGTTAACATAATTGACTGTTAAGCATGAAAACCAGCATTTCTAAGTATAAAATCTTGGGCTAGAGAGGATGTAGGGTCAGAGCAGGTATTTTTTTCAGATAAGATTATAAATGTACATGTTATATGTGAATTTATTTAAAATCTGAAATCTTACAGAGCTGCTCTTTTATGTCATCATATTATTTCCACATTGGTACAGCTTGATTCCCTTATACCCATCCCAACTTTTAAAATCTATTCAAATGTCCCACTTCTATCCCACATAGGCACTAATTACATATTTATTTTGTAGTGACAATTAGAAACATTTTCTTTAGCATAAAAAGAACATCTTAAATTTCACTTAGAAATTCAAAGTACATGATTCCTGTAGCTATAAATAATCGACATACATATATCAGATACATACATGTATCTGATAATGGTAAATAATTTTCCCCCTAGTTGCTCTTAAATCCTTAGGGGTCTGTAGGCTGCTGTATAAATTGTCTGAGGAGGGTAAGGTGAATTTCTAAAAATGTAAAGACATAGAAAATTGTAGCCACTGGTTTCTGTGTGATAGAGACAGAAACTGGTCCTTGGTTGTCCTTGTGGCATTTTAAAGAAGCAAAAAAAAGAAAAAAAAAAAAAAAAAGCTAACCTGTCTATAAAGAAACTGTGTTTTATAAGTTTTATGATTAAATCCACCACTGCTTTGCTGACTAATAAAATGGAAAATGTGTGCTTTTATAGGTTTATAAAAAGGCAAACTATAGTTTCATGAAAAATATCTTGGACCGATTGAATACAGGTGGCTACTTGTTTAGACTTTGAAGATGTAAAAGCTTAGTATAGATGTCTGAAAAAGGTAATATGGCACAATAAAAAAATCTTCCTTTCTTGGCTCATCAATCCTTTGGGTATTCCATGTCAAATAAACGCTACAACAATTTATAGTAAAAGTACACAGTGGAAGTGCCAACGTTAACACTCCTTAGGACTGGATACCTGCCAGATTTTTCACACCAATATTTAATGTGAACCGAAACGTCTTTTCCATTGGAAGTGTGAGAAGGAGCTTGCTTTCCTATATTTGGCAACGCGCTTATGTGAAGTATAAAGTCAAATGCCCGTGATGTTCTCTTTATTTCAACTATGATAAATTGTGTTCATTTGTTTAAGTGCATGTGGCAGCTTTAGTGTTCCAACTATAAATTTTGGTTAACTTCTATTGACATGCTGTATTAAACTTAAGAAAAACAAATTACACTTCACCGGTTTTAATTGACTAAATGTGTCAAAAACACAGTAAGTATAACATGAGAGGTCAGAGCCTTCGTCTACACTGTAATGGGTGTCATGGCAGGGATCCAACTTTTCTTGTACATTTCATTTTTCATGAAGTTTCAGGACAAGGCATACGTTTAACATTCACTTCCACTTCTCATTTGTACTTCAAAGTTTATCATAGGCTGTGTTACTACCAAGAACACTTTTCTCTTGGGCTATTTAAAGTTCCCTTCGCACTGACGTGTGTGCCCAGAGAATACTGATGTTCTCCTGTAAACAAGGCCCTGGGAATGGATTTTGGCATCGTGAGGAATGAAATGCTGATGTATAAGCACACCCGTAGATCACTGGAGCACTCCTTGGAAAAGACCTGGTTTACGTATCTAGTCTCTTCTTCCACAACTGGACAAGCAGCCACGTGCTGAGGAGCTGGATTAAACTTGGCACAAACACTTCCTTTGGGATCTTATTAAAGTTACCAGTTTTAATTCTTGGGCTCTATGTCCAGTGGGTTGCACACATTCATATTCCTTCAGCTATTTATTACCTTCATATTTGAGGATTACATATTGTTCATTAAGCTCTTACTCTTCTTCGGCCTCTCACTTCTCTCTTCTTCCAGCGTTATCTCCTGGTGTGGTTATATTTGGATCTATCTTCTCAAAAATTAGCTCCATTTTCAAGAGCTGAAACATTAGTTTCCCGTGTGAATCTATGTCTGGAAAAACTCGAAATAGAGCAGGTGTTTGCAAAAGTGTTATGTTTTATATTGGAGAAAACAGGAATCATAAATTTTAAAAGTTTATTCTATTTTCCTCACCAATAAGAATCTGATTCCTTAGCACATACTTTGCCAGCAAGAAACTAGAGTTGAGGGTCTGTCAATATTTTTTCTGCTCTGATGGACTGAAGGGAGGGAAGATTAAAAGTCATCCTTACCCAATAAGCCTAGAGATTCTTCTTCTTTTTTTAAAAATATTTAGTTGTAGGTGGATACAATACCTTTATTTTATTTATTTATGTGGTGCTGAGGCTTGAACCCAGTGCCCCACGCATGTGAGGCAAGTGCTCTACCACTGAGCCACAATCCCAGTCCCAAGCCCAGAGATTCTTGATGGCACCAAATGGGAGGGGGTTGATTTTCCTTGAAGGAAGAGTGAGACCATCCCACCTTTCCCACACCCTAGGGAAGCTTTCACATCATGAAGATAATGAAGCTGCCTCTAAATTATGGGTCTATAAAGGGCCAGATTAAAAAAAAAAAAAACTTTCAGGTCTTGAGGTCCAGATGGTCTCTGTCATGGTTACTCAACTCTGTCATCGACAACACGAGTCATCCGCATTGTGTAAACGAATGAATGTGGCTGTGTTCCCATAAATTTATGGACAATGAAATTTGAATGTCATATAAATTTCATGTGTCATGAAATAGTCTTCTTTTGATTTTTTTTCCCCCAACTATTTAAAAATGTAAACACCATTCTTGGCTTGGGGCGGTATGAAAGCAGTTGGCAGGATGGATTAGATCTGAGGGCTGTAGGTTCCTAAGCTCTGCTCTAAAACTAATATATTATTTCTAAAAGGTCCAAAAATTTAAAGTAGTTTTATTTTGAAAACAATGTTATCCTTTCTTTTCTCTCATGCAGCACACATTTAATTGCCGTTTCTTTTCCTTCTGTCATGTTTTGGTCAGATCATAACTCTGTCTGCATTTGGTATCCAATCTTATGAGAATCAGGTGCAGTAAACACCGTTTCTGTCCTGCCCATATCTGCGTGCACTCTCCTGCTTCCTGCATCAGACATGAGAGACTCTGCAGAGGATTTTTTTTCGTCCACTGGAGTGCTTTTAACCTGTGGGTAGTGCATGCTGGAGGTACTGTGGCGTTAGGTCTTTTAGAAGCGGCCCTTGGTCAATGACTGATAGGACTGGAGGGTAACTATCTCTGGGTTGGGATATCTCTGAGGCATATTCTACACTGTGAATACGTAGTGAGACTGGGACTCCAGTTACCCACAGCTATAACCTACCCCCCAACGTACGCTTTAATGGCCTTTACTCTTCCATTTCCCTTCCTTGCTTTGCTGTGGGTGCTTCCTTCCTACGCTAACACTTGATTGCTAGATCTCGAAAAATCTCAGTCTTTAATGCAAAATGAGCCTGTTGTAAATAACGAAGCCTGCTGCATAAGTTGTAAGCTTTAGATCCTGGATTTCTCTTCTTATATTAGGCAGCATTTGCCACCTCTCCTTCGAGTACAGGAGGATTTTTTTTTCTTCCTATTTTTTTTTTCCAGATAAAAGTAAGGTTTCACAGCTCTTGGCACTCTGCATGATTGTGACCAAGGAGCATTCCAGAAAGAGGTGCGATATCTCCATCTAGGTCATAATACTATTGCTGGGCCCTACACAGCATGACACCCAACACAAGAAAATAATTCCACAGGGACATTCTGCTCTATTTCCTCTCTATGTCCATCCTATGAACCTGTCAAAGGATATCTTTTTGTTTTCTGCTTTTATTGGTGCATTGTAGTTGTCCATAATACTTGGGTTCATTTTGACGTAATAAAGTATGCATGGAATTTAATTTGTTCCATTTCAGTCCCCAGTGCCACTTTTTTCTCCCCCTCCTCCTTCTCCCTATTCTCCTTCTTCTATTCTACTGGTCTAATGTCCATTCATTTATACATTTTAATTGGTATTTTGTACAGATACACATAAAGGTGAAATTTACTGTGATATATTTATACACATTTATGCATATCTTCAAGACAACTCACTTTTTCTTTTCCACTGTGAAGTATAGAATTTGAATGCATTAAAATATTATGTCTTCTTCTTCTCCTCCTCCTCCTCTTCCTCTTTCTCCTCCTCCTCTTCCTCCTTCTTCTCCTCCTCTTCCTCCTCCTCCTCCTCTCCACCCGCCCCCCCCCACCTGCATTTTGGTATCAGGGATTGAACCCAGAGCATTTAGCCAATGAGCCACATCCCCAGACATTTTTATATTTTATTTAGAGACAGGGTCTTACTGAGTTCAGGACCTCACTAAGTTGCTGAAGCTGGCTCCTGCCTCAGCCTCCCCAGCCAATGGGATTATAGATGTGTATCACCGTGCCTGCCTAATGTGATCTCTGACAACCAAATCTTTGATTAATTTCACTGTGCATCTAGTGTACTGTAGATTTTCTTATGGTCCCTTTTACTCTGGTCTGTCTGTTTACTTTTTTCCCCCCAAGCCACTTGTGTTTTATGGTCCAGAATAAAGTTATTCCAGAAAACAAAGACACCCATTTTTGCAGGGAACAGTCTTAGAAATCAGTTAAGTTTTTCCTTGGTTACACTCTATCCCTACATCCTCCTCTCATTAGCTGGAAGTTTAGGCATACTTTTCTCATATTTTCCCATGGGCTCCTGTTTTTGAAAAGTCTAACCCCTTCACTGCTTGTAATGTAACTGGAAATGGAATAGGAGTGACTGGAAGCCTTTTTAGGGTAAAATTTTATATAAGATGGATAAAAGCAAAGGAGAAACACTATAATCCTTTTTATAGCCACAAAAGGGGTGGCCACAATGGTGGAACAAGACACCTGAGACTGGCGGATGCTGAGTAGATCAGAAAGAAGGCTATACATACAGGATGCCAGATTGACAAAAAAGTAAATTTGTGTATCATCCAAAAGTTTGTATTTTTCTTAGAAGAGCTTCTATGACTTCAAATGGAATTGCCAGATTTTAAGGAATGCAGATATGAGTATATCATTATCACCACATTAACTCCCAATCTCCATGAAATGTTTAATCAACATTTACTTGGATGGAGCATGTTGTATGTAGGTAGTTTGGCTTGGACAGTGATGTGAAAGGCCAAGGTAAGAACAAGGAAGACCTGAGGTGGTCCAGAAATGGCACTTTTATAGGCTATACTTACCTACTTCAAAATGAAATAGATGCAGTCACATAGTTTTATAACTTGACTTTGAACTTACATGGAATTAATGAGGCCAGTTTTGTCCAGCAGTTGATCTAGATAATTCAGGAAGGAAAAGCCCAGTTAAAAACAGTCCAACATTGATGAAAGGTATTAGATGAAATCCTCTCATTTAACGTTATCATAGATATGAATTTGGATAGATTAATGGATTTTCCTAGTTCATTGTGTATGTAAACCCTGTGTAGGAGGCTAAAGGCACCCCAACAAGTAGGTTGCAGTCTCTGGCTTAAGCAACCTATCGTCTCCTGACTTCACGAAGAGCATCAAAATCTGTACAGGAAAGTCCATCACTTTATGTTGATGGATTCTGGCCTTCTACTGTAATGTGGAAAGCCTATGGGTGATCTTGACTTTGCCCAGATCACAGATTTATATTGACTTATCCATTCATTCCCTTATTCACTCATCACTCACTCATTCACTCAATATTTTTTTGGTCACATACCTTGTGCTAGATACTGTGTTCACTGTTTCAGATGCCCTCATGGAGCTTACTATCTTATCTTAAAGATGAAACAACACAGATTTAAGCATACATTTAAAAATCCTAGCAATCCAGGATTTGTTAAGATTGAACGATAGCATTATTGAGTTTCAAAACAAACTGTATTTGGAAGTGAAATCATGGCAGGTTACAGTCTTTGCTGACAGCGTATCACAACCGTTATATGAAGACAGGACATCTTCCATATATCAAAATTCACCCCAGTGAATTTCCAGATTTTCTTCTGGTCCTTTGAATAATTCCTCAGATAAAGCCTTTTACATTATGGATGGATGTCCACCACCACACGATCACTGCCTATCTCACTTCATCATTTCTTGGGATTCTCAGCTGCACTTCATCATATATCATCGCCTTCGAACCTGCTCTGGTCACTCCATCTCACACTTCATCACTTCTTGTATTCTTTGTGAGCTTTCAGTTCTGTTACAGAGTCTGTCACTGCTGTCCACTCATTCATTATTTCCAATTCAAATACAAATTCATCAAACTACTGATATCTAGAATAGTTCTTAGTTCATCAAAATAGGGACTGCCCGGTTGTTTATTATCAAAAAGGAGCAATTTATATGGTAAGATATGGTCCAGAAAGTATTATACAGTGTTACAGAGTTGCTAGACATTATTCCACTCTATATTGATTCTACAAACCTGAGCAGGCAACTTATGACTAGGCCCCTGTCTTAACTGTATGGATTTTTCAAGAGATAGGTAGTGTGACATTGACATTTATAAGTAAGTGACTGGGAGTGCATCTAAATGCAAAAATACTAAATAAAATGTTAGCAAATAATTAAACTAAAAAGGAGTCAAGATATCTCCTGAATGCCCTGTTGAGATGTCAGCATCATGAGTTGGTTCACATAGCTCTTGGTGGTGTTAGCTTCAGTGGGCTGTTAGTTTGAACACATTTCAAATTGGTGAATGGCATTTTTTCCCCTCACCTTCTTTACCCTACATAGCTAAGTCCTTTCTTTTATTCTGATTGACCAATCCAGACTGCATGTTTGTGACAACTAGGATGATCTGAAAGAAATTTTATATCTAGAATTAAAAGCACTATTGTTATATGGATTACTGTTATCTTAAGTAGAATTTTCTGAGTGAATTATTTCTTCAAGTTTTTGAATGCAAATTTGCCACAATGTAGGCTTCTGCATATGGAAGTGGTCATAGAAAATGTAATATTTTTATTCATGGCCATTTAGATTCTCATCTACTACTCTATGTGATTTTCCATCCTTTGATGATATGATCTCAAATTGCCCAAGTAGCTTTGCCATTACTCCTTGCCTACTCGTATCAAAGGTTGTACATTTTAAAGTTCAACAGCCACAAAAATGTTACTGTGATGCTTTCTGTCTGCCATTGAGTTTCAGTGTGGTTTTACAGGGCATGTAGGAGACAGCAATTTCAAGATACAAAGTGAAAGAATCTCCTGGTTATCTCATTTTAACAATCCTGTAAAGATGTATTCATAGACATGTGGTACCATTGGTTGCTATGACTAACATTATTTAATTAGTGTTGACTCAAATTTATACTATTAAAGAGGGGGAAATGCTTATCCAAGATACTTTTATTGTTATTTGGGATAGTATTTATTATTTAGAATATTATTTCAGCTTAAAAAAATCAAGCTCCAGCAAATTTAGGATTGCAAGCCTTCACTAAGCCCTCCAGAGATCTTTCATTATCGTCAAGGTACTAAATCATGACAGATAGGTGTATGTGGTCAATCTTTATTGCTCTTCAGTCTGTGGAATTTAAGACTTTGTTTATTCAGACAATGAAGAGAAAGCCTGTCCTTTACAGAACTCCATAAAAATTTACAGAGAAAAAAAATTAAAAAAAAAAACAAGACAATACATTTCATTTACTTTAATAAATGCCTAAAATTGTAACTGGTTTGCACTATGATGTCCTTTGGCATTTCATATGATGGTTTGTAACTTAAGGCATTAAAGCCAAAACACAAATGGATTGATGAGTTTTGACTGATTTCAGAAACTGATCTTTGTAATTTAATTTTTGAAATCCAAGAAAATTAATGTTAAAGTTTATAGGATAAGACGATATGATGCTATATTATCAACTCTCTATATAAGTATTCTTAGACTTATCTTCTCAGACTCAGAACTGTATGGATTTTTTCAAGAGATAAGTAGTGTGACATTGACTTTTATAAGTAAGTGACTGGGAGTGCATCTAAATGCAAAAATACTAAATAAAATATTAGCAAATCATGTTCAACAACATTAGGAAGATTTTACACTATGACCAAGTTGATTTTATTTCAGAGACATAAGAATAGTTTAACATATGCAACTCAAAAAATGCCAATTCATCATATAAATAGACTTAAGGACAAAAATTATTTAGTCAGCTCAATAGATTCAGAGAGGGCCATTGAAAAAATTCAGCACTCATTCACTGTAAAAACACTGAAGAAACTAGTGGAAGGAACCTACCTCAATATCATACAGGCCATATATGAAAAATCCAAAGCCAACCTTAGTAAATGGGAAAAAACTAAAAGGATTTAAAAAAATCTGGGCCAAGGATATGCATTCTCACCTTATTATTTCATATGCTGCTAGAAATGAGAGCCAGATAAATTAGGCAAAAGAAGGAAATAAAAGGGATAGAATAAGAAAGGAAGAAATGGAAGAAATCAAATCATCACTGTTTGCAGATAATATGATCCTTTACCTAGAAGGTCCAAAAACTTCACAAAAAGACTGCTAGAGCTAACAAACAAATTTTGCAAAGTAGCAGTTTACAAAATCAACAAAGATTAATATCTTTCCTATATATCAACAATGAATCTGCTGAGAAAGAAATCAGAAAAATTTCATTCACAATAGCCTCAAAAAACAAATACACAACAGGCTAGTAGACAATGGTACAGAATAGAGGACACAGAGCTAACCCACAAAATTACAACTACCTTATATTAGACAAAGGTGCTAAAAGCATGCACTGGAGGAAGGATAGCATCTTCAACAAATGGTGCCGGGAAAACTGGAGATCCATATGCAACAAAATGAAATTGAATCCCTATCTTTCACCATGCACAAAAGTTAACTCAAAATGGATCAAGAATCTAGGGAGTAAACCAGAGACTTTGCATCTAATAGAAGAAAAAGTAGGCCCTAATCTCCATCATGTGGGGCTAGGCCGAAACTTCCTTAATAAGATGCCTATAGCACAAGAATTAAAACCAAGAATCAACACATGGGATGGATTCAAACTAAAAAGTTTTTTTCTCAGCAAAAGAAATAATATGTGAGGTGAATAGGGAGCCTACATCCTGGGAACAAATTTTTACCCCTCACACATCAGATAGAGCTCTAATCTCTAGGGTATATAAAGAGCTGAACAAGTTAAGCACTCAAACAACAAATAATCCAATCAATAAATGGGCCAACGACCTGAACAGACACTTCTCAGAAGAGGATATACAATCAATCAACAAATACATGAAAAAATGCTCACCATCTCTAGCAATCAGAGAAATGCAAATTAAAAGTACTCTCAGATACCATCTCACTCCAGTAAGAGTGGCAGCCATTATGAAGAAAAACAACAAGTGCTGGAGAGGATGCAGGGGAAAAAGGTACACTCATACACTGCTGGTGGGACTGCAAAATGGTGCAGCCAATTTAGAAAGCAGTATGGAGATTCCTTAGAAAACTGGGAATGGAACCACCACTTGACCCAGCTATTCCTCTTCTCGGACTACACCCAAAGGACTGAAAAACAGCATATTACATGGACACAGCCACATTAATGTTTATAGCAGCACAATTCACAATAGCTAAACTGTGGAGCCAACCTAGATGTCCTTCAGTGGCGAATGGATAAAAAAAATGTGGCATTTATACACAATGGAATATTACTCAGCAATAAAAAGAATAAGGTCATGGCATTTGCAGGGAAATGGATGGCATTAGAGAAGATTATGCTAAGTGAAGTTAGCCAATCCCAAAAAAACAAATGCTGAATGTCTTTTCTGATATAAGGGGGGTGACTCAAAATGGGGTTGGGAGGGAGAGCAAGGGAGGAAGATTACCTCTAGATAGGGAATAGGAGAAGGGGAATAGCATGGGTGGTGAAAGGAGACTCTCATCATTATACAAAATACATGTATGAAGATGTGAAATAGTGTCAACATACCTTATATATAATCAGAGATATGATAAATTATTGTATAATGGTATATTAAGAATTGTAATGCAAAATAAATAAATAAAATCATTAAAAAAACAAATACACAAAATACCTAGGAATAAATCTAACCAAGGAGGTGAAAGACCTCTATAATGAAAACTGTACAACATTGAAGAAAGAAATTGAAGACCTTAGAAGATGCAAAGACTGACCATGTTCATGGATAGGCAGAATTAATATTGTTAAAGTGGCCATATTACCAAAAGCAATATACAATGTAATTCCTACCAAAATACCAATTACATTCTTCACAGAATCAGAAAAAAATAGTCAAAATGTATTTGAAAGAGTGAAAGACCCATAATAGCAAGTAATTCTAAGCCCAAAAGAAAGCAATCCTGGAAGTGTCAACATCCCTGACTTCAAATTATGCTACAGAGCTATAATAACAAAAACTGTATGGTATTAGCATAAACACAGACCCATAGACCAATGGTAGAGAATAGAAGACACAGAGACAAACTGACCCAGATACAGTCATCTGATCCTTGACAAAGGAACCAAAAACATACATTGGAGAAAATACAGCCTTTCAAACAAATAGTGCTGGGAAAACTGGTTATCCATATATAGAAGAATGATACTTACTAGACCCTTATATCTCACCCTGCACAAAAGTCGACTCAAAATGGAACAATGACTTAGGAGTTAGACCAGAAAATATAGGGTCAACCCTTAGTATATAGTCACAGGCAATGACTTTCTCAATAAGACCCCTAAAGCTCAGGAAATAATTGCAAAAGTTAACAAAAGAGATGGCATCAAATCAAAAAAGCTTCTGCACAGCAAAGGAAACAATTAAGAATGTGAAGAGAGAACCTACAGAATAGGAAAAAACCTTTGCTAGCTACTCTTCTGACAGAGGATTAATTTTTAGAATAAACAAAAACTCAGAACTTTACATCAAAAACTCCACCCAATGAACCCAAATTAATTAAATGAATTAAACAGATACTTCTTAAAAGAAGAAATACAAATGGCCAACACATATACGAAGGAAATGTTCAACATCATTAGCAATGAGGAAAATGAAAATCAAAACTACACTGAATCAGAATGGCAGTCATTAGGATTACAAACAATAATAAATGCTGGAGAACAAGGAACACTTTTACACTGTTGTGAGACTGATAATCAGTGCAACCACTATGGAAAGCTATATAAAGTTTCCCCAGAAGACTAGGAATGCAATCACCACGTGACTCAGATTTATCACTCCTCAGTATCTATCCTAAAGAATTGAAGTCATCATACTACAGTGATATATGCATATCCAATGTTTATAGCAGCACAATTCACAATAGCCAAACTATGGAACCAGCCAAGGTGTCCATCGATGAATGAATGGATGAAGAAAATGTGGTATAGAAACACAATGGAGTTTTAATTCAGCCATAATGAATAAAATGAAATTATGTCATTTGCAGGAAAATGGATGGAACTAGAGACCATCATGTTAAGCAAAATAAGTCAAACTCAGAAGGTCAAGGAGTGTATGTTTTCTCTCATATGCAGAAGCTAGAGAGGAAAAAGAAAAAGAAAGGCAGGGGTGGACTTCACGGAAATCAAAGGGAGATCAGTACAGAAAAGGGACCAAGAGAGCGGGGGAAGTGCTGGGGAGTGATAGTGTTGCTGGATTTTGTGCATGTACGATTAGGTGACAACAGATCCCATCATTATGAACAACTGTATGCACCGATTAAAAAAAAAAGTAGAAAAAATAAGTGACTGATGGGGCAAACTGTATGCAGACAGAAAACTTACCTTATGGTTGACTTCAGATAGCAAAGGTGGGATGACTTGAACAATGAATTTTAAAAGACCCACACCAGTTAATAAAAGCATTGTGCCTGTTAAAAGGGTGCCCAAAGAATCATCTATACTGTGTTTATTCCAGATCCCAAGTCTGGACTTACCATTTTGAAAATACCTAGGTCAGATCTTATATAGCATTTTAGATAATACTAAGTAGTTTGCATTTGTTATTTATTTTTAGTTTAAAATATTCACATTGAATTTTTATCATGTATGACATGTTTTGAAGCATATAACATTGTGGAATGCTTAAATGTAGCGACTAACAAATACGTTACCTCACATAGTTATCATTTTTGTACTGAAATTACATAACATTTACTCTTTACATTTTTCAAGAATATGTCTTGATTAGTTATAGTCACCTTGCTATACAATAGATCTCTTGAAATTTATTCCTCGTATCCAACAGTAATTAGCTATTCCTTGATCAACCTTTCCCCATCTTCTCACCCCTTATCTACCCCAGAGTCTGGAAATTATGCTTCTGCTTTCTACTTCTATGATATGAACTTTTAAACTTTCTTTGTATGTGTGAGATCATACAGTATTTGTCTTCTGTCCTTGGCTTATTTCTTTTTTTAATTTTAAATTTATTTATTTATTCTAACTTGTTATACATGACAGCAGAATGCATTTCAATTCATAATACACATATGGAGCCCGATTTTATGTTCCTCTGGTTCCATAGTTTGGCTCTTGTGGATTGTGCTGCTATAAACATTGGATATACATGTAAACTGTAGTATGATGACTTCAGTTCTTTAGGGTAAATACTGAGGAGAGATAAATCTGAGTCATATGGTGATTCCATTCCTAGTCTTCTGAGGAAACTTTATACAGATTTCCATAGTGGTTGCACTGATTAACAGTCTCACAACAGTGTAAAAGTGTTCCTTGTTCTCCACATCCTCTCCAGCATTTATTATTGTTTGTAATCCTAATGACTGCCATCCTGATTGGTGTGAGATGAAATCTCATTGTGAACAGTTTTTGTAGAGTGGCAGAGAGGGAAACAAATTTCAGCAAGTGAAGAAGAAAGTAGGAGGCAATGCCAAGTCTTAAGAATTTGAATGTGAAGGTCAGAGGAAGCTGGAGAGTTTGCTCAAGAGAGGTGCAGGGTTGTGGAGGGGCTTCCTTTTTCACATGGGGCTTCCTTTTTACAAAGGAAAATAGGACTTGAAGAAAGTTCCATCTAAATGACATGTTTTCTATGCTAAGAAGATGGTAAGATAAAGATGATAAATATGAAGTTTGAAAACTGAGTTTAAGGAATCTTTTTTTTCTTTTATGAACAGGAATATTTAATCTCTATTCCAATAGCAACTACTGATTGTAGGACAAATTTGAATGAATTGGATGAAGGGAAAATTCATTTCATTAACCTTTCATATGAATGTATTATTTTTTTATTTTATTTTTTTTTAATTTTAATTTTAATTTTTTTAGTCATACATGACAGCAGAATGTATTTTGACATATAATACATACATGGAACGTACATACATCAATCATATTGTCTGTTCTATTCTGCTGCCCTTCCTATCCTGCCTACTCCTCCCCTCCTCTCCCATCCTTTCTCTCTATCCAATCTAATGTGACACACTTTTTTTCTTTTTCTCATTACAACATCATAAATGTATTCTGTATAACAATGAGGTTCTCTTTCCATTTTCCGTGCAACTCCCCTTCTCCCTCTTTTTCCCTCCCACCTCTCTTCCCTATTTAGTGGTAGTCTTCTTCTCATGCTCTTCCTCCCTATCCCATTTTGAGTCACCCCCCTTATATCAGAGAAGACATTTGGCATTTGTTTTTTAGGGATTGGCTAACTTCACTTAGCATAATCTGCTCTAATGCCATCCATTTGCCTGCAAATGCCATGATCTTGTTATTTTTTAGTGCTGAGTAATATTCCATTGTGTATAAATGCCACATTTTTTAATCCATTCATCTATTGAATGCATCTAGGTTGGTTCCACATTCTTGCTATTGTGAATTGTGCTGCTATAAACATTGATGTGGCTGTGTCCCTGTAGTATGCTCTTTTTAGGTCTTTTGGGTATAGTCCAAGAAGGGGAATAGCTGGGTCAAATGGTGGTTCCATTCCCAGCTTTCCGAGGAATCTCCATACTGCTTTCCAAATTGGCTGCACCAATTTGCAGTCCCACCAGCAATGTATGAGTGTACCTTTTTACCCCGCATCCTCGCCAGCACTTGTTGTTGTTTGACTTCATAATGGCTGCCACTCTTACTGGAGTGAGATGGTATCTTAGAGTAGTTTTAATTTCCATTTCTCTGACTGCTAGAGATGGTGAGCATTTTTTCATGTATTTGTTGATTGATTGTATATCCTCTTCTGAGAAATCTCTGTTCAAGTCCTTGGCCCATTTATTGATTGGGTTATTTGCTTTTTTGTTGTTTAACTTTTTGAGTTCTTTGTATACTCTAGAGATTAGAGCTCTATCTGATGTTTGAGGGGTAAAAATTTGTTCCCAGGATGTAGGCTCCCTATTCACCTCGCATATTATTTCTCTTGCTGAGAAAAAACTTTTTACTTTGAATTCGTCCCATTTGTTGATTCTTGGTTTTAACTCTTGTGCTATAGGCGTCTTATTAAGAAATTTGGGGCCTGTCCCCACATGATGAAGATTAGGGCCAACTTTATCTTCTATTAGATGCAGAGTCTCTTATCTAATTCCTATCTCCTTGATCCATTTTGAGTTGACTTTTGTGCATGGTAAGAGAAAGGGATTCAATTTCATTTTGTTACATATGGATTTCCAGTTCTCCCAGCACCATTTGTTGAAGATGCTATCCTTTCTCCATTGCATGGTTTTAGCACCTTTGTCTAATATAAGGTAGTTGTAATTTTGTGGATTTGTCTCTGTGTCCTCTATTTTGTACCATTGGTCTACTAGCCTGTTTTGGTGCCAGTACCATGCTGTTTTTGTTACTATTGTTCTATAGTATAGTTTAAAATCTGGTATCGTGATACCACCAATTTCACTCTTCCTGCTTAGAATTACAGGCTCAAGTGGTAACATGCTCACCTGGCATGCGCAGGGTGCTGGGTTCGATCCTCAGCATCACATAAAAATAAAATAAAGATGTTGTGTCCACCGAAAACTAAAAAATAAATATTAAAAAATTCTCTCGTGTGGGTTACAGTCATTCATGTGACAGAGTTGCATAGACATTATCTATACTTACAAAAGAAAATAGGACTTGAAGAAAAAGTTCCATCTAAATGACATGTTTTCTATGCTAAGAAGATGGTAAGATAAAGATGATAAAGATGAAGTTTGAAAACTGAGTTTAAGGTTAAAATTAAATAGCAAATAACAAAGCTGTTTGTGGTAAAGGAAAAAGGAGCAGGAAAATTAGGAGACTGCTGATTGGCCCAAAGGTTTGACCAAAGTTGAAACAATATTTCTTCTTGGTGCCAGATTTGTAATTAATTGATTATAAAATGCATCCTTCCTTAATTGTAGCATTTGGGACAATGTTTTGTTATTATTCATGTTGAGCCCACAACTGGGAAACAATATGCACAGATTCATCCATTTTCTAAGTTCTGACACATATGTTTTATTTCCTGAAGATGCACACCTTTGAAATATTGCTCATGAACCTTGCCGATGAATGCCAATTCTGTTGGTGATGAATACAATCTGATGAAGAAAGAATGATTTCAAGGGAAGTGGAATATCTCTGCATATTGTATGGACCCTGTTAGAGACCAAAGATGCTTTCAGACATGTAGATGTTTATTGAGAACTCTTCTGAAAACAATATACTCATTGATTCAAAGACCATATCTACCTAACAAAAGAGGAAGGTTGATGAATCCCTAACTCATTTTTATCATTGTGTTCTTTAATCTTGATTGACTTTGTATCAGTCTAAATCATTGGATAATTAATTGCTCCAACAGCTCAAGTATTGTTTGAGAAAATCAACCAGTCTGGGGGAGTCATTTGTCTTACCCAAGATAGAGAAATAATTTTCATTAAAAATGGTGAAGAAGTAATTTTAATAACCTGAATATTTGTGTCCTGGGAACGGAAATAGCTAGTTCTTTTGGGGTGCACAAGAAAATGCCAGAACATGTTAGACTGTTTGGTTGGAAACTGGGCCAGAGCCACCAAGTTTCTCTGTTCTATTTTCCTTTCCACCTTTCTTGTGTCTGATAAAGTCTTTCCTTATTTATAATATCTACTAAGAGCTCATTATCTATCTCTCCATCTACCATCTCTGTATTTATACATCATCTCTTTGCCTATTTATCTTCCAAAGAAGTTTAAAGTATCTGGTCTGTGAAAGCAGAAGAGGACTATTAGAGTCTGGAAAGGGGGTTAGAGGAGGAGGTCAAGTGGGGGTGGGGGAGGACAGGAGAAAGGAGAAGGGACATAATCAGAGCTTGATACATGCATAAATGGAAATGCCACAGTGAAACCCATTAATTTGTGTAATTAATAGTGTTAATTATAGTCTCCATGCTAATAAAATATCTGGTTCCCCGTATATCTCATAAATAGTCATAAAATTCTACCCAACACATTAAGGATGTTAATTATGTACTTGTGTCTGCATTCCATGGCCTTCACCAAGAGACACATACTAGGCAGCTTAAATCTTATTTTGAACACAGATTTTAAAATCCTAATGAGGTCAGAGGCCTAACATGTTATTTTTCTGTAGTAATTACAAGATTTCTATCTCAGGCTTGGTGATGATACAGTGTTGTATGTGACAAACTAAAATAGATTGTTTCTTTGAAATCTGGGTCAGAACATCATTGTCAGATTTTTGTTTTCTTAAAGAAAGAGAGAGAGAGTGAGAGAGAGGGGGAGAGAGAGAATTTTAATATTTATTTTTTAGTATTTGGCGGACACAACATCTTTGTCTGTATGTGGTGCTGAGGATCCAACCCGGGCCGCACGCATGCCAGGTGAGTGCGCTACCGCTTGAGCCACACATCCCCAGCCCCATCATTGTCAGATTTTTGAAAATTTCACCAAATGCAGCTTAAATGACTTTAAACTTAGAAGCAGTGCAAAACAGGAAATATCATGGAAAAGAAATATAAATTTAGAGAATGTCAGTCATTTTCACCATTGATTTAAAAATCAACATTAACATGGTGGGGTATATTTTTATAAAATGCCACAAAGTATAATAATTATATGTCAATGTTTTTGATTTTTAAGCAATTTAATCTTTCCTTTTTCTGAGTTAAAGACTTCTCAAGAAAGATTAAAATAGGTAAACGATTCTTGCCATATGTTTCTGTAATCCTTTTGAAAGATTTTTTAGAAACAATTTTTTAATTTTTGATTCAGAAATAATTTAAAATTACTTCTACAAAGAGGAATATATGTCTAGAGGATTACATTTGTTTCTGATTTCTTATCTCGTTAACAAGATTTTTCCAAGTTCCTCTTGAATCCAAAAGAACACAAAAAGGAGATTGGAGGCATAAAGCCTATTATTTCCCACCATTAAGTTAGATAATTTTCTTTCCCTTTGTAATATTTGATTTGCACTCATTTTCTAATGTGCCAGGAAAGCTGGACTCACCTCAGTTGCCTGAGTGAATTATTTTAAGGTCAGAGTCTCCTATATCTTCTCTTGGGTTTACGTTTGAATCAAAACCAAGTTTTTAACTCAGATGTTGCTGATCAGAAGTTTCTAAAAATCTCATTTATTTTTTATTCCCTTCCTTTACCTGTGCTCAATATACCAACTGATGAACCTTCTTCTTGTGCTCATATATATAGTTTTTTAAAATTCTATTTTGTTATATATGACAGCAGAATGCATTACAATGCATATTACACATATAGAGTTGTGCTCTCTTCTTTTGTAATGCATGATTGTACCATTTTCAAAGACCTCTTTTCCCCCAATAGTACTTTTTTTATACTTTCCTTCCAGTTTTAATTCATTTTTTTTCTAAATACATGTAGGCCACTGAGCTATCAATCAAACACAGTGTCTGGGTATAGAGTCCCTAAAGCAAGCTGCTGAGTCCCTGGGCTTGACATCTTTGACTGTTTCAGTGTTAGGAGGTAAGCTAGAGACATATGAAGGAGACCAGTTTTCAAGTTGTTGAAGTAGGAAGGGAATAAGGTCAAGGTATTTCATTCTCATCGCAGCCCTGTGATTAAAGTTACCCTTGTTTTCCTTACATCACAGGTTTAGACAAAATTTCCTGGATTACATAGTTGGGAACAAGCAGAGAAGGGCTATTTTTATTTTTATTTATTTTTGGCACTGGGAATTAAACCTTTCTCATGCTAGGTGCATGTTTTATCACTGAGCTACACACACAGCCCCCATAATAGGGATTTGAATTCAGGTCTGTGTCATTTTGAGGTCTTTTTGAATTTAACTCTTATACTACATCAACCTGACCAGCTATTTAGAAATACCTCCAATAAGTCACCAATGAACTTTGCTATGAAACATTTCAAAGCTCAAGGTTTATATGAATAGCTCTGTCTTGCACATTACTGTACAATGATGCCCAAAATGACTCCATTGTGTACTGAGAGAAAAGTCTTTCTCTTTATGGGGGCTATGCCCTGGGAAACAGATTCATATGAAAGAGACTAACAAACTGGGCATGGTGGCACACTCCTGCAATCCCAGTGGCTTTTGAGGCTGAGGCAGGAGGATGGCAAGTTCAGAGCCAGCCTCAGCTACTTAGTGATGCCCTGAGCAACATAGCAAGAACTTGTCTCAAAATTAAAAACAAACAACAAACAACAACAAAAAGAAGACAAATAGGAGATTGATTTAATTTACAAAATGGAATTTCAAATTATTTTTATAAAAATGAATGTATAGAGGGTTACAAATATTGATCATTTGTAGAAGTTGTTCCGTTTGGCTATGTAGAATTACTTCAGAGGTCCATTAATAAATTCAAAGGTTCTAAAATCAGAACAAAGAACCAGTGTTCTTAATGGACCTTCCTTTATACCAGTACAGCCAATTGACTCACAAGGCTGAGGCAGGAGGATCACAAGTTCCAGGGCAGCCTGCAAAAATAACAAGACACTACCTCAAAAAAAATAGATGAAGTTAATATCAATAACATATGAATATAGGCTAATATGTTATATAACATATAATATTATATATAACAATATATCCAAAATATAATTATTTAAACCTGTATTCTATATAAAATTACTAATGAGAAATTTTACTGTCTTTTTTCATACCATTTTCAGAATCCAGTGTTCATTCTACTCTTGGAGTACACCTCATTTTGGATTAGCCCCTTTCCAAATGCTCAGTGGCCAATGCTTTGAGTGGCTACTGTCCTGGATGGCACAGTTCTATACCTACTGTGGAGGATTTAAGAGAGACTTTCACCCATCAGCAAAGGATGTGCAAACTTTTTTCTAAGGTGAATGGTTCTGCAGATGACTGAGTTCATCTGTTATATGTCAGTTACTGTTTTAAAAATTTCTGTTTCAGAATGTGATAGGTTCTCACTTAAAAGAAAAATTTCATCTGAGTTTAGTGTCTTTCTACTTACACATTTCTGATGGACAAAGCATGATACAAGGAAGTTATTACTTAAGTTTCAATCAGGTATTATTTTACTACTAAGACTTGCTAGAAATATTCCATTTCCTTTAATAGATATTTGTGAAATTGCCTGCTACGTGCAAGGTATTAAGAGGGAAAATATGTGTAAGGCCCATTTTTTAAAAAACAATAATTATTTTAAATATTGAAAATCTCTAAATGGATTAACGGGAAAGTGCTCCAATTTGTTGAGTTCTTACATGTAATTAACATGTGTGACCTTGTTTTATCCTAAAGGGTTTATGATATGGTTAAATCTTATTCCAGTGGATGCTTGATATTTGAGAAACTTCAAATGTGTATGAATGCAGACATTTAAGCCTCACTCTCAAAAGCACTGGTGTTTGAGGTGGATGGACTCAAGTTCAAGTTCTAGTTTTTCTTGTTTTCTGATCTTGGGAAAATTGTTTAAACTTCAGAAGTCTGTTTCCCCATTTAGAAAATAAGCATCATAACAGTCCCTATCTCTTAAGGTTGTTTAAGGACTGAGTGAGCTAATTCAGGACAAGCACACTGTGCGAGGCAGATACAAAGGACTCACTAAATGTCAGCTGCTCAGTGTTTCTATCATCAGCAGCGACAGGCCTCATATATACTGGTGGTTTCAGTTTGCAGAAATTTTCTCATCTACTCAATATAGTCCAGTTCATTTTTTATGTTACATGAGTAAACAGAGAAGCCCAAAAATACTTTTCCATGATCCACTGTACAAACTGTATTAGAAGTTTTTAGAAGTAGATCTGCCATTCCCCAACAGCTAGGGGAGAGGACAACACGTTTGTCTGTTTCTGCCTAGGAACTAACAGCTCTCTTCTTCAAAGGTGATGACTATGGTTTCTCTCTGAAAGATACCTAAATTCTAGCCAATGCTGCTTTAGGATTTGACGCATCTAAAAAGAGATAGAAGAACAAGGTTTTTCCTCGATCATACCTTGTCATTCAAAGTTCTTTTCATGCTTTTGTTATGGCTGAAGATTGTATTTAGGTAGCGCAACAAAACCAACAAAAATCAAAATGAACCAATGACCAGAGCAAAAGCTGAGAAAGAAAGGGCAAAGAGCTTCTGTCCAGAGTTCAAGTGCTTCCACTCATCAGTTAGTCTTAACCTTTTTGATAATTATATTATGTGCAACAGCAAAGACACAAAAGGGGATAAAGGTCTTAGGAGTTATATTGACAAACTATGTGTGGTGCTCAGAAATGGCACGGAATATCTTGTTTAAGCTGTAAAAATATATTAGCATGTCATGTTATCTTCATAAATTCTTCTCACACATAAGGCGGGTGGAGTTCCCGAATCCCAAGGCACATTACCAATTCGGCTGGCCACTGTAATCCATCAATTGTTTTGTCACATATTTGCAGGCTCACAGTTGGGACTGAGGTATTATGATTCTGGAGGGTTTGATAATAGGTGAGTTATTAGCTGTTGGGGACAGATTTGTTTCTGAGCCTTTCTGTGGCCGTCTCTTATATAGAAAGGCAATCATTCTCATGGAATTTGCTCCCTCAGACTTAAAAAGACTCGAATATTCCTTGTAATTTTTTTTTCCCAGTAAAATTTCATTAGTGGTTAATCATGACTGGTGGAGCTTTCCGGAAGTTCACCAAGAGTGTTGAGAGTTCATACATGTCAAATTTGAAACAGCCTTGTTATGGGAAAGCCTGCTGTATTCTTTGTCATCATGTTTAAAGAAAACATTTTGTTTTTAGAAAATGAAAAGATGTGTAGAGCCATCTTTCTAGGCTGGACAATTTTACCTTTTGTTTTTTGATTATTTGCCTAGGACTGTATGATTTGGGGTAAGAAATAATTCACTCCTAGGCATATTTAAATAGCATCTAACTTTGGTAAATATGCAAGAAGTGGAAGAACTTTCCTCCTTCCTTCCTTCCTTTCTCTCCCTCTTTCCCTCTCTCTCTTCCTTTATTCTTCTCTCTCTGTGCTGAAATTGAACCCAGGGCCTTATACATTCTAGGCAAGCACTCTACCACTGATTTACAATCCTAGTCTCCCAAAAGGTTTTTGTAGATGCTGCAAATCAGGCCAGATAAGCTATACTTACAACCAGTTAGGTCTACCTAGAAAATTCTCAAAGGAGCTAGATCATACTGAAAGTAGAATCAATTTCTCTTCCAATGGTGCACGTTTTAGGGAAACAAAAAGAAGATAAAATGCAAAGGTATGCAATAAACTTCTCAATGCATTTTCCCCAACATTTAAATTTTCTATTTTATAAGGGTATCTTCAGGTTAGGTATTTTATTTCACACATTCTCATTAACCAAAATCAGCTTCACTATTAAAATATTGTGAATTGCTTATATTTTTTTTTCAGTGAAGGTTAAAAGATATGGAAATAAAAGACCATTTCCCAAAATTCAATACAAAATATGTTACATTGGATTAGTTAGATAATTGAAAACTTTATTTGAACCACACTGAACCCAAAATTTTTGCTGGGAACACATTGCAGACTTTTATGCTGTTTTTCCTCTCTGATATATTGGAGACTGGATTTATCTAAAAGCAGCACCTGTAATTCCCTGGCTGAAGGAAAGAGGAGAAATGACAAAACTTTAAGATGGAGAAGTAGTCACCTTGGCAGTGAAGCTTCCAAGTGGCAGTTGAATCTATAGAGTCTGATAAAGAAATAAAAAAATATTTAGGACATGCTCTTTCACTCAGCAAGTGCGTCAGTCAGGGGCTGGCAGAAAGCAGGTGCTGCCTGCAAGATGGAGAACTTGAGGACTTTAATAGGAATCTATTTACAAAGGAGGGACGAAGTGTAGGGAAACCACAGAGATAGTACAGCACTCCCAGGGCCAGAAATAGCAGAGCTATCCTAATCCCTAGGTCAAAAGAAATGAGGTGGGGGAAGGATAGAGTTCCCAAAATTTGGTAAAAGAAAGTAGAGAGAGAGAGAGGCAGTTTCCTTGAGAGGGGCAGTGACCTTGTCTGAGGGAAACAATGGCCTGAGGTGAGACCCCTGATGTAAGAGTCAGGCAATACAGCCTCAGATCTCTCTTTCTCCTCCTTCTCTCCTATTGGGACTCCTCATTGGCTGTATCCAACTGGACGCTAACGAATGACATGTTCCATGCAGGTCTGTCTCTCATTGTAGGCCTCAGGGTCCAGGAGCGTGGATTCTGGGGGACAGAGAAGATATTCCTTATAGACAGTCTAAACAAAGCACTTACTATAAGCAAGACCCAGTGGAAGGGGACTTGAATCAGGCATAAGCTGTGGAAAGATTTGTGAAGATTTGCTGTTTGTTAATTCATCTCTGATTCTGGTATGGTAGATCAGAATCAAAAATACTGCTGCTGAGATACTGTCCTAGCCTTTCTTCTAGGGCTTCTGCTAGTTGGTGATTCAGACTTCTTTCCCACTGGCTGTGCTTTCCCCTATCGTAATACTATTGGAATCATCTTGTGACAGTAGTGTCATGGGGGTGCAGTTGGCCAGAAATATCTCACAACTGAGCAACTTGCTGCTAGAGTTCCCAGGCACATGTGCTTGTTATTACAACACCACATTTTCTTTTGACGATTGTTTTGCTCCTTATTAGAGCAGTTTTGTAATATTTTTCCTCAGCAAGGCTGGGGATGTGGAAATGAAGAGAGGCAGAAATTGAAGTGGGTTGGTAATCCCAGCAGACATTTGAGCAGTGAGATTTCTATGTCAGAGGAAGAAATGGCTGTATGTTCCACATGGACCTAATTCCCCCCTTTTATCTTAATTTCAGATCCTATAGGATAAAGATAGCACTGAAAATCTATAAGGCATAACTTGCTCTTCGTTACCAACTAGGTCATGAGCACCCATGCCTATGGTCACCTGCAAGTCTAGAGCTCTGTGGTTTTATAGGGAATTCATTGGCTACAGGAGGAGTGAGATGAGATACCGAGGGGACACTCATTGGCCAGTGTCTCTGCTTAACAGTTTTGTTCATAATAAGGGTATATATGTGTAGCAATTATTTAGTCATCAAATTTTCCTCAAACGAGAATCTCAGTTAATTCTTATAGTGGCCCTATGAGGTGGGCAAGGCAGTCCTGATTAATTCCCTTTTCACATAAGAATTGAGCCTTAGAAGCCAACTAAACTGCCAGGGTTCTATGGCTGAGAAGTGGCAGAGTGACAGAAGTTGAATTCCATTCTAAAACAAAATCACAGAAGTTTCCAAGAAGATTCAAAGGAGAATCTATCTATGCCTCTTATTGTTCTCAGAAAATTTGAGTGTTGGGATAATCAGGTAGCTTTTGAGTGAGTTTTGACTATAACTGTATCCAATGAATAAGTAACTGTATTTGGGAATAAAATTATGTTTTATTTGAGTCATTGTTCAAATGCCCCTTCTCTTATTTTTTCCCTCTTCAGAATACTGGTAGCAGGAAGGTGTGCTGCTTTCTGCCAATGTGTTGGTTCTAACTTGGTAAATAATGTCAAACAGCACCAAAATTCAACAGGAGGGTATGACTTGTGAGGTATGAATGGTTTCAAATTAGATACTGTCTTGAACCCTTTTACTATAGTCTAGCCTATTGAAATTTAGGAACTTGCACTAATTCTTTCATGTCATTGGGGTAACGTTCTTTGATAAGCAACTTTACTGCATGGATATATAAGCAAGTTAAAATACATTTTAAGCCATTTAATATTCAAGTACCAGGGAAATCTAAGACAAAGATTATGTTTGAAAATAACTTCAATAACTTACAATAATAAAAAGCATTTTATGGATATAGCCACACTGTTAAGATTTTCCAGTGCCTTCTCTGTATCTTCTATATAGTAAAGATTTTTCTTCTAGAAAGCCTTTAAATCGTCTAAGTAAAAATGATTCACTAATATTTATACTAAATTTGATTAAGTTAATTTGATTAAATAGAGATGGATTATGATAATTCTATTTTTATTTTGTAATTCTAAATGTCTAATTATGAGAACCTCAAACATTGCCATGGACATAGAATTTAATGTCAACTATGTATTTAAATTGGAAAACTGTCTTTGAAAAGCACATTGTTAAGGAAACACAATGCCATCCTAGGCTGGATGGATTTTTCTCTGACTTGTGATTTTCTAACTTCTCTTTTTCTGTATCATGTTTCTCCAGAGAAACAGAAACAACTGGATATATGTAGATATGTAGAATGAAACTTATAATGAGGGATTTGTTCATGCAATATGGGGATTGAGAAGTTCCATAAGTTTCCTCTGTGAACTTGAGGGCCAGTGGAGCCCGTGGTATTGTTCCAGTGTAAGCTCAAAGGCATAAGAACTGGGAGACCCGATGGTGTAGGTGCCAGTTCCAGTCTGAAAACCCCCAAACCAGGACTCTGATGTCCAAGAACTGGAAAAGATAGATAACCCTGCTCAAACAGAGACAGAAAATGTTTCCTTTCTCTGCTTTTTAAAAATTTCCTCTTTGAGTTTCTGGCTAGCATTTCTAGTAGTATATTAAATATTAGTATGAGACTGGTCATCCTTATCTTGTCCCATATTTAAAAGGAAATGCTTTCAGTTTTTCCCCATTTACTCTTAGGTTGATTTTGGGTTTTTCACATATAGCCTTTATGATGTTGAGGTAGGTTCCTTCTAACCCTATTTTGTTCAGTATTTTAAAAAAATCATTTTTATTTTTTAATTTGTTGTAATTAGTGTTCAATGTTTTTATAATTAATGGATGCTGAATTTTGTCAAAGGCCTTCTCTGTATTTATTGAGATAACTAAGTAATTTTTGTCTTTATTTCTGTTTATGTGGTTAATTAAATTTATTAATTTTCAAATATTAAACCATCCTTGAATCTCTGGGATAAAACCAACTTGGTCATGATATACAATCTTCTTAATATGTTGTTGAACATGATTTGCTGATATTTTATTAAGAATTTCTGCATCTAAGTTCATCAAGCATATTGTTTTATATAGTTTTCTCTCCTTGATGTGTCCTTATTGGTTTTGGCCTGCGTGTGATACTGGCTTCATAGAATGAATTTGGAAATGTTCTGTCTATTTCTATTTCTATTTCATGGACTAACTTGAGGAGTATCGACATTAGTTCTTCTTTAAAGTTCTGGTAGAATTCAGGTAGGAATCCATTTGGTCCTGGGCTTTTCTTTGTTGGAATGCTGTTTGTTACCACTTCTATCTCATTTTAAGTTATTGGTCTGTTTAAGTTTTCTATTTCTTCTTGATTCAGTTTTCTTGATACAACTTTCAGGTTGTAAATGCCTGAAAATTTCTTCTAGGTTTTCCAATTTATTGAAGTATAAATTTTCAAACTAGTTCCCAATGATCTGCTGGATTTCTGTGACGTCTGTGGTGATTTCTCCTTTTTCATCTCTAATTTATCAATTTGTGATTATTTTCTTCTTCTTTTGGTTAGTTTGGCTAAGGTTTTATCAATGTTGATTACATTTTCAAAGAATCAACTCTTCATTTCATTGATTCTTGTATTTTTTTATTCCTAATTTTATTGATTTAAGCTCTGATCTTGATTATTTCCTCGCTTCTACTCGTTTTGGAATTGGTTTGTTCTTTTTCAATGGTCTTGATATGCATGATTAGAATGTTTATTTGGAATCTTTCTAATTATTTTTTTTTATGTAAGCACTAATAACTGTAAACTTGGATTTTAAAACTGCCTTCAGAGGTTCTGGTATGTTGTACCATAATTTTGTTTAAGAATTTTAATATTTCTTTCTGATTTCTATCACACATTCATCATTCAAAAGTGTATTGTTCTACAACCACTATGGAAATCAGTATAGAGTTTCCTCAAAAGACTAGGCATGGAACCACCATATGATCCAGTTATATCACTTCTTGGTATTTATCCTAAAGAATTAGTCATACTACAGTGATACCCATGTTTGTAGCAGCACAATTCCCAATAGCCATGCTATGAAGCCAGCCTAAGTGTCCATCAATGGATGAGTGAATAAAGAAAATGTGGTACCTATACACAATGGACTTTTGTTCAGCCATAAATAAAAATGAAATTATGTCATTTGCAGGAAAATGGATAGAACTGGAGGCCATCATGTTAAGTAACATAAGTCAAACTATGAGGGTTAAGGGTCATAAGTTTTCTCTCAAGCTAGAGAGGAAAAAATGAAAACAAAAGTGACAGTGGACTTCCTAAAAATCAAATGCAGATCAATGGAGGAAAGTGACCAAGGAGTGGAAGGAGGAGGGAGGGAGGAAGTGCTGGGGAGTGATGTTGGCTAAATCATATTGTTACATTGTGTGCATGTATGAATAAGTTACAGCAAACCACATCAATATGTACAACTATACACTAAAAATGTGGAAAAGAAGCATGTTGTTTAATCTTCATGTATTTATATAATTTCTGTAGGGTTTTGTTGATTTCTAATTTCATTTCATTATGATCTGATAGATGCAAGGAATTATGTCGATTTTGTTTTGTATTTTCTAGGAGTTGCTTTTTGTCCTAGAATGTGGTATATTTTGGAGAAGGTTCCTTGAACTTCTGAGAAGGAAGTGTATTCAAGTGTTTTTGGATTTATTTCTATAGGTGTCTGTTAAATGCTTTTGATATATAATATCTTTCAGATCCAAAGAATCTTTCCTGAGTTTATATCTGGTGACCTGTCCCATGGTGAGAGAGGTGTGTTAAAATCACCCAGTATTATTGTTCTCAGGTATATCTGAGGCTTCAATTTGAGTAGTATGCTTTTTTTTTAAATATATATATATAATTAGTTACACTCACATTTGGGGAATAAATATTCATTCTTATTGTATCTTGTTGAATTGTTCTCTCTCCCAAATGAAGTAACCATTTTGTCTCTCCTGACTAATTTTGGTTTGAAGTTTGATTTGTCAAGCACAAGAGTAGCTAGTCCTGCTTGTTTTCAGGCTCCATTTGCATGATATATCAATTTCCATCCTTCCATTTTCAGCCTGCGGCTCTTTGCCTGGAAGGCAAGTCTCTTGCAAACAACATATAGTTGGGTTCTGATTTTTAATCCTTTCTGCTAGTCTGTGTCTTTATACTGGAGAGTTGGAACCATATACATTCAATGTTATTTTAGAGAGATATTTATTAATTTCTGCCATTTTTATTTATTGATAATGTTTAATTTGAACCTCTTTCTCATTTGATTAGCTATAAATTTTGTTTAATAAATAAAATGCTTTATTCACACAGCTATCACTTACTCATTGTTCACTATAAGCCAGGGACTGTGTTAAGTACTGCCATGCAATAATTTATTTGCTATTTATTAACTCAGCCCATTTTGGAGTGCCTACCATTGGCCAGATGCTTAGAAACAGTTATAAAATGACTTAAATTTCTGGTTTCATGAACCTAACATTTTAGAAGGGGATAAATAATAAAGAAATAAATAACCAACACATATATGTGCATATAAACATTTTTTTATACCTTAGCATCATATGTTTCTATCTTACAGCCCTCCAGACCCTCTTATAAAACCCAATCCTTGCCCTGATGCATCTAGTGTAAATGTTTCTTTTTTTTTCTATTTTTATTTTACTTTATTTTATTTTATTTTTATTTTTTTATTGGTTGTTCAAAACATTACAAAGCTCTTGACATATCATATTTCATACATTAGATTCAAGTTCGTTATGAACTCCCAATTTTACCCCAAATACAGATTGCAGAATCACATCGGTTACACATCCACATTTTTACATAATGCCCTATTAGTAACTGTTGTATTCTGCTACCTTTCCTATCCTCTACTATCCCCCCTCTAAGTATTGTTTGGTACCTATGATTCAAGTACCAGTAATTTGTATTCTTATATGGAGAATAAATAGCACACACACACACACACACACATACATATATATGCATTTGCATGCAGACACTGTCTACATGTATGTAGCTATGTACATATATACACATGATATGCATGTATGTATGATAAAAATAGCAAAGCTACAGGGATTAATAGAATATGAATGTAGTGATATTTTAGAAAGATAGCACTACATTAGGAAAGGTCTCTAAGGAGATGGCATTTGAGAGAGACCCCATTGAAGCAAGGGAAAGATACAGAGTTCCTGGAAGAGGGAAGAATGTGTCCAGAAGCTCAAGATTGGGGTGCTCTTGGCGTTTTCTTGGCACAGCAAGAAGGTAAACTGTGGCCATGAGCCTTGGGTGACAGGGAGAGCTTCCTGGAAATGAGGTCAGAGAGATAGGCAGAACCAACCTGTGGAAGAATTTAACAGATTTATTTCTATGTGCAATTAGAAGACATTGGGGGAGGTGGTGTAAGTAGGTGATGATATGGTCTGATATATGAGAAATAAGACAAATGAAAAACATCCTGAAACATCACTAAAGAAACCTGAAGGTTCTATAATTAAACATTTATAGACAAATGAATATTAGACTATAAAAATTTATAAAAGAAATTTGCTAGACTTTTTAAAAATCAGCTATATGTATGGTCTATGTAGGGTGCATATGTATGTGAGTAATTGTGGGAATGATATAACAATTTTAAATGGAACATTATGGCCTCAAAGTTTATGAAGATGGGAAATATAGCATTTACAAACTGAACAAAGAGTGTCATTGTTCATTAGAGAAATAAAAGCTATAGCTATTTTTATTTTTCAAATCTATATTTTTATATTACAGATCCTAAAGACATGATTTAAATTCTCTATATCAGAATATAAATTACCACTGCTTTAATTGTAGGTCCCAGACAACACTTAAGAAACATTTACAGTAGACATTTTCCTCACATCAGGGCAGGAATTGGTGGGTAAGAGGATCTGGAGATCTGTGGGACAGAAACATATGATGTTAAGGTATGAAATCATCAAAGCTCCTTCCCCCCCACCATTTCTATGCACTGATGAGATCTTAGTGCTACAGTTAAGGACTCTGGGTTGTAAAATTAATTTTGATGCTAAAAGGATAGGCACCTGGAACAAGACGAAACAATGATGGTATATGATGAAACAATGATGGAACGTAACAGCTAATGTTCGTTGAGTGCTAGGCCCTGTGTGATTGGGTGCTCTGTTGGTATTATAAAGCCTTCATGAGTGGTTTTCCTTATCAGAGTTCTTTTGTTACTGTTTTTTGTTGACAAGTTATCATATGTATTTATGGGATACAAAGTGATGTTATGATATATGTGTACGTGTACTGTATGAAATGATTGAATCAAGCTAATTAACATAGTCATCACATTAAGAGCTTATCATTTATTTCTCCTTTCTAACTGCCATTGTTTACCCTTTGAGCAACATCTCCCCATTCACCTCACTTTCTAGTCCCTGGTAACCACCATTCTACTCTGATTATTTGAGTTTGATTGCTTTGGATTCTATACGTAAGTGAGAATATGCAGTATTTGTCTTCCTATGCCTGGCTTTTTTCAACTTAAAAAAGATTCTCTAGGTTCACCCATGTTTCACAAATGAAAGAATGTTTTCTTTCTTTTTTAAGACTGAATAGTATTCCTTTGTGCATATACACCACATTTTCTGTACACATTCATCTATTGTTAGACACTTAGGTTGATTCCATAATATTTCCTTGTCAGAGTTGTAAACTAAAGGAGTGAGAAAACAAATTTGGCCGAAGAGAGAACCAAATATCGTTTTAATGATGTATATAATATTGTTCCATATTATATATATGACTGAAGCTAATATCAGACCATGTGGCAATCACAGTCTTCCAAATACTGAGCTCCAGAATTAGATTTTTGCACACAGGTTCAAACCACGCAGGTCAACTATACGGTTTTACAAATGAAGGCCAGCCTAAGTAGAACAGAAGAGAGGAGAGGAAGAACATTCTGTGACCAGTTGTTCCAAGGAGGAAGGGAGCAAAGGGCACTGGGCTATACTCCACCTCCTCTTTCAAAATCACAGGTTAGGGGTATTTAAGGCAATGTGTTCTCATGGACACCACAGGAGTGGGGAAGAACTATTCTCTGTAGTAACAAATTTATTAAGTCTCACAGCAACCCTACAGAGCAAGTCTTACATAGTTTAACAGGTTAGAGACAGAGACACAGAGAAGTGTGAAGGACAACTTCCAAAGTCCCACAATAAGCCCATAGCAGAAGCAGCTTTGCACCCCAGCAATCTGCCCCAGAGTGCACATTCTCACCCACCACGCCCTCTTGCTCCTCTAGACTTTTTTGAACTATGCTTTCTTTGAAAAAATGAAGAGGTTCAACTATAAAATTCTCCCCAAACTCCTTACAACTTTAAAATGCTCTAATACACTTTTAAGTTTATTGTAAAATATCTGGGTGTGTGAAGTATTTTACACTCCTTAGGCAAAGGATAATATGGAACAATATTATATACAACCTAAAATATTATTTTGATGAACGGCCATGGTAGGTAATTGTAACCCAATTCTGTGTTCAATGTGGAAAACTTAACAGTTTAAAAAGGAACAGACAGATGGAATTTTGCTAATGCGTCCAAGAAGGAAATATGATTTCACATGCATATTATATGCAAGTTTATGAATGTAGTCATGGTGTCTGGAACCTAGGTAGGAAACTATGATGAAAATCAGTGAAGTAAAATATCAAAATAAAACATTGCATGACAACTCTTAATGGGGAGTAATGCTGGCGCCTTTAATAAAACCACTTGGGAATATTAACGTGATGCATAAGTGGCTGAAGGGTTCTGAATTTCCCTGGCGATATTCATATATCACAAAGTTAATGTTAGCTGGCAATAATTCAAGAAGCGACATGCTTAGCATACCACTAGTGAGATGCCAGAGTTGGGATCACCAGCAGTAAATTGTGACATTTTACTTTGTGTCAGAAATAAGTAGATTCTTGTTTATGATATTCTAAGAACTTGTTTGGAGTAAAGATTTAGGATTCTAATCTCAATTAAGGATGGAATGTGTGATTTAGGTAACAAACTCACCTTTGTGTGTGTTAAAGCATAAAAGTATAACCAACAAATTTCAAAAAAAACTGCTTTTGGTGCTTTCCTGGTAGCAAAGAAGTAAGTCCACATTGTAAACACACTCTGGGCAATTTGGAATATTTTTTTTTTAAATTTTTTATTGTTGGTTGTTCAAAACATTACAAATTTCTTGACATATCATATTCCACACTTTGATTCAAGTGGGTTATGAACTCCCACCTTCACCCCATACACAGATTGCAGAATCACATCAGTTACACATCCATTGATTTACATATTACCATACTAGTGTCTGTTGTGCTCCGCTGCCTTTCCCATCCTCCTGGAATAGTATTTTTGATTGAAGGCTTTTTGAAAAAAATCATCTTGAATTAATAAGCTTCTAAAAATGGTTTCAAACCAATATAAGTTTTAATTATGGAATTAATAGTTCAAATAAATTCAATTTCTATGTAAAATTAATTTGGCAGTTGGCAAGAGTTAAAAACCTTTATTTTAAGACCTCTATTTAACCTTTATTGAAATGCTAGCTGAGCTTTTCTCTCCTTCTCCACCAAAAAATTTCAAAAGAATGGTATTACCTTTGCTAACTAAAGATATATATTTTAGGTGAGTGTGACTTTAGAGAATATTTTGGTATTTCCTTTATTCAGTTTTTTTAAAAAGTATAAATACTTGTTTTATAACTGCCATTCTCTTTTAAAAATTAAATTAAATTAATTATTATTATTTTTGAGCTCAGGTCTTGGTACGCTGCTCAGGCTAGACTGAGAACTCCTAAGCTCCGTGGTCTTCCCACCTCATCATCTTAGAAGCTGGGAGTTGAGGCACTTGCCACTATGCCCCACTTGCCACCCTCATTAGTAGGAATGTTCCCAGAACTCTTCTGCTGATAGCTCAAGGGTTCATTCTGAAGTATTTATTTTCTTTTGGTTAAAAAGAGATTTTATTTGCCTGCTGCAACTGCATGTATGCTTGTTCTTCGCATGCGTGTGTGTGTGTTTTAAATTGTAAGGTGAAATTATTTCCTCAAATTATGGTATGAGTGGGATACTGTGGTTCTTGATTTAAGGGTAGACCTCATATAAATAAATGAATAAAATAAAGTTCCATCAACAACTAAAAAATTTTTTAAAAAATGATTTTTTTCCTGATTTAAACATTATACAGTGTGTTCATATATTGAAGCATCATGTTATCTCATTAATGTGTATAAGTTTTATGTGTTGGTTAAAAATAATTTAGTTGAATAAAAATAAAAAAGAAGAAAACAGTCACCTCTAGCACAAAAGAATTATTTGTTAATTGTATAATTTAATTAATATACTTCATGATTTTCTTCTCATGATAGGTTTATTTTATTGCCTAACATCTCAGTATAGAAGAAATGAAGTAGTATAGAATTTGCATGCTAGACATTTAAATGTGTCTGATATCAAACTAAAGAGAAAAGTGGTTTGATAAAATATTTATATATATATATATATATATACATACATATATCTTTCTATATCTATATCTATGTAGAGATATGCATGTATATCTCTACATATATATATCTCACGAGGATTCTTTATTTCAGAATTACAAAGTATTATACAGTCACTAAATATGTATAGCACAAAATAAGCAAAAGCTACATTATTTGACTCCTAATAAATTGTGTTGATGAATTGTTAAAAACAAATATCAAGTTGCAAATGTGAAAATGTGAATAAACCACATGAGTTGATATGCATTCAAAAGCCTCATAATATCCAGGGTGCAAGGGCTATGGAGAAGACAGGAAAGTGGGTGGCTCTCTGTACAGTGAAGCTTCATGTGCTGCTTATTTTGAGAACCGTGACTTGTACCTCTTGTGAAATATTCTCCTGTGATTTCTCCACCTATAAATAACTTGCTTTGGGTCTGATGGCTTCTAATCAGTGAATTATGATTGTTGACTGGGCCTCGGTTATCAACAGCAGCATTTATGGGGCATTTAATCCTCATAACAACCCAGTGAAGTAAGGATTATAATTACTTTTGTTTCACTCATGAGCAAACCAACCCTGAGAGTTCAGGCCACTCACTAAAGACTATCAAGCAATGCAAATATAACAGACATTTTTTTTTTTTTTTTGCTCTTGCTGGGTTCTAGGCACTGTGCTGGTGTGGAGGGCTAAAAACAATAGGAGATAGTCTGTGTTCTCAATTCTTGTATAGTCTGCAGAAGACAGATGAATACCCAGGCAACTATAATATAGAGGTCAAGAACTAACATATCAAGTACTGCATTGGTGTGCTCCAAGATAGAGAACACATTCATAGGGCTTGAGGAAACTTCAGCAGACAGTAAGAAATAGAGCAGAATGACAGAGCTCTCTTTCTTGTGTGAAGCTTGCTAGTGAAAATAGGCTGTGTTCACCTTTACTCTTTTAGCTCTACAAGGCTGTAGTTCTTCGTAGCCATATTATAGCTTACCACTATACCGCATGCAAAACTACTCCTCTCTTTTGCACATGAATGCCAGAATAGACCTTACATTTATTTTCAGGGCTGTGTTTAGGAGGGTGCTTATCTATTGTGCCAAAGAAAATATATACTTGAGAAAAACACTGAATAATTTTCTAGAGGTGTGGAATCCAGAGCCGGTTGTTTATAAGATCGAGTTACTATTTATAAGCTCTCAATTTTAATATGTTTTAGCCACTGAAAACTGTTTTTGTCATTTTGAAATGTTTTAACATTTAGAAATTCAGCCTTACTTGTACTTTCCAGCCACATAGATTGAACGACAACATGAATTTATGGTATCAGCAGAGCCATCTGTAGATCTGTCTAGATTTAAGAATGAAATGCATAACATACTTGGTCAGTCAGTGAAGTTTTGAGTAGTGGGAATAGAGTACCAGGACATTATCTGCCCAACTTCTCTCTTCTAGGAACTGCCTTCTCTTCCCTCTAAATTAACATGGTTGCCATAGGTACAGCCATGTTTAAAATGTGACACTTGATTGGTTCAGGGTGGGAAGAAGACAGAAGCTGGGCTCATCTTATTATCCCGCTATTTGGCCTTATCATTGATCAGACTAGGCTAGTCAGAGTCTATTCTGTCTCCATCCCAACTGGATGGACTGAAATTCATTTCTGATATTAACTAACTGGAATTAACAGCTTCCACAGGCTTAAGAGCTCAGTCACACACAAAATTGCTCTCAGTTCAAACAACAATTGCAAGTGGGTACCTGGGCCACTCATACTTCTAATTGATTGATATTTGGAGGTTCCTACAACCCTCTCAAGTTTATCAATTTGTTACACAGAACTCAGGAAAGTGCAGTAAAATTTTTTTTTAAATTTACAATTTAAATTTTACTGTATTTATCGAGGTCTAGAGTATTCTTGATTGGAGCTTCCAATCTCCCCCAAACGTCAGGATATATCACCCTCCCAGCATGCATATCAACTTTTATATCAACCAGAAAATTCTTCTGAGCCCTGGTGTTGGAAGTTTTTGTTGGGATCATATTATATACCTATGATGGACTAAATCACTGGCCACCTGACTGTATTCAATCTGTAGCCCACATCCCCTCCTTGGAGATTCAATGGCTGAAAATTCCAATCCCTCTAGTTACATACTTTGTCTTTCTAGTGATCATCTTCCATTCAGCAGCTAACCAGGGACCTACCATGTTAGCATAACAAAGATAGTCTTATCATCAAGGAAATTCTGAGGGTTTTGAAGCTCTGTACTGGGAACTGGGGACAAAGTTTAGATGCAACATTATATAACATTATATAACAGAGAACATCTTTAGAAATTCGAATATTGAAATTATGAGAATTCTTTTTAGACTCCTGTACTATGAGATATGAGACATAGGGCTGTTGGCTGCCATTTTCCACTAGAAAAACTGAAGCCAATATAGAGTGTGTGTGTGTGTGGGGGGGGGGGGATGGATGCAAAGAAGAGATGAATGTGGGAGAGTAAGTCCTTAGAGATTTGAGTCCCTTTGTCAATTTTTCCCTGTATATGGTGTGTTTGTTCCACATTTTTCTTACTAAATATCCTTTCCTTCTCTGATTTCATCTAATTTCAGGTGATTTCCACAAACTCCTATAGAACATTCTATCTGGTAGAGTGAGCAGATAACATTTATAAGGTAGTGGAAGTGTTATGTACACTGAACACATGAAGCTCCACATAAGAACATGTAAGTCCAGGTAGAACTTATATCTACATATTCCACAGAAGATAGAAGGTCATTGCTGCTTTGTACAAATGCTGATCTTGTTAACTCTCTAGACCAAGTTGGTATGAACAATGACAGAGTGTTCGTACAGTCACAACATGAGAATCCTAATTTTGGAAAAATATTTAATCTCTTGGAAATATGAACAAACACAGTGCTTAACTCTAGATTTTGCTCATCCTCTCAAAGCAACTGTGACTATATGATCAAGGAGTGTGTGTGCCCCACCTTTGGTTATTGCCTATGGTGGTCTCTCTGCTTGAAATGCTCTCTCCTGAGATATCTGCATGGCTTGTTTCACACACCACCTGAGGCTTTTGCTGCAGTACAGTCTTAGTAGTTCATCCCTGACTACTCTGTCTACATGGCTCCCTTTCCTCTTCACCCTGCTTTTTCATTTTACTTTAAACCACAGCATCAGATATATTGACCTTTTATTTATTCACTTGCTTGTCACCTGTCTGCCACTTTAGAAGGAAAAATCTATGAAAGAGGGACATGGATTGTTTTATATATCGTTTTGTCTTAGCATGTAGAAGAGTAGAGTACCAGGTACATTGTAGACATTAACAAAAATTTCTTGACTAAAAAGAGAAACAAAGAATTGCTTCTGTTGCTTAGTAACTTTTGAATATGCTTCCTACATTTGGGGGGCAACTTTCTGCCTTGGGATTCTTGCCTCCTCAAAAAGGCAACTGATATTTTATTTCCAATCCTTCTTTACAACCAGGGCACCAATCAGACGCACTCACAAATACTCTTGTTCAGAAGGCAACAATCTCTGGAAGTATGTACCAGGAGGAACATGTATGTGTGTGTGTGTGTGTGTGTGTGTGTGTGTGTGTGTGTTTAAAGGCCATGGTAGTAGATTTCCCAGTGGCAATGCCTAGTTCCAGTGGAGAGTCTGTGCTTTGTTTGGTTGGCAGTGGATTTTCTGTGGAACAGTTCTACATGGGTTGGAGGCTTGTGTCTGGCTTCATGGCCTTTAGGTTTTACTTTTTACCTTTCTCAGAAAGTTTGTGAGCCACTTTTAAAAAATCAATTTCTTTTCTATTTAAACTAGCTAGAGTGGGTTCTGTGGTCTGCAACTGAGAAACCTAAATGATTCACAGCTGGTTTGAATCTGGATGATTTATTCATAAGTCTATAGCTTAAAAAAGCAATTTAGCCACTTATAGAACACTCTCTTTTAGAGGACCTCAGTGTTCATCTAGTCAAGTAATTAAAATCTTTTTTTTTCCCAGGGAGTTTTTTCTTCTAATAACATTTGATAAGAAGGTGGGTATCCAGTATGTAAAGCCAGTTGAAGTTGCTCTGGTGGAAAGAGGGTAGGTATCAGAGCCCTCACACTCATTTCCCTTATAGTATCTAAGATTCTTCCTTGGATTACTTAAAAACACTCCTGAATATTAGTACCAAAAATTGAACTTCCTAATTTCCCAGAAGGGGAAATGCATACATAGAAAAGTATAACTAGAACCCAGCTATTTCTATACAGTTCAGAGTTTTTGTGCTATGCTATACTATAACCTCAAAATTAAAAAAATAGTATTCTTTTAAAGTGTTTTTTTTTTCCTGCACATGTTATTTGAGTAGAAAAAGCAAGATCCTATTCAAATTTTGTTTCTAAGATTGAAAAGTTTTAACAGACTCAATTCAAAACACTTTCCTAGTATATTTTAGAGAATTTAAAAGATAATTTAAAAAATGGATACAATCCTTTTCATTAGGATAAAACCCTGTTTAAAGATTTCTCCCTGGTATATGATAATCTAAGTGCCATACATTATAGTTTTAAAACTCAAATGCATTGAAAAAATATGTCAAGTTTAACAATGAAATACTGCCTCACACATCTCTTATAATGGTCACAGTCTAGATACTGACAACATCAAATGCTGGCAAGGATGTGGAGCAACAGGAACTCTCATTCATTGTTGGAAGGAATGCAAAATGCTACCTACAGTTACTTTGGAGGACTGATTGGCAATTTTTTTCTTAACAAAACTAAACATATGTTTACCATATAATCCAGTAAATCTTCTGATATTTATTCAAATGAACTAAAAATGTGTGTTCACACAGAAACTCGCCCATGCATGCTTATGGTAGTTTTATTCATAACTGCCAAAGCTTAGAAGCAACCAGGATGTCCTTCAGCAGGTGAATGGGTAAATAAACTGTTGCACATCCAGACAATAAATTATTTTATGCTAAGAAGAAAAAAAATATTAAGTCATGAAAAAACATAGAGGAACCTTAAATGCATATTACTAAGTGAAGGAAACCAATCTGAAAATGCTACACACTGTGTGATCCTAACTATATGACTTTCTGGAAAAGAAAAAAAAACAAAGAGCATAAAATCAGACATTTCCAGGGGTTGGAGACAGGAGGGATGAAATGTGGTACACAGAGAATTTTTTTTTTAAACAGACTTCAGCTCATGTATTTTGACAATTTTTATGCTCACCAAATACTTCATCAAGCATCTCAAGTAATAATCAATAACAACTGTTAGTAGAAAATGACATATAAACTTGTTCCCTAGTTCTCTTATGAGTATTATGGGTGTCTCTCTGTAGATCAGCAACAGTGATCAGGTATTCTTTGAAGAACACCAAAGCAACAATTAGTGCAGTGAAGGGACATATTATGATTTCACACAGTGCACACTTCATTACCTGGATCACAAGGGGAAGGCTAGGCAGTCAGCGAACTACTTCAGATTACAATTCCAATATACTTATTTATTTATTTATTTTTATTCTTATTTATTTATTTATTTTAAACATTGGTACACAGAGAATTTTTAGGGTAGCATAAATATTCTATATAACACCATTATTGTGGATACATATCAGTATACTTTTGTCAAAATTCATAGAATGTACAGCACCAAAGTGAAACCTAATGTAAACTATGGACTTGGAGTGATTGAAGGGTCCATGTAGGTTCATTAGTGGTAACAAATGCAGTTCTCTGGAGGTAGGGATGTTGATAATAGAGGAGGCTAAGCATGTGTGGGAACAGGGAATCTTTATTGACCTATCAATTTTTCTCTAAACCTAAAACTACTCCAATAAGTCTTTAACAATAATAACCACAAAACCCCGTTAAAAATATTAATAGATGTTAAGTGCATCTAGATACACTTATCCTTTTGAAAGTCTAATATGGACAAATAAGTCAAACAGACACGTTTTCCTTTCTTGCTTCTGTGTGTGTGTGTGTGTGTGTGTGCGTGTGTGTGCGTGCACATGTGTTTTCTATGGCAATGCAGACACAGTAAAACTCTAGAATTTGTGAAGTGAGTTTTTTCATTTATAAGGCCAATTTCTATTGCATCTTAAATAGAGAATCGACTTGTGTTCGTCCTAAATTTTTTGAACCTGAAAGAACAAAACATTGCAAAAGAAATATGATTAGCTCCCAAGCTATCTCAACAACAAGATATTTGTAATTTTTGTTACTGCAATTAACTGTCTCAGGGTATAATCCATGTAGATTCATGTAGATGTATAGAGAAACCAAATAGATGAGATGTGTGGAGAAACCAAATATCTTAACAGCTCATTATTGGCAACATCTTTGATTTTCTCTTTGCAAATGATAATAATTTTTGCTTGGTGATTTGGAAGGCTCTTTTCTTCTCTTGATTTTTATTTATGACTCAGCTCTGCAAAGACTATAATTTCCCATTAAATTGTTGTCCACACTTGTACCACAAACAACTCCTCTCTTATAATTTTTTCTATTACTTTTATAAGCATGTAAGCTTTTAAAGCTGTGCCTTACTTGAAATTCTTTACTTTTTAACTATTTTTCAATCCTGATAAGTGAGTAAAAGGATTTGTCTTTAAATGAATTTATTTTTTTCTTGGTTCCAAAAAGGAAATGGGCAGCTCATCAGAGATCCAGGACAATTTCATGATTGATACATCATTAACTTTCTTATTAATGATAATAAAATCATATAAGTGACAAAATAGGCTCAATATGTGACATTCAAATGGCTTCTGGTGCTCACAGTTCAGGATATCTCTCATGGTACCATGACCCTCCACCCCTGCCCTCCTGTCCATCCTACCCTCTCTATAGAAATTGTGTTGCTGCTGTTGGCAACCCCATGGTGATAGCCACTGGATATATGGAGCTCTCAAGGAGCCAAATTTTTCCAAATATATATCTTTCTTTTTTTTCCAAATAATTTTTCTTCAGAGAATATTCAGAAGAGCCAAGTCTACTTAATTATCTTATTCACTTTGTTAAGCAGTTGCATTAGCTGTTAAGTTATATTACAATGCATTTAAAAGTAGTCTTTTTTTGGCTTTAATTAGTGCGTGACAGTTATACATAATAGTTGAGTTCATTTTGACAAAATCTTACATACATGGAATTTAATTCACTCCATTTTAGTCCTCAGTGCCTCCTCTTTCCTTCCCCTTCTGCCTTCCACTATTCTCTTTCCCCTACTGGTCTTCCTTTCACTCATTTATTTGTTTTTAATTGGTGCTGTATATAGATACATAAAGGTGGAATTTATGGTGATATGTTTATAGGTGCATATAGAGTCATTTTTCTCAAATTTGTTCCTCATTTCCTTCCCTTTCTTGTCTCTCCTTCCTCCCTCATGTTATCCTACTCCGCTGATCTTCCCAGTATCTTTAGGATACTCTACCCCTGCCTGTGTTCCTTTGCTCTAGCTTCCACATTGGAGGGAAACATTCAACTCTTGATTTTCTGAGTCTTAGCCAAAGCTTTGATGTGTTCCATAGCTCTCAAGCAGAACTCAGAATTCTCCTGTCCTCTGAAGACCATGGTTGTTTTAGAGACCTGTCAGGGAAACTGACAAGGTGAAGCTTTTCCTAGGAGGCTTCATGGCCCCACTTATAAAGACTAGTATTTCATAGATTAATAATTTTGACATCTAAGGCCTAATACCAAAGGCTACTACTGTATTAAAATAGTTGTTATGTCATATATATAATCAATAAATATAAAGTACTACTCTGGACCATAATTGACCTATTTTTTGGTTTACTCAATTATGAAGTGGTGGCTACTCTATAATTTTTTATATTTATCTTATTTTTAAAAAAATTTTTTCAGTTAGAGATGGATACACAATATCTTTATTTGTATGTGGTGCTGAGGATCGAACCCTGTGCCCCACACATGCCAGGCAAGTGCGCTACTGCTGAGCTACAGCCCCAGCTCATATAATTTTTTATACTTATAAATTAAAAAATAATTAAATGCATTTCTGCATTCTTTCAATGTATTATTACTGATTCCTTAATCTGCTGGGTATCACTATTTAAGTTACCTCACAATGAAATTCAAACTTCTATCCTTCCTTAAGTGAATTTAATACTGATCTATATAAGGAACTGTTATCCGGTCATGAACATTGAATGTGTTTTAAAAGTGCAACCCAGCCCATATCTTGGCTCAAACATTTTTCAAGGTTAAACAGGTTGTTTGACCTTTCTGCATTCACCTGTACAATGTTTTAAGAAGCAGTTGCCTTGGAAAGGGCCAGAGGGGTCTCTGACCTGGTCTTGCTGTTTGGAGAATCCTTTATATCATACAAACAGGATCCTCCATTCAGATCAAGGGAAATGCTTCTCCACATTTCTCCCCCATACCCATTGCCATGGAAGTTTGGAGATCATGCCATTACCAGTGTCAGAGACAGTACTTTGGAGCTGTGGGACAAAAATGTTTAGGGGAGAAAACATAAATTAGCCCACCAAATTCTTTGTTTGGTAGCAGGGATACAATAGGTTCTTAAATATTGAAATGTTATTTACCAGTAGTGCTATGTGTCTACATTCTTGGTTTTTCTCATAGTTATGAGCCAAATTTTATCTCCCCAAATTCATATGTTGAAGCATTATCTCTCATTGTGACTGTATTTGGAGATAATGCTTATAAGAAAGTCATTAAGGTTAAATGAGGTCATAATGGTGAGACCCTAATCTGATAGGATTATCCTTATAAAAAGACACTGGACGACACATTCTTACATTCTCTCTCTCTCCACTCAGATGAAAAGCCATGTGAGGACATATTATGAAGGTGGCCATCTGCAAGGCAGGAAGAGAACCCTCACAAGACGCCAAACCCTTTGGATCTTCATCTAGAAGCTCTGTAGCCTTTGGTATTTCATTACAGAAGCCCGAGCTGACTTGTATTCTGGCTCTGGAGTTGTAATTTAATGAGATGTGCCCAAAGTTGGTGTCGAATAGCATTTTCATTGTTAAATAATTCATGTTATTTTAAAATTTACATATATGTAGGTATAGATGAAACATATCAAACATAGCATTAATCCTTTACATTGGCAGCTAGATGGAAATCAAATACTTGATTGTGAAGGGTTTCATTTTTATAAAAATGTTTAGTGAGATGTATTCTATTTTCAAAATTTAAATTTAAATTTCAGTTTGTACATTTTCATATAAAATTTAAAATTGATTATTTTATTTGGTTTTAAAATTTTAATATATTTTAGAATATTTTAGAGGTAAAAACAACAAACATGAAAAGTAATTTTAAATTGTAAGTTGAACATTCTTTTTCTAAAATTCTTCATATCAGAAATGCTTCAGATTTGGGATTTTTTTCAGATTTTGGAAATTTGCATTTGCATAATAAGATATCTTGGGAATGAAATCCAACTTTAAGTGAGAAATTTATGTTTCATATACACTTTATATACATGTCTGCAGGTAATTTTATACAGTATATTTAGTGTGCCTGCATGATCACATGATATATAACGTCAATTGTGGAATTTTCCACTTAGGTACCATGTTGGCACTCAAGACATTTCAGATTTTGGGGCATTTTGGGTTTCAGATTTTCAGATTGTGATGCTTAATTTATATTTACACTTAGAATTTTTTTTTACCCTTGGAAACCAATATTTTATTTCTTAATTCTTTGGAACAGGACTCAGCAAACTTTTCTATTAGTCAATCCTGTCTGCCCTTTGTTTATTTAAAGTTTTATCAGGATATATGACTGCCCATATTTTTATGAATTATCTCTGAGTGCCTTTATGTAACAACATCAGAGTTGATAATTGCCCCAGACACTGGTTTGCCCTCAAAGCTAAAAATAGTTACTGGCCTTTTATAGATCAAATTCACTGAGCCTGCTTTAGATCATTAAGAATGTGTTTAATTTGAGCTCAGCGCAGCGGCATACACCTGTAATCCCAGCAACTTGGAAGGCTGAGACAGAAGGATTGCAAGTTTGCAACTTAGAGAGACCCTATCTCAAAATAAAAAAGAATTGGGGAGGTAGCTCAGTGGTTGAGCACCTCTGAGTTCAATTCCTAGTACAAAATAAATTAAAAAATAATAAATAAATTTTAAAAAGGTATTCAATTTAAAATCATTATAAAAATATAAATATGGAAGTGGAACTTAAAAAATAAGTAAAAGCTAAGAAGCAAAAAGAAATGTTCAAATTAGTGCTTCAAATTTAAATAACTAGAAGCTGGGCAACTGAACAGACTTTTAGAGAACAACCCATATAAAACTTGCAAGCAGGACTTTACAGATTGTTTTTTTTTAAAAGATTTGATGAAAAGGAGCTAGGAAATTATTCTGATCAAAGTCACAAGTAGAACAGATCAGACAAAATCCTCAATGTCAAATTTTTCATCAAATGAAGCAGTAACCACTGTTTAGAACAATGAAAATGAAAGGGGGAAATCATTCATATCAAATTCATAATTCAGAGACAGCAAATATAACTTTGGCCTGCTCATTAGAAGTTGAAGAAAACTACATTCATAAAATCTGAAAATTGGACCAGAAAGCCAAAACTTCTGGAACTTTCTTCTGTTTATTGGATAATGTTTCTGGAAAATGGCTGTCATATCCTGACATGAGCGAGACTATTTCTAGCAAAACATAATTCCATTCAAATCAACAATTACAATTTTCCATTGGCTAAACATGGCAGAAAATTTATATTTTATTTTAAACTTCAATTCTTTTAAATTGTGAAACAAGCTATTCCATTCTAAGTTCAAAGACAGAGTTTCTTGTTACTGTTGTTACATATTTCTCAACCAATGTTCGTGATTAGTTTTGGCAAATGAAGATATTTTTAACTGGAAACACATTCTTGATTAAAAGAACAAAAAAATGTCATGTGCACAAAAAATTAGCGAATACTAGGACTGAGAAAAAAAGACCGAGTGACAAAAAAATTGATGTTTTTCAAACAAGTAAATACAGAACAAAATATAAAACATTGTTATATATAACAAAATATAAAATATTGTTTTATATATAGAACATTGAAAGATGATATTTTGTGTTTCATATTTAGCAAAGCACAGTGAGGATTATTGGGGCACTAATATTTATAGAAAAATGAAAAACTTGTAGATACAGCAAAAACAATTTTCAAATTTTTAATAGAATGGTTGAACATGATTGAAAAATAGTGAAAAATATGACTTCTCTCTTGGAAAATTCAAATTTAATCATTACTTATTCAATAATAAAATGGGAGCACAATTAAAAAAATATTCAGTTCAATGATTAGAAAAGTCATATTGAGAAGTACTCAAATCAAATTGTGGTTTTCAATAGAAAATGAATTGTGCATTTAATTTTGAGTGTGTGTTATTCATATTGCTTGCTACCAATAAAGTCCTTAACAGAGTATAATGACCATCCTTAAAAAAAGAAATTTTGGCTACTTTATTTTTAAAAAGATTCAAATAATTAAAAAAAATAAACTTAAGATGATTTTTGTAAGTTGCAAGAAATTGCATGTGAAATATGTAACAAATGTGACTTTCATTAAAATAAAAGGAAATTAAGTATTAAAAAATTTTTGACTATGCAGGAAAAAGATTCATGCACAAATATTTCCAAAAGTTAATTAAGAATGACTATTATCTAGCCATTGGAAAGCAAGTTACGGTTCAAATGAAGAGAGATGAGAACAAATTGAGCAAGATATTCTTGTTTTTGGTTTTCTTTGTAATATTAAAAATTGTAGAAAAAGGGAATCTAAGAGATACCATATGGCTGGCTGCAGATATTGCTTAAGATACTTTGAAAATCCATAAAAGTGATAGAGTTATAACTTATAATTAAACTGTTCCATAATACTTTGGTGATAATACTTATCACCAGCATTCCCAATATAATATTTGAATGTAGTTTCTTAATTTCATATTTTGGAATCTAAATATTGCTTCAAAGTGTTATGGACAGTTTAAAATGTTACTGACAGTTGTTATTGCTGCACAGAGCAAAGTTTTTCCAAATTAAAATTAACCAAAATCTATTTAAAAACTTGAAGAAATCAATATTCAAATTTTTGAATTTAAAATACTCAAATATTTGAAAATATTCAAAGAATATCTGATTTGTCTGCCACTGGAATACAACTCTATGGAAATCTGGATTGTAGCTGCATAAGTAGTCAGTGCACGCAAATTTTATGAGATAAACATACATTTTTAAATCAATTACATTATTTCTGTGTTTTAGTACTCATACATTGCTGGACCATCAACAGAGCACCCAGATATGTACAAAAAAGTTGAAGTTCAGTTTTCTTTGATATTTTGTCAACCTTCAATCATACACTAACCATAGCTTTCCACATATTTACAAACATTGAAATTAGAAAGATGCATTAGTTAAGGTAGGAGAATAGAGTACATTAAATATTTCAGTCTGTTGGCTAGCGTAAAATGCCACCATTTAGACACAGGTGCTTCTTTTTGTAACCTTGTTCCAGACTATCTTGTATGAGGGGTTGGCCTCCCTTCTTTGTGGGTTATCTTGAGGAACATGGGATGAGATAAAATGACAATAGGTGAAGCCATGTGCCCATGTCTTCTGTTTAGCTTTTTACTTTCCTAATGCTGCATTTCAAATAGGTCTCTGGTTGCTGATTCTAGGAAGTGGGGATATTGGTCTGCACTCCAAATTCTTAGTATCTTCTTCCTAATTTGTTGCTGTCAAAATATTTTGCTTTAAAATGGACCCATGTGCATGGGCTTACCCTGTTGAAAATCCAAAAGAAATTTGGGTTTGGCTTTTTCCCTTCTGCTTCCAGGGAGGAGAAATGTTTTACCTTCTAGGGTGGATCAGCCATCCAGACCTATCAATTGAACGATTGATTGTAACAAAGGCTAGGCTATTATATTTAAGCAGTTATTACATATTTCATATGTCAAAGTTGTAAAAAAATAACAAAGGCCTATTAGCTTGAGTGTGGGAAACCAAATCATTTTTTTTTTTTTTAATATGGGATAGATTGTGTGAACTTGGACTTTTCAGTACATGCAGTAAGCGGTATTCCATGGGAACTTTCCCAGCATGTATCCAGTATTATAGACAAAAAGTTAAAATACTGCTAACACTCTCCCTGGTATTCATTAGCATAGCAAAGAAGGCAGGAACTAACCACATTTTATATAAAAGGACTTTAGAAATCTGTGTCTGCTTGCATTAGCATGATTCAATCAGTGGGTGCCAACTCTAAGAGTAGAAATGATCTTTATTTATGGGCCTATCACCAAAATGTGTTTTTCATTAATTCATATTTTTCTCAGCCTCACATTACTTCTTGAACCCATCCAGGTGGTTTTTAAATGCTCAGGGTAATTTAAAACTGAGCAAATTCATGCTCACCCTCTTTTTCAGTGCTTAAGAAAAACTGAATGAAAATATCCTTACCATTCATTTAATATTTTGCCAATTTCTTTACCTTTAATTAACCTGAAGAATACAACAAATGTGAGCTTGCTGAGCCTTTTGAGTTAAAATCTACACCGAGAAGGAAATAAACCTTGAATGTCTTGCCAAAAGGTATTTATAAATATATTTTGCACAAGATTAAAGTTGAAAGTCCAAAGTAACTGCAGTTTATTCCAATAATACCATTCAGTGAAACTTTGCTATGTAGAACACTTCCTTATATATGAAATTCGTTAAAATAGAAAAGACCTCATCTAAAGGCTCATAAAGTGAGGTTTCTTCCATATAATATTTTCCTGTATGTAACGTTCAAAAGTGTAGTGCCCTGGAAAACATTACAAAGGACTTTCCCTGCAGACCTATGCTTGTTGTTAAATTTATTTTGGGTTGTTTTTCTGGTTGGCATTTCATAGTTCTTCACAGACTCAGGATTCAGTCAGCATATATGGAATAGAAAAAAAAAGCCTTATTGTTTGCCTATTATTGTACTATCAGTCAGAAGTACAGGAGAAAGTCTACTACTTTTCTGGGTGAAGGTCTTTGAGTCCAAAATTTGCTCTGATAAAACTTCAGTCATGCCTTTCTATCCCTGCCACCCAGTGAAATGTATTAAATATGCTGTTCTCTGAACTGATGGTACCCTGGGAAAGAAGTTTCATGAGAAACTCTTGCCTATAAATTAAGGTGACCCTCTCCAATCTGGACAGATATGGTATCTACCCATCATAGTTCTATAGAGCATTTAATAGGTAAAGCCTCCATTTAAACAAAGATAATTGAGTTGTGTTGCTATAGAAAAATTTATCAATATCCACGAGGCTAGTGAATGTTTTTGTTAGACAATAAAAACATTTTTCAACATTGCCACAGGGCTCTCTAGTTCCCAGTAACTGATGTCAAGTGTATAGATAAGTATGTACAATAAAGCTTGTGCAGAGAGATAATCTACCTTCTATTATTGTATCATTGTGTGCGTTTCAAAGCAAATGTCCCTGATCCCCAGCACTGCAAAAGTAAATAACATTTACCTGATTTATTCATTTATTTTATCTCAAAAGTGTCTTCTCATTCATGAATGGATTCATTTATTCAAAGCTGCTTTTTGAGTGCTTACTATTTGCAGGTGATGGTAAACACTAGGCATAAGAGCGACACTGTCTCCATCCTGCACCTCCTCTGTTGCCCACCCTCATCACCATCCATGGTAAGCCCTTTCATATGCCCAGAAACTCAGGCAGGGGGCATGGTGGATGGTAATTAATATGAATTCCAAAGAGGATAGGATCTGTCAAGGGTGACTGAAAGCTGAGAAGATTCTCCCACAGAAGGAGCAGCATTTGCAAGGACTTAGAGGTCAGAGAAAATGTGTTGTGTTTGAAGAACCAAAAGTTTGAGGTCAAGTTTGAGGATGGAAAAGGGAGACCATGATGCCAGATTTCATATCTCTTTTCAGCATGTTTCAAGCCAAGCAAATTATTTTTAATGTGAGCTAAGGTAAACTGTAATAAAAAAGGTACATCTGCTGAGCAAATTATAGAATCAGTTTCAAACTCGACTGTACCACTTGCACATTCAGAGTTGGTTGCCTGTGCATCCTTGCCAGGCTTGAAATCCGGACCTGCTCACAGCAAGGAAAGGTTTTTAAATGATCTGTGATTGACAATGGCGCCAAGAGGATTCTGCCCCAGCAGAGGTGGTACTAGGGCTGAGCCTGGTGCATGGACACGCATTTGCAAATTGAAAAGGTACCTGCAGGTGTGCTATAGTGCAGTTGCATTCCCTGCACCCCAGGAAGTGCGGGCAAGCCTGCCCAGGGCTTCTGAGTTGACCTCAGTGCCTCAGCCTCTTCTCCTGTGGAGAGTGCCTCTCTGGATTCTTCCATGAAGAGGAAAGGCTGTGACTCAGAGATTCTGGGCTTCCTTGGCTCCTCAGGCTGGAAAACTGTAAGAGATAATAGAATCCAGGTGTGCGTCCTGCATGCAGGTTTAAATTTTTTCCTTTCTTTTCAAAGCAGTCAGGGACAGAGGTCATTGCCTCTTTGGGAGAGAGCCCTGAAGCTGGCAGCTGTGATGGCAATGCCATGACATCCATAGTGGAGTATCACTCAGGGCAGTATTGGAGAAGGTGGCAGAAAAAGCTGGCAAGCCTTCCTGAGGGTGGTGGCTGTGGACTGTGGTCCATCAAGGAGAGGCCATCAAGGAGTGATCTTGTGCACAGTGACCTCAGGGTCTTCCTTCCAGGGAGTTTGTTGCCAAGTTCAGTTGATAGGATAGCAGCAGCAGACACAGCAGGTGATTAATAAAAACAAACCTAGATAACAGCTTCTGGGGGCCATTAACAGACATGACTCAGTCCTCTACCCTGCCTAGGAGGTAGTTACTATCATCACCAAATTACAGATTCAGACACTGAGGCACAGAGATGTTAAGAAACGGGTTTAAAGTCACAAAGCAAATAAGCACTGAAGCTGGGATTTGAGTTTGAGTATTCAGAAGGGATTATAAAAAGTCACTTTGGGTATAGCACCTTGTTGCCCAAAAAGATGAGGGTGAGAGAAATAACTAAAAATCACACTTTGAATGGGCTGTCTAGTCTAGCATTGGGAATGCATTGATCCCACAAGGGTGAGAATTTTATAGTTTGAAGGAAGGAAAGGAAGAGGGTTTTCCTTTGTGAAATCCTGTGCTTTTCCTTTTATTAAGTCATTTATGTTGGGTGGGTCCCAGAATGTATTCCAAGAAGTTTGAAACTATAAGTAGGAAACATAGACATGGTCTGATAAAGGTCTCTAAAGCTGCCTGGCAGGGCCTGAAATCCAATACTAAATTATTGTTCCCCTGAATGTTGAAGAGTGTTTAATTTTAAAGAATTCCCTCAAAATGTAAATATCCTTTTGAAGGATTAATTTAAATCCCTTGAAGTGGTCATAAGTTTCCTGAGTATGGAAGGTTGAGGAAGCAGGAAAGGGAAGAGGGCACGGGAGAAGGGGTTCCCTGATAAAACATCAGTAAACTACGGCTTCCAGAAATCTCTGCATTTATATGTGGTAGCCTGACGACATAGGCTACCATAATTTCCATAAAATTATGATCAGCAACGTATACACATCTTACTGAATGGGTTCTTTAATTGCAATGATTTTTTAAAAAAGAATGTTGATTGTTATTTCAAGAAAAGCTAATTATTTAGAAACACAGTTAATCATTACTGGTTTGTCATACCTTTTGAAACTATGATGTCTCAGATAATGAGGAAAAGAGTGCTTACCTTAAAATGTGTGTCTCCCACCATGGACCAGGTGGGAGAAAGTCATAAAATAAATTGTCTTTGAAACAATCAAGCGTCCCTTTCCAATGTGGTTGTTGTGATTATATGCCAATAGTGAAAGCTGTTAATGTCTGAGATTGATGTTGTACCCAACAAACTGTTGAATTTGTTTTCTTCTGTTGCATGTATTACTCTGATTGTGAAGTTATAGTTAAGAAAAAAAATATATAATTAAGATCCTACAGTATAGGTAAGAATAAACAAATGATTAATTATCCCAAGTTACATTCTGGGATAATTAAATCAAAATGTTCAGAAAGTTATAAAAGATTCATGGCCTAGGTAAAAATAATATATAATTAAAATGTAAAGCCCAGAGTATTTGCGGGATAATGCAAAGAAGTCTGTTATGAAGTTGACTTTTTGGTATTCAAAAAGTAGAGAAATAATAGCTATAATCTTGAGTTCAGGATTCTGTAAAATAACGTGGGTTAATGATACCTTTTGTATCCCACTCAAGGATATGGTGAGAAATGAGAGAGACTGCATGTGAAAGGCGTTCTCTCCTATCGTGGGTGAGATATTGTCACTCCAATCTTTATTCAGAAACAGTGGGAGAGGAAAAGAAAGGGTTAAATATTATGATTATCTCTGCTCATCTATCAGGAGACAGTGTGGCTAAGTGGACAGAGTGCAGATGTCCTGTTAGTCCAAGAAGCCCCTGAAATTTCATCATAGTATGTAGGTGCAATTTTCTGCATAGTGGGTCTCTATCTCTACTCTGCTTCTCAATCCTCCCCAATCCCAATGTGTGCAGAACATTGTCTGGGAGGAGGTATTTTCTATATTTTTCCCCCAAGTGATCTGAAAGTAAAAGAAACAGTATTATGGAATGTTTAGTTTATGGGAATTTCAACAGTTCTTCAAATTTATGGAGCACAGATTCAAGACCAAAGAGAACACAGCTCTAGTTGGAACACAATCCTTTGTCAGAGACTCGCCCATAAGGCTACATACCTTGAATCAATTGATGCACCTTTGATTTGATTTGAAACTTCAAATAATGTGCTAATTCTATGGCATGGCACAAAATATCATAGAAATAATATTTGCATGACATTCTGGATATATCACATGGAATATCACATGGATATCAGTGAAAAGTTAATTTTTTTTCTTTGCATAATTATAAGAAAAGTAAAAATAATTTAAGGAAAGATATTATTAAATATTGAATTTATAAAGCCCATTCAAGTAAAAAATATTCAGAAGTTTTAATGAGAAAGTTGAATTTGTTTTGGTTTATCAGGGTTAATGAAATGACTGCATGAAAATTTTGACCAGTACTTATAGATAAAAACATTTTAATTTTTAAATATTTCTCATGGATGAAAAATTTAATTCAAAATAATTTTGGGATTAATTTGTTTTGACCCATAACATGACTTTGTTAAATTTATTCTGCATTTTCCCCCTTTCTTGTCTCTCCTCCCTCCCTCACAATCTCCTTCTTCTCCACTGATCTTAATCTATATCTTTATGATATTTGATTGCCCCTTTCCCTTTTATTTTGCTCTAGCTTTTCCCTATAAGAGAAAACATTCAATTCTTGATTTTCTGAGTCTGGCTTATTTCACTTAGCATGATGTTCTCCTTTTGCCAGAAAATGCCATAGTTTCATTCTTCTTTATGGCTGAGTAAAACTCTACTATGTATATATACCACCTTTTCTTAATCCATTCAGCTATTGACAAGCATCTGGACTGCTTGTGTTACTTGGCTATAGTGCATTGCACTGCTATAACCATTGATTTAGCTATATCAACCTAGTATGCTTATTTTCATTCTTTTGGATAAATACTGAGGAGTGGAATAGCTGGGTCGTCTGATGATTTCATTCCTAGTGTTTTTTTTGTTTGTTTTTTTTTTTAGGAATCTTCATAGTGCTTTCCAGAGTGGTTGTACTCATTTTCAATTCAACTAACAATATATGAGTGCACACTTTCCCCCACATCCTCACCAGCATTTATTATTATCATTACTTGTATTCTTGATAATTGCCAGTCTGATGAAATCTCAATGTAGTTTTGATCTGCATGAAATGATATTTTAGAGTATTTTGTAATTTTCCTTTCACTAAAATTTTCTTATGCTGATTTACATATATTCCAAACCTAATAGAATATTTTCGTATCGGGTATTTAAAATTAATTAAGCTCTAACTTTGGGAATGCATATGCACTGTTGGAGTATTCCTCTTGCAGCTAGCTTGGACACAACACTAAATGGACCATCGGCTTCCTATGGGCACAGAAATTCAAACTATGTGTAGCTTAAGAGTTGGGACCCCTATCAGTTTTTGATCATACCAGCAACCCCTGCCTTGCCATCCTTACCTAACTTCTCCAGCTCTCACCTATGATAAATGTTTGAGTGTGCCATTGTACTTGTGCTGGTGCAGTATGAACTTCTTTGGCAGCCCTTAGCCCCTGGTTGTATGGCTGCTGGCTATGAAATGAATGGACAGGTAGCAGAACACCTTTTTGGCCAAGTCCTAAGCCCTGAGGAAGGATAGGAAGCACTGGATAATACTCATCCTGCTTGCTGCTACTAGGTACAGGCTGGGAACACAGAAGGGACCAACCTGGGATGAGGTGGTTTGAAGCTGGAGACTGTGGCTTGGGGGCTTTGAACATTCCAGGCTCTGTCCTAACCCTGAGGGTCAGAGATCATTGTCTCCATACAGGGAGTGCTAGCACAAAAGCTCCAGAACAGGGTTACTAAAGCTTTGGTGTGCAACAGAATCACCTGCAAGGCTTGTTGAAACACTGATTGTCCCATCAATAGTTTGTGATTCAGCAGGTCTAAGGTGCTGCTTGAGAATTAGCATTTCTGAGAAATGTTCAGGTAAGGCTTCTGCTGCTGGGGAAGCCAGACTTTGAGACCTGCTACCAGAGAACATGGTGTTTCTAATAGAATTTAATAAAAATTTCCACTTTCATTAGATACATTTCTAAAATCTATCTTTAAAAACCATCTGTCTTCAAGAAAATTTTAGAGTATACAGAAGATTCTTACCATTCACAAATTTAAGATGTGCAGTTTTGAATGTAGGAGGGCCACCCATGTAAAATAACTTGTAAATGATTTCTCCAAAACACAAATTTGAATTTCATTTTATGTAGTCAAGGTATGTACATGAACTTGTAGTTAATAGCTGTGAGTGGATCTACTTAAAGTTTAGTGTCAATAAGTGAAACCATCTTTTCTATTCATAACTATTGTACATTTTAAGTGAATAATTATATATTCTGATGCTGGGATCATAAACTCAAATGCTTAACTGGTCTATGGGAGCAACTGCAACAGAGCAGAGCGATCTGATGGAAGACCATGGCAAACTTGTGCCCATTGAAGTATAGATCCTTACAGAGCTTCGGCTGATGGTAGGAATGTGGGGTCTGTTGCCGCAGTCTGGCTGGGCACAATTCAGGAGCCACTTGTCAAAAGAAACGAACTTTATTTTTAGAACCACACACGCCAAACAAAACAGCTCCTCAGGAAAACCCTCAGAGGCCAACTGCCACCACCAGCTTCCCACAAGCCTCTCCACCGCCCCCACTCCTCCTGCTCTTGAGGCCGATTGGCTGGGTCGTGTGGGCAGAGCCCAAAAAGTCCCCCAATGAGCAGCTCCGTGGTCTGAAAGGGCAGGGAAACAGCCCAATGAGCATCACTGCAGAGGAGCCAATCAGTTGGCAACTAGAAGTTGCTGAGGCCGCTGTGAGTCAATCATCAGCTGGCAGCTGGAAGTTTTCTGGCAGCTGGAAGTTTGCTGGGGCCCCTTCGGCTGTGGCTCTCAACAGTCTGTTATGCCATGTCTTCTAATTTTCAAGAGAATTTAGAAATGAATATATTTACATGAATTTCCCTCACTTTTAATGTCAGCTCTCTAAAGGTTCAACAAAACACATTTGCAAGCCAGATCTAAGTTTGCTTTACCATCAAATAGTGCCCCACAATTTGAGCATTAGAGAAGAGTTTGGTAACATGGCTTTGTGAATGTCAAGGGCTCACAGCTCAATGTTAGGAAAGAGTTTAGTGTGGTTTAAATATGTGACTGCCCTTTAACAGCAGTTTTATTTTAAGGAAGAAAACATGTGTACTATGGAATTTCATTGGGGTAAGAGATGTAGTACAAGGTTTTTCACAAGAATAACTCAATCTTTAAAAAAATATGTATTCAATGCCACGAGTACAAAGTTCTGTGCCAAGCAGAAATTGTGTACTCTGTACTGAGCCTTATCATTATTCACATTCTTTTACTAGCCTGAAAATCATTTGGGGAAACAAACCTCAAGTTGTTGAAAATAGATATAATTTTCCTAAAATGAAACAATTTGCCAATATAATATTTTCATCCTAGGGCCAAAGTAGCCGTGTAACAGCTCAGGTGTTTATGGCCAACTCCCAATTATCTAGAACCAGGCTGTTGGGTTTTCATATTAATTCTCCTTTCCTTTGTACCACCTCTATTTTATTGCTCCTACTGCTGCAATCGCCAGTCTAGCAAAATAGAGCCATAGTTTGTGGTTTTACTAGCAATTCTTTTTAAGAGTCAGGTTGAGGGCCTCTTGGAACCAAAGGCTTAATTTGAAGTTAGGGTTTTGGCATTTTTCATTTATATATTTTCCTGCCAACCCTGCTTTTATTTAAGTAGCTAAGGAGGACTGGGATTTATTTTTCTTCTCTTTCCAAAACACCCGGGATTTTTGATATTTTGCCTTGCAAGGGAAAATGCTCAATCTTTTATAGGAGAAGTAGAGAATTAATGGAGGATATTAGTGAGCACTAAGCACAGGACCAGTATGTGGTTAAGGATGGATGACTTTGATAAATCATCCCTCATCTCTATGCCTCACTTTTCTCCAACAGAAAGTGAGTTAGATGGACAAAATCAGTGAGTTTCCCCATTGGTGCTCTGTGGAGCCCCAGCACCTCTCTTCAGGCACCTCAGAGGAGTTGGGGGGAATGTAAGCACCTCCACTTCATAGAACAACTCTGTTTTGATCTGCACAAAAATTTATGCTATTAAGGAACCCCAGTTCTTGAGAGTCTTTTAAGAAAAATTTAAGAAGCCTATATTTTGGGAAAATGTTTTTTTCCCTCCCAAATTCACAAGTTGGCACCTAAACCCCAATGTGATAGTATTAAGAGTGGTATTTGACAGTATGTTATAGTATTTGGGAACGTGATTAGTTCATGATGGTGAAGCTTTTATGCAGGGATTAGTCACCTTATAAAGAGGCTTGAGGGAGCATGTTTACTCTTTTTTTAAAATTTATTCTTTAAATTTTATTTGTTCTAATTAGTTATGACAGCAGAATGCATTTTGTTTCATTGTACACAAATGGAGCATGACTTTTCATTTCTCTGGTTGTACATGACGTAGAGTCACACCATTTGTGTCAATCATACATATACCTAGGGTAATGATGTCCTTCTCATTCTACTATCTTTTCTACCTCCATGCCCCCTCCCTGCATTATGAATCAGCAACCACTTATCAGAGAGAACATTTTGACCTTTGGTTTTTTGGAATTAGCTTAGTTCGCTTAGCATGATATTCTCCAACTCCATCCAATTACCTGCAAATGCCATAATTTTATTCTTATTTAATGCTGAGTAATATATATACCACAGTTGTTTACTCTTTCCACCAAGTGAGGACACAGGGAGAAGGTGCCATCTCGATGGATGGGTTCTCACCAACACTGAATCTGCTGATGTCCCCATCTTGGACCTTCCAATTTCTAGAACTATAAGAAATAAATTTATGTTGTTAGAAAAATTACACAGTCTAAGGTATTTTGCTATAGTAGACAGATTAGGACAGATGAGGACAAAGCCCAAGTTACTCATCATGGCACCTCCATGCTCCTGTCTTCCTGTGTACTGTTTTGACACATCTTCTATTGACTAGCCAATCCCTGTCGATTTTTAAACTTTTGAAAGAATGTTAAATATGCCATTAGTTCCTCCAGAACAGGAATCCTGTTCACTCTACTCCCAGCTATCCACCTTATTGTCAGAAGGACATACTGGAGAAGTATTCTTTGATGCATTACATATATGTTTATAATTTAACCAGCAAACATGTTGCTATTAATATTAGTCTTCACACCCAGGTAGTAAGGATCATAACTTTATTTTTCTCTAATAAAAATACACTTCTATTGATATACTTCTTCCTCCATGTCACGATGAGGAAATATAATTTTTGTAAATTTAGAGTTGCTCCCTTCCCCAGAGTAGCATCTAAATTTCTGGGGAGGTGGGGACATTCTAGCCCTTGGGCCAGGTTTTGGGTGTTGCTGAGACAATCCCCAGCATGGCCACCTCTTTGCTCTCTCAGAGATTATATGTCTTCTCTCATTAGGCCAGATATCATCATCATCATCATCATCATCATCATTATTATTATTATTAAAATCTGGTTTCAAGAAGAAACATTACCCCCTTAAACCATAATTTCTGCTATGGGAATTCTATGAGACTGCATTTACAAATGACTTTAAAACAAACCTTATTGTCAGCTTCTGAGGATAAAAGAAGTTTTTTTTTCATGCAGTCTTTAATTTTTCTCTTCTTTTGATGAAACACCTTTGCTGCAAGCTGTCAGTGGATCTTCTATTATGATGAAAGTTTATTTATTATTGAGATGATATTAAATACTAAGAAGAAAAATTCACCTTCTGAATTTAGTGTAAAAGTGAAATTTGATATCAGTTCAAAAATAAGTATTTCTGATCTCAGAGCACCCAGATACAATATTCTCTTGACCTCAGAAAGCACAGTGGAAGGGAAATAAAAAAGAGGACAAAGGGAAGCTTTTAAGGTAACTAAACACTTATCCTGACTGATTGCCTTTATCTTAAAACTAGGGTATTTTCTGACAAAGGAAAATCAGACTGGCTGCTAAAAATAATGTGAAGATTCCACATTCCAGTGAGTTTGGTTAAGATAAAGAGGAATCTTCGTGGCTTCTTAGGCTTGTAGGCAGATAGATGTCAACCTGAGAAAGTGGGTTTACATAATCAATGGAAACCAGCTAGTGGTTGTGTGTGGATGATAAAGCTGAGACCCATGAGCAAGGTTGGGGCAGAGCCTTTGTGTCTGGAAGGACACACAAAGAAAGCAGTGATGATACCCATTGCCTTCACTACTGAACTGGCCTGGAATTACCCAGGGACAGAGCTTACTCTGAGTGTCTAACCAATCTTTAGTAAGTACAGGCTTTCCGAAAAAACAAAACAAACAAACAAACAAAAACCAGCCAAGTGTTGCTGTTAGGATATAGGTGCTAAGCCAGAACAAGAAAATGCCTTCCCAGGGTGAGTGCTCATAGAAGGAACGTGGAGGTCTGCTATTCCTCTGGGCTACCATTGAAGTAGGGGTCAGTCAAGTGATGAACAGGCTGAAATGGTTGAAGACCAGTGTTCATTGAGAGCTCTGTGGGCCAAAGCTTTTCTCTCATATTTCCCTGAAGAATATGGATATCATAGAACCAAAGAATAAATTTAAGGCTCCATGTTTCAAAATATAATATTGAGTCTTCAAAAGACGAAAATTTCCTTTTCTGTGTTGAGACAGACATTCATGTCATAACCAGGACTAATGTATTTTTCTGGTCTTTTACAGAAAAGATATTTATTTTTAAAGTTCATACATAAATTTTTTAATGTATTTATGGTATATCATATGTATTTATGGTATATCATATGCCATTTTGAAATTGTAAATGCTGAAATGGCTAACTTAAGCTAATAAACATATATATTACCTCACATACTTATTTTGTGTGTGTGTGTGGTGAGAGCACAAAATTCATATTCTCAGCCATTTTCAAGTATTCAATACAAGTATATTATCAAGTATAGTCACCTGTTGTATAATGAATCTTTTGAACTTACTCCTCTGATATTTTAATAGTATTAACTTAGCTGCAGTGAGTGAACTGAACCATGTGATCTTGTAGCTCACTTTTGTATTAATGGCCAAGCACTTTTTAAAAAAATACATATATTTTTCAGTTGTGGATGGATGTTTATTTTTATTTATTTATTTTTATGTAGTACTGAGATTGAACCCAATTTCTCACACATGCCAGGTAAGTGCTCTACCACTGAGCCACAACCCCAGCCCAGAAAGCACTTATTTTTGATACGTATTGCTATTGAATTTTTTGGAAGAAACTAAAGAGAAATATGAAATATAATAAAAATAATGAAGCTCTCCAAACATAGATCAATATGATTTTAGTATAGATTTCAGATTAATGGGAGTAGAGAGAAGAACAGTTTCTTTTATTTACTATGTGATATTGTACTAAGAGCTGGAAATATGAGTGAAAAACAAAGAAATTTCTGCCTTTGTGGTATGTGTCCCCTCCCCCGCACAATATCAATCAGTAAGGAACTCACCAAAGATAAATTAATCATAATGAAGGAATAGAGAGTGATGGAAGGAATGATAATGATATTTCAGATAGAGTTGTTAGGGAGGCTTCCCAAAGAAGGAAGCATTAGAACAGAGACCCAAATGAAGTGGAGGAGGAACCATGAAAAGCCTTAGGGGAAGTATGTTCCAGGCCAGAGAACAAAACTGTACAAAAGCTGGGCGCGGTGTTGCATGCCTGTAATCCCAGTGGCTTGGGAGGCTGAGGCAGGAGGATCTCGAGTTCAAAGCCAGCTCAGCAACAGCTAGGTGCTAAGCAACTCAGTGAGACCCTGTCTCTAAATAAAATACAAAATAGGGCTGGGGATGTGGCTCAGTGGTTGAGTGCCCCTGAGTTCAATCCCCAGAACCCCCCCCCCCCCGCACATCCCCCCTCCCAAGAACTGTACAAAATCCCAAGAAGCAATGAGTGTGTAATTTTCAAGGAGTGGCCAGAAGACTTGTGTGACTGGCGTGAGCTGAGTGGAGTGTGGAGTGGTAAAGATGAAGTTGAAGAGGAGCCAAATTATTAGGGGTCTTTCAATAAGCAATCTGCATTTCATTCTGAGTGTGTTGGGAAACATTTGGAAGGATAAGTAAAGGATAGTGATATTGTTTATGTCTACACAGGTCACTCTCCTGTTAGGTGGAAAGTAAAATTTTAGGAGGGCAAAATTAGGTGTTAGGGAATTGGGACCCTGAACATAGGAGCTGATGGTGGATTTGACTAGCGCAGCTGTGGGAATGGTAAGAGGTGGTCAAATCTGTGGCATAATTTGAAATCAGAGCCAAAAAGAGATTTGTAGATGAACAGGGAATGAATGTGAGGGAAAGAGATATTTTTTAAAAAAAATTAATTTCTTTATTTTTAAATACACGACAACAGTGGAATGCATTACAATCTTTATTATACATATAGAGCACAATTTTTTGTATCTCTGTATTTAAAGTTATGTTCATGCTAGTTTATGCCATTATACATGTAGTCTTTTTTTTTGCATTACAATTCTTAATACACATATATACCACAATTTTTCATATAGGAAAGAGATATGTTAAGAGGAACACTTCAATCTTTGTCCTGGTCAACTGGGTGAATGGAATCATTTTCTGAGATAGGAAAAACTAGAAACAGAGCAGAGTTGAGAAATATGGAGTTCTGCTTTGTACATTTGAAGTTTGAGATGCCTATTAGACATCCATGTGAAAGTGTTGAATAGCCAGATGAATATCTGGGTCTGGTATTTAGAGGGAAGCCTGAAGCTGAAGATAAAAATTAGGAAATCCTGAGGGTATAGACTGCTTATTGGGAGTGAGACTAGAAGGAAAACAGGAGGGGGTGTATGTGATGGTTAGTCTTGATTATCGACCTGGTTGGGTTGAAAGACACCTAGGGTGTGTCTCTGAGGTGTTTCCAGAGATGATCAGCATGTAGGATACCAGACTGAGCCAAGGGACTCCCTCTGAATATGGAAGCACTCTCTAATAGGCTGGGGGTCTGGATGGAACAAGAGTGGAAGGAGGAATCCCATCATTGTGTGAAAGCTTGAGTCTTCTATTGCTGTTGGAATCAGCTGTGGACATCAGACTCCAGTTCTTCAGTCTTTCAACATAAGCTCACACTAGCAACTCTCCAGGGGCTCCAGGCCTTCAGCCTCTGACTGGGGTTGCTTCATTGGTTCCCCGCCCCCCCCCCTTTTTTTTAGGCTCTAGCTTCTTGGACTGAGTAGCTTCTCTCCAGTGTGCAGTTGGTCATAGTGGGAGTATCCAGCCTCTGATTATGTAGCCAATTGAATAAATTCCCTTTTATAATTAGATGTATACATATATGTTTGTTTTATTGGTTCTGCTCTCTAGAGAACCCTGACTAAGACAGTGTACAATTGAGTCATTCATTGGGAGTTCGAAGAGACAGATGCATGGGTTGTTGCCTGCTACTTCAGCCTATTTTCAGGTAATATATCTCCTATAATCCAGAGGGAATAGCTGGGTTTAATAATGAGGATTAAATTCACTGTAATGGATTTAAAATCTCAGAAGTCCTTTGATTACTTCTCAAATATAACAATGAAGTTAAAACTCCATTAAAAAGAAAATAAAAGTGATCTGCTGACCATAGCATGATATGGCACAGAACTGTGTTAGCATTGGAAATAAAGTAGCATAGCATGCAGACTTGCAGTGTAGCATCATGATAACCAGCTTATTGAGCATTTAAAAAACACTATTTACATAAATATTACAAAACTAAGGTATGAATGCAAATAATAAAGCCAGATTCACTATTTCCCACTTGAGACAGAAAAGTTTTCTCAAATTGTTTTGGTCTCATGTTTTAGGAGGCATTTAAAAGAAATTTGCTTAAAAATATTCTTTTTCCTAGTGGAAACATGACAAAGATATATACAGGCCAGTTATAAAAGAAAATACAAAAAAGAATACATACTAAGCTCCAATAATAATCCATGAAATATCAACTAAGATGAAAACTAATTTTAATATTCTGGAGTGGCAATGATTTAAAAGATGATTATATTTGCACTCTACTACAACATTAATGAGAATATAAATTAGAATTTTTTTAGAATGAGATGTAGCAATTTATCAAAAGCCTTAAAATATTCATATTCTTTTTAAGGTAATTCTGCTTCTAGAAATCAATTCTAAAAAAAATTCTGAGCTAGAAAATAAAATATTTATTGAAGCACCATTTGTGAAGGTGAAAAATTAAGAGCTTCAGTATACAGGGGTAGAGAATTGACCAAAAAAGATATGGCATCTTTATGTAATTTCTCTACATGTTTAGGACATTTCATGGCTAAATATTAAGAGGAAAAAAAAAAGCAAATTTTTGAATAAATTGCAATTATGATGTTAATTGTGTATGTTAGCACATAAATGAATATATACATATATATATATGAACACATATATATGTGTGTTTGTATACACACACACACACACAGAGAAAACTTGAAAACACTTTTGCCAAGATATTTACTCTTGATTTCCTCTGAGTGGTGAAATAGAGGTGCTTTTTATTTATGTTTGAAGTGTTTTTATTAGTGCATTATAGTTATACATAATAGTGGGGTTCATTTTGACCTAATCATATATACATGGAATATTATTTACTCCATTTCAGTCCCCAGTACTTTCTCTTTCCCTCCCTCTTCTCTCCCCTTGTATCCTGTGTTTTTTAAATTGTCCAAAAATCTTTTATACTTTCTAAAATGTCCACCATATTTACATATTGCTCTTATATTTAGAATTATAAAATTTGCGAATTTTCAGGAGGAAGACAACATTCCTAGACACTTGTTTTCCTTCTATTATCATAATATTATGAGATTTGTTCTCCTGTTTACCATTATTGGATATTTAAAGTTTAGAACCCAATAATTTTTAAAATTGAAAGAATTGTGTGATTCATACAAAAGGTTCTCTTATCTTCTTTCAACTTGATAATGTTAGTGCTCCTGCCTGCTACTGAAGGTCATCTCACATTGCAATCATATATTTTAAAGGCAAAGTGCAACATGTAACAACCTGGTGGTCAGCAGGGTTGAATAAGGTGATTCTGTCTTGACATTGTATTAATGTTAAATAGTAAAAGACATTCTATAAATGCTAAATATGCTAAATCAATTAATTGTTTCCTTTTTGCTATGCAGGTTCTAATCTGACACAGCATTATAATTCCAGAAGATTCCTTAGGTCAGAAACTTCCATTCTGTAAACTCAATTTGGATATTGTGGTGGTGAGAGCTTTCAATTCCTAGCTAGGAATTTAGATGAAGTAAAGGTCCTTTTCTTTAATTAGTGAATAGAAACCATCTGAGGAAGCCATGTGAAAAAACATTGTAAAATTCATTTTAGATAATGATAAGGCAGAATAATGATCTTTATAGAAGATAATGATAAGGCAGAATAATGATCTTCATAGAAAAGCTCAAACTTCTAAGAAAAAATATATGTATGTGTGTATGTGTGTATGCTTAAGATTTATTAAAGCTTATAAACGGCATGTATGTAAAGGCACATAAATATGCTCTCAAGAATATTTCTGGCCTTAAGAATAACTGTACAATGACTTGGTAGAAAATAATATGCCAACATGGTAAAGTAATTGAAGCAACTCTGTATGTAATTGAAGCAAAAAGAAAACAACTTTTCTCAAATCACCTCTAACACATTCGTTTCCCCTGAATGACCCAGATAATTGCCATAATACTTCATTTCATTTTGACTACAGAGCCCTGATTTTTACATTTTGTTTTCTATGTAGAACATGGTGGGGTGGGGTGGAGGGGGCGAGAATGAACCCCTTCCCTTATGGAATTTCCCAATAAAATTGAAAAGGAAGTAATTCACCCAAAAGTTGAAAGGTAAACCAAGGGCCTTCACTCCTGTCAGAAGGCTTCTGAAAGAGGACTTTAAAAACATTGGAGGCATGTTTTACTTTTTTTGCAGTTTAGTGCCAAACTATTTTCATCCATTTTGGTGCAAATAATCTGATGAGAGAATTATCTTTAATTAAATAAAAAGTAAAATATCTATACAAGATTATAAATTAGTTTTAACACCTACTTATTTTTAGAAGTTACATTGTCAGGTCACCCTGATATTTCAGAATTTACTTTTAATGTGAAAAAAAAATTGAACTACACCTTTAGTATGATTTTAGAATGTTTTAGTGCCTGAGGCTAAAGAAGAGTTATAAACTCTTTGAACAAAGTGTGCATGTGGGTAGCCTGAGCCCTTTGAGGGGGACTTGGTGGACTACACCAAATAGGGTTTATTTCTAATGTCGAGTCTTTCAGGACACACACAGGAGTATTCTTTGGCTGTTGTCAGAGTGAAATACTTTAATTACCCCATCTGGCCTCTGATTGTTTACAATCTCCTCTTGAGGTTGCAGTATGCTGAATTGTACTTAAAACACATAAATTACCCTTCAAAGGTGGCTTGGGGAGGCTGAAGTGGTGAGGGACTTCTAAACGGAAAGGATAAGCAAGGTCTACTGAGTCTTCTCAAATGTGGGCATTACAGTTTGTTTAAAACACAGAGCAGTCTAGACTAAAGAATGAAACCTCTATGATAATTTAGCTAAAAGAAAAAGTACAGGCACTGCTGAAAATAAACATTTTTGTAATTACCAAAGACCCTTAATACCTTAAATACCAAAGTTGGGGCTATTTTGAGGATGTAGCTTAGGGGGAGCAGTGATTTGCAATCTCACCCAGTCTTTAGAAACAAACAAATAAACCAGAAACCAAAACAAACCGTAGAGTGACACTTTAGTTCTTAATCACATTGGTTGATTGGAATTGCTTAGATGGTTCCAACTTGGAGAAAAGCAAAATTTGTGAGGTTAATGAAAGATTGATTACCTGCCTTGTTTTACCCTTTAAATGCTTGAATTCCAAGGGTTTCAAGTATTCATTCATATTGCCTTTATTTTCCTAACATACCATTTACATCACAGAACTGTACATTTGGCATTTTTTATCACAAATTATAATTCTACACCAAAGCTTGCAATAAACCAAATTGGATTAAGTCCCCTGTATCTTTTGTTGGTAGAAACTATTCCAGAACTGAATGAAAGTGGCTTTGACTGATCTCATGGTGCCTTGATTTTTGTGGCCACAGCCACAGTCTGGCTTCTGTCTCCTCTAGAAAATGGCTCTGGTAGTGAGTGTTTTTTTTTATAGCCACTGCAGGCTATTTTATTTGGAAATTTATATTCTTTGGCTTTCACTGCTGACAGATCATTTCCCATTTTCATCTTTATTATAATCTTTATTAGAATGATTTGGGGGAAGTAGTGTCTGGCCTACCATCACATTCCGATTGACATTTGGATTAATGCCAAAACTTAGATATCTGGAAATGAAGCTAATACTTGAAAGAAGGTTTCATAAAGTTGATGCAAATATCACCTTTCTAATGAGTTAAGTATACGTTGGGTGATATAGTTCAGTTGACATTTACATGTTCATGTCAGAAAACTCTCATTCGTTACTGTCTATGCCTTTCATTAGCCATTGTTTTAGGAAGATCACTGACACACTGTACCCAAGAAAGAGTTGCACCAACAATGAATCCAGGCTTATTTTTGTTAAGACTGACAAGATAGTAATTGTGTTGACCCTTTTATTCTAAGGTTGCTGGTTTATGTATTTGGTTGAAGACAGTTATTCCTTAAAGAGATATATGGGAGGATAGATATTTAAAGTAAAACATGAATGTAATGAAGAAAACTATATATTTTATATAAAATATAAAACTATATATACATATGTTACATATATGTATATATGCATATATAATACATATATACGTATATGAAACCAATTGTAGCTTTAATAGTTGAAAAATAGAACATCTGAAATTAGAGATCCATAGAGGCTTAGTAGTGTATTAGAGATGCAGAAGAAAAGATCAGTGGACTTGAAGACAGAACAATAGAAACTATTTAAAAAGTACAAAGAGAGAAAAGAAAGTGGTAAAAATGACTAGTTTCCATAATTCATGGAATAATATAATGGGTTTTAATAGAAACTGAAGTCCCAAAAAAGGAGACAGAATAAATAATTGAGAAATAACATCTAAAACTCATCTAAACATAATGAAAACTATAAATTCACAAATTCAAGTAGGAAAAACAGAGAGTAAATCATGCCCAGCACATCATCATCAGTTGCTGAAAACATGGTCATGAGAAAAATTTAAAAGCAGGCAGGCATGAGGAAGACACAGTAAACAAAAGGGAATCAAGATACAAATCACTACAGATTTTTGAATCACCACTGTTTTTTTTTGCCATCATTGAAATGCCAGTAAGAAAAAACTCAATGTTCAGTCAGACCTTGAATCTATATTCTGTGAAACTATCTGTTAAAAATGAAGCAAAATAAAGATAAACAAAAGTTAAGAAAACTTGTCACAGTCTCCAATTTTTATAAGTCTCAAAAGAAATTCTTCATGTTGAAGGAATATGATATTAAATAAAAACTTGGAGCTATTCAAATAGAAAATATATATTAATATATAAATATATATTACCAGAGATGAAAATAAAAGAATTGATTCATCTAGAAGACAAAATAAACCAAATGTGTATGAACCTAATAAAATATATTAAGATATATTTATTATATATATCAATATAGATGTATTGATATATATCAATATATGTATATTATATAATATACAATATATAATTATATAAAGATATATTTATGTATAAAGTATATTCATATTTTAATGAATATATGAATATATATTTTATACATAAATATATCTTTATATATATAAAGATATATTAAGCAAAAACTGGTAGAACTAAAAGCAAAAATACACAAATGTAACAATTATAGTTGAAGATTTCAACTCTTATACATAATTAGTAGAACAAGCAGAAATAAAATTACTTAGGGATTTAGGAATTGAACATCACCACAACCTACTTGACCTATTTTATATTTACACCCTACAATGACAGAATACACATTCCTTTTAAGTGCATTCAGAACATTTATGAAGCTATGTAGATACTGGATCCTAAAACTAGTCTGAATAAACTTCAAAAGACTGAGGCCATACAGAGTATATATGATCATAACAGAATCAACTGGAAATTGATCACAGAAAGAAGTCTGGAAAACAACCAAATATTTGAAGATAAAACAATATATTTCTAAATAATCCACAGGTCAAAGAGAAAAATCTCAAAGGAAATCAGAAACTTTTTTGAATTGAATGACAATATAAAAACATAATATGTCAAAATCTGTAGGATACAGTTAAATAATATTTAGAGGGAAATTATACACTGAGTGTTCAGATTGGAAAATAACCAAGCTGAGAGTCACAAATTTTACCTGAAGAAAATAAAGAAGAAAAATTAAAACCAATTGTTTATATATAATTTCAAGTGATCTTGGAACCCTTTAAAACCTATCATAAATTTCAGGTTAAGAATCCCTGCTCCTTCACTATGGAAGTCAGTATGGAAGTTTCTCAAAAAGCTAAAAGTAGAACTACCACATGATCCAACTACACCACTCCTTAGTATTCGTCTTATAGTAATAAAGTCAGCATACTTTAGAGATATGTGTATGACCATGTTTGTCACAGCAAAATTCAAAATGACCAAGTTATGGAATCAGCCTCGTTGTTTGTCAACAGACTGATGATAAACAAAATGGGGTTTATATGTGTACAATGGAGTTTCGTTTGGCCATAAAAATGAAATTGTATCATTTGCAGGAAAATAGATGAAATTGGAGACCATAATTTTGAGTGAAACGAGTCAGACTTAGAAGAGTATCATGTCCTTTCTCTCATATGTAGATGCTAGAGGGGAGGGGGAAGACCCCATGAAAGTAGAAGGGTAACCTTTAGGGTAAATAGTAAAGGGAGGGTGACTGTGTCCCAGAGCAACATTCATCAAATTGTGTCTTTCAGTATGTGTGAATATGCTACAGTGAAACCCACCACTCTGTATAATTGAAGTGCACCAATAGAAAATAAGTAACTATCAAGAACATGGGTTAAGAATAAAGATAAATGAGTGCCCCAAACTTCCAAAATAAAAAGAAAAGAATCCATGGTCCTCAATTATCAGTCCTAATTTATGTCAATTCCATTTCATTATGATTGAATGCTTTCAGATCATTTAGAATTAAATATTTTACAGGTGCCTAAAAATCAAAACTTCCAAAAGGAAATGAACTAACCCTTCCTCTGTCTCCTTTCTTCTTCTCCCTTCTTTTCACCTTCCCTCACCTCTTCTCTTCCTTGTCTAAACTTAATCACTGATATTACCGTTCACTCAACTGACCATATCAAAATTCCAGTCTTCTTCTCTTTCCCTCACTTGCATATATAATTAGTCCCTAAATCTGCTCTATTCTGCCACCTCAACCACTCATATCCATTCATTTTTCTGCATCCCTGCTGACTCTGTTCTGGAAAAAGACAGCAATATCTTAGGCAGACCAGTATAACAACTCTGTTTCAGTCTGTGGCCACAGATGGCTGACTCCATAGCTCTGGGCTCAATGTGACAAAGCATATCATGGAGGAAGGACATGGTGGAGGAAAGCAGTTCAGGACATGGTCACCAGGAAGTGGAGAGAAAGGGAGAGAAATTGGAAGAGGGAAAGGGAAAGGGAGAGAGAGGGAGAAAGAGAAGAGAAAGACAGAAAAGGAGAAGCATTCTTACAAGGGACAAAAAGTAAATCCTAAAGGCATGCCCTCAGTGATCTGCCTCCTCCAGCCACACCCTCCCTGTCTACAGTTAACACCCAGTTAATCCATGTTAGTGGATTAATCTACTGATTAGGTTACAACTCAGCCTAATCATCTCACCTCTGAAAATTCTTGGAATATGTGACACATGAGCTTTTGGGGGACACCTGATATCCAAACCATGAAAAGCTCTCCAACTCATGTCTGCTCCTTTTCCATACCTCCACTGTCTCTTATGAATCTATTTTCACAAGACAGTTGGGATAGTATTTTCAAAAAGCTTCCATGACCTTGTCATACCCATTTATCTCTTTCCTCTAGTGTCCTCTAGTGTTGATGTTTCCTTGGGATTAGTTCCAATGTCTTTAATATGCCTTAGAAGAGCCTTCAGGCTAGGGACACTATTTAAATCTTATTTTCTGTCATTAACTTTTGTGTTCCAGCTTTGATGAACCTCTTCTTGTTTCTCTAAGGGTCATTCTTTTCTCTTTCTTCCAGGCCTTCACAACTGCTGTTTGTTCTCTGGATTATCTTTCCTAACTTCTTCACTTTTGTACCCTCATGCTCTCCATACCCTGCATTTTATTGGATCATTGCTTGTTCTGTCAGAACTTTTAAGATCTTCCTTTGGTTACCTCTTTGTTTCCTCCTCCCATGGATTAGTGTCCCTTTTAAGGATGTTGTTGCCTTTTGTCATTCTGAATTGTAATTTCTTACCTGTGTGTTTCCTCTGTTAGAATGCAAATATAATGTCAATCCTTGTGGATAAAATGGTGGTGCCTTATTTTGACAACCTATGGTGATGAAAGAATTATTATGTTTTCATGGAAATATTGAACAAATTTTAATTTCTAATCATAATCCACTGAACAAAAGTTTATATAATTTCCTTTCCACAGATTCATTATTGGAGTAAAGAAGATATATATATATATATATATATATATATATATATATATATGAGATACGCATCCTGTTAACTTTGCTAAATTTATCAGCTCTAGGAGTCTTCTAGCAAAGTTTTGGGTCTTCTAAATAGAGGATTATGTTATCAGCAAACAGATAATTTGACTTCTCCTTTTCTTATTCAATATCCTTTAATTTTCTTATCTTGCCTGATTTCTCTGTCTAGAGTTTTAAGGACTAAGTTGAATAGAAATGGGAGAGTGGACACACTGGTCATGTTCCTGATTTTAAAGGAAATACTTTCATATTTTCTCCATTCATTATGATATGGGCTTGGGTTTGTCATATACAGCCTTTACTATATTGAGACAAGTTTCTTTTCTCCCTAGTTTACTTAGTATTTAAAACAAAAGTGGGTGCTACACTTTTTTTTAAAAAAAATCATTTGCGTATTTTATTCAGCACATTTTAATAACTAAATTTTTTCTTCCTTTTTCTCCTTTTTTTCCTGACTAGAAAAATCTAAGGATGTAATGCACAAAAATATAATTTCTCTCACAGTATTTATAAATTCTATCATTTCATATATTTTTCTAATTGTAGCAGGGTCAGTTTTAATTTACCATATGAAGATTTTTTTTACTATTAATTTAAAAAAATTTGTTGTCTTTAGATATACATGACAGTAGAGTGTATTTTGACATATTATACTTACATGGAGTATAACTTTCCATTCTTGTGGTTGTACATGGCGTGGAGTTACACTTGTTGTGTATTGATACATGAACATAGGAAAGTTATGTCTGATTCATTCTACAATCTTTCCTATTTCCATCCCCCTCCCTTCTCTTCATTCCCTTTTGTCTAATCCAGTGAGCTTCTATTCTTCCCTCCCTTTATCCTCCCTCATTGTATGTTAGCATCCACATATCAGAATATTTGGCTTTTGGTTTTTTGGGATTGGCTTATTTCACTCAGAGTCTCCAGTTCCGTCTATTGACTGGCAAATGTCATAATTTAATTCATTTTTATGGCTGAATAATATTCTATTATGTATATATACAACATTTTCTTTACCCATTCATCTGTTGAAGGGCACCTAGGTTGGTTCCATAGCTTAGGTATTCTGAATTGAGCTGCTGTAAATATTGAAGTGGCTGCATCACTATAATATGCTGATTTTATATCCTTTGGGTAGATCCTGCGGAGTGGGATAGCTGGGTCAAATGGTGATTCCATTCCAGGTTTTCTGAGGAATCTCCATACTGCTTTCCAGAGTGATTGCACCAATTTGCAGTTCCACCAGCAATGTATGAGTGTACTTATTTCCCCACATCCATGCCAACATTTATTGTTTCTCGTATTTTTGATAATTGCTATTTTGGCCACAGTGAGATGAAATCTCAGTGTAGTTTTAATTTGCATTTCTCTAACTGCTAGACATATTGCATATTTTTTCATACATGTTGACTGAACATATTTCTTCCTCTGTTTAGTGCCTGTTCAGTTCCTTTGCCCATTTATTGACTGAGTTATTATTATTTTTCTTGGTGTTAATTTTTTTTTGAGTTCTTTATATATCCTGGAGATTAATGCTCTATCTGAGGTGCAAGTGGCAAAGATTTTCTCCAGTTCTATAGGCTTTCTCTTCATGTTCTTGATTGTTTCCTTTGCTGTGAAAAAGCTTTTTATTTTGATACCATCCCATTTATTGATTCTTGATTTTACTTGTGCTTTAGGAGTCTTTTTGAGAGATTCTGTTCCCAAGCCAACATGATGGAGATTTGGACCTAATTTTTCTTCTAGTAGGTCCTGAGTCTTTGGTCTAATGCCTAAGTCCTTAATCCACTTAGAGTTGAGTTTTGTGCAGGGTGAGATATAAAGGCTTAATTTAATTTTGCTACATATGGATTTTTAGTTTTCCCAGCATCATTTGTTGAAGAGGCTATCTTTTTTCCAATGTTTATTTATGGTGCCTTGGTCTGGTATGGGATAACTGTATTTATGCAGGTTTGTCTCTGTGTCTTCTATTCTGTTCTATTGGTCTTCATGTATGTTTTGGTGTCAATACCATGCTGTTTTTTTTTAACTATAGCTCTGCTGTATAATTTAAGTTCTGGAATTGTGATGCCTCTTGCTTCACTTTTCTTACTAAAAATTGCTTTGGCTATTCTGGGCCTCTTATTTTTCCAAATGAATAAATTTCATGATTGTTTTTTCTATTTCTATGAAGAACATCATTGGAAATTTATTAAGTCTGATTAGTGCTTTGGGTAGTATGGCCATTTTGAAAATATTAATTCTGGCTATCCAAGAACATGGAAGTTTTTTCCATTGTTTAATTTCAATTTAATTTTTTTAGTGTTCTATAGTTTTCACTGTAGCGATCTTTCACCTCTTTTATTAGATTGATTCCCAAACGTTGTTTTTGAGGCTATTGTGATTGGGATAGTTTTTCTAATTTCTCTTTCAGTTATTTTTTCACTGATGTATAAGAACCCAATTGATTTATGGGTGTTAATATTATAACCTGCTACCTTGATTAATTCATTTATGAGTTCTAGAAGTTTTCTGGTGGAGTTATTTTTGGGTCTTATAAATATAGAATTATGTTGTTGGCAAATATGGATAGTTTGAGTTCTTCTTTTCCTATTTGTATCTTTTTAATTTTTTTCTTCTGCCTAATTGCTCTGGCTAGAGTTTCAAGGAGTATGTTGAATAGAAATGGTGAAAGAGGGCATCCCTGTATTGTTCCAGTTTTTAGAGGGAGTGCTTTCAATTTTTCTCCATGTAGAATGAATGTTAGTTTTTGGTTTATCATACATAGCTTTTACAATGTTGAGGTATGTTCCTACTATCCCTAGTTTTTCTAGTGTTTTAAACATAAATTGATGCTGTATTTTGTCAAATGCTTTCTCTTCAACAATTGATATAATCATATGATTCTTATCTTTAAGTCTATTGATGTAATGAATTATATTTATTGATTTCCATGTGTTGAACCAAACTTGCATCCCTGGAATGAAACCCACTTAATTATGGTGAACTATTTTTTTAAAATATGTTTTTGTATGCAATTTGCCAAAATTTTATTGAGAATTTTTGCATCAATGTTTATCAGGGGTATTGGTCTGAAATTTTCTTTCCTTGATGTGTCTCTGCCTGGATTTGGTATCAGGATTATACTAGGTTCATAGACTGAATTTGAAAGGGTTCCCTTCTTTTCTATTTCATGGAATAATTTGAGGAGTAGGTATTAATTCTTCTTTGTAGGTCTTGTAGAACTCAGTTGTGAGTCCACCTGGTCCCATGCTTTTCTTGGTTGGTAGACTTTTGATGGCATCTTCTATTTCCTTGCTTGAAATTGATCTGTATAAATTGTGTATGTCCTCTTGACTCAGTTTGGGTTGATCATATGCCTCTAGAAATTTGTCCATGTCTTTGAGGTTTTCTATTTTACTGGATTATAAATTTTCAAAATAATTTCTAATTGTCTTCTGTATTTCTATAATGTCTGTCATAATATTTCCTTTTTCATCACAAATTTTAGTAATTGAAGTTTTCTCCCTCCTTCTTTTCATTAGAGTAGCTAAGGATTTTTTCAATTTTATTTATTTTTTCAAAGAACCAGAATTTGTTTTTTGGAAGTTTTTAAAATTGTTTCTTTAGTTTCAATTGATTTCTGCCCTGAGTTTAATTATTTCCTGTCTTCTACTACTTTTGATGTTGGTTTGTTCTTCTTTTTCTAGGGCTTTGAACTATAATGTCAGGTCATTTATTTGTTGACTTTTTATTCTTTGAATGAATGAACTCCATGCAATGAACTTTCTTCTTAGCACTGCCTTCATAGTGTACCATAAATTTTGATAAGTTGTATTAGAGTTCTTGTTTACCTCTAGGAATTTTTTTTATCTCCTCCCTGATGTATCATTCAAGAGCATATTGTTTAGTCTCCAGGTGTAGGCATAGCTTCTCTTTTAATTTATGATTGATTTCTAACTTTATTCTATTCAGGTCAGATAGAATACAGGGTAGTATCTCTCTCTCTTTAAATTTTTTTTTTTAGTTGTAGATGGACACAATAACTCTATTTTGTTTATTTATTTTTTTTTATGTGGTACTGAGGATAGAACCTGGTGCCTCACACCTCACACACTTCAGGCAAGCACTCTACCACTGAGCCACAACCCCAGCACCCCCCCCCCCCTTTTTTATTTCCTAAGACTTGTTTTGTGGCATAATATATGGTCTATTTTGGAGAAGGATCCATGTGGTGCTGAGAAGAAAGTATATGGATGAAATATTCTATATATGTCTGTAAGTCCAATTCATTGATTGTATTATTGAAATATGTAGTTTCTTTGTTTAGTTTTTGTTTGGAAGATCTATCCAGTGATGAGAGATGTATTAAAGTCAGCCAGTATTATTGTGTTGTGGTCTATTTGGTTCTTATATTTGAAAGGGTTTGTTTGATATAAATAGATGCCCCATTATTTGGGGCATAGCTGTTTATGATTGTTATGTCTTGTTGATGTTTGAATCCTTTAAGAAGTATGAAATGTCCTTCTTTATCCCTTTTCACTAGCTTTGGTTTGAAGTCCACTTTATCTGATATGAGGATGGAAACCCCTGCTTGTTTACGTGGTTCATGTGAGTGGTACTTTTTCCCCACCCTTTTACCTTTAGACTGTGGATGTCTTTTCCTGTGAGATTAGTCACTTGAAGGCAATATATTTTGGGGTCTTTTTAAAATCTAATCTGTCTGTTTACATCTTTTAATTGGTGAGTTTAAGCCATTCACATTCAGAATTATTATTAAAATATGGTTTGTATTCCTGGTCATTTTGGTTTATTTTTGTTTTTTAATTTGACTTGGTTTCTCCTTTGATTGGCCTTTCCTTTAGTGTAGTTCTTCCCTTTGCTGATTTTCACTGTTGTTTTTAATTTCCTCCTCCTGGAATATTTTGCTGAGGATGTTCTGTAGTGTGGGCTTTCTCACTGTAAATTCTTTTAAATTTTGTTTATCATGAAAATTTTTTATTTCATCATCAAATATGAATCTTAATTTTGCTGGATATAAGATTCTTGGTTGGCATCCATTTTCTTTCAGAGCTTCGTATATGTTGTTCCAGGATCTCCTGGCTTTGAGGGTCTGGGTTGAAAAATCTGCTGAGATCCAACTTGGTCTCCCCATATATGTGATCTGATTCCTCTCTCTTGTGGCCTTTAAGATTCCATCCTTATTCTGTATGTTAGGCATTTTTATTATAATGTGCCTTGGTGCAGCTCTGTTGTAATTTTATACATTTGGTGTCCTGTAAGCCTCTTGTATTTGATTTTCCAAATCATTCTTCATTTTGGGGAAGTTTCCTGATATTATCTCATTGAAGAGATTGTGCATTCCTTTGGTTTGAATCTCTGTGCCTTCCTCTATCCTGACAAATCTTAGATTTGGTCTTTCGATGCTATCTCATAATTCTTTGATGTTCTGTTCCTGATTTCTTACCATCTTCACTGTTAGTCAACTCATTATCTGAAATTCTGTCTTCCAAGTGATCTAGTCTGTTGGTGATGCTTTCAATTGAGTTTTTTTAAAATTTGGCTTATTGTTTCCTTCATTTCAAGGATTTCTGATTTTTTTTTCAGAATTTCTATCTCTTTCTTGAAGTAATCTTTCGCTATCTGTATTTGTTCCCTTATCTCTTTGTTGGTGTGATCAATAATTGCCTCTATTTGCTCTTTTATCTCTTTGTTGGAGTGGTCAGTTTTTGCCTGTATTTGCTCATTTAGGTCATTCTTTAATTCACAGATCATTTTAATTATGTACTTTCTGAACTCCTTCTCTAACATTTCATCAGCTGCGCTGTTCATGGCTTCTGTTATTGTAGTAGCCTGGTTTGTTTGGGGCACTTTTTCCCCTTGTTTTTCGTGTTGTCTATGTGTCTTCCTTTCTTGCAGTGCGGATCTGAGGTTTTATGGTTTCTACCCTATAATCTTGTAGTGTCTGTGCAGATTATCTGTACCTCACCTTGGTGTTGGGCTTCTGTACCCTGCCAGCATCTCACAATGGATATACTGCAACTATAGGTGGTGGGGGCAATAGCAGAGGTAACTTGAGATAGCAGTGGGCGCGTCCCAAGATGGATACAACCTCTTTCAGAGATGGGGCTGAAAGGGTGGGCCTTACACTGGCTTTGGGAAGCCTGTTCTGAGATGCAGGTGCTTCTAGGCCCTGTCTGTTGTTACAATGTGGAGGCTACTGTGTGGGGATGGCTTTGGTGATGGCTGCAGTGTCCCAAGATGGAGGTGGGTTAGGCCTGGACTCCCAAGTGAAGGGGCTGAACCTGGGCCCACCTTTGACCTGGCCTCCTGAGCAGGTTGGCAGAGGTAGTCCTCTCCATAGCTTCTTTTTTTAAATTTTTTTTTCAGTTATAAATGGATACAATACCTTAATTCTGTTTATTTATTTTTATGGGGTGCTCAGAATAAATAGCTTCTTTATTTAGTTTTTATTTGGAGGATCTATTCAGTGGCGATAAAGTTGTGTTAAATTCAACCTGCATTACTGTGCTGCGGTTTATTTGATTCTTGAAATTGAAAGGGTTGGTTTGTTTGATGTGTGTAGAGTGTTTGGAGCATAAGTATTTATGATTGTTACATCTTGTTACCTATAATTCCCTTAAGCAGGATAAAATGCCCTGATTTGTCTCTTCTGATAATTTGTCTTGAAGTCCACTTTATCTTATATGAGGATAGAAACCCTTCCTTGTTTATATGATCCATGTGAGTGATACGTTTTTTTCCCATTTCTCACCTTTAGTCTGTGGATGTCTTTGCCTATTAGGTGAGTCTCTTGTAGACAACATATTGTTCGATCTTTATTTTTAATCCAATCTGCCATTCTGTGTCTTTTGATTGATGAGTTTAGGCCATTTATATTCAATGCTATTATTGAGATAAAATTTTCATTCCCTGCCATTTTGATTTATTTCTGGTTTTTTAATTTGAATTAGTTTCTCCATAAATTCACTGTTAGTTTATTGTAGTTCCTCTCTTTGCTGGTTTTCATAGTTATTTTTCACTTTTTCTTCATGAATTATCTTACTGAGTATTTTTGTTGTTCAGGCTTTGTAATAGTGAATTCATTTAACTTTTATTTATCATGGAAGGTTTTTATTTCATCATCAATTCTGAAGCTTAAGTTTTCTGGGTATAGTATTCTTGGCTGACACCCACATTTTTTCAGAGCTTGGTATATAGTATTCCATGACCTCCTAGCTTTGAAGGTCTGGGATGAGAGATCAGCTGACATACAGATTGATTTCTGTCTAAATGTTACCATTGTTTTTCTCTAGGAGCTTTAAAAATTTTATCCTTATTCTTTATGTTAGGCATTTTCATAATAATGTGCCTTGGTGTGGGTCTGTTATAATTTTGTATATTTGGGGTCCTATAAGCCTCCTGTATTTAATTTATATTTCATTCTTTATGTTTCGGAAATTTTCTGATATTCCTCCATATTTAAAAGATTGTGCATTTCTTTTGTTTGTATCTCTGAGCCTTCATCTATCCCAATACATCTTAAATTTGGTCTTTTCAGGTTATCCCACATTTCTTGAAAGTTCTGTTCATAGTCTCTTAACATTTTTTTCTCCATGCTCAGCTTTGTTTTCAAGATTATATGTATTTTCTTTATTGCCTGAAACTCTGTCTTGCAAGTGATCTAGTCTGTTGGTGATGCTTTCAATTGAATTTTTTTTTGAGAGAGAGAGAGAGAGAGAGAGAATTTTTAATATTTATTTTTTAGTTTTCGGTGGACACAACATCTTTTATTTTTATGTGGTGCTGAAGATCGAACCCAGTGCCCCGCACATGCTACCGCTTGAGCCACATCCCCAGTCCTCAATTGAATTTTTAATTTAGTATATCGATTCCTTCATTTTGAGGATTTCTGCTTGATTTTTATTTTTCCAGAATCTCTATATCTTTATTGAAGTGGTCTTTCACTTCCTGTATTTTCTCTCTGATTTCACTCTTTCTACCATCCTTTACTTCACAGATCAGTTTAACATGTACATTCCAAATTCCTTCTCTGATATTTCTTCCACTGTGGTGTTGATGTTATTGAAGTATCTTGATTTGTTTGGGGTGATTTGTTCCCTTGCTTTTCCATATTGTTTGTGTGTCTGCCCATCTAACAATATGAATTTGGGGCAGTAGAATTTCTACCCTGTGTACTTATAGTGTCTCTGAAGGTTTTTTGTACCTTGCCATTTAGGGGGAGACAAATAATAACAACAACCAATGCAAACAATACACAGCATTAATCCAAATAATTATTGCTATGAAATCTAAAAATGTTAATTGTCAAAATAAACAGAACTGATATGATCAGTTATTACCTACAATAAAGAGTAAGTTTGCAAAAGCATTTACAATTTTATTTTATTTTTTTATTATTTTTTTAATTGGTTGTTCAAAACATTTCAAAATTTTAAATGGTGGACAGGGAGAAAACAGAAGTGATGTAGGATGTGATGATTATAAGTGAGGAGGAGAAAAGACAGAAATAAAAAAATAAAGGAAGTGTGAAAAATAGAATAATAGAAATAGTCTATTAGTATAAGAATAGAGAGAAAGAGAATCAAGGGAAACAGATAAGTGAGTGAAAAAAATATGTATAAAGTAAAAATTTTAAAAATTAAAAATAAAAATAAAGATAAAATAATATAAAACAAAACTGAAATCTACCAATCATCATCTTAGTCCTGAAAATACTGAGCCTTAAAAAATTACTTGCTTCAAAAATGTGCATAGAGGTATGGATATTTGCCTGAGAATCTATGATGTAAGTACTCTAACGTCTCAACTGAATGCAAATTGTTGAGCTTTTGACTGTGCTATGTCATTTAGCTGCCTTTTGTTTTTGTATTGTTGAGTTGTAATTGCCCATTCCCTACTGCCCTCTTACTATGAAACTTCTAATAGTCAGTACTAAAGTTATACTATGCCATCACCAAATGTCCGGCACCAGATCCTTATTAGGCTAATAACAGATCCATTAGAGATTAGAAGGGGTCAGTGTGCCCTTTTGGCATGGTTCTCATACACTATATTCTGCTTCAGTGGAAAAACAAAATCATTAAAATAACATTATGCATGAATAGTCATTAAACCATGTCATAAACATTCAGTTTATTTAACCATGTCTGGGGTTTGATGTATTTATATATTGAATTATGCCTATAAAATGGAAAAGAATTTTGATGTGTGTGTGTGTGTGTGTGTGTGTGAAATCTATAATGTTGTGCTTATGATTTTCATTGTCTTTATAATACAATAGGAAGAAAATCAACTGTAAAATGAATGTGATCAAGCATAGCTGAGCAATGTTATTGTGTCAGACCTAACCACAAATAAAACACTTTCAGAAGTGTTCTAATTATAGCACATTTAGAAGTGTTCTAAGCATAGCCAAACTGTCTTATTGTGTCAAACCCAATTCTTGAGCTATAAAGAAGAAAAAAGTAGCAGTCATATGGAAAAAGATTTAGATCCAGAAATACTGACATTTTAGAAGTATTTAATTTTTCATAAATATGGTAATCTAATAAGATACTACTACCAACCAATTAAACCTTTAATTTTAACATATCTGAATATTTTAATCTGATTTTGGTGCTTTTTTCTCATTTGGGTCAATCGTCAGGATATTGATGTCGTTCATCCATTCATAAAACTTTTCTTCACTCAGTTTATGTTAGGGACGGTGTTGCTGGAGGTCCAGAGACAAATAACTCATGGTCTACGATACCAAGGGGGTGGACCATAGATAGAGGCTGTGGGTGCTCCATGTGTCGTTGTGCATCTTTAGGAACACCCTTTCCTCTGAGGAACCCTAAGTCAGACTTCCTGGTCTCCAGTGGAGGTTGACCTCTATCCTAGTGCCTCTTTCTGGAATCCCACAGATATGGTAAAGGAATGCCAAATAAATACAGCTGTGGCTGCCCGGATTTGAATACTTCACTTTAAAATATTCAGAGTATTCAATGTCTGGCTCTGGGTTATCATCTTTTCTCCAAATACATACTCTAAATACATTTAGTTTTCTATCAGTTTCTTCCTTCATTTACAAAGAAGTTTCATTGGTGCATTGCATTTGTTACTATGCAGTACTAAGGAGCACTGTCTTTATGATTGGTGCCATCTGAAATATGCAAAGACCAAGAAGCATCCAGCAGGCTGAAGATTTAGAGAGCCTTTCCTGGTTCTTGTGGGTTTATCCTGGAACACTCTTCTAGGTTTTGTTTTAGTTCTTAAATTTTGTTGCACCCCTTTTCCCCAGGAAATAAAAACCTGGTTTTATTTTTCTTCCTATTTTATAAGCAAACCACTTCAATAGGACATGGCTGGTAGCCATATGGTCGTATATGAACACAACAATTAGTTCAACAAAGAAAATCGCTTATAGCAAACTTTGACTATGTCACCACAGGTAGTGCTTTGATGATAAACGAAGAGAGGATTGCAGAGCAAATGATAGTAATGCTTATAAAAAGGTATCTTTCCTGTAGTCATTTATGGATATTCAAATTATTAGTTCTCCTCCGTTCAATATGAAGTCCATGGCATTTGTAGGAGGTACTTAACACTCAATGTATAATTTTATAGCAAAAATATGGTGTTGATATTCAAGGAGCTTATAATCTAATAAACTTTTGATTGAGTACTTGTGTTACTTTTATCTGAAACCCCCAGATCTGGACTTTTGCTGGCATGGTTTCCAGAACCAGTGTTTCCAGCCAAAATCATTAAGTGGAGGAGTAGCTTAAATATGAGAGAGAGAGAAAAAAGAAATCCAAACCCATGTCACCTCCAAAAAGAAAACAAACTCAAGTTAAGTGAACACATTAGAATCTCATAAAGCAATTTATGAGATTTATGAATCTCATTATTGGCGATTTCTGGGAAAGAGCTCATAGCAATTTTTGTTTTATTTCACTAGGTTGTATCTCACGAATTGTCCAACCCCTAGAAGATTTCCTTAGCCTTAATATTTGCAGAATCAAAGCTTCAGCCCCCTTGTCACCACTCCTCACATTGCAGAGGAAACACATGGGATGTGGTTAGGGATCCTCTCCATTTATATTCCTTTGTATTGAGAGTGAATGAAAGGGAAAGCAAAAGTATAAGGTTAATTTGCTCACTTTTTACTCTTCAACCTCTGTCTAGGAAAATGAAATACTCCATAGCTTTTCAAAGACTTGAGAAATCTGCCTTTATGATCATGTGAACTCTCGCGATGAATATTTTCTTCTGGAGAGAACTACGACAATTTATTTTTGTTTTTGTCTAATTTTATCAGCTATTTTCAGTACTGTTACTACTTAAACACTGAGATATTTAGTGCATGTGCTGTAAAGATGTAAATTGGTTGAATTTATGAACTGAAACTCGTGGTTAAGGGCTAAAATTACAATATAATTCAAATGAGTAAGACATTATATATGATGACAGTCGCAGAAACATCCACAATATACCAATAGGTCTTCCTTCTGGAGGGAGCTATAAATATTTCCTTAAAATATTTTTTAAGTGAGATAAAAAGAGAGCCTCTGTCATCTGCTTCATTGAATGAGAGTGGAATAATTGAATAAAAAAATTCAAGGATCACTACCACATCTAGATCATGTCACTATTTCTGAATGTGAAGCATGAGAGCTAACTGCAGCCAAGGAAGTTGTATAATCATGAAGCCAGAGAGTGAAAAATGGAAAGGTTTCTCGGTGGGTTTTCTTTTTGAAAGCTTTCACAGCATGTGAGGAATTTAAAGAACAAATACAGAGAGAATGTTAAATCATGTGACTACCATTCCTCCAAGCTGTTCCCCAGGAATCTCTTGACTTTCAAACAGAAGGCATGGTGCAACTCTTTTAATATGTAGAAGTCATGACACTCTCCAGGAAGTTTATCATAAGGGTTGTACTGCTATATTTAGCCTGGCACCCAATATTTCAGTACATTTTCAACACAGTACGATCTCCTTGTAGAATAACAAAATGAACTATTTCCATCAAAGGAAAGAAGCTGAGGAATAATTTGGAAAATAATTAAAATGTGCAATACACATTATTTTAATTGCTCTGCAACAAAACAAAACAAAACAAAAACAAAAACAAAAAACAAAAAACACCATCTGTTGTTTTGCTCTAGTTACTTCATTTCACATTGAATTTGGATTCAAACTTAGAGGAAAATACATTTTATATTTCAAACATCATTATTTCTTATGACTATAGAAGAAAGAGTGTTGTAGTGGGAAGAATTTCTAATATGGAAGAAATCACCACCATTACATACTCTTTTTTTTAAAAAATAATTTTTATTGTTTAATTTTCGTCGGACACAACATCTTTGTGTGTATGTGGTGCTGAGGATCGAACCCAGGCCGCACGCATACCAGGCGAGCGCGCTACCGCTTGAGCCACATCCCCAGCCCCGTTACATACTCTTATCAGATTCAAGGGAGACCCAAACTCAGACTCTGCTCTTGATTTCAATCCTTTTGTGGCTATTTTTCCAACATGTATAAATTGAGCAAAATAATAATTACAACCTGCCTTTGGGGTTCTTGTAAATATTAACAAAATGAAAAATAGAAAAATAGATCATGGATAATATGTTGAGGAACTGGCAAACAAAATGTATTATCAACCTGATATCTAATTACAGCCCAAATTCTTCAGGAGGCGATAGTTAATTTTCATTGAGTCTTCTGAACATGTTACCTCTTTCTAGATATTACACTGAAATGCATGCGAAGTCTAAATTTTCAAGTGGTAGGGAAATTTTCAAGTGGTAGGGAAATGTTATCTTTCACATATCATCAGGATGATTTTGTATAAAGTGCAAAATCTATCATTTTACTTCAGTGTCAAATATTCCTCAGTAATTTCTCCATCACACTCAAGATGAGCGTAAGATTCACAGTGTTGCACAATGTTTGTCACCTCTGACTACTACCACCCTTATGTGTGTCCTGTCTGTCCTTTATTTACACCAAACTTCAAAGATCACCCTGAATGTACAGAGCTCTCCCAAACCTTTCTGCCCTCACACGTGTTGTTCCCTTGCCCTGATATGCCGTATCCTCACCACTGCCCTCTGCAAACTATGTTAGTCCTTTTCATTTAGCTCATATCACCTCCTTTATGTGCCTTCTGATTTCCTGAAAGAATGATAACTTCCTTTAATGCATCTGTCTCCCTAATATGCTGTGGGCTCCTTAAGAGTAGGTTACCTATTATAGAATCCTTGTATTCCCAGAGCCTCGTTCAGTGTTTGCTGACTGTGGTTGAATGAATAAGTAAGTAGAATTCCAAAATGAATTACACAGCATCTCCTTAGAAGCATCTGGAGTTTGGTACTCATCATAAATTAAACCACTCAAACTTTCAGGTTTCAAGAATCAAGCACTCAAAAATCATAACAGCTTTGTTGCCATCACTAAAAGCTGGTTTGGGGACATTGCCTAGGTATATGGCAATAGTATGCTAGCTCAGGCAGTTCTGGACAACCATAAGTCACCTTCCTCTTACAGTCTTGTTCATTGACTTCATGGCATGACCAAGAGTGGATAAGATCACATACATATGCTCAGATCCCCGAGAGGGACAGAGAGAGCTGATCTAGGCCTGTCTACATTTTGCTCCAAACCCATGTATTAGTTAAGTCAATGCTCATTCCTGGGGAAGAATTTAGCATAGGGACAGAGCTGCCAGAAGTGCACTTGAATGGATGCTGGCCTACACAGGAACATGAAATTAGCTCCAGGGAGCTCCCCTGGTTGCCTTCCTATTGTATCAATAACAGCTCTCTTTCCACATGTCTTTTCTGTCAGAGAAGTTGCTCTGTCTCTAGCTGTTCACGCCTTCCAGTTTATAGCTCATTTCCCCAGTGAGCAATTGATAGTGATCCTCCAGCTTTACGGTCTCAGTCCTATGACTGGTTATTGGCATATTATATTTAAAATTTTGAATATCAAATTAATAGCTGATCACTTTGAAAATTCCAAATGACTCCTATATAAAAAAGTAAGCTTCCCCAGAAGTCTCTCTGCCTTCCAACCTTCTGCCCTGTCTGGTGATAACTATTTTTTACATATGTTTTCTTCAGTCTTTTCCGAAATATTTGAAAATGCTGAGTAATAAAGATTTCTGAAACCACAAATACTTGACAATATTTGAGAGACATTTCTCTATGTCATTTTACTTGTTTACCTAATTCTTTTTAACAGTCCACAATCTGAATGTTTTATAATCTCCTTTAGCATCTCCTGAGATATTTAGGTTGTTTCTGATTTTTCACTGTGCAAAGAATATAGATTCTATACATCCATCCTTACCATTTCTATAGGAGAGCTTCTTATAAATCAAGGAATTTGTACATTATAAGTTTTATGGATATTTCCACATTCTGATTAAAAAGTCAGTACTATCAAGTGTTCATTTTAATCTTTTGAGTTTTTGCTGTTAGAGTAGTTGAAACATTTCTTTTTTATCCTAATATTATATATATTCTAAATTTAAAAATTTAGAATACATATAATATTAGGATTCATTTTGACATAATTATACAAGCATGGAATATAATCTGCTCTAATTCAGTCCCCAGTATTTTCCCTTTCCTTCTCCTTCCCCCTCTCTATTCCCTTTCCCCTACTCTACTAATTTTCCTTCTATTATAATTTTTTTTAAATTAGTGCTTTGTAGATACACGTGATAGTGAGATTCACTGTGGTATATTCACGTATGTACAAAGGAAAGTAAGATCAGAATCATCCATTGTTGAAACGTATCTATTATTATACTCCCTGCTTCCTTTTTAAACTTAGGATATTAAACATAATTTTGTGTGGTTACTCGTCTTTGGTATTTTCTCCTCTATCAGTTCATAACATAATGTTTGTCCATTATTCTTTGGTAGTTTAATTTTTCTATTTTATTATGTACTTTATTTCTGTGTCTGCTAAACAAATGACAAAAACTTTCTTACAGAAATGGTTTTCTTTCTACTTTGCTTGATGGTTGATATTTTCTCACAGATTTTAATACCAGTAGTTTCATAGACTAAATTCCCATATAAGCAAAGCATTGTTTGGGGAGTTTTTCTTTGGTTCCATTGACCTATTGATATATTCTTCATACTGTTGTAATTCTATAAAAGCAACATTTAATAACAATAATCTCTAACATTTATTGAGCCTCTAGTGTGTACAAGTACCATCTATTAATCTTCACAATTTCCTTATGTGGTAATCACTACTATTAATACCATTTTACTTCTCAGGAAACTGAGACCCAAAGAGGTGAAGTAACTTGTTCAAGTTACTTTCTGAACTGGGGTGGAGACCCATTTCTCTGATTCAAGGTCAGTGTTTTTATTGCTTTATTAGCAAAGGAGAAATACAGGGGACTCCTGTACCAGAGGCTGTGATTCTTCCCATCAGCAAGAACGTGGGTTTTTAAAGCAGTGATTCGAAGGCTACCTTCCAAGTGTTCCTGACTTGGTGCTCTAATTCACTTGTTAATGTGGAGATAGTCATTTCATAGATTTTCTTGGGCCATCCTCAAAGTCTGAATTACTTCACTTTATTCCTGTGATAGGTGCGAGCTCAAGGACAGATAACTCTGCCTAGGATGAGGAAGAAAGGTAATCCTGTTTCCCCTGAGATTAGGGAGGAGGAGGGAGAGAGGAAGAGAAACATGTCCCTTTAAAAATAAGTCACAGTGGCAGAGCAGCAAGTTCAAAGTATAAAATGGACCATTGTTACATTTCCCCACTGTCAATTTCTTCATTTCATTTCTATGAAAATCGGTGAAGACATCTCCAAGCTACTTCAAGCTGAGGGAGGGTGAAATTGGGGAAGTAACCAAAGTCCTTGTTCTCTATCAGGGTGGGCATGGATGTTAAGGGTATTCAGCATCAGTGCAGTCCAGAGGTCCACAGTGGTAGAGGGCAGGAGACTGGACACGGTATACATAGGCAGGGATTGTAAACTCTAAACCATGATCACTTTGCACAGATTTATAGAAACCTTGAAATTTAGTTGAGTGAGCTGCCTCCCAGTGCTCTTCTGTTTCACAATTTTCTTATGTATTTATTCTTATAAAATTGACTCACTAGACTTACTCTGTAAATTTTATGTTACTTTGTCAGGTTTCATGAAAATTTGTGCTGTGCTTTTGTGTTAGTCGGCTCCTCATTACTATAACAAAAATGTCTGAGACAGTAAACTTGTAAAAAAGTAAAGATTTATTTTGGCTCATGATTCTGGAGTTTCCAGTGTAAGATTAAAGGGTAAAATCACTTTGGACCTCTGGAGAGGTCAGCACATCACGGCAGGAGCATGTGACAAAGCAAACCACTTATACCATGAGACAAGAAGCAAATAGGAAGAGGAAGCATGGCCCCACTAACCAAAGGATCTCTCATAAAGCCCCACCTCCTAAAGGTCTAGAGTACCTCCCAACAGGGCCATCCTGGGACCAAGCCTTTGATTTTTGGCCCAGGGATTGAACTCAGGGGCACCTGACCACTGAGCCACATCCCCAGCCCTATCTTGTATTTTATTTACTTTTGCTGAGGCTGGCTTTGAACTTAGGATCCTCCTGCCTCAGCCTCACCAGCCACTGAGATTACAGGCATGCACCACCATTCCCCGCCAGAACCAAGCCTGTAACACACAGAACCTGGGGACATTTGGCAACCAAACAGTAGCAGATTTTAATAACAATTGCTTTGATTATTTAGATTATTTTGAGAGATAAATGCCATTGCTAAAATTCCCATGTTGAAGCCCTAGCCCTAATGCCTTAGAATGTGACTATATTTGGATGTGGAGTTCTTATTAAGTTAAATGAGGCCATTAAATTTGGCTCTGATCCACTATACCTGGTGTCCTTAAAAGAAAAGGAAATCTGGACATAAACAGGTACAGAGGGAATAGCACAGGAAGACCTAGGGAGAGGATAGCAATCTACAAACCATAAAGCAAGCCTAAGAAGAAGCTAACTCTGTTGACACCTTGATCTTGGATTTTTGGCCTCTAGAACTGTAAGCAAATTTCTGTAGTTTAAGCCATGCAGTCTGTGTTAGTTGTTATGGCAACCCTAGCAAATGAATAAAGCTTTTTCCATAGTTTCTATCTTTCTATCTAAAAACTGTCATATATTTTTACTTATTCAGTCCTTTTTAAGGTTCTTCTTCAGTTAGGCACAAGTGCTATCTTCAAGTACACATTGATATTTATTAGTCTCATCCCTATTCCTTTTATTGTTTTGTTGTTCTTATGATTTAGATGTGTTTTCCCTTGTATTCATAAATGGTTACTATTTTTGAATATTTATGTTTTATCTGGCTACCTCACAGGACTTTATTATTAGTTTTAATGATTTTTCAAGGAATATCTTGGGAGTTTTTAGGTAGGCAAATATATTATGTAAATAAGGATAGTTTTCTTTTACTTCTTTCTGATATACACATTTCACTTTTATTTTATCACACTGACTAAATGCTCCATAATAAGCTTGAATAATAACGGGTATTGTAAGCATCCTTGCAAAGCTCCTGACTTAATTTGGCAATTATTAATTATGATGTTTATCAGAGGTTTTGATATCATTTTCAAGTTATAAAAGATTTTCTAGGACTCTTTACTTTCTTTTTATCAGCAAAAGGAATTATAGGAAGTGCTTTAAATGTGCTTTCAAAATAAACTTATGGTGTTTTCTCTTGTCACATGTTGCAATAGTAAATTACATGGATTGATTTTCAAATTTAAGCCATCTTTTGCTTCCGAGAATAAGCCTATTTGTTCATTTTGTATTCTTCTTACAATTCTCTGCTGAGTTTTAAATACTAGTATTTTATTTATGTATTTTTTAGAAAGATATGTGGGGGGTTAATTTTTCTAGTTGTATGACTAAAGATTAATTTGTCCATAGATTTGAATGACAATTTAGCTGGGTATATAATTCTAGATTCAAAATAATTTTGAAGATATCAGTCAATAATATTCTTATACCCAATGTTGTAGATGAGTAATTTGAGGTAATTCTAATTATCTAATTCTCTCAGCTCAGAAATACTTAGGAAAAAACCGAAAACCCCAAAACACAAAACCTTATAATTTGACATGAATCACACACACACACACACACACACACAAAATGGGCTAGAGTAGAAGTTTTAAAAATTTTGGATGAATTATTATGCCTTATTTTTAAGTTTTTATGCTGTATAGTTTGCACTGTAGTGTATCCAGGCTAGGTATGATGAAGGGAGAAAATTAATATATTTTATCCTTTATTTCATCAGTGTAATCTAATAAAAGAACACTAAAGTCAGAAAGAAGTTATGAATGATAAAGTCTTACCACTGAATGGAGAGTGACTAAGGAAAATACTACTTTGATAATAGAAAAGTGAGAACAAAATTCAAGTCTCTTAATCATAAAATGTTTAGTATTCTTTTTTGTAAAGAGTTTGCTGAGGCAAGAAAAATTTGGATCTTTTGCTCAAATGATAAAGAATCTCAGCTGTTGCATGATCTCAGGGGCAAAAGCCACCCTGAAATGCACAGATATTTGCTTGTTCTGTACTATGGATCTATTAGGCTTGAAGCTATTAGAAATATTAACCATCCTTTAAATCGTTATCTATCTATCTATGTTTAAATACATATATATCCCTAGAAATGCTTATTAATTCCTAAGGATATTTGAAATACTGAGTTATGCTAGGAACTTATTTTTCTGCATTCATTTTCCATATTTGTGCTACTTCTTGATTTGGCAGTTATTTTTTAGATATTAATTTTATATTTAGGCTTGGGTTACACCCAAAGAAGACCTTTATATACGAATTAATTATTCTTAAAGTTGTCAAATAGATGATGAATCTGAGGGTCATTCTATAAATTGCCCTACAGGTCTTCAAGCAAAATAAATGTGATGATTCAAAGGAATAATGTCATATCTCTCCTTTGTCATCTTATTTCACTTATTGTTACATTCAAAAGCCTTGCATATCCACTTTAGAGTATTATACAGAAATAAACAGTTCCAAGTAGACAAAGCATTCATCAGTAGTTTCTTGAGAGAGTCAAAGTTACTACTTCAAATGATAGGAATACATAATAGGGGAAAATATAATTTACTATTTTTGTGTAATTACAAATAGAAGAGCACCTGATAAAAATATTTAAGATGTAAAAAGGCATATTGATTTTAGTACATATTAAATGTGTTTTGAATAATCTAGGCCCATCCTCCAGTTGACTCATGCACCGAATGGGTGATTTAGGAATATAATGATAAGATTAGGATGAGATGTTTTCAGTTTTATAAAGCTAGTTTCCACTAGACAAAGATATTTTTAGAATCCATTTGAGTGTATTATAGTTCTGCTGTTACTAGGCCATCAAATGCAGTTTGGCACAGCATGATGTTTCAACAGTTGCTCCAAGTGAACAACGACTATAGAACCCTTTGTGATTGGCTGGGGTTATTTTTAAACCTAATTCTAGATAACTTGGAGAAGTGCTGTTCTGTATTCTACATGGTAATCTCAGCGACATTTATCCTCGAGGACTCATTGCATGCCTTTATGCCGTATTCACTGTGAACCCCTCTCACCATCAAACCACTGAAAACAGAACCTCAAAGCAAAGGGAGAGCCGTGCTCTTTTAATTAGGAAGATCACACCTCATTTATTTAGGTTATCTCTATTGCATGGAACAATTTCTTTCTTTTTTGTTTTTAGAAAAACATCTTTGCATCCATGAAGCTGTGATATGATTAACCACCTCTCTTTCATATGCTAGGTTCTCTCTTCAATGAAACCACCCTATGTATAAGTTTCCTAGGGAATTCCTGGGAGAACTCTGTATTCGTTTAACTTGATGACAAAACAGCAACATGCTAAATAATGTGATTAAAGTTGTTAAAAGCCAAAATAAACACTTATAATTATCTCAAGGAAAAACAGTGTCAGGTAAGTGCGGGCTCTATAAAGTGGGACTCCGTGTGCGTCTTTAGGTCTTGCTGCACAATAGATCATAGTTAAAGGTCTGTTAACAGACCTCTGACGGCTGAGCGGGTAGCTTGTGGTTTCTTTCGAAACCTATTGGCATAATGTGAATTTATGTGTGAGGTGCAAATTGGAAGTTGCCTTCTATTGGTGCCCTCGGCAGAACAGAAATCATACTGTAGGGCTAGCAGCAGGAAGTACATTGCTTTGAAATTACCCAGCAGGGTTTCTACTCCTTGCTCTTGCTGCTTCTGAAACAGGGACCTTATATTGTCTGGCCATGATTAAAATCAAAGTGTAGGCTTCTTTGCTGGATGCCAGTAAACGTAGGTGAAAAACAGAAACAATCTGGAGTTTTAATTATTTTAAAATGCAATGTAGGCAAGAAACAAAGATGAAAGCATTTTTGACTAATCTATCCCAATTATTCCACATAAATGGATTTGCCAAAAAAAAAAAAAAAAAAAAAAAAAAAAGCCCATAGAGAGGGCTTGCATCCACTAGAGACTTTGTAACATATCTCATGGCCATAAAGCATATCTGTGCCATGTATGCCACTTTCCTGAAACTTGTAAAGAAAAGTGTCCAAAATTATAATACTTTGGGGTAAATAGAGAAAACCAGATGGATCTTCATCTTATTCCAAATACAAGATGCTATGTGTATATGAAACAAGTCTTCAAGTTACGGATTAGAATTTCCAGGTTAATTGCTTACTGACTTCAAATAGTCCAGTCTCTTTGCTATAATTAAAACTTGTCTAGTTCCAAAGGCTGAACAGATAATTCCTGTTATGCCCATAATTCCCAGACTGGCAGACTCTGGATCTCTGCTCTTACTCTCATTTTGTATCAACCAGCTCTCAAATATACAGTAGTCAAAATTAGAAGTTAATGTGTAGGATTTTTGGACAACCTGAATATTAAAGCATGCATCAGTGCTGAGAATTCATGCATCAACTTGACAAATACTTGCTGAGTACCTGCTATTTGGTAGGCCCTATTATAAGAACAGGGGATATGAAGGTGAACCAAACATTTAAGGAAAGATTGAGCATTGAACAGCTATTTACACTAGTTACTCTGGAAACCAACAATAACTATAATGTTACTACCTGACATGCAGCTGTTACTCTACCATACAGAGAGATGTGGGTACTATTTCCACCACAGTTGGCTCATATTTATTTTTTTAAGAAAAGCATACACAGAGGAAAAATCTACTGTTTTGATTGCAAGGTAAGAAAAGGCTTTAGGGAAAAAAAATGGACATACAGGCCCTTCCTTTTTATTAAAAGCTTATTTGTGATCTATGTATTGCCATACCTCAAATCATTCAGCCATTGCAAAGAGCAGATGTGTAGAACCTCTACAAAATCTCAATCAATCCTGTGGCCTAGATGTTACAGGCTGTGTCTTAATTGATGGAAGTCTTATGGACTATCAAATCCCTAGGCAAGTGGGAAATCCAGTCTTCAGATGCTCTTCCACTTGAATTCAGGATGAGAAAGAGGAAACATAATAAAACAATTATGATGGAGCATCTTTTCCAACTCCATCATAATACCCTTTTGTTTAACAGGTATAAGAATAGAAAACTCAAGTTGCCTCTGGTTAAGAGAAGTAATGTAGAATTGGCTGCTTAAAATTTACATCTGCTTATAAAAGTTAGCTCCCATGGGTGAAAATAGATTTCTTTTCAGAATGAGAAGTTCTTTGAAACTTTCTCTCAAACTCCTATCCTGATCAGATTTGAGTACTGTTCTCAAGCCAAACTTTAATTTAATAAGCACAGTAATTTAGTTCAGGAAAAATTTCCATGACATTTTTTGAATCTAATGTACATCTGCAGTATTCCATCCCAGCAGCACCACCTATTGTTGTCTCAACAGCTCTTCTACTGGATTTCATGTGTGTCTAATTCATTTATTTCTCTGGGTTATCTCTGAGAAGTACCCTATATATTTTTACATTTTATAGGTTATGAGGGTTAAGAATTCAAACTGTGGTGATGTTTCTATGTTGTAAATCTTCCTTTGTAAATAAAATGAATGTTTGCAGGACTATAGACTTTTAGTGAAAAGACACTGAATAAAGAAGCAATATGCTTAGACAATATTTATGGATATTAAAAGAATGTCTGGAAAATAAGATCCAAATTACAATTTTTTTTTTCAGTATTAGGAAATGGACTCATAGGCTTATACATGCTAGGCAAGTACTCTACCACCGAGCTGGGTTTCCAGCCCTTTTGTTATACTACTGGCTATTTTATTAGGTTTTTTTTTTTTTTTTTTTTAGATAGTCTCACTAAGCCTCAAACTTGCAATCTTCCAACTTTAGCCTCCTCAGTAGTTTGGATTATAGGCATGAGCCACCTTACCCAGCTGCACCTGTATGTTACTCATCATTAAGCACTGATACTACAATTGAAGCCAGAATTGTAATTGGAGTCAAGACAAAAGAAGCTAAATGGCATTTCTGCCTATTTTTATTTTAACTAGGATATAATAAATATATATCATATATTTATCACATATCAGCAACATTTTCCCAATGGGGTTTAAAAATTCACTTGTGATAAAAAATATATTATTTGCATTTGCAATTAGGAATTGAAATTTTGGAAGTGTCAAAATGAGGGACACTATGAAATTTCTCAGCATTATTTCCAAATTTAGGTAGGATGGAGAATTTTACACAGTTTTTATTTGGTCTTTACATGTACTTATATGCACGTGGAAAATAAACTGTGTTTTCTGTATACCATGCTTATTTAAACCACAAAAAGAATATTAGCAGACAATTATCAAGTATTATATGGGGTATTAGACAAGAGAAATTAGAGGCACAATAATTGGAAGTCAAGAGGTTAATCCACCTCTTTGCAGATATTATGATTATTTATCTTAAAGCACCCCCCCCCCCCAAAAAAAAAAAGAATGGGAAAACTACTACAAATAAGAAAATTTAATATAGTAGTTAGATATAAAATTAACATAAGAAAATCAATCGACTTCCTTGGAAATCAGTAACCTTAGAAGATATAATAAAGAAGCAGACTCCATGTATAATAACAAATAAAACAGGATAAAAGAAAACCAAATAAAATTCTTGGGCATAAAACTAATAAAAACATGCAAAATCAACTTGATGAAAACTATAAATATGCCTAAGAGACACAATATAGACTTAAACAGAAAGACATGGGTTTGTTGGATGCAAGAAGATTCAACATCATAAAGATGTCAGTACTTCCTAAAATTACTTATTGGTTTAATTTAATCACTATAAAAATAAGATTATTTTCCTTTCAGAGCTACACCAGTTGAATATAAAGTTCATATGGAAGAAAACACAAGTAACAATCATCAGGAAATTCCTAAAGAAGAAGAAAAACTCAGTTCTTTTTTTTTTTTAAAAAATTCATTAAGTCTCTATGATTAAAAGTCCTTGGTATTGGTACATCAGTAGACCAAGAGACCAATGGACCCAGATTTAAAAATGTAGTAAGGCCAATTAAATACAGTATTGACAACAAAGGGAAACTATGGCATTCTCAGTAAATAGCTTTGGGTCACTTGAATAACCATAAGGAAAAAAGATAATTACATCCATTCATCATACCATATAGTAAATATCAAAATAGATCTGAGTTCTAAATGCACAAACAAGTTTCAGAAGCAATAAGGGAAAGGAATGATCAATTTGACACAGATTAATATCTCAAACACATAAAATGCTTCTAAGGATTGAGAAAAGAAGATCAAAAACTCTATAGATAAATGGGCAAATAATACAGATTGTTCATAGTAAAAGAAATGAAATGGCCCTAATATATATGAAAAGGTGGTTAACATGGCTCATAATATGAGATATACAAGTTGAAAAGATCCTGAGATACCATTTTTACCCACCTGTTTGGCAAAGACTATCCATTATAAAGGTTTTGGTGAAATAAGTGTACAAAATGGTATAAGCCTCAATGGAAAGGAATTTAGCATTTAAAAAATAAACTGCTTATACATTTACTCTTGAACTCTGTAGCACTGTTTTAAGGAGATTATTCCAGAAATTTGAATTGGCATATGGTCAAGACTATTCCCTCATGGAATTATTTATAACACTAAAAGATGAAATCTCTTAAATTTCAATAAGGGACTGGTTCAGTAAGTTAGAATACATTCACACATGGATCATCAGACCTTTTCTGCTTAACAAAAATGTCCCAAGTGCTTACTATTTTTATTATATTAAGTAGGAATAAATTGGATGGTTATTTGCCAACCTAAAGCCTCCAACAAATTTCCTAAAACACAGTAAACACCTTATATATGTCATAAATTATCAAGTAAGGAGGTAAATTGTCTCCATTTACTAATAACCAAAAAATTAATGTGGTTAATGAATATCGGTTACAGTCACCTTAGATGGTAACTTCTCTTATTTTCAACAACAGCATGGCGGTACATGTCCTGTTGAACATCTATGCATGTTTTTAGCATTGTAACAACTGTATTTGGAAAAAGATTCAACATTCACAAGCCAGGATGGAGGGTCTTTACTGAGACAACAGTGAGGAGACAAGATGCAAACAGAGCATTCCTTCTTCCCCCTTCTGCCTATCCAGTCTTTCTAGCACCTACTGTTGGCAGATGCTGAAGAAAACTGGCAGCTCCAGCATCACAAAGTGAGTCTGGGATTAGGAGACAATAACTTAATAACTGATGCTGGGTAAATTGGACTCAAGACTTTACGTGTGACTGGGAGAATTTGCAAGGAGATTTTAAGAACCAAATGACACTGTAATACTCTGACACATTAGGCAGCATCATTTCAAATGAAGTAATGTAGGTAAATGGCTTTGGAATTATTAAGTACAATGCAAGTACACAAAGTTAGTGTTGTTGTTATTGGTGCTACAATTTCATTCTTAACTAAAAGAAGGGCATCTGATTAAAAAAAAAGTTTGTAAAGCCCATGATGGTTATGAGATAAATTATGAAAAGAAGTTTATCAGTTTTAGAAATATAGAAATAATAATTTGCTCTTATTTTCCGTAATTGGACCAATTTTATTGTAGTTTGTAAGTTAGGTGAGTTGCAAGCTTTTGAATCACACAATTTCTTTTTTTTTCTTTTTAATATATTTATTTATTTTTATGTGGTGCTGAGGATCGAATCCAGTGCCTCACACATGTGAGGTAAGCATGATATCTCTGAACCACAGACCTAGCCCCTGAATCACATATATTTCTATTGGTTCAGCTATAATAACTTAAACAGATTTGTGGAATCTTGCAAGATTTGAATTAAAATTTCTATTATGATATGTCTACATGTTATATATGATTACATGAGGGCACTGAATTACTATACTATATAATTGCATGATTGATCATATTAATGGGTGTCTCTGTAGTGTAAAAATTTTGCATTCATCCATTCATCAAAGATAATTGTGACTAATGCAATTACAGATTCATTTTAAACTCATTTTGCATAGTCATCAATTTAGAGATAAGAATGAATTATGTTGACATGTATATAAACTTATGGCTGGATGCCAATCAGATTGCCTCATGCTCCTAAATTATTCTATAATGTTTCTTATGGTGAATATGTTGATTTGAAACAAAAGTTTGGGAACTGGAGTCATGCTAAAAGAACTGTGAGTCATTTTTCATTTCAAATCCCTCATACAGACACAGAAAAGGTATGTGAAACTATTTCATGAGCCTAATTAACAAAATTATAGATATTGTATATACTACATAGAGAACAGTCTGCAGTAAGAAAAAACAATTCTGATGTTTCATGAAAGAAATATAAACTTAACTAAATTTAACAAAAAAATTCAGTGATAACAAGATTTATGGCAATGGTTACCTGTTTAGGGAACCAAACAAATGGAAACATTTATTTACTTGGGAAGATAATATACTTGTAACTGGGCCAGGTAACATGTTACAGGTTTTCAAAAGAATCCAAAACATCTTGAATAAAATGTTGCAAGTGGTTGAAATAATTATAAAAGAAAAATAGTGAAGTCATCCAATAGTAAAATGGGTCATAGTGTAGGAAAACAGTCTGTTATTCAGATATAAGAGTAACATGCAAAGGGAATGAATAATTTTTAATTGAAAATTGGAATCACTTTGATGGAGAACACATCAAGTATCTGTATTATTTTTTTCTATCTGTATAATGCAGTGATAATTGATGTGTTATTTCAAATTAATACATATTTATGAAGCATCTGTTTAATGTACAAGGCTGCACTAAATACTTCTGCAGAGATGAAGGATTTAATGGAAGATATTGTCGAGGGGATTGTAATCTAGCAATGGGCATACATTTTAAAAACAAAATAGAAAGTATCAAGAGCTGTCAATGTTATGAGAGATCAATGAAAGGAGAGAGCATATCCAATTAAAATAATCAGGAAAAACTTCACAAAGAAGAAAATATGCAAATATGGCTGGATGCTGAGAGGAGATAAATAAAATAATACAAGGAGTATGTATTTTGCACTAGATATTGTCTTAAGCATATATACATATGTGTGTATGTATACACACACACACACACACACACAGAATCCTCAAAACAATAACAGTTAATAGTATTCTTATCATCACTGTACAAGATGGAAGGTTTATTGACCCAGCTCTGAGAGTAATTGGGTGGGTGGGGGCATCCAGAATTCGGACTCAGATCCACCTAACTCCAGACTCTATATTTTAGTTACTCTATTATACTGCCGTGTAAGGAAGAGTTGTTGATGAAGGCAAAAACTGAAAACCTTATGTCTACATTTTATATTTTATAGCATTTATATTTAACATGACATTAGTGCATTACTAAAATGATGTGTGAAAAAATAACATTGATTGGTAGGAGTATGATAAAAATGTACATCATTATATTCAGTTTAAGAGCAAATGCAAAATTGCACATATATTTTTGTTTATAGCAATGTCAATATATAATAGATTCAGTGAATGTTTATTGATTGAATGAATAAGGAGTGAAGAAAATATATATGCGTATGGGCAGAGTTTGGGCAACTAATACATAAAAAATGATTAGTTATGATAGAATAGTGAGATATTGAGGGCTTCTCCTCTTTCTGTCATTTTTAATATTGCATATTGTCAGATCTTCCAGATTCTATTCCAGAATAGAAGACAGACATTATAACCTTTTCATTAGCTAAGAATAATGACTTTAACCTAAAAGGATAGATGAATCAATCTAATATTAATTATCAATAGAAAATTATTTTGCTGAATATTTTCCAACATACACAATTTTCTGAATAGGGTTTTTCACCTTTTAACTTTTTCAGTAGTGAGGAATACGAATCAGATAACATGATGCATATACATCATAACTTCGGCATGCACAATTGAGACCATATGAGGCAATGATAGTTTTCATGCTGACTTCTTTCTTTAATTTGCCCAAATTGAAGTCTTATTAATCATTTGCTAATTTCATGTAATGGAACATTCTTCAAACAATAACTAATGATAGAAACAGAAGAAATGATGAATGAAAATGTTCAAAGTATTCAATAACATGTTGCTAGAGTAGTAAGAATTTAAAACAAAATTTGGCAAATTGTAGGATTTTGCCTTTAACTAAATGAAACTATATTTCATTTACTCAGCTAGAAGGAACTGTTAAATACCAATATAAAATTGCTTTATAATTATGTGATTACAAAATAGCATATATATATATATATATATATATATATATATATATATATACACACACATACATACATACATAACCATTTACCAACAAAATTGATTAATTCCTAGGTCTAGAGCATAATTTTTTCTCATTACAAAGGGGTTTCTTGTGGAAATATAAACCACAGTTGATTGTGTTGGGTTGACCTATGCTATCGTTTGGGTCTTCAGTGTCCTCCTCCAAAATGTCCTCCAAGGCCAATGTGTTTAAAGTCTGGGTCCCAGGATGGCACTGTTGGGGCTCGGTGGAACCTAGTGTGAGGTCTGTAAGTCATTTGGGGTGTGCTCTTGAAGGGAACTGTGAGCGTTGATTCCCTTCTCCCCTACTCCCTCTCTCTTTCTCTCTCATTTCCTGACCATGAGGTAAGTGATTTTGCTCTGCCATGTGTACTGCCTTACCACAGGCCCCAAATTTGGGGCCAATTGATCACAGACTAAACCTTCCAACACTGTGAGCCAAAATAAGCCTTTTATCTTCATGAGTCAATTATTTCAGGTAATTGTTATATCGATGGAAAGCTGATTTACCATGAAGATGTAAGATTTAATGGGATCAAAAGAAAGAGAAGGCTTTGCAGTTGGTTCAAGTTGAAGTACAGGATACTCAGCTACATGGGCTTTATGACTGGGCAGATCCAGTGCGACCTAGAACATCTGTGGCAAATAGACATTGCAAACAGAATGTTGTTTGTAGCTCCTGAAAACCTCTAATAGAATACCATTAGGACTGTTAGAATATCTGGCTAAGATGTATCAAGTGAACATTTGGCCTGAACTATCCATTTGATTCAACACATCATAAAGTTTGGTTTGCTCCAAAGATCTTCATTATCTAGTGGTGGTGGTATAAAAGATAAGAGTGCACAGAAGTTGTGGAAGGCATATGTACTGTTTCTTAGAAGGGAGGTGGTCTGATTTTCTTGGAATTTGCATATGCTACTCTAATCTTTTACCCTCAATCTATCCAGAGTCTCATGAAGTGTTCCCTTTCAATCCATGAAGGCAAAAATTTAATATTTGGTTTATAGGTGGTTTTGTACAACAAGCTAGACTAGTTAGAATTGGTCTGTTACAACATTAAAGTTACCTTCAGAAGTGGCCTAGAGGATATTTCCATCTAATAGGAAATATATTTGTTTATTTTGCTTAAAAGGAGAAAGGGACAGTAGTATGGATCTTAGGACTTAATGCATATAGTGGATGACTCAATGTTAGCTAGCCTCTTTTCCAAACAACGTCAGCACTGGTTCTTGGACTCACGAACAAGATGGTAGCAATGGAAGTTCCAATATTTTATTAACATGGGCTTGCCCTCCTTAAATTACTATCAATTTTAGGTCTTCAGTCTGGTCATCCTATTAAAATCATCTAGCTATTAATGGAACTCTGGGGAGACAGTGAGGCCTACTCTTAACCCTCAGTATAGAGCCTTTTTCCTGGAGGACAGCCAACAACCCATGGGAAGTTGGTAACTTTGGACCCCTTTCATTATGGAAGGGTCAGTTATTTATATCACTAGAATGCCCTCTTACTCTCTATGTGTGTTTTTTTTTTTCTTCTTTGTACATAATTCTTTTGCAAGTACTACCATACCCAGACTTTCTTAATCACTATCAAGTATCTTATACAACATTCTTTATGGTGAAGAAACTCATTTTATGGCCAATGATATGAAGCAATGGGCCCGTATCTATACAATTCACTGGTTCTGTCCTGTACTCCTTTGCCTTTGGCCTATTGAATGTTCCCCAAAATATGTGGTGTGGGGGATTTTTAGTGATGCTTATACTGTTCAACTTACAGCTTTGTTATTTAAAGCTGAAATCTTCATGGTAAATCAGTAAATAGGAATAATGTAATAGGTATAAAATCGTGAATTTGATCTTTATTACTTGTATTGTGATTGGTTATTAAGCAGCTGTTTGTATTTGCATTTATTTTATAGTTATGCTTTTAAGATGAGACAAAGATTCATTATTCACCAAGTTAGTGTTTACTATTATTTTTAGGATTGTTTTAATATACTGTTCAAACATGAAAATATTTTATAAACTAGTATTGAGTGGTTTTTCACTGAAATTTATGAATGAGATTAGTACTCTAATTAAATGAGGATATTAAGAACTGGACTTAAATTAAACTTGGATTCTGATTTTGTTTAGTATAATCTTTCAGGTCAAATAGCTTCATGTATGTTTTAAAGATTCTAAATCAAAACACCAATATTAAAGTTGGAAACTTCTTCAAATGCCTTGTCAGAAGTCTTTAAGACTATTTAAGGAAATAGTGATGTAATTTTAGGACTTTGGCAAACTTTGTATTACTTTGATTATATTTTAAAAAGGCTGTTAGTGTCAAAACATAACTAACTAGAAACTTAAGCTAAAGGATACTTTGAGTAAGACAGAGAACCTATTTTATAATAACTGGACTTTTTAATGAGAAGACTTCTGTAAAAAAAACCATTGGAGGAAAATGTCAGCAAGATAAAGACATACTATTAATATAAACAGTTAAATGTTCTGATCTAAATATGGTATACACAGGATAAAATTAGACCAAAAATTAAACAAAATACAGCAAGTAACTTAAAAAATATGTAACCTAGAGGTTAATACAAGCTATTCTGAAAGGAGCACATGAAATGTATAGAATGCATGGAGCTAAAGGTGAGCATTACAGGAATTGAAAAAATTTACTTTGCTTCTCTCAAAGGGGAAAAAATGTAGTTCAGTATCTTTTCCATAATAGGAAATAAAGACTTAAGGGCAAAAGTGTAATGTAAGAAAACTTACACCTGTATCTTTCCATCATCTGCATTAACAACACATAGCCCAGCAAAAAAAAAACTGCCTGACCTTTGTCACTGACCACATCAGGGCAGTCTTCCTTACATGAAAGCATGTAATGAATGCCATATAACCTCAGGATCTCCCAGAACCAGGAGCCAGGAGAATTTGGTTTAAGTCACAGTTCTGCAATCAATGATTATATGATTTTGAATAAACAGTTCCCATTTTTGAGCTTTAATTTGCTTGTATTTTGTAAAATGGCACCATAACTTCTGTTCTGTTTGATGATAAATTACTACAAGAATCAAATGAAAATCCTGGCACACACCTTTGTGAAATGGAACAATTAATGAAAATACGTATAACAAGGCATTTTGTACATTCTCAAGCGAATGTGAATTTAAATGAAAGTGAATTTTAAATTCTTTTATCCCAAGCTTACAATCTAATCTGAGAAAAATAATTTTAATTTCAAGAAGAATGCCTCACTAAAATATTTTGCTATGATAAACGTTGTTTCATGTATAAATGATGCAATAGTTGTGAGTGAGAATGGGTGTCACCTGGATGTCATTGAATGAGTATACCACAGTTCTTTCCTAAGAACATTCTCTTTCATTGACCAAAGCTTCTAGATAAGCTTGGCATTACTATGGGTTAAATGTACTGATTTCAAATTGCACTTTTGGGAAAGATGAACCTAGCTCTTTGAGAATCAGTAAAGAAATACTTCAGTACAGAAATTGTCAGGGTGAGATTCCAAATGTTTGATATAGGTTAGGACTTGGCCTCGCCATCAAGAGAGATGCTTGGCACAGCTGGACGAGAGGCCTGGAGGCATCTGGCTGTGCCAATATTTGTTTTTTTAGTTGATGGATTATTGAGGAGTCTTGGAGAGTCACTGGTGACCTTGTGGGGAAAGTAGGATGGCATTCAGATGGCTAGTGGTGGTCGGTGTTACCAACAATATGTTAATTATCAATTTTTACCAGCCGTTTTTGTTGTTTTGGCTACCAAGCCCCAGGAATAGCTAACTCAAAAGCCTATAGGAGTCAATTCCTCAACATACCTGGGGTGTAAGCATAGAATTTTATGGTAAACTGGAGACATGAAGAGAGAGCTGCTGATTTTCAGCCAGTTGTCAAGAGAAGATGCAGATTTGGTGGCTCTTCATACAAAATTTCTTGAATTTGGAATGTTGTCAACATATTCAATTTTTAAAAAAATCCTGTACAGGCCAAATAAGACATGAGTATGTATTAAATTCGACCTGCTAGTCCTCCTTTATGTCCAGTATACGTTTAAATCCTAACATAGTCCTGTGTAACAAAGTGGCTACATTAAGAAGCATTCTGAAAGGGAAGAAGAGGTGAGGGCCCAGAAACAGAAGTTCATAACTCACAATTTTCTCAGCCTGGTCCCTGGACAATCAAAGTAAGGGGAGGAAACTATGCATTCTAAAGATAAAGATAGTGATTTGAAATGATGACAGTAAATTTCATCAACAGAGGGACAATCATTTCCACAACCTGGAGAGGGTAGAAGTTGAGCAATGTCAAGCAGGATGTTCCCCTTGTTGTGATGATCATTATCAAAATAATTACTTTTTATATTGTCTTACAGAGAAAAGGTTTCTCTAAAAATTATCTTAAAAGAAATATTCTTTCACAAATCAATCTTACTCATTTTCAAGGAAGAGTGGCATAAACTCAATATAAAATCCCGTAAGGGGTAAAAACAAAATATTTTTAAACCAACATTAAACTGTTTTGATAATATTTCAGATGATTTAAGAATCTACGCTTGGCTCTTATTGTGGAAAAATCATATTAGTTTTGAGAACTATGATGAAATGCTATTATTCAGAAACTGATAGGTACATTTCCAATAGAATTAAAATGATATATTTCAGAATATTTATAAATTGCACTAGGATTTGACTTGAAATACATTATGGTGGCCTGGTTTGCTAGTCCAAACTCAGAGGGTGGAGAAAGTGTCATTCGTTAATGTGATGATGTCCTGCACGTATCTACATATCTCTATGGATATTGTAGGGAGTGGAAACAAAAAAGGAAAAAAATATATATATCTCCCACTCCAAACATTGGTGCATCCAAGAATGACAGGGAAAAATAGGCTACATGTGTCTGAATGGAGGAACAGCTATGGTTGACCCTGGCAGAACCTATGAAAATGTGTCTGTAGCATTCCATGAGCCAGCTGTGCCTAATTTTGGGCCAGCTCTGAGATGGTTGCTCTTTCATTCCCCTCCATGGCCCAATTTTAATTTGTACTTAGTGATGAACAGTGTTAATAATATTGCAAGAGATAATCAACTGGGCTTTAGAACATAAATAATGTGAAAATAGATTGCTTTTATTTATGAAGTATTATCCTTTTTTTTGTATGTGGATACTTGAGAAAAGTAACTTATTTTATTTTATATATATATATATAAATATATATATATATATTTAAAATATATATATATATATATATATATATATATATATATATATATATATATGAAAGTAATAAAAATTGAAATTCTTTTAAGAAGCTTCTTTGGTATTATAAGATCCACACCTCACTCACACCAGACTAGTCGTGAAGAATCCCCACATTTAGGATGGGCTCTTCCACTGTCTAAAAATGGATGAGTTACTTCAGTGTTTAGGGTTTTAGGTCCGTTCCTGGTAAAATTAGAAATAACAGTACTTGTCTTTCTAGCCTCCTCTCTGTCTAATAGAGGGGCATTTGAGGAAAGGTAGAAAGGACCATAGTTTAGGTGAGCCTGAAGGTAGAATCCATGCAGGCTCCAGGGTTCAGCCACCAGAGGAGCTTAAGATAATTTAAGGGTAAGACCTGAGAAGCCTTGCGGTCACAAGCGTGTAAACTGTAGTAGAGTGAGGTGGATAACAGTTAATGAAAGGGAGCACTCAGAGGGGGCAGGCGGGAGGCCACAGCATATTACAGAACACTGAGGGGATGTGAGCATCCATATTTAGCTCAAGTTTCTAACAGGCAGAACGAAAAGCCCCTTTAAGGTCCTTCCTGTTAAAATTATTCTGATTAAGTTTATCAGTCTCTTTCCAAGGAGGAGGGACTTTCAGGAGGTCAGGAAAATTCAGTGTAATTGGGGAGGATTTAAGGTATCTGTGCTCTTTTCTGGGATTGCATGGTAAGAGAAATCCCCCAAATTCCAGGAGTGGGAAGGAGTCAGAGTTCCATTGTATGGGATGACTAACAGAAGAAGACTGAAGGTTGGGGGAGAGAGAGGGGTTTAACAAAGATTTCAATCATATCCTAAAGGTGGGTAGGTTTAGTAGCCAATATCAGAAATGATTTTAATGGTGCCCATGCATGAATGTATTTCTAATGCTTCTCTCTTAATACTGAAAGTGAAGGAGATGGAACCCCACGATATTCCTGCCAATCTGGTAATAACATACTTAATGTCTGTAATTAAAATATATCCAACTGTTGGGTTTTTTTCCTGAGCCTTCCAACCCACACAGATATCCTGGGCCATGAGAATTTGGACTTAACTCTTATATTATGGGATTCCAACTTCTTAGCAGACTTGGGGTCTCTCCGGGTTCCTCATGATAACATTGATGTTCTCCATAGAGAAGCCTGGTCACTTTGGACTCTCCCTTTTTTCATTCAGGGCTTCATTAGAGAGCTGTAGTTTCTGTAAACTTATTCTTTTCCCTCACCTACCCCTCCTGGATCCTATGACCATTATCAGTTTCAGATTTTGATTTAGGCCAATAGATTGCTTGGTGTCATGGTCAGAAGGGACAGAGTGAGGCAGCGGTCCGCCCATTCTGATGTGCCCAGGACTGGAGTGTTCCTGGGATGCCAGACTTTCAGTTTTGAAACTCAAAAAGTTCCGCAAATCCAGACCGATTGGTGGTCACCCTAGAAGGGAGAGAAAGAGGAAACGCAGGATTCCAAACTCCGCGTGGAATATTTACACAAAACCCAACCCTTTTACACTAAAAAGATTAACCTTCTCTTAGCATATTTCCTATGACCTTAGAAGAAACTCTGTCTCTTTGTTTGCCTTGAGAAATATGTGTGTCTTAAAACCCTGTAATAAATCCTTTGCTGCTTAAACCAACTCGAGCAGATTTTCTTCCCTCGACTGAACTCTGCCTGACTCAGAACCATGCATTGCATTTATGCTGAGATTTCTTTCTCTAATGAGCTAAAAATCATTCTAAGAGAACTTGCATCTGGGAGTTCTGTAGATTTTTTTTTTTTTCCTCGTCAGCTATTTTTCTCCCTTCTTTTGGTAGCAGTATCCTGGTTTTCCTTTGGAGAACCATCCCATCCCCAGTCTTGGTCTGGGTAGGGTTGACATTACACTCAAGCCTGGAGGACAAGGAACTTTTTCTTTTCCTGACCAGAGTGATGGTGTGGGCGCTGGCACGTGACCGCGAGGGCTAACAAGGATTATCTTTTGGGAATTTCACTTGAGCTACTGAGAAAGAAGTTTGTTTTTGTTATGTAGGACTACTGTGGGGACAATATAAACTTAGACTCTCCAGTGGACACACAGCTCTCTTGAGAGTGAAGCCAGCAAAGAAGACATCAAAGCTGCAAAAGAGAGAAAGAGACTGCAGGTTTATCACCTTGTTTGAGCTTGTGGATCTGTTCATCCCTAGAGTGGATTTGCAGTTGTAATAATACTCTATTTTTGCTTACATGACTTTGAGTTGTGTTTCTGTTGTGAGGCACTTAAAAGTACTAATTAATTCAACAAGATAAAATTAAATTTAAATTTATAAACAAACTTGGGACATTATTACCATAAAATGATTCACTTATTTAAATATATAAATTGCACTTAATGTATGACTCAAATTTAAATATTTGATTGGCATACACTCTTTCAGGAACACATAGTACTTAAAGCTCTTTCTCATAGTTTGGCACTATCACTACCATGATGCCTTGAGCAAGGTACTTAACCTCTCTGTATCTAATTTGCCTCATCTGATAAATGTAGCTAATAATAGTAATTACCTCATATAATTACTGTTTACAGAGGGTTGGAGCATCGAGGATAGCACTCTGGTACTTTAATGAGTATTAGCTCTTATCAGAAAGCAATGAACTTGTTAGTTATCTTTTCTATCTCATTTAAGCTTATTTTAATGTAAAAATTCTGAGATAAGAATATGTAGTATCACAAATATGTAAACAAATATATAAAACCTTTAAGTATTAGAAATGTTTGAAGTGTTAAGTAAATAAATAGAATAAAAAGAAAGGACAAAGGAGTTACACAAAAGATAAAACATGTTTTTTTTATATGTTGTCCAAGTTATGTTTAAGTTTTGCTCACTTAAAATTATTATATTATTTTTTTCATAAAAGATATGTTCATCAGTTATATACTAGTAATTTATTTTATAGTTAAGATAGAAGTATGTGTCAGAGAGTTTATTTAAAAATTTTTGTTGAAGATTGCAGCTTGGTAATAATAAACAACCTGATAAATAGCATAATACTTCATTGCCTTTGCTTTCTAAAAGGAAATAAAAGATTAGAATTGGGTCATATATACAATGTGAAATATAGGGTATTTCAATTAAGATTCAAGTTGACTTTCTAAAGTGTTGTTCAAGTCAAATGCTACCCTATGTCAATTGCTTCCAGCTGCTGAATGAGTTTGTAAAGTTATAGGGCATTATAACTACATTGCCTGCAACACTTCTAAATTTCACTTTTAGAACATAGGAGATAAATCATAATATGCATCAAAGTGTATCAAAATAATAATCAATGAATAAAGAACAACAATAATAAATAGTAAATGAATAATACTCACCCTTCCTTTGCAGAAATATGTAGAGAACAAGGGCTGAAATGTGAACTTTCAAAGACAAATCACCAGCTACTTTCAATATTAATCGTATCTTACACCTTTCCATCTATATTTAATTGGAATTTCTTCTGTATATTTAGTATAGGTGCTGAATTCTTTTTTGTTGTGTTTTCACTTATAGGTAATTTTCTTGAAAAATAATGGCAACATTGTTGCATTTCAAAACCAAGAAACACAATTTTGATTCTTGCTATTGTCATTTCAATGAGATTTCACTGAATCTTATGTGTATGGAATGAAGAAAAAAAATAGTAGCATCTTTCAGTGGTTAATACCCACACTGCCTCACTCTGTAAACTCTTCAAGTCAAAAGAAAAATTAAATGATATTTTGAAGCAAGTGTATGCATACAAAAATTTCTTCCAGAATCCAGTGGTCTCAGATAGGATTGGGAAGAAAAAAAAGTTCATTGCTGGACAGGGGCTTATCCCCTATTTTTCATATCTGTTTGTAATTCCTGTCATCTTTGTTTCTTATGCTTCAGCTAAAAAGGGCGACTCATATTTATTGGAACTAGGTTTCAATAAACATTATGCATTATGGTGAACCAAAGAGTGATTTATTGATAATTTGTCACTTATATTTATGAAAATGTAGACCCCAGAGCTCCAGAGCTGGTAAATCATATTCTACAGCCTCAACGTGTTAGAACCCCCCACCCCCTCTCCATTTACTGCCAAAACCACACCGTACAGGCTGACTGCCCTGTACAACTCTGGTCCTGGTAATCACGCACATGTTAATACAAAACGAGAAAGAAAAAAAAAAAGAACAACTGTTAGAGATTTTTTTTTGTTTCAATATGTTTTCAATTTAATTCTCAAGTTGCAGAAATAATAAACTGATAAAATATAATTAGATGTGAGATTACAACTTAATGAGGCCAGAGAAGGGGCAAGAATGTAAGGGAACAGTAGACTGTGTGGAATTTTTTTTTTTTTAGTTTGTTTATTATGATACAGCTGTCTAGAATTTTCACACAGTTTCCAGATGCAGGCAGCTGTTAGTCCTTTGCTATTAAAGAAACAAAGGTTCAGAGTTCATGTTGATCCACTTGTTCTAGACTAGAGATGCTTAAGATGACACTTCACTAAGCTGTGGCCTCCTATCCTAGACAAGCTTGTCAAGATGGACATTGTGTTCACTTGCTTCTTGCTGTTCACTTATCTCTTCTGGCAACCACCCCAACAGCAAGCTGCCCCACTCTGCCTAATATGTTTATCTCCCACGATGATGTCAGCAGAACCAGTAAATCTAATATTCATGCTCAAGCAGATTTGTTGGTGCTCTTTGTTTATAAGAATAGGCCCTATATCGCTCTCCCAGCTGCTTCCTCTAGATATGTGGCTTTGTGTTTTAAGTTCCCTCTAGACAGGACTTGGGTGAGGAACAAAGCACCTACCTATCTTACTTCAACCTCTTTTTTTCTTTTTTTCCACAAAAATCTAATTCCAATGTGTTTTTTTTCCACAGATGTGACTACAATCACATCTCTTTCCATTTGGCCAATTCTTTTGGACATAAAATGTTTACAGTAACTAAAATAATGTACATTTTTTTTCTTTTTGAAGAGATAATTGAGAGAAAGAAATAGGATTAGAAATACACAATTGAAGCAGAAGAACATTTCTTTTTTTCTTTTGATACTGCGGATTGAATCCAGGGGCACTCCACCACTGATATACATCCACAGACCTTTTTATTTTATATTGAGACAGGGTCTTATTAAATTGTCCAGGCTGACCTAGAACTTATAATCATCCCACCTCAGCTCCCTGAATAGCTTGGATTACAGGTGTGCACCACTGCTCCCTGCTAGAAGAACATTTTTTAATGTTCTTTCTTGAAGAATTTGAACTCATGAAAAATGTATGTTATGTTCCACATAGAAATCTATAAAAATAATGTCATATGTATTGTGCTATAATATCTTAAGTTCTAATTACATAGTAATTAATCACTGTGTTTTGTTTCAAACACTTTTTATCATTCAGTGGCAAATATATTATGAAGACAATGGGGAAACAGTCATACCTGTGGCTGCAGATTTATTTTATAGCTTCAAGTGCAAATCTTGGGCTCTTTCATGGAAAAATACTGATCCTGAATTTAAAATCAGCAAATATTTTATTTAAGATAGTTGGAAGACAATTAAGTAACAGATGTGGAACTTATTTTTCATCATGATTTTAAAGTAATTCCCACATCTCCTTATTTATGTATGAGCTGTACATGCCAAATTGTTTCTAAATGAGTCGCAGTTGCTTTTATTTTTATGTACAATGGTATTGTAGCAACTTTAGGGGCCATTTTTGAGTAACAACTGTATTAGCTTTTTGTCACTGGGACAAAATACTTGAGAAAAACAACTTAAAGAAGGAAAGATTGTTTTTGGCTCAGAGTCCTAGAGCTGTTAGTTCATTGTCATTTGGTCCATTGCTTTTGGACCTGTGGTCAAGTAGGGCATCATGGTGGAGCGTGTGGAAGACCAAAGCTAATCACCTCATGGTTGTGGGGAGGACAGGAAAGGGGGAGGGAGAGACCAAGGATGAGAAATAGTCCCCAAAGGACTCACTTCTTTCCACTAGGTTCCACTTCTTATTATTTTCAACCTGCCAATAATCCATTCAAATTATGAATCTGCCAGTGGATAATCCACTGATAAACTTACAGTCCTCATAAGCCAATCATTTCTGAACAGCACCACCTCTGAACATTGCTCTACTGGCTACCAAAGCTTCTATACATGAGACTTTGAGTGACAATTCCAGATCTAAACCATAACAACTAAGTTATATATAACTTTATGCAATTTTCCACTTTTAGACAGTGAAACACCCTCTATTCGTATGATATCACATGGTTTCTTATTTTTTATGTCTTTTGAGAAATAGTACTAAATATAAACATAGAACAATTAAAGTGCTAATTTGAGTCCCCGAGTTCTTTATCTTTTTCAAGGCTATCATCAGTTATGCTTCTTTTGCTAGATCTGCAGGCAAAATATAGTCTCAGATTGTCTTGTCATTTTTAAAAAAGAACCTTTGTGTCTAGCCAAAGATATTATATGCTACATCTATGTTACAATAAAATTTTTGATAGTCATTTGAATAAGGGCTTGTGTTAGCTTTGTGTTGCTGTGACCATAATGTCAGATAAAAGTGACTTGGAGGAAGAAAAGTTTATTTTGGCTCATGGTTTCAGAGGTTCAGTCCATGGTGTGCTGACTCCATTACTCTGGGTCCAGAAGTAAGACAGAATACCATGGAGGAAGGACAAGAGAGAAAACTGCTCAGGTACTGGCATCCCAGAAGCAGAAAGAGCAAGTACAAAGAGCTGGGGATAAAATATAAACCCCAAAGGAATAACCCCAGGGACCTAACTTCTTCCAGGTCTGCTGCACCTGCCTACAGTTACCACTCAGTAGGTCCATTCCAGATTATTAACCCATCAAATAGATTACTCCATAGATTAGGTTACAGCTTTCATAATCTCCTTCAGGAGATTTTGGGGGAACTCACATCTCAACCAAAGCTTAAATGTATACTGACTTTAAATACAAATATTTTAGAGTTTAAGTTCTCAGATAACTTGACACTGCCCTATAAAATTCTTAGTGTCCTCATTTTATAAATTTATAAATTGATATTTGTAGATTTAATGTAAACTGCCCAGGTTACATTGCAGACCACAGAAGGCAATAATTTTATAACAATTATTTTTTTACATGAATTTATGTGATGTAAATTGAAAACTTAAAATTTAAAAGAATACCCACATTTTGAAATTCCACATTTTAAGTAATATTGATTGAGTGTATTTTAAAACCATCTGGCTATGTGATTAGAGTTTACAAAAATGGTCAACAAAATCTATTCTCAAGTAAATACTTTTGGTTGTTTTTGATTTTGCACTTTATTATAAGCTTTCTGATCAAATGAATTCACTGTTGAAGTAGGGGTGGGGGAAGGAATCACAGTAATTAAAACTGGTGTTGATAAAGTCCAGAAAATTCTAGCAATCCCCATATCTCAGAAAAGAATCCTCAACTAACCTACCACTTTAGAGGAAAAGTAACATAAGATTTAGTTTGAGTTCAACTTCCCAATTTTGAACTTTAAGGGTGGTCAGACAAGGCATTAGAACATCAGCATTCTACCTCCTGTCAAAAAAAAAGTCATGAAAACACATGAGCTTACTCAGTCTACAGGTTATACCAGTTGTGGCCCCTTAAGATTTGTGTTATTAAGAAAGTTTTTCTTTACAAGTTTACTTAACTTTTACTATAAATTTATTTCAAGAGCAATAACAAATATTAATTGTTTTTATTTGATCCAAAGGCATTGGACTGAGCAATATATGTTTAATATTTCTAATAATCTGAAATGTAGATACCATTATTATCTCCATTTTATAGACAAGAAAACAGTCAGAGAGAGGTAAAGAAATTATACCCAAGTTTACATGGTTATTGTGGATTATACTGCCTATATGAAACTCTCTCTTTCAATGGGATCAGGACTTGTGACTTTGCAGATAATATAAAGATCCCTAATTAGTTGATTTGAGGTAAATCATAAAGGGAGGTACCTCACATGATCAGATGATCCCTTAGAAAGAAATGGGCCCTTCTAGAAGGAGGGGGCTGGAACTATGAGAGGGGTGAAGGTGTTTGTGGAACCTAACTGTGACCTCCAGATGCTGAGAGCATGTCCAACCAACAGCTAGGATAAAAACAGACTTCAGTCAAATAAACCACAAGGAACAGAATACTGCCAAAAAGTTGAATCAACTTGGAACAGGCCCCTGATCTCCAGATGAGAAGCTAGCTCCCACTGACATCTTGATTTCAACTCTGTTAGACCCTGAGCACAGAAATTAGTCCCACCCTGCCCTGATTACTGATCTACAATACCGTGATAATAACTCGGTATTTTAAGTTGCTAAATTGGTGTGATTTGTTATGCAACAATAGAAAACTGAGCACAGCTGTTAATTTACAAACCTAAGATTATCACTTGGATCTGTCCAACTCTAGAACTTTCACTCTTTCAGAAGTCCACTATTTTCTTCTATTGCATACTCATGCTCTCTACAGTCTTTGTTCTAAATCTTATTCTCTGGCTCTAGGTTCAAGATCAAAGGTAGGCAAAATACCTTGGTAGCAGTTTAAGGAAGTGAGAGTAGGAATTGGCACTTGGATGGTTCATGTTGATATGATGAGAAAGAGAAGGCCGGAGAATTTATGGATGCCCCCATATTTAGTGTCAACAGTGTGATGTTCATATTGAAAATTGACTTCTTATGCATAAGCTGATGTCTTTGTGTAAATTATGGCTGATATGAGCATCACTTTGATTTGTTATTAAACAGCATGGTAGTATATTAACTGATGTGCTTTTTTTTCCTGGTAATTTTGCCACCATGTATTTCTTTATAAATTATGCGATTCATCACACATCTAATTTTACTTCTCTCTGAACAAATAAAGATTCCATAAGGGATAATTAGAATGTAAGCAAAAAAAACTTGAGGGCATGAATTGACCCACCAAGACTGAATTGTGTGGGACTATGGGATACAATCTTGTATGGATTTGGGGCAGAGGGATGTCTGCTCTGCCTAACTGGTGATGGCAGACAAGTTCTCTAGTCAGTATGGCGCATGGGCAGTGGAGCAGGTGTCCAGACAGAAGAGTTGGAGGGATAAGCAGGTTTATCATGACCCAGGAAGATGTGAGAAGAGCTCAATGTTTCATGTGTACAAGAGAAATATGGACATCCCTGAGACAGAGCTTGGCTATTGTTTGGAGTTCGAGCTGTGATCTGTGAACCAGGAACCAGAAAACAGATGAGCATAAAGTGTCCCAGAAGTCACAAGAATGGGCATCTGAGGTACAAGCTGTGGACACTCTGCTCCTTCTTCCCAACAAACACACCCTCCAGCTTTATGGAAGGTCCCAGGACTGAGGCATCTTTCTAAGGATTGGGTGTCAGGAAAAGACCTTAAAATATCTTAGATTCACATAGAACTATGTATTTCCTCCATTCAGTGGGATGGGGATTCAAATTAGAAATATTCTGTGGTATAACAATAGAGAAAATGATGTTTTTTGAAAAATGTAGGTTTGGGTCCTCTATATGTGTAACTGCCCAATTCCATTAATAACAATGAATTGTTTTTGTCATTGTCATATCAATCACCATGAATGCCATGTATCTAAACTTGCACCTGAAGAGAAAATAATCTGTCCATGGGTGTGCAATAAAGTATTGGCTACAATCTCACTGGACTCTAGTGTTGTACTCAGTTTTTGTTTAGCTTGTGTTGAAATAAACATTTACCTCAAATACAGAAAACCGGAGGTCCAGATTCATTTATTTTCTTTTTTATTGTATTATGAAAGATCGGGGACAAGGGGTATCCATGTGGATTTGGTGTTTAATGGAATAAGGCATGCAGGGAATTGTCTGGATCTTAATAAAAAGGTTAGATTCAGAAAGATAGGGAGAAGGAGAAGGAGGGGTGTGTATTCTTGGATAAGTGCACAGAGAAGTGGAATGTAAGAGGCACTTTAAGAAGGATTGCCATGATGGAAGGGGAGGCTTTGTGTCTAGAAATAGGTTAAACAGGAGGATAGAGGACTGCAAAGGAGCATCTGGCAGTAAGTCCTTACAGGTCTTGTAAAGGAAAGTGGTTGGATCAGGCAATTGTTAAGGCATTTTAAACTACTGGAAGAGAAGACAAATTAGAGATGGTCTGAAAACAGAGAACATTGCCTTCTTGGACTATAGTGAGGACAAGGACCAGGAAAAGGCACCTTGTTTGTATTTCTTCATAACAAGAAACAAAATCATATTTATTTTGTTTCTCTGCACCTAGAAAGTAAGTTCCCCAAAGACAAGGTGCTCATACCTTGTTTATGTATTCACTATTGCAATCCTAAGGCTCTGGGTAGAGTCGATGCCCAATTAATATTTGATGATTGAGTTAATGAAGAAAAGTGTCTATGAATTTATACATAGAAAAAAAATTGGAGAGGAATTGATTTTACAAATACTTGATTTCTTCCTGGTTGATGCATTTAAGTGCTCAGACTGAAATTTCAGAGATCTTTCCCTTCTTGAATTGGGATGGATATATGTGGATTTCCCTTTTTGTGTCTGATTTTACCTCCTTTATGTAAATATTATGGTCAAAGGTACTAGGACTGTCTCTTGATATATTAAATAGAATCATAAGGGAATTTAGAACATCCCTTTTTCTTGTTTTGAGAAGACTCAACTTCATTTTAATTCATTTTCTCATAATGTTGTTCCTGGTTTCTACTTTCCCTGATGCCACTTCACCTAGCAGAAACCAGTGGCTTAAGCAATGGCCAATTGGAGTTACAAAGCCTTGAGTGGCAGGGTTCTGTCTGCCAAATGCCTAAGACCCTGATACTAATAAAAAAGTTGGTAAACCATAAGCAGTCTCTGGAAGTGTCTTGGAGAAAAATGGTTGGAATATGTTTAACTTTAGTTGAAAAGCCAATCCACAAAAATATAATAGTTCCTGAAGTCTAAGCATTTCATGACTGGCTAGGAGCAGACGTTCCAGCATCCTCTTCTCAGAGCCTGGGATGTTAAAATGCCATTTAGATCCTTGAAGTAAGCTGATATTTTCACCTCGTAAAAATACCTCTGCATGTTCACCTGAGAAGAAGAAAAAAAATGACATTCTCTGGTGACTGGCGTGAAGAATCCCAGTACCCTTTTTCAAAAGGAAGAAATGAAAAAGTCTTCATTTCCAGATGCTTGGAGATGGGAGCGAGGGAAGAATTCGTGTCCTTAATTCTCTCAATGGTGTGTGTGTGTGTGTGTGCGTGTGTGTGTGCGTGTGTGTGTGTGTGTGTGTCTGTTTTAAAAAAAATGTAAAATAGTATGTGCATACCTATGTGATTATGAACAGACAGGTCAACATTCCTAAGCAATAACCCTATAGTCTGTTTTTCTTTTTTTCTGTTTGATTCTTGTTCTGCTTGCAGGTCATTCGAATGCAGAGACTTCAGCAGGAACTGAATTCTGCCTTATCAATTAACTGCTCTTGAACTTCCTCTATGTCTCTTCTTCCCTGACTTCTAAATCCAATGAAAGATGCTCAGCTTTTAGGAGTGTCTATATGGGACAGCCCTATTTTGTGACTGCTGGGAATGCAAAAGCCCTGCCATCTCATTTGCTGGTCTCTCTCCTCTATTGAATTCAATATTTGGAACTTAAAGTCCCACATTAGCACTGAATATATTAGCCATTCTGTAGCCCTTCAGCTGTCCTGTAGTGTCAGTTTGCTTTCCATTGCCCTGACATCTCACAATGCTAAGTGCTCAATGACAGCCGGTAGAGGTTTCCCTGTAATCCACCTTTATCCATTAACAGACACTCAATCACTAAAGTGCTTACTAGACTAAACACATTTATCCAACCAAATCACACTTTACAATGCAAATCTGCCAATCAGACCCCAGCTATTAACAAGCAACTGCTTTAAGGGGATTTTGGTGTTTGTGCTGTGAAGAGCCTGCTTACCTCCAACAAACCACTAAACCAAATTAACATAGCTGTATCCTCATAAAAGAAACCAGATATCCTGTTGTGAAAATAGAGAGCTTGGTGGGACAAGCCTCCTTTGATGGCTAGCAGTGTGGCAGACAAGGCTTCAGACTTCAAATCTGGCTACCACGAAGTCATTACAAACCTCCAGCATCAAGCTTTTGATAACTTTTAAAAGCAAAATAAAAATGTAGCGTTGGGTAACTCAGTAAGTCGTCAACTTGCTCAGTTACTATTATAATTGCAATAAGTGTTGTAATTGTTGGATAAGGCTCCTTAATTCTAATTGCTCCTTCAACCAAGATCAGGTTGTAAAAGTGCTTGCATTAGCCAAAAATAAAATCCAAGAGACACAAATGTGGTAGTAATAATAATTCTTTTTATTGGCCTGGCAGAGAGGAAGAGAACAAAGCTTTAAAAACTTCAAAGTTCGGACCAGGAAAAAAAAATCAGAATTGGAGAAACTCATATACTCTTTGCCCCCTTATTAGACCAATACTTTCTAAGTGGCATCACCCCATGGGGGTTTGACAACACTTTTTTTTTCTTGCAGTCTGCAGGAAAGTTACACCCTCCATGTTACAGTACTAATTTAAGATTTCTGTCACAAACTACACAACACAGTCCTGTATACCCTCACTCAGGACGCTTAATCGCTTCAGACTTACTGGTATTATACCTCCTTTAAATGCCAATATTTTAAGGCAGCTTTGACACTTGGTAGGGTTTGAGGTAATTTTTTTCCTCCACTTAGCTAGCAGAAGAAGAAAGGTAGAATTTACTCAGGGTTAAGCTACAGACACAAAGTAAATAGTAATTCGTAAAATAATAGGCCATTATGCTGTGTACAAAAAGCATGCTACTGTATCTCAGCTCCACACTTCTGGTTCTAAAATGAAATATGAATTTCCAGTCTTCACTGTTTATCAAAAATAATGAGCACTTTCTTATTTTAGTAGACTTTATAGGCACTTCTGGGGAAAATATTATGTGCGGCTAGAAAAAGCTTTATTTTGGAGGTCACTCTTCACTCTGGAATAATTTCCAAAGTGAATAAACCACACGTGTGTTTTCCCAAAGATCAGCTGAGTCAAACCTTCAAGCCAAAGTAGAAAACTGTTATGCAGCAAAATGTCAGTAGTTTGCTAGAAATGTTTTAGGAACATGGGCATATTCTTGAAGTAGGAATAATAAAATTCTTGCTTGTAGATATATTTAAGCTTAGTGTTCTCTCACGGTATAGGAATGAGTTGAAAAGGAATTACTAGATGAAGCCTGGGATATTTGGGGAGAAGATTTTTGCTCTTAAATGTGTGTAAAGCTGTCTTTATGGCCTATTTTAAAAATAAAATAAGAGCAATTATCAACGTATTTGTACATACGAAGATGTGTAATTTTTTCAGCATTTGAATTAATAACATGAGCAAACCTAGATAAGTATCCCCTTTATGTCAATGAACACCAAATAATGTTCTTATAAAATTGCCTGTTTAAAATTAAAAATTGCTAATTTATTAAAAAATTGAGATTGAGATCTGAAAATGATAATTATTATGTTTCATGGACAAGTGAAAATACTCAGTAAAATCAGAATGAATAACAATGTTGGAAAGTTTGGACTTTGCTTTAAAACCCCCTTTCCTCCTGATTAAGCTATTATAAAGGACAAATTCATAAATATAACTATAATGTTTTTTTTCCCAAAGCTGGGGATGAAACCCAGGGCCTCACGCATACCAGGCAAGCACTTTACCACTGAGCTACACCCCAGCCCCTGTGAAGGATTTTTAAATCATTTGTTTGTATAGGAATATTAACTATTCACTATCACATGTTGGATTTTGAAGCTGCCTTTTTCTAGCAACAGTGTGCATCATCTAGTAAAAATATGGATAATGTCAATAGTAAATAACATAGATGTAGACGCCATATTGGAGAAGGAGAAGAAGCCAGGGATGTACACCATCTTAGGGATGCTGGTGGTATGGAAGTATAAAGAGTTTTATAAAATATTTGTAAGAAATACACAAGTATATAGTATGTGGAAGAATAAAGGAAAGAGAAGAGATAAATGCAGAAATTTTCCAGCATTGGACTATAAACTCTTCCTGAGAAAGATTGTCATTTTCATTTCTTAATATTATTAGTGCCTGGCACTGCACAAGGAGGAAATCAATAATTTTTGTTGATTGAATGAAGAAAATATTTCCTGGAAGTGAGGTTAATAACAGATTTTTTAAGGGAGAAAGATTCATGGAACACAAAGGTAGATTTTTTTTTTCTTAGACCACTGAAAGGGAAAAGCCAAGAGAAAGTAAGTGGAGAAGGGGTGTGTGGGTGCGGAGTGTCATATGACTACAACCTGTCTTCCCATGCTACCTGGGAAGTCAGACAAAAAAACACACCCTTAAGAAAACAAATTTAGAATGGGTCAGTTCTTTAAAAGCACCGGAGATTCTTCCCTGGTGTTCCTTTGTAGTAGAGAAAGCAATACCACTTGCAATTGGCCTTGGAAGAGATGTGGTAGCTGGAGTAGGAGCTTCTGCAGCATCCCTGATGTGGACCTGATGAGACAATGACTTGCTATTGCTGAAGGATGCTTAGATGTAAAGTATTGTTTTATCATCTAATTATCTCGAAATCCTACATAATCACTTCGGAGGACATGCACGAATTCAGATGGAGGTCTACTGAGGAAACTGACCTCCACAATTTGCATTGGCCTCGTCTATGTAGGTTTCAAGTGCAGCATTATGGTTGACATCCTCCCCACACCCTACAGAGAGAAATATCTGTATGTTTTATGGTTTTTAATTTTTTTCTTTCATTCTGGTAATCCAGAAGATTCTTTCCATCTGTACCTTTCCCTTTTAGGTAAGGGGAAATTCAAATTTACTGCTTCTAGTCTCTGAGATGTCACAGAATCAAAGTCTTGTTGACTGTAGTTTCCAAAAGCCTAATCATAAGACAGCAGAGATTTGAGGAATAGTAAAAAATAAAACAACAACAACAACAAACATTTATCTGGATGGAAGAGTCGGAGGAGAGAAAGAAGGGAAAGTATTTTTAAGAACAGATCTTGGTAGATCCCAGGGAGAAAAGTCCTATGCCCAGATCTAGTTAGATTCATAGAGATCTAGAAAAACATAGAGTTGTGGGATTTGAATGCACAGAGGACTCATAGAGGGTGACAGGATTGCAGAGCAGGCAGGCTGAATGAAAGGTCTGATTGAGGCATGCAGAGCCACAGATGGCCCTGTGGAGATTCCTGAGGGGCAGGTGGACCAGCATGGTGGAATACCGTGAAGAGTTCAGAAAGCTGAAGTCACAGGAACAAAGAATGAGGGCTACCTCAGCACCCGAGTGCACTGGTGAATAAGGATCAGCTGGGACAATGGACTTTCTGGAATGTGCTTCAGTGGGATAACTGACATCAAAAACCAGATGTCACCCTTTCCAGGCCTTGGTGTACTATGTGCTTCCCTAGGCTCCACCCCTGAAAAAGAATGGGTGGTTGCCCCAGTTGATTGAGGTTTGCTTTATGCTACACAGAGACAGAGCAGAAAAGCAACATATAAGTTGTGCTGAGTTATTGAATGGAAAGCTTTTAGAGTGTTATACTGCTTGTCAACTGTGAATTTGTAGATTATATATCATTAGAGTTTCTAAAACTATGAAGCTAGTATATCTGGAAAAACCACACACAAAAAAAATTCCACTCTTTACCTCCTGCCAAAACCCCCAATCTTAGCAATGCACAAATGTATGAAGCATAAAGTGGATGTCCTCTGCTTCCTCTACCCCCATCAACTTACACAGGAACACGGGCTCTGCTCCACACAGATAAGAGCTGTGAATGAATATTTTCCCTCTTTCAGAGGCTATTAGATAAAATTAGGCATCCTCATTTGATATGAGAGAAACAGAAAGAAAAAATTTTTTACTTTCACCAGGTTACTTTCTATGTTAAGGTTTTATCCTTGTTTTAAAGAAACTATGAAACCTGCCAAGCTCCCCCCCATCATGACCTGCCTTAATGATAAGTAAACGTTTTTGCAGAACTCTGACCAGGAGGGAGGTGGATTGTTTGTTTTAATGTCACCCAAGCAGCTCCAATGATGCATTAAGTTATGGAAATCTCAGGGAAGGAAAAACCCTACTGATGCACAAATTATGTTAATTCAAGAATGAGCCATTTAACATTGTTCAACCACTGGGAAATTCTCTTAATGTCAAATAAACCATAGACTTTGGTTCAAAAGACAAACTTAAGCAAACTGAGGTAGTTTCTCTCTGTTCTCTAGGTCTTATCTTAGAAGAATTTAACACACCTTTAATCCTTGCATTGTGGTTGTGTTTGAAAATGAGGAAAAAATATAATTTGACTACTAACTGATTTGACTTACAATAATGGCAAGTAAAGGATTTTCCATTTATTGACTTTTAAATTCTGCAACTACATGACCTATATTAACATATATTAACAATAATATGTTTTATAGTTATTAATAATGACAATTCTAGCCTACGAAATAGAATTTTTTATTGATTCCTTTTAGTTATATATAACATTAAGATACGTTTTGACAAAAAAATCACAAAAGCTTGGAATACAATTTACTCTCAGTCCCCAGAACTTTCTTCCCCACCCTCCTCCTGCTCCTCTCCCTCTACCTTACTGATTTTCCTTCAATTTATTTATAGTTTTCTAAAAAAAATTAGTGTCTTGTGAATGTACTTGATGTTGGGATTCACTGTGTTATATATTCATGTATATGAACATGTGAAAGTTCAGTCATATCCATTCCACTTTTCTTCCATTTTCTCATCCCTCCTTCCTCCCCTCGGTCCCTTTTATCTATTTTACTGATCTTTCCTTTATTCTGATGAAATTCTCTCTCCATTTTTTTTCACATCTCTCTCACTCTCTTTCTCCCCTCCCTCACCCATTTTGGATTAGCTTCTGCATATCAAAGAAAACATTTGACTTTTGGGGACTAACTTATTTCACTTGGCATGATGTTCTCCAGTTCCATCCATTTACAGGCAAGCGCCATGGTTTCATTCTTATTTATGGCTAAGTAATAATATTGTGTGTGTGTGTGTGTGTGTATACCACATTTATTTTTACACAATTCATCTGTTAAAAGGCACCTTGGGTCATTAAAAATTGATGGTTTCCTGTTTTCTTTAAAGGTTTTATCTTTAGTTACCAGTCAAGGCATTAAAAATTGGTAAAATTAAAAATTCGATTTCTTAATTGCTTACCACATTTTAAGTCATTGCTTGGGTCACACAGATATTGAACAATTTCAGCATTTCATAAAGTCCTATTGGAAAGCATTGTTCTACAGCATTGGCTGTGTATCCATAAGGGAAAAAGCCTAAAATATTATTGAAATAATTTCATTCATTACCCACTGCGAAACAAAACTTTCCTGTAAAGAGGATGTGGCTATCATTCTATTAATTTTCCAGTTCTGACTGATTAGCTAACTGACCAAAAAGATAATTTTTTTGTATTGACCTTAGTGTAAGGTAAAAGTAGCAACTGGAATAAAATAGTGGTTTATTCTACTAATTTAAGATTAATAAAGTTTTCCTTATTGGTAAACATAAATGCTGATTACGTAATTATTCTGAATTTAATCTTAGTGGGCAAGTCCAACCACATTTCTAAAGAAAAGGACATAATTCTGCAACAGAATATTTCTTTTCTCTTTTTCTTTTAACATTTATTCTCCGTGCTTAAAAAGAACTTGTGAAGATATCACCATTAGTATTTATCTATCAGTGTGTTTAAAGTACCCTCTTATACATTTTGCAATTAAATAATCCCTATATCCTGGGGGCATAATGTAAGCAATTCTGGGTTCAGACTTATTTGGAGTTTTCACATTGAGTCAGATGAGAGAACCAGTTCATTTTAAAGACTAATCTTTATGTTCGTTATCTCTACGTTTTCCTGTGTTTATTTTTGAAATCCAGTTTTACTGAAAGTTTGTAGAATAACGACTTACACTAAGGAAGTGAGTCAGTGTCTCCAAGAAATAAGAGAATGGAGTTCCCAGTATAGTTGTGCCTGTTGGTTCTAAGTCGTAGATTTGTGTGGTGCAGTGAAGAAACTCCGTGGGCTATTCTGGAGAGAATATGTGGGTCCTGAGAATCCAAATATACCTGTAAATTCAAGATGAATTTTTGGAGTTGGGTTAATAAAATGGTATTATATATTTCAAAATTGCTAGTAGAGAGAATTTTGGATTTTTTGAACACAAAGAAATGATAAATGTTTGAGGTGAGGAAGATACCAATTACCCTGGTCTGATTATTATAAATTGTACACATATGCTGAAATATCACACTGTATTCCATAAGTATATATGAATATTATGCATCAGTAAAAAGATAAGACATAGTGACGTAAAAGAATTGATACTTAAGGTGATACTAATGTATATTTCTCTATATATGTAGAGTCATTTTTTAAATTATTTTGTATTTTTTCTTTTTCGTTGTAGGTGGCCATAATACCTTTATTTTGTTTTTATGCAGTGCTGAGGACTGAACCCAGCACCTCATGCATACTAGGCAAGCACTCTACCACTGAGCCCCAGCCCCAGCCTGAGGCATTCTTATTTACAAAGATTTGTTCAGTCTACTGATTCATTTCTAAGTTAGATATTTTAAAGATGAACTATTTTACTAATATTTTCTCTATACTCTTTAAATATACTTTCATTGTTTTGAGTTTAAAAAACATTTAAAATGTAGTTAGTGGCTTATAAATTGGTATCATTGTTGCTCCATTTATACAAGAGTTGAGCCACATTTCCTGTGATACTCATTTTCTTTCAAAATACTTTTCTAGTGGTTGCTTTTCTCCTTTTCCTAAGACCAACGGTAAAATGAGGATTTGGCAAAAGTGAAATATGGTCAAAGTTTCCTTTCAAGCATAGAATTTTATGGTAGTAAAGCAAAGTAGGAGTCACTATAATTATTTTGTCTTGGTGAGTTTTAAGAGAGAAATGATTTTTTTAACCTTCAGAAGCAGTTCCCTCTCATATTCCAGTTGTAATATATATTGTAGTTGGTGACTACTTGATTCAAATTTATTTTTGGAAAATTGTCTAGATTAACTACTCAAAAGTACCATGAGAAAAGGGCTTACTTTATATTTCCTTTTGTAATGTACTTTAAACTCTAAAATTAAAAATAAAAACTTCTTAAGAAGAACTAATACATTATTATATGGATACTCTCTGGAAATTTTTTATGGCATTTTTTAATGGCATGTACAGAAAAAATATATATTCTTTTTTTAACTGAAAAATATATATTCTTAATGAACATATGTTTTAGGATTCTTTTTCCTAAGACAATGATTTTATGTATATTTATTCGAATGATTAAAGCATTACGTCCAAAGTAATACAGTTAGGGAAGATAGAATGGTAAAAATGTATTTGGGACTATTGATTTTAGAAACTGACATGTTATTTTAATTACTTGGAGTTATTAATCTCTATTTCTGTGCCTCATATTTAAGAATAAAATGAAATATATATTTATCAAACAGTACACAGCATATATCAGGTGTATCAAATGTCCTTATAGATGATTCATTTAAATCTCACATGAGCTTTCTTATTGTTAGTCTCCTTTATTGACAGAGAAACTGAGGGTAAAAGAAGTTCTGATTTGCCCAAGGGTACTTTGATAAAAAGTGCCAATGGTGAGAGACAAACCTGATTTAGAGCTTTTACTGCAAAGTAATATGTAATTGAGGTCAATTCTATCCTCATTATGCAAGGAAGGAAAAAGCGATTAGAAAAATAAAGTAACTTGTCCAAAATAACATAAATGAACCCAGAATTTCAACTGAGTCTGCCAACTTCAAATTCCAGCTTATTTGGCTATACCACACTTGGATTATTAACTCAAACTTAGCAAAGAGGCGTAGATCATCTGAAGTGAATAAGAATGAAAACAGTAGGCAAAGGCCTGCTTGGAGTGCCTAAGGATGATTGTTAAGTGCCTGTAAATTTGCCCCATAACTTAGAAGTTGTTCTGTGTCTACGGATCCTTTCTTTATAGTGATACTAATTCCAGGAGCAAGCATCTTTCATGCCCTTGCATAAGGCTTACATTTTCAATCAAGTAGGAAGCTAGTGAGGTCCATAGAATGTTTTGGGTCCTATAGTTGCTGCTTGTGATGTTCACCTGAGTGAATTTGGGGTCTGGTCTTTTATTTGTACCAGCAGGAGTTTTTAGAGTTTGGCTGGGAGGTATCCCTAGAGAGTTTAAAATGTCATTCAGGATGTCCGATGCCATCCTTAGTCACGAGCTTCTGCAAGAAACACAGAATTGTGTTTAAGAATTCTGTGACAATGAAAAAAGGAAAACAGATTTGAAAAGAGATTTATCTTTTTTTTTTTTTTTTTTTTTTACTAGAGAATTTATACCTACCTGTGGTTCACCAATCTGTGGGTCTTCTGCAGAAGGTTACTTGAACTTCAGACTAATTGTTCAATTGTTAAAGATGTAAAGTGAAGAACAGCACATCCAGGGTTTACAGCAAATGATAAGGAACAGTACTTTGCTGATGAAGATGATTTGTCATGACCTTCTGACATGTTGTACGATGACTAATGATGTTGATCTTTGACTAGTAGGTTTTATAACAATTTGGATGGATGCCTTCATATTTTTAATTCTTGAGGGAGAAAGAGTAAAGGAATGCAGAGCAGAAGTTGCTGCAGAAGGTAAAAAGAATGGAGTAGTAGCAGAACAAAGAAAAAAATGCCTGAGTTTTATGGGTGATAAGAGATATAGACCTAATTCCAGGAAACATAAAAAGAAAGTTTGGATACACCAGATATAATGTGCATCTGGAGGCTTTGCCAGCTTTTGTTCTTCTTCAATAACAGAAACTGAGTCACAGGAGAGCAGTTTTTGAAACTTAAATGTGGAGCTATTTCTACTTAAACCTAAATGTAATCTTTTACAAATGCTTAAAGAATTTTCAGTTTTGGAGCTCTCTCATGAGGGGGCAGCTGGAGTCAGGAAGTATTAAACAGTCACTTCATGAACAGCCATGTACCGGTTCTTTGGGGAGGTAGTGAAGAAACATTTCATATGGTGTTTGCAAATCAATAGTGAAGTGAAACCATCAAATGTAAAATAAATGAGTAGTGTGAAAACACATTATAACAGACAGCAAACTCTAGGTATGGAGGAGAGGGCAGCTGCACTGCAGGAAATGGAACTAAACCTGGATCTTGATGGGTGGGGACTGTGGAAGCTACCAGAGAATGGTTGAAGAACCAGAAGGGAGTCTCTTTTCATTCAACTCCCTTCAATTCTTCTTTTACCCAAAGGTGTAAATTATTATTATTATTTCACAATTCATGTTTAAAGGAAGCATTATTTTTGAAATTTTCATGTAGTTGAAAAGTTTTTCAGTCGGCTGACAGTTTAGGGTAGCCCCAGATTTTCTTTTCATACTTTTCTTCCTTCTTATAGTTCATATAAATATTGATTCACCCTAGAAATGAGTTATGGGCAGGAGGGATATATATATAGAACTATAGAACACAGCATTCCAGAAAAACCTCATTTCTGCTGATGAATGGCTATTGGCATACAGAAATCTGGCATGTAGCTGAGAAGAAGGGTTACAGCTGACATGAGAAAAGCTTGACAGGGAAACCATAATCCCCCTTCAAAATTCACTGCTTATTAGAGGAGCTAAAATGATTAACCAGCTAGAGGTTTTGATGAATGGAGAAAGATTAAAAGACTTACATGTGTAGGTTGGCTGAAGAGCTAAGGAGTGTGTGCATGTGCGTGGGGCTGGGGAGACGATAGCTGTTTGCAGATAATTGAAGGTAGAAGCCCCAAAGAAGAAGAGGATGGTGAAGGTGGTCTTCTGGGATTATCTAAGGGTCATGAGTGAGATCAGGAAAAGAAAACAAACATCGTGTCATCAGGAAGACTTTCACAATGGACCATATTTAAGAGGCCACAAAATAATCTCCCATGAGAGGAGGCGAAATTCCTGTTCTGTGAGTCATTTAGGGGAGGCGTATAAAGTTTTGGAAGTATATGGTGCTGCCCTGGTAGGCAAACAGATTTGGTAACCAAGAGCATCCTTTGCCCTGATGTTTTACAGCTCAATTCTAAGATGAATCAATTGGTAAACAATAAATTTGGAAACTCCCCAGCAATGGGTCTATCTTATCTCACTGATAAATTTCTTCAAGTAATAAGACATGTTCCCCACCTCTTCCTCTTCTGATCTCCACACACTGTCCTTGACATTATCATTTCTTCAGGAACATGAAGGTCCAGGGAGAGAAGAATTGCAAGATTAAAAGGATAAGCAGCATATAATTTAGCTGTTGGCAATATTAATGGCCCTTCCCTGCAATACAATCTCTTTTCCAAACATGACTGCTATTAGATTATGAGGACTGTTGACAATGTGTTCTTCAGGGTCTCTCTAGAACTAACCAGTGTTTGGACCATGACACTCTTGCAAAAAAAAAAAAAAAAAAATTGATCAAGGCTAGTCTTTCTCTGATATCATGACTAGGCAAAATTTCTTTCTGGTGACTTTTAATAATGAAGATAACAGTGTGCCTATGTTTATAATTTGCGAAAACTAAAAGAGGTGGGACCTCAGAATACTTTGATTTAATGCCAGTGAATAATGAAGCAATCCCATGAACTTGCAGGGTCCTGTGCTTTGATCTCAAAGTTTCTTATGTTCTTCCCTGTGGGAGGAATGATAAATGATCCTCACATAAAGATTTATGTACTTATTTTTCTTCACAGTGTTGCTCATACAAATAACTACTAGAAGTAACCTAAATATTCAATAGTAAAATAAAGTTTGTCATGTCCTTTGGATAGATTGTCACAGATGCAAAGTTCATGATTTTCAAGAATATATAATAACATGCAAAAATACACATTATAGGGAGAAGGGAGCAGGGCATTTAAATGCAACAGCATCCTAAATGTACTTAAATAAAAAGACAGATAAATGGATGGACATTTATCTTGCCTTTTGTCTTTGAGCAATGAGATGACAAGAAATATTAATTTTTTTTCTTCATACCCATTTTATGTTCTGCAATTAATGTATATAACTAACATCCCTACAATTTAAGCAGGTTTTATCTTCGATATTAAAAACAGGCATTTGGATATGAGTTTTTATACCAAGCAATAGACAACATGCACAGAACTGAAAGTGAACTTCTCTACCGAAAAAACAAAACAAAACAAAACAAACAACAAATTGGGCAGAAACAAACACTTGTGGTGTGTCTGTACAATTTAGGAAGTGAGAAATCAGTTTTTGGATTTTTTTCATTCAAAACATCTTTATAAATTGAAACTAGAAAGTTGAAGATGGGTTTCACGAACTGTTCCAAAATATTCTATTATATCAAAATATGTTTACCTCTAAAAAGCTTTCGCTAATGTGTAATATCAGATATTTTAAACAGCATTAACAAAGATAAACAGGTTAATAGTCTTCTCCATATTCTCCTTCTTCTTTTTCAGTGTTGGAAATCAAACCTAGGACCTCATGCACACTAGCTAAGTGTTCTACCACTGAGCCACATCACAACCCTCTAGTCTTCTTGACCTTAACATGAGTAGGTGTATTTCTTTCTTTTTTAAAAAATTTTTATTGTTGGTTGTTCAAAACATTACATAGTTCTTGACATATCATATTTCACACTTTGATTCAAGTGGGTTATGAACTCCCATTATTACCCTGTATACAGATTGCAGAATCACATCGGTTACACATCCACTGATTTACATATTGCCATACTAGTGTCTGTTGTGTTCTGCTGCCTTTCCTATCCTCTACTATCCCCCCTCCCCTCCCATCCCCTCCCCTCTTCTCTCTCTACCCCCTCTACTGTCATTCATTTCTCCCTTTGTTTTTTTCCCCCTTTCCCCTCACTTCCTCTTGTATGTAATTTTGTATAACCCTGAGGGTCTCCTTTCATTTCCATGCAATTTCCCTTCTCTCTCCCTTTCCCTCCCACCTCTCATCCCTGTTTAATGTTAATCTTCTTCTTCTCATGCTCTTCGTCCCTACTCTGTTCTTAGTTACTCTCCTTATATCAAAGAAGACATTTGGCATTTGTTTTTTAGGGATTGGCTAGCTTCACTTAGCATAATTTGCTCTAATGCCATCCATTTCCCTGCAAATTCTATGATTTTGTCATTTTTTAATGCAGAGTAATACTCCATTGTGTATAAATGCCACATTTTTTTATCCATTCATCTATTGAAGGGCATCTAGGTTGATTCCACAGTCTTGCTATTGTGAACTGTGCTGCTATGAACATCGATGTAGCAGTGTCCCTGTAGCATGCTCTTTTTAGGTCTTTAGGGAATAGACCGAGAAGGGGAATAGCTGGGTCAAATGGTGGTTCCATTCCCAGCTTTCCAAGAAATCTCCATACTGCTTTCCAAATTGGCTGCACCAATTTGCAGTCCCACCAGCAATGTACAAGTGTACCCTTTTCCCCACATCCTCGCCAGCACTTGTTGTTATTTGACTTCATAATGTCTGCTAATCTTACTGGAGTGAGATGATATCTTAGGGTGGTTTTGATTTGCATTTCTCTGACTGCTAGAGATGGTGAGCATTTTTTCATGTACTTGTTGATTGATTGTATGTCCTCCTCTGAGAAGTGTCTGTTCAGGTCCTTGGCCCATTTGTTGATTGGGTTATTTGTTATCTTATTGTCTAATTTTTTGAGTTCTTTGTATACTCTAGATATTAGGGCTCTATCTGAAGTGTGAGGAGTAAAGATTTGTTCCCAGGGTGTAGGCTCCCTATTTACCTCTCTTATTGTTTCTTTTGCTGAGAGAAAACTTTTTAGTTTGAGTAAGTCCCATTTGTTGATTCTAGTTATTAACTTTTGTGCTATGGGTGTCCTATTGAGGAATTTGGAGCCCGACCCCACCGACTGTAGATCGTAGCCAACTTTTTCTTCTATCAGACGGCGTGTCTCTGATTTGATATCAAGCTCCTTGATCCATTTTGAATTCACTTTTGTGCATGGCGAGAGAAAGGGATTCAGTTTCATTTTGTTGCATATGGATTTCCAGTTTTCCCAGCACCATTTGTTGAAGATGCTATCCTTCCTCCATTGCATGCTTTTAGCCCCTTTATCAAATATAAGATAGTTGTAGTTTTGTGGATTGGTTTCTGTGTCCTCTATTCTGTACCATTGGTCCACCCGCCTGTTTTGGTACCAGTACCATGCTGTTTTTGTTACTATTGCTCTGTAGTATAGTTTGAAGTCTGGTTTCGCTATACCGCCTGATTCACACTTCCTGCTTAGCATTGTTTTTGCTATTCTGGGTCTTTTATTTTTCCATATGAATTTCATGATTGCTTTCTCTATTTCTACAAGAAATGCCGTTGGGATTTTGATTGGCATTGCATTAAACCTATAGAGAACTTTTGGTAATATCGCCATTTTGATGATGTTAGTTCTGCCTATCCATGAACAGGGTATATTTTTCTATCTTCTAAGATCTTCTTCTAGTTCTCTCTTTAGGGTTCTGTAGTTTTCATTGTATAAGTCTTTCACCTCTTTTGTTAGGTTGATTCCCAAGTATTTTATTTATTTTTTTTGAGGATATTGTGAATGGAGTGGTTGTCCTCATTTCCATTTCAGAGGATTTGTCGCTGATATACAGGAATGCCTTTGATTTATGCGTGTTGATTTTATATCCTGCCACTTTGCTGAATTCATTTATTAGCTCTAATAGTTTCTTTGTAGACCCTTTTGGGTCTGCTAGGTATAGAATCATGTCACCTGAAAATAGTGATAATTTAAGTTCTTCTTTTCCTATTTTTGTGCCTTTAATTTATTTCGTCTGTCTAATTGCTCTGGCCAGTGTTTCGAGAACTATGTTGAACAGAAGTGGTGAGAGAGGGCATCCCTGTCTTGTTCCAGATTTTAGAGGGAATGCCTTCAGTTTTTCTCCATTCAGAATGATGCTAGCCTGAGGCTTAGCATAGATTGCTTTTACAATATTGAGGTATGTTCCTGTTATCCCTAGTTTTTCTAGAGTTTTGAACATAATGGGATGCTGTACTTTGTCGAATGCTTTTTCCACATCTATCGAGATGATCATATGGTTCTTATTTTTAAGTCTATTGATGTGGTGAATAACATTTATTGATTTCCGTATATTGACCCAGCCTTGCATCCCAGGGATGAATCCTACTTGATCATGGTGCACAATTTTTTTGAAATGTTTTTGTATCCGATTCGCCAGAATTTTATTGAGGATTTTTGCATCTAGATTCATTAGAGATATTGGTCTGTAGTTTTCTTTCTTTGAAGTGTCTTTGTCTGGTTTAGGAATCAGGGTGATGTTGGCCTCGTAGAATGAATTTGGAAGTTCTCCCTCTTTCTCTATTTCCTGGAATAGCTTGAAAAGTATTAGTATTAGTTTTTCTTTAAAGGTTTTGTAAAACTCTGCTGTATACCCATCTGGTCCTGGGCTTTTCTTAGTTGGTAGTCTTTTGATGGCTTCTTCTATTTCCTCAATTGATATTGGTCTGTTTAGGTTGTCTATATCCTCCTGACTCAATCTGGGTAGATCATATGACTTAAGAAATTTATCGATGCCTTCACTATCTTCTATTTTATTGGAGTATAAGGATTCAAAATAATTTCTAATTATCTTCTGTATTTCTGAAGTGTCTGTTGTGATATTGCCTTTTTCATCCCGTATGCTAGTAATTTGAGTTCTCTCTCTTCTTCTCTTCGTTAGCATGGCTAAGGGTCTGTCAATCTTATTTATTTTTTCAAAGAACCAACTTTTAGTTTTGTCAATTTTTTCAATTGTTTCTTTTGTTTCGATTTCATTAATTTCAGCTCTGATTTTAATTATTTCTTGCCTTCTACTTCTTTTGCTGTTGTTTTGCTCTTCTTTTTCTAGGATTTTGAGATGAAGTGTGAGATCATTTATTTGTTGGTTTTTCTTTTTTTAAGGAATGAACTCCAGGCAATGAATTTTCCTCTTAGAACTGCTTTCATTGTGTCCCATAGATTCCAATATGTTGTGTCTGTGTTTTCATTTATCTCTAAGAATTTTTTAATTTCCTCCTTGATGTCTTCTATAACCCATTGATCATTCGGTAACCTATTGTTCATTCTCCAATTGATGTATGATTTTTCCTTCCTTCTTTTATCGTTGATTTCCAGTTTCATTCCATTATGATCAGATAAGATGCATGGTATTATCTCTACTCCTTTATATTGTCTAAGAGTTGCCCTGTGACATAATATATGATCTATTTTTGAGAAGGATCCATGTGCTGCTGAGAAAAAAGTGCAACTGCTTGATGTTGGGTGGTATATTCTATATATGTCAATTAGGTCTAGGTTATTAATTGTGTTATTGAGTTCTATAGTTTCCTTATTCAACTTTTGTTTGGAAGATCTGTCCAGTGGTGAGAGAGGTGTGTTGAAGTCTTCCATGATTATTGTATGGTGGTCTATTAGACTCTTGAACTTGTGAAGAGTTTGATGAACATAGCTGCACCATTGTTTGGGGCATATATATTTATGATTGTTATGTCTTGTTGGTGTATGGTTCCCTTGAGCAGTATGTAGTGTCCCTCTTTATCCCTTTTGATTAACTTGGGCTTGAAATCTATTTTATTTGATATGAGTATGGACACTCCTGCTTGTTTCCGAAGTCCATATGAGTGATATGATTTTTCCCAACCTTTCACCTTCAGTCTATGTATGTCTTTTCCTATCAAATGCGTCTCCTGTAGACAGCATATTGTTGCATCTTTTTTTTTTTTTTTGATCCATTCTACTAGCCTGTGTCTCTTAATTGGTGAGTTTAAGCCATTAACATTTAGGGTTATTATTGAGATATGGATTGTTCTTCCAGCCATATTTGTTTATTTATGTTACTTAACATGGTTTGTTTTTCCTCTTTGATTATTTTTCCCCTTTACTGTACTACCTCCCACTGTTGGTTTTCATTGTTATTTTCCATTTCCTCTTCCTGTAATGTTTTGCCGAGAATGTTTTGAAGAGATGGTTTTCTAGCTGCAAATTCTTTTAACTTTTGTTTATCGTGGAAGGTTTTAATTTCATCTTCCATCCTGAAGCTTAATTTCACTGGATACACAATTCTTGGTTGGAACCCATTTTCTTTCAGCGTTTGAAATATGTTGTTCCAGGATCTTCTAGCTTTCAGAGTCTGTGTTGAAAGATCAGCTGTTATCCTGATTGGTTTACCCCTAAATGTAATCTGCTTCCTTTCTCTTGAAGCTTTTAAAATTCTCTCCTTATTCTGTATGTTGGGCATCTTCATTATAATGTGTCTAGGTGTGGATCTCTTATGAATTTGCACATTCGGCGTCCTGTAGGCTTCTAGGATTTGGGATTCTGTCTCATTCTTCAAGTCTGGGAAGTTTTCTCGTATTATTTTGTTGAACGGATTGCTCATTCCTTTGGTGTGGACCTCTATACCTTCCTGTATCCCAATGACTCTTAAGTTTGGTCTCTTTATGTTATCCCAAATTTCTTGGATGTTTTGCTCATGGTTTCTTAACAGTGTCGCTGAGCTGTCTATGTTCTTTTCAAGTTGAAATACTTTGTCTTCATTGTCTGTTTGGTAGTATTCTCATTTTGAGTTTTTAAGTTGGTTTATTGCTTCCTGCATTTCTACGATTTCTGTTTGTTTTTTATAACCTCTATCTCCCTATATAGTTGATCTTTTGCTTCTTGGATTTGTTTATGTAATTCATTGTCGAAGTGATCTTTCATTGTCTGATTTTGCTGTCTAATGTCTTCCTTAAGACTCCAGATCATTTGAAGCATGTAAATCCTTTATTCTTTATCTGACATTCCATCTGCTGCAGTTATTACCTCTTCTAAAGTTGAGTTGACCTGCATTGCTTGTGGTCCTTTCTTTCCTTGTCTTTTCATACTGCTCATGTTTCTTTCTGTTTGGTGAAACTGTTATATTATTGAATTTTCCCCCTATATATTTATATTGCTCTTGTATAGTTGCAAAGTCTCCCTTGCCGGGGCGGGCGAAGGCTATGCTCCTCCTCCAATTGGGGCGATGTGTCTACCACGCCTGCAGGCCGCTGGGCCTGCTCTGCTGGTCAGTCGCAGGTCTGCCCACCTTGCAAGCGTGGGCGGCGGCTCTGCTCTGCCTATCCTCCAATTGGGGCGATGTGTCAACCACGCAGGCAGGCCGCTGGGCCTGCTCCGCCGGTCGGTCGCCGAGTAGATATATTTCTGATTTCTCAGGAAAGGGGTGTTACAACATCATGTTTGACAGTAAATCCCTCAATAGAGGGATTACTATGAAAATCAGGAGAAAACCCAAATATTTTCCATTATCACCTTTATGTTTGCTTGCTCTTGTTCTCTTTATTATTTAGCATTATTATAGAAGATCAGAATTATGAAAGAGAGTAATTATAAGAATCAGAAGAAAATCATCATATGAAAAGCAGTTAGATATATGAAATAAATTCAAGAAACTATCAGAAATAAAAAATTAATTCCATAAATGTTTATTGTGTTTCTGTCACTGAAGAGCTTTCATTATTCTAAACAAAAATCTTATAAAACATAATAAAGTTCTGTAGGTGCAATTAGGTATTATAAAAGTAATCCTTACCTAAAATCCTCACATAAAATCTGGTGATTTTTTTTTTTTACTAGAATAGAAGAAATAGCCTAGTGCTGTGGTGCACTCCTGTAATCCAATTGCTTTAATCCCAGCAATTTAGGAGGCTGAGGCAGGAAAATCACTATTTCAAGGCCAGCCTGGACAATTTATAGAGGACTGTCTCAAAATAAAAAATAAAAAAGGCTGGGGATGTAGCTCAGTGGTAGAGTATGCCTGGGTTCAATCCCTAATATTTTAAAAAAGCTAGAAGAAATGAACTAAAAATACAAATTAAAGATTCCTAATATATGTTATTAAAACGGTCAAAATTGATTTGATTATTTGTAATAATATAAGTGATTATCTTAGTGTTTTTATTGATTTTTCTTTCATTTCTACATTGGTTTAAGATGTCGCGTTCAATGCATATAAAAATATATGCACACATGTGTGCATATTCTATTCGATTAATCTGCCTCTTCTACTTTACATATGAAGAGGAAAAGGGACAGACATGAAACAACTTCATTAATCATAACCAATTACATTTAATAAACATTTGAATAACAAGTTAATAAACTATTTAATGAACTAGAAAGTTAGGATAGCTTCCAAGTACCACCTTGATCTAACCCACCATGCTGTATCTGAATATTTCCCTGCTTTGCTGACTCAAGAACATATATGTGGCAGACATCTCTGAAGGTTTAGTGCCATTGAAGGTAGGTAGGTACGTTCAAGGCAGCAAAGTCAATCACTTGCAATTGAAAGACCGATGGATTGTCCTGCTCCTACAAGTTCCACAGTGAGTAGGAATTTCCTTACTAATTAGTGGTGAACTAGGACCCTAGGAAGAAGCTCCCTTCCTTTCTTCTCACTCTTTTCTCCTTCCAGGTGGGTGCCAGAGATCTTGAAAAGTATTTCCTTCTCTTTTGGTTGGGGGTTTGGTTTTCCTTTTCTTTATCCTGATACATTCTGGCCATAGTTTGGGGCTCTCATTCATAAAAGCTCTCAATGCTTTATTTATTCCTCTCCTTTTTCTTTTCTTTTTAACAAAAGAGCGTTTTCTTCCCTAAAAGTGGTTCTGATGTTTTTAGTTAAATTATTCTTTCTTTTTCCCCTCATTGCCTACTTCTGGCTCTATGATCAAGGTTTTGATGCATCACTGCAAATTGCCAATTTCATCCTTCTTTCTCTTTTGCTTTTTCACTCACACCAGTTAACAGATCTTCCTTTATTTAAACTTTTGATGTTTCATTCACCAGAGGCTTTTGCATATATTTTCATATTTAAAAATTATTTCATCAAAATATGATTTATCGCTCGGGGAGGTGGTGCACTTCTGTAATCCCAGTGGCTTGGGAAAAGCTGAGGCAGGACGATTGCGAGTTCAAAAGCCAGCCTTAGCAAAAGTGAGGTTCTAAGCAACTTAGTGAGATCCTGTCTCTAAATAAAATACAAAATAGGACTAGGGATGTGGCTCAGTGGTTGAGTGCCCCTGAGTTCAATCCTCAATACTGCCCTCCTCAAAAAAAAAAAAAAGATTTATCTTATTTCCTGTGTCTGTTGCTCCCTTGAATTTCATAGCCAAGACAAGTAAGTGCCTCACTTGTCTAACTCTCGCCCTCACCCTTCTTATGTTACAGAACGAGTTATTGGGCAGCCCCAAAGAAGCAAAACCACATCATAGGGCTTAGCAAGTGTTTTTCTAACAGATAAAATTTAAATAATATTTAAAATTTTCCCCTCATGGAGCCAGAATTACTTGCTAACTTTTTATTATCATCAGATCATCTGAAGACATTTCAGCTAGATAAACAATTGGAGCACAGTTCACTTTTTAATTTATGTGTCCATGTGCTGGAGAACTAGCAGCACTTGTTGACCAACCTCTGTTCATTTTTTATGTCTTTATCAGTTGCAGTATATTAGAGAAAGTTTCTGGAATTTGGGAAGATCACTTAGTTCTGGAAAAAAAAATCTAAGTGATTTAGTACAGAATCTATTTGTAAATCTTGGGATTGCAAAACCCCAAACTTCAGTTTTTTTTTTTTCAGAAGCTACCCTTCCTATTTTATGTAAACATAGAAATACTTGCTCTTGAGACATTATTATAGAAGATTTTTTTACATGGCTTCAGCTACTTGGATTTTAGTGTGGAGGAAGGGTAACAGAGGAGAGCAACTGTGAATGACTTGGGGGATCACCTACTGCATCTGTCATTTAAAAATTATAACTACTTACATATGATCTTTGGATATTAAGGGAGAATTATTATGAAAATGCTGTAATTAAGTTTTGGAGGTATTAGGGTGCCATATTAAGTAAAATAGGAAGAATGTAGACAGAGCTGAAGACCAGTTTGAAGTCCAAATGTGGAACATTTGGGGACTCAATTTTCTATATCTGAGTCATGTATTTAAGCCGAGCAAAGGGAGACCTTCAGTAGAAACAGGTTGAGACAAAATATCTTTGTTGACTCTCTGCGCCCAGTAATTGCAGCTCATGAGATGACCAGTATGGCAGGCAGCCCAGCTTCCCTCAAGCAGTCTTTGGTTCCCCTCCAAGTGACCACTGGTGAACAGGGTCTTCTCACTGTGTTATTAATTAACCCTGGCAGACCTTCAATATTTTCATTACCTTGGCAGAAAGCGGGCTTCTCCCCAGTGTTCTCTGCTGCCTCAGAGACTCTGCACATCTTTGTGCCAGCACTGCACTGAAGTCATTCAAATCATCCCTGACTGCTGATGTCGCAACAGTCTTGGAAACAGAGAAGCTTCATCCAGGTGGCATTTGTTTTCTTTAAAAAAAAAATGTCACAGAGGGTTCACTGTCCCACTTCTGTTTTGAAATAAGTATGGGAATTTCTTGTTGCAGCTTGTTAAAAATCTTGGGAATAGAAGAATCAAAAGAATAACATACCATGAGAGTCGCCTTATTAATCACCTGTAGAAATTGGATTTGTGGACTATAATTAACACAGAGTCAAAAGAGAATCACAACATTTTGGTCCAACGACAGGATGGTCCAACCTCCACGTACACCACCATCTTTATAATATCTCCAGCATCTTGTCATTCAAATGCCCGAATCATTTTATTAAGAGGGATCTTAATTACCTTTTATGATAATCAATTTCATGTTTAGGGAAGGAGTATGTTTCAAAGACAAGACAGAAGCTTTCAAGACATATAACTCAATCTACAACTTGGAGTTGATACTCAGAAGCCAGAATGTATTGGGGCATGTATTGGGGCCAAGAACTTACTTTTCAAAACCCCAACTCCTTATTTGAGAAATTGACTTTCAATAAATCTACTTGAAAGTGTTGTTATGATAATTAAACACTAGATAAGAGCATACATTATGTGTAATTCCAGTTTAAGTTGCTAGCCTGGGTAACATTTCACTCTTAGGTACAAATGGCAGTAGTTTGTGTTATACTCCCACTTGACAGTAGGTGTTGGGTCATTTATGATGTAATTCCACCTCCTTGCCATGAAGGATTTGGGGCATCGAGTAGGCCTGGATGTTCCACGGCCCCAGTCAAACATAGTTTTCCAGGGTTTTGTGTGCTGTGCTCTTCCCTGGGCCATTCCTGCCATTCCAAGGGACCCCACTGGCTTTGTTCTGACTGCTGTCCACTTGCAGCATCACAAGAAGCATGAGATACAGAGCCTGCTCTCAGTCCTACAACACTTAACAAGATGTTATTGGAGATTTGGGGTAATGGGTAGACATTCCATCCGTGAAAAAATCTGAAATTAACTACTAACAAATGGTTTCTCTCAAGTGCACAAAGACTGATCCCATGACAGGGCTCTCTCACGGGGGAGCCTTCACCAAGCCCCTGGCTTGCCTTACAATGGTAGACCTTAAGTCCTGCCTTTGCTCCTGGCCTGGTCATGTTGCAGGGGCCCCCTTACCAGCTCCAGAAGGAGAGGCTTAGGGTGATCTCACGCATTATGAATTCAGTTCTTAACTCCTTGTGACCCTGACGTGGGAAGATGTTTTTGTTCCATCTCACCTTGAAGTCCTCAATTATGCTCCAAAATTTAACTGCACTCAGGAAGATGGGGAAATTTTTATTATGCTTTTTGCAGTATGGAGTATAGTCTAAAGATTAGATCTCTAACAGAATGTATAAACTTATGTCAGTATTTCCTGACAAATCAGTCTTTTCTGCAGCTCAAGATGAATACTAAGCCTATATTTTTCTGGCTAATTATGTGTGTATGTATGTATATATATATACACACACACATATATATATATATAAATAAAATACTTACATCATTATGTATGACACATATGTAAATATAATGCATGCATATATGTGTCAATATAGGAAATTCTAAGTTGATACTTAAGAAATGAACATTTCTTTAAAATAATAATAACTGGCCAAAGTGGTGCACACCTATTATTCCAGCTACTCATCAGGCTGAAGCAGGGAGGATCTAAGTTTGAGGCCTGCCTAGGCAACTTAGCCCCTGTCTCAACATAAACGATAAAAAGGATTGGAGATATAGCTCAGTGGTAAAGTATCTTAGGTTCAACCTCCATTACCTCAAAAATAAATATATAAACAAAAATTAATAATAATCTGAAGTTTAAAGTGAAGGTTATTCTATGACCATAGTTTTTATTTTCCACTGCTTTCAGAGGAATGAGTAACTACCAAGATAATAACTGACCATCCCTCATTAAATATAATGTTTTACCTTCTTAGGCAACATATTCACATTGTCACAAATCTTGTTTTTTTTTTTTCCTACAAAACAATTTTTACCTAGTTCTTGACATAAATAAAACTCATTGGGTTAGCATACCTAGAAAAAAGGAATACGTTTATTTTAATATTTCAAATAAAGTCTGCTTCTTGAGAAAGAGAATGCAGCTTGAAATTCATATTCATTTTTCCTGTTCTCATCAACCGTCTACTTAGTGACACAGGGATATGCGTTACTATATTTTTCATTACCTATTTAAGCTTGTTGGCACATAGTAGGTATTCAATAATATCTATTTCTTCTGTTATTTAAAAGCTTTCTCTTCAGTTGTGCCAAATTTGTTTCTTTAACGTTCTTATTCATGAATCTGCTTCTGTGCTTTGGGAAAATATACTATTTCATACCTTTTAAATTGCAGCCCAATCTTTTGAGTTTTTTTTTTTAATCTTTTGAGTTTTTACAGCTAGAAAAGGGCAGCACAGATTGAAACTGTGTCTTAGGAAGTGTTGAGGCACAAAATATCACAGAAGAATGCAAACACACACCTATGTTCAAGAGGTACAATGAAAAATGGTGCTTTTTATAGGTCTGTTTCCTTGGATGGGGAAGGGAAACAAGGAATTTTGATAGTAAAGGGTCGCGACCATTCTTTTGGAAAGGGAGGACCAGTAGTTGATGCTGAAAGCTTTATTTAGTCCATAAGGTGTTACACATCTAAAATTTGGAACAATCTCTGGCAAAATGATTTTCATTACTTCTCTAACTTTTCTCTAATGATTTCTTTCTCTACCAATATTTGCAGAGAGAAGGGTTGTCTCAAGCAGTGAGTCTTCCCTAGGTGTTACATTTAGGCTAGCGTGGACTATTGTCTTTGATATCTCATCACCTTAACAGAGTAACAAAATATCACTTTAACAAAACTCACTCCCTCTTGGCCACCCATCGGTCCATCTATCCATCCACTGATTATTCACGATCTGGTCAACTCTTTGAATATCTTAGTGACTTACTCTATTATTCTTTTTTAGAAAGACTACGTATGCACTGTGTATGTACTTGTGTGCATGTGTGTGTGTGTCCATGTGATGTAGACATGGAAACTACCAGGACTCTCCTTGACTTTTTTCTATTTACAGTTTCCCTGTCACTCTCTAGCCCTTCTTAGAGTATACACATGGTGAGCCACCAAATTATAGAACAATTGTAAGTTATGAGGGATAGCAAATATAAGAGATGCTATTTTCATTATTTAAAATATTTTCCACATGTTAGACTGAATATATTCATAGGGACAAATTTAAAAATTAGTAGAAGTCTACATGAAAAAATGTAGATGTATATTTTTGCTTAAAAGGTCAACTGTACAGACGTCAATACAGGACAATCCGTTGGAACAGCAGAACCTATAAAAGAGATTTCAGAATTTTTGTTTACTGTATTCAATTCTACAATGAATCTTTAATACATTATACCACTTCAGTCAGCATTCCTAGAGGAATTACTATCTAGGGAAAAAAGAGGTTTTAGTATGTTTTTATGTCCTACCCAGCTTGGACATGGAGCACAGCGTTCCTTTCTGGGGAGTTTACTTTGCTGAGATATTGACAAGCAACATATCCAGAGCAGATTGACTGGAATAGTATAATCACAGAAACACTAGCCTAGGAGACTCGATGGAAGAAACTGGCAGCATTTAGCTGGGAAAAAAAATATTTATGGGCATGATCATGACTTTTAAATATGTAGAAGATTGTTTTTTAATATAGCAATAAGGTGAAAATCCTAGCTTTTTCAAATCTGGGCTTGGAACACAACTTTGTATTACTAATATGATTGTTTCCATTATTATTTAGTATTGTAGTTATAATCATTATTTGATAATTATTTAGTCTCTATAAACTCCTTTCGTCATCTACAAAATATAGAGACGATGAAAGCCAACCGTTTCTCAGGTCAGTTGTGATGATTAAATGCAGAAATCTATACAAAATTCCAATCGCCATGCTTGGTGCTCCACAAAGCCTTGATAAATGGTAATGATTGTTCCTGTGGTTGCTTTTATTAATATTTCCAGATGGCAGAAATAATATCAAAGCAAGGAAATTATAAGATTGGCCTTCATAAATACAAAAATGCAAAAGTAAATTTAAAACATGAATATAAGAAAGAGGTTTCTCAAAAATTGAGCTTGTAATAAATAGGAAGTTCTCCAATGCAGGAGTATGTAAGCCAAGATTGGATAACTATTTATCCAGTCATATGTGATAATTGAACTATATGAACTCCTTGGAGTTTTCCAGATGAGTTTCTACAAACTTCTTAGAATCGAATGTTTAGAAGCAAAATAAATTATGATTTGTACATAATAATAATTAACTTCCTGAATAATATTCTTTGGTAAAAATATCACTTAAAATTATTTTGTAATCCAAGCCAAATTTGGCTTGGGCATCTTCAGAACACATGGCTTCATCAAACTCTTACTTAATTTGTATGTATTTTTTGTTGTTTTTCTTTGTAATGATATTCAGAAAATATTTAGGATGCTTCAAAATAAGGCTTTTGGCTGAAGAAAATCTAAATTTGGAAACGTTACACATTTTTTCAAAACAAGCTGTGTTCTATCAAAATAATTCCACGGTATTGGATTTCCAGAAAGAACACAAATCACTCTTGTTGATTTCAGGCTTTTGCTGGCACAAGCAAGGACAACCGGAAATATGCAGATATTGACAATGAAAGTTAATGCAAGGTTTCATTATTTTTCTTTTCTCTGATATATCTAAAGATATAAACACATAGCTGTCAATAATCACAAAGAAGGATATAATAAAATTATAACAACAACAATGATGTGTGTCTTATACTTGGTTAGGTGAAACATTATTAAATTTAAGAATAATTTATTAAATTTAAGAATATTTTTTTAAATAAAATATGATACCTATGTAATAGGCAATTAATCAAAAAATAATTTGTGCATGTCCATTTACTCATCTTAGGAACATAAGAGTTCCACTTAAGACTTGTTAATCATGAACCATATTTTCATATTATGTCATCACAGAAACTGTGTCATGGGTGTATGAAGCAGGTTTTGGAAACCTACTCTTGCTGCTGTGCTTTGAGGTACCTTTGAAGCTTTTGCTATTCTTGAATTGATTTTTTATTCTTTTCTCTTTTTTAATCTATTCTACAACTTTTCAGAAAATTAATTTAAACAATTTTTCATAAAATTAATTTAAAACCCAATGAGATGACCAGAGAATACAATTTACTTGTTTACTATAATCCCCAAATTTTGAATTATAATCTAGAGCAAATTTAAAAAGTGATTTATAGGGAAAACACTAAAATTACTAACAAAATGCCAAGTAAAATAAGTGTCATGTTCCTTCTTCATGAATATGCGAGGCACATCTTTCAAATTGTCCATGAGGAAGGGAGAATGTAAGAATATGAAGGGAGGTGGAGGAGACTTTGTTTTTCTTTGTCTATACTAGATGATTAGATTTTTATGCACATTTGGTTATTTTCCCACACTCTCTTCTGGTCTCAAACAAAGGAACACATTTAAAGAAGCCATTTGGATTTTGTGATTAGATATGCGACTTTTCCTTAAGTGTTACTACTGGAGAAAAATAGCCTCAATGATAGCTTGTGGTTAGTCTTAACTGCATGTTTTCTCCCATCAGTTTCATCTCTAGAGAGCTCCAGAAGTTAGAGTAGAACCCAAATGAACTTTCCGATACACTGAAACTAGAGTTTTCACTCACACTCCTTTTACTTCAACAAGAAAATAAAAGAAACTAGGACTTTGAATTTCCTGCTTTACTTTGGTCTTCAGGACAAAGGGAATCTTAAATTCTTATTTTCATATGTATGCATTCTATGAGCATGTTTAAAGACATGCTTTTGATATACTGCTGATATATTTAAACATAGATCCAATTACTTCACATACCATGTTTGCTGTTTTTACTGATCTGAACTCTTCTTAAAATAATTTTAAACTATCCTGGGTATTTATCCCCTAAATTAGTATTATATTAGTATTATATCATGTTGAGGTATAATTATTAAAAATAAAACCAGAATTTACATACTAGAATAAGTTTCTTAGTTAGCTTTCTTGGACTCTAGCATCAGACTTAAAAGCACAAATTGCATACTTTCAAATTTATAAAAAAAATGCTTATTTTAAAAACTTTAAAATTATAAATAAGTGAAAGCCCTTAAATTAATGCTCATTCATAAAGACTCTCACTAGAGTAGATTAATTACACAATACATTTATAAAAACTTAATTTTGGGGCTGGGGATGTGGTTCAAGCGGTAGCGCGCTCGCCTGGCATGCATGCGGCCTGGGTTCGATCCTCAGCACCACATACAAACAAAGATGTTGTGTCTGCCGAAAACTAGAAAATAAATATTAAAAAATTCTCTCTCTCTCTCTCTCACTCTCTCTTAAAAAAAAGCAAAAAAAAAAAAAAAAACTTAATTGTAGCCAGGTACGGTGGCACATGCCTGTAATCCCAGCGTCTCTGGGGCCTGAGGCAGGAGGATCATAAGTTCAAAGCCAGCCTCAGCAAAAGTGAGATGCTAAGCAGCTCAGTGAGACCCTGTCTCTAAATAAAATACAAAACAGGGCTGGGGATGTAGCTCAGTGGTTGAGTGTCCCTCAGTTCAATCTCTGGTATAAAAACAAAAAACAAAAAACAAAACAAACAAAAAAAACTTTTGTATCCTGCCCTCAAAATAATTAGCCAGTAAAATAGAAGAGTTTAGGTAAGACCTTCCAGACCCTTTTCACAGCAGCTTACATAACTCCTTATCTTGATTAGAATTCAAGGTGTTGAGTTTTATAGTGGGAATCATAGACTCACAGGATATTACATTAAAATAAGCCTACCCTGATCCAGCAATTACACTCCTAATGATCTATTCAAGACAAATGACTTTGTATGTCCATCAGAAGACATGGCAAATTTATTCAAACTAGAGAAATATCTGGGAAAAAGAGAGGAGAACCCTCAATATCTATCAATAGTAAATGGATAATAATTGTGATAGGTTAATTAGACATGAAATAAAACATCAATTAAAAATAATGAACTACTCTTGCAAGTAGCAGCATGCAAAAATATCAAAAGACATACTGATGAATAAGAAAAACAACAGAAAAAGAGGCTTACACATTAAAAAAGAAATCACATGAGGAATTAGAAAATACTTTGATACAAATGATTAAACTTTGATACAATAGATTAAACTTAGGATATGTAGGTAAAGCTGTACTTATAGGGAAATGTATAGCTTTAAATGAATGTCTCTACTTAAAAAGGAAAAATCTTAAATCAATTACTTAAATTTCCATCTTAAGGAAGTAGAAAAAGATGCAACTAAACCCTAAGGAAGCACAGGAAAGTGACATAAAAACAAATGAAATAGAGAATAGAAAAAAAATAGAGAAAAATCAACAAAACCAAAAGTTGATTTTTAACAACTTCAATAAAATGGAATAATTCTGTTTAATAGGAACTGATCCCTGAATCATATAAAAAGAAATATATACCATGATTAAATGGTATTTATCTCAAGAATGCAAAGTTGGCTCAATATATGAAAATCAAAGAATGTAATAAATCACATTAATAGAATAAAGAGCAAGATCACACAATAATCTCAATATGCAGAAAAATCATTTGACCAAATTTAACATTATTTCATGATAAGAAGCACTCAACAAACTAGGACTAAAACTCTATAAAGACCATCTATGAACGTCTCACAAATAACACAACATTTATCAGGTTGCATATTTTCCCCTTAAATCAGGACCCAGCAAAGAATGTCCGCTTTTATCCCTTCTATTCAATATTGTACTGCAAGTTTGGTCAGACAAGGAAAAAAAAAAAGGCATCTAGATGGAAAGAAAATGTAACAATATCTCTGTACATGGCGTGATCTTGAATGGAAAAATCCTAAAGAACTGATTAAGAAACCTATTAGAACTAATAAACCAGCTTAGAAAATTTGCAGAATTCAAGATCAATATATAAAACTCAGTTGTATGTCTTTAAAACAGCAATATACAATCAAAACTGAAGTTAAGAAAACAATTCAACTTGCAATAGTATAAAAAAAGATACAATTATTAGGACTAACTTTAATAAAAGAAATTAAAATTTTGTGTTCTGAAACATAGAACACCATTGAAAGAAATTAATGAAGACCTAAATACAGATACTCCTCAACTGACGATGGGGATATGTTCTCATAAATCCATCATAAGTTGAAAATTTTGTAGATGAAATTTAATATACCTGAACTCCTGCATATCATAAGCTTAGCAACATACAGAGTGTCAATTGTTTATCCTCTTAATTGCATGATTGAATGGGAGATGCAGCTTGATGCTGCTGTTCAGCTTTGGGAAAGAGCATTTTATCACATTGTGTTAGTCTAGGGGAAACAATAGTCAACATTCAAAGTTTGAAATGTGGTTTCTACCAAGTGATTATCATTTTCACATCATTATAAAGTAAAAAACTCATCATGAGTTGAACTATCACTAAGTCAAGGACCTTCTGTAAACAGAAAGCTTTCATGTTCATGGATTGGACAATAACATTGTTAAGATCGCTGTGCTCCCTGAAATGACATACAGATCCAACACAGATTCTCTACCAGAATCTCAGTTACCTACCACCTACCCACCCTTCCTTCCTTCCTTCCTTCCTTCCTTCCTTCCTTCCTTCCTTCCTCCTCTTCTTATTTCTGCAGAATCAACATGATTTTATATGAACAATCTTGAAAGAAAAACACATTTGGGGAATTTCTACACTTATAGATTTAAAATTTTTATGACAGATTTATGCTGATCAAAATCATATTCTACTAACATAAGGATAGACATTTAGATCAATAAAAATGAGTTAAGGGTTCAGAAATTTACTCCTATGTTTACAAAGGAGGTAAAACAACTAAGAGTGGGGAACTGAATCATCAAAAAATGGTTCTGGGACAATCAATCTACACATACAAACCAATGAAGTTGGATCTCTTCCTTGTATCATGTACAATAATTTACTCAAAATTGGTCATTGACCAAAAAGTAAGAGCTAAAATATGAAACTCTTGGAGGAGAACACCAGAAATAACTCTTGATGACTTTGGGTTAGGCAAATAAAAATAGACACAGGAATTAACATTCATATCTCTAAGGAAGATACACATACACACACACAATAACAGAAGATGCTCAAAATCACTAGTTATTAGGGAGATGAAAATCAAAGTCATAACGAGAGACCATTTCACACCTACTAGATGGAAAAAAAAAACAAGGCAGATAATAACAGGTGTTGATGAGAATGGGAAGAAATCAAAATCCTTACATATTACTGCTGGGAATAAAAGATGGAGTCACTACTTTGGAAAAGTTTGGCACTTCCTGAAAAAGTAAACAGAGATTTACCATATGATTTGACAATTCTACTCCTAGGTATTCTACTCAAGAAAGAATTGAAAATATGTGTCTTTATGAAAGCGTGAACACAAATGAATATTTAGCAGCATTATTCATAATAGCTCAAAGTCCAAATAATTTAAATGTTCAATAACAGTTGAATAGATAAAACATAACTTATTCATGCAATGGAATACTATTCAGGCATTAAAAAAAGGAAGTACTGAACTGTGATACAATATGGATGAACCTTGAAAACATGGTGCAAAATCAAGGCAGCCAGATGTGAAAGGAATCTGCATGGAATTTCTTGAATATGGCATGTACAGTGGAGATAAATTAGGGGTGTCCTGGGCCTGAGGGAGGAGAGAATGGGAATGACTGTTAAGGGGTATGAGGCTCTTCTGGAGGTGATATAAACGTTCTGGAATTAGATGGTGGTGATTGTGTCACAAATTTGTGAATATGTTTAAAAACCACTGAATTGTGGTTATACATTTACAAATTTAAAAATAAACTAAAATCAGAAGACTATGTACTATATGATTTCATTTACATGAAGTACAATAGAAGCAGATTAACCAATGATTTTAGAAATCAAAATGATGGTTACCTTGGGGATTTCTGACATTGATACGTTATGGGGGTGTTGAAAGTGGTCTCTTTCTTTATCTGAGTAGTGGTAAAAATATATGTCCATATAATAACACCATTTATACCTAATTTGTATATATAAATATTTATATATAAGTAACTATGTTGTACACTTAAGATTTATGTTATAACAAAATGTTTTAAATAATTCAAAGGTTTCATGTTGACAGATAAATATTACATTTATTTATAAGGGCCATGAATTCTGCTCTTAGAAAAAATAAAGTACAAGTATATATAAAAAGTCAAATTTTAGTATGTGATTCAGCATTTAATTTGCAAACAGAACATTTTTTTTGTCTCTGATACATAGTGAATGCTTAATTTAAGACAGTCTCCTCTGCTTCTCTCATTTTTTTTCTTTCATATCTATTTATTTTTATACTGGGAACAATTTGATAATGTAAGTCTATTAATATTATAAATAAATAATTTAACTTTCCAACTCTGAATTATTTTTACAAATGAAAATATATGATCATTTAACATCACTACCCAATGTTTAAAAAAAATGGAAAGTAAATATAAAAGAAGTATCAGTACAAAAAAAATAAACTCATAAATAATGAATTGTGCCAGTTTCTACATATTTAACAGCATCTGGAAAGTACAAACTGTTTCTGCTTATCACAAGAACTACTTATAAAATGTTATATTTATAAAAAGAGCAATAAGGCTTGCCAATTACTATAAGCGAGTAATCTTTGTAGGATTAAAATAGCCTTTAATTGTTTATAAAGACAAAATTTCTATGATTGATTATATTTTAATTATCATTAAACATTCTTTTTAAATTAACATTTGGCTTTGGTTTCTCAATGATTCAACTCTGAGACTATTAATATTATTAGTTAATTTTGATTGAAACGCGCCAAGAAATTTCATGTTTTTCTTAATAGCCACGATAATAGAAGTTTAGTTTTTTTTTTTAACTAATTTCTGTGTTTTGGCTTGACTCAAAGTATAAATAGATATCCATATTTGGCTTAAAGATAATTTCAACATGTGTTATAAAGCAAAAGTAAAAATCAAAACCCCCAAATATGTAAAATTTCAATTTAGCCTTGATAATTTTAAAAAGATAATATCCAGAAAAAAAAATAGAGTTCTACAATAACTCATTTGAAGACAACAATTTTACTACTGAACAAAAAAATCATACTTTGATATTACATATGCATACCTAGAATACTAGCTTGATTCACACACAATGATGGTTAATTTTAATATGTCAGTTTGACTGGGCCAAAGAATGCCCAGATAGCTGGCAAAATATTGTTTCTGGTGTACCTTCAAGGGCATTTCCAGAAGAGATTAGCATTTAACTTGTGAACTGGGTAAGGCAAGTGGCCCTTCCAGTGTGTGTGAAAATCATCCAATCTTTTGAAGACCATAGGTCAGAAAGGTGGAAGAAGGGCAAATTTTCTTTCTTCTTGAACTGAGCATCCATTTTTCCTGTCCTCTGATATTGGCTCTGGGTCTTTGGGCTTGAAGTGATAATCCAGTACCTGCATTCCTGGACCTTCTCAATCTCTATAATCTCATGAGCCAAGCCTATGAACATACCTCTTTAGCTTGTTGGTTCTATTTCTCTGGATGGCTCTAATATATACTCTCTCATTTTAATATGTCAAACTTTAAGATTTCTAGTAGTAAAAAACATTTTCCAGTCAACTCTAGTTAAGACTTTAGAGAGCATTAAGCTTTCAGCATTGAAGAACCAAATTTAGCATTGACTGTTTGAACTTCTTCTTTTTTTTTTTTTGAACAGGATTATACTATTATGGTCTAAAATAGCAGATGTCCAAAATGAAAAATCCTTTGAAATTTCTTTTCGAGGAATTTGGGGTTTTATTTACACATTAAATAAAACATTTTCTTTGTCTACTTGTATAAATGTTAAGGGAAAAAAGGTGTTGAATGTATGTATGTATAATGATGTCATTATAGCCTGTAGAGAGTATATTTTAAAATATAGTAAAAGACAGTCAAATGCATGGAACTGTAACTGATCATATATAAATACAGAAAGCTAGAAGCTTCTTTGCCTTTCTGAGGCAATATCTACAGGGCACCTAGAAGACAAGCATTGCCGCTTGTAATTTGATATGTCTTGGCTGTGTTCTAGATTTAATTTGTAGGTTTAGAGAATTCCAAACCCTACTATTATTTTCAATTTGATTTTCTTCTATCAATGAAAACAAAGACATTTTCCTATATATAAATCAAGACTTAAACCTACAAACTCTACTTGAGTATCAACTTTATTTTCTGTTTCCAGTAGCTATTAAACAAAGTTATTTACAGTTAGTGGAGGTCTTTGAGATTCATGTATGAAAATGTAATCTCAAATTGTTGGCCCTTTACCAGTTAAAAAATGTTGTGGCCTGTAGTATTGTTTTTTTTCTTAAGAATTAAAATGCAAAGTTAAAAAGAAATTAGGTAGTTAAATTTAGATACCCTCATCAATGTAGTCCAATGTCCTAAATTCTTTGGAGGCAGGGCGGGCGTCCATTTTGGCTACTGTGCAATCACCAGATTGCCACTTCCCATGCTGCTCACAAACTGAGGCGCGTGGATTTGAACAAATTTCTACTTTCCTCAGGAATCCTTCGGACTTTTTATTTTAATAACATTTAAAAACCACACGTTCGTTTAATTATTTAAGGACAGATTTCAGGATTAATAATATTACTAAGAAAGATTTATTAATTTTTCCAATAATTGAAATAATTTTAATTTAAATCAAAGTCATCTAGGTTAAGTAGGGAGATTTTTTTTTTCTATGTGAAAAAATAACAAGACCTTGTAGGTCTTATTAAGCCTGTATTAAGCCATTGTAAAGGTTTTCCTTGGCTTTGAATGTAAAATACTATGTGGTCTACAAAAAAGTGGCAAGGACTTCCTCAAGTTTTCTACTTGTTAAGTGGTCCTGCTTATAGTTTCTATATGCCCACTTCAAAGCAGTGTTCTGAGTACTAAGCAATAAAACTAGTTTTGTTAAACTTTTTTTTTTTTTTTTTAATTCTGAGGTTAAAATAGAAAAGCCATGTTGAATATTAATTTTTCTCTTTTGCAAAACAATGTGTTTATGTTGGAGTGCTTGTCTTATTTTTGCAACTTCAGGGAAATGACAAGTTGGGGTTTCAGAAGTTCTGAGGATATATTTTGATATTTTAATAGGCCTATTGCCAACTATGATTAGACACTCAATAAATAATTGAATTGAATTGTTTGGGTACTTTCATCGAGGAGAAACTAATATAGATTACTTTTTGTTTTTACTTTAGAAAAATTCCTGGAAAGTCTTCATTAAGTAGAAAACAAAACAAACCGTAAGACCCACAAGGAATAAATAACAAAATTGACTTTGGGGCTATGGAGTCTGACTTAGCAGCTTGTACTCTATCCTTTATAACAAAACCTCTCTGCTAATGTGAAGCAGCTGTGGCAATTTCACAAAATGGCCTAAACTGTTGAAAAGCCATTAAGAGTCTGATGTACGTAGAATAAAAAGGTTCATTCAGCTTTTTAAAAGGTTTCCCAATATGGAGTGTTATTTTATTTTATAACCAAGTCTTAGTCATATTAAGTTTAAATGCCACAGAAAATTTTAATGACCATGTGGCTGGCTTTTTTTTTTGATGAAATAGCGAGAATTCTTCAACATACCTAAAATTCTTTCAGAAAAAAATTGGTACAAATCTTTAGCGCATACTGCAAGTTCGCACGGTTAAGTGCAAAACTAGAAAATTCAGCATCACATATGAATTGCCATTTATGTGTGTAGTTGAGCCTAAATCAATATAAAATCGATTTCTATACATTGAGTCTTTGGAAATAATGAAAGCCACTTGCATTCCCAGCCCTTTCATAGATCTAAACCTCAATTATTAGCTGTATATTTCTGAGCTTAGATTTTTCAAAATGTTTGAATCATAAGGATGTATGAAGGATTTACACCTGCATCTCCCATTCCCTTTTCTCCTCTGGAGATGATACCAATATGATGCATTCACATGTTTTACTTGTCATCTTGATTTTTTTTTAGAAAGTCATTCTTTGTTCCCTGCAAATTATTTCTAAGGGAGATGAAATATTATCTTATTAATGCAATCTGCATTCTACATGATATACCTGAGGTAGGTATGAAGTGATTTTCATCATATTTATAAATTGCATAGCTACAAGAGGTATAAATGTGTTCCTTAAAATTGGGTTGTGAATGTTCTTGTGTTATTCTTATGTACACATCTGTTAGGGCTCAGAAAATGATGCCCCAAGTGCATCACTTTTCCATGCTGACTGCTTTGAACTAGAGGAGAATCAAGGTGTCCCTGACCTTTTTCAGGTACCTCTGTCTCTTGCCCTCTTTCCCTCCTGAATTGCAGAGGAGGTTCTCTGAAGTTCCTGTATCTGACTAAGGAAAGAATTTTCCAGAAGGAATGCAATTGTCAATGACCCCATCCCCTAAAATTTCATCAGACTAAAGGTCAACTCCCAGGAAAGGTGACTATAAAGTTCAATACCACTTATTATTTTGAGAACTGCCACCTGAGAGACTTTTCCTGTATAGTAAGACAACCTGTGTTCATCATACCTTTCTTTCCCTCTCATTCCCACAGTATGTGTCAAAACTTCTCCAAAAGAAGCTCCCATTTCTCTCTGTTGCTCAAAGTACTATTTAACCTTCAACCACATGGCTTTCCTTTTAGTTTCATATTTTGTACGGCTTCTGTGTGCATGCTTGAAATTAATTTGTATAGTTTTTCTTCTATTAATCTTTGTATTGTTCATTTGTTTCATAGACTCAAATTATTGACTCTTCAAAGAGTAAAGAGAGAAGTTCCTTTGTGGGACTTACTATGGTTTGGATGTGAGTTGTCCCCTAAATGTGCTGTGTTAATGCAGGAATGTTGAGAGGTGAAGCGATTGGATTGTGAGGGTGTAACCTAATCAGTGGATCCTACTTTGAAAGACTGGGTGATAATTGTAGGTAGGTGGGGCATGGCTGATGGGTCACTATGGCATGCCCTGGAAAAGTGCAACTTCCACGTAGCCCCTTCCCCACTCCTTTAATCAGCTTCCTGACCCCATTATGAGCAGAGCAGCTTTCCTCTGTTGGTCCCTTCTACCATAATGTGGTACCTCACCTTGAGTTCCAGAGCAATAGACCAGATATTTATGGACTGAGACTTCTGCAACTGTTAGTCCCAAGTAAACTTCTTTCTCTAGGCTGTTGTTGTTGAACGTTTTGATCACAGTGATGAAAAAGCTAACTATAACACCTAGATTAGCCAACTTTTAATTGCTGTGCCCAAAATATATGACTAGAACAGTTTAGAGGAGGACATTTTTATTTTGGCTCATGGTTTCAGATGTTCAGTCCATGGTCAGTCAATTCCATTGCTCTGGGCCCAAGCTGAGGCGGAGCATCATGGAGGAAAAGCATGGCAGAGGAAAGCAGCTCAAGACACAGCAGCCAGAGAGGGGAGAGAGTGGGGAGAAGAAGCTGCAAGGAAGAGGAACCCTTCTAGGGCAATAGGTGCTACAGGATTACAGGATAAGATTAGAAAAAGAAAGGGCTGCAGAAGTCAGTGAAAAGCAGATTTTACTTGTTACATTCTAGCCTTTTAATATATATATAGTCATTGGCTAAAAACAAGAATCATCTAGATGAGCTACAAAATCAGTTTTCAAAACTTATCAGAGAGCTGAAGCTATAATAAATCTGAAATTCACTAAATTCTAGAAATTCATGAGACTTTCCTAAGAGAGAAAAAAACCCAAGTTTTTACCCCTTGTTACTACAGATAAGGAGCAAATATATCATAGACTGGAGGAAGTAGAAGCCAGTTCAGCTTGCAATGAATTTTCAATAGCCACCTGTAGGCTGGAGTGAAGTCTATACCGACTTGTCATCTCTTTTCCACAGCATTTTTATTTAATGCACACAGTTGGTGAACCAAACACTGGAACATGACAGGAGGCTTAAGCAGGAAACCCTAGGTCCCCATTTGGCGTATCAAACTTTCTACAGTGCACTGTACATAGCAATGACCCACTGAAAGCTGAAGGCAGGGCATCAGGATGTAAATGAACCTCATGTGGTTGGGAAAGCCAAGGATTAGATGTAAAGCAGAGCCAGGTCTCAACATCTCACTGGTGCATGCATGCCATATCCTGCTGAAGAGATGAAACCATGGTGAACTGGATTTAACTCAAGCTTCAACAAAGCCCAGAACCATCTGAATTAAAGACTAGATGGTCCATCATCCCACCTCATATCCTCCACCATCCTAAGGCAGGTAGAGGAATGAAAAAGGAAGGACAAGCCCTTTTCTAAGGGTAAAGACTATTTTTTTTCAAATTCTGTCTCCTTTTTTCCCAATTTATACAGAAATCTGCCATACAATAGAACATTATATGGCAGTCGAAGAAGCAGGAAAACATGCCCTATAATCAAAAGATAAAAAGAAATAGCAACAGAAACTAGCCCATGGATGGCCCCTATGTTGGCATCAGCACACAAGGATATTATCAGCTATAATAAATATATAAAAGGTTCTGGTAGGTTCTATCAGTGACCTGATAGAATGATCTGCAGGAAGGAATAGGAGAAACAAGAATTGATAACCCTAATGACTTACTTTGGATTTCTTATTTGCTAACTTACAACAAATAATTATAATTAGGTTTGGTGAAGAAACTGAAACTGGGAAAATGTGAAAAAAAACGAAACACTTGCTTATGTCTCTCATGTTGAGCTAGAATGTAGGGACTGTTTAATTCCAATGTCTGTGGAATTCCACCATTTTGCCATACTTTTAACTATTTTGAACATTTTTGGATATATCATGTTCTCCTTTTATCTTTTTATTATTATTTTAAATTCAAGAAATATTAAGAACAAATATAAATTAGACTTGAAAAACAAGGTCAGTGTAGCTCATGATTTTTCTCCCTACAAGCAATTCTGTGATAAGACTAGTGATATCATGTGTATCTACAAATTGCAATTAGTAAACACAATTCTAATTGTTTTATAGAGTGAATACATTTCAATTAATCTCTAGCTCAAGCTGTTTTCAATAGAAATCCATCTGCAATAATTATTTGGCTTTATCTTGGCTCCAAATGTAGTTGTATTAAAACTTATACTTTTATCAGATTAAAGATGATTTAAAATTTTCTTTTACTGGATAAAGAGGAACAGTTTAGACTGCAGCTAGAGGTTTTCTTTTGGGGTTTAATAAGCCATCACATTCTAATTAGATTGGAGTGAGAAGACTAGTTAGGTTATTCATATAATTGGCCAGGTTGGAAGTGATACATTTTGACTATCATAACTGATGTGTGAATGAAAGCAAGGGAGATATTTGTGGGGAAAAAAGATAAGAGATAGGACCAGACAACTGAACCAGGTCTCAATGGGGAAGAGTCAAAGAAAATGCTAAGAAGACTTGAAAATAACAGAATAATAGTAACAAATGAGATCAATGAACCACAGTGGAAAAACTGAGGCAAACACAATTTGAAGACATAATGCAGAGGAGGACTATGTCTTTGCAAGAAAATGTTAGAGAATCTCACAGTTCAAATGATTTTTTTTTTTTTATAAAACAAAAAATGTCAGCACAAGTCACATGGATGGGAAAAGAGCAGAACCAAAATCTACATAATATATCAAAGGTTAACTTGGTCTTTTCCTTGTCATATCCTACTTTTTGAAGAAAATGTTGATTTTAAAAAAGCAAAATTAAGATGAAGTAGCTTTGGTTTGTACCACACTGTTTTCCATTTGCTCCTTATTTTATTTTTCCAGATTTTTTTCATCCAATCACACTCTAATTGTAATAGGGAATATTTTATAATCCTCTACAATATCCAGACGTATTGTCCTGGGCAGAGGTACGTGGTAAAATAACATTAACTAATTCAGTCATTCAATTATTCATGTGCTTATTTCTAGTTGCTATGGAAATTACAAAAATGAATAAGACACTACTGCACCACCCTCAAGTTTCATTGTCTACCGATTGATTGATTGATTGATTGATTGATTGATATTGCAGTTTGGATCTTGGAGTGTCATTCTCCATAGGCCCATGTGTTAAACACTTGGTACCTGGGGTGGTGCTATTGAGAGAGGGTGCACATTTTTAGAGGTGGAGACTGTTGGGAGTTCTTCAGATCAATGGAGCTATGCCCTTGAAGGGGAGTGGGGAACCCTAGACCCCTCCTCACTCTCTTTTGCTTTGGGGTCATGAAATTAATGTTTTTTCTCTGATGCATGCTCCTGTCATGGATGTGAAATGCCCCCAATCAGAGGTTTAAAGCAATGGGTCCATCCAAATATGGGCCAGAACCTCTAAAACCATGAGTGAAAATAACCTGTTTATATGTATTTTGCTGGAGTGATGGAAAGCTAATACAATTGACATATATGACAGGTGAAAAACAAAGACATAAGTATTATTATTTATTTTTTTAAAAACGTTGTGGCATTTTTCTTCTTACACCAAGTGTAACTTTACTTTGATTAAATGAAATAAGGTAATATATGTGAAGTAGTTTAACATAGTGATTGGCATATAAGTTAATCTTTCAATAATGGTTAGTTATTTTATTTTTGTTATCATTGTTACAAAAACAATGTAGAGATGTGATCTGAAGTTCTTTTTCTTTGATAAATATTAGTACATTTTCATTTGTATTACACTTGAAAATAATATCTTTGAAAAGTACAGGAAAGGCATTCGAAAGAATTTCAATAATATTTTCAAAACCAACTTAGGAAGTGTGAAACAATTAACATGGGTAAGCCGACTATTACATTGACTGCTGGGGGTTTTCCTTCAGTAGTCAGAAACTAGTTCTCTCTCACTGCCTTTCAAAAACTTTAGAGCTTGCTTCATGTACTTGTACTACAGATGCTCAAGTCTAGTTTGGTCATTTTTTCTATTTCCATCATTAGCTACACATTGTATGAACACATATGTATTTGTGGAGCCTAGAGCTTACACTATTTTGAGGTCTCTAAGAACAAGGGCTTGGAAAGAACCTATGCAAGTGAGGAGCCTTGACAGTTAAGCTTTATTACCTTCATGATAAACTGGCTTCTGCTCTATCAGTATTTAAAGATGGTTTTAGAAATATCACTTTTCAATTTTTTTTTCTCTATCTAAAATTTACCCCACTTAGTGACACTATTTTGCTTTTTGTTCAATTGGTCCATCTTATTAGGCTATGAGAAATAGAGCTTCTGTTGGTTCTACAGGCCCATGATAACAAAAGTCAAATGAAAGAAATAGAGAATCACATACAGTAAATTTATTGGGGATAGCTATATAATTTCTATGGGTCTTTTTAGGCCTGCCAGATCTCCTGTCAGTTCACAAACTTTTTTTTTTTTCAATACTGGGGACTGAGCCCAGGTTCTCATGCATGCTAGACACAGGCTCTACTACGAGCTAAATTCTCAGCCATTTTTATTTTTTATTTTGAGACAGGGGCTTGCTAATTTGCCCAGGCTGTCCTCAAGTTTGTGATCCTCCTGCCTCAGTCTCCCAAGTGGCTGTGATTATGGGCATATGCCATGTGCCTAGCTTCAGTTCACAATCTTTTGAAAAATTCTGTTGATAGAATCAAGTGCCTATTTTCTCAGTTACCTCTTAAGAAAGTCTTAGAAAAGTTCTGTGGATTTAAAATATTCTACAAAATATATGGAACAATTATTAAATACTAGGCTTTTGTCAGTAATTTATCCCTTCTGTTCTTCAACTACTTTATATTACGCCACTAATCTTTCACTCTTTCCTGCCACTTTCTGCTTGTCTTGAACCTGGTCTGCCATGGACTTGGTAGTGAGAGCTTTTCTTCTATGATACGATAGTTTCTGAGTGGTATGTGGAGCACTGTATTCTCAAACATCTAAGAATAGCTTTAGTAGATTCAACACTTGACTTTAAGCCATAGTTCAGTTTTCAACTGATATGATGGCACCTTTTATACTTTCATAAGGAAAGAAAATATGAGACCTATAAGTCAATTGGGAGATAGGGTAAGTGCCCCTATCTGACATCTTGATTAATATGACTATGTCAGGCTTATTTAGAAGTTCATAAGTTCATGTCAGCAATGATAACAGCAACCACTAGAGATGACACTGAGAACGTTGAGACTTTAATTAGGATTTCCTTTGAAGTTCAGGGGATGTAGCCACCAAAGTTCAACCCAGAGATAGGATAGGAAATAGAAAACAGGAAAACATTAAAACATCTATGGACACAATTTACTTTTTCACCATCATGCTTTTGAAAGCTCTCAGGTCATTTCCATTAGTTATGGAGTTTTGATATAAAATGAATATTACATAGAAGTCACAATTTCATTTTCAGAAAAGAGATCATAGTACATCTAGGTCTTTGTAAAGGGGAAATGTACCATTCATTTTTCTCCTTGAACAGACTACATAACAATTTCCATATGGCTGCTTTGTCTAGCTTGCCAATGATCATGGTAGGACCACATGGGGAAGTTATTAGACATGAATGTGTCCAGGACCTAGCAATATTTCTCATGTGGTAGTCTAGAATCAGCTGTATGAGGATCACCTGGAATAATTAGTAAAAGTTCACATTTCTGGACCCTACCCAAATTCTACTGTGTCAGAATCAATAAAGGGCATTTATTGGCCCTTCAGCTATTTATTATGCCCACTAAAGTCTGTAGACCTTTAAGGACCTAAGCCTTCTGAATGCTTAGTTTTAAATACTGTAAAGGGATGTATGAAATTTACTTTCTCCCTGCTTTGAACTGGGATTTTTGTCTTTGAACAAAGATGATATTAATGAAGGTGAAACCTTGGTAGACACATCCTATGCAGTGAAATGTTTCTAATGGTTATGGTGATACTCAATCACAGGAAAGGAAAGTTCCCCAAAAGCTCAGTCAATTATGAGAATATTCTGAGGATTGCTTAAAGATTAACATAATTGAGATAATTGGAGCTGGCATTGTGAACTCTGATGCCCCATCGTGCTCACAAAGAGAGCAGGTTTGTGGGCAGAGTGCAAGGTTGGAAGCCCATTTAGAATATAATAAACCTCTCTTTGGATACATAACTAGATATAAGCTCTTTGAGTTGCCAGTTCAGTGTAAAATGTGTCCACACAGAAATGTAACTAACTGGGCCTTGTTGTAGGTTAGTCAAAAGATGCTCTGTGCTATTGAGAGAGTCAGAAAGTGACTGTATCTGGAGTTTCATAATGCTTCAGCTTGAATCAATGTCCCTGTTTTTGTAATCTCCATTTAAATGCCTCAGGATTGTGCTCAACCTTTCTATATGTTCACATATCTATTTTTGTCTTATGTGAACTTGTACTCTTCTTACCCTAGGGACTAGAGTTTTATTCCATTCTCAGATGGTTCATTAGTCCAGTTGCTTTCTCAGAGATCCTGTTGCCATGTTCTTAGAGAACACCCCACAGTGTGGATTGACAGCATAAGAAACTGGTTCCTATTTCTACCCCAGAACCAGTCATTTAGTTTTGGTCTTTATCTTGTCAAGGTCTGAGGCTCAGATTAGCTGTTACTAATATTTATCTTTTCCCAAAAAATATTGGAGATGGTAGGGATTCATATTGGATTTTGAGGGGGGGGGGTAACTGCTTGGTTCACACTGGCTGTTTTTGAGTATATTTGATGATAATCTTTGAGAATATTTAAATAAGAACAAGAGAATAGGAACTTAGGGTGCCACTACTCACTCAGTTTTCTTCTTGTAAGTCTTGGTGTTTATTTTTTAAAGCAAACTTTTAAAATGCCAGATACTTAGGATGAGCAGAATCAAGACATTTATTAGTTGAGGGTGAATAAAAATGTCATACACACACAAAAAAAAAATCACATTAAACTACATGGTGTAGCTCATGCATAATGTTCACATACTCAAAATAATGTGCAAAGTGAATAGTGATGTAACTAAGAATAAAGCTGTAACTAAATCAGGAAGATGAAGAAATTTATGGGTAGAGAAGCGGAGAGGACATATAAGCTAAAACCTCATGTCCACGCTAGGAAGTCAATAGGTACCTAACATTCAAAAGTCAAGAAATAGAATTATAGGCATGTTATTTAGGAATATGAAGTAAACATCAAAATAAAAGGGTAAGTTAGTTGAAGTTCATTGCCTCTGGGGAACGGAAATGGGGAAGTGGAAGGGAGTAGGGTGGAGAGGCTATGCTATTCTTTTACATAGCTTTAAGGAAACTTTTAACCTTGTATGTTATAAATATGTACAACTTGAATTAAAATTAAATTATATAATGTTATATAAGATCGCCTTTAAAGTACTCTTTTCTCTTTTCCTACTGAGGAACAGGTTTTGATCAAGGATAACACGTATCTCTAATCTGTGCACATAAAATCTGGCAAAAGGTATTAGCTTTTACAATTAAGTTTCTTTCTTTTCTTTTTACTCTCTGGGGGGTTGAACCCAGGGCCTAGAACATGCCAGGTAAGTGCTCTCCCACTAAGCTACATCTCCAGCCTTCTTTTATTTCATTTGATTGAGGGTCTCTCTATACTGCCAGTGCTATCCTTGAACTTGCAACCTTCTTGCCTCAGCCTCCCAAGTAGCTAGGATTACAGGTGTGCACCAACATAAGAGGTTACTACCAGGGGCTGGGATTGTGTCTTAGTGGTAGAGCACTTGCCTTGCATGTGTGACACACTGGGTTTGAATCTCAGAACCACATAAAATAAATAAAGGTGTTGTGTTCATCTACAACTAAAAAAAATTATTAAAAAAAGAGATTACTACCAGTTTCTTTTGGATCAATTTCTAAAAAAGCATTAGAAACTATTTAATTAAAAGACTCTCAAATTTTGATGGCCAAGGACAACATTAGACTTCCACTCCCCTGCTGCCTCCCTTTTTTGGTAATGCGGATCGAACCCAGCAGTGTTCTACCACTGAGTTATATCAACCAGCCCTTTGTCTTTATTTTATTTTGAGATACAGTCTTGCTAGATTGCAGAGAGCCTTGCTTGGTTGCTGAGGTTGGCCTTGGACTTGTGATCCTCTTGCCTCAGCCTTCCCAAGTTGCTGGGATTATAGGTGTGCACCACCATGCTCAGCTACTTCCACTCCCTTTGGACACTAGATTTTGAAATATTTTGTAGCTTTTATTAATATTTTATTTTTAGATTTTATTTGTTCATGTGTTTGAAGGCCACAAATGAGAACTGCTTTTAACGGAGCTATAGTTGTCCTCAAAATGAGTTGATTTAACAGTGCTCCAAAGTAAGGCAAAGTAATGACATTAAAATAACTTACAGGCTTCTCTTAGTAAGTTAACTCCAAGATAGGACAATTTCCAACAAACAAATAAATGAGCTTGAAAATGTCAGAGAGCAGAAAGTGTTTTGTAAGAATTTTGTAAGGGTGGTCTACAGGGGTTCCAAGAGATTGGGGTGGCCAATTAAACGTGGCTTTTAAAATGAATCAAAAGGTCAAGAAAAGGACAGTCACCTGAAGTTCAGAATAAAAGGTCCCAATCAGAGGGATCTTCTACTGCAAAGGAATGAGCTTGTCTAATTTGAAGGACAATGAGAAGTCAGTGCGATTGGAGTCAAGTCACCATAGGAGAGAGTCATGATGTGGAGCTAGAAGTGTAGGCAGGAACCAGGTCATGAATCTGGGTAAATAATCTGCACTGGGAAGCCAATGAAGAGTTTCAAGAATTTAGGTCATGCATTTTTGCCAGGGATACTTTATACCTTGATATAGCATAAGATGTTTTCTCTTTTCTTTTTGTACAGGGATTGAACCCAGGGGTGCCTAACACTGAGGCACATCCCTAGTCCTTTTTAATATTTTATTTAGAGACAGGGTCCCCATGAGTTGTTTAGGGCCTCACTAAAGTTTCTGAGGCTGGCTTTGAACTTGTGATCCTTCTGCCTCAATTTCTTAAGCCACTGGGATTATATGTGTGGGCTACTACGCCTGGCAAGATATTTTCTTTTTTCTTCTCTTGCCCTCCCATTTTCCTTTTTCTCATTTTCTTTAGAAGTCATTTAGAAATAAGATAGAAATTCGATAATATGGCCATTATCTACTGTGTCTTTCAGCTTTCTGTTCCTGTGATAAAATACCTGAAATAATAAACTTACAAGGCAGTAAGGTTTACTTTGGCTCACAGTTCAGAGATTTCTATCCATGATCACTTGGACGCATTGCTTTTGGGCTTGTGGTGAGGCATTAGTACATCATGGGGGTAACATGTGGCTGAGGAAATTGCTCACTTCAGGGCAGTTGGGAAGCATAAAGAGAGACAAGAAGGGACTGAGGTTCCAATATTATCCCCTCTTAGGGCATGTCTCTAATTTCGCTCCACTGAAAGCCATCTCCTAAAGTTTGCACCACCTCCCCAAAGCACCACAGGCTGGGGACCAATTCTTCACTATGTGGGTCCCACTCTCCAGATATTGTCTTATCTATTATGTGAATTACTTTGCATCCTTGAGAACTCATCTTGGTGTCTCTTTGGTTAAGCATTCCCAGGTTTCTATAAGCATTTTAAAGTCTTCTCCATACACTGCAGTGATCACAATGCATTGCCCCTGTGGCTCTATTGCCTCATCTTTGCTGTTCGGGAAATCTTCTTCCCCTGACTGATGTGAGTTTGTACTTTTGTAAGGATAGATGCTATTTCTACATGAGATCCCATGAATACAACATGATGCCTGGCACATAGTAAGCATATAAGAAGTGTATGTTGGATGATTGTAGAGATGTCTGTTACCTTGCAAATGAGCAGCAGAGCTGACATTAGAATTTGATTTACAAATAGAATTCTTGGAGAGAAGTCCTTGGTCTGCCCACGTTATTGATAATCTGTCATCCCTGGGGACACTGTACATGTACAGATTTATAAGGATCTATACCAGCGTTCACAGTCAATGAAGTATAGATAGATTACAGGTAGTGCAAGATAAAGGTCTCTTCATTGAGATAGTCTGATCTTCACTCCAGAACGCTCTGGGTATATTGCCATTTTCTATGAGAGACATGAAGTGGGAATTAGTCGACAGTACTACATATAACCTGAACGAGAATATATTGAACAATAATGAAAAGAGTTAGAAGATTGATTGCAAGCATGAGTTGAAAAAATTCTACAGCCTCCATTTAGCTAAAAAGAATAGTGTGTGCATGAGTAATGGATGTTTTTATTTGTTAAAGCTTATATACAGGATCATAATTTTCCCCTGAGCAAGTTACTAAAGCAGCTTTTCTTTAAAGTACAAATCAATCTGAAGTCATTGAAAATCATTCAAAATGTCAATTACAGTTTTAAAAGTTGTTACAGTTATCTCTGATTTATGTTGAACAGGCTAAAGAAGAAATCTGTTAAGCTTTGAGAATTTTGCTCTGATTACATGAAAGCAAGGAAAATATATCAAAATTAACTTTTATTTGGTCAGGGGTTAGTTTATTTTGTCAAAGTTAATATTCATGATGGTTCAGATTGGCCTTGAGTTGAACAGGGCCAACAGGATTATTTTGCATTTTGCCAACCCCTCTGTAAATGAGCAAATTCCACATGTATATAATTATGTGTGGAAATGTAGGTGCCTGTGTGTGTGGTATGTGTATACTCATTGAGAAAGCTAATTAATTTGTGCCAATTCTGTGCAAAGCAGTCAACATTTATAAAGAAATGTTGCACTGGGGATTAAGCCCAGGGCCTTCCACATGCTAGGCAAGCACAAAAGTATGTGCCCAGCCCTTTTTAAAAATTTTTATCTTGAGACAGGATCCCACTAAGTTTTCCAGGCTAGCCTTGAACTTGCAATTCTCCTGCCTCAGCTTCCTGGGTAGCTGGGATTACAGGTGTGTGCCACCATGCGTGGCTTATAGTCTTTTTAAAAATAAAGTTTCTTGTTTAGACATTATTCCCTCCCACCCCCACACAATTAATAACAAAATCTATGAAGGCCTACCTAAGTAAGAATAAACTTTATCTAAGAGCCTGTTGAAATTCTACAAATATTGATATGATCAAAGTATATTTTAAGGGTGAGATATTTTCTTTCTAGAGACAATGATGGTGTGTACCAGAATTTCCTCAATTAGCTCAGAGCTACTAATTGAGTGTAACATGATAGGAACATAATTTTTAATTTCAAAAGTACGATTTTATGGGTGAAAAACTTAAAACATTTAATAATGTAGTTTTTGAAATCCAAAGACAGTCTTTCTTGATCACTTACTACTGACATAATAATTTTGCTGTTCTTAAATTTCATTTCCAGAATTACATTGCTTGTTAATATAATTAAAAATAATATTATTCTGAATATGGTTTTTCCTATAATCCCTAAATCAAAATTAAGAAATACATTTCTAGATTTTAATTTTTAAGCAGAACTTTATCAAATTTTAGCAGAATCATCTTAATAACCAAGTGCTTGATTCTTGTAAACAAATGTTGAGGATGTTTTTAGGTGATTTATTTCATTTTCTGTAGTTGTGGAAGGCAAATTTACATTTGCACAATACTAAAATTGTTTTTGGTAGAATCTCTCTTCAGGGAAGTTTATTTTACTATTTGTAATTCCAATTAATATTTATGATTTATTCTAAAAATTAAAGCTTGATATATTTCATGTTTTCTTTAAACAACTCAATTAGATGAATAAAGCTTTGCATTTTTATTTGATGATTTTTATTCTCAAAAGGAGTGCTCTCAACAATGAAGATAAAATGACTCTTTTTATGAAGAGCCTTTTTTTTTTTTAAAGGGTGCTTTTGAAGGGAAAAATCACACACTTCTTTGTGTTATACAGCAAGCATCCTGTGTGTTATTTAGAGATCCTTTATCATGGAGGGTGGTCCAGTAGTAATTTACCAGAGAAGAAAAGGAGTGTACAAAAATTTAATTATTATTTGACCTCAAATAATTATATGCCTCTAAACTAATTAAAGAGCCAATTAACAATGCACCACTAATGGGCAGTCTGCTCCTTGCATGACTCACTCATCTTTCACAAAGAATAAGTGATTTGTATTAGAAAAGAGTTGTTAAGGATGTTTTTGGGGATAACTATGGCTGTCATTGCTATGTTAAATCACAGACCCAACCTCTGGATAAAAAGAGACAGGCTTATCAAGAGCCAGGGAAACAGCAGCCCTAGCCTGATAGCTCTGACTCAAGGCCTTGTTTAAAACCTATGACTCAGTGCAGGGCAGGCAGGGAGCTCTGTTCCTCTCAGATCCTTCTAAACCGGCCATTCAGCCTCTAATGTTCAGGTTGCGTGCCTCATACCGATTATTTCTGTGAAGTCCATCACAGTCAGCCTTATTTTCTCCCAAGCATTCATCTTCATTTCCTCGTGAATGAAGGGAGATTTCAGTGGTACTACTGTCCGCAGAGCAGAGCTAATAGTTCAGTCAAAAAAAAAAAAAAACAGCTGAAGAAACTGCTAGAAGAATGTTAATTCTAACATAGAGGGCTTTAATGTTTCAACCGTACAGATGTTTGCATTGAGTGTGCTTGTGTAGTTTCTTTTTATGGCCAGAATCAAAATATCCACAAGTACAAATAGAGATCCCCTAATTTACATGTGTTATTAACTGGATACTTTTCACTTTTATTCTGTCACTTTTTATAGCTTATGATTCCTTTTATGCATTTCATCCTTTCTTTTAGCTAAACTACTCTTTTTTAATTGCTTCTTTCTTAAAATTAATTTTTAGTTGTAGATGGACACAATACCTCTATTTTATTTATTCATTCATTCATATGAGGCTTGAACCCAGTGCCTAACAAGTGCTAGGCAAGCATTCTACCACTGAGCTACAATCCCGGCCCTTTTAATTGCTTCTTTATTTAATGACCTACAGATTTATATAATGGGTGGATGAAGAAGCAACAGATAAGAGACCCAAAGTAAGTATTATATTGTCAACAACAGCACACTAGTGACAGTAAATGTGTATAGACAAGAGGGATTGTGGATTTCTGGGAAAAGTCTATGCCTGGTGGTAACCTTGCTATTGAGAGCCAGTTCATTACACCATGCTTAGAAAGAGGCTAAGCTCGAAATCCAGATTTTTATGTGAATTCAATTGACTTTTAAAGGTTGGCAACTCATTTAACAAATTTTAAACACTCTGCAGACCGACAACCAGCTTGCAAGCTGTTTCTGGCCCATGAGTTGCCAATTTGTAACCTATGATTTAAACTCTAAAATTTTAATGACATCCTTTATTTCATTTTAATTTACTGAGAAATGATCCCATTTTCTTGTTACCTCCCTGTCAATAGAAAGATTTGCAAACAGCAATTTAAAGTTTGGGTCAAATATAACAACTAAAATTTTTGTAAGTAAACTGATATAGATTAATTATCATTACTATTTTATAGGTCATAAAAGAGATGCTGAGGGTCATTATACAATTCAACCCAATAGCACGAAGCTGATGGATTCATACCTTCTAAGTACAAATCTTTTGCTCTTTCAAATCATCCTGTGCTGTGAACTGAATTGTGTCTCCTCCATCTCTAAATTTTGCCCAAGTCGGAACCCCCATGTAACTGTATTTGGAAGTAAGGCCTTTAAAAAGGCACTTAAGCTTAAATAATGTCAGGGGTTGGGTTGTAATCTAATAGGACTGGTGTTCTTATAAGGGACACTGTGTGTGTGTGTGCACAAAGGAAGACCACAGAGACAAGAGATCCATCAGTAAACTAAAAAGAGAGACCTCAGGAGATACTAAGCCCACTGACAACTTGATACGGGGCTTCCCACTGCCACAGGTGTAAGAAAATAAAATTCTGTTGTTTAAGCCCTGCCCCCCCCACAAAAAAAAGAAATCCAACAACTAAAGCCTCTTTCACTCAAATGGTCAGATACTAATTGCTGCAATCCTATAACCCTCCAATCACCTATCATATCCAGCTCAAAATATGTGGATGTAAAGAAATAACTTCAATTAACATTCAACTATCTGATCTTGTATAATATGTACTAAGGATGTTAGTATTTATTGAATAATGGGTGGTGTTAAATTCTCTAATGTTTGGAAATGTCAGTATAATTAACATATTTTCTTTTTCTTCTGAGTGGTAAACATTGAGTGGATATAAAAGTTGAAATCTTCAATCATGAAGGAGAAAAGTGCAATATTTTTCTTTAAAATAATTTATTCACAGAAACGATTTTTTTCCTACTTAAAATGTGAGAAAGAAAAATGGTTTGTGTTTAGACTTAGTAAGGTATTTAATTTCAGCTAGAGATTATACTTTTTCCATTTCTGTTTTCTAATTACATATTTTAACTTAGTTGTGAAAATGCTGTTAAAAAAGCCAAAATCAAATTTAGGAGAAAAAATATAATTAAAAATAAACTTGTAAAAGTGCCACTGGTGTGACTATGCAGTATTAAAAATAACTAAAGTATTATTCTATTACATATAATGTGGAAAAGTAAATAGCTAAGATGCTCCAAAGTATGAAACAGAAAACAAAATAGTATATATAATAATAAGTTATTTTACTGAGAAACTGAATTGTAATAATAGGTATCTTCCAGTTTTTTTCAGAATGAGGAAACTGAGTAATACAGATGAAAAGTGATCCCTTCCAAAAAAACAATCTAAGGCATGGATTTGGATTAAGTGGTTGGATTAGTATCTAATGGGAGGAAAAAAATAAGAATTAAGAAGTTAAAATATATCCTTAATATAGTACCCTTAATTAGAAATGGACAATCTGCAAATCTGAAACTAATTAGTTTCTTTAGAAGAGTAAAAATGTGTTTCTTACCTAAAAATTAAGACTCCTATAAAATTAAATTTGATATCATGAAAAGAGACATTCATTCCCACAATATCCAAATATAAGCTAGGCTTGCTGTCTGTATATAAATGACAAGGATACTGGAAAGTGTTGGGGGAAAAGAAGGAAAATGCCTCAATTGACAGCAGATGTTTGAAACGCACGTTGGGGTACGTTCGTTATGGACATACACAATTAATCCTTCAGAGACTCTTGCTCACATCATGCTTTCCTTACCTGTTCGCTGGCTTACACCTGCACATTAAGAGCACACCTGGTTGAAATGTGAGTGACTCTCAACACCAGCTTGTTAAAACTTTTTCTATAAATTTTCCTCTTTAAAATGTAGCAAAAATAAACTCAAGAACAAAGCGAATGCACCTACATAAACAAGTAGATCGGTGAAAAGCATAAGCAGTCACTGGACTCAACCAAAAAGCACAGGTGGAAGGAGAGTTTAAAGGGCCTTGGAGCACTATGAATATTTTTCACAGTGTCACAATTATAGAAACACCTGGTTTTGCAAATGGGGTGATCCACCGGAAAATTTTTCAGTGTTCAATGGGTCTCAGAGTAGCTTTAATACATCGAATAGGGGCTACATGCTGACATAGAGCTAAACATATCTGGGATCCCAGGCCAAAGCCCATAGTAGCAGTCGTTCTGTCTACCAAATAAGCCTTTACTATGCAGTTTTACTGCATCTATTAGTAGCAAAACTCAACACCTTAGGAAACCTACCTGATAAGGAGAACATACTGAGATTGAAATTAACCAGTTCTTATTTGATATGAAGAAGTTAAGAACTCACTAGGAAAAACAGAATACAGGTTATTGTCTGAGTAAGGAGTTGCTATTTTTCTCTGTCCCTTTATTTTACCATCAAGGTTGTAGGGTAACAATAACTTCAGGGAGAAAGCAGAGTGGTGGAAATCAGATGTTACCTACTACCTTGAGGACATATCAACTGGTTCCTGATTATCTTGATTTCAATTCTTGCTATAAATTCAGTATAAACTAAATATCTATTGTGCTTAATTATGTATTTCATAACCATAATCATTAACTCATAAGTATAATCATTTAGGAAATGTCTTCCTGTTTATTGCCAATACTACATACAGTATTCAGTTTGGTATTCAGTTTGATAGCAGGGCTAAAAGGCAAGAAATTAATAAGACCTAAACAATGTTTTCATGCATAGGAATACATAAAGAATACAGAACACTAATTGATATTTTAAAAGCCCAACACTTAGTTTTTCACTTTGCACAAGATAAGAAATGATACCATTTAATCTTAGCAAGTATAGAAAAGTTATTTAATGTGTTATCTTCCAACTAAAGTCTTCATGGCATGGGTGCAATGCTTAGAGTATTGCAGCTTTTCAGATAGATCTCCAGGTACACACTTATTCAGATGTAAATTTAAAAGCCCACGTACGATTATCAATCCGAAGTAAAGAATTCTGGTTTTATCTCTATCACTCTGTCCTTTGTTGATAAGCAAAATAAGGACTTGAATTAATTTCTTTCCCTTGTTATCTTATAAAAGTGAGAGGATAACAAGTATCTGCACTTTTTCCTGCATCTATTAGTAGCAAAACTCAACACCTTATGAAACCTACCTGATGCAGCCTCACCTGTAGCAAATTATGTATGTGGGGCAGGCAGGGTGCTTTTCTTCGAAGTCATCAAAGAGGTTGGCCAGTGCCTGGAAGGTTTGATAGGATGTCAAAAGAGTAGTGGGGAGCTTGGATGTAATTATAAGAACGTCAGCTCTCATTCTAATTGGCAGGGGAAGATCTGGAGGCTTGTAGCAGTGGAGCGACATGGTTACTTTAATTTTAATTTTCACTGATTACAGCGTTTGTGAAGGAGGCAAGAGTAGAATCAGGGAGAGCAGTTAGGGTACTGAAATAATCCAAGGGAGATCAACATGGCTTGGATTAGGGTGGAAGCACAGGATGTTGTAAGAGGTGGTAGGAGCCTGAGCTGCCTCCCCAACTCGGGTCCACTGTATTCTTGACAGGGTGTCAGATTTGGAATAACAGATCAGATTTTAAATCAAAGAGAAAAGGAGGAGTCAAGGATGAGTCCAACTTTGGCAGCCTTAAAAATTGGGAGGATAATTTGACTTGAACTGAGTTCAGAGTTCATGTGGTAAAACAATACATGGAAATATAATTTTTTTAATTGTGTATTGTTATGTTGTAATGTAACAATGGCTCAACTATGCAACTACAGGGTTATTTCTATTTCCCTAGTGTTTTACACAAAGTTATGCTTAATATTCATGGACACAAGTATTTAATCACATAGCTGTTATTTGTTTATGATGTATTCCTTTGATCTGATAAAAGGGAATGAATTTTAAATCTCTTGTGACATATTGCCAATCATTTTTTAGAAAAATTTTGCAAATACAACTATTATGTTAAAGCAAAAAACATAAAGCATTTATTTTCCCTCTCTTTTTTTGTAAAGAATAAATAAATTTCATTTTTTGAACATTGAATAATACTAGATATGGGGCTGAGTATTTTATGCACATCATCTTATTTCATTCTCGTGGTAGCACATGCTATAGATATTCTTGTCTTATTTTACACATGAAGAAATAATATTAGAGTAAGCTATCCAAACTAATTTAGTTGATAGTGTCAGACTGAAATAACTGTCTAGTTTTAAAGGCTCATACTATCAATTGTTTTGACAGTTTGTCTTCTTCTTTTAAAATTTCCATTCACTTGTTTTCTAATGTATTTATTATAACCCCATAAACTCTGGTTGTCTTAGTGCATTTTATATTGCTATAATACATAACAGGCTGAGCAATTTCTGAAGAATAGAGGTTACTTTGGGCTTACTGTTCTGGAGGCTGGGAAGTTTAAGAACATGGCACTGGCAAGGGCTTTGTGATGCTTCAATTCACAGCAGGAAACAGAGGAGCAGGTGGGCACATGGAGGAGACAGCACTTGAGGGGCAGCCTTGATCTATAATGACCTTCTCTGTAGTAACTAATCTCATCCTTTGTGAAGATTGACCCAGTCCCTCAAGAAAGGTGCTAATCAGTTCATGGATATTCCAACTCCATGGTCCAAATACCTTCCGCTAAGACCCACTTCCCAACTCCTCCTTATTGAGGAATTAAGATTTCAACACATGAAGTTTTTGGGGACACACTTAAATTATAGCTTTAGGTCATCCATATTTTAATTGAGATATTGGAATAATGGAATAATGATTAATACTTATTTTACTTCCATCCCTTAATCTATTATACTTGTTGTTTTGTCTTTGCTTTTTCTTTGTATGTTTCCTTAGAATTGTTTTACTTATATTTGTTTTCTCTAAATATACCTTGGATGGTATATATCCCATCTGAATTTTTTAAGGAGTAACATTCTTTTAAAGACATCTTTCATTTTATATTTTCTCAATCCTTAATTTCATAGCCTTGGTTCACTTAATTCTTAAAACATTTTCATGTACCTTAAGAAATTCATGTGCTATATTTTTTTAAAAAAAATGTGTACAATAATATCTCTGGTCCTGTTTATTCTTCTAGAATAAAGGGAGAGCTAGTAAATATTTGAACACTTTGGGCCATGTGGTACCTATTGCAAATACTCAATTGTGCTGTTACAGTACAAAAGCAGTTATAAACAATGCATAAATTTGTGAGCAATGCATATTTGCGGTCCAAAAAATCTTTGTTTACAATACCACATAGGACACCAAATTTGGCCCATAGTTTATAATTTCCTGACTCCTGTTTGAGAATCTTCACACTCCTCCATCAAGAGATGGAGACCTATTCTCTTCATCCCAAATCTGGGAGAATCTCTTTCTTCTTTTTAACCAATAGAATAGGGCAGGTGTGCTGCTGCATGATTTAAAAGAAAAATTAAAATAAGCAATGATATTCCTGCTGTGGGTGCTAGAATCTTCTTCATTTTATAAAACAAAAACTGTTGAATCAAATTATCTCCAAGCTATTTTCTATGAAATATTCTGGAATCATTAATGCTCAATCAATTTTTATCACACACACAGCAGATAGAGCACTGATCTCTAAAATATATAAAGAATTCAAAAATCTTAACCCCCCCAACAAATAACCCAATTAATAAGTGGGCCAAGGAACTGAATAGACGCTTCTCAGAAGATGATATACAATCAATCAACAAATACACGAAAAAATGTTCAACATCTCTAGCAATTAGAGAAATGCAAATCAAAACTACTCTAAGATTTAATCTCATTCCAGTTAGAATGACAGCTATTATGAATACAAACAACAATAAGTGTTGGTGAGGATGTGGGGAGAAAGGCACACTCATACATTGATGGTGGGACTGTAAATTGGTGCAACCATTCTGGAAAGCAGTATGGAGGTTCCTCAGAAAACTTGGAATGAAATCACCATTTGACCCAACTATCCCACTCCTTGGTTTATACCCACGGGACTTAAAACACAGCATACTATAGTAATGCAGCCACATCAATGTTTATAGCAATACAATTCACAATAGTTAAATTGTGGAACCAACCTAGATGCCCTTCAGTAGATGAATAAAGAAACTGTGGTATATTACTCAGCATTAAAAGAGAATAAAATCATGGCATTTGTGGTATTTGGATAGAGTTGGAGAATATTATACTAAAGTGAAGTAAGCCAATCCCCCCAAAACAAAGGCCGAATGTTTTTTTGTTGTTGTTGTTTGTTTGTTTGAATATTTATTTTTTAGTTTAGGTGGACACGATATATTTATTTTGTTTTTATGTGGTGCTGAGGATCCAACCCACTGCTTCATGGGTGCTAGATGGGCACTCTACACTTGAGCCACAACCCCAGCCCCAGAGCATGGGTGTTTTGTCTGTTGTTTTACATGGGGCTGGAGAAGGAGCCTAGTGCTTTGTGCATGCTAGGCCAGTGCTCCAGGAACTTCCGTAGCCACCCAACAGGTAAGAGCAGTGACAGTAAGTACCCACAGTCTGACTATTGGATCCACCCTGCACGACAATCCTCTGCTCCAAGCAGGCAAGACAAGCTGCCCACTTGACCTAGCTGAGACCGTGCAACTGTTAAGATGTCCAACACACCTGTGTGTGTGGGGTGCTGCTAGGGGTGGAGTAAGCCAATCCCCAAAAAACAAAGGATGAATGTTTTCTCTGATATGAGAATGCTGATCCATAATGGGGATGGGAGGAGTGGAACATGGGAGGAATGGAGGAATTTTAGATAGGGCAAAGGGGAGGTAAGGGAAGAGAGGAGGCAGTGGGTAGGAAAGATGGTGGAATGAGATGGACATCATTACCCCAAGTACATGTATGAAGACATGAATGGTGTGACTCTACTTTGTGTACAACCAGAGACATGAAAAATGGTGCTCTATATGTGTACTATGAATTGAAATGCATTCTTCTGTCATATATAACAAATTATATAAATAAATAAATTAAATAAAACATTCTAGCATAATATCCTGGAGATGTGAGGAATAAGAATGCCATCCTAGTACTAAATTATTGAATGATTCTCTCTACTAGTTATACTCTTAGGATTGCACTGAAATTCCCTTATTTTGTGCAGCTTGCCTCTAAGATATATTTTAATATATAAGATTTAGATTTTGGCTGAGCATTCAGGAATTCAATTCAACCTATAGCTATATTTGAAGCTTCATGACTAAAATTAGTTTAAGTGATAAAAAAAATTCTGCACACAGCCAGCCTTATATCTAATGAGGGTCTAAGGGGAATATTAATAAGGATGAGTTTTGAAAAGATGTTTATATAAAAGAAATTTCTCATCAATCGTATCCTTCTTTCAACCACCACCACAATTAGTCGCAGTATTTAACACCTAAGAAAGAACTCTTCAAAACATAAATTTCTCTTTAGTAATTATGCCAACATTCAAAACGAAAAGTTATAAGAGGACCTCATTTTTCTCCCTTTTTACTTTGTGGCAGTAATTATTTCTCCTTCTTAAACAAGTTTATCTAAATTTATTTTACTGCTCTACATAGAGATTAGTAATACTGCAAAGTAGCTCTATTTTAACTTACCTAGTATACCGTCAATACAAATAGCAGTAGCAGAACTTAAAGAGTTGATGATATAGTGTTAAATTATACTACACACTTTCTCTTCAAGTGTCAGTTATATTATTATATGATTTTCTTCCATTAAGCTTTAAAATTTCACATTATTGGTCAAATGCAGGATTAAGCACATCCTCTGTAAGATGAGTCTGATTTGTATTTCAAGTTGATGATATAATTATTAAAATATCGAGTTTGAAGCATGGTTGATGTAGTGGGTTACTCTAAGGAGACACATGTTGAGAAAACACATCCCTCCTGCCAAATTTTGTAATTTACTGTTTTCTAAAGATTGATTTGTAATTTGAACTTAGGTGTGTAATTATAATGTTTTGTCTCATACTGGTATTAAGATAGAAGCCACTTATTTACAATGGTGTTTAAAATCCAATTAGGTCTTGCTTAAACATGTATTGTTTTATATTTTATTATTTTTGGAAGTGAAATCACTCTATATTCACATATAAAGACTTAAAAGGGAAGGGTAGGATTATTTTATAAATCAAGAAATAATGTTGGTATGTAGTACATTGCATTATCAAGGGAATTAAGAGTCCTCTCCAGACATTAACACCTCTCAGGCAAAAAGGACACAGTTGTTCTCTGCTAGGTCTAAATTTTAGCATCAGGATATACTTTGTCAGGGACTTGTTCCCCATTCCCACACCGTCTCCCTCTCCAATTACTATGAATAAACTAGAAGATACAAATCACTGGAACTGTAATAAGTACTTGATGGTTTCACTCATGTTTGTTATAAAAATAAGATATTAAATTAAAATTCTTATAACATTTCTTCCTTTAATAGATAAAAATGAACAAATGTTAGTTGTTTCATATGATGTACTGGAATATTCCACTTGGAAATAGTTTGGGGTTTTTTTTTTTTTGAAGGAAACAATAACAGGAAGACCCATGTGGCAATTGTTTTAACAGGTTCTGAACCAAATTATAAGAATAACTTGCTTGTGTTCCATGGAATTTCTAGTTGTGAGCAGCAGATGCTCCTTACCATCAGGTGATGTTAAGTCATTACATCTAGATATACATCATGCTTCTGGTATTCCACAAACGTTAGAATCTTTTAAAAACCATCTGACAATAGGAAAACTTAACTTGGTAGGTAAGGCAATTCAATCTGTAAAGAATCAGAAACATTCTCCGAGTTTCTTTCAATGTATATTATTTCAGCCTACACCATTTTAATAAAAATGCCTGAATGATTAAATTAAACCTTTCTGTGGTTGAAATGGCATAAATCTCCAGAGACCTCTTCAGTCAGCTTATCTTATATGCATTCTTTGCTATTGTTACAGGACATAACTTTCCTTTTAGGGACAGAATATTGTAAGAAATTCTCAATGGTATTACTCATAATAAATATATGCCATCTGAATGAATAATGTTTAAAATCTGTCAAATACCACCAAGAATCTTTTTTTTTTTAACTTAAGTCTACCATAAGGCCAAAGAGAAGTGCTTATATAAAGAGGCATGTTTAACTCTTGGTCTATGATTTCCCTTCATTTGGAATAACCTTTTAATTAAAGGTAGTCCACAAGAGTAAATGACAGTGCCAAATGTGGCATTGTGGGTGCCTTGCCAGGCTTTCTATCTACCCTGGAGCCTGTCAGTTTAGCTTCCCACTCGAGTTCAGTCTGTAGGAAAGCACTGGACAGAGACTGGCCACACAGGCCAGGCCTGGCTTCAATAGACTCTGCCACTTACCAGAGGTTGTCCTTATGAAATTGCCATGATTTTAGGTTTAAACAGATGTGGAATGTCAGCTGTTTCATATTGTTCAACTTCATGCTTGTATGATCATGGGAAAGTTAATTACTTCAGGGCTGAATATCCTCATGTATAATATGGAGGGAAAAAAAGTTTACATGATAGAATCATTACAAGAATTGAATATAGTGATGCACATAACATAATTTGATCTATATTGAGCCAATGGCAGTTCTTTCAATCAAAGGCAGTTACTGTTACAGAGACCCTACTGCTATTCTGGCAACAATGTTGGGGTGGAAGGAACAGAGCTATCACAGATGAAATTGATATTAATGAGAGTTCTTTTATGAACTACTTCTTCAGCGTATAGTATCTGAGTTTATAGGGCTTCATGAGAGGAGTATGGCTGCTGATCTACAAAACTGTTTTTGTAAGTCAGTTTTGTAAAGTCTGCAAGCAGGGAGCACACTCACTGTCTTTCATTGCAGTTTGAGGGATTTCAAGAAATTGACAATATATTTAACCTGGGACTATTCTTTCTGATGCTTGCTCTTTAAATTCTTTATTATATTCACTTCATTATTTTATTTACAGGTTCATCTTGAGCCTCTAGATTAATCCAGACTGATGAAGGAAGTTTCATTTGCTACAGTTACTACATCACACATCCCTCATCTTCACATTTCTGACTGGCCTTCCTGGTTTCTGCCCCACTCCTTCCCTAGTGACCCTCCATCAGGAGCCTCCTCTATGTGCTCTGCTACTTTGGTTACAGAATGACATCTTTGCCCAACACTTCTTGTCTCAGTTTCTCTATATAGGATATGTGGATGTACCTCATAAAGTTAAGAAACGTAACACTGATAACAACCCTTAACATAATTATCAGGCACTGGCAGTTTCCAGAGGAAAATAGAAGTGCCTGGAACATAATAAAAGTTTATCTATCTATCTATCTATCTATCTATCTATCTAACCTTCATATATAAAGGTCTCTCTATATATACCTTTATTTATTTATTTATTTTTATGTGTTGTTGAGACTTGAACCCAATGCCTCATACATGCTAGGCAAGTTCTCTACCATTCAGCCACAACCCCAGCCCCCATAATGCAAGTTTTATCTGGTTTAAAACTTACTTGTATTATAGCCTTTCCCTCCTCTGAGAAAACCAAAGTTTGGGAAATTTAAGTAATTTTCCCCATATATCATAGATAAGAAATGGGAAACTGGTTTTAGAACACAAGTTTATTCTATATCAAAGCCTTGTTTGGATTACATTTTCCTCTATTCTATGTTCTCCCATCAAACCTAGTAGTTTTCACTGTAAAATCCATGCACTTGTCTGCCTTTTTCCAAACTGAGGACAATTTAAATGTAGGTCACTTTTTTTTCCCCCATAAGTTTGACTCCAACCCAGGCATGTATTTGACAAATATCTGAGAGTTTACTTTGCTCATATTCCTGTCACTGGTTACCTTGAAGACATTTCGGATTTCCTGAGTTTTGCGTTCTCCCTAGCTATGGCTTTTGGTGACTCTGAATTAAAATCCCATGATCTTCCAGAGATCTCGTATTATGGGATTTTCCTTTCTAAGCAGTTGTTTTCCCTCAGATCACAGCTAGAACCGGGCCCCCCAGATTAGGGAGAACCAAGGTTTCACCTGCTCAATCTTGATCATGCCAGGAGTGAAAAGGAGCAGAAAATGAAAAGAAAACACAAGGCTATCTACACTTGCAGAGAAATATCAATAAGCCCATAGAAATATTACAATAACTGACGTCAGTGATACTTCTTTTTCTACTGGAGAGAAGAAAGCCTTCTCAAAGTCCCTGCACATTTCATCCCAGGGATGTGAGTCAAGCAACAGCTGGGTTTATTTACTCTGAGGTTTACGCTGATGTTTATGTTTATGTTTATGTAGGAGATATACAGATTTATTTCAGGTTCAAATTACCTGCATGTTTGGAAATAATTGTATTCCTTTAGGCTTGAAGCTCTGAAAATTGACTGCTTTTAGATTTCGTTTCATGCTTTCATAATAGTCCTCATTTACTCCTAGGTGATAGACCAGGTGCAGAGGTGCACACTTGTGATCCCAGTGACTCAAGAGGCTGAGGCAGGAGGATTGCAAGCCCCAGTCCAGCCTTAGTGGTGGGCTATGGCTCTTCATACTACAGTTTTTTGTTTGTTTGTTTGTTTTCTTTCTTTTTTTTTTTTTTGTGTGGTGCTGGGGATTGAACCCAGGGCCTTGTGCATGTGAGGCAAGCACTCTACCAACTGGGCTATATCCCCAGCTCCCAAGATACTACATTTCAATGTTCCTATCTTTCTTATTATTGCTCTACATGGAATCCAGAGGCCCCAAAGATCTTTATTACTGTTGTTATCATCACCATTTACTGAAGAAGTGGTTATTAACTGTGCATGATAGGCCATGTTTTGACAGAGATATACAGTAAGCAAATAAACATGTCATAGGTCAAGGGGGTGGTAAGTGCTCTGAGGAAAAATAAAGCAGGGCAAGGCAGTAGGGTGTGAGATATTAGGAAGATGTATCTATTTTATATGGGGTGTGAGATTTGATTTCTTTTGGTGAGATCATATTTCAAAAGAGACCAGAGTGAAGTGAGGAAGTATGCCACATAGTCACCTGGAAAAAGAACTTTCCAGGCTGAGAAAAAAGCAGGTGCAAAGGTCCTGGGGGAGAACCTTGGATATGTTTGACCAAAAGCAACATGAGTGGAGGAGAATAAGCCAGAGGGCAAGAGTTGGGAGATGATGTCAGAGAGTAGATAGGAGCCATATTAGTCTTTGACTTCTACCCTTAGAACAGTGGAGGAGTGATATGGCCTCTCAAAAGGAGGAGAGAAGAGAGATAGAGGCTGGAAGATAAAGTTGGAGGCCGCTGAAAATAATCCAATGTGTAGGAGACAGAAGCTGCTTAGGCCCAGAGGCCGCACTCTGAAGGTAAAGCCAGTAGGTTGACTGATGTGTTGAGGAGGGGAGCCACAGATGATTCTATAGCCTTGGGTCTGCTGTTGACTGAGCCAGGGAGAGGCTGCGTGCAGGGAAGTTTTCTGAGTAAGCAGGGAGGCAGCACCATTTTTCAATTCCTGGTAAGTAAGGGGGCAGCATTTTTCATTTTAAAATTTAAACAAATCTTGCCGGCTTTAATTTTGGCATGAAGAGTCTGACATTAATCTGTCGAGAATTTCTTTTGGAGGACAGACCTTCTCTTTCAGGCGATGAGCAAGATTTTTAGTCACCATAACTCACAGGGACAATACATTGAAGTTGGTCCTGATTAAATACAAAATCTCTATGGTCAGTCTGTGTATACAGCTGTCTCACGGATTTCACCTCCTTGAATAACAGGGGTGATTTTCTGGTGTGTGAAGCCAGAGAGCATATGGTGAATGTAAATAGTGAACCTGCTATCTGGGATTTTAAACATCTGGGCTTAGATTAAATTAATGGGAAGTACTTTACCGGGGACCCAAGTACTAACTTGTGGGTGATTTAGATTAGGGGTTGAAGAGTAGTTGAGACATTGACTGAGAGAGATTCTGGCGGCTGTGGTGGCTTAGGCACCTTTAGGTGGCTCTCCTATAGAATAAATAAATTAATTAATTTAAAAAAAAGATATGCAAGAAATTCATCTTCAACCACAAAGAGATTCATTGAGCTTGAAAGGTCACCTTTTCCTTCTCTTGGGTGCAATGGATAATTATTGAGTTTGGATTTCCTTTTCATTTATTGGCTTAAGATCAACTTTAACAATATGTTGCTTCCTTATTCAATCAAAACAATCAGAAACTTGAATTTGTCATAATGTTTAGTTAGAGTAGCTACTAAACCATCCCCTTCCCCATCGCCATTCGTATTCTCCTAGGAAATAGACACTGTGGTCTCATCAGGCACACGACCTAATAGGGTTCCTGTGTCCTCAGCTTGTGTCGAACAAATGCCTGTTCATTCAACAAACACCACAAAGAAAGGCTGAGATTAGAAAATGGGGCCCCAGGAATAACAGACTGCAAGAAAGAAAGAGGTGAGACTCCCTGACCAGCAGCCTCCACAGAGCAATCTTGTTTCTAAACATAGAAGCGATTTTAGGGCCTTTTTCAGGACAGGGAGACAATCACTGCTAAAACAAAAAAGGCAGTGTCTCTGCACCTCAGGCACCGAGTGAATTCCCTCCAGGCAAGGACTGAGCCGCAACAGCAGCACATCAGTTTGGCTGGACCCTGTGAGGCTAAGGATTTCCCCCGGTTGTCTTTGAACAGTTTGAATGTGTCCCCTTAATTGATGGATGAGCTAACTGCAACAGAATGCGAGCCGCAGGAAGAGTCTGTTTCACAGGCTCTTGCTAACGACAAGAATGTACTGTACTCACCAGAGATGGGAGACTCTCATATATATATATATATATATATATATATATATATATATATATATATATATATATATATATATATAAAATAACATTTGCAACTTCAGAATGTCATTTCCGAGTTGTCTCAAAATTCTGGTTACGTTTGGAAAATATCACTTCGTACTTATCCGAGTGTCGGGGCAGGAATGTTATGGATTAATGCTCTCTCCAATTAAGTTAGAACTCTACTGAATAAATGTGATTTCCACAAATAGCATCATGGGGCTTCCAGACTTTGCTCATTAATGACGACTTAAGGGCATTCTTTTGGACTCTGTGTCATCTACCTGCACAGATGTGTTTTTTCAGGATTCCACCCTGAACACCCATCCCGTGAATTAACACCAGGATGTTGTTCTTTATCTCCATTCATCCACAGTAACTTCCATCTGAGTTTAGAGAAAATATAAGATCTTTCTAGACTCAGAATTCTTTTACCTCCTTACCCCTTGTCCTGTTCATCTTGACCTCGCTCAGCTCTGTGTAAGCCTCAGTTTTCTTTATTCTCCATGTTTGCTCCTGGGCTCCAAAGTCAACCCCCCAAGGATTGTTTCAGATTCTCTGCATCCTCACATTTAGCCACTGACTTCACTTCCTACCTTGATGTAAATGAGATCATGTCACGGGAATTCTCTCCACCTCATACCTCCCGTGTCCTTAATCATCCTGTCTTCTTTGGTCCTTTTTATTTTATTTTTTTCCTTGCCTGGCACAAAGTAGGAATTCAATAAATATTTGTTGAGTGAATAAATGATTCCTTCTTGATCCCAGTCATTGAGACAAATGGCAGTCCTTTGCCCTGCTGCTTTCTCCTGTATCCTTCCCTTCTCCTCATCAACATGATTAATTTTCTTTGACTTAACTGTTTCTCTTTTGAAAAGACATTTTTTTATTATAACAAGGAAAATACAAATAAATTTATGAAATGAAATTTTAAAATTCTCCGAGTAACTCACTGATGACATCTGGGTATATTTACTTTTTTCTCTGCTTTTATTTATTTATTGCAAACTAAGTTACTCCTTTGTTTATTTAAAAACATTCCTTTTAAGCCTCTGGTTTCTTCTACTTGCTGCAATAGTTCCAAACTGAGTCACTTGGAGCAAGTCACTTAATTTCTTGGAGGTTAAAGTTATGCATCTGTGAAACTAATAATAAGATCCACTTATAGAGTTATATTGTGGAGATTAAAGGTAAGACTTCACCACATAGCCCGGCACTTAGCAGTTGTTGAGTGAACAGGAACTCTTTGGATTTCCTCTCTTCTTTCACTTTTAATAGTCTTTAAAAAATTATTTTCTTGAAATTAGTGAAGTAGAAGAAGGGGAATAAGGAAGTGGGGAAGAGGGATGGAGAAAGGGAAAAACAACAGAATGGATCTCACTGAACTTTCCTATTTACATATATGAATAGACCACAGTGAATCTCACCTTTATGTATATTCACTCATTAAAAAAAACTATAAATAAGTAGAAGGAATATCAGTAGAAGAAAAGGAGCTGAAGAAATTATATATAAAAAATATATAATTTGCTCTATTATATAGCATGGAGGCCATGCTATATAATAGAGCAAATTATATGGCCTGCTTGTGTAACTATGTCAAAATGAACCCTAATACTATATATAAATAAAATAAACTAATAAAAATAAATAAATTTTAAAAACCTACAGGGTAATAAAAATGTATCTTCTTTTACTACTTCATTTTACCAATTATTATTATCATTCATTATTTAACGATTACTATTATTCATTTCTTATGTACCATTTGACATATCCAAGAGAGTAAAGAAAGCATGGATTTGTGTTACAACGCAAGACAATAATATGATCCCTTGTGAACTCTTAACCATCTTAAAAACCACATTACCAATTTTTCTACTTTTTATATTTGATGCCCTTGCACATCCTATTATCTCCTTCCAGAAAGTCCTCCTTACAACGGCAGCAGAAATCCTCTATCCTCACACCACAGGCCTATGAAAGGCAACCCACTCCTCCACATCTGTCTTTGCTTTTTTGTTCTCTCCACCTTCTGTGTCATTATTCCATAACCTAACTTTCTCCTTTGTAATATAATTACTTATGTACAAATATGTTCTATTAGATTGTACAAAAGTCTTAGTGGCAGAAATTATGTGTTATTCATTTTTAGAAAATCTCAAAGAATACCTATTGATAGAAAAGTTGACCTCACAAAAGAATTTATAGTATTCTCATATAAAAGGACACCACATTATGATGCTTCTAAACCCCTAGTAGAAGTCAGTTTCCAGCACAAAGAATATAATGACAGGAAGAAGTGAATTGCTCTCCCTCCTCCCCCTCCTCTTCTTCTTCTTTTTCTTTGTCTTTATTATTATTAGTAGTAGTAGTAGTATTAGTATTATCATTTTGGTAGTGGGGATTGAACACAGGGCACTTTATCACTAAGCCACATCCCCAGACCACTTTTAAATTTTTTTTACCTTGAGATAGGGTCTCAGTAAATTGCTTAGGACGTTACTAAGTTGATGTGGCTGGCCTGGAACTTGTGATCCACTTGTCTCGGTCTCCTGAGCTTCTGGGATTACAGAAGTGAACCACCACACCTGACAAACCAGACTTATTTTGACATCAGAAACCATATACAGCTACCTATAAGGAGTCATTTTAAGGATGTTTTAAAGTTCCCTTTTCTGCATGAGATCCTGCTTCTGTCATCTTGGCCTTCAGATTTTGCATCTGTTTTGTTCATTAGAAGGGACTCATATTCTCACCAGTATAGCTGCTTGAAAATTCAGGAATTAGCTATAGAAAATACAATAAAATGTGTTTATATTAAAGTAGGATGACTATAACATTAACACATGATAATACACCTAGGAATGTGTCTGTCTCCAAAAGGCAGGGTCTTAACAGACAGAAGAGAAAAAGGTAACATTTTGAGAAAAAAAAAATCTTGAATGGCCTCAAATTGGCTTATCTGGAAGGTAATCAAAAAGTGAGCAATATTTGCATGATCTGGGAGAGAATCACTACATGAAGGTCCTGAATTTCACCTTTGCATAAGGACCAAAAAATGGAAAAATATAACAGTAAATTGGTATAGGATTAAATCTTGGCCTTCTTAACAGGATCATTTCTCACTTCAGGAATTTTATATAATATATTAGTTTTATCATCTACAAATTCTATAAAACTCAGATAGCGCTTTTTGGAATCTAAGAACTTGAGAAAAATTACGTATCAGTAACATACAGTAGAAATGAAAGCTTGCATAATTTAGAATTGTCCGGCTTACGTGCTGTTCTTACTGCATCCTAAGTTTCACTTAAGCACCTTCTGGCCACAATAGAGTCACTGGCACCACACCACCCTCCTCCTGAAGGTATCTCATACACTGGACAAAATATTTTCAGGTATTGGACAACGGAAGTGATTCTCAAAAGAGTGGAAAGTCAGAAGGTAAGCCTTGTGATTCCTAATCTCTTTCTAGGAACAGCTTCAAGAAAGTATGAGCAGAGCACAATGTTTATTCTGAAGGAGCAGAAATTAGGTTTTGGGGAGACAAAGTGACCAGAATTCATGGTATGGATTCCATACCATGCCATTAAAGAGAAAGTAGCTGTGCAGAGAAGGGACAACAGGGCATGTGCCACCGTGCTGTACATTTGTGGCTGAGGCTGGCTATAGTCTCACAGGACCATGGCATGCATCCCTATATAGAAAGGCAAGACCAACTGAGACTTGAGGGGGGCTACTAGGGACTTGGGAGGAGAAGAGAGAAAATGGAAATACAGCAGATCTATGGAAAGAACAGGGCAGGGAATGTCAGAGTTCCGGCCTGGTTGTGTATTTATATATGAACACAGGACAATTAAACAACAAAACAATCTTACATCTGTTCCTCTATAGGTTAGGTATTTTTCTCTCTGGTTTCTTTTGACAGTCTCTCACCTGGTCACAGTTCCTGCCATGATTTCCACTCATGAATATCTGCTCTGGGAAACTGTGACTCCTTGGGATTGTCTGTCTGTTCCTCCAGGCATGGGGGTGACAGTTTGCCATGTGTCCTCATCTATTCTACAAATCCAAGAAGAGCTTTTGATTTTTCAGTCTTTCCATCTTTTTACTTGTGGTTAACATGGAGTGTTACTTCCAAGCTTCTCACATGAAGAATAGGAAACCGCAATTTCAATAGCAAGATGTTTAAACTACTGAAAGAAGAAGCCATCCAGCCAGAATTCTAAGGGTAAATGTCCTTAAATAAAAATTTGAAATGAAAACAAAAATTTCAGACAAATAGTAACTGAGACAATTGGTAGCTATTAGACCTGTACTACAAAGAAGTAATCAATAGGCTTTAGATGAAGCAAGATGATATAGTGAAAGTGTCTTGAAGTGCTAGGTACTAAAATTTGGAAAAATAAAAATGAGTGGGACATATGATTATAATGTAAAAGTAATAATTAGCACAGTGATGCACACCTGTAATCTGAGCAACTTGAGAGGCTGAGGTAGGACGATGACAAGTTCAAGTTCAGCCTTAGCAACTTAGTGAGGCCCTGTCTCCAAATAAAAAATGAGAAAGAGCTGGGGATGAGGCTCAAAGGTTAAGTGCTCCTGGGTTCAACTCCTGGTACCCCCCCCCCAAAAAAAAAAAAAAAAAACTAACTAAAAAGCAGTACCCATTGTTCAAACACAAAATGAGTGACATTCTTCTAGGTGCTTTACACATGGGAGTTTTATATAGTGCTCACCTAAACAAAAACAGAAAGAAACACACCTTACAGCTTTCTCCTCTTCCTCTTCCTTCTCCTCTTCCTCCTCCTCCTTATTCCCATTTTATAAAGGAAGAAAATGGTGTCAAAGCTAATTCAGACTTGCTTGGTAGATCCCAAAGAATAAGGATCATCTGATCATTACAACTGGGTTAGAGAAAAGAAAGTGTAATACAAACAGAAGTGAAATTTATGCAACTCATTACCTCAAGTTGGTATTGGGAGGGATCTAAATTAATTTAAAAGGATTTGGAACAGTTTACAAAGCATAAACGGCTGCTGAGAGAAACCGCATATGTCTAAGATTGATGTCAAGAACATCCATCTGCATGTGGCGTGTCACTTGAGACCATGATACAATGTTATTGAAGGGTAATTGCTCTGTTTTCACTTGTTAAAGGGTTTTATTGATTAAAATTAGTTGAATAATTAAGCCCAGGGTCCCACTTATGGTAAGCATGTACTTTAACACTGAGTTATACCCCTCTAGTCCTGCCATATTTTCTCAATCACCTTAGTTACTATCCATTAAATTTATTTATTATTATAGCTTCTAAAAAAGATATAACCCATAATATCAAAATAAAGGCGAGAAATTGTATCCCTTTAATCTACCAACCAATATAAGCATCCTAATATTTTTATTTTCTTCCTGAAGTACATTTCTTCTTTCACTGTATTTGTAATGTGTGTGTCACATTCTACTTCTCAACTGCTCTTTTTAATGAACAGTTTTTCATGATATTTCAGTTTTAAAAACCATGGGCATATAATACCTTACTTAAAATGAATGGACATTCAGATTGCTTCAATTTGTATATAATTGTAAACAAAGCCATAATATAATCACTTTAATATATATAGATTATATTATGTTATATTATAGTATATTATTTATTTAGTATAGATCCTTAGAAGCAGAATTGTTGTTGTGTTTTACACCTAAAAAACATAGGTGTACTTGTTCTTAAGTATATCTTAACTTTTAATTTTTTACTTTAACACTAGGCCTTTAAACATCTACAGATGCCTCATTCTTTTCAAAGATTTTTATGAGTTTTCATCTTACTGTAAATCCTCTTCTTCGTTTGGCTATTAATGCCTTGTGATATATAACACAATTCTTACTACATGTTGTAGGTATGCTCTGTTAGTCTATAAACCCCAATGTACAAAAAAAATTATTTTTCTACCACAGAACTTCATACTCCATGTATTTCATTCACTTCATGGTAGAAATTAAATCATCATCGGTTTGCCCAGTGTGTTCAGGGTTGTGAGTTCAGTCTGCCCTGCTCTATAAGCCTGTATCTGCAGAGCAGTGTCAAGTCTTCTTGTCCTAGGACAACATTTCAATCCACTACTTTCTCCCTATAATAATGGAGTTGGCAGTTCTTGCTTATTGAGTCTTGACCCCTCTCTTGCTTGCTCTAGGAAGTTAAGCATAGATCTCCTCTCAGATCTCTCAAATCCTTTTCATGGTCTCTCACCAGCTTCTTACTACTTTATTCCCAACTAAGCTTTCTATCATCTTCATCCAGGAATTGACCTTTCCCAAGGCAAGGGGAAAACATCCGGCTTAGTAAACAAGCTTTTCAATGTCTAGGGTTTCCATAAGGTCTGGAAACTTGGGCAATTAATCAATGTATGTTCTCATCAAGGACATTTTTAATCTGTAAAAATGTTTATCTATATTTTCAAACAAGGGAGCATTATGTATTATGTATAAAGACTTAACTTCTTGAAGTCCAAAAGGTAAGAACCAATTTCTTTTGCTACCAAGATGAAATGTTCTTACTTTGGGAGATGGGGGTAGAAGAACACACAGATTAACATCACCACTATCATTTTAGTAATCGTTTTCAATCTTTGCCTATTTTCTTGAGAAATGGCCAGTAGGTCGATTTTAAAATGTAATTTTTCTATTGAACACACAGGATAGAAGAAGCTAAATACACCTGAAAAATGGACAGGAAATCTGCAACTAGTTCTTGCTTCAGTTTCATGGTCAGTCTTTTAAAGACGTGACTGGATGCTTTTGTTTCTTTGATGGCTAGGATAGTGCCTGCCACCTACTAAATGTTCAGAACATGCCTGATAAGGAAATAAATGACAGAAATGCTGTGGTGTAGCTACTAGGCCAGCAGGATTCCCAGGGCAGAGGCAAAACCAGTCTATTTGCAGACATGATCTAGGTAAATATAGCCATTGATATAGTCAGATTTATATTCCAGAGATCATGATTTTGGAAACTGTGGCAATGTTCAGATAGAATAGTGCGATGACAATAAAAATGTGAGACTGAACAGAAGACAGAACACGCCTCAGTTTGGTTCAACCGAGGACTGAGGCTGAATGGTAAGTACACGAACCCTTTTTTTGTGTGTGTTGAGAGTTGTTCCTTAAAGGAGGCAGGTCAGACTTGACCTGCTCTGTTGTGTTTCCTGAAGACTTGGGTCCTGTCTTCAGTTCACAACATAGCTATTATTCTTTCAAATTTACTCTGTCCTTTCTGCTACATTTCTATAGCTTATCTAACAGTGAAGAATAATGGAACAACAATTAAACAAATCAAAACGTTCTCATCAATATTATATAATATGGAGCAAATGGAGAAATTGAGTTAAGGGGCAAGAAGTTTGACATCTTTGAATTCTTTGAACTTTAAATTCTTTCAAGTCAAATAGCATCATATTTGACCTTCTGTCTCCTTTAGTGAGTAGGTAAAAATAATTTTCACTCCACATGTCAATTTTATATGTAAAAAGGCACTGGGAAGGTGATCTTTGTACTTAGGAAAGTTTGTTTGCTTTTATGCTAATACTGGTTAACAATATTCCCAGTATTTTTAATTATTCTGTTTACAAAAATTTATATAGAAAATTTCACTTTCATGGAAGTTTCACAAGATTTGACTGGCTTTATGACTATGTATTCACTAATTTTAAAAGATTCCAGTTTTTTCAAGAAGGCTCCCCAAAATTAATTTTATAATTCATGTCTTTATTTCCACTTTTCTATCAACTATTCTTTTTAAATATTTTGATTTTATCACAGCAAAATTATCATGTGCTAATCTGACATACATTATTTCTAAATTACAAAGTACTCAGAAATTTATTTTGTGAAACAATGTTTTTCTTAGACATGCATTAATTTGCATTTATATCACACACATATTTCTTTTGTGCAAATGGATGATTCTATATTAAAATAAAATTTTAAAAACCCGCTCAAAATATGTAGTTTTAAAGAAGTTTTGGTCATAAATACTATAAATTGGAAAGTATACAGATTTAATTTATTCTGTTGTTTGCCTATCCTATATTTAGCATATCAAGAAAATATACTAAATAGAATGCTGAGATTTTTCTACTCTAGAAGGAAGGTAGCCAACTTCAAGAAAAGTGATAAAGATAATTTACAACATATTTATTAACAGATGTTTAGTTCTGGCCTGTAATTCCAGCTACTCAGGAGGCTAAGGCAGGAGGCTCTCACAAGTTTGAGGCCATTCACAGCAATTTAGCAAGACCCTGTCTCAAAATAAAAAATTAAAAGGGCTGGAGATGTCATTCAGTGGTTAAGACCCCTGGGTTCCAACCCCTCTACCAAAGTGGTTCGGGGGAAGAAGCATAAAAAAAGATGTGGTGAGTGGCATACCTGGTGAGCCATCAGACACATTTTTAATGTGACTTCAGAAATTATTTTTATATAATTTAAAATTAGCTTTCTCAAGTAAAATTTAAAGTGAATATATTTACATTAAAAACTAAAATACTATACCACAAACCAAAAGTAAGTGTGCTCTTCATCTCCTGTATTCATTTATGTAGATTACAATGGGAAAATCAAGTTATAAGAAGACTACTTAAGTTTATAGATACAGAATCCACTCTGATGCTATCAGTATTGTTGAAAACATTCTGATGTAATAACTGTTATGATTCTAATCAAATGACATACCTCTGTAATTCCATGTGGTCATAAATTTGTGTGCTTCAGATAGAATGTGATAATAAATCTCTTTCCTGAGCTATGTTTCTGTCTACAGTACTCTTTCATGACTTTTTTCTTCCCTTTATTTTTTTTTTTTCCGTGGTGTTGGGGGTCCAACGCAGGGCCTCCTGCATAGACCAGAGCTCTACCCCTGCCCTCCTTTTATGACATTGTTCCCTATTTATTGTGGGGAAATATTTGAGGTTTGAATGAGGGAGAAATTTGGAAGACAGATTTTTACTTTAGCTTTGAATTCTTGATTACAATGCTCAGTATAGTTCCAATTTCCTTATTTTCTGTTTTAGAAAGCTCACATCTGTCTTTATCACTGCCTTTTTATCTTCCTTGGTTAATTTAATTTTAATAATATCTGTAATTCCTTTATCAATCTCATTTCCTAGAAGGCCTCTTGTCTGCTTCTGATTCTTGGTACTTTATAGAGTTGAAACATTTTTCATAATATTTTTTACAGGCTATTTACTCATCTATTCAATTTTTGGTCTTTTAATGATCTGTATGTTTATTTCACTCTAATTCATGAATATCAATAGGATTTGTACCATATTTTTTACATATGCCCTAGCAACATATTTCATTTAAATTTTAAAAATCACTTAATTTTTTTGAATATAGTACTAGATACAAGTAGCAAAATAAGCATACACATGAGAAATGTGGTTTGATTCAGCTTATCAATTTATTATAAAAAAACATAAAACATTAGAGACATCAATGTTGCATGTTTTTCTGTAAACAAGAGTCAGAGGAGGGACCCTCTGTCTCTCTCCCCAAACAAACATACACTCCTTTCTTTTTGGAAAGTTTAAGAATGTTTCCTAGTGCCCTCAAGTCCCCAGACTTTGTCCTTTAGGCTTTTATTGATGATGGGGAAACTCACAAGGTCCATCTCTGGAACACTAGTCTGGTGGGCTCCAGCCTGTATGTCTCTGTTTTGAGGGCTTTAGGGCTTTATATTTTCATATGCTTTCATGTAATTTTTCTGAATATGTAGGATAAGTTTAAAATTGATTCTTATTCATTCATTTGCAATTTATCCAGTAAATATGTATTAGATATGTCCTATGAGCCAGACTCTAGGCAAGATCCTGGGTAAAAATGAAGAGAATAATAACAACAGTAGTATCCCTTGCAACAGGAACTCAGGGGCTATCCAGGAGGGGATGCCCTTCAAATGAATGAAAGGCTCCTTGCAGGCAGAAGCTGTCCTGGTTACTACACTGCTATGTTCTCAGGGCATAGAAGACGATTGGGCAGCTAGGTGATTTCTGTACAGTACTTGTTTGTTGAAGGAATAAAGGACAACAGAAAAGGATAGGGTTCTACTAGAATACATTTAAGGAAAAAAGGAGAGGAGGAGGAAGCACAGGAGCAAAAGGGGAAAGGAGAAGAAGAGTAGGAATAAGAAAGAGAGAAAGAAGGGGAAGAAGAAAGACTAGCCTAGGAGGTTTCTTTTTGCTTGAGGGTTAAAACATAAAATCCTCCCTTGAGCAAGTGACACTCAAGTCCAGATCTGAAAGCTGATGGGATTGTAGATGTGGGCAGAAGAGTGTGCCTAACAGAGGAGACAGCATGTTGGGAGGCCCTGTGGCTGGAAGGGGCCTCCAACTGGGGGGAGGCTGATAAAGTTGGGCTGCCAGAGAGGAGGTGAGAAGATGCTTCATGAGGCCATTGGTACCAGATTGTATCAGACCTCATTGTTTGTACAGAGGAATTTTGTTTTGAGCCTAAAAGCAAAATGATAATAATAATAATAATAATAATAATAATAATAATAAAGGCTCCATTTCCTTTGAGGTTTTTGGTTTTGTTTTGGTTTTTGGCAGTGCTAGGGATTGAACCCAGGGCCTTGTGCATGTGAGGCAAGCACTCTACCAGATGAGCTAAATCCTCAGCCCCCTCTGTTTCCTTTGAAATTCAACAATTTGGCTGCCACTTACTGGGTTGCAATTTATTATTTACTTTCTGAAACACTAATTTGTTCACATTCACTAAGGCATGTGAGGAATATTACATACTGTAAATGCTCACACTTTATGGAAGATCTTCTCAATTGTTAAATATTTCAAAACAGAGATGATAATAAAACAAATTCTACAAAGACAGTAGAATCTGAGTGCTTTTCACTGTTGATGTAATTTGCCTTTCGGACCACCTTAAACAAAGTATTAACATTGCATAAAAACTATATAAGAAGGGCAAATTCCTCTTCTCACGTGTATGTTTAAATTACGATATCCATTACAGAGAAGAGCTCATTTACAGATCCCATTTTGGACCGCTACACATTTTAGAATAGAACTGCATTTCTCAGATCACATCTTTTGCTTTACCAACATTCTAATGGCCCTGAAGAAAACATGGTCATCCCTGCAAGTGAAGCCACTTTGAAAGTCACAGTAACACCATCAGTCTGCTGTGACACAGCCTGTTACATGCCTGTTACAGCCTGGCACATCTCTGCCATCTTCATCTCCCCTTCCAGGCAGTGTCCTGTTGAATTGAAGCCGCTCTCCTGTTTTATTATTCCGGATCCTCCCATGTTCCTGTGTCCCATTCCATTCCTAAAGCTATAGATACAGAATCCCTACTGATCTGTAGGCTCCTAAAGGACAGAGGAGACAAGGCCTCTGTCCAGCTGTTTAAAATTGTGATTTGGAGCAAATTTTAAAACCTCTGTTTCATTATCTGTAAAGTAATAACTAAAAATGTTTCTATAGAACACCTGTATGCCAGCCATTGTATCTGCCACTCACAACATTCCCAGGGTAGACGCTGGCATCATTTCCATTTTAAGGATGGAGAAATCTGATGCACGGAGAGATTAATTAACCTGCCCAAGGCCACGTGGCTAGTACGTGGTAGATGTAAGTGAGGTAGCTGACACCTGGTCTGGATCCCAACCGCTCTGTTGTCCATGTATTAACTTTCATCTGCTCATAAGAACACTTCCTTACAAGGGATTTTTTTTTCTTTTTCTTTTTGGTACTGGGGATTGAACATAGGGACATTTTATCACTGAGCTACATCCCTAGCCCTTTTTATTATTTATTTTGAGACAGGGTCTCACTAAATTGCTGAGGCTGGCCTATAACTTGCAATCCTCCTGTCTCAGCCTCCCAAATTGCTGCGATTATATGCATGTGCCACCATGCCCTGCTCATCCTTCTAAGAGATTTCCATGAGCATTAATTGAGATGATTTTTGTGAAAAGTTTTACATAGTGCCAGGCCCATAATCAAGTCAATAATTTTTAATTTCACTTAATTTTCCTATGTTCAGAAGAAGATAATTTTTAAAGTGTGAAAGTTTTTTTTGTCTGATCTGTACTTTTTGTTCTTATTTCCATATGTAAATCTTAGTAAAATTATATAAATGGAAAGCTATATCCAGAATTGTCATGTCATGTTTTTTTTTTTTCTACCCAGCCATGCACTATTTCTGAAGACTGCATTCTGTGTAAATCCAAGTTTCCTTTTGAGTGTATTACACGTGGAACTGACTTTTCCAATTACCTACTCAATTGACCTAGGACAAAGAAGGTTAAAGTTCCCACCTAATATATGATCATTAAAGCTTTTCATGTAGCTTTTCAGACAAGGCAGTCAGGGAAAACCCTGAGACAACATCATTTTTGGTGCCAGACTGATAAAGCATTTAGCATTTGTCAGTTACAGGAGAAAGAGACATGTTGATGTATTAATTAGATGTAATTCCTCTCCTTGGGCAAAATGGAAAGAATTAACTTCGTTTTTTTTTTTTTTAAAGTCAGATAGTAAAAGGTAAATGTAAGCTTAGATCATGTAAAACACTTCTTTAAATGACACCAGAGCTTGAAAATATTTATTACGTATATGTATTTAGGAAACATACACAGAATAATATTTTGCATTGTTACATTGTTCATTTCATGGTTGATAATTTCAATAAAAATGATCTCCAATATTTTTTATCAGTTAAAGTAAATTTTTTAAAAAGTTTAAAAAAAATCTCTTAACTAGAAAATCAATTTTTTAGTCGCCTTTGTCTCTGATTTTGTAAACTATTTTTTTTTTGCCAATTTCCGAAATATTGCAAAAACAAACAGTGAGTAAATCCAATAATTGTCCTCCAAGATTTTGGTCTTAGTTGAAATCAATCATGTAGGCCATTTATCTCCTCTTTTTCCTTCCCTCCCCCAACCACCAGACCAGCATGGACTGGTTAATTGAATGGCATTCATCCACATGTGTTTCAGTTTGGGGATCCTTAAACATAATTGATGAAGGATTGTTTCTCTTTTTCTTTAAGAACAGATAAACAGCATGCTTTAGGAACTGGGGACCACAACAAGTTATGTGTAAATGCATGCCATCTTTTAAATATTTTGCAAAATTTTGGAAGGAAGCTTTATGCATCTGTATTTCAAAGAGAGAAAACATCACTATTTCATGGTAGAAGTAACCATTTTACTATGTAAGGTACTGCAGTGTATTGATCCTTTTTTGTCATGTTTAGAAAATGATTATTTATTATAAATATGAGTATTATGTTATATTAGAACAAAACCCGTAGGAAACTTTCCTGTCCTTATACTTTGGTCGGATTAGATTTGATTTCTTAATTTATATCATTTTCAAACATTTAGGAAAGCATTGAAGATGCATGCTTAGAACTGGTAGAGGCAGGATACAACCCCAAATTTCTGTCTTTGATCGGAGCTCTGTTTTCATCCTAAACTAATTGCTTACTTAATTATTATTAACATAATAATTTGAACTCATGAGGAAAATGTAAAACACAGCCCTTTTCTTATATTTTAAAGTCTTCGTCTAAAACAGCTATTTGGTGTCTTTGTCAGTTACAGAATGTAGAGAAAGGTCTGTATATTAATTAGGCTTACTATTTACTCATGTAAGAGATGATGATGATTTCCTTTTATTCTGAAGGGCAAAATGTCTCCTTATGACCTTAGAAGTAGGACATGAAAATGAAGGGCAACATACTTTGGAATCTTGTCTTCAAATATTTTATTAAATATTGCAGATCTCAGGGTAATGCCTATGCCTTGATGAAATATTTTTTGGAAACAGCTACATAATATGTATCTGCTGATGTCAGCTTCATATCCATTTGACAGCATATGAGGAACCCCTCGCCTGTATGCTAAACTGGCTGTGAGTCATGAGTCCTCCTCCTTGCGGATCTCATCTGGACTTGTCTTATCATAAACCAGTGGGAAGCAGAGATTGTGAGGGCTCTCTACACACATTCAAAACTCAGGGCGTGCCTGCTTGGTGCTGCTGATGTCCTAGATAAACACTGACGGTGGAAGATTGGGCTTTACTGTGCTTTCTGGGGGAAAACATTGCAATGTGTTACACTCAACATCCATTTCTAATGACCTCAAGATACTCAGCTTTCGATTTTCAACTAGTTATTGGTGCAGTTCAGATTTGACCTAGAGACTTTTATTATGCGGGTACTTTAATTCTAACATTCTAATTCTCAGAACACATACAAAGAACTCAGAGGCAATTCAAACAACATCTTTATCTTCAATCCATTTTCCATATTTTCAGTTGTTTTAGTGTTAGGAATTGACACTCAGCCTCAGACTTGAGGACTGTTGCCCAGAAATGTTAACTTATTTGCTCTTTGTAAACTATGCTAAAATAGCATGACTGTACATATTTACATGTTTTTCTTTTGCCAGTTGGAGGAGATACCAGAGCTTAGTATGGACTCATGCACAGGTTTTATAGGATGTCAGACAAAATGATTTTTTATTGAGGAAGAGTCAAACCAGTTGTGTTTTTTGTTGTGTCACACTATACAATATGAAGGCCACGTTATAAAAATTCAGGGCTCCCACAAGAAGGCAAAGGCTAAGAATGGTGATTTAAGACTACATTATCCTGTTTCTAATTCCTTCTCTTTCTTCCTGCGGAAATGTAATTGCAGAAGCTGGGAGAAGGGATTGGAGCAGGGGCTTCCATATCTGTCTTGGAGAGAGTCGTAAAGTTTGTTTTACGAGTCTCTCTCTAGCCTCATTCTGCTTTTCCAAATTAAAGGAGACAATATGACAATCTCACCAAGCTCCGATCTTACATCTTAATTTGCAAACTCAGCAGCATTATCAGTACCTGGTTTAAGTGGCTCAGGGAGAAAACAATATTGAAATTAATGGCTTATCCATAGAAATTTAGTACAATGTCTTTTTATTTTGAAACCAAAGCCATTTTTTTAAAGAAAAGCAACTTTTAATTATAAAATTACAGTTTCCTAAAATCAATGAATTCAATGTCATCTTCTTTTACCAAGAAGTCGGGTAAGATGTTGCCAATGGGAGGGACAGAGTGAAGGGAATTTAGGTGCTATTTTTACAATGTTTCTCTAAATAAAAATGAGCCTAAAATAAATTGATTTACTGACTACCAAGATATATATTCTTGCCCTGATAAAATTGTAATGCAATAGCCTGAAGACTGGAAAGAAATTTGAAGTGCATTACTTCTGCTGAAGATTTAATTGAGAGTATTCAGGGTGTGCATTTTTGCCCATTTCTATGATTTTAAGAATGAAGGCATTTTGTTTCTTCGCCTCTATCACACAAAAGGACTATATCAACTTCCCTGAAGCATTTCCACAAACTGTTTGTAGTCAGACGAAACAGACCTTTGGATATTATGTGAAGTCCCCGTCACCTGTCCAGAGAGCTGACACTGACCCCTCAACAACAGTATACCTTGGTTATGGCTTTAAAAGACCACCCACTTCTGGGGTGAGAGGCTAATTCTGCCTCCCTGTCAGGCCCATTTTAGACTTAGGAAAACAAGCATTTCATCTAAACCTTCCCAAACTAGAGAGCCTTCATTAGGAGCTATGATTCTAACATTTAGAACAGAGTCAAGATCAAACCTTAATACTATCCAAACAGAAGAAAAACCAGAATTTACAGTTTGTCTCACTGAAAAATCCCTTCAGTGAGGAAAGAGAAAATCTGTGGTGAGCTTTAACTACAATGATTCTGTAACAACTGAGATGCTGTTGATCATCTGGAGAGAAAAGTAATATCCTTGGACATATAAATCTTTATGTAATGATCATGGGATCAAATCTATTGCTTTGCTGTAGTGAAAACCCCCAAATACATTAACCTGCAAAAAGAAACTAAATTTATTGACAGGACTTGGCAGATCACAGTTAATTGAGTCACAAATGAAACTTCAAATAAAGGAAATAATGTGGTAATTGGGTTCCTCATCTTATATAATATACTTGTTGGCATACATTATGGGTTTGCTATCTTTTTAGAGTACTAAATCATTGTACAATAACATTGCCAAAAAAACTCTTCATTTCCTTTTAGTGACTTCTTACTGCCCTCAGTGGAAGTTTAATAGAAAAGGAAGGACATGATGCAGTTTTAATGACAGGAAACCCATGGCCTTCCAAATGAATAAATTCCATCACTCGCTGCCACAGAGTGTGCTAATTATTTCCTTTGATAAATTAAAAGCTGTAAAAGTCCAAAGTCTATAAGCATGTGGTTTACAGTTATAACCAACCTGCCTGCATTATTGAAGGTTCATGTTAACCTCATTATTTAATAAGCAATACATTTTTTTATTCCAGAAAATTACTTAGAAAGCATACACTAAACTTTAACTGATTGACAGATGATTAAATAAATCAACTAACCTTCATGTTTATGTATGCTAAAATGTAGTATTAATCTATTTCCCCAACTGTTAAAGTTTCAGGAAGAAGATCATTTATATCTATGAAATGCTGAAACAAAATAAAGAGCCAAACATGACCAAAATGTGTAAAGGAATTAGGATGTTATACTTGATTTTTATTTCAAATATCAACAAAATTATTTGGGAGTAAAATATAGCAATTTGATTGTGGAACAAAATCTATCATGTGCCTCTGTATGCTCTGTAGAAAATTTGATTCATAAATATTTATTTAACACATACCTTGTGTTCCAGAGATACAATAGTAATAAAAATAGACTCTATCCTTGTCTTTATAGAGCTTGCTTGTAGTATCCAATGGTGTTATAATCATTAAACATGGAAACGTGATGGGAAGGTTTATGGTTTGATGAAAGCTTACTGACTATAGAACTGTCCTAGACAGAGGTTAGATTTCCCTGGTGAAAGGGGGCTCACATTGAAAGATGAGCAGTGAGCTGAAGTGGATAGAGACAATTCCAGGCAGAGGGATCGGACAAGCTTCAGATTTTGTGGTGGGACTGGGAGGTCTATGCAGCATGAGGGCAGGAAGTGAAGTGAGTCAAAGCTGAGATTGCATATCCAGTGACTTTGGGCACTCCCTCTTCGTGGTGGATGAACTGCAGACTGCATTGTGGATTGTTAGTTGGGGTGTGGGCTGCAGTTTAGTCCACCACCTCCTTGGTGGGGCTCCCAAATGCAGAATATCACCTATGCAACCAGGCATCAGCCCTGGGGGAAGCAGAGTGAGGTAACCAAATGGTGAGAGGTACATAAAAGTTAAGAGATGCAAGATGTTGCCACTTTGTAGCAAATAAAAAAGAATGGCTTCTAACAAGTCTATTCATATTAAATGAACCAATTTTACAAAAGTTTGCACAATTTTCAGCATTTTTCAGATTCTAAGTAATTCTTCAACTAAGGTAAATAAAATGCCTTGCCATAGCCATCCTGTTTTGCATTCAAGAATGGTACCTTTTGCATTCTCAACCATTTATTTACTCTCACTCTAGTGAAATGAAAAAAATAAAAAATAAATTAGTGTCATTTATCAGACATACATGCACAGTTAAATCAAAGCTTCATACACATACATACATACAGGTACTATGGGTCTACTAGAATTTAAATTCCTCTGAATTTTAATTTTTTATATTGATAATTCTATTCTTTGAAAGAAAACAAAAGTTTGCTTCATAGATTCCATTGTGTCTTTAAAATCTCTAATCATATTAAAACAAATTCACTGTAGGGTGAAATCAAAGCAAAATCAGATATACTTCTACCAGTTATAATTTATTGTGGGATGATTATCAAGCCATTGATTAACATTTCCTGGGGAACTCCTATTATAGATTTTTAAAAGTTACAGATTAAGGGGAAATAAGGGAAAAAAGAAAGCTACAAGTCATATTATGAATTTAAATATTTACAAGAGAATTAAAACTTATAAAAGAATCATAAGCAGAATAGTTTCATTCATTTGTTCCCTCATTCATCCTTCTTAAAGTTATTCTTAAAAACATTCATTTTCACCAGGTGTTGTGAGAGGGCTGAGGAGATCTAGAGTGCTCCCTAGGCCTTGTCCCTGGGGAGCTCACTCATCCTGGGGAGATGATCACATAACTAGGTAGAGACAGAGATCTACAAGTAACAGATTCTCTTAACTCAGGAGGTCTGGGGAGGACGTTCTGGGCAGACTATAAGGAGCCTGGGACTATACCACGTCTGACAAAGAAAGGAGACACACAGCCTTGCAGACTCGGAGGACAGGAAGAGCAACAAAGGATGAGAAAAAAAAAATGTGTTGCTGGAACATAAGCATGAGGAAGAGAGAAGCAAGCCATTTATTTAGGCACCAGCCATTTAGAAGGTGCCAGACCAAGGGGAAACTTGAAGGTCAAGGAGCTTGGATTTAATTTTGTTGGAGATAGGCAGCTGTCAAGGAGAAACAAGCAGATGAGAAATGGCAAATCTTTCATTAAGACTGTCAGTGCTGAGGGAGAGAAGACAAAAATGTTAAGAGGAATTGAGGAGATTAAAAAAAAAGTTAAATTCAATATTTGGAGAAAGGTGGGAAGAGAAATCAAAGGCGACTCCTAGGTTTCTAGCTTTTCTACACAATTGGAAAAATGAGAAGCAGTAGATATTGGAAGCACCAAAGCCTTCATAAATTGAATTGGGAAAAATGAGGGAGCAACCAAAAGTTTCAGGAAACGTGGACTTGGTTTTTTTTAGCCACATGAAATGGCACTTACTGAACACAGAGTAGCGTGGGCCATACTAACAAGTTTTGCTCTGGCACTGTCTAAACAATGTCTGGGTGGGCGGCTTCCTGGTCTCGTCCAAGACAAACTCCCAAGTGCATTTTTTCCTCTTGTTCTATCTCCACATTCTTTCTTGTAATTTCAGATACTTATTAATCTCACCCAGCCTCCGCATCCCTGCTTTCTTGTCCTCCATTCTAAATAAACCTAATCCTTTTAACTTCTACTCAAATACCTTGTTTGCAAACTATGAATCATTTTGCTGCTTCTCCTGGGACCTCATCCAGGGAGTCCACGCCTCATTTTTAAGTCCTCATATCAGACACATTTCTCGATGACTGATCCTTGCATGCAGTAGGTGTCTGATAAGTGTTTTTTAAAATGATAAAGTCCTGAGGATGGTGGGAAGACTGTCTAGTAACTCCCACATACTGGCATCCTATTTATTTCACTTTATTATCAACATTTTTAAACATTAACATGGCATTGATGACTCATCTATGATCCTCTATAATTCTCTTTTATTTATGCTGTGTTTGCCTGTAACCAGGTCTTTATCATCATTTTCGTACAGTTTGCTTTTCCCTTTTTACTTGTTCTGATTACATTTTTATTCTCATTATTTCTGTTTATTTTTCAAGGTCATTTGAAAGTGTAATTATCTTCTTCGAGTTGCTAAGCTTCCTCCTCAGCTTGGTGCCACTAGTAATTTAATGAGCTCCTCCCAAATTCATCCGTGTCATTAAAGATGTTACTAAATATTCCTGGCTCAGGGTGATTCCTTTGAAAAAGCATTAATGTTCCATAAGGTGATATTGCATTGTTGATAACTGATTCTTCTTAAGTACTTTTTTAAACAAGTTTGTACCCTTATCTAGTAGCAAAAGGGCTTAAAATATGGCTAATAAAATAATAGTGTATGCCTGTGTACAATTATGCTTTGCAAAACTTTTCCTCTACCTTGGATTACTTAATTTGCTGATTACACAACCCTGTGAGACAGGAAGAAGAAAGGTTATTTTTTCCTGTTTTAAAGGTATGGAAGCAGATACTCAGGTTGACTTGAACATAGTCACTCAGACAGAAATTAGTAGAACCAACTCTTAGACGCACATCTTTTGATTTTAAAGTCTATGTCCTTGCTACTATATGATGCTGAATTGCCATGTTCATATACACTAATATACAGCTTAAGATTTAGTTAAAACCTTAATTAAAAATTTCTGACTAACTCTATTCCAATAATGATTCCATCATTCTTTTCAATGCCTAATGCATAATTGTTCTGCATAACATACTTGAAGTCGCCATGTACCCGTTGTTTACTGTGTGTCTGAGGTAGTGACCTAAACACTGACAGACACAGAAAATAATGACTTTCATAAATATCAGGAGGACAAATTCTAATATGAACCACAAGGGTAGAAAAAATATATATGATGATTTCTAGCACCTATTTATGTGCTGTTCTAAATTTTTCTGTTCATTGTTTTAAGAAAAATAGCTTACTGCTTGAGGAGAGACTCTATGTAATCTTCATTTGAATCTTCAACCCTACCTAGCAAGGTCTGGACAAATAATAAGGACTTTTAAAATACTTGTCAACTCATTTTACTACTTAAATTCCAATTATTTATTGAATTCCTACTGTGTATCCATTACTGTACCAGGTGTAATGTGGAATATTCCCTTTTGCAAAGGGAACTATAAGAAACAGAGCATGCTGGCCAACACTTAGAGCACTTTTCCACTAGAGTAGCCTCATTTTACCCCACATCCTCAGCAAGCATACTACCACTGAGCTACATACCCATTCTATTTCATTCTCTGATTAACTGACTGACTCACTCATTTGGTCAAAATGAAGAGAGAAAATTACATGCAAAGAATCTGGGAACTATAGTCAATGTAAACAACAAAAGGGATAATTGAGGGCCCTGAAAAGCTTCTAAGCAGTGTGATACCTTCTGAGTTTCATATATCCCCCAATTTAAGAACACTCCTGTAGCATATTGTTTATGCTCTAAAATATAGATGCATAATTTAAAATATTTATTCAGGATATTAAAATTAGAGTTACTTTTTTCATAATATTGAAAAATATTCTTATGGATACTAGACGGTGTATTAGAGCCAATCAATGGTAAATATTTCATTCTCACATGATTTGAACCCAGGTAAATCTCATGAGATGAGGAAAGCCCAAACTCCCAATCTAACAGGGCCACTAGATTCTAAAGTGGGAGAAGAAAGAGAAATAATGTGAAAATTGATTGATTATGCCATAAGATTTTCAATTTATCAACCTGTATAAAACTCTAGGATTCTTTTTTCTTTGTTTCCTTCCTCCTACAAACCTTCAAATATAAACAGTTTTCAAACCTTATTAATTCTTTCTTTTTAAAAAAGTGTTTCTTGATTGGTAGACTGAGGCAGTAGGATCACAAGTTTGAGAGCAGCCTCAGTATCTTAGGGAGACCCTAAGAAACTTGGCAAGACTCTGTTACAAAATAAAATATAAAAATTACTAGGGATGCGGCTCAGTGATTAAGAGCTCTGGGCTCAACCCTCAGTACTAAAAAGAGAAAAATCTCCTGATTTCCATCTTGGCCTTTCTGTTCATGATACCTTGGGCTATAGGGACAAATTTTCCTGTGTCCACATCACTATTCCCAGCAGCAACTCTCTGCCTTTTCAAAATAGTCCTAGACCCAAAGGCCCATCTCCCAAAGGGCTACTTCAGTGGGATTCCTGGCTTTGCTCAAAACTCTTTGATGAATTTCCATTGTCTACCTCTCAAATTCCGCCTTCAAAATCATTTACCAGTTTTCCCTTCCAAAGCCTTACTTCTGGCCACTTCCTGAGATTCCCATTATGCCCAAACTTATTGTCTCTCACGGAAACCTTGTCTTTTCCTTCCTGCATGTTTTTAAAAGCTGATATATATTGCAGCTCCCTGAATACCTCCCTGGTTGCAACCATGGATGTGCCATAAATCTTTTCTGGTACAAGGGAGGATATACTTTTATATATTTGTCTTAAAGAATCACATGCTCCTTGTACTCTTCCTCCTTTACCTCATTCTCCTTTTATTTTCCCTTTCTATATTCATCATCTTTCTTTCAACAGGGCATTTAAACACTTTGAGGTCCGGCAGCATGTTTTCCTTCTTTACAATTCTGTACATTTTTTTTCTAAGATGTAATTTACATAGATAATTTTGATTGATGACAGTGAAAAAAAGGGAAGACTTTTCTGGATATTTTCCTGGTGTAAATGAGGTCATCATTATAGCATCTCTATTCCCCTGAAGCATTGCTCTTCAGCCCGTTTGGTTTGAGAAATGTTTTTCTAAAATTAAAGGTTATTTCTGTCTTATTTTTACCTCCATCAATGTCATCCCCATTCATCTCCGCTTCCCCTCTGACATCAGAGGATCCGTGCAATGCCATTTTGATCTATCTCCTAGATAATCTCAGAGCTTTCTCAGATCCCAGCTCCTCCCCATCCTTATAACCACTGGGTTTGATCCTCACAAGTTCCATCTGGAACTTCTGGTGTTGTCTTTCTTGATGCTGAGCTGTCCTCTACTGCCATGGGAACATGCTGTCATACCTCCCTTTCTGGAAGATTTTGCTTCCAGTTTAGAAAAAAAAAAAGTCCTCCAGGGATGCAGAAGCACAGTGGTCTGGCTTTGCAGACAGACATGCCAATGCATCAATCCTGGGTAAGCTTAAGCTCGAGTGGAAGTGGAAAGAAGAGAAGGCAAAGGATGAATGTAAGAAACTTCCAGAAAACAATAAAGCCTGGGCACCAAGAGAGGACTTTTGAGTTTGAAACTGGCATGTATGGTGAGACAATAATAGAAAAAGTATAGTTAAGAATGGATCAAGGGCTTAGGCACTAGAACAGAGATCCTGTGCCTAATAGAAGAAAAAGTAGGTCCATATTTCCACCTTGTCAACTTAGGAGCTGACTTCCTTAACAAGACTCTTAAAGCACAAGAAATAAAATCAAGAATCAATAAATGGGATGGATTCAAACTAAAAAGCTTTTTCTCAGAAAAGAATCGATAACGTGAAGGGAGAGCCTACAGAATGGGATAAAATCTTCACCAAATGCACTTCAGATACAACATCTCCAGGACATACAAAGAACTAAATACTTTAACAACAACAACAACAAAATAAATAAGCCAATCAGTAAATGGGCTAAGGAAATGAAGAGACACTTCACAGAAGAAATGCAATCGATCAACAAACATATAAAAAATATCCAACATTTCTAGAAATTAGAGAAATGCAAATCAAAACTACACTGAGATTCCATCTCATTCTAGGCAGAATGGCAATTATCAAAAATACAAGCAACAATAAGTGTTTGCAAGGATGTGGAGGAAAAAGGTACACACATACATTGCTGGTGGCGCTGCAAATTGGTGCAAACACTCTGGAAAGCAGTATGGAGATTCCTTAGAAAACTTGGAATGGAACCACCATCTGACCCAGTTATCCCACTCCTTGGTTTGTACCCAAAGGACCATAGTAACGCAACCACATCAATGTTTATGGAAGCTCAACTCACAATAGCTAAACTATGGAACCAACTTAGATGCTCTTCAATACATTAATGGATAAAAAAAACTATGGTAATATATACACAGTGAAATATTACTCAGCCTTAAATAAGAATAAAATTATGGCATTTGCTGGTAAATGGATGAAACTAGAGAATATTATGCTAAGCAAAATAAGTCAATCTACACAATCAAAGGCCGAATGTTTTATCTGATATGAGGATGCTAATCCACGATAAGATGGCAGGGGAGACTAAGGGAAAATAGAGGTAGTTTGGATTAATTAGACAGAGGGAATAAAGGGAGGGGAGGAATATGGGTGTTGGAATGATAGAATGAATTAGACATAACTATCCTATGTGCATATGTGATTACACAACGTGTATAACTCTACATCATGTACAACCAGAAGAGGAGAAATTATACTCCATTTATGTATGAGGTGTCAAAATTCAATCTACTGGCATGTATAACTAATTAGAAAAAATTTTTAAAAGAATGAACAAACAGTTCAATATGATCAATGAATATTAATCTGATATACATGATCCTTAAAATATTCTCACTAAAATGGTATAATTTTATAGAATTGTTTAATGGTACCTTGGGCACCCAGTTTGTGCCTTGATTTCCTCATCTATAAAATGTGGATAACAACACCTACTTCATAGGGTTATCATGAGAAATAAAGTTATAATATTAGAACAGTGCCTGGCTCATGGTTTGGAATCAAAAGGTATCAGCTATTCTGATGATAATGGTGGTGGCTCCTCTCTCCAACTTGGCTGACTCAGTGACGTTCTTTAACCATATCATTTGACCATGGTGTTCTCCCTATTTGGTTTAGTGCCAACTTTAAATTCTCCTTGTATCTCCTTATTGTTCCAGGCAGTATGAATGATTTCTACTTCTCGGGTCACCAAGATTTTCATGTCATTTTTGGAGCACCTGGGACATTGAAATGTTATCGTGCTATTATGCACTAAGGTATTCAACACAAGGAATTTCTTGATTGCAGGGAACATGTATATCAGAGAATAGGTTTTATTGTTTTATTGTCTGCTCATTATAAAAATAAGTTGCGAAAAAAGCTAAGAATTGAAGAGGGAGAAAAGAACTGTAATGTGATGATCTAACCATTATTTTAACTGATGTATTCACCTAGGGTATCAACCATTTCAAACCATGTTGGTATTGTCTTAGATGTACAGGTTTGACTGCTAGACTTTTTTATTCATTAGACTTTTTTATTCATTTGTTTGGTTTTTCTTTAATATTATACCATATAAGGGCATATATCTTAAAAATTTTGTGTTAGCCACACTATCAAAGCCTTTCTTAGTCATAAAATCTAATGTGGCCTGTTGCATGTGCGCGCCTGTGTGTGTGTATTTTGTTTGTTTTTGAGGTACCGCAGATTGAACTCAGGGGCACTCTACCCCTGAGTTACATCCATATCCCCTTACATTTTGTTTCTTGAGGCAAGTTCTTGCTAAGTTGCCCAGCCTGGCCACCAACTTGCTATCCTTCTGCCCCAACCTTCCAGGTGTATGCCAACGTGCCTGGCCTGAGGTACTCTCACATTATCCTCATTCCTTCTTTCCTTCTGTTGAAGAAGGACTTGACAATGTTATATTAAATAGATATTTGCTTCACGAATCAGAATTTATTCTACCATTATGGTGTCAGATGCTACATTTTCTCTCCTAAGACATGAATCAAATGATTGCATCACCTAATTGATGTTTTAAGTTTTACTTGATGTCATAAATTTGCTTCAAAAGTTCAACAGCATTTAAAATCTAAAAAATGATGAGGGTGTCACCTCCCAATCATTCATTGTCAGTGAGAATACAATATTTTTGAGATGAAGAAACTGTAGCACAATGGTCCTTGAACATAGGACAACTATGTCTGGCAATTGTCCATTAAGATGGCTATGTTTAATGTTAACTGTGTCCTTAGCAGAGTTGAATTCAAAGAGAATCTCACATTAATTTTTTTCTTTATACTATTAAATCTGCTCCCAAGTAGTTAGTAATATCTCTGAGGCATTCTTTGATAAACATATTCCTATTCTTTCTCTGACTGGAAGAGAACATCAATGGCTTTTGTTTTTCAAATATTCATAAAGTAAGAGTACGATTCTAGGCTTATGCAAGGTTTTTGTTTTTATTTTTGCTTTTTTGTTCTTGTTGCAGTACTTGGGATTAGAGCCAGGGCCTTGCATATGATAGAGAAGTGTTCTGCTGAGTTCCATTCCCCCATATTTTTTCCTAGTGAAAGAAGGATCTAGAGAGCAGAAGAGAAATTACTGAAGGACCTTTTACAAAGAATCCTTTGGAGAAGAGAAAAAATATACATAATATTATTATTAATAATAAGATACAGTTTGGGGGGGTCTATTATGTGTTTTAACAATGCATGGGCATCCAATTGCTTTTGTTTTATTTAGTTATTTGGGAATATTTTACTTTTGGCTGGCTGAATGGCAGGAATGATGTCACATTTCTAATTTCCTAGTGTCACAGCTGAGGTAAACTGTGAAGAGCTGCAAAATTTTAATAGTTTATGAAAGTGTATCCCAGTGCCGGATATGCTGGGTTAGTGAGCCTTTATGGGACAAAACAATTATCCCCACTTATCTGAACGTCACCACTATCGTGAATGGGAGGCATAATAATATTATGTTAAGATAGGTTTCCTTTTTTAGTCATTATGAGGACAGAAGAACAGGGCAGAGATGAAACAGTTTCCCTGTGGTTCTTGGAGCTGAGCAAAAGATAGGTTGCTTAGGTTGGTAGGTTGCTGTGATGTTCATGCTCCCTGATTAAGAATTTTAACATTTTTTAACAGCATATTTTAAAGGCTTATAACATTTTTAGAAAAGCTAATTCTGGTCTGAAAATTGGCAAATTGTAGCTCAGTGTGACAGTAAATAATTTCGTGGAGAAAATGAACTAAGCAGACATTATGAGTCTATGAAAGAGCTGATTCTCTTTTAAGAATTCTCTTTGTTCCAGGGCAATTTCTCCATTAAAAAAAAAATCAGGCCAAGTGTTAGAACTTAAGACTTCCATGTACTAATCGTGAGATAAGGTTGAACATAGTAAAATTTAATCAGTGTTTGTTACAGGACAAATTGCATTAGTTTATTTGAAGAAAATATTTTCATGGTGATTTTTACTAACTGGCTTTCTAATTCTTTGCCAAAAGGATGTATCTAGAGAAATTTTAAAAGAGTAGAGGAAATATAAACAAATGATAAATTCAGGGCAAGACCTTTGCTCTGGACACCTTGTTTTGTTGCGGCTGTATTTCATTTCTTTTTTACTGCATTTTTAACACAAGAGTGTTTGGCTGCTAGTTAGTGGCTTATACTCCCCCTCTTTTTTTCAGGGAGAACAAGGGCAAAGGAGTTATGATGTGTGCCATATTGTAAAAGGAAACATTTGCTTAGAAATCTGTAGCTGACATTTTTATGCAGGATCTTGTGCTTTCAAGGCAATGAAAAGCTGGACAATGTTTCCCTTTTAGAGTGTGAGGAGGATCTCAAATTAAAATGGACCATGCTTACTGGTTTCTGTTGAAAAATGGCATGTTTGTTTTTTTTTTCCCCCCACTAAGTACTGGTTGGCCACAAATATCGTATGATTAACATTGCTACAGACTTGGTATCTACCCTGAACATGGTGCAGAGTTTGGATGTATAGATTTTCTTTTTTTCTAACTTTGGAAAATGTTTCTGACCGTGTTTTAGTAAACTAAGAAAAAGTGGTACGTTCTTAGGGAATTCTGTTAATTTCGTTTCCTTAGCTCATCGCTCATCTATTGTTTAAATAATTTTAAATGTTCTTGTTTTCTTTTGGGGTCACTAAAAAACTCATGTTTTTCTTGATAAGCCCAACACTTTACACAAGGACCTTTGTGATCAGCTTTTGCCTCTGCCAGCCAAGGTTTCCTGGGTGAACTCTGGTCTTTGCTTCTCACCCTGGCTCTTCAGTGGCTGCTGGGGTTTGTCCTTGTGCCATTAGAACATACCTCTTGATTTGGGGATCCATCATCAACTCAGAGTAGTTGGGAATGAAATTCAAAATCCTACTTGTTCACAAGCTATTTAAAATTTTCTATCAATTTATAAGTTTCAAAATAGTTAAGTAGCCTACATCCTCACATAATCAGTAGTTAGCGTGAATAAAATGAACAAATGAATGTTATAAGTTCTCATGTCATTTAAGATTTTTTTTTTCAAATAAACTCCCCTTTTCTTATTCACAAACACCAAGTGCTTCTGGTAATAATAATTCCTACGTGGAACTTAGACTCCGTATAAACGGGGATTATTTTCTGTTTTGTTACCTGATGTGTATATCTTCAATGCTTAATTCCATTCATTTATTAATTAATTAAAAACTTTTCTTTCTTTCTTTTTTTTTTTTTTTTGGTACTGGGGATTGAATCCAGGGGTACTTTACCACTGAGTTACATCACCAGTCTTTTTTATTAATTTATTTATTTTTATTTTGAGACGAGGTCTCATTAAGTTTCTGAGGATCTCACTAAGTTGCTGCATCTGGTCTTGAACTTGTGATGCACATGCCTCAGTCTCCTGAGTCCCTGAGATTACAGGTGCGTGCCACTATGCCCAGCTAAAGAACATATATTGAGAGCTAGTATGCAATGAACCACTAAGCCCCGGGAGAGATGTGCTTAGTAAACACACTCCCTTGCTTTCAAGGGAGTATGTTTTAGTGCCACAGACGCATTGAACACATTACAAAAAAAAATGGATAATAAACATATAAGTGCTAAGAAAGGAAAAAAGAAACAGTTCCAGAGTGGATGGTGACTAGGGAGCGGTCAGAGGGAAGAAGCCAGAAGTTCAGTGAATAGGAGAGCAGTAGCAGAAGTGATTGGAGAGGAAGAGTCGTAACTCACTCAAGATCCGGGAAGAATCAGAATTTACCTAAAGAAATTTCTTTAAAGATATTTTGAGCAAAGGGCGATCCAGGTTACGTTTTAAGATCTGACTCTTGAGAGAAGAATTATGGGGTTTTTATAATGCTTGTAGCAAGAAACTGCCAGCTTATTTCCAGGGACAGTGGTGGTAAAAATGTAAAAGATGAGGGGAATGGGTGCAGTATGTTAGGAGATCTGATTCTCACATCTTGGTGATGGTTTAAATGTACGAGTTAAGAATGAGAGGGATGTCATGATTGCTACTAGACTTTTAGGTAACTAAGTGACTTGTAGTGCCATCTGTGGAGAAAAATACCATTAAGAGGGTAAATATGGGATAGATGATCAAGAGATCAGTTTTAAACATGCTAAGGTTAGGGTGCCCCTAATGATGTCAAATACAAAAACGTCTGGATTGCATCAATATATTTAGACATCTCAGCATATAGATGGTTCCTAGAACTAAAGGGATGGATGAGATGGCTTAGGGCAGTCCTTCCCTTCACAGGGAACCCTGCACAACTATATAAAATATATGTTCCAACGTTCAACCCCAGACATACTTAGTAAGAATTTTCATGGTTGAGAAGTGGCAGATTATGTTCTTATAAGCACTTTCGTTGCTTCTTATGATCAGACAGACTTGGGAAACACTGAGCAAAACAAGTACATAGATAAAGCTCAGGAGTTCCAACACCAACGGTTTGGGGAAAGAGATGGGGGGGTATGCAAACCAAGAAGGAAGATGGGAAAACCAAGCGAATGTTATAATTTGTGAGGTCTGAATAATAGAAACTAATGCTCTATTTTTTTAAAAAAATATTTTTTAGTTGTAGTTGGACACAATACCTTTATTTTATTTATTTATTTTTATGGGGTGCTGAGGATCGAACCCAGTGCCTCATGTGTGTTAGGTGAGCACTCTACTGCTGAGCCACAACCCCAGCCCCAAACTAATGTTCTCAACTCACCTACTTATACATTTGACAAACAGCCCCATTAGATAGCTTTTCTTAGATCTCCACATTTCATATCATATCTGCAATATCAGCATCTTCTTTATTCCATATAAATTTATACACCTAAGACTTTCAGTTCTTTTTTTTTTTTACCAAATAGAAAGGCATTAGGAATTCAGAATCACTTTTGCTCTCCCTGTGTATAAAATTTTGTCTTCCTAGAACAAGAGAGTGTTAAATGGGTACATTTGGACCCATTCTAGAAACAAGAGATAAAAATCCCGACCACATACATGGAAGGAGCAGAACTTTTTACTGATATGGCATTTGGCCATTAGAATTAAGTAATTTAAAATCATACACAGCAAGACAAATGAAGCTATGAAGATTGCATATGAATTGGGACATTCATATGTGAAAGTCAGTGTTGTATTTTGACTTCATTATGGTTCATTTTATTTGCTACAGTGAGATTAGAAAAACCTAAAAGAGTCTGATCTAAAACTCTTGCTTCTAGCCAAGCTTAGGCCACAGAAAGAAGATGCACGCCTATATATATTTCAATGTCACAGCCTTAAACCCCAAGTTCACTTCAGATTAGATTTGTCAAAATCAGAAGCCATTTCTATAACTATTTGTTTGCATATTTAAAGTTTAGAGGAAGGAATTAAATTGTATGAACATATACACTGAACTTCCCACCTCTAGTGAGTGTTTGAGATTGGCTGCATTTATTCTGTAAGTTTTCATGGCTCTATTCTCTGCCTTTACTATCTTGGGCTTGTCAGGTGAAGGTGGGTTTAGCTCATCTGTGTTGTGTCTATGTGACATTTCTCCTCCTTCTTTTTTGGCTGTATTCCCCCTTTTGGGTCTTGACTTGTCTCACTATTTTGGAAGGTCAGGAAGTCAGAGAGAATAAAATGAAGCCCAGGAGATTTTTGAAAAATAGCCTTTCCTTAGGACAGTAATTCCAGGGGCAGCCAGTCCACCATTAGCAAGGATATACTGGCTACTTTTTCTTCTGTAGCTCTGAATTCCTTGAATGTCCTGCTACACATAAGCCCAGAAGAAAAGAGTTAGCAGATTTATGGTTTGCTCTGTCTCTGAGATGTTCCTTTAAATACCTGATTCATAATTCTCTGGAGTGAAATATCACCTACTGGGAGATCAAGGAGCCATGATGACATTAGAAGCAGAGTCAGGGTTGTGCGCATTGCAGAACTTGGCTTATTTCTCCGGGGAAGGATGGAGTTTTAAGACTCAGAAATACAATCAAGGACTTGATTCTTCCTTTTTCCTAATCACCAGTCAGGACAATGATTTCAAAATTTTGAAATGTGTGCTCAACAACGTACGGAGCAATTCATGGTATAGATAGAGACCACCCCATTCAGAGAAATGTTTATGAAGCTTACCCTGACAAGTTTGCATGCAATGAAATATGGAGACATAGCAGAAACTTTGGGTGAAGAGACAGTTACTGGAAGGCATTGGGATTTCATGGCCACAGCTGTCTCTTATTAACCACCAGCATTAATGACTAACACTTCCCATAATGTCCTTTGTACCTCCATTCATTTCATTTATATTGCTCACCTTGAGAAGAACATATCTTATTCTTAAAACTCAAACTAAATTTGTTTGATGTATGGGATAGCAAAAGAAGTAAGGAAATGTAATACTAGGAGATCAGAAAGGTCCTTATTTGCTTCATTTGAAATCTGCGTGCAGCCTCAGGATAGTTGGAAGTGAGGATGAAAGTAGGGCTAAATGAAGTTTCAAAAATATGGATTCTAGTCCTGGCACTTACCATCTCTGAAACTTATTTTCCACATAAAATGGATACTTCTGCTTATCCCAGAGTTTTTCCAAAGATGAAGTGAAATATGAGAGAAAATTACTATAAAACTCTTTATGATTTTATAGAAATTTGAAAATATTTTTATGAAGATAGCCAAGTGAACATTTCAAAAAAAATTAAGAACTTCAAATATAAATAAAATTAGCATTGTAGTAGAAATTAAAGTAGCCAAAATAGAGGTGGTGGCCGTCATTTGTTAAGCATCTGTATTGGTTTGTTTTCTGTTGCTATAACAAAAATACCTAAGTATTGATAAAAAATTATAAAGAAAGAAAACATTTATTCAGCTTACAAATATGAAGTCTAATCGTCCTAGATCAGGTGGCACCATCTGTTAGGCCTCTGGTGAAGGCCTTACAGCAAACAATATTACTATGGCAGGAGAATGTGCAGAAGAGACCATGTGGTGAGAAAGAAAGCCAGAAAGATTCAAGGACTAGGATTGCTCTTTTTTATATCAACATGTTCTTGCAGGAACTAACCAAGGTCCAATGAGAACTACATTAACCCTTTCTGAGGATGGCGCCCCAATGACCTAGCCGTCTTCCACTAGGCCCCACCTCTGAGGGGTTCCACTCCATCTTAACATTGGTACACCGAGGACCAAGTCTCCAGCATGTGAAACTCTGGGGCTAATTCAAATCATATCCAAACCACAGTAGCATTTTAGTATATTTTAAAAACTGTTCTTAGTATCAAGTTCATAACACGCATTTCTTTAATATTTATGGTAGTTTTTTAAAGTAGATTTTAAAAACACAACATCACAAATGAGGAAACTGCTTCAGAGTAATGTGAAACAGTTTGCCTATGTTACCTCAGCAAGTAAATATAGAATAATGTCACACCCCTGCAAATGATTATTACACATATCTGGGGCAGAAAAGTAACACAGATTTATTCATTTCTAGTTCTTTGTTTTTTCTTTCTATTTGAAGTTGTTATTATTACATTCCTAGTTTCATATTTCCACTTTTGCAACTTTTGCATTAGGATCCAGGAGAACACAGAGTAACAAAACTCTCTTTTCTTTCTTTCTTTTTCGAAGTTGGCATGGTTGGGGGAAGCTTTTCAAAATTGCCAAGACCTTTGTGAACAACTCTGCCTATATAATATATAGAATAAGAGGAACAAGTATATTGTATATGCCGTAAATTTCCAGAGTAAGCTGATGGAAACAATGGCAAATGCATCGGTGAGGTTAATGTCAAGAGAAAAACGGGAAGGTAAATGCAAAATGTTACCGATTGGAAGACATCAATGAACATCAACAGCAATCTTTCTCTTCAGATGAATGTAACTGAAATAAATTCTAATGACTAAGATTTGGAAAGGCTCAGCTAGATAGTTCTTATAAGTATAACAATTTAGAAAGCATACCTAAATAATGATGCAGCATCTTTCAGAACATTAAAACTATGTTCTAAAAAACCTATAAATATACAGTATGAAAAAATAACCCATACAGTTAATTATGGCATCTATCCTAAGACATTACTAAGAGAAAAAAATATAATATTGATTTGACTAAAAATAAGTTTAAAGAAGTTACTCATTTATATATCTACATATATATAATCTTGTAGCTTGTTACTAAAATTTTCAATTATAAGGAAATAAAATATTTTACTTATCAAAAGGCAGAAAACTTAAACCTGGTGAATCATTCTGCGACTGGCAGTCAACTGGTCACTGGTAGAAGAAAGGTGATAAAAACATTTATAAAAATATCATTAAGTAACTTCAAAAGTTTTAGATTTTGGTCCAGTAATCTTATTTCTAAGCAGACAGAAAAAAATAAATTAGGTATAAATAGTCATTTTATTTTTATTTTTCTTGCTCAAAAGATAGAAAAATAGCATGTTCAAAAATAGAGAAATATTTTAGGAAGCATATTTTATATGTGATTAAAATAGTATACTTCATAATATTATCTGATATAATAGCCTATAATTAGATAGAAAAGCAAATATAAAAATACAGAGCATACACATAATTTTGTTTAAAAATATACTAGAAAAACATGCACAAAAATTGAGTGGAGGCATAAAATTTAATTTTTCTTTTGCATTTCCAAGTTTTGAATGAATATTTAATAAAAAGCTCATATAAAATTGTTCATAAGTATGTTCAAATAAATTGAGTGTTGTTGAGCAATAAACCAATTTTGACTGTTCATTAGTGAGGTAATTAGCTCCAATGGATTGTCGTACATTTAAAAGAATAAAATATAATTTCTAAGAGGAATTTTGCATGACACTGGATTTGGGTTCAGATGGACCCTGAGGTTGTCAGACACTGAATTTCTTGAGTGTACAAAATAAATAGTATTATTACCACTGATTTCTTTACCTGGAAGTAGAATTTATACTTTATCTTGATTTTATTGTTTCATTTTCTTAGTTGCCCAAATAATCTATGTTCAGAGAGATGATATTTTGGCAATCCACACTGGTTGTTTCTTTCTTCATAGTCATTTTAGAAGTAAATCCTTCAGAAGAACATTTCTTTAGCTTACTTTTTCATTATTTCCAGAGGCAAAAACTGGCAGAGCAATTTATAATTCAATTTTTGCTAAATCCATGACACCCAATATATATGTCAGACATTTCATCGGCAAGGTACTTTGGGGATAGGTGATAAATTGTACTGATTATAAGCTCAAGCTGTTCTTCTAAAATATCGTATCAAAAAGAAGGTAAGTATTATTAGGAAAATGTAATGTATCTTTAGATTGTCCAGAAACATCAGGGATAATCACGTCATGTGAATATATTCCCCTTGGTGCTGCTACAGAGCAACACACTAAGGTTCTCGCTGTGTCTTTGACAGCACTCATCTGGAGACAGGGAAAAAAGACCCTATCAGTTCACAAGCCTATCATGGGCTGGTAGTCTTTCAGCAGCCACGTAGCTCTTAGTGCTGCAATAACTCATCTCTGCCAGAAATGCCTCCCTCTGAAACCCGAAACATGGCCCTAATCATTTTAGGACTGTGTTGGTATATGTGAGTAGTATAAATATTATTTTATAATATAATCTCCTCTGATCTTTTTAAACATCCTTTCAGTGTTCCAGGTATTTCCCTATGTGATATGTGTGGCTTAAGGAAAGCCATGGGATCCCCCAGGTCAACTCCAAAAGAAAGCTAAAAATGTAGACAGCTGAAATATAAAATCTGCTCTGGTGGTAGACATGCATGCGTGTGTGCGTGTGCGTGTGTGTGTGTGTGTGTGTGACACACACATGCTGCAGTTAAGTTTGGTATTCCATTAAAGAGTGAAGTAATTAAGCGAAGCAAACTGATAGGTTACTTCAGACCCAAGACTAGGGAATGGGGAATGGAGCCTTTCACCTTCAGGTCAATGGTTTCTGTTTAATCGGGCTGTTAATGACTAAAAGTCATTGTTTCCATCTGAGAGCTGTTTGGTCTCAATGTGAAGTAAGTTGGTGGTCTACCGTTTTTTTCATGTGCAAATGTATGGATCCCCAAACCCACGGCTGCTTTTTGCTACCCTATTGGACAACTCTGTAAAAAACATGCTTTTTGAAGGTTGTGATGGAACAACCCTGTGTCAGAGCACATCTTAAAAAGGAAATGTATTCCTAAGTAGAAAAAGTTATGTTAACGTAATGAAATGAATTAATAGAAGATTCATGGATTCACTTTTACTTGTAATGGAACTTTTACCTATATAGATATTTCCATACTCATTAATGTATTTGAAGCTTAAAGTTAAAATATTTGATACAGGTCATGCTGATAATAATCTTAACGTTTCAGAAACCAAAGCTGCAGGAGGGCAGGCTTGCCTAAAACACGCAGGTATTAAAATCTTATATGGATGTCAGAGCAATGTGATAAGCTTCTTGGAAGAGAGAGATTTGAGGAGGGCTTTGAACCATCTAGAGGATGTGGGTAGGGCAAAAAAACCAATGGTATTCCATGGAGGATATCAGCTGCTGGAAAATCGAAAGGTAGAAATTAGCACAGTTGTGTCCATAATTGAATCTATCAGATGCATTTTACACAATACACTCACATAAGAACCCACTAAAATAGTTTTTAACACATGCACCCAACTACATCTATGAATACCTGTTTGGTCACGCAGGCTAAGGTTACATTCAAAATAATGAATTAGTGGTGTTCTTCAAACAGTAAAAGTAGCAGTATCAATAAATTATTTTTTGTAAGAGTTTCTAAAACATAGGACTTCCATATGCAGCAGGATTTCACATCTGGCAAGCACTTCATATAGTTTTGAAGCTATTAGAAAATCATACTGTAGAAAGGGAAAGATGGACCTAATTTCTAGAAACTGCAAATAATTTGTCTCCATTCTTTAAAATGTGCCCTTTTCATTCACATTCTCAGCATCACTGGGAGGTAGGTATCTTTTTGCCCTCTTAGCAAATAAGGCAATTGAATTGGTAGATTGAATAATGTGCCCAGCATTACCATTGCATTTGAATGTAAGAGGGACGGTGTTTTTGAAGTATTTTACAAGGTATCATTTACTACTATAAAACTATAGCATTTGAAATTTGAAAATGAAGTTTTCTCCACTGTAAAGGCAGAACAGTAAGCGATGGGCTGGTAGGGAACAAGAGAGGGGCAAATCCTGGCTTCAAATTTGGAGGGTCCAATTGATGAAACTTAAATTGATGATGAAGAGTGGAATTTGATGAAACAGATTCCTAGGAAACATGAGAATAAGGAATGATCATTTATCAAAACAAGATGAGGGATAAGTCAGACCTAATGAGTTAAAATGCTCTGGAATTATTCTAGCCATTAGCCCTTTATTATAATCTATACAATTCAGTTTAGTTGATGTGGTTGTTTTGAGAGATTTGATAATAGAAGTTTATAAATTTCTTGGAGAGAAATAAAGATCTCTCTAGTAGACTATTTTTAATTTACTTATACAGTTTTCTCTAGCAGCAGTTTCAGTCTTATATAAATTACAAGTGTCCTTTCCAAACTCATCTATGTATCCTTGAATAACCATTAAAAATATGCCAGAATGCAACACAATTGGCAGAACTTTGGATCTAATCCACTTTTCCATTTTCTAACATGCATTCTGGCTGATAGATCCACAGAAAAGATGGATGACACATTTAAAAATTTCAGCAGCAATGGTTTTCAACTAAATATTTATAGCAACAAGAGGAAAAAAAAGAAAAAAAAAATCATGTGCCTCTACATAATGAGAAATAAATATTGATAGACTTGATGCCACACATTTAAAAAGTCAGGATAGAGCACGATGAGTGTACAACATTATCTGAGCATGAGGGGCATTCTTGGGCCTTTTGTTTTCACTGAGAAGTCCAGAGAAGAAAGTGGTTTGAAAAAGAGGTGAGAAGTAATACTGGGAAGAGGAGTTCTTAAGGGCATTTTAGAACTTGAGCATATTTATTTAAATGTTGAAATGAAGGGTGCAGTCGACATGACTGTATGGATTCCAGAGAGGATGTAGTTAATATTACATGTAGGTAACATGTGTATTGATATTTACTGTATGAGATACCAAAACTGAGAAATTTTTAAAATATCCATTTATTAACTTATTTAAAACTAGCCAACATAAGTCAATTACAAATGAGCATAAATAACATTTTTTTAATGTTAAAAGCTGTATTTTCCAAAATGAAAATAAATTATTGATCAGAATGGCACTGTTTAACTTTTTTTTCCCCAAATTTCTTTAATGTGCTTAATAAAAGACAGCTGGATTCTCACATCTGCCTCTGCATTCAATCTGTTGCCATATGTTGTTTCAATTAATATACATGAAAAAAAAAACTTTGGCCTCACACAGCTTTGTAGTTGGATATGGAGGAAGTGTCAATATGTTTCTTTGATACTGCACTAAAACTCACCACATGGTAGTTTCTTAGAGATGAGCCGCAATATGGAATCTGAAAAAATGAACTTTGGTACTACAAAATCTGTGTCTTTCTTGCACTTTGAACCTCTTACGCAAATCTTCTAGTTGCTGACAGATTTTACCACGCAACGTCAAAAATTCACACTTGTTGGTGTGACACTACATTGTGTACAACCATAGAAATGTAAAGATGGGCTGCAATTGGGTACAATAAATCAAAATGCATTCTGCTGTCATATATACCTTATCAAAATGAATAAATTAATTTAAAAAATTCACACTGGTTAATATTATCACTGATCCCATCAGAAACATCTTTAAGTATCAGGATGCTGTCCAGCTTTTAATAGTAGATATAATTTTCTCAAAATTCTCATATTTACTTGAAAGCTTGAATGCTGTCTTTGGCAAAAATTAGTTTCACTCATTTTCCTTGAAGTGACAATTGCACTTAGTTCATTTTTAAGAAAATGCCTCTCAGATAGATACCTAAGTCTAAATAAACCACTTTGCCCATCTTTCTTCCAAGTAAAATGATGTTTTATGAGAAAAGTTCTCAATTCAATCACATGCACACTTTTTCTTGAGACAATTATCATTCTCCATTATACAATAAAAGTGTTATATGCACTTAACTATTGTGTCAAATGGTATGCTAAAAAGATGTGTAGTCAAGGTTTGAGATTTAATGAAATTAATAATTTTACTGCCTTATCAAAGTCATTATTAAGTGAAATAAGCATTTTATCTTTATTTTTTAGCACAGGTATATGAAGATGAAGAACATCAAAATACCTAACAAAGGCGGTGAAACTGCTGTGATTTGTGTTCAGACACCCAAAGTTCTACCCCAGTGCCCCCGCCCTTTGATTTTACCATCTGCACAAACATTAAGACAGTAGAGGGGCTGGGGTTGTAGCTCAGCGGTAGAGCACTCACCTAGCACATGCAATGCCCTGGGTTCAATCCTCAGCACCACATTAAAATAAAGGTATTGTGTCCAAGTACAACAAAAAAAAAAAAAGAAAAAGAAAGAAAAGAAAAGACAGTGGAAAAAGTCAAACAATCTCTCTCTCTCTCTCTCTCTCTCTCTCTCTCTCTCTCTCATGAAAATGGTTTTGATCTTGTAGAACCCATGAAAATTTCTAAAGAAACCTTAGGCCCATATGCCGTGTTTTGAGAAGGCTTACCCTAAGAATAAATAAGTAAATAAATACTGAATTTATTTCAGTATGGAAAAACGTGACTAAATAAATATTTCTAACAGCATCAGAAACCCTTTCAGAGGCAAGAATTATGTTAGTATCTGATTTTGTACCAAATTTTTAAAAAAGTTTTCTTTTTTGATGGGGTCTCAGTAAGAGGCCCAGGTTGGTCTCAAATTCTTGAGCTCAAATATTATTCCTGACTCAGCCTCTGGAGTAGCTGGGACTATAGATGTGTGCTACTAGGCCCAGCTATACAGTTTCATTTTACTAGATTTAATAATTACATGTTTATAGTTTTGTATCTAATACTATTAGAAAATATAGGTGGATATGCATCTGCTTTAGGGAAATGAAGTTTTCTCTGCATAAAAGCAAAAAAAAGAAACCATAAAAATATGGATAGTTTTTTCCTTATATTTATTGGTGTATTATAGTTGTACGTATGGTGAAATACATTGTGACATATTCACACACGCACACAATATCACAATCTAATTTGACCAATATTCTCCAGTATTTTCCCTTTCCTTCTCTCCCTCTCCTGGTCCTTTCCTCTGTTCTACTGATTGTGCTTCTAGTTTTATTACATCCCTCCACAACTTTTATTTCTCTTTTCCTTTCTAGCTTTCACATATGAGAGAAAACATAAACTCCTTGATTTTCTGAGTTTGACTTACTTTGTCTATCAGAATGTTCTCAAGTTCCATTAGTTTTCCTGCTAATGACATAATTGCATTCTTCTTCATGGCTGAACAGAACTCCATTGTGTATATATTTCACATTTATTTTATCCATTCATTCATTGACAGACACCTCAGCTGGTTTGATAGTTTGGCTATTGTGAATTGTGCTGCTCTAAACATGGGTTTAGAACTATGTCTTCAATTCTTTAGGATACATACTGAGAAGTGGTATAGCTGAGTCACGAGGTGGTTCCATTTCTAGTCTTTTGAGGAGCCTCCATACTGATTTCCATAATGGGTACTAATTTACAATCCCACCAACGGTGTAAAAGTGTTCCCTACTCTTTGTATCTTCTCCAGCATTTATTATTGTTTACATTCTTGATGACTGCCATTCTACCTGGAGTGAAATCTCAGTGTAGTTTTGATTTGCATCTCACTAATTGCTAACAATGATGAACATTTTTTTCATGTATTAGCCTTTAGTATTCCTTCTTTTGAAAAGTGTTTGTTTAGTTTATTTGCCCCTTTCTTAAGTGGGTTATTTATTGGGATTTTATTATTATTATTATTATTATTATTATTATTATTATTATTATTATTATTGTTGGAATGTGTGTGTGTGTGCTGTTTTTTGAGTTCTTTATGTTTTGGATATTAATCCACCGTCAGAACAGTAGCCAGCAAAGATTTTTCTCCAATTCTGTAGGTTGTCTCTTTACATTCCTAAGTGTTTCCTTCATTGTGCAGAAGATTTTTGATGCCATCCCTTTGTTAACTCTTGACATTATTTCTTGAGCTTTAGGAGTCCTATTGAGAAAGTCATTGACTGTGCCTATATATTGGAGAGTTGTCCTGTGTTTTCTTTGTGGATTTGTTTACTTTCTGGTCTAATTCCTAGATCTCTGACCCATTTTGAGTTAACTTTTGTGCTGGGTGAGAGTATCATTGTTCTACACATGGATAACCAGTTCTCCCAGCACCATGTGTTAAAAAGACTGTCTTTTCTCCAATGCATGTTTTTGGCAACTCTGTCAAGTAGATATGTACGCTTGTCCCTGTGTCTTCTATTCTGTATCATTGATCTGCATGTCTGTTTTTATGTCTGTATCATTCAGTTTTTGTTACTATTGTTCTGTAGTATAATTTGTATTTTGATACCTCCAACATTGATTTTTTTTTTTTTTTGTTTAGAATTGCTTTGGCTATTCTGGGTCTTTTATTCTTCCAAATGAATTTTAGGACTGTATGTTGTTGTTGTTGTTTGTTTGTTTGTTACTCTGTGAAGAATGTCATTGGCATTTTGATGGGGTTTGCATTGTATCTGTATATTGCTCTTGGTAATATGGCTATTTAAACCATATTAATTCTGCCTATCCATGAACATAAGAGGTGTGTCCGCCTTCTGAGGTCTTCTTCAATTTCTTTCTTCAATGTTCTCTACTTTTCATTGTAGAGATCTTTCCCATTCTTGGTTAGATTTATTCCTAGATACCTTAATATTATTTTCTTGAGGCTATTGTGGATAGGATTGTTTCATGATTTCTGTTTTAGCAAACTAATTTTTGGAGTTTAGTAGAGCTATTGATTTCTTAACCTACAACTTTACTGAATTTGCTCTGTCAGTTTTCTGGTGCAGCTCTTTGGATCTTCTAAGTATAGGATCATATCATCTGCAAGCAATGATAATTTTACTTCTTCTTTTCTTATTTTTACCCTTCTCATTTCCTTCTCTTCCCTAATTGCTCTGGCTATTATTTCTAGTAATTTATTGAATAGGAATCATGAGAGTGGACATTCTTGCCTTGTTTAGATTCTAAAGGAAATGCTTTCAGTTTTTTCCCATTCACTGTGTTGTTGGATTTAAGATTATTAGAAAGACATAGAAAAATGAAGCAAAGGGAGAGAGAGAACAAGAAAATTTGGCTATCAGCAGTCATAGAAAGGAGAGAAGGAGAAACAAAACAAAACAAAAAGAAATGAGAAAAAAAAAAAAAAAACACCTCACCCTAAAAAGACAAAGAGAAATGACTATCAAAAAAAAAAAAAAGCTAAAAATGAAGAAAAAAAAGAAACAAATTTTCACATGTATCCACAAACCAACCAGCATAGCAAGATCATGGGTGTGCTTACGTGCACACAAAGGGAAAAGGATTCTTAATGAAAATAAGAGTCGTCTCCACTGAGGTGATCAAAACTGTCGATGAGGACGAATGGTGTCTGCCTTTGTCTGACCCTTCTTTTTATTTCTTTTTGGCCTATGTACAGACAGAAATTAGAGACAGAGACAGAGATAGAGATAGTGCCCAGAGATTGAGATAGTGCCCAAAGGCTGGGGGTTGTTAACCCCTTCCTCTTTTGTGTTGCTCATTGAGGTGCCACTGGAGTGGTCAGAAACTGAAGCCCGTTGAACAGCTCTCAGCTTCCTTCTCACCAGCACAAGGTAGAACAGAATGGGACGTACTGTTGATTGGAGTCTTGTCTGGGCAGACCAGATTGATGCACTCCCAGGGTGGGCTGCTGCAGAGTTCCATGAGTGGAGTTCCCGGAGGCTGGGGCTTAGGTCTAATCAGACTGAGACTTTGGTGATACTGCTCTGGAGAGATAAGATCAACACAGCCCTAGGGTCAACACATTCCTAGGGCCAAGCGGATGGAGATCTTTGCTGGGAGTCTGGATCTCAGGAGCAGGGCAAGGGAATCAACCCTCCACGTGTCTCACCCACTCTGCTATCCACAAAAAGCTGCCCGATTCACAGGGAAAGCAATTTTTGGCTCGAATCCCCCTGGCACAATCTTCTCTGTGCCTGCTTCGTGCATGTTCTGCTGAGGACACCCTAGGTCACCCAGTAGGTACCTGTTGACAATATGGCAGTGTTAGCTCTGATCTCCCAGGCTCCAGTAGCAGCAAGCTGCTGCATGGAATCCTCAAGGTGCTTCTCACCTCAGCTCTCTGCTTGCCAGTTGAGAAACATGGAGCACTTTCCAAACACCAGTTTGCCGGGCAGCTTCTCGAACAGCTAGGGTGAGGTTACTTTTCTGATCTGCAGATTTTAGATATGAAATTTGTCCATTGTGTTTCTCTCTCTGTTATCCCTCCCCTATGGTGAACTAGTATTGCTGCTGCTGCTGCCACACCTGCTTGACTCCAGTGTACTCTTTCTTGTTCTTTGTTCAATGCTCTTGTCTCTAAGAGACACTAACTGTCCAATATTAGATTTCAGTGAGCTTCCTCTTTCACCCACTTCTCTATGAAGCAGTATTCCCACTGCTTCACTCCTTAGCCACAGAACCAGATATGAAGTCTTCCTCTAATTGGCCATCTTGAATCTTTAACAACTTCACACAACAATTTGCGAGTACTTTCCCCACATATTTCTAATTTGATCCTCACAATAACCTGTGAAGTAGGTACTATGATTAACTCCCAATTTCCAGATAAGGAAATTGATGCTCAAGCACATTCAGTGGCACACTCAATATCTCAGTCAGTGAAGGAGAGCTCTTTCCAATACGATTTGCTCCTTGAAATAACTATGTAGCCTAGAACATTGTAACTCTCCAGTCCTGCTTCCTGTTTGCCTGCTTGCCTTAAGAAGAACAGGAAAGTGCCAGGCATGGTGTCACATGCCTTTAATCCCAGCAGCTGACAGGAGAGTCACAAATTCAAGACCAGCCTCAGCCACTTAGTGAGGTGTTAAGCAACTTAGTGAAACCTTGCCTCAAAATAAAAACCAAAAGGGCTGAGCTTATGGCTCCATGGTAAAGTGCCCCTGGGTTAAATATCCAGTCCTCCCTGCCTCTGCCCTGCTCCCCCCCCCACAAAAAATATATATAAAAGATCAGGAAAGATAACATGGATAGTTTTTTCTACAAAAAATTAAAAGCATTTTTTTTCATATCAATGTAATCAAACAAGTTCAGTGTCTAGAGAAATGTAATCAAACAATGTTTGCGACATATACAATAGATAAAGTTATATCTTTAGGCATGAAGAGATCTTATGAATTAATAAGAAAAAGGAAAACATGGTGACAGATCCTTCTCAACACAAGATCTACAAATGACCAGCAAACAAATGAAAAACAATATTTTATCTTTCTATTCAGTGAAATCATTTGAGTAAAAATTGATGTGAATGGGAAATATGATTTTGATGGCTATCTTTTGCTGTTTAATAACTTACCCCAAACTTAGCAGCTTTAAACAACAGTTTATCACAGTTTATGTGCATTGAGGATGTGGGAGCCACTTAGCTGAGTGGTTCTGGCTCAAGGTTTTCCAGGAAGTTGCAGTCATCTAGATTAGACTGAGGCTGAAGGGTCCTCTCTCAAGCTTACTCACATGGTTGTTGGCTTCAATTCCTCTTAGGTGGTAACACTGAGGACTTGAGCTCCTTTTCATATCACATACCTCTCTCGATTGGTCTGTCATGGAGCAACTTGCTTCCCCTCGCACAAGTGACCTGAGATAGGGAGAGACTAAGAAAGAGCACAAAGACACAAGCAGTCTCCATTTAACTGAACCTCAGAAGCAAAAGCCCACGCTTTTGCCATCTTCTTTTCATTAGCAGCAACTCACTACATGAAGCCCACTCTTAAGATGAGAGAATCATTGAGGACCATTTTAAAGGCTGCCCAACACAATGATAATCTCCAACATGACCATAAAGCAACAGAACAGGTAGGAGAAGGTATTGTTTCTCTCTGTCTGGATGCAATCTGGCAATGGAGTCAGCTGACCATGGACTGGAGCCTCTGAGACTATGAGCTGATGTAAAAATTTTTCTCCTGTAAGTTGCTCTTGTCAGTCATTTCAGTCACAGTTATGAAAAGCTGACTAGCAATACTTAATAGACTGTAGATGCTGTATAAATAGTTATTGTATTGTTTCCGGAATAATGGTAAGAAACACATCTGTACATATTCAATGCAGATGTACTTTTTTTCCTGAATATTTTTCAATCCAAGGTTGGATCTGCAGACACAGAACCTGTGGATGTGGAGAGCTGACTGTATCTATCAAAACTTAATCTCTTCTTGGTCTTTGTGACCTGACAATTTTGCCTTTAAGAGATAACAAAACTGGAGAATAAAGAAGATATCCACACTTCATAAATTATAATGTAAAAGTGTGAAATAAAAATAAATGCTTTAGGTTTAATTATTTAATATAGCTAAATTACACCTTCTGGAAGTATAAAATTTGCAACTATCAGAAAGATTTTTGGTAAGTTTTAATAACAGGGGCAATTAGTTGTAATTGATCGTTGAAGATATGTATGTCATATGTTGATAGTTTTGCACAACTTTCACATTTATATGCTTGGAAACCAATTTTAAAAGAATAAAATCCTAAATGTTAATAGTGATTTCTTTTGTGTGGCAGGATTGTGGGAACTTAATTTTCTTTCATCCCTATTTTTTCAAAATTCTCTAAATTTTTCTTTACTGAGCTTATATTACATGGGTAATCAGGATAATGCACCTTAGAGAAGAACTGTAGAAAATACAGAAATCACAATTTTAAAAAATTGAAAAAGAATTTAGTAATGATTTTGAGATCAGCTCCTAAAACGCCGTATGAGAATTTAATGATTATGTTTTAAGCTGTTACAGTTATGATTATTTTTCTATATTCAGTATGATAAAACATGAGCTAAATAGCATCTTTGTTTTAGATATGCAGTTTTAAATAAAATTTGGTCTAATGGGAGTAGGAGGGTGAAAGTAAACTTGTCAATAGTCTAAAAGTTTTTTTGTTGAAAGTAAATTATCATTTCTTCTTGGAGTCTTAAAAAAGCAGACAAATTATAGGTTCCTCATTAAATGACTGCCTTTTATAGTAAGGCATGAATTAGTGATTTAAAAGGTTGTTGCTACTCTAAATATGGTGGTTTTGACCAATTTGATTGGAATTCTCTCCAATAGTTTTCTTGGTAAGAAAGAATGTTAGTTCAAGATACATGGGTATTACTTAACATCATTTCCCAAGCTGTTCTGTGTGTCTTTCCTTGTGCCAAAGGTTCTGTACATGTGGTCAAGGGGGTACATGCCTCTTGGTGACACAATACTTTTTAAATGCTCCTTTACAACATCTTATTGCTGAGTACATACCGTTTGTAAGTGAGGAATTTTGAAACAGAAGATATTTTTGAGATCACATAGTATTCCATAATAATAAACTGATTCAGATTCAAGCTGAGTAGCTTCAAACAAGCAGAAAGAAAAGAAAAGAAAAGAAAGAAAGAAAGAAAGAAAGAAAGAAAGAAGACAAATGCATTCTTTAGTAGGTACTGAGAAAATCTTAAGAAGTTTCATTCTGTAACATGTTCTTATATGATACAAAATTTAAGTTTCCTCTCGAGTTCAACAATTTCCCTGTTATGATGGTTTTTAGTAGCTAGCCTATTATAATATATCTTTGGAAAGTGTTTATTATATTTTAAAATTTGGATCTGAATCCATCCCCAGGCTTAAAGCCGACATTCACAAGCTCTTGTTGGCTCTATCTCAGGCTGGAGAAAGCTCTTATTGTGGTCAACTCAACTTCGCCAACTATTAATAATGTCAGAATACCATTCTGCAAAGCAGGGCAATACTTAGTCAAAGTGATTCATATTAGCTGAGCGTGAGCAAAGAAATCTGAACAGGCTATTTCAGAGTCCTGGACTGCTATTGAATCCATTGCTCTTGTGAACACAGTGGAAAAAATCAGGGTTCATGCTCCTGGCTGTTCAGACTTCTTAGTAAATGTTTCACTGTGTCCCAAGGAGAAGACAGAGTGTTTTAATGTGGGAAATGGAACCTTCTGTGCTGTCTGTACTGGAGAAAAGAATGTGGTTTCTAAAATATTACTTTTTGAACTTCCTGTACTGTATTTATACAGTTCTGACTCTTGAAAAGGCTAAATTGTGTTATGACTACACCAGTCACTGATAGACCCAATTTGCTCTCTGAGAGAAGTGTTCTTCACCATCAATGTGCTGTTTTCCTTTGTGGGGTACATTCTTTCCTGAGTCTATTTTGCTCTACACTCAGCAACCATTGAGAGAAAAGCATTGGCCATAGGAACCATTTCTCCACTTAGCATTCTACCCAATTACATTCTGCCCTAGAACATGCTCATGGTTTAGTGGTGGAAAGCAAGGGCTGGGAGAAACTGAACTGGACTCTAATCCTGACTTTGAGTTCACATCTCTGAGCCTTGTAATGCTTCATATTCACATTCAAGAAATGATAATTATTTTTTAGCTAACTAGAATAAGAATTCATTTGGATGTGAAAAATGTGTGCTGGTTGTTGAAAATGCATAAGGAGATTTTGAAGGTTGGCATATGCTCCAGCCCATCTTTTTATATACTAATGAACTCAAAAAGTGAAAAAGACATCAGCAAGAATTGGAGGAACAGATAAAGCAATGTTTTTCTTTTTCTTTCTTTCTTTCTTTTTTAAATTGCAACCCCAATAAGAAATACATTTTACTTGTTTACCTAGAGTCCAATACATGTACATGACATACATGTAAGTAATATCAAAGTTTAATGAAATAATACTATTTTATAGGTGAAATATTCTAATATTTTATCTTTACTTTCCTTCTGGTCAGACTCAACTACCACTAGTAGTATATCAATAGCAACTTGGAAATTATTGATTAAAAGGAGAGTAATTTATTACATAAATTCATTTTGTATTAGCTATCAAGAATGATTTAATTTTACCTGTATTTTGTAACTTCTATTTATACTAATAAAGGCTTGCCTCAATAAAGGGAAAGGAAATTAATAATTCCTAAGAAATGTGTACTAGATATTACCCATATTATTTTACATATATCATATCCTCATTTTGCAGATAGGGAAAACAAAGTTGCAAGAGATAAAGTACCTCATGCAAGAATTTGAACCCACAGAATTCCCAAGTCTCTAAATTCAAGAGGCTGTCACATTTGCAACGATGACACATCTGTAAGCTCTTATCTCTGGGCTAATGTGCCATATATTACTCCCTTTAATTTAAGTTATACATATATAAGTTATACTTATATATTCTTGACTCCTTAAGAATGTAATTTGGGTTAAAACTATGACAGAAAAATATGGGGAAAGATCACATGTTAATTCTCTTTTGCATAATCCTAAAGAGAAGCTGTTACCAAGAAATATTCTGAAATGGAAGGATAATTAGACTAATTCTTAATGAAGCAGAACTCATTGGCAGGTTCTGTGATTCTAAATTCAAAATAGAATTTTTTATTGTTCTTTTAAAAAACTTTTATAAAAGACAATACAAGAACCTTTGTTCTTATTTCTTGACTTTGATAGTACAATCATAAACCTAGAAGAATTTTAGTTTGCTTCCAGTGTTTGAAAGGATGATCAAACTCCAAGTTTATTTTTTCATAGTTTTTTTCTCCTACAGATTCTTCTCCCCAACGGATTAACCACAGACATTTGAAGTTGTACTGTTTAAATATCTTTGAATTATTTTTGTTTAAAAATGTCAATGGGTACGATAGGAAAAGTACATTTTTTTCCCTGCAACTTCAAAACAACTGAACAGAACCTTTGGACTGAAACCAAGAATTGAATGTTTCAGCTTTAAGAAGATTTTCTTCTCTGAAAAATAATGAATGAGTCTCTTTGCTAGTTTAACTATTTCAAGTTTCAATTCTCTGACTTTCAGCATATTTAAAAAATAGTGTTTCAAAAATAAAATAAGCATGGTTTTCTTTCTCAGTTATCTCTCATATCCGTAGTTATATAAACTTCACATATACAAAAGCTTCTATACAAATGAAGCAACAATGTTCTTAACAAGTAGTATTCCATTTTTTTAATGACTTCTTCCAAGTTTCCATTAGTGAATGGCAACCCTTGAACCCAGCCCGCAATGGCCAGTAGAATTGGGAAGGCCTTAATTGTCTATAATGTTCTGTTTGTTCTCCATAAGAATTGAGGAGTCCATTATTGTGTTACTCTTGAGGGAACACAAAAATGTTCAGTAACTTTTATTGTAGGTACCCAAACAAACAAAAACCTGCACATGCTTTGGGATACAGAAGAAGCTGAATGAGAGCCACAGTTTCTGAGACTGTGTTGGGGTAGTTGACTCTAGAGGTCTCCTTTCAGACACAGAGAGGGATACAAAGCAGAAAGACCATTGGGTTCTGTTTTCAGGAGCAGGTATCCTGGGAACACTACCACCACTTCCAGTATTCCAGGGCTTCCCACGCTTTAGGCTTGTATAGTCACTACAGGACACACGTCCCTTGGCTTATGACATTTCAGCTGAAGCCTTCTCAAACTTTTGTTGTGGGGAAGATGAACTGGGGAGGATGTGACATTTTCAAGGCAGATTTCACATAGAAATGACCTTATAAAATCACTGTTAAAAACTTAAAATCTATAATGACTTTTTTTTTCTTTTTTCAAACTATCTCCTTACTGATAGAGTCAATATCTGTAGATGGTTTATAAGAATGCAATACATCCCTTTTGTATTTCCATTCAAAGCTAACTGTATCTACAAGGCAACAGACTCCTTTTTTTTTCTTTTGTGAAGGAAACTTGTACAGATAAGATGAATGGTAACTAAGAGCTAAATGGTGATTGGTTGATAGGTGAAGGTTATCAAAAGGAAAATATGGAATAATAGATTGGGGAACCTATTGAGAGACTCACTTTGTTTTCCTTCTTTCCTGAGGTGCTCTTTGTATTCTCTGATAAAACCCAATTTGTGACAGTGTTATGATCCACAAAACATCTAATCAACTTGGTGGGAAAGAAAGTACCTTCTACTTATTTATTTTAGTCTCCTAAGTGGGTCAACTGAATAGTATAAAATATAAAGTGAGATGGAAAAATAGCAGACTATTTCAATAAAAGAAGTTATATTAATTGATCATGATCAAATATTATATGATTACTTAGAAATAAAGGAATAACATGTTTAAGATTCTACTTTAGAAATATTAATCTGGTGTCACCTCTGCTAAGAAGTGACAGAAAGTAGAAAAAGCAGTTTTATTTTTAGTGATAAATCTGTTTTAAAAATTAATGTTCAGTAGTAAACTTATTATAATAAAATAGCCATACAATAAAGTTAAAAGTTACTAGGAGGTAAGAAAAGACACCACAGTCCTAGCTAAAAATTGCTTTCCAACTAGTGACCCTGTCTGTGCTTACCAATATGAGGTTTATCTCCTTCTTTTGGAATAATCAGTTGTCTTTCTCATACGTCTACTACTGTATTCAAACCTTCATATTCCAATTAGACCACATGGTCTTTGAGAAGAGAAACTGGGTTTTTAATCTCTGCTGTATCCTCAATGCCTAAAAAATAACTTGTTTTATGGTTGAAATCAAATGAATATTGAATAAATAATGATTTTTTCCACCAAATAAGCAAATAGGAGATAGATTATGACAGAAATTTTAATTCAGAGATTTAATACATAGTCAACTAAAATGATTTAGGTGTTTATTTTTAGCAATCTAGAATTTTGGGCACATTTTAAAGTATCCATTTTAATGTTTTGGTGATTTGAGGCAGAAGATTAAGCAGGTGCTATGGTTTGGATCTGGAATGTTTCCCAAATCCTGTGGGTTAAATATTTAGTCCCCAGTGCTATTGGGAGGTGTTAGACGCTTTAAGAGGTGGGGCCTATTGGGATGTCTTGGGCCATTGAGGTCATATACTTGAAAGGAATAGTGGGGCCCCAATCCCTTACTCTTTATCTCGTTTGCTTTCTGTCCATGTGGTGAGCAATTTTGCTCTACTATCCACTTCTGACACAAGGTACCAACTCTCCACAGGTCCAACCAAAGAAATGGGACAGATGAATCATGAATGGAAACCTCTAAAACTGTGAACCCAAATAAACCTTTACTCTTTATAATTGACTTAACTCAGGTATTTATTGTAGCAATAGAAAGCTAATATAGCACGTTTGACTTCTCTTTCCTCATTAGGCAACCCTGCTCCTTAATGATTTGCTCTTTGAAAACTAAATTCTATGCAGCTGTATACAGATGAAACAAGATGACAATATGACCTTGTATTTTTTTTCTTTTGAATGTCATTGATGAAGGTAACATAAGGTAGTAATCACATTTTCATTTGGTTAACATAGCCAAGAAAATACTCTATTTTCTAAAATCTAAAGTAATTCAGAAGCAAGAGGATAAATTGTGGGAAATTGAATAATAAAACATGCAATTTTTTTTATTACAAGGTAACAGAAGCTTATAAAGAGTCATATCTGGAGCACTAAGGTTTCCTATTGAATATAATCATTCTTATTTGATGAGGATGGATGAAAAAAAAAGAAGTGATGTGTGTAATCATTAGGGCTTAATCCCAGGTCTCTTGTTTCCCATTATCTTCTCTATAATGTAAACTTGTACCCAAACCTGCTGTTCTCCTGTATTGCTGACCAGATTAGTGTGAGCGTATCCTTTGGTCATAAAAGATGTTGGAAATTCTGACTCACCCCTTCATCTGTCTCCACTTGCTACCTTCTCACAACTATACTTTTGATCACCATGTGTTATTCTTGAAGAATTCCCTCTTTTCAACTCAAGTGCCATTATCAAAGGATAGCAATGTGAGGGGTGTTTATAGATGCATGTTACTGAAGTTGGGATAAATCTGCAGTAAAATCTGTTTTTTCTAAAGTGTCTACCTTGTAGAAGGACACTCAATTGGAGGACATACTCAGCCAGTTGCCATTGAGTCATGACTTTAGAAACAGGCATCCTGGATATGTGTGCAAAACAATATCACACTTATCGAGAAGATAAAGCATTCAATAAAATATAGTATTTAAATCAGTAGGAGGCAATGGGGAAGAAAATATAACCAAATAATTTTACTTTTAAAATGTATGATTATTGGACTGTTCAGTTTTTCAAATGAGTTGATAGAAAGACATAGTTGTAAACATACAAAATATGTGAAGGCATTTTGTGATTAAAAACAATGTTTATGTTTTCTAGCCTCAGAGTGATTTAAAAATAGAGGAGATCACCACCTACCCTGATTCTTTAAACAAGTGTGTATTTTCTTCAGTGGTTGTGGCTTGGCGAGGCACTCTTGGAGTTCTTTCTGCGATTTAGTCAGTGATATTGAACAGGCACTAAAGTAAGAGAAGAAGGGAAACTGTATAAAGTAAATAAACTTAAGGCAGAAGATACATGTACCCAGAAAGTTCAACAATTTAGAATATTTGTCTGATTTTTTTAAAATCCAAAAGTAATGTGTATTGATTATAACAGGAAGTTAGTCTTCCAAGTCAGATAATGTATATGTGTGGCCAAAACCCTTTTTATTTTTTTTTTAAATGCAATAAAAAATTTTAAGGTCCTTTAAAGAAATCTCAGCTTCCTGTTTTGTCTGTCTTCATGAGGCCTCTGAAAAACATTTTAGTCAATTCTTACATATAAATGAACAGTTCTTTAAAAAGAGTATGTATAAAAATATGTACTGAGAACTAACTATAAAATTACTGTATGCACAGCAAGATTTTAAACAGAATTGCCCTTGATGAAACATGCTGAGTTTTTATTTTATTTTATTTTTGTGAATTGTTAATTTACTAAAATTTATTTTCATCTTTGTTATTTCAGATCTTTATTGATGAAGTTGAAATAATTAATAAACCACTTTTTCTGAGTTTTTTTTTTTTTTTTTTTTGGTACTGGGGATTGAACCCAGGAGCACTTTACCACTGAACTTCATTCCCAATCATTTTTTTTTTTTTTGAAACAGGGTCTTTCTAAGTTGCCCAGGCTGGCCTTCAACTTGTGATCCTCCTGCTTCAGCGTCCTGAGTCCCTGTGATTACAGGGGTGTGCCACTATACCTGGTAGTAACCCATTGTTCATCTGGCCCGATTGTCTAAGAAAACGTCCTTCTCTCCCCTTTCTAAATGCTAATAAATATCATAATGTAGTTCAAAGACCTCAGTGTGTCGGTACCATCATCCCCAGATCAACATTTTGTGATCCCAAGTGTATTGTGATTTGGGATGTCACAAGTTTCTTACAAATGTCAAGAAAACAGTTTATATTATTGTGGAATCACATATGCTATACTTAAAGTATTTTTTCACTAAATGTAGAAAACTAAATTTTTCTTGGCTGGCACTGAATAAGGGAATGGAATGGTTGTAAGGGAGAAAAAGAATGCAAACTGGCAACTGGTTAATTAAAATAATGATGACGTCAGTCTTTTTACATTGGAAATATGCACACCATGGCCGGCCAGTGGAGAGGAGTACAGATCTGCTGATAAGACTGGGGAACTTCATTTGAGGTTAGATGAATGCTTACCATGTGTGACCAACTGGGAGGAAACTGTGGTGAGTCGAGGCAGAAGAGAAATAACTCACTGTCTGGCATAATGATGTTGCATCTCTTCTGCAACAATTTCTGTGTTATGTATGACTTATGGGAGTTTGATCTTGCTTTTCATCTGTTGCAAAGAAATGCATTTTGGCTCAGATTAAACTGGGATCACTTTCATTTAGCATTTCAAGTTCATTCCCAGTCATGGCTACAGTACGTCTTTGAAATCTCAGAAGCCATAGAATGAATGCAAAGCCATGCTGCCTGCTCTCATTCAAAGAACTTGTCAAATCCCACAGGGTAATGACAGCTAAGTGCCGTGAAGCAGCGCTCGACTTTCCACCCGTGACCCAGTTTGTTATTCTGTGTCACTGATGGCTTTTACAAGTCAATTTGGTTCAGTATAGCAGAAAAAGAATCAGGAAGACAGGATGTGATGAAATGCTTCCACTAAAATTTTTCTAGGGTATTTAAATTGGTGGGGGGGCTTCTTGGCTTTTTCTCAGACACCAAAGAGAAAGAAAAGAGACAGTTGAAGTAGGAAATCACATAATACACTATGCAGATTATTATGATTAAAACCTCTTAAGTAAACTGTGCTGCTGGTATCCTTTACATTTTGTTTTTTTCGAAATCCCAAATGCTTTTGAATTTTCAAAACTCTCACTACTGGCCTACAAAACCCTAGAGAATCAGCAGACCAGAAGAGGAAACCTGGAACAATAAGAATAAACAACACTTCTGCTTAAGATGGATGTGAATTGTCAAAAGAAAGGTTCACCATAGACAAGTTTCAATCTCTCCAGACCCTTTCCAATTCTGTTTTTCTTTTTCGATTCTGACAGGTCTGTCGAGTTTTCTAAAGTCCTTCTTGGACAACTCTGGTAACTAAGTCCTCGTCATTGGTGAGGCTTAATGCCCACGCTTTTGTCTTCCCAAGGTTGTCCCAGTATCTTTACCCGTGGGAAGAATAAGTAGACTGTCACTTTAAACCTATACAAGTCTAAATTATATGCCTTTAAAAATATTTTTCATTGCTTTGCTTTCTGTTATTTGTTCTTGTTTTTAAGGGAGGTAAAGAAATTATATCAGCCTTTCCCAACCTGCTAGCTTCCAAAAACAGTGACACAACATGAGCTTCAAAAACAAACAGGGCTTGTGTCCCTAGCTCTATGGCCCTAGAGGAGTAATTTGATAACTCTGGGCTTTAATTTTTCTCATTGACCAGATAGGGATATTCCTATTGCCTGGTTATGTAATGACTGAATTAGATAATGTCTAATATATATTAAACTATTCAAAATGTTTTAAAATTATTTTTTTGTGTAAAATGTTAACAATAGAACTACCATATGATTCAATAGTACTGCTCCTAGGTATGTACCCAAAGGATAAGAAGAAATTATTATACTGAAGAGACATTTGCACTTCCATGTTTACTGTAGCACTATTCACAATAGCTGAAAAATGTGATCAACCTAAGTGTCCCATTGACTGATGAGTAGATAAAGAAAATATGGTCCATATACACCATGGATTACTATTTACCTGTAACAAAGAATAAAATTGTGTCATTTGTAACAACATGGATGGAACTGGAGATCATTCTGGTAAATGAAATAAGCTAGGCACAGAAAAACAAGCACTGCATGATCTCACTCACATGTAGAATCTAAAAAAGTCGATCTCACAGAAGTTGAGAGTAGATGATTATTATCAAAGGCTAGGGAGAGTAGGGGAAGAGGGAAGGAAAGGGAAAAAATTAATCCATGGGTACTAAGTTATAGTTATACAAGAGCAAGAAGTTCTGGGGTGCTATTGCACAGTAGGTGACAGTTATAGACTGTATTGTTATAGATAACAATAATAGACTGTACATTTCAAAAAGCTAAAAGAAAGGATCTTGAATGTTTTCACCATAAAGAAAGGCTAAATACTTAAGTGTGTGTGTGTGTGTGTATATATACATATATAATGTTTAAATTATTCTCTCTCTCACATATATGTATGAGAGAGAGAATAATTTAAATATTATACAGTGTATATGTGTAATCAAACACCACACAGTACCCCATAAATATATAAAATTCTTTGTTTTTATTTATCAGTTAAAAACGTAAATTTAAGGGTGTTGAGGGTGTAGCTCAATGGTAGAGTGCTTGCCTAACATGCACATGGCCCTGGGTTTGATTCCCAGCACCACAAAATAAAACAACAACAACAAAAAAAAAGAGTAAGTTTAATAATTAAAAAAACAACATAGGAAAAAAGTTAAGAACTGAGAGATGAGAAATTTTAAAAATTTGTAGAATTCTGTACCTCAAGTTGTATTTGTCACCAACATGATAAATTTTAGACCAGACAGAAAAGATACTTTTCATCTAGGTCTTCTCCCATCTGCCTATATCAAATAACTCAGAATCCTTTCACTTTGGGCATTCCTCAAGTTACATTTGCAAGTCACATTTTAATTCTGTATCTATAGGTGAATGATATTAATCACATAAATAAAAATCCTTTATGCCTTCTGTTAATATTACACACTATTTCAATTTCCTGGAAGCCAAATATACCTCTTTCATAGGACTTCACCCTGGCTAATATCCTTTTGAAATGGCTCATTTTATCTAGGAAGTCCACATTAGTATCTTTATTTACACAAAATCATGGTTTGTGATTATTTGCAGCAATTGATCATTTAATCTTTCATATTATTCTCTAATCAATTCTAAGTGTGACCTGTGAGTTCTAGGACTTGAGTGAAGAGTTCTGATAAAAGCTTTTCCTAAAATAAAAAATTTGCCAAAGTTGAGGAAATTGTTTTTTTTTTGGACTACCACAAAGCACTTGATAACTAGGAACTATATAAAAATTACCTTTTAAATACTAATTAAACAAAACAAGATCTTGATAATGATAATTCCCTGGTTTCCTGAAATCAGGAAAATCTTAATTCTGTAATCTCTCTGAATAATTATTTTAATTTCAACTCAACTATAGTGGTTTCCAAAGTGGAGTGTACAAAGTAGTCTTTTGGGATTCTGTAAAAATATTAGAATTTCTCTTCATGTTTCATTATTTTTTAATCTATAAAAGAAAATAACTTATCTTAGCAAGTGAACTGTCCCTGGTTCCTCTCACCCCACCATACATCCTGTATATCAGGTAATTGGATGTCAAGCCCTCTGTTCAGGGTAAATTGAGGTAAAGTGGTGGTTTTACTGTGAGGAGTGTTGACAACAGTGTCTTCATTAGATCATTTGGTCAACTCTGTGTATTGCAATGTAATACAGTTTCTAGTGTGTTTCTCATTTTGTAGTTTTATGGCACCAAGACGCCCCTCACATAATGAACATGTGAACTAAAATATTCCTTCTTGTTAAATTGCTACATAAAACAATATTAATACTGCAAGCCTCAGGGACCAATAAAGAAAATTGTGTCATCAATACATTTTCTGCTATTAATAAAGGTCTTGGTCAGACACAAAACATGGTAAAAACAGTCTGATACTATCTATCAAGTGGTGAGCCAAAAGAAAAAATGTACCAAGAAAACTGCATGAAATGGATTATACTTACCAGCTTAATTTGAACCTTGCACTAATTATACACTGTGTAGTGAGCTATCAACTAATAAATCCATCATTTTAAACATCTCAAAATATAATTTCTTTTTTATATCTCATGTAAGAATTCATTTTCTGAATATTTTATAACATACAATTAGTATATACTAGTTCATATATTATTTATAGATATGTAATTTAAATTAAGCATATAAACAGAGCATTTGTTTACAGATGGGTAAAAAAGATCAAAGTAAAGGTATCATTTTTTCAGTAGAGCATAAATTCCTTATACTGTATGATTCTTGAAGGTAGGGGTTATAAATCACCTAGCCTGTAGTTTCTTCAAGGAGTGAATGAATGGGAGAATGAAAGAATAAGTTTCCAGTGATTCATATTCTTTGACTTCGGGTAGCTATGGCATCTGCAATTTTTAAGGTGGCATTCTCTATAAAGAATATAATCTCTGAGCATGCTCTGTTCTGGAATCACAGAGATAACTATTTGACAAAATGAATGACGTCAGCTTTAACATCATTGAGCAACAAAAAAGTAGTATCTTCTTTTTGCTAAAATTTCCAATTCTTTATATCATGCTGCTTTTTGTGCGAGGGAAACATATTAATAAAAAGATAAAGTTCTTTAATTTATTTTTAGGTTATCTCTACATCAAAGGCACGAGATGGACATGGGGTGTCTGAAGATGATGAAAAGACATGGCTGGGAGGAACAAGCTCTGGAGCTGACATAACCCCAGGGGTGAGCAAAGGCTTAGAAACCTGGAGAAACTGAGATGTGGTTCCCTTAATTAAGGAGATAACAGTACTTCCTAATAGAGGCTACTGTGACCCATGACAAGCAATCTTCCTCTGAAAGTTCCAAATCTTCACCTTTCTCTTTACACACTCAAACATGCCTCTTTATACACTCAAACAGCTGGCACAACGGCTCCTTTTCAATTCCTTTGATTCACAAAAGAACCTGAGAAGTTACTGATGTCCCACACTTTAGACTGTGTTTTCTAAGGAACACAGAGACTTTCAATTGTCCATTTAATTATCGATTCATGAAAGTAATAATTCAGCAGTGAACATTGAGTGCCTAGGATGTCAGAAATTGCTCACTTGTCCCATAGTATCCTATGTCCCTGCCTTAATAGTAATAAAACTCATAGGTTTTTCTACAGGGCCTGAGCCTCTCAGTCTGATTCCTGCTGCTGGGCCATATGTGCCGTAGCTGGTTCACTTCCTTAGAAAGGAAGTGTCTTGCCTTCCACCTTCTTTCTTAATCCAGGCACCGGAATACAGATGTGATTACAGGGAGCTAGCTTCAGCCTTGGGGACGAGGGCAACCTATAGAAGGAACCTGGGCTCCTGGATCTTGGATAACCTTGTGGGCACAAGCACCTAATGTCTGAACTGCCAGCTCACATTGAGCCTTATCCATGAAATAGAACAAGGCTTCCATCTTGTTTGAGAACTGCACCTTGGGAAATCTCTTGACTGGTTCTCAATAAGCAACCAATACTGATGAATATTGAAGAAAGAAAATCTGTGTGAATATTTAATAGAACTTTGACCTAAGTAGGAAATAATTCTGCTTTGTACACTTACAGCAGCAGGTTATTCATGCCATTTGTTCTTCTTGCAGTGCCCATACCCAGGGGTCTATATTCTGTTTTTCCATCAAGGGGTTTGCTCAGATACTATCAGCTTCATAGTTCTGAACACTTTTGCTTCTCCTCTTGATGGCATTACACTTTCCACGCTGATCCTGACACCAATCTCTTCCTTTGCACTTCTCTCACAGTACATTTTTTCTTTTTCTTTTCTTTTTTTTTTGCCTAATTGAACAACCATGCATATGTCTATGGATTCCACACTTCAGAACTGGGATTATAATCTAATTTTTCTCTCTCCCTTGTATCTGCAGCCATGTCTTGTACCAAACCAGTCCTCAGTAATCCAGTAAATGTTTGTGGTATATTTGATTAATATGAGATTTATTCTGCATATTTATTTGGCTGAAATAAATGTTTTTCATATCTCATCTGCAGAAAATGCTCCTATTGACTCCTTTCCTATTGATCAAAGAGAAGAGTAATTGTTATTTCACAGATTACAAGAAAAGGCTATCTTATATCTTCCCCCCCTCAATTAGAAAGTGCTCACCAGCTTTGAAAACACATGCCAGGAAAACTGCCTATTGTTAGGATAAGATAATTACGATTGTAGTAACTGAGTTAAAAGAAACATTAGCTGCTCCTGTTTTATTTTTCACATAATAGAGCTGCGGCCTGCTTCAGCGTGATGTTTTCAGGACCCGGTATATATTTTTATTTCCCTCCATGAATCTTTCATCCTTTCACTGACGTCTATTCTTTTTATGCAATTATCCTAAAAGGAAAGCTCTGGCTAAGCAAATTGGCTGTTGTCTGCCTCTGAAGAGACATTCATATCTGCTTGCTTTGCTTTCAAGTTCTGTGCTCAGGAACCCTCAGGCCCGATTTTAAGGAGGTTTCAGTCTAGTTGAGCTCCACTGTCTCCCCAAATGTCCACAATGAGATTACATGATGGGCAAGATCAGTTTACCGAAGGTACTTAAGCAATAAATCTGGAGCTTTGTCCCGTCACTGTTTCTTTCAAGCCTTGTGGCAGAAAATTAAGCCATAAGAGCTTTGACAAATTAGATATTACTCCTTCTAACTGTGTGTGCTTAAGCTTATCACGCTGAATCACAGCATTGTGACCGACTATTATGCCAAAGAGGGCTTCATCTAATCAGCTCAGTGCCATTTAATAGGGATTAATTACCCAACCAAAATGTCATATTAAGGTCACAGAGACTTGAAAGCTAAAGAAAAGGTACATGGAAGTCAGCGGATAAATAGAGAAAAAGAGCATGTTGTACCACAGGAAGTTCTGAGCATTTTGTTTTGTTAGAACATTTAATGAGAACGTAGTCTTAACTTTCAACCAAGATCAGAAACCATTTAGTTCATTTGGTTCAAAAGGAGATGGTTTTCTGTTCTTCAGTGGGTTTCTGTCTGTAGATAGAAAACTCCTGCCCACAGAATACTTGAAATATGTGGTTCACTGTATAGATTCATGGCTTTTATTTAAATTATTCTTTGGTTTATTGACATTTTTCCCTTCACATTGACTTTTAGAGAGGAAATAAACCAGATATGATACAATGCTCAAGACAAGATGAATTAAATAGCACATTTGATTATGGAGTATTTATTAAAAGGAGCAAGTTGATCATTTGTTTGCAAGGAAGTTTTTATTTCCTAAAAATCTTACCAAATTGAATGTCACAGGACAAAAAGAAAAAGACATTTTTTTTAAATCTTTATTTTCGATGCTTAAGAAAGTACTGTGCCAGTTTGAGAAGTACATGTAAGCCACCACAGGAAAAAAACTCGTGAAGAGCAGTGTTGATTTTACCTGAGTAGACTCTAGAGGAGAAGCCCCTCGCATTCATGAGAACTCTGGGTCTCACATGTTTTGACCCTAGCACGGATGCCTGACCCTAATAAATATCACTCCAGTGTCTGATTGACTCGGAGAGCAGTTGTGTAAAAGGTATACAGAAAAAAGGCAAAGTACACCTAGGTCTCTTTTTATTCAGGAATACTAGGTAATTTCCATTAAGCATGTAGACTCAAGGTAGAATTTTTGAACATTGCATAATATGATAAAACTAACTATCATGACCCCCATTTAAACTTGGAATAGTTAGCACAGAGACTGGAATGGCCACTTCTGATAGAGAAAAGGAATTTCAGTTTTCAAATCCATTGAGCTAGGAAACTCAGGAGAGAGGCTGTCCATTGAGCTAAGCTTACTAAAAAGACTACCATCTAGTTTTCTGTAGGCCTTCATGTGCAGTGGCACATAGTACCAGTTAGCCACATGATGCTGATGAACACATGAAATGTGACTAGTTTATACTGAGATGTGCTACAAGAGTAAAATAATGCCAGATTTCAAAGACTAAGTATAAAAAAGTATGCTTTCTCATGAATAATTTTATTCATTGATTATATGCTGAAATGCCAATTTGGGGGGGTATAGTGAGATAAATGAAATATATTGCTGAAATTAATTTCACCTGTTTCTGTTTATTTTATTTCCTGTGGCTACTAGGAAATTTAAAATTACATGTATAGCTTGCATTATATTTCTATTGGACAGTGCTGGTGGAGACTAATGAAGGGTCACTTGTGTTGTTATCATCATTGACTTGGTCAGATGTGATCCTGTAACTCAGGAGAGAAGCTTTTTCTGATCTATTCTAATCCACTAAGCCAGGCCACATCCAAAAACTTTTAGCTCTTACTCAAAGAGCTGGAATTGTTATAATACCAAATGGAAAATAAATGTAATGGCATCAGTAGTATACTTGAAAATTGAAGCATTACTTCTGGAAAGATAGGAATTGTCATTTTTCAGCATGAAAGAAAGAATTTCAAGATAAAATTTAAAAAGCAATTTCTGGGGACCTAATGAGACCAGCTAAGATTGCCCTGTGAAGGTTGGAGGTTAACTTACTGATTCCCTAAGAGTCAGGTTTGTTTAACACTGGAGACAGGTTGTGGCTCTCCTTTCTCAGGAGGGCAATGATAATATGGCAGGGTCTCCTCTGAAGTCCTAGATAAATATAAGATTGTAAGAGACAATTTAAGATAGTGAGCCCAATATCAGTACTTATTCAGATACTTTTGAGTGCCTCTGAAAGTTGATGACAAGACAGAGCTAGATTATCAGCCCTTTCAGATATAGTGAGCTTCCACCTGGGGCCATCTATAATTTCTCTCCTTAGATATTAATGATAGTCACCTTCAGCCTGATGACTTTATGACACCTCATCATTCTCTTCCAACATTTACATTTCAAAATACACCAAAATCTTACATATATACAATCTGATTGAAAGTACCTCAAAATATGAAGCTATATTCTATTACCTTATTATAAGCCCTTACACACATGTAACAAAGTTTATTAGATGACTAAATGTATTCAAACACTACAAGACACTATAGCCATTCAGAAATATTTGATGAAAAATTATTTAAACCAAATGTCTATACTTCCATAGATTAGGTAGAGAAAGCAGCTAAAGTTGGAGGAGCCCTTTACCTTAAGTGAAGTTCAATGCATTTATATAACAAAACCTTGGTGGGCAATTGCTGCATCTAAGTATAAGAAAGTCTGGTTGTTTTACCAATGAAATACGGTATTAGATCAATTTTCTGTCTTCCTAAATTGTCAATTTGTTATCTAAAATTATTGATATTTCAAAGTCTTCTGAAAGAAAGTCCTTCTACCACTATGGCTTTAAATTATTTGCTGAAGGAATAGTACCTCTTTATATAAATGTGAGAAAAACAAAGGGAATTACAAAACCCTAAAAAAATCTTAAAAAGAAGTATTTGATTTAAAAGAAGTCCCTGTAATCAAGTTAGAACATAGTTTATAACCTGTGATTCATTACTTGACATCTACCAAAGTCACTTCTTGAGTAGAAGCGTTTGGGGTTTTTTTTAGACAATTTTTTATGTCCTCCATTTCTATAGAGCTAATTTACATGCTGATATCTGGGTGGATCAGAGCTGTATTTTCTCAATATCCACGCACCAATTTTGAAACATGCAAGTTTTTAGTGAAGATGAGCCAATGTTAAATGAGGAAGCAGTTGCCATCCAACACCTGGTCTAACATCTGGGTGCAGCCCAAATAATGCAGTTATGTGCATCTTCAGTTTCTGACACACAAAGAATTTATGGTAAAGTTCATCATCGTTGGATTTATTCTTACTCTGTTACTGAGAAAAGGTACTTTTAACCAGGTCTTCCTGCAAAGAATCTATTATTTTTTTTTCTTTTTCCTAAACTGTCAACTTCACACCCAAACATTTTTAACAATGCCAAAAATAGTTAATTTCTAGCCATTTACTCTACCTTTGGCTGCAATGTTTCTTCAGTTTCAATGCCAGCACAGAACTATTTGGCCTTTTATAAAGGTCACATATTTTCCTTCTAAGTAGAGTCACCCTAGCTATGCCAGAAAACATGTATCCATTCCTACAAATGAGGGCTTCTCACTGATGAGGATCCTATACCGAGCCACTCACACTGTTGATACCTAAAAAACTACCAATGCCTGGAAAAAGTTGACTTAACACTTTCCAAGTAGCAATAAATTACTTTGCCAGAGGAGAAATGTTGAATGGAGTTTTGAGGTTTAAACCTGTGGCTGGAAAACCTTGTTGATACTGCAGGCAAGTTATTTGAAAAATTAAAAAAAAAAAAGTAGTATTTTTTAAACATCTTTCCTACAGGTTCATGGAATCATTCTTTCAAATATTAGGAAAGGATAGTACAGTGCCTAATGAAAATTAAATAACTACCACATGCTTTTTATGAAGGACCCCAATGATGTTTCCAAATGTCCTAAAAAAAAAAACAAAAAAAACCCACCTTTTGTCCCCATCCCAACCCCTACCCCCCTTTGAATGAATGACCATTGTTTGGGTCAGGCTATTTAATTCTTAGTACTTTAATCACCATGAAGAGTCTGAGCCTAAACTAGGGAACTTGGTTTTTTTCCTTTTTATTTGTTTTCTTTTCGAGATATAGATGATATGCCCCTATCAAATGTACAGTTTAGTGAGATGGATGACGCTTCAGTAACTGGCAGTTCAAGGAAGTCTTACCCCAGCTTGTTTACACCAACACGTTTTAGAACAGCCATTTAGCTTCCAGCCCACTCTACCCTTCTGCCCGGCACCAAGGGGAAAAGCAGTCAGTGGGCTCACAGGCTGCTGATAAACTCACCCCCCATTTGGCAAGCAAGGAAGGGAAATGATAAGGGCTCTGATTTATGTTTTATCTGTCACTAAGTTTTCAGTCAAGTTGGGCAGCCAGCCTGAAATGACTTGGTTCTGTTATCACCTCGGATGCCATTGGTTTCTTAAGTGGAGCCGATTCTCAGGCGACTTTTAAAAAAGAATTGCATTTCGCCTCTCAAAGAAGGTCAGCTTAGTGATGCTGCTTTAAAACATCTACATCTGGTTCAGTAAACTCTGAGGCTATAAACCAGCCGGTGGGGCTCCATTCCATGGCTGATTCTTAACTGTGCTGCTCTTTGGAAAACACAAAGCCAGGCATGATGTGATAATTACAGAAAATACTTGAAATTAAAAAAAAAAAAAAAGAAATTTGTGCTAATGTGAAAATTGTATATACCATTGGATCTCAGTGCACCTAAAGAGAAACTTTTTGCCAAACAGCCCAGATTCAGATTTTGAATAAAATAGGGGCTGACTTCAGATAATGAAAAGAAACTCCAAGAAGAAGATAATCTGTCTTCAGGGAGAAAAAGAGTGTCAGTGGATACAACCAGAAAGCAAAAAACCCCTGTTTACTCAGTGATGGATGTTGCTATGGGGTCAATGAGAGATTAGCAGACATAAAAGCCAAGGAGTGTGTCCTTATCTAGTAAAGCAACACAAGTCAGTAAATGAAAACCCCTTGCTCCCCTTCCCCATCCCATTTCAAGTTGCTTCCCCCTCAGTTTAAATTGGCTTGTCGTTTTACAAGAATGGATGGGTATTATTTTTAAGCCTTTATTTTACAATGGAAGAAAAGAATGTGAGTGTTTCACAAGTGAAATTTTCCCATGGAGAAGGGAATAGCAATGAATCATAAACAGTGTAAACACTCCCAAGCTTCTTATATATGTGAAGTTATGTTCGAATATCTTTTGCTGGCTGTAGTGTTTTCTTTCCAAACATCTTAAGAAGAGAAGTGGGGGGCAAGGGGAGGAGGTGAAAGGCCATTGTAGTTATCTTTTGAAAACAATGATAGTATATCTCCTATATTCTCAGTTGCATAATCTTTTTTTTTTTTTTTTGTTAATCTGACTTGGTCTCATACAAATTGGCTATGTATTGCTCAGAAGTCATATCCTTCCATAATCCCTCCCTTCTTCGACCTTCCTTCAGAATAAAATCTGAACTTTTTAGCTGAAAACTACACTTTTAGGACCTGCCACTTTTTAACCCATCTGGTCTCATCCATTACCACGTTCCCATAGGCATTTTACACAGGGTGTACTAATGTACCTAAAGTTCTTTGGCTGCTTGACCTCTGTCTGGGAAAACAAGAAATTTCAAAATGTCAGTTCTGATCCCTACTGTATCCCCAAAGTTTAGAGCTGTTTTGAGAATGTGCTAGAGTCAAATCATGGTTTATAAGTGAGTGATGTCTGCGTGCTTTCCCTTTGGTTGGAAAAAGCCTTGCTCTTCTTCCCTTGCCTAAATTCTTCTTTAGGTTTCAAGATTATGTCACCCTGGGGAGATTTTCTACGTCTCATCTCCGTATCTGGGAAAGATGTCAGCTTCATAGGGCTTTGTAATATTCCTTGCACTTCTTAAACATTTTCTACACTGAATTTTAATTGTCTATATCCATTAGCAGACAGAGAACTCCTTAAGGGTAGGGATTGCCCTCTGGTTATATATGCCCTTTATCTGGGTATGTGAGTATATAATGAATTTAATTAGTTTCCAAATCCTTTCCATGCCCAAAGGTCCAAACTATCTGCCCACTAACTAGCCTTCCAGACCTGTCTTCTGCTTCTCCCAACTCACTCTCACCTAATCTAGTCACACAGGCTTTCTTGCCATTCCTCCACACACAAAGGCAGCTATAATTCCTTTACACTATTCCATCTGTCTGAATTGCTCCTCATCCACATATAGTTCTGTCTGTAACACTTTTACTATCATTGTTTAAATGGGCAACTGCTTAATAAGGTCTACCCTGCCTACCCTCTCAAACTGCACCATGCCTACCCCTCGCCTGATCTCCTTTACCCTTATAACCTTCTATGGCATAATACACTGCAGGATCATTCTTTCTTGGGTGTCTTCTTGCTTGAATACAAGTTTCAGGAAAGCAGGAGTTTTTGTTTTATTCACTGAAGTTATCTTTAAGCTCTTAGAAAATTGCCCAGGATATAGTAGGAAATCAATATATAGTTAAATAATTAAACATTTATTATATACATACATACATTTATATATTCATATAACATATTTCCTGCTTTAACATAGACTATAGATAGATAAATGTACACACATATGCATAATCAATTACATAGCAGAACAGGGTCATTATCCACCTTAACACATATCCTTTCCCTTAATAAAAGCTACAGAATTTTTCACTGCTTCTTTTAAAAGGTCAACATACAACCTAACAGCATTCACAGTTTAGTTCTTAATGCATCATTTAAATTTTCCTTTTAAATTGAATTATATGCCTTTATATAGAACACTTTCTTTGGCTCACACTTTTCCACAAACTTGCCATGTTGCCTCATAAGCTACAGCTTTCAGCCCTTGTTTAAAACTATGGTTGATTTTAAATTAGCCTTCTCCACTTTTGATGACTTTAATAAAAATTGGTCTGTAAGCTCTTACATCCCTTAGTGTATTCACTCTGCACATGGGGTGACTGAGAGAAAGAGACCAGGAGCTGAACTGGGGCTCCTGAACCTCAGAAGCTTCCTTTCACTCTACAATTGACCATAAAAGAGTTTATATTCCCTATAAAAATATTTTCACTTTATTTATTCACCACTTTTTACCACATTTTTTTTAAAAAAAATCACTAACAAGCACAAAATGAAAATATTTATACTTGTTTTCTCATCACCACATGGGCACATGGTCCCTGGCACTAGGCATGGAAAAGAGATGTCACTGGAAGTCCTGAGTGCATTTGATTATTCTCTGCATAATCCTTTCATTAGAAAACAGAGAGATCCAAACTTTATTGAAATCTAGTGATTTTTTTTCTTTTCTTTTCTTTTTTGGTATCAGGAATTAAACCTGGGGTGCTTAACCACTGAGCCACATCTCCAGATCTTTTTTTTTTTTTAAGTTTTATTTTGAGATGAGGTCTTGCAAAATTGCCTAGGGCCTTACTAAATTGCTGGGGCTGGCTTTGAACTTGCCATCCTCCTGCCTCAGCCTCTGGAGCCTCTAGGATTACAGATATGTGCCACCACGCCCAGCTCGCTACTTTTTTTGAGTTGATTAGATATTGGATTCAGGAATAAGATCAACATTCTGCTCTTGCTGTTGTTTTTGGTCTTCCCTTTTATGTCTTGCTGTGTCTTTTCTAATTTATTTCTTCCTTTTTGATCTTTTCAAGGTTTTATTTTTTGCAGACAACTAGATTATCTCAGATTAACATCCATATTTTTCATTTACTTTAGATCTATCTGCATTTGTACCTGTAAAATTGGGCATTCCTGTAACCCAGCTTCTTTTTCCCAATTTGAGAATATCACATCCCCACAAAATTGCTGTGGCTGTATACATGCTCTTCTGAATTCCTCTCTGCTTGTGACAAACAAGTCCATTGGCAAGGACTAACCCCATATTAGTTTTAACATGAATTATAATTATGTGCAAATGGTATATATAATTTACCTATATTATTTTCATGTACTCTGTTAAAAAAGTATACCAAAATCTTGAAACATTTTTTTTCATGTTTTGAAGGACTGTGCTGAGAAACAGGATATCTAGGCCTATTAAATACAATAGAACAAAAAGATCATTTGGGTAAAAAAATAGCCAATCATGGGACAACCAAATGGTATCATTATTCCAACATTTATGAATATCTTTGGTTCACATGACACAAAGGGTTGATGCTAATTTTAAAAAATATTTCTTTAGATGCTACTTGACCTTTATTTTATCCATTTATTAATATGTGGTGCTGACAATCAAACACAGTGCCTCACACATGCTAGGCAAGTGCTCTATCACTGAGCCACAACTCCAGCCCCTTGATGTTAAATTTATGTTTGAAAAATTATGAAGTCTTATCATTCAGTTTAATCTCTACGACCTTCTGAGGTCAAATTTTTAAAAGCAACTTTTAAAAGTAACTGTTACCCATTTGTTTAGAAGAAGATTCACATTATTCTATATTAATACATTCACATTTATGGATGAATTTCACCTATTTGACAATAATACATTCTTTCAGACAAGATTAGTACATGTTTAGAAGGATGGAGCATAGGTTAGAAAACGTCATAGCTTGGGGTACATCCCAAGTGTCCAAACCCAGTAGATTGCTATAATGGAAGACAGTGGGTAAGTGAGCCAGTTGTAATATTCCAAAACTATGTAGTAGGAAGTATTCTTTTTTGTAAATAAAATGTGTAGTGGGATAATATGTTAAGGTAGTAACTGTTCCACTGTAGCATGACCTTCAATGTATGTAGACCCTCAGGGCCTTTTCTCCACTCAGTGTGGCTTGACAATTACACAATCCCTCAATGGAAAGATACCTAGGCTTTATCTACTTGCAAAAGAGGGAGAAACAAATTAGGATTTTTTAATACTACAATCTTGGCTTGGTGAGGGAGGTATGCGGGTACCAGGTATATAGGAGCTGGGTTGGACCTCAGAGTGCAACCTGAGTAAGCAATCAGGAACTTTTTGTTATCCAGACACGCCACAGAAAAGCAAAAACCATCTAAGCTTCTTCTTTCACCTCTTTTAGGTTTCAGAAGAGTCACAGCAATACTTCCATTTGTCATTTCTCTTTGAACTTCGAAGAGATGTATTACAAGGGAAAAGTGACCTATCACAGACACTCTCTTTTCTCTTAAAAAATGCATACCTTTTGACAGTTAGAGGTTATTAAAGGTACCTGTACCTTTAAGACAGTCAAATAGTCCAGCAGAAACATAATGTGAAAGATATTTTCATTTGCATGTGTTCTTGAATTGCTTTTGTGTTTCACATAAAGCAGGATGTTTATATCTTTTTTTTTGGTCATTGTTGCTATATTTATTTTTATTTTTATTTTTTATTTTTTTGGTACGGGGACTGAATCCAGGGGAGTGTAACCACTGAGTCACATCCCTAGCCACTTTTATTTTTTATTTTGAGACAGGGTCTCACTAAATTGCTGAGGCTGGCCTCAAACTTGTGATTTTCTGTCTCAGCCTCCTGGGCTGCTGGGATATATCAGTTACTAGAATGAACTACCTTTAGATAATTCTAGTATGATTCCTGACTATAAATTATGAGGGTTCTTAAACGGAGTCATGAGTTTATTAAAAAATCATGTTACATGTACTATCCTCTATTCTGTGCTCTTCATCTATTATCTCTGTGTGTATGTTTATAAATAGAGATAGAGAGACAGATATTTTTGTCTCAGGTGTAAACTATAAACTCCAGAATATCGCTGTGAAACATTTGTTCACCTTTACAATTTGAGGCATAAGGCAGCCACTAAATAAAGATATATTATAATAAAATTGTCAAGATGATGAATGATATCACTATGGTGATGTGTACAGAGAGACACGGGATGTCACCCATGTTGACAACTTGTGACTTTTTCACTCATAGGCTGCATCTTCCAGAGAAAGCAGTTTGGTGCTTGGGGCTAGCCCTTCCTCAGATGACAAATTTTGCAGTTATCATTTAGGAGAACCCCAGAATATCAAACAGCTGCTGCTTTAGTAGAAAATGTAACAAATAGTTCCTCCTGTAGTATTTACAAATCTGAAGGGAGAGGCAATGTTTTCACATTCTCTTTTCTGAGTTTTGCCTAAGGATGTTTCTGCTTCTGACCAGAATTTAAAAGCAAGATTTTGACATGTGTTGTTAGGTATTTCTCTGCTACCTCAGTATTCCTCCTTGAGAGCTTTAACACTATTTACATTAACTTTATTTTTAAAGGAAACTCTTTTTTTAAAAAAAATATTTAAAGGAAACTCTTTAGGAGTGTTCTGTTGTTGCTAAGAATATTAGTGAGAAAACACCTAAAATATGTACAATTTATGTCACACTATTGCTTAATAAATTAGTATAAGAAAAGCATAAAACCTCAAAAATAGTTAATAATGATGCCATATTTTATCATTCTTTAGCAATATAAAAATAGCCTGGAAATCTTTCCAGAAAATTCAAAATTCAGTCCATTTCACATGCTTTACAGAACTATGGGCATCCAGATGTGAAAAACTTCTTCTAATGTCTAAACTGGAAACACTCAGAATCATCACTGAGATCCTGCCTACCAATTTCAGAAAATGTTCTCAAGTATACAAACAGGTGAATATTATCCAAAACAGTACCACACATACCTCCTATTGAGTTTCACTTGTGATCAAGATTTTGTAACGCTTTATTTTCCTTCAGACACCTCCCCTCAACAATATTTTCAAAAATAATTTTAAAAAATCCAAAATATCATGGCATGTCACCTGAAAACATTTTCTGTATGCACTTCAAATTCTAAGGACATTTAAAAAATTAACCACCTTGACCCATGCCAACAAAATCAATAATTACCAAGTTTCACCCATAGTCATACTTGCAATCTGTATATACCTTGTCCTGTTCACCTTAAAAATGTCTTTCTACAGCTGGTTTGTTCCAATGAGGATTCAAATAGGATCAATACACTGTACTTTGTCCGTCTAAGTCTCTTTTATTTTGTCCTCTGCCACATAAACTTTGTGCCATTGTTTTGATAGAATTATTAAAAAGTCCTATATTCTGGACTTGTTCGGTTGTTTCCTCTTGTTATCATTTTTGTTTTTTAGATTTTTTTCCCAATAAACTGTTATTCATATCTAGAAGTTGATTGCATTCGGGTTCAATTATTCATAGATGGTGCTGAGTTTTTACTGCAACCCATCAAGAGACACCTGTCTGGTCACCGTGTTCTCAGTATTGCTAAGATTGATCAGTGAGGTCAGAGGTCAGCCTGATTCTCCATTATAATGATCCCTGTCACACTTTCTCTTAATTATGTAAGCATCTATTGACCACAGCTGCATCAATCAAGTATTTCAATGGAGTTAGCAAAATGATTTCTTAATTTTCTCATTTCTGCAATATTTTATTAAAGGAATTCTACTTTATGAATTATTGGTTACCCTGTGGTATAGTTCATATGAAACCAATCAAGATTCTTCCTTATTTTTTGAGTTTTAGGGTAGCATGCCATTTGTACTATCAATATAAATTCCAAAGATATTCAAAGTGGGGTCTTTTCTCTTTCTTTTTTTTTTTTGTATTGTTATGAGCTCATGGATTTATGTATATGTGATATGTTTAATTCATTGCAGTTCTTACATTTTATACTAAAATTGTCTCATTTTAGACCCCTGGAGGCTTCTTCAAGTTCTTACTTCTGTTTGTTTGACATGTTCCAATTCCTTTTTAATAAATTTATTGCTTTCTGGTCCACTAAGACTTCCCAGGCTCATCTTATCCACTTCCTGGACTTAATATCAATCTAGAATCCCTGGTTCTTGGTAGTAGGAAATATACACTACCAAAATGTGACTTTTATAAGAAGTGTTGCCTTTGAGTAATGGATGTAAATATTGCACATAATATCTTTCACTTTTTTCAAATTTCCCCGACTATTTTTAAAAGTTCGACCTTATAGAGTCTTAAAATGGATCTTTCTTTCCAGACTCAGCAGGCCAACCTGTTGGGATTTTTTTTCCCAGTACTGGAGATTTAATCCAGTGATGCTTTACCACTGAGCTACAACCCAACTCTATTTGCTTCTTTTCTTTCTTTCTTTTCTGTTTTGAGACAGGATCTTGCTAAATTGCAGAGGCTGGCTTCAAATTTGCAATCCAGAGACTTTGGAGTCAACTTCTGTAACAATTGAAATTTATATAAACACACACACACACACACACACTCACACACACACATAAAACAATTAATTTTATATATATAAACTTATAGATAGCATCTAGGTTTTTATCTTAAGCCCTGATACATCGTATTTTAAAAACATATTTTGGTATTTTTAAAGACATGTACGTCAGTGTTCATCTAACATGTCAAAATGTCAGATTAATATAGATTAAGGGAAAATGTTTTTAATCATAACACTTCTAAAAATATTTTTAAATTGTGAATCTGCTTTTCTTTAACTGTCATGGACTATTCAGAGCTGAGACCTGAAACCTAAGTAGGTTTTTAGATAAATCACACCCATTTCTGTAAAAGGGTGCCGTTGAAATCCAGGTGTATTGCTTGCAATCAGAAATGCAGCACATGGTGGTGTGTGGCCCCGACACCTCTGTTGCTATGTGTTCTGTATTCTCTTGGAAGAGGCCCCCACAGAGTGAGAAAGGAGGATGACGCAGGGGGAGAATCTATTTCATCCCTTGCCTGGACTTCTTTGCTCATTCTGGGCTACTGCTAAGACCTGAAAGATAAGACTATTGTGCCGAAGAAGGAGGCCTGGCATGCAAAGGGCTCTGCTCAGTCCAGATGTCTTCCAAAACAGTGCAATTCTTTAGTCAAATAGTGAGAACACATCAATCTAAGTAGAATCTTTCTATTCCTAAATTCTGTTCACTGCCCAAAGTGCATAATTCTCTATTTAATCCTAATTTTTTTGTTTTTGCTTTATTTTGATTACTTGAGCCCCAATAGCTACATTCTAGAGTTGATGCTACTTAAGCCCTTATGAATTTGGGATATATTATTTTGAAATAAAAATACCAAAGAATCTCTAATCACTCACCTTTAGAAGATACAAAAAGGCAAAACCTGAGTCCAAAGGGGAAGAGGTATCATTATATGGTTCTCTCTACATTTAATTTCCACTCTCTAGAGCTGTCTGTTCCAAGACAGCCGCAGTGTCCTGAAATTGCTTTTTTTTTTAATTGGTTGTTCAAAACATTACATAGCTCTTGACATATCATATTTCATACATTAGATTCAAGTGGGTTATGAACTCCCATTTTTACCCCAAATACAGATTGCAGAATCACATTGGTACACATCCACATTTTTACATAATGCCATATTAGTAACTGTTGTATTCTGCTACCTTTCCTGTCCTCTACTATCCCCCCAGTGTCCTGAAATTGGCCATGTGATGGAAATGGCACTGTGTCATGCTTATACACTTTCTCTTTAGCCTTTGAAAATGACTCATACAGTTCTTCCATTTTTATATGCAATATTTTTCATTATCAAATAGAGTTTCTTGTGACCTTCTGCAAGTCCTTGTCAAACTAGAGGAAGTTTGTTGTTTTTCTCTTGTGAAGTAAGAGTGAACCTTTATATGACACTCTGAGCACCTGCACAGTCCTGAGCACTTTACATAGGCAGACTCAACACAGCCCTGTGACAAAGATACTGGTATCAGTCTCACTTTATAGATAAGAAAATTGAGATACTTAGAGGTTAAGTAACTTATCCAGAGTCATACAAACAACTAGGGGCAAGGCTGTGATTTAAACCCAAGCACTGTGGCTCCCACTAGTCTCAGAGCACTCAAAGCTAGTTTGATTATATAATCAGCTTCTATGTGCTAGGGCCACAATACTTTGGAAAGATCTGTGTCTTTGTTTTCTAAAGGTCTGCAGTATAATCTGGAAACTATGGTAGTGGTATACAGCCATGCTCAGTTACTATAATGGAGTGAGTGTCTTTCTAAAGCAAACAAGGACCATATCTAGGTCTCTGATAAATGGAGTTGATACTTTAGGTGGTACTTAAAGGTAAATAAGGCAGAAAATTATAGCAACTGTATTCGGCATCAGTTAAGATTTCCGTATACAATTTGAGAGAACACCAAAATGAAGACTCAAAGGTATACATCAAAGAAATGATCATCCTATTGGAAATTCTAGATTAGAATCTGGTGAAATCAAAATTCATAAAGAAATATGCCAAGTCAAAGCTATGAAGTTGAGAGTCCCCAAAGATTTTGATCTACTACCACCACCCACACCTTTTCTACCAATTATTTTCTACAAAACTTGAAATCATTGTAGTCAAAATAAAAAGCCTCCCAGGTCTGAAACAACAGTTTCAGAAATGATCCATAATTCCCTCACTGTCCTGTGCCCAAATAACTTGTTGCTGCTTTCTTGAGATCAAGGTCCTATTGCTCCCAAATGCTGTACAATTCTGTGACATTGGAAAATACCTGCTGTTGACTAGGCAGAGACCACCAACCTCCAGACAGGCTTGGAACTCAGGTCTTTAAGGGTGAAAGGTCACAGCCTCACCTCACAACACTGCCTTGGGTCTGTTTCTTATTACCAAATAATTTCCAGAAGGAGACTCAGCTTGGGCCTGATTTCCAGTAGCAGGACAGAAGGGAAGAAGAGTTTGAGGAGGAACAATTTTCTCTGTGCAATAGCTTTTCAGTGACTGATGATTTCTTTCCCACAATATCGGGAATGAAAGTCATTCCCCCTGCCCAGCACAGGGTTAGTGGGCTCTTCCAGTGGTCCCCATGCTCCCCTCCCGACAGAGCCATATTGTAAGGAGATATGAGAGAATGAAGGACCTGCCAACAGGAGAGCCAGCAAATTCTCACAAACCTGTCTGACAGAGCCTTTAGCAGGCACAGTCCCCAAAGAGGAGAGGTGAAAACCACATTCATGTAGCTGAGGTGAAGGACCACCACTAAAAATAAATAAGAAACTCCAAATGTGCAAATCCGATATAAGCCGAACCATGTGGTATAAAATGAAAACATTTTCTCCTATCCCTTTTGTAAAATGTGTTCTTACTATATTTTGTATGCAGGCAAGTCCTAATATGCCTTTTGCCATGTAGTTTCTCAGCTGATATATGGTATCGATAATATAAGTAGTTCAATGATACTTCCACTGTTTATGTAGCTATGTTTATAAAAAAGAATGGTGTGCACATAGTAGAAGTGCTAAAATCCTGGGGTAACACCTCATACATTAGTGGCCTTCCATGGTGAACAAAGTCATTTTTCAAGCAAGTCATAAAGTAGCCTAAAAAACAAGTGTTTCAGTGTTTGCTCCAAATGAGGCAGTGGCCCTGGGACTGCAGTTCATCTGACATCATTTCTGACACAGCCAGCGCGGGTTTGGTATCTGATTAGAGCTCCCCGCCACAGCGGTGCCAGACTTACTACTTTAAGTGAGGTGGCTGAGGGAAATTAATGTGTCAGAGTTCCCAGAAGGTGAGAGTGTCTGCTTCGAGTCTCCTTTGGAGAGCTTCAGCTGCAATTGCCTTTGATTCTTTTCAAGAGAATCTTTTGAAGCTATTTATGGAGCTTGGTAATAGGTAAAGATGAGCTATGGAGAGGAAACTCAGCTAGCATCAAAAGAGAAGGTGCGCTGAAGGATACAGATACGTAGCATCATTTATGTTCAAATGTGGTAAAATAGTTGACTTGTTTAAAGGCTGCTTTGGGGTATCCTGGGATGCCAAAGCAGCCAAATCCCTAAAGGCTAAATTTTCATCTTGGCCACATCCATGACCTGCAGTCTCATTCTGCAAAATCATATGACCTCTCTCATTGCCAACTTTTTTCCCTTAAAAAATAAGAGAACTGCTATGGTCTTCCCCTGATGCCTGGGAGAATTGGGTAGAAAATATCTATAGCATGCTTCAAGACTTTTTTTGATGAAAGAATTTTTTCCCCCCCTGTAATGTGTATTTCTCTCTCCTCTTCTCCTGACCTGGCTAAATATATGAAACTTCTCACAACTACTAACCTTTTAAATATCCTCTTTCTCAGCTAATCACAGGATCTATAGATGGAAGATTCTCTGGCACATCTTTTCTTTATTCAATTGAGGCAAAGTACACAAAAGAACTCTGAAGACTTTAAAATCAATCATAAATATCAGTAATTATTTTCTCTTGTTTTATCTGGGAAATAAAGTGTAAGGATGTATGAAACAGATCTGCTTCTGCGTCTTGGCCCTGCCACTTACACATATGTACAGCTCAAACACACATGTACGCATTCACACACACACATATGTGTGAAATCTATCTGTGTGAATATGTAGTCACATGCTACTGCAGTACATCCATATGTACACAGTCTTACATACACATGTTCATATAAGTACATGTACATACATAAACTCATGGCACTCATGTCTGAAGCTTTTACACACCAAGCTTATTCTTTGCAGAGGTTTTTGGGGATAGAGAAAGAGATAAATATGATTGGCAGTTTTTTTGCTGTACCTGACCATGCTTTTTTGGTACCCAGGAAGGATATTTTATTTTACATCTTTATATAGCATAAGAAGCCTTTTCACTTAAGTTTCTCTTAAGTTAGTTTCAATCCTGCCTCCACTACAGAGTAGTTGTGTGCCAGGGATAAATTATGAAGCATTTGTACTCCTGTCTCCTCATGTGTAAATCAGGAATAATAATAGGGTCCATCTCACAATGTTGTGAGGGTTGCAAAAGTAAACCTCTCAGAACAACACTTGACATGTGGTAAGAGCTATGTATTTACTTGCTATTAATATTCAGGGGGAAATGCAGCCCAGCTACAAAGAAGCTTTCTATCCTAACGTGGCCTCAAATACATTTCAAAGAGAAGAATGAAATATATTTCAGGTAGGTTAACAAAAACATGAATGGATCAGGTTATCATAATAGTGTGTATTGGAAAGATGCATAGTTTAATAAATTTCAAGCTTTACTGGTTTATCTAAAGAGGGGGTCATATCTACATATCTATGCTCCAGTGTCTTTTAGGAAAATGGAGCATCTTGGGTTCAAACTCTTTAGGAAATGTGAGCCCACCCAGCCTAACAATCATTAAGTGTCTCAAGGTATATTTTAAGCTGTTATCCTTAGGGTTCAATGGTAGGCAATTATCTGCCTTCTCAGAAATCTTGGGAGTTAGGTGGGTTAGGTGGATGCACAAAAGAAAATAGTCCTCACTGTTTAATATTTAATTTCTTGGTCACCATGCTAGTTAGTACTCTATTTCTGTCATCCTGAAAAAAAATGATGTATTTGAATCATTTTGTTTTATAATTATATATTTTGGTCCATAAAAACTGTAATAATTCTTATTTTGTCTCACATCCTTTCTCTATAATTATGAGTTACTTTAGGCAGATTATGCCTTAAGTTTGGACTTTGGGATTTTACAATTAGCCTTATAGGTGTAGTAAAAAGGGCAAGAGAGGGTAGATAGATCAGATCATGACATATGGACGTATGGAAGTGTCACACAGTGAAACCCATTCATTTGTACAATTAATATGATCAAATAATTATAATAAAAATAAGAATGAAGCAAAAGCATTAAGTAGTGTAACTAAGCAAGATTTAAAGAAATACTAACCCCCCTAACTAACTTTCTCAGTTATTAATTCTGAATTCATCATCATCATGGCTGATTCTAACCTTGATTTCAAGAGACAAGAAACTTGAAGAAAAACTTTCCATCAATTCAAAGTGAAACTTTCTATTTGTAAAAATGCCCTTTTGTATCACCTTGGGTTTATGTGGTAGTTTAATATGCAAATACTTAAAGCCTTGAACTACAGATAGGAATTATTTAGGTATTTTCACTTTTTTAAAAACCCACTATTGAAGCCGTTACTTAAGAATTCATTCCCTTCACTTTGACTTATGGAGAGATGGTAAACCTGCACCTAAATTGGATATTTGCCTCTTGCTCAGCTTTAAATTTTCAGCCACATTATCAACTCACCTCCTGATCCCAACTTTTATTAAGAAGTATGAGCTGCTTGAAGATTTTAGGTAAATATAATAAGGGTAATATTTATCTGATTAACAGTTTCTTTTCTTGAGATATCCTCTCACTCCCACAATAACCATCAAAAAATACTGTACAGATTACTAAGGGGATGTGTTTAAAGTCATACTAAATTATAACTTAAATATTTATAGTGAAGTAAAATTTAATAAAACATGTAATAGGAAAATAATTTAAGTTTTTTGATAACCTGATATGTATCAGGTTACCATTCTTTATTTAAATTATTTGATTTCATATCTAAAAGCTTATGAATGGATTACAGAGTTGTAAGGAAGGGGAGACCAGAGGATTGTGTAAGGTCACCCATAAATGAAAAAGATGAGATTTTATCCCAGCTTTAAGGAGCTAAATGTTCTATGTTTCTAATATAGAAATGCTTTATGAAAATTTCAAGCATACTATTTATTTTTTAGTATCATTTCTTCAATGAAGGTTTAGTAGGGGCCTAATATATGCACTGCATTTTGATGAGCACTAAAAAAGATGGAAAATTCTGATTCCTATCTTCAGATATTTTATAATTGAGTTGGAGAGAGAAGCCATATAACTTACACACTCAATAATCACACTCTTTAGGCCAGAATGTGATTAGATGCCAAAATAACTGAAGTAGGTAGGAGTAAAGAAAACTGGTCACTGGAGGAGGGGACAACTAAACCAGGATCTCAAGGATGGACAGGAATGGACTGAGAGAAGTTAGAATTTATCACCAACTTGCAGTTGGAGTTGAGAACATGCATCTAGGTGATAGTAGGAAAGTTTCCCAGCACTAGAAATGTGCTCAGATCAAGGAGTAGTAAGAAGGTGGAGGGGATGACCAAATTGATCAGGATTGAAGTACTAGCTGGATAATCTGGGCTTTATGATATCAGCAAGAAGACAGTGTCAGAACGTTATGAGCACTGAAGTATTGCAATGATTGTAGTACCCAGAGATATTTGTGGGACCAAAAGGGACTACAATTGATTGATAAGTTTGGAGGATAATTTGGGCAATTTAGGCTTGAGGTAATGAAGTCTGGTCCAAATAGGTGACAACAGCATATAAAATGGGAAAAATAGAATCCAGGGACTTATTAAACCTATGAGGTCCAGTGGGAAGCTTTAGTAATAATTGTTTGATTTGGAAAAATTATTTTGCAATTAATTTGGTTTTTTACAAGGGAAGCCATTTTATCTGACACAATTGTTAGTGGTGTTTGGAGAATCATTAGAAAGAAACCATGTGTGTACCTCAAACATTTTAATTATACTGAAAATAATAAATGTTCATGCATTAATATTTGATGCAATCCCAAGGCCTTTATTTGACAAATATGCTTATTGGGATTCTGAGTCATTACTTTTGGGCAAATCACACACTTTAGGAATGACTTTCAGTATTTTTAAAATGAATTTAAAATAATTCAAAAAATTCATCTACATTTTGATTTTCTCCCAATTTCTCAAATTTATATCATGTATATCACATTCAACAACAATTAAATAAGTGACTTGCTTTACTAAATCCCTTTCCGAAGCATCACCTTTATTTTTGTCTTTCCATTTGAACTAATATTTCATGGATTTATGTATTATCTAACTTAACTATATACATATAATAACAAGTACAATTCACATAAATAGGTTTAGAAAAACAGCTTATTCTTGGTTCAAAGATGATTCAAAGGTGGCCATTACAGTGCATGGGTCCCCTGAGCAAAAGCTGCTAGGCAAGATGCAAGCTTTCAGTGGGTCCTAAGGAGCCTTACTGTGTTATAGTCATAGATGAGAAGCAGAAGTTAATCCAGCAAATCAGCAAAATGGAGATCAGTGATGAGCTTATATTGTTATGTAAAGAACACAGGATTCTAGAAGCTACATAGTAACTGGTCTTCATCACAGGCACCACATGCATTAACATGACATGAGGTGTTCCACCTTTCATGGTTAAGAGGATAACTTGACTACTTTAAACTTATAAATCTTCAGGGTTTTATTTTGGGAAACTGTCAGTTCAAAAAAGAATAAATGACAAATCTATTTTTAAATTTCTAACCAAATTAAGGCAGCAAACAGAGAAAAGATAATTAGATCTTGATATTATAAAGTAAAAACTTTTAAAAGCATATTTAAATCCTTATTTTAGTCATTTCTCATATTCTTCAAAGGTTACCCCAAATGAGCACCTACTTTTGAAAACCTGTAATTTTTCATTGTTTATAAAGTTGAAAAACACTTATAAAAACTGCTCAAAATACTTAACACCCAAAATATAATCTAATCAATAATTGAGTAAAGGAACCAAACAGGCACCTCAGAAAAGAAGAAATATGAATGGTCAACAAATATATGAAAAAATGTTCAACATCTCTAACAATTAGAGAAATGAAAATTAAAACTACATTGAGATTTCATTTCACTCCAGTCAGAGGGCAATTGTCAAGAATACAAGTAACAATAAATGTTGGTGAGGATGTGGGGAAAAGGGACTTTTTGTTGGTGGGACTGCAAATGGGTGCAACCACTCTGGAAAGCAATAGAGAGATCCTCAAAATACTAGAAATGGAACCACTATTTGACCCAGTAATCCCACTCCTCAGTATATATCCAAAGGATTTAAAATTAGCATTCTACAGTGAGGCAGCCAATTCACAATAGCTAAGATATGGAGGCAACCTAGGTGCCTTTCAACAGATGAAGAAGTAAAGATAATGTAGTATATTATATACAATGGAGCATTACTCAGCCATTAAGAAGAATGAGTTTATGACATGTGCCAGTAAATGGATGAATCTGGAGAATGTCATGCTAAGTGAAATAAGCCAGTCCCCAAAAGACAAAGGTTGAATGTTTTTGCCAATATGTGGAAGCTAAACCACAGTGAGGTGGGAGGTGGGGGATAATAAATGTTCAGTAGATTAGACAAAGAGAAATGAAGAGAAGGGGAGGTAGTAGAAGAAAAGATGGTGGAATGAATCTGATATAATTTTCCTATATACATATATGAATATACCACAGTGAATCCTACCATCTCATACATCCACAAGAATGGGGTCCTAATTAGAATAAGATGCATTCCATGCTTGTGTAATTATATCAAAATAGATTCTACTGTCATGTATAACTAAAACGAATCAATACAAACTCACTTTAGGAATTTTTTTTACAGTGTATGAAAACACAAAATGAGTGGATAATTCAAATTTCATAATAAGAGAAGTTCAACCAAAAATTTTTCATGTACTTCCTTAAAGTCATCCCAAAGGTCCATAAAAGCAAAGACTATAATGCTGTGAAGCCTAATACTTACCCACAAATCTGGTCATTTGATATGATGCTCTTCTAACTTTTATTGCATGTCATTCTTTCTTAAGCCTAAGACTTACCTGGGTAGGTCTCAGGAACTGAACCTCAGTCACTTGCTGGCTCCCTAGTTACAATGGCAGGCTAAGTTAACTTCTTACTTTACCTTGGTATCTTAGTTATCCTAGTTAGAATGTCCCCAAACATAGGATGTTAACATTATAGATTTATAGTAATTGTACACTAATCCTGTAAGCAAATCATGCTTTCACATGTCAAAAGTAAATCATTTTTAAGGATAAAAGATATAAATGCAAATATCTTAATTCCCTGTTTTAAAGTATTTTATTTTAACAAAGATTAAATTATTCATTTAAAAAAAAGAAGAAAACTTGAGTGCATTAATCATAAAGACTATCTCTACCATTTCATCTTTTAAACCCCTGTTATGTGATAACCATGTCACATTTAGTCTTTTATGAATTGAGTAGTTCACAAAAATCCATTTTTGTGAGTGTACTTCATTTGGTAAGCATTTGGATGGCTCTTAACAGCTTTTAGGTTTCTCAGAGATTTTTAATTATGACATGATGGGTAGGTATGCAATGTAACACCAAAAACCAACGATGCATTACTTAGATGACATGGTACTTAAGAAGCAAGGGAGTTTGTTGCTGAGTACTTTAGCCGATAAGGCACTCATTTTTCACCTCTTGGACCTTGGTTCTTGTTGTCTCTGATTCCTTGAGTAAAATTAATTTTGTATGTCAACTCTGCTACCATTAGTTGATAATCCAGGAGGCAATGGATGCCATGCATATTTCATTCTCAGCTCCATGGTTTCTGAACATGGGATGAATATAAACAGGAGACATTTCAGGTGTGCTTAGACACCACTAACTTCAGCTTTAGCTCAGTGATTATGAAAGTCTGGTAAATTGTTCACTGTTTTGAGCAGAACCAGAGAGACACTTATAGCCATTATCCCAATTTCCATAAGGGAAAAATCGTGGCAGATTTAACTAAAGAAGCCCAGTGTTCAAAGGTTTAAGAATTCATTTGTACTTTTTATATTAACTTTGTGTGGATGTGAATTACTTTGAATTACTTTGGGAGATCAGGTTTCTTCTGTTTGCCTCCCATTCAGGTCTATGAAATCCTTCTATTTAAGGATGAAATCCAAAATACCCCATAGAGTTCTTAGCATAAAGCATGTGTTTACAACATGAGAGGAGAAAACATAGGTCCAAATTTTATAAGGACCAAATAAGCCCACTGGGAGCATTGTCAAAGAGGATTTCGAAGTAATGATCAGACACAAGTATATAGGAATTAACAATTGTAAAGATGATAGAAGGAGCTTTCCAGGAGTAGGTCAGACAGTCACGCAGAAATAAGAAGCAACCAGATGTCTGAGCTTTATCTTAAGCTGCTGACTGACTTGAAGGCAGAGAGTGTATTATATTTATAGGTGAGTGTTTTTAGCTTCTACCCAAAGGCTAGAACCTGTGACAAGTTCCTTCAGTGAGGGGCATGGAGGAAACTCATTGAGAATATCCTTTCTGAAGTCTTAAGGAACCATAATAGGGAGAGAGAACTCAACTTCAATGTGTTTTGAAGCTTAAATAACAAGCTATAGGGCAGAAGGAAGCCTGGTCCTCTACCCTGGATCCATGTCCTCACTATAGAGCTGGCTTGGAGGGCAGGATATGACAATCCCAATTACAGACCCTATACCTGGGCTTCATATGGAGACAGTGTCACAAAGAGACTCTTGATTAGCTCATTGTAAAAGTATCTATCTATCATGGCTGAGAAGTGGTGAGTGAAGAGAAGGATCATGGGCAGAAACCTGAAGAAGTTATTTGCCTCCAAGGACAATGCGTGAGCCCTTGGGAGTCTAGTCTGGGAATGGGGGTGGCCTTTCAGGGAAAAGCCCAGAGCGCTTCTGGGCTCAGACTAACTTACTGTTGTTCTGAATTTACTCTCACTATGATTTTACACAAATGTACCACACTACAACTTAGACATGCAGAACAAAAAAGCACATTTAGTTTACTTTGTTGTGAACAGCTCCCTCCATCGCTCCTAAACTTTTCAGGTAATTTGTAAAATATAAGTTAAATGACAGATACAAAAAAACAAAAGATACAGATTTTAGAAGGATAATGTGACCAAAATAGAGAACCATATAAGATGCACCTTGCAGGAAGTCGGAAAGAAATGAAAGAGAGATCTTTAATTCTTAAAAGCTTTTCTCTGCTTTCCTTGAAACCCTTAATATTTTCCTATCAAAAGAAAAGTCAGACTGTGGGAAAGAATAATTCCTCTACTCTGAAGACAGCAAAAGACCTGAAGCCCTGGGGCATTTCCCTATGTATTATTCACATCATGTTTTCCTAGTACCCAGTCCCCTGGTGACTTGAATTAGGTGGCAAAAGGATATTTGATTATGTTAAATTTCTGCCCTAAGGTTAATGAGTAATGTTTGTGATCTGAAACAGGGATATTACATTGATAGTGTCAGGAATGCCCCCCGCTGTGCAAAAAAGGTGTCAAAATGCCAATAACCAAGTGTGTGGTGAAGGTCATAGAGACTATATCTGGCCACTTGGTGGGCAGATCATAAACTCTTAATCAGTGGTAGTTGGGCTGGGAAAGCCTCATAATTTATCCACACGGTCTTTTCTTCTGCACCACCACACCCCATCAATTCACAGCCGAGGGCTTTAAACATTTTCACGAGCAGATCTCAAGGTATTTCTTTCTAATGCCCCTGTAAATAGGTGGTAAAAGAGGCATCTCCTTTGCTTTCAAAGGTCTAATTATTTCAGACCTCCAAGGCAGCTTATCATTTTTCATCTTTCTAAAAAAGAAATTACACACGAGTTGAATATCCTTAAAACGATGTGCCCTTCGGATAGTCTGAAACCAGGAGGTTAAATTTCAATTTCTAAACTGTCAGAGGGTGTGGCCTTGAATCATGATGGTCTTTAGCACCAGTTCATAGAATTTTTAATCCAGTTAATCTGTTGACATATACAAAGATTGCTGCACTTGGCCACATCTGAAAAAAACTGTGATTCGAATCTGCTGCAATACATGTCTGGGACAATGGTCGGGAAAAATATTATAAAACGATAGATCTCAGTGGACTTCCCAGTGTTTCACTTTTTCTGTCTTTGGCTTCTTCTTTTACTTCCATCAACACTATCATCAGTTCTGCTCTTAACTCACTGGGGAAAAGAATAAAAGAGATAGGGAAAAGCCAGACATGTGTTATGTGGCATGTAGTACTTGAATTTTTAGGCGGAGACTTGTCTGTTTGCCCTGTTGAACTCATGCTATAAATGGCCCCTACTGGTAGCAAATGCAGCTGTGGAATGTGTTAGATTTCTGTGTTGGATGCTTTGCAGTCTTATCAATTTTACCCCTGGTTGGAATTATATTTGTATTGTAAGACACGAGAGAGATTTGAGTCAAAGGTAAGAGGGCCTTTATACACAAGTACTGCCAGTCAGGGCTGAAGAATACTTGTTGTTGTTATTTTCAGATTCATAACTTTCAATGAATTTTAACACTCTTCAAAAATATGATGCTGTATCTTGGGTTTAAATGATCGCAGGTACTATATTAAAGAGTTTGAGGCCTATTCCTGCCCCCCACTCCCCCACCCCCCACCCCCGCCTGCAGAGTCTTTCTCTGCTGTCAGTTATGCATGATGCCAAGGGAGCTGTTAATCTTTTAATGTAAATGTATGGGAAATGGGGTTTCTGTAAAAGCAACCAAATTATAGGAAATGTACTTTTGAAGAAAATTTAAGTACTCCTATCTCTAAATAATTCATCTTTGTACAAAAAAGTTTAATTTTTCTTCAAAAAGAACATGTGTCATTTAAGTAAAATCATTATAAATTATAAAAACATTTTGAGTGAAGGATTTTTGACAGCACTAACCATCTCTTTATATATAGTTTTGGGAACAGAGTAGAAATAATACTTAATTTCAAAAAAGATAATATGTGTGTGAATTAGTATCTTACAACATTAATTACTGAAACCACATAGAGATATGCCTTTAGTGAGTGAATATTTTACTTTAGGACTTTCTAAACCTCATCAAAAAGATTTAGCAGCTTTTAATAGCTTTTTCACATACATCTAAATCTAGAATAAAATATGTATAGAACATTCTCTTAGATGATATGGGTGTCCATAGATGTAACAGCCATAATTTGTCTTTATTCCTATTTTTGATTTTCACTTTTTACATTCCTATTTTAGATTTCAACTTGAGGACAATTTCAAATTAGCTACCTCAGTGAAAATAAAATCTCATAGAATTTGCATATTCACAACATAGGAAGCTGAGATATTAATGCATTAAAAATGGGTGACATCACTTATGCAAAATTGTGACACATCATTCATTTCCCCCATTACAGTTTCTGTCTCTCAGGAAAAGGATGACTCAAAGTTGTGGTTTAGTTAACTAAAACAGATTACTAAGTTAGCATAAACTCAATCAGTGGGAAATCTGGCAGCCAGAGGAGTTATTTATGATGTGCCAAATACAAAATTATGCTTCTACTTTGAAGTTTTGCTAACAAGAGACATTCTAATTCCTGGGAGGAAAAAGAATCTCTTCTAAAGTATTTGGACATAAAAATAATTTTACAATAGTATTAATGAAAATTAATGAAAAGGTTTCATGACTTGTACAAGATGTTCACATTGCAAACAATTTATATAATTACATAATTATAAATTTTAATAGAAAATACAAAGCAACTAAGAAAGGGCAATAATTGAATTGCAAGAAACAGATTTTTAAATATTATTCACAAGACATTTCAAAATGAACAGATTCTTATGTAAGTTTTGATTTATCGAAGTTATCTTAAAATTCTTTTCCTTTTTTTCACTTTGTATATATTATAACCTATTCCAATATTTTCATCACTGAAGTATTTCTATAACACTAACAACTTAACAAGGCCACTGGGATTCTAAGTAAAAGTAGACTTAAAAGTCAAGGTTGTTCATTTAAAAACAATGGAAGGTAAAAAAAAAATGCAATCATAATGCTTAAGGTGCATTTAAAATGGGAGAGATAATTTGTAAGTATCTCTATATAGCCATAAAAAGATTTGGCCATAATGAATTATTCTGTCTAGGTGTTATTTATGCTTAACTTTCAATATTATATAAGTAACTTTATTTCCAACAAAACATTTATTTTAACTTGGGATTTTAATTTATAAATTAGAAACATTATAAAATATTTCTATGAATATCATTCCCACACTATGTATAGACACTGGAGTTGGGTATAAGAGAAGTAGCAAAGAAAAGGTATACTTCAAGTCAATAAGTACTTATTCTGTACCACACACCAATAACTTCTAATAGAAGAAAAAGTAGGCCCTAATCTCCATCACGTGGGGTTAGGCCCCAAGTTCCTTAATAAGACGACTATAGCACAAGAATTAAAACCAAGAATCAACAAATAGGACAAATTCAGACTTTACAATTTAATAAAATAGAGAACTTATGTTACCATAAATAATGTGTATTTATGTCAATATAAGAGTGAATGCAGTTGTTGGAAATATGGTATATTGAAACTTTAGAAAAGAGAACGATAAGGCAAATTTCAGTGTCCAGGAAAATCTTTATGGGTGAGAAGGGATTTAATCAGGAAAGAGTAAGAATAATTTTGTTTAGTGGAATGAGAAAAGATGCTAAGACCATATTAAGAAGAACTTGTTTAGAGAGTTAAAGTGATGAGCCAACTTGTTCAAATAAAGGAAAAGTCTTGGTAAATAAGCATGAAAAGGAAATTTAGTTTTGATAATATTTTAGTTGGTAAAATTATTTTATATCCCATTGGCCTTAAAGATACTAAAAAGAAAACCTGAGGAATTCAATATTTTTTGAAAGTTAATTCACCAGTAATATTTAGGATGTATTAGTGAAAAACAGAATAAGAGACAAGAAAATTAAATAATGAAAATATGTAGTTAATAGGTTATATATGGAAAGCAGCAGAGGTGTTAGAAAGGGGTGGGTGATAAAGAGGCATTTAAGAAATTCATATCTTCCATTGAGTGAGATAATTTTTCTCTAAAACTGTTCTTTTATACTGTTGTAGTAGATTAAAGATGGTTGAAAATCTTAGTAGCATCTCTCATTAAGTAGATTAATTCCCTTCTCTTTGAGACGGAGACTTGATTGAACAACAGAGCCCAGCACAGGTGATATGCAGAGAGCTATGGTTCATAAAGGACCTAGAGATTTTCTGTCTTCTAACTAGAATCACTTGTGGAAGTTAATTCATATGCTTATCTTTTTTTCTTAAATTTTATTTTTAATTTGTTCTAATTAGTTATACATGACAGTAACATGCTTTTTGACACATTATACACAAATGGAGCACAACTTCTCCTTCCTCTGGCTGAACATTGTGCAGAGTCACACTGGTAGTGTAATCATACATGTACATAGGTAATAATGTCTGTCTCATTCCACCATCTATCCCATCCCCGTTCCCCTTCCCCTTGTTACTCCCCTCCAAACAATCCAAAGCTCCTTCATTTTTCCCTACCTCCCTCTACCCATGGATTAGCATCTGCTTATCGGGAAAAACATTCAGCCGTTGGTTTGGGGGGTTTGGTTTATTTCACTTAATATGATATTCTCCAGCTCCATCCATTTGCCTACAAATGCCATAATTTCATTCTGCGATTAGAGAAATGCAAATAAGAACTTCTCTAAGATTTCATCTCACTCCAGTCAGAATGGCAATTATCAAGAACATAAGCAACAATAAGCGTTGGTGAGGATGTGGGGGGGAAGTTACACTCATACATTGCTGGTGGGACTGCAAACTGGTGCAACCACTACGGAAAGCAGTATGGGCATTCCTTAGAAAACTTGGGGAATGGAACCACCATTAAACCCAGTTATTCCATTCCTTGTTTTATAACCACAGGACTTAAAATTGGCATACTATAATGACTTGGCCACATTAATGTTTATAGCAGCTCAATTCAAAATAGCTAAACTATGGAACCAACATAGATGCCCTTCAACAGATTAATGGATAAAGAAAACGTGGTATATATACATAAGGGAATATTACTCCGCCCTAAAGAAGACAAGATTATGGCATTTGCAGGCAAATGGATGGAATTGGAGAATATCACGTTAAGCAAAATATGTTTATCTTTTTGAGAGAACTATTTAAGAAATATATACAAGATTTAGAACCAAAATATTAGCTAAAATACTATAACAGAGAAATTGGAGAATGTGAATTGATTATATAGTGCCACAAACAGGTTTTTAAAAATATTTTTTTTTCTAAATTTTATATTTTGTAGACTCCACTCAAGAAAGAATTTGCTAAGCTAGTACCCTGTGGTAGCCAAGTTTTCATGATTGTTCCTGATGATTCTCATCTTCTGGTATCCACACTCGTTTTGTCCTCCCACTTAGATTGGAGCTGACCTACGTAACCAAAAGAATATTATGGAAATGGCTGTCAACTTCTAACATGGCTAAGTCATAATGGACATTGAAGCTTCTGCTTTCCTTACCTTTTGGATCAACCGTTCTGCTGAAAGACATATATTTATCAAGGACATGTAAACAGCCCTATGGGCAGGTCAACACAGCCTGTACTAACTTGCCAGGCATGTTCAAACTTCCTTAAAAATGGATTCTCCAGATCAAATCAAGCCTTCAGATGACTGCAGACCCGGCTGAAACCTTGACTGCAATCTCATCAGAAACCCTGAGATGGAATGCAAGCCAGAATGGCCATTCTGGGAATTCTGACCCCCACAGAAACTGTGATATTATAAATGCCCATTGTTTTAAACTGTCAAGTTTTGGGGTAACCATTGTGTACCAATAGATGTAGGGAGTTGTTTCTTAATCAGCTGATCCTTCATCCAAGGATGTTAATAAAATGAGGCACACATCTATGTGACTTTTGAACTTATGCACATCATACAGTCAAGACATGTAGACGAAAGCATAGAGTCTCACAATTCACACTCTGGAATAATTAAACCCTAGTCTCATGAAGGCCTTGGGGGAAAGATTTGCAAGTATTATTCTAAAAGGAATCCCTTATGAAAGGCTGACAGCAGCTTTCCAAACACTGATGACTTGTTGTAAAACATAAGGCAGAAGAAGGAGTCCAGGAAGACTTTGGGCACAGCCCACACTGAGACAGAGGTAGGATTTACAATAGAATTTTTTGTATTGTGGAAATAGCATGGCAGACAATTTAAGAACTTCATTTTACAAGCTGACTTTCTCTTTAGTGGAGAGTGATTACTTTTCTTGTGTATTTGGTTATGATAAATCTTTCAAATTTCTCCCCAGAGTGTCAGCTACAAACATGTAATTTTCATTAATTCACTCAAAGTATTTTGACTTAGTGTTAGAAATACTTGAGAAATATTGTCAAAAATTTTGCTTTCTCTTACCCTAATACTTACTTTAATTAATTTGTTTTTGCTTTGACTTCATAACTTGATGCTAAAAAGAGATAGCAGTTGACATGTCAATAAAATGCTAGTAATAAGAAAAATCCATAAAAATTTCAAGTGAAGTATTATAAAGCCACAGACTTTTAATAATCACCATTCAGATAGTCCCTCTGTTGCTTTTCCCCCTCAAACTAGCATTACCAAATTGTCTGAAATAAAACTTCAATTTTGTGTCTGTTAAAATAGTGTAAAAAATCAATATGTGCATGCACTGAATCATATAGATAAACACGTTACCCTGTATATGGCCATTCAAGTCCAGTACCCATGTTTATGTGTGCTTCTACAATGCACACTAAGTGAAAGCCAAATATCATAATGTTCTGTTTCTATGAAAAATTAACAGTATTTTGATCACAGAAAAATAGTAGGAAAATTGAATATTTATAGAATGGGTATTAATTATTAATTATAATCATAGAGAGGAAAATTGATGAGTCAAATGTTGACAAATAAACAAAAACCCTGTGTTTGGGCATGAAGCACCACATTTGAGCTGTAAATTGCTATTTGCCCACTTTGCAACAGCTCATTTGCAGTATTAGTGGTAAATGAAGAGTGAGAAATGTTTCTGTTTAGGTTCCAGAATTGGTTTAGCTCTCCATTTAGCACTCAATAGCACTCAATTTTACCTCAAGTAAACTATATAGTTTTAGAGAGTTCTGAAAAAACTAGCTTGTAAAAAGTGACATGTGAAACAATTCTGGGAATCTCTCACATTATGGTTGTTTTATTCCATGTGTAACTAACATTTTATACAAGAAATAAAATACCTATAGAACTGGCATTTTTAGAGGATTCAGTGGTGGTATTCTCCAAACAGTAGGAAAAAGAAGAACACAGTTCATTTCTTAAATCAAATAAGTTATTTGCTATATATCTTTTCAGATTATTTTGTTTAGTAATTCTAATTTTTTCCCCCTGTTTTAAGGCTACCACTTTGATCCTTTAAAAATCACATCCTGCTAAAGTAAATTCTCTAAGTAGGGTTTTTATAATCTTACAGGACAGTTGTGTACATTATGTAAGATGTTTGTTTATGACACGACTTGTCACTTTAGGGTTTTTTGTATGTGTGTGTTTCTCCTCACACCTACCCCAGTGCTGAAAAGATGCAAATGAGTCATCAGCAAATACATGACTTCAGATTCAACCTAAGGCTCCTTATAGGAGCACCTCCAAAGCAACAAATAGCTATCCCTTCCTAAGAGAACTAAGGTAATTAGCCTCAACAGGAGATAATTTCGGTTCACAGGGGTGGCTGTTGTTTTAAGTCTTTCTGGGAAATTTGGATTTTCCATTGATAGCAGTTTTAACATGTCACACTGGAGCCAGAGTGAATTAAAGTGAAGAGCTACACAGTCTAAACAAACATTCCTTCCCATTATCAGAAGCCTGACAACATAATAGCATAAACTATAGTCATGTGGTCACATTCACAAGTAACGCAGGAACAATTAAAAATCAAAGAAATGCTGGCATTTTTTAAACCAGACTTGGGTTGAGGTAAGCATGTTTAAAATTACGACTTCTTCCACTCTCCTACCTACAAGTTTTATATTGTATTTTAAGTTGGAAAAAAATGTAGCAGTGTTTATTTGAATTGTTCTCATGATTAGTTCCCCTCTAGCCTGTGTTTTGTAAAATTAAGGTAGACAATGCTAACACTGCAGTACAACTTTACATATTTAAATCTTGAAAACACTATTCAGTTTGGTGTGTTTAATATTATTTTTCCATTTTTCCAAAATTGCATAATTACTCCAATTTGCAGATGCAATTCTACTAGATTTTATATTTCACTCAAGGATATTAATAGAATTTGGTTCTAGCTACTAAGAAGACTTTTAAAGCATGTAATGGATGTTTAAATGTTAAAAGTGAAACATATTTCTATATAATTTTTCTTAATTTTGAAATCAGGAGATTATTTTTAAAACTCACTAAAATCGGTAGAATTACATTTCAATAGGCTCTGAAATTAAAACATTTTTTCCCAGTAATTTTGGAATTTGAATTTTACTACTTTTAGATGAGAGCTAAGCACATAATAAAATTGTACTACAATGATTTGGGTTAAAGAATGTGTTATAAAATGGCAACAGATTCTTTGCTGCTGTGTAAGGGAGGTTATCTTAATTATAATTCAGAAAATCTTTGAGGCTTTGTCTTGCAGTATGTATGAACGCATGATACAAAGAAAGAATTTGCCCTGAACATGCTTTCAGTGTTTGACCACACAACCAGAATTTTTCAAAACTCTCATTTTTAAGTACCCTGCTCCCATAAGCACATTCAGATTTGCTCAACCTTATTGCTTTATGTTCAGAAAGAGAAATAAGTCAATTACCCTGGTATTAAAACATCTTCAAGTGGAAACAACTCACTTACCCTTAACTTCATCCCAGTTTTGTGTCTCTTTTTCAAGAACGGAATATTGTTCTTCAATCAGGAATAGGGTCAAGTAGTAAGTGAGCAGGGAATATCAAGACGCACCAAAATACATCGAGGTAGACATTCAGTTCAATTTATTTTTAAAATACCTACTGTATACCAAAACCTAACAGGCACTCTAGGGGACACAATAATTGGAAATATTCAGCTCTATCCTTAGGGAACATATGAGCAAAGGGAGATAAGCTCTACAAAATAGATGACTGTACAGACTGCATTGTGAGTCTGCTTAAAAAAAAGAAAAGAACAAAGTGCTGGGAGAACAATAAAAAAGATAAAAGTTCTAAAAGTATCCCCAGTTTAGTGATTCCCAAGCCAGGCCATACATGAGAAGCATTTAGGAAAATCTTTATAAAGATTGAGATTAATACTATCTTGATTATTATTTCTGGGGTAGAAACTGGGAATGCAAGTTCGAAAAAATCTCTTCTGATACTTTTGAAATACAATCAGGTTTGGAAATATTAACCCACATTATCCAAGTAGAGGATAGTTATAAAATTTAATGAAACTGTATCTCTAGCCCTCCTGATTATTATCTATGTAGGGCTCATTCACATGGAATTCACTATTTAAAACAAATTACCTTTTGCAAAAATCTAAACATGTCCCAAGCAGTTCCACCTAGCTCCAATTGCTTTAGTTCTGCAGAATATATTTTAAATTTCATTTTCAAGTATTTATTCATATATACTTCCATTGTTTAATGCCTTCTTAGTAATTTGTTCATAAGATTTTATCTTGGCTACACTATGATTTAAGGTCATTAATTGTATGATTTTTTTTCTTGTAGGTAGAAAATATATACATACATACATATATATATATATATATATATATATATATATATACACACACACAAATAAACACACACACACATTTGTACATTTTCCCACATCAGCCTTGTCTTATGTTTTATCTATAGTGGTGTCAAGTGACTTATTGATGCACCACTTGGGAAAATGTTACCAAATTATACTTCACAAACATGCTGCTGAACATTTCAGTGATAATACTCCCCTCCCAAGAGTAGTTCTGAGTATAAACGACTTGCTTTGCTTACACTTACTAAGCTTTAGGGCTATTTGAATGAGATTCCTGGAAATGTTGATGGTAAAAGGGGGAGTGAGAGCAATTCCCAGGGTTCAGCACACCAACTCTAAGATAAGAGGCGGATGAATGGGGAAAGTGTAACAAATACAAAGTGGGGGTGCAAGAACTGAACAGAATGGGTGCACAGCTTCATTTCATGTATTCTACATCCTTCTCTCCCACTTTTCAGTTTGTAGAGCTGACTTTCAAATTCTGATTTTCTCACTTTATTCCGATAATTTCTGAATCTGTCATTTTACTCCAAGTTTGTTTTCTTTTCTTTCATACTATTTTTTTAAAATGCAAAGTTTATCTTGAAAAATTTCTCTGAATACAGTATTTCTGCTAAGTTGAGTAAACTTAATAATAAGTCAGGAAAACAAAGTTTCCAGGGAATTTTAAACATGATATATTTTTATTAATACATATGTGTATTATGTATATCCAATGTCAGTTCATGGAAGATGGTAATATTTTTAAAAGTCATAAGAAAAGTGGATATAAGATGTTTCTGACAGTGTTGCTGAGTTCAACCAGCTTGATTGTTGCAAAATAGAGAAACTTCAACCAAGTGCGCCTTGTGGCAAATAATAAATTCACCTCCTTGAGTTTAAAACAACAACAATAACCACAAATCCTACATGAGGAAGATGAATGGGGAAAGGGAATAACAGAATGGAATTATGGCACTATGCTCCTTCCATTGATAACCACGATGCCCAGGTTATTAAATTCTTCTTGAAGAAAATCTTCTGCCTGGCTGCCCTCAAGTTTAATCATGATCTGTAATCCAGACCATGCAGATTTCTGATCCAAATTCAAAGCCAATTTTATTCTCATCCCATAATACAAAAATCCTTCTGGTTCAAGATACAGGGAAAAGTACTCTGGATGCAATGGGTATGACATTTGTAAAAATTAACCCACCAAGGAAGATGCCAATGGAACATCAAAACGTTAAAATAGTTCAATAGGTGCATCAAGTGTGGCTGGAATATGTTGTATAGATCTCAGTTTCTAATAGTCACTCTATTAAAAACTGTTTTGAAAATAGTTTCAAGCTCCTCTATTTTTATTTGAGTAGTTACTTAAGTTTTATGTAAATGCAGTTTATAGGAAAAATGTGTTACTTTAGACTTTGACTAAGTTAATAAATTATTTTTTTCACTTCAGCCCATCATGAGACATTTTAAAAATTAGCTAAACATCAGAAAAGTGTTTACAGACCTAGTCATTTAACAAACATTTAGCCATTAAGGATTTATTGAACACTGGCCATGTCGAATCTTTATTTAAAGATTGTAAAATAAATACAAATCTAAAAAACATAGTCTCTGTCTTTAGGGGGTTTAAACCCCACCAAGAAGATGTGGCATGAAAAAACTGTATATGATAAAAGATTATCTGAAGAGAAGGATGATTTGGTTGCTATCCACCCATTGTGTGTATGGGGAAAACCAGACAATAACCCCTCTACCAGTGCGTATTGATGAAATAAGAACCATTCAGCTTAAATCTCCCTTTAACACTACTTGTCTTGACATGGATCCCTCAGCATTCTCTTGGCATCAGTTTCCTCAACAGCAAAATAGATATTAAACCTGCCTCCATTCATAAAAATTGTAATGAGATTGAAAAATGAAAACACACGTAAAATGATTTTTATCTTAATTATGTAGCTTAATTCGGAATTCACTGAGGTTCATTTTTCTGTGTCCAAGGTTCTGTATTAAGTGCTTGGTAGGAGTCACGGCATTCATACCCAAGATGATCTATCAAATCTTATTTTTGGTATAGCAAAATCTTTATTTTTCCTGTCTAACAGATGACAAAGCTGAGAGTTAAGGAAGTCAAATGAAATATGTGCTAAGATCACATCAAAGTAAATGGACATGTTCAAAACCTGGGTTTTTCTGAGTCCACAATACACTGTATTAACTAATACCCTGTATTGCCATCAATAGAGCACACTCTTAACCAATATGATATATTTCTATCTTGTTATCTGCAAAAGAAACAACTGACTTCTGAAGTATGTTATTAATTCCTTTTCTGAAATTTTGACATTTACTCCTAGTCACCATTGTTGAAGTGTGTCTAGAATATTACTGTAAAATGTCCAGTCTGAATGCGGGGGGGGGGGGGGGCTAAGGTTTGTGTTGTTAAGAGATTAATTTATCAAACTTTATGACTTTGGAAGAAACAGAAGAGGATGAAACATGTGACCTGGATATTGATGAAAAAGAAGAAAAAAAAAGAGTTGGTACCCACAAGCTTCAGAAACAGGTTCAAAATAAGATTGTCTGAATGAAGGAGTAGGTCTTGGGTGGTGGTCTTGGGCTTTGAGAGAAACTGGTTTAGTTATGGAATGCAAAGAATGTACCTGAATAAGATTGATAGACATAGACAGGAAGTGATCCTAAAGTGGTCAGAAATATTTTCCTTAGCTATGCCTGTTTGGCCTCTTAGATGCCAGTCTTGATTTTGTTATTAATTTTGTGGACTAGATGGTGAAGAAGACAAAAAATAAAAGAAAATTTTTAAAAAGATGGTGAAGAAGACAACAATGGAGAAAATAGCAAATAGCAGCATTACTTCTTTGGAATAGAACAAAACTATTCAAAATAATTTATTTAAAAATCACTCTTTGCTCAAGTATAAAGAAATAAGACCATGTGATCATATAAAATTGACTTGCACATAAAGAAAGACACTGTATAATATTTACATATCAAAAATGCTTACTTTTTGAGATAATTACTATTATAAAGGTATGCAAGCAGAAAGACCCATAAAAAGTACTTTAAATAACAAAGTCTTGCAGTTAAAACTTGAATGACTGTTCCTCTAGAAATTCTTAATGTGGTGTCTTAATTTTGTCCACTATATGCCTTCCATTAAATTGTGAACCTCTTGAGAGAAAAGAATATCTCCTCTTGGTTTTGTGCAATATTTGGTGCATTTAGAGATCTTATATTTTAAAAAAGCACTGACTAGGTTAATGCAAAAATAATTTTTAAAAATTTTTAAATAATAAAATTTCTAAAGAACTATGCTGCAAATTTATATATCTATATGCATTTAAACATAAATATAAATATGTATTTTTTCCTTTATAGTAGGATTTAAGTAATATTCATTGATATATACTTGGTTTATGTTTTATTTAAACTTATATGGCCATAAAAAATTTCTAAATTTTCTCCATTAGATGCATATTTGGATAATAGGCAAAAACCAATATAAACATGTTATTATATATACAATAGATTATATTTATCATATATATGCACATTGGTTTGAGGGGTTTTTTAGGAGAACATGTTAATATTATTGTGTAGGCAATGTTTTGCACATGATCTCCAAAACACAGGCAACAAGAGCAAAAATAGAAAAATGAGATTATATCAAACTAAGAACCTCGGCACAGCAAAGGAAACAATAGAGTCAAGAGGAAACCTATAGAATGGGAAAAAAGCATTTGCCAGCAATTCATCTGAAAAAGGGTTAATATCTGGAATATATATAAGGAACCCCCCAACTTAACTGAACTTAACAACAACAGAAAAGTAATACAACTTTAAAGATGAGTAAATGACCTGAAAAACCATTTCTGACATTTCTCAGAAGCAGAAATACAAATGGTTAATAAGTATATAAAAATAATATAATTAGTCATTAGGGAAATACAAATCAAAACTATAATGAGATATCAGTTCACCCTAGTTAAAAATGACTATTGTCAAAAAGCCAAAAAAAAATAATAATAATAAGTCTAGTAAGGGTGTGGAAAGAGAATGAACTAATATACTATTGCTGAGTATGTTAATTCTCTACTCTCTATTATGAAAAAAAAATGAAGTTTTCTCAAAAAGCTAAAAATAGATTTATCATGTACTCCACTATCCCACAACTGGATATAGACACTCTCCTCCCAAAATGACCTGAACTCCCATAGCAGTATTCATAGTAGCTAACATATAGTCATCCTAGGTGCTCATCAATGGATGGATGGATAAAATGTAGTATATATACAAAGTGGAATATTATTCATTTGCAGCAAAATGAATAGAAATGGAGGTCATTATGTTAAGTGAATAAGTCAGATACAGAAAGAAAAACATCACATATTTTCTGTCACATGTAAAAGCTAAAAAAAAGTCAACCTGCATGTTCAATAGTGAATAATAGAAGTTGATACGGGTGAGGGTGGGAACAACAGATAAAGAAGCACTAGATAAGAGGTACCAAGACCCAGATAGAAGGAGTATGTTCTCATGCCACAACTCAGTGGGATCACTATTGTTCACAACTATCTATTATATGTTTTATGAAGATCTAGAAGACAGGAGCTCACGGCCTCCAAATAAGAAGAAATGAGGGAACTGCTAATTGCCTTTATTTAAACTCGCACACCAAACCCTATAACAATTATTGCATGTTAATATAAAAAATCCAAATTATAGTCTTGATATTTTTGCCAAACCTATTCTTCTCATAGTCCTCGACATCTTAGAAAATGACAGTTTCATCAGCTCAAGCCAAAATCTTTGGAATTATCTTGACCATCAGCAAGTCTGTGGACTTCTATTGGTCCATATTTGAGCGTTCTTGACTCTAAATCAGGAGGCCACAATAGAGGCTTAAAAACCTTTGAAATTAGTTCTTTCTTATGTAAAAGTTTAGCAAAGACAATAGTTATTCAGGACCCCCAGAGCAATGGGGCAGATCTGCCTTATCCAGTACAGTTGGAATGGGCAATATGCGTCATCATTTCTAGACACAATGAAGGACAAAGGTGAAACAAACTCAAGGCATTCTCTTTAAGACATGAAAATGCAGTTGAAAGATTGTATAAACATTATATCAAGTATATTTTTCTGAAATGACTGGTTACTTACAAAGTAACTACTACTACTGTATTTGTACTCCACAAGCTGTTGTTTTTTTCAAGATCAATCAATAAAGAATGTAAAAAAAAATAAATTTAAAATGTAAAGAGCTACCAAAATACTATCTTTTTTGACACTCTCTATGATAAAGATCTATGAAAAGCCAGGTACCCTGACCCATTCCTGTAATCCCAGCTACTCAGAAGACTGAAACAGGAGAATCATAAATTCAAGGCCAGCCTGGACAACCAAATAAGCACTGGAGATACAGCTCAATAATAAGGCATCCCTGATCAATGCCCAGTACAAAAAAAAAAAAAAAAAAGCATGGGAAATATCACTAATTCAAAATTAACTGCCCTAGTGTTCTTGTCTAAATAAGAAAAAACAAAATGTATTTCTCTACATATTAATTACACATAGCTCCATTAACATTTTTTTTTGCATATAAGAATAACAGAGAGAAAAAGAAGCAAATCATGGATAAAATGACAGAGTTTGGAATTATCAGGGAAACAGCCCAGATTCGCTGATAATTTAATTTCAGGAGATGACAATAGTGCTTTTTCATCTCCGTCTTGGCTCAAGCTTAGGGAAAAAATATTTCCCCCGGAAACTTTAGCCCAGCTGAAGCAATTGATTTTTACTTACTGTGTCTAGTATCCTCCTTTTTCAATTTTCACTACTCAGTGCATGACCACTAACTCAGACACATTCAGAATCGCATCAACAACTTTGACAAAGTTAATATCTCTGTGGGCTTTTAACAGAATGGCCTTGTTACTCCAGGAGATGGACAAGAACCAGAAAAGTCTGTTTCCAAGCTACAGAAATTTAGACAATCAAAAACAGTGTTGAGTATCTTGTTTCTAAATTATAAAAAGGTCATGATATAATTCTTCAAGGAAAGAGAATTTTATCCTAGTCTAAAATATATTTTAAAGAAATCATATTTCGATATCCTGTTGTTTTCTGGACAAGTGTGGACACATTCAGAAAACTTGCTGTTTCTACCAAATTCTCAAAGTGATAGCCATAATAAATTATTGACAGTATTACTTTTAACACAAGCAACAGGTAACTCCAAATCATTGAAATAAAAGTATAAAAGCCTTCTAGATGTTAAAGGAATAAATTAATGGCTTTTTACTATTCTACCTAGCTAAATTTTATACTGAGTATGGAAATTTTAGCATTACCATTACTTTCATTAAGTTTTATAATGGTAGCTAAGATAAGTATAGCTTAAAAAATTCCAGAGTGTTCTCAAGTTTAAAGGGTCACTTCCTTCATAGATTGGGGCTGTGTCAGATCTACTTTAAAATGAGATAGTACATATAAAAATACTTGGAAAAGTTAAAAGCATCATATAAATGCAGGACCTTTCTTAGATGGAGACTCTGTTTTGGAAACACTTAACTATAATTACAAATGTTGATAAATGAAAAAATAGGGCACCAAAAAATGCTTTCATAGCTTCCTTTTTTTTCCAGTCCAAGTGCATTCATGGGTGGAAGAAATCTATGTCATACATTAACATAGCAAGACCACTTAAGGACCAATCATGTAAAAAGCAATCAAATCTGAGGTCTCCTTTGAGCTTAACCTCAGAATGAATGTTTCCCCCACCCCTTTTGGCTCTGTGTAAAAATAAGTTTGTTTTAATAATATTTTTAAATTATGGTAGTGTAATGAACATAATTCTAAAAATTATTTGTCTTTCAAATTATTCACTTCTTTTAGATTACTTTGAAAATCAAAAATCTTCTCCTAACTTATTATCCTCAAAGGGTATGGATAACTTCATTTACTACTTTACCTTTATAAGAAAAAACAATGCACAAAAATTTATTACTGGCATAACATTAAGAAACAGATTTTTATACCAAAAAAAAAAAAAAAAGGAGCTGTAGGTTGTGCCCTGTGAAGCAGTTAGATAGCTCTATCTCCCTCTACTGGTTAAATTATCATCCCAGTCTTCTGAGTTTGTTGACCTAAAGAATATCACCTCCAGAAACAAGAAAGAGAAGGAAGGAAAGCTACTCTACTCCTGAAGTTAGTTCTATGCCAAACGAGGCTGGAAATTTTCTTTCCATCTTAGAAACACAAAATGCTTATCATGAATAAAGAGTGTTCAATAGGAAAAACAGGAAATATTTTCTTAAAAACTAAAACAAACGACCAAGACAATTTCTTGAAGGTTAAACTGTAAATGCTGTTATCTGTGTGCAGTGTCACTTTTCTCAGGATTAAAAAATAGAAAAGAAAGAATTAAACAATTTGCACAAAGTAGTCACGCCAAATCTCAAGGTTGAAAATGTATGTATGTTAAACAAACAAAGATATTTTACTTCTTGATAAATGTCTCCTTAGGGCAGTACCACCAGGAGTCAGTGGGTACAGAACATGAGTGAAGTGACATTACATGTTTTCCCCAAGTTCATAGGTTAAACAGGTAAGTTGTTTCACATGTAGGCCCTTTCTTAAAAATGAGGACAATAATGATGAGCTAGCCACTTACTTTAGAGGTGGAAAAAAAAAAAAAACTAGTTAGAGTCCAGGTCCTCTGGAGACAGAGTTCCGCAGTAAGTGGAACCTTCTGACCACCAAGGCCCTGTGAATCGGCAGCTGGGTTCTGTCACCAGACTGGGGCGGCCTTGTTAGTGTAGCGTGACCCCTGGCGCACTCGCAGAGATAATACCGGCACCTCTTTTCCCTCTAATCTCCTACCCGTCTGAGCAATTCAGCAGGAGATAGGGGCATTAAGGCCATATTATTCCAAACAACATTTAGCTGAATGGTAGCTAAAGATTGTGACAGCAAAAGACAAATTCTCCTGGGCAAATACTTTCCTTCCCAGAAAAGTTTCCTGTTTCAGTACTTTTGAGACACAAAAATGTCATTAAAATGGAACCAAAATGGAAATCCCACAACATCCTTAGCTGAACCTAGAAAAACTTTTAAATTTCAGACAGAAATTTTCTGAGTTTCTTATGCTACCAGGGACACTGTCAAATAGCCAAACACCAAATCATTTACTTACGTGTTTGCAGATTTTGTTGACACTATGCAAGATTCATAGATAGCCTGTTTTTTGAAGTATGTATCTGAAAACTTGTTGCATATAGCTGACCTCCTGGAACAAGATGGTATTATAAGCATATAACCTAGGCCAAAACTTGAAATGCCAGGGGCAAAGAAATGCTTTTCTTGGGGACTGGGGGTTGTGGCTCAGTGGTAGAGCCCTTGCCTAGCATATGTGAGGCACTGGGTTTGATTCTCAGCACTACGAATACATAAATGAATAAAATAAAGATCCATCATATATATATATATATATATATATATATATATATATATATATATATATATGGAAATACTTTTCATGTTAGTAAATTTAAATACTAGCAAATGTGAAAAACTTTCTCAAATTTTTGCAGATAGAATATTGTTAGGGCTATCAACGTAGTCTAACATTATTTCATAGGTTGAAGTAGAAATCTAAGTAAATTGATATTTAAAATATGGTAGGAGAATGAAGAGCACAGCACTTCCTCTCATTGCATTTTCTATTTCTGTTGCTTTTCCTTCCAAAATATGCAGTGGCAGAATTTTGCTGTGATGTTCTAGTAATTCAATTTGTGTTTTAAATTCTGGCAATGGGACTTATGGGAAAAAAATAAACTATCTCTCCGGTAATCTGCAATGCCTGGTGCTCTGAAATAAAATCAGACAGTGATCAGAGATGATTCTTTCCTGTGGCAGGGCACTGTGTTTTGGCAAGGGCTAGATATTCTTCTAGATGTGCCTGCACAGGACATGACCTGGTTAATATAATAGGAGTTGACTGAATGCTATGGCCAGGGTCCCTCACACCTTTGAAGTTCACAGTAGCTGTTAATTAAGAATTATATTAATATTTTTAAAAAAATATCTTTTCAGAAAAAAATGTGCATATTAAACACCTTGTGGGAAGTAAACAACAATAAAGAGCTATTTTCTATATCATTCTCTTAAACCGTACTGAGAGACTAATATTGATAATTTCTTGACTTTTCTTTTTTTTGGAACTGGGGAATTGAGCCTAGGATTTCACACAAGTGGGAAGCTAGCACTTTAGTACTGAGCTACATCCCAGCCCCTGATACTTTCTTCATTGGGAATAACATATTATATAGATCTGAAATTAATACTTCATCTGAGAAAAGTGTATTTTCTGAATGTCAATTTAAATAGATTTGTTTGATGTTCTGTTGTTTAGTGTGTGTGTGTTTGTATGTATGTGGATAACAGAAAGGAATGTGGCTCAAGAACCATGGAGATTGGGTTATTCACTCTAGCACACTAATATAATTCATTGAATCTATCCTATATGTCTTCATACATTATAAAATATATCTAATTTAGTCTCTTCAGAATTATTTGACTAGATCATTAATAGTTATATCTGTATGCCATTTTGTCACAAAAACTAAAGGGGGATTTTTTTTTTAATGATAAACACGGTAACTATTTCAACCTAATTAGAAGCAGAGCACTTTAATACTAAACTTGATGATTTCCAAGTTAACCTCTTTATTTTACTGATTTAGAAACAATTAAATAAGTGAAATAACTTTAAGTTTTCATAACTAGTTATCACATGAATTTATAACAGGCCCTTCTCTCCTAAGTTATTCTGTTTTTCCTTTCTACTTCAGTATCCTGTTGTTGACAATATTTAAATTCATTCATTTTTAGTCTGTTAGAAAATACCTGGAGAAATAGAAATATAAACATAATTCTATGGCTCAAACTCATCCAGTTAGGATAGACAGAGCCACATTAAAACATAGCAAATTAGGCACTGTCCATGACATTGAGCTATATAAAACTCCAGAATAATCATAGATATAATGCCAAGAAACCAAACAACACTTTGAACATTACTGATAAACACTAACTTGGTCCTATTTTTGGTGAAAATTAAAAAAACATTGTTTGCCCACATTGATCTCTCTCTTGAAGAGTATTTTATTTTTACTATGATTTACAAGTCAGTATAGAGTTCTAGGGACAGTTAGCTAAAATTCAGAAACAGAAAGATAAGGTTACACTGAAATTTTCAATTGTGTTATTGAAATATTAATTTAACTTTTAAATTATTTAACATACTTCCTTAAAAATTTCTATCTCAAAACATTGCAAATGCAAATTGAAATGAAGAAATGCAGATACAGAAGATTTTACACACATGAAAGCCAGAAGAAGACAAGCATTTCCATTATTTTTTACTAAAATTTGTTAATTATATCTATGCAAGATATGGCTTCCTATAGTGAGTGATGGAGAAATGTAAATAAAAGATAATTTCCAAACCCTTAAAATGATATCTTTATCATGGGTAAGAAAAATCAGATTAAAACAGCAACAACAACAAAAAAATCTATGGGAATAAACAAAGATTACTCGAAGAATATAATTACACTATTGAAAGACAAAATATTCTTGATAGTATGAAAGACATCCCTTATCTTGGATGTCTCAATATTAAAATGCCAGTTCTTCATTAATTAATTTATAGGTTTAACTTGCTCCCAATAATAATACCAATGACTTTTTTGACAGAGCTAGACAAATTTGTACTGAATTATATGTGAAATAATAAATATAGAGGACCAGCTAGAAAAAAATGCTATAAAAGGAAGAGCAATAAGGGATGTCTAGACCTACAAAGTAATAGAACAAACTACAAAAGATTTTAATTAAAATGGTTTGATAGTGATGCATGAAAAGATGAAATATCAATACAACAGAATAAAAATTATCCCACTATGTATGGAAACACTTTGTATGGTAGAAATGGTTCTCAAAGCACTGGGACCACACTTTTTATTTTATATTTATTAAATATGTTGGAGTAAATGGGTAGCTGTTTGAGAAAAGATAAAATGAGATCTTTTTTATTTTTGCACATAACCCATTTCTTGAATCAAAGAGATCAGAGATCTGAAAGTAAACATGAATTATATGGCCCTAGAAGAGAGTTTTAGTAAATTTATGCATGGGTGAAAGACTGTGAATAGAAAAACATCTAGTATAAAAGAAAAAAAGAAGTTGAACTAAGTACAAATTTTAAAATTATATAACAAAAAATAAGAAAAATAATTCCATAAATAAACTTAAAAGTGGCAAACTGGGAAAAAATATTTATAGTTGATACCACAGAGAGAGCTAAAATTCCTAACATGTCAAGAACTTTAAAAATTGGAAAAACAAAACAACAAAATTGTATAAGGAAGGTCAAATATTACAAAAAGAGAATTCACAGAAAGTGATACTAAAAAAAAAATCTTTTAAACTCATAAAAAAATGTTCAATTTCACTCAAGTTAGGGAAATTCAAATTAAACTCCAGTTGTCTCTTGCTATCCACAGGGGATCGGTTCCAGGACTCCCACAGACACCAAAATCTGCAGATATTCAAGTCCTTTATATAAATGTTAGAGTTTTTGCACATAACCCATGCAATACTCCTGTATATTTTAAATCATCTCTATATTACTTATAATCCTCAATACATTGCAAATGTAATGTAAATATTTATTATATTGTATTGTTTGGAGAATATGGACAAGAAAAAGGTCTGCACTTTTTCAATACAGGTACAATTTTTTAAAAATATATTTGATCCACAGTTGGTGGGATTTATGAATGTGGAACCTGTGACACCAATGGCCAACTGAAAATTGAAATACAATTTTTTTTATCTAGTAGATTGGCAACAACTCAAAATCTGACCATTTATTCTTGATCATGTTTGGAAACTGAAGTTCTTGTACAAGTAATGTATGAGTAGTAACTCAAAATGGTCTAGTCTTTAGAGTGGGATTTGCAAAGTTACTTATTATTGTGGTTTAGATCTGGAATGTCCTCCAAAAGCTCATGTGTTGAAAGCATGGTCCCCAATGTAGCAAAGTTCAGAGATGGGACTTTGGGGAAGTGATTACATCAAAGGGTTTCTGATCTCGAGTGTGGATCCATTTGATGGATTAATCCCTTTATTGCTGAATGGACTACTGGGAGGTGGAACCCATATGGAGGAATGAAGGAAGAAGGTCATAGGAGGCAGGCCATGGATGGGTTTATTTTCTCTCTAGTCCCCCAACCACCACCACCCAACTTTCTCCCCAGCTGCCGTGAATTGAGGAGCTTCCCTCATCTTGCCCTTCCACCAGGATGTTCTGCTTCTCCTCAGACACAGAGCACTAGAGTTGGCTGACCATGGATTGAGACTTCTGAAACTGTGAGCCAGAATAAATCTTCCCTTCTCTAAGTTATTCTTATTAGGTATTTTGGTCATAGAGATGAAAAGTTGACTAATACTCTTATTCACCTAACCTTATAGGAATATATCATATAGATATGAAGTTATATAATATGTATATATAGTTATTCAATGTCACAATTGCAATTGTAAAATGTTGAATGTTACCTAAATATCCAAGTATTAGAAGCTGATAGAATTAACTGAATTAAAAACACTTAAAAGAATAATCATGCAGCTGGAGAGAGAGAGAGAGAGAGAGAGAGAGAGAGAGAATGCACTTTGTGAACTTATATGTAGTAATTTCTAGAGGACAGTAAGTGCAAAATTCAAAGTGCAAAATAGCATTCATACTGTGTTACCTTTTGTGCAAAAAAAGAAGAGAAAACAAGAAACGTATTATTAATTGTCAAAAACAACAACCCACAAACCTAATGTTAAAGCAATTAGAAACAAATGAAGTATGATGTATTTCAAATGAATAATAGTCACACTGACTGGAGATAGAAAACCAGTCCAAGTAACCAGTCCAGTGTTTGATCACAGATCCTCAGTTTGGGGCAGAGTGTTGGTGGCTGGGCCCTCATCAGACACCAACATCCACTGATGTTGGACTTTCCAGAATCCAGAACTGTGAGAAATTTCTGTTGTTTGTAAGTTATGCAGTTATGGTATTTTGTTATAGCAGCCTGAACAGACTAAGATAGTATCCAAAGTTTTAGGCGAACGCAATTCAACATACTCAGAAAAAAAAAAATAGACTTGATTCCAAAACCTGAATTTCTAGAAGAGAGTCCGGAACATTTGAGAAGTCACAAAGCCCTTATAAACACAATCAATCCAATGTAGAATAAAAGGGAGTTACAAAGAGTGTAGAATTTCAATTGTAATAATTAATGACATCAAAAAAATCTTAATACAAGCATCAAAGTAAAAAGAATTTGGCATATAGCAAGGCTGAAAGCAATAGGATGATGAAGACATGAAAAATGTCAGGAAGACTAATGGTCTCTACGAAGCGAGGCTTGCCCTCTCGACCTCCAGCCATGCTAAAGAAAACAAACATTTTTTTCTGCTGCCATATTTGAAGCCAAAAATAAAGGAACAGAAGACACTTTCCTCAGCCTGAGAGGTCAAGGATGAGACATTGCCTGGGCAGAATTTAATAAGAAAATTTTAAGAAGTGGAGGGTAGAGAGAGGTTTCTATGTAGAGGACTTGCCACGAAGCATGCCGTAAAAGCATGGAGTGGAGAAGGAGCCATTGGATCTCTGTGGAGAGGGGCAGCGGAGGCCAACAGAACATCTGAGAAACAACCAGGTCATGAGGGCCTGATGCACGATAATTTTATTCTTGGACTTTATGACTTTATGCTGCAACTATAGGAGATGGGGCTATTGAAACTGCTACTCTAAGCACTGTTTCAGCTACATCCTACAAAGTTTGGTAGGTTAAATTTTCATATATATATATATATATATATATATATATAAACAAACTTTGCAGTTTCTCCTTTGACTCAGGAATTATTTATAAGTATGGCACTTAATTTATAAAGATCTTGGGATTTTCTAGATAGTATATTGTTAGTGACTTCCATTTTAATTCCAATGTGATCAGAGAATGCTACAAGTTTCAATCTCTTAAGATCAACTGAGAATTATTTTATTTACCAGAGTATGATCTAATTTGGTGAATGTTAGATAATAATTTGAAAAAACAAGGATATGTTCTTTTGTTGTTGGGTATAATGTTGTATTGATATCAGTTTGATTGAGGTGATTGATAGAACCATTTAGATCTTCTCCTACAGATTTTTAGATATAATTGTGCTATCAACTACTAAGAGGAGGTTTCCCAAATATCCCATTTTAATTGTAGATCTAACTATTGCTCTCTTTATTTTTGTGACTTCTGTGACATGCATGTTGAAGTTTCATTCTATGATTATAATATCTGAGTGATATGTTGACAATCATTATGGAATATCTTCTTTTGTGTTTACTGATATTTTTCTTGAAGTATGAAAGTTTCAAACTTACTGACTGACCCAGTATATAGTATGTCTTTAAAGATAGATTCTTCTCACAGGGCATGGTGGCACACGCCTATAATCCCAGCAGCTCAAGAGGCAGAGGCAGAAGGATTCCAAGTTCAAAGCCAGCCTAAGTTAGTGAGACTCTATTTCAAAATAAAAATAAAAATTAAAAATAAAAAGGCCTGAGGAGGTGGCTCAGTTTTTCAGGAAAAAACAAAAAAGGATAGATTGTTCTCAGAACTTAATTCCAAGTTCTCTCTAGTCATTTCTACATATGCATAGGTACAGTTATCTAAGAATTTGGAGAGAATTTATATTTAGACTTTGGGAGCCATCCCTTTTGCAAATTTCTCATTTCTAGGCTTTTTCTCTAAAATTCTAGTTGTATCTTCTGCCAGCTAGGTGCTAGGATGTGGCCTGGAGGTCATAATTAAGACTAATTTGTTCTAAATGTGATGAGATGGATGTCTTGGAGATTTTGGAAAAAAAAAAAGGAGGTGATATGATGTGTAGTTGATTACTTGTAATAGGAAAAATGTATTGTGGAGTAGCAAATATGATGTTGAGAAACTGTTCTAACAGTTTTGTTAGAAACTGTTCCAACATGTTAGTCATGGTCTACATACACATGTACTCTAGGTATCATTACTTACATGCTCTCTGAAGCAATAAACACACACTCAGGGAAATTGAAAGTTTTATTTTTCTCAAGGAATCAATCTACATTAATGGCTGTATTTCCATGTATGTCAGGACCTGATTCCCTACATGTTTGCTTGTGAATAGTATAGTATGTGAACAACTGATGTCAGAAGAAACAACTGCCATCAGCATTATGTGTTTGATGAATACTAATCATATTTCATTTAATAAATATTCATCATGTTTTATTCAAAAAGTACTGATTTCATTTCATAAATACCATGAAGTAACAGGTAGGCTCTGCTGTAATGCTGAGAACATATTAAACAAAATCTTTAGCTTCAGAGAGGTTATAGTATGAAGGAGGAAATGACAATAAAGAAATACGCTGGAAGGAAGTGGTCTTGGCAGGAAGTGATAAATGTGCTGGAAAAAAAATGTGAGGAGATTAGAGAAAGTGATGTCTTACTTCAGTGTATTCAAGTAAATCCACTCCAGTGAGGTCATATTGAGCAGTGAGTGACTTGAAAGAAGAGAGAGAGGGATCCATGTACATATCCAGCAACAGAGGTCAAGAAGGAGAATGCTTTGGTGTTCAAGAACTGCAAGAAGGCCAGTGTGCTGGAATTAAGGGAGATGGTGTTTGAGAGAGTGCCAGGGCCAAGTCATGCCAGTTCTCCTGGGCTGCAGCAAGGAGTCTGGGTTGTATTCTAAGCATGGCAGCTAGTTGGAGCCGGGCAGTGACTTACATTCCACCACAAAGTTATTTGTTACAATAATTCTTCCTGATCAATTTCTTTTTGGGAAAAAGTTTTCCATGATTGTCTTGCAGTTCTGCACATCTTACGAGCAGAAGGACTTGCTGTCTTTGCTGCAGATCACCTTTCTAAGAGCACTTGTATGGCAAAGAGCCTTGGATAATAGAGACAGGTAGAGATAAGCTTCCTCTGGAGCATGTGATCCCTAAGCAGGAGCTTCCCGTCCTGTACCATAACCCACACATGTTCAGGAATCCCTGGCCTTTTCTAGTTATTTTTTTTAGGGCTCAGGGAACCAGAATAAGCATTGATTTTCTGACGACTACTGCTATCTGTAATAAACTCCTTCATTCCTAACCCAGGAGATTTGTATATTTTCCCAACTTCCATGACACAGTGGTGGGCTAACTTGTGGCTTATAAGTAAAGTAAAACCTATATCCTTCACAGTTCTTGACAGTTTGGGAAATAAGAATAAGATACTGATAGACATAAGGCTTTCTAGAAAAGGAAGGATAAGGATTTTAGGCCAATTAATTGAAGGAAGTTCATAGGAAAGTGTTGTGAACATATAAGGATTGTTGATTAGTTTGAATTAGGAAGGAGGCTGCAGGTGAGTACACAGAAGTAGATTTAATCATAATTAGAATGAGTTAAATTCCATGCATGTATAATATGTAAAAATACACTCTACTCTCATGTATATCATGTATATCTAAAAAGAACAAATAAAAAAAAGAAGCCAAATAATGCGCGCACACGCGCGTGCACACACACACACACACACACATACAAATGATAATATCCAAATGGTGCCCTTGTTGTTAATTCTGTCATGTGGGAGTGGCCAGGAAAACAGGATTTCCCTGCTAATCTAGCAGTCAGCTACATGTTTACCCAATTGGAAAAACTGGTACTGAGATTCATCATAGGATTTTTTTTTCCCTTTAACCCCCACTGAGGTAAAGTAATGTACCTGTTTGGCTAATAGTTACATTAAAGGACAAAGTTTGATCTAATACTGAACTCTATGGGTATTGATTTCTGTGATGTGGTATCAGTAAGAGTGCATGAAGCAAACAGTGGTTTGTAGAGTGGTCCATAGTGAAGTTGAGGTTGGCTTGTTTGGATAATGCTGCAGATAAAGCCATTCTAACTAACCCCAAAGGATTCCTGAGAAAATACTACTACTTTAAGCAAATCTTAATAAATATTCCTCTTGCTCACTTGTGCTGAACAGAAGGAGAAACTTTCTCATCCTACTCATCCTGGCTGCTCTTGAATAACTCTTCCATGTTGAGCTGAAAACTGTTGTGCTTTTATCAACCAGAAAGAAAACAATCACCCTCCAGTGTTGAAATATCCAGAGAATTGCCATAGCCCATTAGTCTCCTATTTGTTGCCCTCCTATTAAGAAACAGATTGGTAACTTATGATCCCTGACTTGCTCACCTCCACTGCCTAGCTTCCCTGAGACAAAGCTAAATGTATTCAGAGGAAATAACTGTGAGGTGCTTCATAGGCCTTGTGTGACCAATCATAATCAGAAATGAAATGACTAAACATACAAGATACATCGATAATTTTGAAAATGTAGATGAAACCAAAAGCATGAGAATAGATCTCACTGAAATAGGGAATTTTTTGTGTGTGGCAGAAATGTAATGAAGAAAACAGGAATGAATAAAAAACAATTCAATGAGAACAGAATATTTTTAAAAGGATAAATCTTAGAATAAAGATTTTTGCTGGAAAATTATGTTGTGTTTAATTAAAAATATTCAATATAGGCAGTGAAAAATGGAGCGAATGCTAATGAAAATGCAATAATAATGTGGAAAATGAGCTGGAAGTAATCATAAAATTGAAAATAAAAAAAACAGTGGTAATTAGGTGCAAAGAAGATAAGATAAAAATAGAAGATTAAATATTTCAACAATAAGAGTTTCAGAAACAGATAAAGAAAGGAGGAAAGTTCTCCAATCACAAATCAGAATAGAGAGTTTCCTCTGTAGCTCTGAAACCTAGGACACAGTAAGACAATGTTTATGGTTTTCCAAGGATCTTAAAGACAGTGCACATACATAGAATTCAGGGGTGAGGGAGAGGATTTAAAACTTACCTCACAGAAATGGTGTAAAGAACATAAAGAATACCAGTGAATGTCTGCACTGTGTACAGAGTAAAAACTTAGAATAGTCACTTTTCCTTAGGCCTATTAAATATTTTTAAAAGTTGATATGTATTTGATCACAGAGAAAATTTTACTAGGTTCCATGGCCACATCCTTGGGATAAAAATAGACCAAAACTAAGACCTTAAATTAATTAGATTGATAAGGATAAGAGTATCCTCCATCAAAATCTATAGGATACAGCTAAAGGAAAATTCACAGCTTTAAAATATTTCACTATTAGAAAGGAAAGATATAAAATGAATGGAATAGCCATTCAATTTAAGAAACAGGAAAAATGCAGGAGCTGGAAATTAATAAAGATAAAAGCAGAGATTACTGATTGAAGAAAGAGTAATAGTTAACATTTATAGAGGATTTACCTTATACCAATTACCGAATAAGTACTTTGCAAGCATTGTCTTATTTAATCTTCATAATAACTCAATGAGATAATATTCATCATGAAAAATAAGCCATGGGCCTTTATGAGTCAAACAACTGCCTCACATTCTATAAAGAAAGATAGAATCAGAATAGTTACAGATGTCTCTTAATGAGCTCTTTTAGCCTTTGCTGTATTTATGAAACAAAAGCAACATACCCTGTAAAACTAAATAAAATAAAAATAAGACTCAGAGAATTTAAATAAGAAGACAAGGTACAATTCATTTGTATTTATATTTTTCTCACAAAACATGGCAGAAGCTTAGAGCCAATAAGTACTGTTCATATGTTGAACTATACCTAGTTTAATGAAAATTAACCTTAATAAAAATTAAATCCAAAAAGCAGATTTTTTACAAGTCACTGCCTTTGTCTAGAATTTACTTACTATATCAAATGAAAAATCTTGGAATTAAATATATCCTTACATGAAATGACATATTATTAGGAAAACAACAAATGAGGATATTTCTTATCAAATTTTTGGGATGAAGACAAATCAATAAGTACCAGGAAAATAATAGTCTTGAGATACTTTTAATATGAAACAAGAAAGAATGGAAATAATCGAACTAATTATTCAAGAATTTTTCGTACATTAAAAACTAAAGGCTCACAAAAAGACTAAAGAAAACAAAAGCATAAATTGATTTTTTTAAAGTAGATAAAAAGAATTGTTAAAACTTTTTTTGCTCTTACTTTTTATTCCTTTTTCTATTCTACTGTGAATATAAAAAGTGAATCCAAGTTGGTATCAAAGCAGTATGGATTCTGCTCTGAACTGTTTCTAAAATTGTTTTTCTTTTATGATGGAGTTTCTTTAATGCTCTTTTCTGATGCCATTCCACTATCTTTTCATGTTATGCCTTCATTTCCCTGTCCTTTCTTAGGACAGTTTTGTATGGTGGGCCTGCCAGTCTTTTCCATTAACTTTCTACTCTTCAGAGGGATTACATAAGGTTTCCTTGGATTCTACCAGATGTGCAGTGGGAAACAAAAATCCCTTTGCCTTGAGGTCAAGAGAGGCATAAGGAGACATCAGTATGTAGATCTGTCAGCTGTTGAGTTGGTGTTTCTGACCATCTTTTTAGGGTTGTGTGGACAAGTGTGTAAAGAGAATGCAGACCTATGCAGATGCACAAAGAGGAGCAGGCTTAACACAAAAGGAGACTCCCCTGTGCTCAGATGGGTCTCTGGCCTCTCAATTCCAACCCACACTGATGTCAGTGAGCTATCCCAGCAGTCTCCCTATCTAGTAACCCTATTTTTGGTTTCTTAGAACAAAAAGAGCCCTTACTCAACACATTGTATTCTCTTGCAATTTTTGTTTTCTCTTGTAATTTTTATTTTAAATTTCTAATAATAATTTTCATTGCCTGTTAAAAGAATACAAAGCCAATTTTTTAAAAAATGTAGTTCTGCTTCCTTTAGTTCAGCTTTTCTGCTAATGCGATATTCCTCGATGTCCCAAGTATATTTTCCATTTTCCTATTACAGGATAATTGTTATGGAGGGCTGGGGGTGTAGCTCAGTGACAGAGTGCTTGCATAGCATGCACAAGGCCCTGGATTTGATCTCCAGCAAGATTGATAACTAAGTAGACAAATAAATAAATATTATAATCCCCATGAAGATGTTTCTCCTCCTTTCTCTTTCTTTTTTTTCTTTCCTTCTCCCCCCTCCCTTCTCTCTCTCTCTCTCTCTCTCTCTCTCTCTCTCTCTCTCTCTCTCTCTCTCTCTCTCTCTCTCTCCTTTTTTCACCTTATGTTGAAAGAAGAATTCATTCATTCTTGAAGAAGGACAAGTTCATCAAGTTTTGGGTGGATTCTCTTTAAACCCTTTTACTTTCAGTGCTGTTTGATGTCCACATCTCAATCCACTATCTGAAGGTTTATAACTGTCTCCATATGACCCAGCTGGCCTGGCAGGAACCCCCACCCCCACCCCAGGCATCTTACTGTAATGGGTAGAGCTCATTTCTGGTTATTCTGAAGCAGCCCTACATCTTCTCTTACCAGAATTGGCAAATCTGAAAAACAATAATCCCTACATGAGCCCCTCTCAGTTCTCCCAGGCTCAGCTGTTCCCACAACTGATTTCATATCTAGGAATGTCAAGTGCCACTCCCTCTTCAGTCCGCCTTCTGCTTCAATTCATTGCTGGAGTTTCTGGTCCTAAAGGATAAAGACACTGTGAGGTTGTGCTTGCTTATTACAGTTGGTAAAAAATACTGGTGCCTGATTTGCAGGTAAATGGATGAAGCTGGAGAATACAATGCTAAGTGAAATTAGCCAATCCCCAAAAACCAAATGCCGAATGATTTCTCTGATTTAAGGATACTGATTCATAATATGCTACTGGCGGGTGTGTGTGGGGAATTAAATGAATTCTAGATAGGGCAAAGGGGAAAAGGGGTATCGGGTAGGAAAGAGGTGGAATTCGATGCTCATCATTACCCTAAGTACATGTATGAAGACACAAAGGATGTGACTCTACTTTGTGCACAACCAGAGATATGAAAAATTGAGCTCTATATGTGTAATATGAATTGTAATGCATTCTGTTGTCATATATAACAAATTAAAATTTTTTTAAAAAAAATTTAAAAAAGGAGCCCACACCCACCTGAGGATCCTCAGGAGACACCCACATAGGGAGAGTACATATAGAAAGCAGAGTGCACACACAGGAAGATGGGCAGACCCAAACACTAACATTGTGTGCTCCAGGCCTCTCACTGCACAGAGAGAAAATAAAACAATTCTAGATTGGGTAATTCAGTAGTCTTTTGGTGATATCTGTCACCCATTCTCAAAACATAGCCTATGCTCTAAAAAAATTGTTTTTAAAACTTTTGGCATTTTTCACACCAAATAGCAGATTTGGAGACAGGACAGTTTTATCTGATTTTTTTTATAAAGCTAATACAATTTTGTACAAAGTCCATTTTCTTTAGTTTGGTTTGTAATACATGATTTTTTTCAGCAACATTCTCTTTTCCAAATTTTGTTATTATTTTAATTGTGATAGGACATTTTGCAACCTCAATAAATTTCTTTCTTCCCTCAAAAAAACCAAAAACCAAAAATACCCACTGATGCCTTCTGTCAGAGACCACAGATATTAAAACAATAGTTGCAAATATAAAGATAGGGTAATATAGAAAATATAGTAAGAAAAGTATAGAACTTGCATAAAGAAAATAAATTACTTCATGAAACATTAACCTATGAGTCCCTGAGTATACCAGGGTTATAACTTTTTTAGAAAAATTACTTATAAATGATTGGAGATTGCTTGAAGAACCCAAATAGAAGGTTATAGGGAAAAATAAGGAAATAGTCCTTCAACGTCTTGTGTTTGGTGTAGGTCTCTCTGTGACTGCTATCTTCTGTGGTCCTGCATTTTCCCAGGCTGTTATAAAACCCCAAATTAATCTCAATACTAGAGAGGTAAAAATTAAAATTGATAATGGATAATTAATTTAAAAGTGAGATAATAAATTAGTATACAATTTCAAGATTTGACATGTTTAAAGGAATAAATATCAAACATCAGAGAATTTAATTACAAAGCAAAATATTTTAAAAAACTGAATATTAAAGGTAAGTGGGTACAAGATTGTCTCCATCACTACAACGTGAAGTAGATGACATTCTCAAAGGATGCAACTCTTCTTAGAAGGGTCCATTTATTGAGGAAGGTGCACCAGACAACCCCCAAATTTCTCCTCATACACTGAAAAGTTTTCTTAGATGTGTATATCTTCTCTTACTAGCCTTTCCCTGTATCCTCACAGCCACCATCACCATCTTGAGAATTATGGTCCAAGAAAACAGCATGAAGACTTTGTATAGATCTCAGAGTCCCTTTAAAAAAAAGAGGGAAGAAATTGCTTCTTTGGTGCTCGAATTTTCTCCTTTGTTTAATAAGGTCATGTCATCTCCAAATATGTGTCTTTATTACTTGTTTTAGATTTTCAATAAAGGAGTGGAAATTCTTGGCCTGGTCATCATAACTTTGAATAGGTCAGCACTTGCTCAGGAAACACTATTCTGTGGTGAAGGTGGACAGTACAGAGAGAAAAGGAAATCACTGCCTGGACCAGACTTTCCTGTCTCTGTCATCTCTACCAAACTGCCAGGAGAATCCAGTCAGTGACTTTCAGGGGGGTGGGGGAGGCTATTCCCACTGCCTTGTACTTCTGCTCATGACATTTTATATGAAGAGAACGTCCAGACATCAAACAGAAGTATTAGGGGGAGCTGAAAACTGACTATGCATAAATAAAGTAAGCACTGAATAATGGAAATTATTTCTGGTACTATAATTGGTCTTTGCAACTTTATGGAACAGATGGGATTTCAAAAAGATCTTAAGAAAAGATTACTGGAGGGTGGCATATATTATATTAACTGTCATATTCTGATCTGAAGGGGAGTTCTGGGGGGGGAATAACTAAATTAGGAGCATGTAAAACAAATGTGTTTATTATCTTTTATTTATGGCCCTCTGGATAGCTGGTAGCCCATTTGACTATACTTCTGCCTAAACCAATTTAAATTAATTTAGCTAGTAAATTGAATAATGCTATATCAACTGCTTTGCTACGATCAAGATAGATTGCACATACTCAACTCTCTTAATCTACTAACCATATTTTCCAATGTTGATGGATAATTGCCTTTAAGTGCATCCTTGCCCTCTCTGCTTTTAGGTCTGGTTGATAGGACCATTACTGGAAGTGGTGTGTTCCAGAACCATTTTTTGAATGCAATTTGGCTTAACTCGTCCATCAGTAGTATCAGTATAATCTGAGGACTGGGAAGGCCATTAGCTTTCTAATGGTCTTTGCTTCCCTTAAATAACGACAAAAAGAGGGGCTCATTAGACAAGAGGAAAACAAACTTCAACTGCCAACTCCCTAAAATTTTTCTCTACTTTAGTGTATGTTCCCCATAGTACACAAAGCATACCGTCCTCAAGGAAAAGAATACCTCTGTAAAGATTCATGTGCTACATCAATGAATGCAGACACTGCCGTAATCACAACTATAACTTCCAAAAATAAATTTATAACTGGAATGAATGTGTCTGTTTCCATTTAGACTCTCCCTGAATATTTGTATTAAGGCATATCAGGAAGCTATAAAGAAATCTCACTTTGTAGAACTGTATGAAGGAGGATAAACAATATTTCATTAACGCATGAAATTCCAAGTTTCCTTCACCCGTATGAAAGACTCAGAATTATGAACTGTCTGTCCTTCCTATTTCTTTTTAAACAGTTTACTAGGTACTATGAGAGGCTTTGAAATTTAGCTTGTTTTTGCCTCTGTTGGGACCAGGAAATCTTTTCTTTTCATTTTTTATTACTAATCACTCACACCTTTAATTTTCAATGTTAGAATTTCGTTACTGATTGTTTATGTCTTTAACATTTGAAGTTAGAGCTTGATTATTTGAAATCACAATGTAATTTAATTAATTTGACTTGTCTTCACTTTTTAAAATTAGGTTTCTGAAGGGTAACCTAATCATGAGTATCAATAACTATGATGGTGAATTTGAAGATGATCTTTGCCCCCCCAGTCAGATATAACCCAGAAGGGGTTTCCCCCTGTGTGGTTATGGGAACCCCAGGATCCAGCTTTGTTTTTCCTTTTGTGAACAGCAGACCCAAATATTGGTCAGACGGTGTCATTCTAGATAAGGAAGTAAGGATGGCCTATTGCAGACCATAGAGAAAACCACATCCTTCTAAAAATTGTAGCTCTTTCCAGCTGAAAAATAAAATCTCCGGGATTGATCAAACAATATGAAGGTAATCTCTAAGTGATGTCATCTTAAACAAAGACAAAATCAACAAGCAAAAAATAAATGCTTTTGTTATAGATTATTCATGAGACTGTTGATATATGAGTACATTCTATTTTATCTTGAATTGACATGAATGTGTGCATCTAGAACATACATATAATAGAAATATATTTCCATGTATCTGGACCAAAATCAAAATGAGATCATAAATGGAAAAGCACTTTATGCTTCATAATACATTTAAAATATAAGATTTATCATGTACAGATTTAGGTAGGCCTAAGAGCAAGATGTCCCTTCAGCACCCTCACATTGAATTATCCAACTGAAAGTATGTTATCAGACTCTTCACTAACATTTCAAAGTCATCATTTGATAGTCATACAGTTTCTTAACCCAAATCCTTCCATAAATGGAAAACCATAAATCACAAAATATTTACCAGAGGAACTGAAATGACTATCTCAAAGCTTCTCTGGTTTTCAGATCCATGTGTTAGGCAATATTTCAAAAGACACAAATATGTATAACTGCTCTATGAAGTCATGTGAGTTATCTTCATTTGTTAGGCAATTCTCTGTTTTTACCTGAAGGAAGATACATATGTACACACAAATGCATATATACATATGAGTTTCTAAAAAGTAAAATTATGTACAGGCTTTACATTGTGGCCAGTTTTTATATCTTGCCAAAAAAAAAGTTATTTTATAAAGCAAAGATGGGTTGCAAGAACTTCTCCAAAAAGTATTTTTACTCACAGCCAATACTATTTATTCTATATAAAATTAAAATAAATTCAACTATTTTACCGCAGATTTTAGGACACTGAAATATCCAAAGTGGAAACTACTTAATAAATGTTCTCATTGAACAGTAGACTGAAAAATATCTCAACTATATTCCAAAATTAGAATTCTATGTTTGTTTTGAAAGTTTTCAGTCATCAATAATGATAATGAGGAATATGTGTTTATACCAAAAAGAACACTGGTACAGAAATATAAAAATGTAAGTCAAGCTATAAAACAGCTATAACCATCTATTTATAGGTTGAACAAATCAGAGCAAAGGAAAATTACCTGCTCTTTCCCCAAGGGAGACAGGTTATACAGGGGAGCCAGATCATCTTTATTTCAGTGTGCAGGGTCACTGACGCTTCTCCACTCTTGCCAGGCTGTGAACAGTGTGTGATAATGGCAAATCAGCTACAGCAGGGGCTGAAGTAACAAGACACTTTTGTCAAATAGATCTTATGACTTTGGAATGTTCCAATATTGAGCCATGTATTAATCCAGTAAATGCTCTAGTTATACTCAAGTCAGCAGATTTTTGTGAAGTGACTCTTATGTAGTTAGTATTTTGATAAGGACTCTGAAGAAGGTTTTTTCTCCCCTAAGGATTTATTCTTGCTGTGAGGACAGATTAATATATTTTAAAAAGAGAAAGAGAGAGAACAAAGCAATTGTGTGACCCAGTAGCAAATGTATGTGTTTGAGGAATAAGGAAATTAGTGTGAGCAGACATGCTTACATGAGGATTTATGAGGGGAGCAGGTCTTAGCCAATGAGCAGCATTTGGGTTGGTAGGAAGGATAGAAGAGACTTGAGATAAGGGTATGGCTGGACCCCTGCATGAATATGACAAGGCACATGTAAGAGTCACTGTGCATAGGGATAAGAACAGGACTCTGTAGTCAAATTTCCTGGGCTCAAAACCTGTCTCTGTGACACCTAACGTGACATCTTGCTCTATCTCAATTTCCTTATCTGTAAAAAAGGAAAATGATAGTGCCTGTTACTGCCATGTAAGCTCAATTAATTAACATATGTAAAGCATGTATGGTAATACGTGTATATAATGTCAATGTATGTAAAGCACTTACAATTGTGTCCAGGACAAGTAAGTGCTATATACATTCTAAATTTCTAGTTGGAAAGACATTTGGAAGGTCTATATGGACATGGTCTAACTGGAGCAAAAATTTGATGCGTGATGGGAATATAAGGCAGATCAATACATTATATTCTATCTTTGCACTTTAAGTAAAGGGCAAAGCCTGAGAAAATGCTGAGTTTCTGTCTCCCAGGTAATTCTCTTTCTATTATTTTGTCTACTTATTTATTATTATTTCTATCATATTATTTTTTATGATTATTTCTATCATATTATTTTCTTATGTTTCCACTTTTCTCATCTTTAAATTTATGATATAAACTGTATACAATTTTTATTAAGATTAAATGAATTAATATAGATCAATTACTTAACACAGTTTCTGGCATGTTGTTAGCATGTAGCAAATATTAAGAAAAAAATGTTAGCGACTTATAGGAGTTAGATAGCTCTTGCTGCAAAACAAACCATTGCCCATTCATGATCCAGAGCTGGCAATATGGATGGGGCTCGATTGAGCAGTTCCTGTCTGTGCCAGCAGAGTTGAATTTCATTTGGGTTCACTGATGAGTCCACAGTCAAGTGGTGAACTGGGGCAAAGTGGGGTTCCTACTTTATGAATGCCTCCATTAAGGACAGCGAGGAGGACTACTGGAATCTTCCTCCATGTTATCTCTTATCCTGCAGCCAACTAGTCCAGGCTTCTTCACCTAGAGTGTTGCAAATCTCAAATCTCTGCCTCTCCTTTGAAGTTGCTCCACTGGCCAAACAAATCACATAGCCACACTGCATTCAGTGTGAGACTGAACTACCCAAGGTCATGTATAAAAGAAGGAGGGGGGAAAAATGGGGATCCTTACAGCAGCATTCAACAATTACATATAACAGTATGTTAAATTCAAGAAGGAACCCTTGCAGTTAAAGATGGTGGTTTAACTCTGTATATCTCTCTCTTCCACCTAAAACCTCATAAAAATGACAATTTAAATTAACTTAAAAATAAACAAATCTATAAGGACAAAGAAATGAGAAACAGAAAATTATCTAAAGAATATTTCAACAATGGGAAAGTGGCCTCAATTACTCTTCAACCAATCACATAGCATAATTATTCCATTCTTAATTAATGAATTGTAAGCACCCAGAATGGTACCTAAGACATAGTAAACACTCAATTAATATTTACTGTATATGAATAAATGAATTCTAAGTGCTTCATTTTTAAACATAGCCAGTACCATCAGATATTTGAGGAAAGTCTCGAACATGAAAGAAAAAGATCTAAAGAAATAAATGCCAATCAGATGAAAAAAATCCAGAGGAAACAGAATTCATTTAATGGATATAAGAGAAGAAAGTATTGTAAAAAGTGCATCTAATTAAAACCCTTAGATGCACTTTTTACAATATTTTCTTCTCTTAGAAGAAGAGAGGATCCAAGGTCCGTACAATTACAAATGAATACTAGTTTTAAAAAAGAGAAAGTAAGGGTATTAAAAACACAAAAGTTGAAATTAAAAATTTAATTGGAGTTTAAAAAATAAAGAACATTTCTTCAAAAGTAGAACAAAACACACAAAAAATGAGGAAAGTAGAAGATGAATGATGAAGAATTCAGCCGATCACAGGAGGTTTGACATACAATAAACAAGAGTTCTGGAAAGAAAAAAATAAAGAATCAAAGATAATTATAAGAACATTTCTCTAAAGAAAGCCAGTCTCCATGTTGAATGGCCTTACCCATTGTTTTGTAAAATGAATGAATAAAAACTCAGACAAGAACACACCTTTATAAAATTTTAAAGTATCAAAGCAAAGAGAAGCAACAGTTTTGGGGACCTATACTAATCTCCCTTGCAAGGATGGTATTAGTAATTTGGTCAGTCATATTTGAGTGTCTGTCTCTTACATGAGGCTATAGGGATATAATGGTGACTATAGCAGTTATGGTCTGAGTACTTATTAAATGATAAGCAAAGAACCAAAACTGGAATAACCATTTTGAAAGGGAAAGAAGGGGGTGCAACAAAGAAAAGTAAAACTAAAAGAAATATCTTTCTGAGATCAAGGAGTCTGACAGAAAGTGGATTATAAAAGTCTTGATAAACCATAATGAGGATTTCAGACTTTAAGGAAAGCTCAAGTAGAATTGATTGAGGAGTTTTGAGTATATTTCATGTAAAGAAGTTTAAAAAGAATTGCATGAGAAATTATATGCAAGAATTTTAGTTCAGTGTCTGTCTGATAGGGCCTTTGCCTGTCTAATTGGAGTGGAACTCACCCTGCAGAGAATAGTGCTAAACTCAAGTAATTTGGACACCACAGATTTAGTCTTTAACATTTCCATTTCACATTTACTAAGTGAGGAAGTAAAGAAACCAGTTTTATATTCATAAACCCTCATACTTCTTCATATTCTTAACAAGGACTACATTACTTTCATTGAACACAATATTCTAATTTATTTGAAATGGTCTATTAATTCTTTGTTCATAATTGGATATTGTCAACACTCTTTACACCTAGAGGTAAATTATGCAGCTGTGGTTCAAAATATTGTTCTAAGTGAGTTTATTCTTTCTGGCTTCATATTAGCAAAAAAAAAAAAAAATTCTCTACTTTGATAACGCTATTCCCTATTTTAATTTGTGAGTTCCTATTGAAATTACTTAATGTTAGGGTTTAGATATTAGGTGTCCTCCAAAAAGTCATGTATGAGATAATGCAAGAAAGCTTAGTGGTGAAATCATTGGGTTATGAGAGTTTTAAACTAATCAGTGCATTCATCCCCTGATAGGGATTAACTTGTGGTAACTGCAGGCAGGTAGGGTAGCTGGAGTAGTTGGGTCACTGGGGACATGTCTTTGGGTCTATATTTTGTTCTTGGTGAGTGAAGAAATCTCTCTCTGCTTCCTGATTGTCGTGTCCTGAGCTGATATCCTCCTTCTCCCATGATGTTCTGCCTTACTTCAGGCCTGGAGCAATGGAATCAGCCATCTGTGAACTAAAACTTCTGAGCCCCAAAATAAACTTTTCTTCCTCTAATTGTTCTTGTCAGGTCTTTTGATCAGAGCAGCAGAAAGCTATAATGCTTGAGTAGCATATAATAGGGAGGTATTAGATTTGGAGTTTAAAAATTCCATTTTTTTTTTTAGGGAAAAAAGTACTATTCCACATCTTACCCATTTTCATAATTTCAGTTTCTAGTGACTGCCAATTTTAGTCAATTATCAGATTTCACCATTGATGGACATCTTGCAACTGAATTGGGAAAATCATCTGTGGGGCCACTGAAAATAAGCCACTCTTTCTTCTTCCCTCTTTCCTTCCTTCCCTCTAACTGATCAATCTTTCTTCAAATCAAGAGTTCATTCTTCTTCAAGGGAAGTAGTGTTAATTTACATCTCACTCTTTATATAAGGAATTATGTGTGAAAACCTGAGTTATCTAGTAGCATATTTCTGATTTCTTCTGTGGATGTTTAGCATGCTTTATAACTGTGTTTTCCACACAAGTGCCTGAATCATCCACCCCCAAAATCAACTCAGATGGGAATAAATTTAACACATTATTTTCAAACATACATCTCATTTTAAATAAATATGTAGGCCCTCCTTCCACTCCTTGAAGGGACACTACCCACCCTTGAAGGTAGTGTCCATTCTTCTCTGATAAAAGAGGCACTTCAGTAGAAAATATTTACAAGTTCTGAATGGTACAGGCACTTAATAAATGGCAATATTACTATTATTCAAAGGAAAGACAAAGAACAGATTGAGTGGGGCTTTGAAGTCCTAGGGAAAGATTGAAGGAGAATTTTCAGAAGAGTAAGATAGATTGTTGAAGAGAAAAGAAAGTGGTCTAGGACAGGATGCAGTGGAAAAAAATGAGCAGCACCCATCTGCTCACAATAAAGTCAAGAGAAAGTCGTGGAACAACCTTGATGGCACAAGGTTGGGGGAGTATAGAAAATAATTAGCAATGCAGGAAGAAAGAGTTATGCTACAACATGATGACTGTAAATACCAAGGTTAAAAAAAGAGTCCATGTGTGACTCAACAACCTTCATTTTTAAGATAAAAAGTAAAAAAAGAATAAATTATAGGCATATGAACAAGTAGCTTCAGAGAGACACTAAAATCACTTATTAGGATCAAGTGTCTCCCCTTGTAGACACTGAAAAAGAAAAGTCAATGCAGTAAGTGCTACGGTGGGCTGAGAAAGTTTCCATCCAACCAAATAGAGAAACGAATCTGAGGCCAGATCACTTCAAATGGTAATGCATGACTGTGAGCTCTTCATGATCCAGGAAGGGAGAAAAAAAAAAAAAAACACCATAGAAAAAACACCATAGCCGGGCTCCATGGCACAAACCTGAAATCCCAACAGCTTCAGAGGCTGAGGCAGGAGGATGGTGAGTTCAAAGCCAGCCTCAGCAACAGTGAGGCGCTAAGCAACTCAGTGAGACCCTGTCTCTAAATAAAATACAAAATAGAGCTGGGGCTGGGGCTCAGTGTTTGAGTGCCCCTGAGTTCAACCCCTGGTACCGGCGCCCCCAGCCAAAAAGAAAAAGAAAAGAAAAACCACATGCAGTGCACTGAATTGCATTATGCAGCCCATTAATTTGTAACATGTAAAAATAAATTGGTCAGATATTCAATGATTTGTTCATTTAGCATGCATTAAGTCAAAGTGAAAGAAACTAATAAAAATATTGAATTAAAAAGATAATGTTAGTAAAAAATCAAAATTTCTTAATACACGTATTTGAAGAAAACATTCAGTGTTAAATTTAATGGACTTCAAAAAAAAAAAAAAACTAACAAAAAGGTAGTTGAGAGCTAGAGTAGGATTGATTGCCCACTTTTACTCTGACCTAAATCCACAATTAATCATGTTAAGTTTTTAAAAAAACATTATTAGTTTGTATCATTTTATTGTAATTATGTATACTATTAGATAAAACATTTCCTTATTTTCTTCAAAATGCTAGAAAAGGAATTGCATGGTAGATGATTTTTTGCTGATAGATGATTTTTAACTGTCTTCAAATGTTCACATTCCTATTTGGAGATTTTCCCCTATTTTTGATAAATGTCTTGGATTTTTGTATATGAAGCTGCAGTAGAAAGCATTTGTCTTACACTGTTCTTAGGTTATACATCTTTGTCTTTTGGAAAGCCAGTCCAAAAAAAAAAAAAAACAGGAGAGCTTTTTTTAGGAGTTTTTCCTACATTTTTATTGCCTTTTAATGAAAGAGATCTTTGGGTTTTTTGAGGAGGAGATGATAAATAGTAGGGAGTGTGAAGTTTAAAAGATCATATATCTTGGCTATAAATTCCATAATATGGATACAATCCCTTTTGTTTAGATCTCTTAATTTTTCTCCCAGGAATATATAGTCCATTTGGGAATTGTTCACATATTTAAGCTATATTTACATATCAGAATCATATTTTCATGAAATAGGTGATAAAGATATGGGAATCTCCCAAAAAGTAAAGAGAAAAAAAAATCAAAATATTAGGAGTAAAAATACTGTCCCCTAGGCTTACAATATATTTGCTCACATTCAGATTGAGCAAGCATACAAAATGCCAAGTACATCCATCCTGATGAAACTTTGCAATTAAAAAAAATAAGGAGGAAAAACTCTACCAGCCTCCAAAAAGAGAGAGAATAGTAGAGGGCAAAGTGAGAGGGAGAGAAAGAAAAAGTGAGAAATTACCTACAAAAGAACAACAATCAAGAATCGACTGCATTAGACTTTAATCAATCAATCACACAACACATTCAGTGGAAATGAAGCTATTTATTCACATATTTATTCAGAGTTCCAAGGCAGACATGTGAATCTAGAATTTTAAAATTATTCACAGAAGGGGCTGGGGATGTGGCTCAAGCGGTAGCGCGCTTGCCTGGCATGCGTGCGGCCCGGGTTGGATCCTCAGCACCACATACAAACAAAGATGTTGTGTCCGCCGAGAACTAAAAACTAAATATTAAAAAAATTTCTCTCTCTCTCTGTCACTCTCTCTTTAAAAAAAATTATTCACAGGATATAGATACCTATATACATGCATGTAATTTTATTTTTGAAGAGGGGCTTATGTGGTTCAAAAATTAAAATAATACAGACATATGCAGAGAGAAGTCTCCTCTGTCCTTATCTTCACCTTTACAGAGAGGTAGTTTTACTAATATTTTGCACATATTCTTTTCATGGTTATTTATAAATATACAAGTAAATATGAATATATGCTTTTACCTTCCCTTTCTTTCACTATCAATATTACTATTATTTCCTTTTTATTTAACAAAGAAGGCTTTGGAAGACCTCACCATTTCATTACCAAAAGATCTTTGTCAAACTTTTTTATACCTTCTTAGGATAGTTCAGTTCAGATACAGCAGAACTCTTGTGGTCAGTTGCCTGTTATCACAGAATCTAGCAGTTTCCAATATTGTAGTGTTATAAACCACGCTGCAACTAGTAACACTTCATGCAAGTTATTTCTTTCAGGTCTGTTTGTACCTGTAAGATTAATTTCCAGGAATGGGAAGAGTTGGAAAGGTTAAATGCATTTAGGTAAATAAGGTCATATTTCTTCCTTTGAAGTTATTCCATTTTGGAATTCCATTTTGGAATCACAAAATTGAAAACAAGGATCTCCCTACAGTCTTACCAAAGAAAGTAAGTCAACGTTTGGATTTCTGCAAATAAAATATGTAAAAATGGTATCTGTTTAGATTAAAATTGCATTTCTCACATAACTGTAAAATTGTTGCTTCTTTTGCTATGTTTGTGGGTCATTTATGTATTTATCTGTAAGTAACTTTAACTGTGCTTTGGAAGGTGTTAGTCTGTTTTATCTCAACTTCTGAAGCAATTTGAATACTAGGGAGTTAGCCTTTATAGTGCATTTTTCCACACAGAAGTTCTTGATTTTTATGTAGTCCAAATGATCGTTCTTAGCTTTCATGACCTCTTCTGTATTATGTTAAGAAAGGCTTTCCCCATTCTAGAGATGTAAAAGAATTTGATGTTTTCTTGTAGCAATTGCCTGATCTCATTTAAAAAATTTCAACCTTTGATTCATTTAGAATTTGTACTGCTATAAGATATGCAACATTAAGTTACTCCATAGGACTAGCTAATTGTTCTAACACCAGATATGAAATGTTCACATTTTGAAAGAACAGGATGGATAGAAACCTTGGTTAGTCTTAAAGACTTCAAGTTGATGAAGGTTTTTTCTAGTTATTATGTAAAATCCATGAAAAGTTTAAGCAAATAATTTGGCCCCATAAAAATAAAAAGCTTTATTCTTGCTCACAATTTATGATTACACCTTCAACATATGCTAGATTCTTATGTATATATTGTTTGTTTAATGGATGTTATATGTTTCATATAATATCCTTTTTGCCTAAGTTTCTGCCCATGCTCCTGGGGTTCTGCTCTGCTTATCATTGAGGGGGCTCTCCTGTGTATCTCATGACTGCTACTGACACATACATCTGGTCTCTGGCGCCCAGCTGTTGGGGTTTGGTTCGACTGTTTTCCAAATGCAATTCCTCTGTACTCACAAGACAGAAAATGGCACAGACCTTAGGAAGAAGCTCTTGACTCTAATACCTAGAGCCTGCAGCAATCTTCCTGTTCCCCAGCAATCTGTCTAACCTATAAAAATAATAATTTGCAAGAGGAAGCACTTTTTCCTTTCTCACATTCTTTCCCTTGGCATAAAACTTGCCCTTTGACTCTGGCTAGGAGCCCTGAAACCAGATCATACACAATCCATCCTAAAATTAAATGCCACTACCATTTACCCGAGATGCCATCCTGGGTTTGGCATTGAACACAAAGTTCCTTGCACTTATCCTTAAAGATCAGTGGCACAGGTTTTTGCCTATTTAGTGTAATAGGCTGTTAAATGGGGCCCTTCCTGTTTTTTCAGTTTTAGCTGAGACCACAAAGTCTGAGAATGATGGGGGCCAAAAGCAAAGTGTTAGGCTATAGAAGCTACATTTGCAAAACAAAACAAAAAAAGTTTGTGTGCTAATTCCAACAGCCTTTGCCCATTATTCAACTTCAGAGTATAAAACTTTAAGGCTAAAATCTGACAGTGTGAAGTGTTTTAGAGAAGGAGGTCAATATTCTAAAACTTCCTAGGAGGGAAGCCAAGTGACAGAGGGCTTTAAGATAATTACTCTGGTCTTGACTGGTGCAAGATTCTCACCAGAAGAAATGCAAAGCCTGGCTGAAATTGTCAGCATCATAGAAAGGATTGCACTGGGAAGTAACTGCTTTTAATCTGCAGTGGAACAAAGAGATTTATGGGCCAGGTGTTGGATAATATAGCAATATACTAGCCTGAGGATGCATTAAAGATTGCTGCACCCATGATCACTTTGGAAGACCAGTGTGATCTTATAAATGGATGGAACACAGGAAAGCAAGTGGAAGAATGGGGTCTCATAAAGAACTAGGCTGAGAAGAAATGTTAGGCATAAGGCAACCTACAGTAATAGATAGCCAGTGTAGATAAACAGAGATAGTCATTTCTAGATATTTCTTACACAGCAGGGGTCATTTGTGCCTGATCACATCTATACTAAGAGATGTGGTGGGTGAGAAAGAGGAGAAATTGGGGCTGGGGATATAGCTTAGTTGGTAGAGTGCTTGCCTTGCATGCACGGGCCCTGGGTTCAGTCCCCAGCACTGAGAGAGAGAGAGAGAGAGAGAGAGAGAGAGAGGAGAAATTAACCATGTCTCCTTTCTCTCACTTAATTTTCATAGCTTGAGTCAGACTTCACTGCAGGAAAGGACAAATTTAAATTGGGTAAAGGGTTGGGGTTTTGATATTGCCGTGGACTGGCCCAGTCTTTTTCTTTGCAAAGAATATTTAGAAGTTAAGGAATCAAGCCTGTGTGTCATTCCAGGTGTGGGGAAAAATAAGTTGTGAATTTGATTTAAAAAAGCAATGAAAGAAAAGAAATAAAGTTGGTTTCTGATTATCTCTCCCAGATCCAATGTGTCCAACAAATCAATGACAACTATGCACCCCTCTTTTATTTTATGTGTCTATATCACGTCAAAACTGGAGCAAAATTCCTCAGTATTTGATGAAGTCCCTATTGGCATTTTTGTTCCAGAATAATTCATTATTAGTATCATTGGCACATGTATTACAGAAAGCATAGTACATTCTTGCCGATTAAATTTTAATTAAGCTCTCCAGTATTTTTTATTTTATTTATTTTATATGTTCTTTTTCTGTATACATGACAGTAGAATGTATTTTAACATTGTATACGTACATGGAGTATAACTTTTTCTAACTAGGATCCCATTCTTGGGGTTGCACATGATGTGAAGTTTCATTGGTCATGTATTCATATATCTCTCCAGTATTTTTGACAAATGCTTCCTAAGGGTAGTAGCTCACAAACTAAGAAACACTAACTCAGGATAAATGAGTCTATGCTGACAATCTAGATATCTTCAAGTGACATTGTATTCTCCAGTCATATAGAGCAAAAGATGAACTTGGAGTGGAAAACTCAAGATTCCTTCTGCAATCAAAATCTTACACATTTAATAATCTATATCTCTATAGGAATAAAAGAGGAATCCATTGAACCTGATTAAATCTTTGGGATGCATAATTGTCCTTGAAACAGGAATTAAAATATAACTAAGAACCTAGAATAAATGCCATGTTGGAAAAATAATGGCTCTCTCTTAAGTCTTAACCAAACATGACATGCTATATAAGTTTATGATTCCCAAGTGCCATCTCCAATAATATGGTGAACACGAAATCTAAGACATTTAGAAAGTGAGCACAACCACTACCTAGAAGGGGCTTATCAGAGATCCTATTTACTAAAAGTTTTACCAAAGACTTTTAAGTCTATAAATAGGTGGTGGTGTCTCAAATACAACTCTCTACAACCTTAAGGATTGATGATGACACTTTTTATAAGTGTGACCTGAGAAGACAGCATGGCCAAGAAGTGGGACAAAGACATAAGAACTAAATAAGAACATAAAAATAAGACACCTTGCACTGGATGTTTAAAGAAACCAGAGCATACACTGAAGCACAACTACTAAAAAAGAAGTGGGAGAGGAAGAGGAAGAGAGGAAAAGGGAAAGGAAGAAAAGGATGGGGGTGAATTAAGTTAAAGAAGGGAAAATGAGGAGACAGGACCAGTAACAATCCATCCAAGAATTAACTGTGACATCCCTAGGGATTTGGGAGATGACTTGCCATTAGTGATCAAGGAATGAGTATCTGAAAATAAAAGGACAAGATCTACACTGGCTATATAAAAATATAAAATGAAAAGGAGTAAGACTATAGTCTACCACCAAAGGTAGACATTGCAAAGTACTCATTAGCTTCCAATGTTCCACAAAAATGGCAGGTTTTTGACAGTCACCAGAATAAATAAATGGATACAATGAAGGCTTTAAAATAAGTGGTCCAAGGGGAATATTCCCATAAACTAAAGATTTGTTATAACACACTGTGGTTGAACATACAGAGGCTCATTCTATGTAGTAGAGAGATGAACTAATTATACTGAATCCAGTATTTAAAATACAATTACACAAATAATATAGACATAAGAAAATGAAATATGCCTTAGAAGTTTCCATAAAAGAAACTTTGGTAAAAGAACAAAAAGAAACAGTTTACTTCTCTTTTTATTAAAAAAATAATCTCTGATATGTGGATGCTAATTCACAATAATATGGGGTGGCTACTTTGGATTAGACAGAGGAGAGTGAAGGGAAGGGAGGGGTATGAGGTAAGAGGGATAGTGGAGTGAATCAGACAGTGTTACACTATGTATATATATGACTACATGACTAGTGCGATTCTACACCATGTACAACCAGAAGAATGAGAAGTTATACTCCATATATGTATGATGTGTCAAAAAGCATTATCCTGTCATGTATAACTAATTAGAAAAAATAAAAAATAACAAAAGTATGTTTTAAAAAAGGATGAATAGGTGATTTGGCTAATTATAAATAAATAATAACTGCAGTTTAAAAAAACTCTCTGCAAAAATAATTATTTAAAAAGTACTAAAATATGATTTTAAATTATGAAATGAGACTCTTACTTTCATTCCAAAGATGAGTATATAAAACTTAGCAGACTGAACCAAAAATGAAGAAGGATATAGATATCATCCAATTATTATTACATTTTTTTATTGCCCATTCACTTCTTGAACGTGACATTAGAATCTTCTCATTTGGTTTATGAGGATGATTATGCTAAATCTAACCTAGAAATCTTGGAATAGGCTGATCATTCTGAAGAATTGCCAATGCTAATTAAGCACTCACCACCCAGCAGAATTCTCAACACCTTACATTATTCATTTATTTGCCTCTCATAACAGTTATATGAGATTGGTACTGTCAGGCACATTTGACAAATCAAAGTGAGAAAACTGAACTCCTTGGAGTAAATAACTTGCCTATAGATATGCAGCCAGGAGGAAGAAGGTGAGCCACCTTTTAAATCCATTTGCCTTTCCACTCCCCAGCAAAACAACTAACTAGTGATGCACATACATGACTAGAAAAATAAGACAAATACTTTTTTAAATAAATAAAAATGAACTCAAATGCTTGGCTTGAGAAGATTAGGAAATGAAGACCCTCTGAGGGTGCATAGGCTTACCTCGAAAAGAATGCAATGCATGCAGGAGGTGCTGGTCCTAGTTTGTGGGATGCTGTAATGTCACTTCTAACCAGTGGTATAAGGCCCAGCTCTCTGTATTCTGGCCAGTAAGTGTAGCAGAGGGAGAAGTAGTATTGAGGATGGAAAATAAATTTTGGGAAGAAATACGATCATTTTGGAACACGTTATTTATAGATTAAGACAAAACTGGCTCAGCTGGAAAAATAAAAACTAAAAGAATTGTAACATTTCTTGTTAAAAACAAAATTTTGGAACACAGCAAGCCCACCCCAAAATAATACCTCACACTCCTTCATGAGTGGGATTAGTGCCTTTATAAAAAGGAACCCAGAAAGACCCTCTCACCCTTTCAGCCATGTGAGGACACAGGGAGAAGGCACCATCTGATCCAGGAAACAAGCCCTCACCAGACACTAAATCTGCTGGTGCCTTGGCTTGGATTTCCCAGTTGCAAAATTAAGTAAATCTATTATTCATTTGGGAAATAAATTTCTGTTGTTTATAAGCAGCTCAATTTATAGTGCTTCACTATAGCTGCCCAAACAGATGAAGATACTTTCATAAAATTGTAGTGATGACAAAATAATAATGCTATTTGCAACTTTGTTAAACTAAAACCTTGGGATTCTTTTTCTGTCAACTCCTCAATTTTCAAATATTCCAAGTGTAAAATGCATCTGTATTATTGATCCTAAATATAGTTATTAGTTTTCCTGATGGTATCTTAAAGATACACATGAAACCCGAAATTGTTTACTCAGAGAAGAAATGAACATATCACACTCTAGACTTATCAACTAGTATTTTGTTGATCATTTCTTAAATGATGCATTTTTAGAAATATTTGTTGAATGTTTTCTATGTGCTAGATGTAGGGGAGAATAGAAGCTTTCAGAAAGCATGTGGGCCATGTTCTTCAGGAGAGGTCTACAGTAAATTCGCAGTCATACTAGGAAGAAGCACCTAGCAAATACCTCTGATATATTATGGACTGTCAGAGAATAAGCCATGTGTGCTGGTGGGAAAAAGTGAGTAAAGGCATTTTGGGGCAAGGAAACAGAACTAAAGAATGAAGGAGATGAGAGAACAGATTTTCCTGATTTGCTAAACTGTAGGATTACTATTTGGAAAAAACAATACTATGCTTTCATTTCTCTAATTGCTAGAGATGTTGAACTTTTTTTCATATATTTGTTGATAGATTCTATTTCTTCTTTGGTGAAGTGTCTGTTCAGTTCCTTAGCCCGTTTATTGATTGGGCTATTTGTTTTGGGGGTGTTAAGTTTTTTGAGTTCTTTATGTATCTGGAGATTAGTACTCTATCTGGGGTGCATGTGGTAAAGATTTTCTCCCATTCTGTAGGCTTGCTCTTCATGTTATTGATTCCTTTGCTGAGAACAAACTTTTTAGTTTGAATCCATCCCATTTATTGATTCTTGATTTTACTTCATGTGTTTTAGGAGTCTTGTTAAGGAAGTCAGGTCCACCATTTGACCCAGCTATCCCACTCCTCCATTTATACCCAAAGGAATTAAAATCAGCATACTACAGTGACACAACCACATCAATGAATGTAGCAGCTCAATTCACAATAGCTAAACTATGGAACCAACCTAGATGCCCTTCAACAGATGAATGGATATAGAAAATGTGATATATACCCACAATGGAATATATTCAGCCTTAAAGAAGAATGAAATTATGGTATTTGCAAGTAGATGAATGGATCTGGAGAATATCATGCTAAGTGAAAAAAGCCAACCCCCCCCCAAAAAAAAAAAGAAGAAGGCTGAATATTTTCTCTGATAAGTGGATGCTGATTCATAATGGGGGTGGAGGTGGGTAGGGTCGAATGAAGGAACTTTGGATTGGTCAGAGAGGAGTGATGGGAGGGGAAGGGGTATGGGGTGGGAAAGATGGTAGAATGAAATGGACATTATTACCCTATATACATGTATGATTATATGACGGGTGTGACTCTGCACCATGTACAGCCAGAGGAAGGAGAAGTTGTGCTCTGTTTTGTGTCCAAATGCATTCTACTGTCATGTATAACTAATTAGAACAAATTTAAAATTTTAAAAATTAAAAAAAAACAGGACTATGAAAAAGTGGTAAGCTAGATCAAGGCATAAAGATCCTAGAAAGCCAGTCTACAGCTGTGTTATTACATAGATAAAAACATCTGGATAACCGATCCTTTCATTCAGATATTTGGCAATATCCCATCATTCTTCTTGAAATTTTAAGATAAAAAAAATCAAGAAAACATAAGCCTTGAATAAAAGTCAAATAATATCTGAATTGGATTTTGGAAATTTTTCTAAGGGAGCTGTCTTACTACTATCCCTTGAGACCTAAAACAAAATGAAACCTAGCATAAGAAAATAAATTCTAAAAAAAAAAAAGAGGAAAAAATCACATGGCTTATAAGTCTACTCCTATTCTAATTTATATAATTTTATCAACATTAACATTTTAAATGGCCTCTAAAATGGTGCAATCCCCTAGCCTCATACATATGTACTGCCAAGACACGATGTCATTGCACTGGCAATTCCTGGATCCGTATTTTAAATGGTAACTGCACATCACTGTTAACTGAACTTACTTTGAGGTTCAAGAATCTTTATTTATTAGCGCATGCACTTAAATCTGTAAGCTGGAACGTCGTGAGTTCAATCATAAATTTGGGAGTCATGAATTTGTAGGCAGTCTAGAGTTCAATCATAAATTTTGGAGTCATGAATTTGGCATTGGTTTCAGTCTTACCAAAATGTATCTTCCTAACTCTAATCCAGTGACATCACTGCGGCCTTCAGACCTTAATCCCCAAGCAGGCCCAACTCCAACTATAAACACAGAGTTTTTCACGTTTTAAACTATCAACCCCATATAACCAGGAGTTTGGTAGTGACTTTAAAATTTAAATAAAACCCAGATTTTAATTCCTATCAACATAATAATAAAATAAAAATTCTTCAAGCACATGCATTAGCCAAAAAAAAAAAAAGTGTTTTTCTTGAGTGGGGTGTGAGTTAAGGACAATCTGTCACCATAACTTTGAACTACTTGATCTTTGTATGCTTTCTTGGTCTAGTTTTAATGTCTCTTAAACCCAATTTCTCTTGTCTTCTTTAAAATGGACTAATCTCCAATCATCATGGAAATAAGTCAAGTAAATGAAAAATCATAAATTATACAAGGACTCACTAATCGGTCAGTTTATTTGGAAACAAATGCCTAGAGCTTCAAAGAGAAGCAACTGTCTGAGCTCCAATTCATCGTATGCATTGACCAATTTAACTTGCCAGGGAAATGATAGATGATTTGACAAAGTGAGTGGTCAATGGGACTTTCAGTTCTACCCACAGACGTGTTAGGAGTAGGAGACAGACAGGGGTTCCAGAGGTTCATGAGGAGAGAAAAGGTTGGGAACGTTAATTCTAAACCATGGTTTTTATGAAACAGGTTAGCTACATCCTCCCCCACCACCAGGAGGTATTATAAAGAATCTTCAATATTTTCAAAGTTAAATGCTTTCAATTCAATTCTCTTTTAATTGAACATATACAAAGCACTTTTAGCAAGTGACAAATCTCAGAGGACTATAAAATACAAAGTTAGAGATGGGCCAATAGGAAAATAGTTGAAACTCCCCAGTTTAAGTTGCATTAGTGGGAAGAAAAACCCTAGAGCATCAAGAAGAGCAACAACAAAATTAACTCAAAGTTTAAGTGACTTTTATCTTACACCTATAATATCCTTGGTAGATCTAAATTTTTTTCATTTTATCTGTATATGGTTCAATTGTGTGAAATATAAAAAGTATTATTGTTTTCAGAAAAAGATAACTAAAGAATAGGAAGAGTAAGTGATATATTCAATACCACAGGTGAAAAATAGCACTAACAGAAGAAATATAGTGGAGAGTTGGAATAACTATGCCTGTGTCCAAACCTGTTATTAAAACAAAGAGGAGATAAAGGAGATGTAGACAACAAGATAAAATATTATGTTATATATAAGGAAATATTCATTCATTTAAAAATTATTTTATATATTTGTCTGTTTCATACTGTATTATGATCCAGTGACTAAGGTAGGATGAAAAATAAATATAGTTTCAAAAGAAACTAATGGTCAATCATATAACTTTTGTGGTGGCAACTATTTCGATGAAATTAATATTTTCTCATAACTTTTGCCCCATAACATTTAGAGAGTTATTGAATTCCTCCTTGCTTTACTTTTAAAAAATTTTTCTAGAGATATTCAGAAAGAGAACTACAAAACAAAATTGCATTTTGAATTTCTAGAAGAATTATTTTCTAACTCTTAATATCAATTAGTGTGTTTGAAGTATAATTTACTGGGCCAATAGTTTCTTAAAAATTAATAACTGCATTAGGATTACTTGAACATATTTACTGTGGTGACAAGTAGAGTTTTATTTCTCTTTTAACACTCCCAGTTTTGGATGGCATAAGTATGGGCTGTAAGTGTAGACTTAGCCCAAGGGGTAATTTGGAAAAAGATTCCTGTGTTCTCGTATTGATGTACAGGAAGTAGAAAGCAAATGTCAAATATAAATGTAAAACAGGACAGAGTAAACTATTACAGCAGACCACGCAAGTGGCCCAGTTCAAACAGGCTTGTCTGGGAATTTTGTGCTATCCAGATGGGTCAATTTGATACATGCACTTATATACATCCTACGAGAGTCAACTAAAGTCTCTTATAACTGGAATGTATCACAAGCTGACAGCTTATGAAATGCCAAAGTATTGAAACACAAGCACAGTGTGATGGAAATTAGAATAACATACAGAAATCAACTTGAATTACTTGTGCATTAATTGGATCCAAATTATTTGTATACTCACAAGTAGAAACATTTGCATGGATGCTATTGGATATCTGGTCTGTGTAGGCAAAAGAAAGAAGATAGTTTTATTTGGGGCTGCTTTAGGAACGAGACAGAAAATATAGCCAGTATGATAGACTAATTAAGCAAATTATATATTTTCAATTATGGTACAGTGAATTATCATGTTAATCAAAGATTTACTTGTTAGCTTGGACAAAGTTATTTGATAACAAAACAATGTAAAAATGAAAAAAAATAGTCACAAAGACAATATGTTTTCTAAAAGTACATATGTCAGAGCCTTGGGAATGAAGTTTAAAAAATTAATATGGGATAAAGATTAAATGCTGAAAGGTTGAGATCTATTACATTCTATGTTCAAACAAGGGAAAAATGTATTTGCTGATAATAGCAGTCATGTTCATATAAAACCAGAACGATTACTAACAGGGATAGTCACTTCCGGCTAAGTTGTAAACAATTAGATGAATTAACAGGAAAACTTGCTGATTCTCCATCTTCCTCCTCCCCTTTTGCCATCTTCAGAAAAAATGATACAAATATAGCAGTGCATGCAACAGAATTTTGTTCTTCTGGGACTACTTTTGTGTTCTTCTATTTCTGGTCATTGTACACTGAATTTACGTCCTGACTCACAGAACTGGATAAAATCCATTTCATTAAGTCCCTTCATGTTTAGGGATACTAAATAAACTAGCTTCAACAGACTATTCCTATGCCTGTGTCCAGATTTAAAGCCATGTAACACCTGGACTTTGTGAGCTTAACCTGCTGTGACAAATAAAAATAAATAAGAAAGTTTCCCGTAGTTGACAACCCAGGTGGAAGTTTTACTACAATTTCCATCAGTCATGGGGGCAGGCTTCAAGTGAAATAAACTGTATTTACACACAAGTTTGCTCAGAGAGGTGGCTGTATTACCGTTTTATACAACCTCTGAAACTTGCAAAGAGATCTACAGATAAAAATAAACTGTGAAAATAAATCCCCTTGTCCACTTGAAATTTTTATATATCTGTTTCCCTGCATCTTTTCTGTGTCTAAACAACTTGGACCAAGTGAGTTTTGTCCCAATTCAGAGGGAAAAAATTGGGGCACTCTGTGCTGAATGACATACACGCTATGGCAGAAAAAAAAAGAAAGCCTTATACACTCCTTCTCAAGTCTGTACCTCACACTAATTCTGTGACCTCAGTGTCCCTCTTACTCTGATTTATAGAACCAATGGGGTGTGGGAAGTGTGACAATTAAATATATTGAAAATACTCTGTAAGGACCAAAAATTTCAAAAACTTTTTTAAGTTTGATCCTCTCACGGTCTAATGTAGAACATAAGATAAAGAATCCAAAAGTCTAAGATTTGAATCAAAACCTCAAAAGTATTTTTTTAGTAACTAAATTTTCCTTAAGTGTATGCTATGAAAATCTAATTCAAATGTAAAAAAAACAGAATTTTGAGAGGAGTCTTTTCATATGATATACAAATATGTTATAAACCATAGTTTATAAAGTGTGGTGTTATTGACATAAAATAAACTCCACTAGAGTTCCAAGAAACAAAAAACACCACAGAAAATAAGAATATGCGTGTATATATTATTATATGTTATATATATATCTCAATCACTTAAAAGCACTTGGGAAAGAATGACTAAGCCATCAAATAATGTATTTAGCCCTCCAGAGGAGAAAATAAATTATACCTCTACCCAGCAACAGCATGCTTTAACCAGCTAAGCCATTTAGATGCTTTAATAATATTAATATTTAAAACAAATCACTTATTGGACAAGAAGAAAATATAGATGAATATTCATGTGAGTTCAAGATATAGAAGAACTTGGGGAGGGAAGCAAAGGAAGATCATAAAGGCAAAATAAGAATGTTCTAATGACATAAAAATAGAAACCTTTGAAATGGAAAACAAAAACGAAAAGAAAAGTACACATTAGAAAGGCATTATGACATGCATGGTGGATTAGTGGACAAAAATCATAACCAGGAACTCCTACAAATAAATAAAAGACAAACACATCTGTAAGATCACACATAAATGACAAATAGGCCACTTACAAAAAATAAACATAAACTCATTCAACATATCACATAATGTTCAAACCCATTTCTAATCTAAGAAATATAAATTAAAATGAAGCACTTCTTAGTTTCCTCTTGGAAAACCTAAAAAAATAAATGATGATACTTAGTGTTAATAAATGATAATACTTAGTGTTGTTTGGGTAGAGCAGACATTCTCGTGTACTTCAGGTGGAATGCAACTGAGAGCATTTTAAAAAGGTAAGTTGCCAATGTGAATTCAGACCCTTAAAAATGTCTACACACAATGGTCCAGAAATTCTCTATCCGAGGTTTAATCATATGGAATTAATTTAGATATACACTAAGATTTATGTATAAGGATAGTCATCACAGTTTTATTTATAATAGGAAAGAGGAAAAATAATTTAAAAACTTAAAAATAAAAGATGAGTTGAGTAAATTATAATATACACATTAAATGCAATACTCTACAACCAATATAAATCATATCTTGGAAGAATACTAAATGGCATGCAAAATACTCAAAAGAAAATGAGGGTACTATGTGTTATAAATACTTCATTCAAGTTTTGTAATTGTACAAAGACATAAACACTTAAATTGAACTATTTCAAAATGTTAATGTGTTAAGTACCCACCTTGAATTTTTTTCTTTACATATTCCTACAAAACTTCTACAATGAGTTCATGTTGTTTTCATCATTTAAAGACAGTGATTATATAAAATCCAGTATTTGAATATAGGTTCACCAGCAATGTGAATCCAGACCACTGTACCTTCTTTGTAGTTCTTCATTTATAGAAGGGACTACTATGCCAGCTATACTTTTCAGAGGTAGACAGATAATGTGTTTAATAGTTTCAAAAAATAACTAAATAAGAAGATTACCCATGTTTAAAGGTTTTTTCGTTATTTTATAACAATAAGAAGCAAGTTAATTAATTATTATTAATCATTTATTAATCTATTAATTTCTGATGATGCCTGCCTAAAAATTAGGAACAAAATCTCAGAAATGGTTCAGACTTTTAGTCAGTAGAACAATAGCCTTGAGGTCAAGAGTATTATTGTGGAAGGTATATCTAACTGCATTGCCACACTATGGTTATTGATGGTAAAGTGTTCACAGCCACAATCAATTAATGAGCTAAAATCAAACTGAAAGAAAACTGGAGTATCAGCATGAAAGTAAAAAAAAAAAACATTTATATAATTTGCATTATTACACACTACTGAATTTCATTCACCCTGACAATAAGGAGTCCAATGAAGAAGATTATAAAATGCATCTTTTTATTATACAATCCAATGTGTCTTTGTTTATATTTTAAGGAATAATATTATTACCACAGGTCATCTTTTTAATGTACCAAGGATCCTCTTATACTTCAAGTTAGAGTTCTACTATTGGGTAGAAAAAAATCAAAGTCACCAAAATTTCCAATATTTTTATTTTTAGGTATGTAATTACAGAAATCAAATTTCTGAGGTTTTGAAGATTTATCAAGCTTAGATCCAGAGGAGATTTGGGAATGCTAAAAAGCTAAAAACTTCCCTGTGTCTAATTTTTTCATCATATTCTATCTATAATAAAAAATGGCCAGCAGGTTTTCCATGTTGGAGGTAAGAATAAGCCATTTTAACTTTGACATCCCTTGTGACAGTCTGTTATTCAGCCAGAAACTTACAAGGGCAATAATTTCTAATGGCAGTAACTTATAGTGGTAGTTACAACCTTAATCCCACTTTGGTGCTCTGGTACAAGTTGTGCATTTTTGGTTTTAGAAAGATTAAGCAAGGCATGCTTTATTATAATGGCATTAACCTCAGAGTATATTCCTTTGATGAAAAAGGAATAGGAATAAAGGTAATATTCTGATTCCAAATAATAACTACCTTCTCCCTTACATCACTATCTTTCTTCATATTTCTTTTGGGAAAGTTGAGCAAAAGGTTTCCTAGGGAGTGACCAAAGAGGTTAGAGAAAACTTTTCAACAAATGCAGCAGAAACTTCATTTAAACTTTCTTACTGTGAAGCTCTTTTCTCATCTGACTTCTCCCTCCTTTTTAGTAAAACAAAGGATGTTCTTTTCTGAGTTTACCCATACGCTGCTTCTCTCATCCATAGGTTGGAGTTCCACACAGTTCTTTGCATCATTACCTTACATATAAAGGTGGTTGAGACGTGTGTCCACCAAGTAAATTTAGACACCTCTGAAGAGACTTGGTATTACAAAGTGGCAACTTTAGAGCTACCTACTTGCTAAGCACCTAAACAGCACTCAACAATAATGAAAGGAGGTTTTGTCATTATCTTTAGGAGTTTGACTGCTGAGAGTAATGTTGGGAAACAGCACAGAACTTGGAATCAAATACCCTCTTAATTTAATCTCAGCTCTTATTTACAGGCTCTGGGAACAGATGCATGCTACTTAACTGAGTACAGGGATGTGATAAGTATGATAAAGTGGGATGAAGTGATAATACACAATATACATTCAGAAAGGGGAAATGAAATTTTTATTTTATTTATTTATTTATTTGTTTATTTATTTATTTATTTAGGTCCTGGTGGGAATTGAACCCATGTCTCAGTGTACGCCAGGCAAGTCCTCTGCCACTGAGCTATTCCCCCTAGCACAGAAATGAATTTTTAAATACTTAGTTAAAATGCAGTACAAATTACTTAACAAGCTATACTTCTTGTGCATTGAAAATTTTTTCCCTTCCTATCAAGAGCACTCAGATATGAGGCAATTAATAAAAGTTGTTTGACTGTTCAAGATCTAAATAATAGAAAAAAAAAAACACAAAACAAGTCTTTCTTTTCTTTTTTTGTAGGTTTAAATTGAATTATCAGGTTTTGACTTCTTTATCACCCCCTTTTGCCTCAAGACTGTAAACTTCATCAGGTTAAGGCCCAGGTTTGTTTTACTCCTTATTATTTTTCTGGGGCAAAACAAACAACAACAAAAACAGCAGGCATTTAATAGTTGCTGGTTGAACGAATGAAAACTCATGAAGCTCCTTTAAAAGCAAATGAGGGGTTGGGCTGTAGCTCAGTGGAAAAGTACTCGCCCAACACGATGAGGCCCTGGGTTCAATTCCCAGCAGTACAAAAAATAAAAGGTAAGAGTGAGTGATGAATAGGAGCAGACAGCCAGCCCCACTGGCTCAGAACAGCTCATGGAAGGAAATGAGAGATGCAAGTAGCACCCAGTCCTCTGTGCCATCTGATCACTGATCAGTGTGCTTGTATAAGGTTTTTAATTAGTTCATTTTGCAGTGATAATGCCTTCATCATGGGGCTCAGAAAATAATTTTAAAAAGTGTTCTTGTCTATAAAATAAATACACAAGAAATCCCTCCCCACCCCATATCTACCCTAATGTTTGAATTCCCGATGGGACCCCATCTAGGAGCCCTTTCCAGGACAAGTCAGACCTCCGTTCTCTCCCAAAATGTCAGGTGGCCCGTGAGTGGAGACGCTGAAGAAGGGGTGCTTGGGCTTTCTATTTTACTATCGGCCACTTCTTTTGAACAGCATGGGTGGTGCTTGGGGGCCTCTGGCACTATTCCCAGGAGCACTGCCCCTGCCAAGCAGAATTTGCACCTTCACAAGTGCTGATTGACTGTGAGCGAAAGATACAGTCTTCTTTGGGAAGCAGCTTTCTGGGAAAGATATTACACCTCTCGTCTGGCATGGGGAGAACCCAAGGAAAGAGAACTATTTGTCTGGTCCCTGTAGGTAATGAATAATTTGGTTACCTGCTCATTATATCTGTTCCATTGAACATTTATTTGGAAGACTTAAGTTCCTTATGCATAGATCATAGAAAAATAAAATATGAAAGCCATCAGGTTCCTCTTTTTCTTCTTCTTCTTTCTCTCATTTTTACAGAGTATTATAAAAAATTTGTTTTCCTGACTAACAGCAGCCAATGTACAAAGCTTTCTTCGTTAGCGTTTGCTATTTAAACCATCAGTTCACTCTGCGAGAACATCCAACATATGTCTACCAGATGCTGGGGAACAACAGGATACTAAGGACCTGACTCCAGTGAACAATAATCTGTGGACAGCGGGTGTGAACCTGAGCTGGACCAACACCTCATCAGACCGAATGGCTAATTGATTTCAAAATTAGACTTGGTATTTCTGAACAATAATCTTAAAAGGCAGCAATAAAATACATCAAGATCCTTTGAGCTGGCCAAGCTTTCATCCAAATGGCTTATTACAAAGAGCTGGCACACCTGAACTTTGGCACAGTCAAATAAATCCCCAAACAGCAAATGGAAACCACATTTGGCACTGGAAGTTTGTCAAGAGAAGTTTGTATTCTTGAGGAAACATGATTTTTGATTTTGAAAATAATCTCTGTGTCAGTGGTAGGAAGCAATTCATTGAACGTGTTTTACTCTGACACCTGTGATTTATGCAATAAAATATGCACAATAGGTATTTGAAGGGTTTCCAGTATCACATAATCTTTGAAACGCCAGGAGCAGCCAGCACAGGGCCAGGGTTAGGTAGGTCCATTAGCGATGACTTCGTCGCATGTGTAGGCCTCCCCCTTTGAACTTTGAGTAGCTGTTTTGTGGCATTGCGTCCAAAAGGATTTAAATCTGACTTCACTGCAATGACAATAAATTATACCAACTATTTTAGAAATGCTTGGAATCTTATCTTGCCTTCAGAGTGAGCAAACTAAGATTACAATCCCTTGTCTAAAAGATGGCATAAATTCTTGGAGAGAGGGGAGAAAAAATACTCCTAAGGTTTATACAACAGCAATGGTCTATTTTAATACCTTTCTCTTGTAGCATTTATGAGCACTTCTACAAAATATATATATATATATATATATATATATGATGGCCCGGTTTAAAAAAATAGGCAAACACTAGAGTATATCTATGTGGGTAAAATGAATTAAAGAATTGACTAATTGCATAATTCATGTAAAAAAAAATGAGCTTCTTGTTTTAATTTTCTGGCTATTTTAGGAGAAAAGCTTCTGGCATTTTCTTTACACTTTGGATCCAAGTAATTGAGTCAATTTTTAAAGTTAACTTTTTGGTACACATTCTACTTAACTGGGTGTATTCATTTTCACTGCTTTGCTAGATTCTATCCAAAGATGAAAAAATGTTTTCCAGAGGGAAGAAAGGAAATAACTTTAAGGAAAGAAAATGGAATTGCTAGCAATTGGTCTAACTCATACAGCAAAGAATCAACATGAAAACGAAGTTGGAAGGCAGTGACCCCGCAGCATTTATCTCCCATTGAAAATATTTTTCCCTTTACTGAGTGTTCCCTTTTCTAAGGAAATCTCTCTCCACTATTTAAAAAAGAAAAGAAAAAAAAAACTGATAACCTAAGAGCCATCCTGAGTATGACTTTGAACTACAAAGTGACTCCCAGCCTATCGCCAGCTCTGAGCCTGTTAGGGTCTGAATGCCACTTGGGAATTAGTGATTGGAGATCTGAAGAAAGGAAGTCAGATAAGGGTCCTATCCTCTGCTCTTCCATTAACTAATTGGATCATCTTGGACACGTATTCCTTTCTGGACTTCAGTTTCCTCATTTTTAAATGATCTTTAAGGACTCTGCATTCTAAAATATTATAAAGCTATAAAACAACTGCTTCCGTTGAGATAAACAAGCTTGGTACTGCGTAGCTTGAAAGAAAACAGAAGAAAAGTTTTTAGGGTGTGACAGTTGATGAACAGAATTAGGAGACATGCAGTGGTTTTAGAAGTTGGTTTATCACCAACCACATTTTTCAGCAAGAGAGAGAAACCCAGCTGACCAGAATTAATGATAAAATATTATTTGATTTGGAAATGTGTAGCTAGAAGTAAACACATGGAAAAATCTCTTGTTAACTCTAGTAAAGGGGAATGGCAAAATTTTCTGAAATAAAATTAATTTCTGGGAGCACATCCCTCAAATCACGTTCTCCATTTATCTAGTGAGTCAGCAAATTCAGAGTGCTCCTTTTATGAAGACAAATGAATATTCAAGATATCCCAAGTCTCTAGGGAATTACTAATGCAGAGAGTGTTGAATTCTGGAGAGTCTTAGATATTATGATGATTAACTGCTTGGTATTCTGTTTATGTACTGTGTCAGTACAAAACAAAATTCATGCACATAGTTTCAAAATTTTATTGACTCTCAAAAAAAATGGAATCCAAAATAAAACTTACATCAATCATTAAAATACTCCTATATTATATATTTAGATCCAAAAATCTTAGGTCTTTTTATTTCAATACAGATTAAGATTAAAATTAATACTAACATGACTATTATTTTAATCTTTAAATAATTTTATCTGGAATTTTAGATAAGATATTTTAGAGTATACCTGTTTTGATTTTATTCAATATGATTTTTGTCTCATTTAAATGTTTTTTTTTGTTTCAATTTTTCAGAATAACAATAATGACAATAATATTTGACAAATTATTTCTACTGTAAGAGTGTCTTCAATGCAGTTACGTATTTAAATTTCACTGTAAATTACAAGGAGAGTACTTTTGTATCTATTTTACCAATGAGGAAAATAACCTAAAAGAGTTTAACTAACTCTTCTGGTTTACACAGTAGCTTTTAATTGATCATGACTTACCAATTCCTATTTTTTACAATGAGTTCCTTACTATGACTAAAGAACAACTTAGAAAGGAAAGACTTACTTTGACTCATGGTTTCAGAGGATTCAGTCTATGGTTGTCTGACTTAAGACAGAAATATGGCAGAAGGGCATGACTGAGGAAGTCTACTCAGCTCATGGCAGCAGAAAGGGGACGGGGGAGAAGAAAGTGGCAGGAGCAAAGATACATCCTTCTAGGGCACACCCCAGTAACCTACTTCCTCCAACTTGGTCCCACTTCCCAGTAGCCCATACAGCTCTCAGTGGATTAATCCACTGATGAGGTCAGAGTGTTTGCTGACTAAAATCCCTCCCTCTGAACATTGCTGGATTGGGGACCATGCTTTCAACACATGAGCTTGTAGGGGACATTCAAGACCCAAACCATAACAACTACAATGAAGGCGGCCAATTCATTTATTTATGCATTTAATAAATATTCAGGAAGCCCTACTGTGTGCCAACCACTATTCTAGGCATAGAGGATAGCAGTGAATTTACACTCTAGGTTATAGAGGATCAGAAAATGAATAAGGAAATATATGTTAAGATTATTTTAGTTAGAAGATAAACACTATGAAGGCTGCCATGTCTAGCCATGCAAGCTGTTAATATTGTAAAGAAAATACAGCAGTGGAGAGTGATTTTAGATTAATGGGAAAGACTTGTAGGGGGAGGTGGCATATGAGCTGAGATTTAAATGACAAAATGCATCCAGCTATGGGAAGATCTTGGGAGGGTACACCAGACAGAGCAAAGAACTAGTACAAAAACCATGAGGCAGTGTTGAGATTGCTGAGGATAAAAAACAGAGAGGGCAGGTGTGGCTAGAGCCTGTGAACCTGGAAGGGTGGAGTAGAATGAGTGTGACCAGGAGGGGGATGGGCCATGTGTGGTCTTCTTGGTCTTGCTAAAGAGTGTGAAATGTGTTCCTAAAGGTGAACCCACCTTTGAGATTATTGTCATTCACATCTGTTTTAAAGACAGAGGTTTGTGAGTGTTACTGACTCGGGATGCTTGCAGATTTGGTGTGGCCAGGGGCTATGAAGCATCTTCCTTGGAAAAACACATGTGTACATAGAAATGTGCAGAGGATTTCAGGAGTTAATTGGGTTCACGTTCTCCTGGAGCCTAGCCTTGGGACCACAGATTTTAAGTTAAACCACACACACACACACACACACACACACACATACACACACAATTTTGCAGTGAGCTAAATGAACTGTGGCCATTAAATCATAACTATAATCCCCACCTAAGTAGACAGATTTTCCCCCTAAAATTATATAGTCCAGATCATAAGGCACTCTGCCCATATATAAAGCTAAGTTTCTAGTTTTTAACCTCAGAATTGCTTAGCTTTGTTTTGCTTTTTAAACAGACCTAAGTCTCCTTTCTGCAATTCTGAGAAGCAAAAGCCCAATTTTTAAAGCCGAAAAAAAATTTAAAGTAATATAAAGTGGCTATTTATATTTTTTGTGCCATTGTATGCTATGTTTTGTAGCATACAATGTTTTGTGAATAATCATGTGTTGAATTTCAGAAAGATGCCTCAGTGTTAACTGGTGGTATTACACAATACGCAGTGTATGGCTATATGTGGACATTCATCTATATGTGTATGTCTGTCTAACCCCTACATCCAAAATTAAAAATAAAAAAAAAATTTAAAGACATGAAGCCTTGAGATTTTGAGTAAAGAACAATAGACATGTGTAACTTTCATGTCTTCTTCAATTTTCCTGGAATAACTTGCATCTTCTCTGCACATCCAGGATAGCAAAACTAAGTCAGCATATGGTATTCTAACCCCTTATATCCAGCTGGTGTTCTGACAGGCTTTAGATGACAACCTAGTGTTTCCTCAGTGCAGACCACCGCAGGAGTAGGAAAGCTACAGGACACTGTGAATGTTCTCCCTCAGTGTCTAAAGGAAACACCTGTACCATATTAATTTGTGCTTATCCAGTGAGAAGTTCACAGGGTCCCTCAGCCTCTCTTACCTAGGAAGGGTGGTCTATTGACTTAGCTGCTGTGCAGAACGAGCCCCTGCAGGGAGTCCTGGCCTCTCAGAGGACTTTTCCTGGAATTATTCTTAACATGTTTCCAAGCTTGTTTCTTTCTTTGTTTTCTGCATTCTTGCTTAGCCTTCATTTATACAGTCTAGCTTTGTATTTTCAAGAAATGTTACCATCATGAAATTGCTAATACTTACCACATTGTCTGAAAGTTGGCATTATTCTCTTTGTACTTTGCAGGCCCTAGAGATGGGTTAAGTAAATTGCTCAAAGAATCAGAGTGTGAGTGATTGAGTATCCATTAGAACTGAGTTTCATATGCGCTTTCTCTTCTCAGGTCTCTGGGGCATGATGTTATTATCTGGGAACTGTTCCCAAAGACCAAACTAATTACCCATGGTGATGGTACTCCTTCTTAACATATAAACACTTCTGAGGGAGACAGAGGATGAGAGAGGAACTCTAAATAAATAAATTTCCTAATTTCCCTAATGTATTAATGTATTCAACGTAATAAATGTATTAACTACCGTTCAGTCTCTGTGAAATTATTTCCCCATTAGCCCAATATGTTTTAAAGTGACCATTTAGAAATCTAACACAATTATGCTTTAAAAAATAAAATATTAAATTAAAATATTAGATTTAAACTTTTGTTGAGGTACTTTATCATTGCTCAGGTATATATATATATATATATATATATATATATATATATATATATTTAATTGGAAAGTTAAAATTCATTGTTTTTTGCAGGCAGTGGAAAACTAAAAAGAAAAAATAAAGAAAAATCTACAAGGGGCTGGGGATGTGGCTCAAGTGGTAGCGCGCTCGCCTGGCATGCGTGCAGCCCGGGTTCGATCCTCAGCACCACATACAAACAAAGATGTTGTGTCCACCGAAAACTGAAAAATAAATATTAAAAAAAAAGAAAAGAAAAATCTACAAACAAAAACTTTTTGAAAAGTTTATGAAAGTTTCTAGTGGGGATTTGCTGAAATTAAAGTACTTCTTTAATGCAAATCTAGAAATTTGACATGTGATTTAATAAAGAAGGGAGATCAAATTCAGAGGAATTATTCTTCTCTAGCTTTCCCCAGTGCTTTCTCTTGATTACAGAGTCTTGTGAATATCTCATAGTTTTCTTCTGTCTCTGCTCCTCCTAGGATTGCTGTAACCGACCTGTTTCCCATTTTACGTGCAGGTTGCATCCAAGTCATTTGCAACCTACGTCTCAGACTTAGGTTACTGAAGAATCATCTATGATACACATAAAGTTTTTCATCTAGCTCTATTCCATGACTCCTAAAGTCTAATTTAACTTAAATCTGTGTTGTGTTTTCCCATTGCCTCTCTTCTCCATCAGTGCCAGTGACAGCCCTCTCCTGAATCCTCAGACCACCTCCTTTTCTTACATGTCACTTACAGATAAGCAACACATCTCTGTTTTTTAAGTGTTTCTCAGCTGACATTTCTCAACCCCTTAGAAATGCACTAAATAACTACGTCTCTCTGTAAGAGTCCCCACAGCACCACAACACAATTGCCCGTGTTCGTCTTGAGACGGTACCATCTCCATTCTGAAAAACCTCTGAATGGCTCTCATGACTAGTGCTCTCAAAAATGGACCATATAAACCTCTCCATTCACTTCTTAAACATCACATTTATGTGTTCCCTGTAACAATTTAGGATGTGCTTTTTCCTTCAATCATGGCCCAATTTGTTGGTCTCTAAGGGCTTGGCAGAATTCCTTCTGAACACTCCCTAGATTTCTACTTACACATGTAAGAGCCTCTTCCATTCCATTGTACACATTGTAATTTTCTCCCTTTAATCTTGAACTCTTCTACATCCATCAAGAAGTCTTTCCTTATTAACATTACAAGCTCCATATCTCTCCCTTTACCAATTGTTTATTACTGCTGTTTTCATGCTTTGGCTTTTTAAATTCCCATTTGGTAAATCTTTCTTATTATTTTTACAACTGTCTTGCCTTTTTTCTCAAGGGATACAGTCCTTACAGATTTGGAATCTAGTTAGTCTGAAATATGCAATGACAATTCTATGCTATGGCTTTATCATTTACCTATTCAAAACTATTTTTATCCCAAAACTATATATTTTCCTACAAGCAAAAACTCAGTGTGCAATCAGTGTTTCAGAAGCTACATGCTAGAGCCTGACTGTCTTGAATTGTAACCCAGCCCAAACTTAAATTTCAGTTCTATGCAAGTTCTATGTCTCAGTTCCTTCATCAATTACACAAGAATAATCATGATGTTTATCTTTTAAGATGGGAGTGCAGTTTTAATTAGAAAAGATGCATAAAGAATTTAATGCAGCTTGGCATATAGTAAATGCATAATAAAATCTAACTAGTATTAAATTATTTAAAAGAAGTCTTACTTTATGATGTTAATTTTAACATGTTGGTCATTAGAGGAGGAAGAGTGAAAAGAATACACTACTAACTTCAAAATAGTTTGTAACATAAGATACTTAGTGTGGTTTTATATCAAAGTTTTAACTTTAATTATAGTGTATCCTACTGAGAAATTTCATTCTTTTAATCATTCATGTTAAAATATCATATGTATAGATGTAAAGAAAATTTACACTCACAAATGTAGGATTTCCCTATGTGTTCTCAATATTGAAAAAATATAAATGCAAATATTCTTCCCGGATCTCGTCCTCTTTACCAATAAAAACAGAAAGTCCTATAATATAGTGTTTTCATTCTACTGGATTATTAGCCCTAAAAACTGATTTAGAGTAGTTTCTGTATCTTTCTCCCTACAACCATATTTATGTCTAAATTTTCCCCAAATCTTTAATTGGTGTCATGATCCCAGTAATGTAACTCCTTAGTACTCTGCTTACTCATAACAAATCATCAAGTAATATTCAGGCAATATCATCTACACATACATTTACATGAGTAAGTAAAATAAGCTTTGGAAACATCTATTTAATTAGGAGTAAATTCATTATTTTAAGAACTGAAACTCCAATACTATCTATTTTCTTAATAAGAAGATCATGAAAGGCTACCAGTCAGAGTTGCATGGTGAGTTCACATTCCAAAGCATCTCCTGCTCACTGGACACAGAGCAATAAAATAAAACATGGAAATTAAAACTTAGAAGAATAAAGAAGCAACCAAAGTCAAGACAATAATCCATGATTATCATAGTCCAATTAGACTGTTACAAAAATACCTTAGCCTGATTGATTTATAAGTAGCATTAATTTTTTGCTCACAGTCTGGAGGCTGGGAAGTCCCACACAAAGATGCCAGCAGATTTGTTGTCTGGGGAGGGATCTGTTCCTCATAGATGGTGCTTTCTGTGTCCTCACATGGTGGAAAGGTAAAGGAGCTGCCTCATATTATGTTAGAAGGAACACACACACACACACACACACACATACAAAAGAAAATTACACCAAAACACAATAATATTTTTAAAGTACATAGAAAAATATAGTTCTTAAAATTTGTTCTCCTGGTTATTTATCCTTGAAGAATAAATGCAGCATAAAACAATTTTTAAAAATTTAGGATAAGAAAATTTGTCCCTCATAAGTTTTTTTTTTTTTAAGTTAAACCAAAAGTACACCTTGAGAGGAGTAAATAATAGATACTTAAGGTTATTTAATTTCTTAGAGAAGTTTAAAGTTTTGTATGCATATTAAATTTAAAACTAAAAATACAAACCAGTCTCTTCTAAACAACAACAACAACAAAAAATAGTTGAGCTAACATTATCCAGTAACATATAGTAAGTGTTATGGGCCAAAGTTTGTCTTCCCGAAATTAATATGTTGAAGTTCTAACTACTACTAGTGCGTCAGAACAGGATTGTATTTTGAGATAGGGCCTTGAAAGAGGTAATTAAGTTAAAAGGAAGTAATAAGTTCAGTATGGTGAGAACCCTATAAAAAAGGAACATTTTGGATAAATAAGAAAGATTGTAGGGATGTACCTAGATAGAAGAAAGGTCATGTGAGGGCAGAGAAGACAGCCATTCCTGTCCAAAGAGAGCCTCAGAAGAAAGCAAGCCTGCTGATAACTTGATCCCAGACTTCTGGCCTCTATTACTGAAAAGAAAATTGGTATTTTTTTTAAGCTTCTTGGTCTGTGCTATTTGTTGTGGCAACCCTAGAAAACTAACACAAGCAGGAAAGAAGGAAAAATGAACAAATGATTGGAAAACAGAGATCAAGCTGATAGGTTGATGCAATGACTTGATAATAAACTTCATATTATAAATTTATAATAACATTGATCTATTGAAATCCAAATACACAAGTATTTAAGTAAATTAACCATACCTATCAGTTGGATGTTTTTGTTTGCACCACATGATTTTTACAACACACGTACTTGTATACACACACAAATGTATACAATTACACCTAAAACAAAACTACATATAAAATTTGAAGATTATGATGAAAAATGTATTATGCAAGTGTTGGCTAAAAGAATTTGACACAGTAATATTAATCATTTACTAATTAGTTGATTAATTTGCCTATTAATCCAACAAAATAGTAATAAAATGAAAAAAATCATCCCTCTGAATAAATAGTATTATTTTATTATTCCAAAAGGAAAAATAAATCATGAAGATGTAATTTTCCATAATATATTTCTACCTAAGGTAAACTTTGACAGAATTGCAAGGAGAAATTTCATTAATTTAACTAATAATAGTTACAGAGAAAAGTTTTAGCATACCTACAACTAAACAGAGGAAATATGACATGGAAAATTTAAACAACAAAATTAAGACTCCTCTTACAGCTAATAAATGAAAAAGATTTATTTCAGCAATTTGGAATATTTACAAAAGTGGGCCACATAACTTTTCTTTTTACACTCATGGGGCTGGACATTGTATGGGTTTGGACAAATGCATAAATGGCATGTTTTTACCTCTAGTGTCATACAAAGTAATTTCACTGCTTTAAATTTTCTTTATGATCCATTTATTCTTTTCTCCCTCCTCTATAACTTCTGGAAACCAAGAACATTTCTTTATTGTCTCCATAGTTTTGCCTTTTTCAGAATTTCATTCTGTTTGAATCATACAGTATGTAGCCTCTTCAGATAGGCTTTCTTGGATTCAGTAATTTGCATTTAAGTTTCCTCTATGCCTTTTCATGGAGTGATAGCGCATTTCTTTATAGCACTGAATAATATTCTATTGTCTGGATGTACCATAGTTTATTTAGCCTTTCAACTACTGAAGTTAATATGATGAATTTATAATAATGTTGATATAATGAAATCCAAAAATATAAGTAAGTAATCTTGCTGTCCTATAGAATGAGCAAGAAAATAGTCCCTATTATTCTATTTTCTGAAAAAGAATGTATAGAATTAGTATAATGTCTTCTCTTAATGTTTGGTAGAATTCACAAGTGCACTAATGTGGGTCTGGTGTTTTCTGTTTGGGAAGGTTATTACATATTGATTTAGTTTCTCTAATAGATATAGGCCCATTCAGATTATTTATTTTCTTTAAGTGTGAACTCTGGCAGATTGTATCTTTCAATAAATTGTACCATTTCATCTAGGTTATAAAATTTGTTGTTTAGAAATTTTAGAATACTGTTGTTTAGAATTGTTTAAAGTATTTCTTTATTATATTTTTAAAGTCCAGGAGAACTGTGGTCATGCCCCTCCTTCATGTCTAATATTAGTAAGCCATATCCTCTCTCTCTTCCCCCCCTTAATTTGGCTAGCGGGAGATTTAACTATTTTATTGATCATTTCAAAGAACCAGATTTTTGTTGCATTGTTTTTCTCTATTGATCTCAATTTTATTGATTTCTGCTCCAACGTTTCTTATGTCTTCTGCTTAATTTGGATTTATTTTCTCTTCTTTTTCCAGTTTCATAAGGTAAAAACTTAAGTTATTGACTTTAGACTCTTCTTTTTCTAAAATAAGCATTAAATGTTAAAAATTTCCCTTGAGTACTTCATTGCACAGAGTTTGATAAGTTGTGTTCTCGTTTTCATTTAGTTAAAATATACTTAATTTCTCCCAAGGTATCTTCTTTGATCTACACATAACTTAGAGATGTGTTGATTAATATTTAAGTATTTTAGAATTTCCTGATATCTTTCTGGTATTGATTGCTATTTTAATTCCATTTTGATCTGAAAGTGTACTTTGTATGATTTCTATCCTTTAAGATCTGTTAAGATGTGTGTTATGGACCCAAAAGTGATATATCTTGGTGAATTACATACTGTTTTCAAAAAGAAAGACTCAACATAATTCAGGGAATTTATAACATACATACATATTTTTACTCCAAAAGAAAAGTATGTTAAATATCAACAGTAAAGTGCTAGTTTAAAATTAAATAATATGGTTGGAAACTACAAAACAACCTTAAATAATTCATTGATTAAAAGAAAATTGTAACAATTATAACTTAGAACTTTATTACCACAAAAAATTACACAACAAATTTTTTGTAGAATTTCACAAAAGCAGTATTTATTGGTAAATTTATATTTGTATGTAAATATATGGCTTTAAATGCATTTTGTAAGAATCAAAAATTCATTAAGGTAAATGAAATTAGGAAATTTGGGGGGAAACAAGATGGAAAAATTGTTAAAAAGTAGAACAAAGCTCATTACTCATAAAAAAAGATCAATACATTTCAACTGGTGGACAAATATATAATTCGCCCAAATTACAAGAAGTGTAAACACAAGTCAGCTTTTCCAAAATTTCAAGGAATATATAAATCTTATAAAATCTGTTTTGGGAAAAGAGAAAGAAAAAAAAAAACGAAAACTTTTCCATCTTTTTTATAATGTGTGTGTGTGTGTGTGTGTGTGTGTGTATGTGTTGCTGGGGATTGAACCTAGGGCTTTGTGCATGCTAGGCAAGCACTCTACCAACTGAGCTATATCCCCAGCCCTCCATCTTTCTTAGAAAACTAATATAATATCAACACCCCCCATTTTCATTAAGAACTTTTTTTTAGTTCCAAACCAAATTTATAGGAACAGTTTCTTAACTGGACAAAATTAACTCATCTAAAAACTGTAGGAAAATTCATGCCCAGAATGATGGTGTGAGAAGTATTTTGGAAATTTTCTAATAAAAATACAAAAACAGGACTGGGAATATAGCTTAGTTGGTAGAGTGCTTGCCTCACATGTACAAGGTCCTGGGTTCAATCCCCAACACCACACAAAAAAAATCATTTATTACCTACTGACAATTATTAACAACAACAAAAGTTGGGAAATTTGGCTAGGAGCATATAACAAATATTGAAACATAAGTTCAAGAAAATCAATTAAAATTTGTTATGATCAGTGAGAATCTATGGCATTTGAACCAAGACCCGCTGGCATCTCCTTTTGCCAGTTCAGTGTGATGGACACTCTACCCAGGCAAGTCCTCCCCTCTACCTGCTGGCCATCTAAAAATAAGGTTTCACTGTAGGAGTGACGGGCCATGGACACATTTTACTTTTACCCTGTTCCATATTGCAGAGATGCTATTCCAGGTAGTCATGACTGAAAGAACTGGTCTGTTTTTCTTGACTCACCCACCATTCATGAAGAAGAAGCTCTGCTCCAAGAGCAATAGACTGAGAATACTAGGCCTTAAATACTTCTGCCAGAATTCACTTATAGGGTGAAGATTCCATTCTATGATGAGTTAATTTAGAGGACCGGAGTCTACTGTCCTCTCCCAGACTTCTATCCACAGACCAGGAGTCTCACTCAGGGTCAAGTAGGCCAGTGTCTTGGCCAGAATTCCAATGCAGTGACACAGAGTTGGTACCTTGAGGGAAAGACAGATTATGAAAACGAAAAGCACCACACCTTTACTTAAGGCAACTAACCAGGAAAGACTTACATACCTGTCTCTTTTGAAAGCTAAAACTCTTTAGCAAAAGACACCATAAATAAAGTCAAATAGCAAGCCACATTCAATGCATATTCATAACGATAACGATGCCTAACAAAAAGGATTAGGATCTAAATATTCAAAGAACTCTCAGAATTTTGAACTTTAAACATTTAAACATAAAGATTCCTGTGGGAAATTATGGAAATGGTATAAATAAATAGCAAAAGTGGAAACCTGAATGATCAGTATTAACACATATTAGACTTTGGTAGTAATGAAGGAAATACAAACAATGACCACAATAACACAGTATATCACATTCCATTAAATGCACAAAACCTTGAAGGGTCTAACTGAAATAATTATTTGCAAGAATGTGAAGAATATTTTTATTTGAAGAAGTATTTAACAATATCTGGCAAAGGTAAAGATGTTATATGTCCTATAGCCCAGGAGTTTTACTTATAGTTACATGTATATCCTAGAGAAATGCATGTATCTAAGCTGTCTGTTATAGAACTACTTATGATGCAACTCCAGAATCTTCCTAAATATTCATCAATATAGGCAGACAGATAAGTATTTATAGTTACATAATGAAAAAATCATACAGTAGATAAAATTTATCTTCATGTATTAATATGGCTAAATCTCAAAAACAGAATGTTAAGTAGCAGTTGATCAATTTATCACTTACAAAAAATATACAAAATCCTACCTTAAATAATTTAAAAATATATGCAATAATATACAATATAGCATGAATGAATACACAGCAACCTCAAGGTTGTTTTTAGTGCTGGGTGGTGGGAAAGACAGAGGGAAGGAATGTCACTGCAGAAGTCAGGGAGGGTTTTTAGTTGATCTATGACATTTTATTTTCCTGCAGCATCTTTGAAGGAAAATTGACAAAATGTTATGCATTTTTAAAGTAGGAGAGTAAGATTATGATATTAATTATGTAATCCTTCATAATTTTCCTTAAATTTTGAGGTATTTCAACACAAAGATATTGAAAATGAAGTTCATTTAAGAAGCACAGTAACAATGAATATGTGCAATGTTGTATAGTGGAAAGAGTGTGACCTTGAAATATCAGACACTGATATTCTGTGTCCTTGAAGAGTTTTTAAACCCCTCTTAGCATAGATTCTTTTTTTTGTATGACAAATAAGAACATTTGCCAGTCGGTATAGTTATGAAGATTAAAGGAGTTAGCATAAGAGCAATTACTTAATATCTAATAAGTTTACAATAAATATTAATTAACTTATCCGGAACTGATTTATTACTTCAATACGAATAAATGCACACTTGCTTTTTATTATGTCCTATGATATTAGTGAAAAATCCACTTTGGAGGCTATATCAATCAGGACTAGGTTTGGCAACACAAAGATTTCTCTTTTTGTGGGATGGTGTGTTGACTCTACAATGCCATCCAGGACCCGAACCTCTATTTTCAGTCCAGCCATCTTTGGCATGTGATTTTTGTCTTTCACACTCCTTACCTCCAGACACATGAGGACGACTCCACCTACAGCATTACCTTTTAAGTCCCAGTATGCATAGTATCCCAAGAATCCCTACTTTGAGTGTTCTACTTCCTATTGGCTAGAACTGTGTCATGTGACCTCAGTCACAGGAAGACAAGCCTCGGATGGTGAGCTCACAGTTAGTTGCACATGCCCCCTGGAATAAAAGCAGAGATCCATTAGTAAGGAAGACTTGCAGAATGAATAGTATTGAGTTGGGAACCAGCAAGGACCACCGCAGAGGTTGCTGTTTTTTGCCTTCTACAAAATGACCTCTATTTTGAATTAAGATTTGTTTTTCCAGTGTGTGATGGTTCCAGAGTCCCTACCTTGAGATGATTTTGGGATAACAGCTGGCAGAAAATAAATTTAAGTGTTCTTATTTAAGCCTGTGTATATAGTCAGTGTGGTACTTTTACTTAAATGGCCACGTAGACTGGGGATGCTGAGTATGGGGGTAGAGGTGCAGGGGACTTGTTGGGTGCAGAGAGTTCTGAACTCCCCTAGATTCCTCATTTGAACCACAGCTTCTAATAATTATGCTTTTAACATCTCCAGACACAAACACTTAAAAGCAAGTTTTCTAGGCTCTTGCAGTAAATCAGTAGAGCTCAAAGATCACAACTATGGTAGTAATGTTTTTTCATGAGGGGAATTAACTGGATTTTGACAGAATTGTGTGTTTCTCCTCTTAAGCATTTTTCTTTCCCATCTCATGATGCTACAGAAAGAAACTATTAGAACTAATGTTTTTAAAAGAAAATGATACTCCTCCCAAGAGGGATCTTGCCTGAAGCAACCACTTTTATATGGTGCTTCTTAAGGCAGAAAGGCAGCCTTTTATAGACATGGAGCTGCACAGGTGTGTTAGGGCTGCACTAATGAGCAGCACATGCTTTTACTTATATTCTCATTTACAGTGTCATCAGGGTCCAAGAAAACAAGAATATTACATGCTTAAAAAGAAAATGGGAAGACACAAGGGCTGCTTTAAAATGGAATATTCTGGAAATCACCATTAATTCATCCCATTTATAGCAAATCATTCTACTTATTCACTGTGATGAAAATTATGGAGAAATAATACTTTAAATTATTTGGAAATGGGAAGGGGTTCCTATAATGGTCGCCTGGTCTAAAGCAACCCTGACCAACCTTGATCTAGATCCAAGGATTCGTCCAGTGCATTGATCTCCATATAAGTCTGGTAACACTTTCAACAACGTTTAAACAAGGTCAAAAAATGAAACGAGATTAATGACAGATCTCCGGTCTTGGCTTCACTGAATGCTCGAAACCAAACTTCTGCTCCTAAAACTCTAATTGGCTCATTTAAAAAAGTCAACCTCCAATTTTATCTTAGTTTCCTTTGGAGAGATCATTCGTAATACAATCGCAAGTGGTTATAAATGGCTTTTCTCTGGGAGTAATATAAATCTTTAGAATCTTCCTGCAACCGCAAACAGTATCTGGGTTACTCTGAACTATTTTGGATAAGGACATAAGCTTCACATAAAATAATGAAAACATAATTCACACTCATATCCTTTTCTCTTGCACAAAAATTTGAAGTTTCATAGATCCCAATATGTACCAAAAATGCCAATGTGCTTCTATTTCGATTTTTTAGCTATAAGCCATTGGCAATGAGATGAAGGGAGTAAAAGCATAGTAATAGGCACAGCATCAGCCTTTTGTGTCTCAAGCTGTAGGGGGTTGGATGGGAGAAAAGTGTGAGAAAATGGAATTCTTGTATGGACAGTTTATACCCTTCCCACAAAGACTGGTGACGCAGACATTGCAAAGCAAATCGATTGAGGGTAGTGAGAGGTCAGACACTGGAGCAAAAGCAGAGTGGGAAAGAGGCCAGACACTAAGCAACTAGCAGAAGATGCCAAACCCAAGCAGGGCAGATGCAATAACCACTGTCCTATAGTATGCTTAAGATCAGCAAGGACTAGATTGGGAGGCTGAGGCAGGAGGATCGTGAGTTCAAAGCCAGCCTTAGCAATGGCGAGGCGCTAAGCAACTCAGTGAGACCCCGTCTCTAAATAAAATACAAAATAGGGCTAGGGATTTGGCTCAGTGGCTGAGTGCCCCTGAGTTCAGTCCCTGATACCAAAAAAGAAACAAGAAAGGACTAGATTTGATGAGAAGGAAAAGAAACTAAGAAAACCTCCTTCGTTTAGAAAGGCAGAATTAATGTATATGGCTGCCCCATCCCCAAACATCATACTGCCTCTGTTATTCAAGGGGTGGTATTTGATATTTCATCAGTGGTCACTTCCCTTATACATCTTTTTAATTTTGAGACGTTTTACACAGTCGCCACATCCATTGTCCTCAGACAAGTCTGTGTGCTTCAAACTATCCAAGCTGTGTGGGTAGTGGTATCTCCAACGGATAGGATAGGGATGCACATCTGAAAGACACAACAGTTAAGACCAGAAAAGGACTCTGACCTTTCTCCTTCTCTCTTGTAACCGATGCCCTTCCATTTGCCCATCTAAATACTTCTCTCCCAAAATTTCCATTCTTCCAAGCCAATAATCGCTCATAATTGTTCCAGGTGCCAAACCTCCCTCTTTGTCCTCTCTAGGGAATCCCATCAAATCTTCCAGTCTCTACTTTGGAATAGCTTTCAAATTCTTGTTTTCCTTTTCCCTCTCACTATGACCCCCTCAAATCCAGACCCTGGCCACATCAAATCTGGATTATTTAAATTCCTTGCTATTCTTTATGCTGGCTCCAGTCTTTCCTTTCTGTGATCGATTCTCCATACATCAGTCCCTAGTTCTGTGATCCCTGAGAGGTCACACTGCCCATAATATTCCATCAAACCTTCCCCTGCCATTTTCAGTATCTGGGTCACCTTCTCTATTCACTCACAATTCCCTCAGATTTCTTCTTACCACTTGTCCCTCTATCTGCAGTTTTCCTTCTTCCATCTGCTTTTAGCAATTTTTTTTTTTTGGTTAAAATGTTTCTGCCTTCCTCTCCAGCCATTCAAACACTAGTTATCCTTCTAAGTTCATGTCAAGTTATCTCCATTAAGTCTTGTCTGAAACAGTTGCTCCCTTGAGAAAATTCCCTTGCTCTAACCACCAATACCACCCATTTGGGTTATCTAGGAGATTACGTTCTGCTGTGTGTTATGTAATGCTTGTTGTATAAATCGAAGTTTCATCCTTGACTCTTGAGAGCCATGTCTTAGTGATAAACTTCTGTATGAAGACTTTTTCTCTTCAGAGGAGGTACACGGCCTCAACAGGCATACAAAGAATGGTTAGTATTTATAAAATTTGTCTGAAAACATGGATTAAAAAAAAACACATTGAGAAGGTTTCTTGGAAAGTCAGCTTGGGATTTGGAGAAGTTTAAACACTTTGCACACAGGAATTGGGTTAAAGACACAGAAATGAAATATTCTGCTCCCTTTGACCTGTGGGCTACAGTAATGTTGGCTGTGTCCCACACTCTCAGTTTTGGCCCTTCCACCACACTTTCTGGGCTGCTTAATTGGCCTGCATTCCAACTCCATCACTGGAATGTAAGACAGCACCTACACGTTTAAATAAATACTTAAATCTTACCGCTTGCTTTACCAAATGGAACAGTGGTTTCCAAAAAAGGTTCTGTATGATCTCTCCAGATCTCCATAAGAAATTCACTGCAAACACCAACAAAATAAGGCAGTGACAGAATCAGAGCCCCAGGGAAGTGGAAGGATGGAGAAAATTTGATTTTAAACTGAGAAATAGTTTTCATTCTTAAGAACATGCATAGATGTAAACTTCAGTTAAACAGACAAATAAGGTTGGTTTTTTTTCCCATTGTATACTTCTTTTTTTATTGGTTTGTTTTAGTTATACATGAAAGTTCAATCCATTTTGTAATTATATAGCATGGAATATACCTTATTCTAATTAGGACCCCATTCTTGTGGATGTACACCACGGTGGGATTCTTTGTTGTGGGTTCATATAGAGACACAGGAAAATTATGTCTGATTCATTTCACTACATTTCCTTTTCCTATCTCTCCCTTCATTTCCCTTTTTCTAATTTACTGAATCCCCCCCCCCCACCTTATTGTGGGTTAGCTTCCACATATCAGTGAAAACATTTGACTTTTGGCTTTGTGGGACTTAGCAGGATAGCCTACCTTTCCACCCATTTACTGGCAAGTGTCATAAAGTCGTTCTTCTTAATGGCTGAGTAATACTCCATTCTATGTATATACCATACTTTCTTTAACCATTCATCTGTTGAAGGGCACCTAAGTTTAGCAATTTCGAATTCAGCTGTTGTAAATATTGATGTGGCTGTGTCATAGCAGTATGCTGATTTCCAATAGGGTTTTTATTGAGCACCAAAGAAAGAGAGGCTGAGTGAAGAGGCAGCTAGACCTTGACCTGCTTAGTCATAGTATGATCTAATTATTTAAACAGTACAACACCGACAGAAAATATACCCAGAATATGAAAACTTTATTAAACAGCAAGAGTGTAAACACTCTTCTCAATTATACCCTCCACGTTCAGTCTTCAGGAGCCTTAGCAAAAATTTTTAAAGCATGGAAACCATGTGAATTTTATAAAATAATAAAGTAAAGTTAATTTTAGAACCTATAAACAATCTCAGAACTGGGATCATGGAAAAACGGTGCCATGTGCTATCTACATGCAGAAGTAGAACCAGGGAGTAATTAAACAATTAATTTTGACTAAGAGCATCATCTCCTTCTTATCATTTGTTCCTAATACATGTGGTTTAGAATAAAACCATCATGGATCGAAAACACCAAGTTAGCTCACCAAATCTGTATATAGACAGGATTAGGATTCCTGTCCACTGACTAATGTTACTTACCCTAAACATATTATTTTCAGATTTGACTTAAATAGCTAAGTTACTGCTTTTATCTCTTTCTTTATCCAAGCCAATGTCTTCCCTCCCTTTATTATTTTATACAATACTGTATTTTATTCTTGCTCAATATTATCAAACCAAGCCACAAATCTAATTAGCCTGTCCTGATGCCAAAATCTCTGCTCCTGGAGAAATGCATCATCTAGCACATCTAGGTAAATGAATTAAAAAAGCATCCAGGCAGGTATCTGGTGAATGTCTCAGTTCATCCTTGCATAATAAACTATCTTCTCCTGCTCATTCATTTGTCAGTCACAGTAACTAAGGATTATTATTTGTTGAATGTACGTGACACCAGCAATTTGCAAAGTCTGTTGGCAAGAAAATCAGGTTAGAATGACAGAGTGAGAAATTAAGCAGAAGCCTGATGTAATTAGCTACAACAATCAGTGCTCTAATTTCTGATTTATTGCTTCCTGTTTTCCTGCTGCAGTCCACTCTGTGTATACTGTATGTACTTCATATAGGTCAAACAATTGCCTTATCAGTCCTGGCAAAGCGAGAGGTCAGAGTTAACAATATTTATTTAAACATGCAGGATGCTTCCCGCTGCAATTAGGAAATAACTATTACTAATAGGTCCTTGGCACTACTTCCTCATTTATACAATTTTTTGGGGAAAAAAAAAGAAACAGAAACAAGAAAGAATTGGGATTCATTCCATAGAGCGACACAGAAGTTGATTTAGTTCTCCCTCTAGAAAAATTTTCTTACTCTCAAAAGGTCTATGATTCTAAATGAGGCAAATGAATCATTGTTACAACTGAGTATTCATAAAAATATGAAAAAAAAATCTTTCTTTAAATTGTTATAAGAAATATTTTAATTATTATAAGAAATAATTTAACATTATAAGAAAATAAATATGTTCTTATAATGTAAGTTATTATAAGAAATTATTTTCAAGTTCTCAAAGGTTATTGTAGACCCTCCCCCTTGGAAACTCTTTCCACGGGAGAATTTCTTTGCTTCCCATTATTCAACCACAAACAAATAGTAGGGTTAATTATTCTTTTCACATTTTAAGAAAGCAACCTTTAAAATTCCATGCAGGATCCATTTTGAGGAGGAAAAGTATAAGCTTTTATGAATTTACAGGTAAGTTTGAAAAGCCCTAAAATAAAGCAACAGACTCCTACAAAAATAAATAAACCACTGTAATTCACTCAAAATGAGGTTAACATTTCTAAAAAGATAAAGATAACTCAATTCAGGGTAAATTGAAATAAAACTTGCATTGCGGGCTTAAAAACAAAGAAACTGGATACAATGAAACAAACATATCTGACTTTCTTTTGTTAATTTTAAAAGTCAATGTATGAGACTCTCTGAGAGGATCCCACACCTCTAAGAAGATAAAATAGAGCAAGTATCTTTCCAAGACCCTTAGGGAATCTTCAAAATTCAGCCAGATCGCAAAGTAATAGATGAATTAGAAGACGTATTAAACTGTCAAAACTTGAATTTTTCATTTCTCTCATTAACTAGTGGCTTTGGGCAAGTCCTTCGACCTTTCTGAATCTCATTTGCCTTTCAGATAAAATGAGAAGTTTGAAATTGAGTTTTTAAATGCATTTTTAACATTTTTTTTCACTTTACAATAAACCTATTATATATCAAGTGCTTTTCTTTTGCTCTGTTCCAGGCACAATGCTTTGTGTCTTCTAATTCTCTCAACAGTCCTATGAAACAAAAACCTAGATGAGGAAGCAAAGGCTTTGAAATTCAATAATTTGCTTTGGTTATTCACCTAGAATGACACCAACAAACAAACAAATCATTCTAAATAAGAGTTAATTTGTATCTAAAACCCAAGAGCCCAAACTTTTAATTATATTGCCTTACCTCTTAAGATTTTAAGATTTAGTCACACATATGAGCAAAATAATATATCTGAAAATGAAATACAGAAATCCACAAAGTCTTGCTGAAATAAAATGCCAGGCCTTCGTGTGTGAGCATCCAATCACATTTGTGTCCAATAACAGTTCAGTGAAAATGTCAATAAACAATTATAAGCAAATACCATGGAGTCAATTACTAAGTAGTTACTGAGCACCAGCTATGTTCTCAGTTTGGGGTTTTATTCTATCGAAGGGCACTGTTATGCTTTAGATGTAATGTCTCCCCAGAACTCACCTATGAGACAACACAAGAAGGCTCAGAGGAGGAAGGTTTGGGTTGTAGCCTTAGCCTAAGAATCCAGTTGGGATTAATCCTGATGGGATTAATTGAAGTGGTAGGGTGTGATGGAGGAGGTGGAATTGGGGTGTGGCTTTGGTGTATAAATCTTGGATCTGGAGAGTGGAGACTCTCTCTCTCTGCTTTTTGATTACCATGATGTGAGCTGCTTCCCTCTGCCACCCTCTCCCGCCATGATGTTCAGCCTCCCCTCCAGCCCTGGGGAATGGACCCAGCCTTCTATGGACTAAGACCTCTGATACCTTGAGCCCTTAAATAAACTTTTCCTCCTCCACAATTGTGCTGCTCGGGACATTTAGTCACAACAGCGAAAAAGCTGACTAATACAGACACAGAGACTTTTAAAATGTGCCCTCTTCTCCCAAGAATTACACATATGCCAGTTGGATATAATCCATGTTGGATATTCACCCCTAACAAAATTTGAGGTCTCCACAAAGAATTCAGCTGAAAGACTTCAGACCTCAGAGTAGTGAGGAAGCACTTCATGGATGAGACAAAGGAACATAATGTGATTGGTGGAAGTGAAGAGTTTTACCTGCAAAGGAAGCACCAAGGTGTTGACCAAGGGAGTGAAATAGACAATATTTAAGAATCTTATGGTTATTGAGAAAATGGAGAGGTAGACATATAAGTTGGTAACGAATAATAGAAGGTGGTGTGGGCGAAGTCTGAGTAGGAAGAGTCCCAGGACCCTGGGGGAGCACTTGAGAAAGGCTCCTCACCACCCCTGAGCTTCAGGGACAGTGTCTTGCAAGGAAAGCCTGAGCCAAGTCTTAAGGGATACAGAGGTAATATCCAAGTGAAGAGCCAAAGGAAGGTGGTTCCAGTACATAGAACCAGCATGCTCAAGGGTAAGACACACCAAGGAATGCTTGGGGTTCTGAAGTCTGTAACTGCTGCAGTAGAAGGTGCTGGAGTGTGGAGGGAGAAAGATTGAGATTGAAGAGGAAGGCTGACACCAAATCTTAAAGAGTCTAGAAGGGTTGGTATATTTGCATGTGAAGACAATCGAAAACAGTAAAAGGAATAATGTGATCGAATTTGAATCTTAGGAAAATAACTGGGTATTCAGAAAAGAATGGTTTTCAGAAGCAAGACAGGTAACAAAGAAACCACTTTAAATGATGCTTCTGCTTGGAGTCCAGGGGGGAAACAGGGAAGATCAAAACCTAAGAGTATCAAGGTGGGATGGGGTGAATTGAGGTAAATTCAACGGAACCTAGTGACCAAGTGGTTATGTAAGATAAAAAAAAATGCCAAGGAGTAAAAATAATCCATTATGTAGTGAATATTGGTGTTGTTTATAAAGACAATATTTTTAATGAAGTCTTGTTGGATTTTATATAGAAACAATTGTGACATAAACCTATATATGGTTCATACTCATCTATACTATGAAAGACATGCATTCATTAATTCTTTTATTTGTTCCACAAATTCTTTTTCTTAATTTTTTATTTGTTCTTTTTAGTTATATATGACAGAAAGTATTTTTGACATATCATATATACATGGAGTATAACTTCCCATTTTTTTGGTTGTACATGTTGTGTATTCATATATGAAAATAGGGAAGTTATATCCAATTCATTCTACTATTTTTCCATTTCCATCCCCTATCATTTCCCCTGACTCTGCCCTGTCCAATCTGATGATCCTCCTCTCCCCTCCCCCACCCATTGTGAGCCAGCATCCACATATCAGAAAAAACATTTGGCCTTTGGTTTTTTGGGATTGGCTTTTTTCACTTAGCATGATAATCTCCAGTTCCATATGTTTACCGACAAATGCCATAACTTCATTTTGGTTTATGGCTAAGTAATATTCCATTGTGTATATGTACCACATTTTCTTTATCCATTCATCTATCTTAGGGCACCTAGGTTGGTTCTACAGCTTAGCTATTGTGAACTAAGCTGCTATAAACATTAATGGTGTCACATCACTGTAGTATGCTGATTTTAAGTCCTTGGGGTATATGCCAAGGAGTGGGATAAATGGGTCAAGTGGTGGTTCAATTTCAAGTTTTCTGATGAAATTCCATACTGCTTTCCATAGCGGTTGTAACAATTTGCAGTCCCACCAGCAAGGTATAAGTATACCTTTTTTCCCCACATCCTCACCAACATTTATTGTTACTTGTGTTCTTGATAATTGCCATTCTGACTGGAGTAAGAAGAAATCTCAGTGCAGTTTTAAAATGCATTTCTCTAACTGCTAAAAATGTTGAACATTTTTTTCATGTTTGTTGACCCCTATTTATTCTGTGAAGTGTCTATTCATTTCCTTAGCCCATTTATTGACTGGGTTATTTGTTCTTTGGGTGTTAAGTTTTTTGAGTTCTTTATATATCCTAGAGATCAATGCTCTATCTGAGGTGTGGGTGGCAAAGATTTTCTCCCAATCTGTAGGCTCTCTCTTCATGTTCTTGATTGTTTTCTGCACTGTATTCCACAAATTCTTATTGACAGCCAAAAAGGCCCTATACAAAGTGTACAGAAAACAGTGCTGAATAAGTAAGATACATCTTTGTTCTCATGAAGGCTACATTTTAACATCAGCAAGACAGAAAAGTAGGTAAATTTCAGGATTCATCATAACAACATGCTTTGAAGTCAATGATTCTAATAAATGTCTCTGCTAGTTGCTGAGATCCATCAAAACGAGAAAGGAGAAACTGAGCAAATAAATAGGTAATGATCCAAACATATTGAGAAAAGAAAAATAAAACAAGAAGTAGCAGAATCACTGGAGGAGGATAGCTTGAAATGAGAAGTCAGGAAAGTATTCTCCAAAAAGGTGATTCTCACTTGAAACTACAGTGACCAAAAAAGAGACAACCATTTCAAGATCTGAGAGTAAATCATAACAAAGAGAGAAACAAGAAAAAAGAGAGGCCTTAAAGTGGGAATAAATATGGTGTAAACAGGTAGCAGAAAGCAATCCCGCAGCTCAATTGTAGTAAGGAGCAGGTGATATGGTGGAAATGTTTTGAAATTAAGTCAAGAGAAGGAGACAGGGAGTTACCACGTTTTGAAAAGTATTAGAAATTTGAATTTTATTTACTGGGATAGGATGTAATTGAAGATAAGTAGAGTTATTATAATGCAGTCTTACTTGATATATAAAATTAATCTGGTTACTATGTGGAGAATAAAGAAAAAGAGGGCAGGTATAGTGATTGCTTGGAAGCATTTGGCAATAATCTTGTCGTGGATTAGGGTGATAGCAGTCAAATTGGCAAACAGAGGACTGACATAAAATATGCGTTGGAGACAGTTGACAGAACTTGCTTTTGGATTGGACATAGAAAATTAGAAAGAAGATCAATCAAAAGGACTTATTGGGTTTGGACTTGTGCAGTTGGGTGAATAGTGGTTCATTAAGGAGTCAGTGACCATTGAAGTAGTATAATATTGGGAGGAGGTAATAAATCTAAAATTTTGTTTATCTGCTAAGTTTAAAATGTTTAAGTCCAAGGAGACATACCAAAAAAGTAGTTGGATATTTAAGTTTCACTAGAGAGGTCAGGACCAGAGACACTGGTATAGAGATAAGATAGCATTAAAAGTCATGGAATTAGAAGTGACCCCCCCAGAAAGGGAATAGACATAGATACTGTATTAGTAAGCGTTTTGTTGCTATGACTGAAAGACCTGACCAGAACAATTTAAAAGAGAGAAAGCTTATTTTGGCTTACAATTGCAGAGATTTAATCCATGATAGGTTGACTCCATTGTTCTGGACCTAAAGTGAAGCAGGACGTATGGCAGAAGAGTGGTGGTGAAGCACTGCTCACCTCATGGTTGCAGGGAAACAGAGAAAGGAATAGGGGCCACAGGGAAGAGGTTCCCTTCGAGGACATGCTCCTAGTGACCCTCCTCCTCCAGCCACTCTCCACCTGCCTATAGTTACCACCCAGTCAGTCCATTCAAACTAGGATGGACAAAGTGACAGTTCTCATGATCTCATCATATCTTCTCTGAATATTCCTGCATTGACACAGGAATATGTGGGGGATACTTCATATCCAAACCCTAACAGATATGCAGAGAGGTCCCAAGGCGAATCTCTCAAGTACATTAACTTTAAGAGGTTCAAAAGAGACAGAGGAATCAACAAAGGAGGCTGAGGAGGAAACTCAGCATGATTTGGTATGATGGAAATTGAAAAAAGATTTTTAAGAAGAAAGGACTGATTTATTTTGCCAAATGTAATAAACTGGCAGAGAAAGAGGATGGCAGATGATGGCAAAATGGAAGGTATTGATGACCTTGACAAAAGCAGTTTCTTGGACTTTGAAACTGCTTTTCATAAGTCCATATATATGAATATAAAATCGGGCCTCATTGCTTAATGATATATAACTTTGGTCAAAAATATTTTAAATCTCCACTACAAATTATTCGTCTTTGCAATGGGGCTGGAGTGCCTTCAGTCAGACAGGCTAGATGATTAAATACAATCACATGGGAGAGATTGTGGCTTAACTTAATAGTCTATTTCTTCTTCCAAAGTGACCAAGAAACTGAATATTATTAACTAACCAATTTTGCTAAAGTCACATAACGTCCGTGCATCAAATTTGGAAAATACATGCTAGAATTCTACTATTCTACTCACGATTTTATTTAGGACTGTAAAGTTTATACTTTTTACTGGGAATAGTAATAAATTACTAAATAGTCACATTACAGCTAATAATTCTAATAAATGCTCTAAATTTCTATTAAATGCTCTAAATTTCTATTATAAAGGAAATAACTGAAACTTGTTTCTTCAAATGGAAACTTAAATGTATTCTGAATAAGAGCACAATAAAAGAAAGCTTGACCACAAAGTTAAAGCATATTAACTGAAACTAAATAGTATTAATATCCCAGTAGGAATTAATATGTTCTTTTGACCTAGGGCGTAATTTCATGTAGAATCTCTGACAGAAGAAATGTCCTCCTTGAAATGGCATCTTTCATTTTGTAACCAATTAAATGTTTGGTCTGGGTTAAGGCTCAGTTCCTGCCTACGTTCTTAAAAACAACATGAATTTCTATCAAGATATTGAAATAGCTATAATGTTTTATCAAATGGGAATTTCTATAATACTCTGTTTTTAAAAAATTTTTTTTGACTTATTTTGTATCAGTTTTACACATTTTTTTCCCTTTTTACTAGTGCATTATAAAGAAACAATCTATGAGGTGAACAGAGAGCCTACATTCTGGGAGCAAATATTTACCCCTCACACATCAGATAGATCACTAATCTCTGGGGTATATAAAGAACTCAAGAAGCTAAGCACCAAAAAAACAAATAACCCAATCAATAAATGGGCCAAGGACATGAACAGACACTTCTCAGAAGAGGATATAAAATCAATCAACAAATATATGAAAAAATGCTCATCATCTCTAGCAATCAGAGAAATGCAAATCGAAATTATTCTAAGATGTCATCTCACTCCAGTCAGAAAGGCAGCTGTTATGAAGACAAACAACAAGTGTTGGCAAGGATGTGGGGAAAAAGGTACACTCTTACATTGCTGGTGGGACTGCAAATTGGTGCAGCCAATTTGGAAAGCAGTGTGGAGATTCCTTAAAATCTGGGAATGGAACCACCATTTGACTCAGCTATTCCTCTTCTCAGACTATACCCAAAGGACTTAAAAACAGCACACTCCAGTGACACATCCACATCAATGTTTATAGTAGCACAATTCACAATAGCTAAATTGTGGAACCAACCTAGATGTCCTTCAGTGGATGAATGGATAAAAAAAAAATGTGGCATTTATATACAATAGAATATTACTCAGCATTAAAAAAGAACAAAATCATGGCACTTGTAGGTAAATGGATGGCATTGGAGAAGATAATGCTAAGTAAAGTCAGCCAATCCCCAAAAAACAAATGCTGAATTTTTTCTCTGATATAAGGGGGTGACTCATAGTGGAGTAGGGAGGGAGAGCATGGGAGGATTAGACTAATTCTAGATAGGGAAGAGGGATGGAAGGGAAAGGAGAGGGAAGGATTAGCAAGGATGGTGAAATGTGATGGTTATCATTATACAAAATACGTGTATAAAGACTTGAATTGGGTGTCAACATACCTTATATACAAACAGAGATATGAAAAATTGTGGTATATATGTGTATTAAGAATTGTAATGGGACTGTGACCACGCACAGAGCAGGCCCAGCGGCCTGCTGAGGGGCAGAGCCACCCCCCACCCCCCGCGCCTGCCAGGTGACCACCGACAGAAAAGGCCCAGTGGCCCGCGGTGGGACAGAGCTTCCAATCACTCCTGCAAGGTAGGCGGGCCTGCGACCCACCGGCAGAAGAGGAGCAGCGTCCTGCTGAGAGGCTGAGCCGCCCCCTCCCCCTGCGCCGGAAAAGTAGAGGGAACTGTGACCATGCACAGAGCAGGCCCAGCGGCCTGCTGAGGGGCAGAGCCGCCCCCCACCCCCCGCGCCTGTCAGGTAGGCGGAACTGTGACCACTGACAGAAAAGGCCCAGTGGCCCGCGGAGTGGCAGAGCTTCCAATCACTCCTGCAAGGTAGGCGGGCCTGCAACCCACCGGCAGAAGAGGAGCAGCGGCCTGCTGAGAGGCAGAGCTGCCCCCTCCCCCCAGCGCCTGCAAGGTAGACAGAACTGTGACCACCATCAGAACAGACCAGACCTGCAACCGAGAGACAGAACAGGCCCAGTGGCCTGAGGAAGGGTAGAGCCGCCCCCCCCCCACGCCTGCAAGGTAGGCGCACCTGCGACCCACTGGCAGTACAGCCCCAGAGGCCTGCAGAGGGGCAGTGCCGCTGCCTGCGCCTGCAAAGTAGACAGAACTGTGACCACCGACAGAACAAGCCTAGCGGCCCGCAGAGGGACAGAGCCGCCGCCCGCGCCTGCGAGGGAGACTTTGCAACTATACAAGACCAATATAAATATATAGGGGGAAAATTCAATAGCACAACAGTTTCACCAAGTAGAAAGGAACGCGAACAGTATGAAGAGACAAGGAAAGAAAGGACCACAAGCATTGCAGGTCAACTCAACGTTAGAAGAGGTAATAGCTGCAGCAGATGGAATGTCAGATAAAGAATTCAGGATATACATGCTTCAGATGATCTGGAGTCTCAAGGAAGACATCAGACAGCAAAATCAGACAATGAAAGATCACTTCAACAATGAATTACATAAACAAATCCAAGAAGCAAAAGATCAACTATACAGGGAAATAGAGGTTATAAAAAACAAACAAACAGAAATCCTAGAAATGCAGGAAGCAATAAGCCAACTTAAAAACTCAATTGAGAATACTACCAGCAGAGTAGAACACTTAGAAGACAGAACATCAGACAATGAAGATAAAGTATTTCAACTTGAAAAGAACATAGACAGCTCAGCAAGACTGTTAAGAAACCATGAGCAGAACATCCAAGAAATATGGGATAACATCAAGAGACCAAATTTAAGAGTCATTGGGATACAGGAAGGGACTGAGTTTCAAACCAAAGGAATGAGCAGTCTATTCAATGAAATAATACGAGAAAACTTCCCAGACTTGAAGAATGAGACAGAACCCCAAATCCTAGAAGCCTACAGGACGCCGAATGTGCAAAATCATAAGAGACCCACACCTAGACACATTATAATGAAGATGCCCAACATACAGAATAAGGAGAGAATTTTAAAAGCTACAAGAGAAAGGAAGCAGATCACATTTAGGGGTAAGCCAATCAGGATAACAGCTGATCTTTCAACACAGACTCTGAAAGCTGGAAGATCCTGGAATAACATATTTCAAACACTGAAAGAAAATGGGTTCCAACCAAGAATTGTGTTTCCAGCGAAATTAAGCTTCAGGATGGAAGATGAAATTAAAACCTTCCACGATAAACAAAAGTTAAAAGAATTTGCAGCTAGAAAACCGTCTCTTCAAAACATCCTTGGCAAAACATTACAGGAAGAGGAAATGGAAAATAACAATGAAAACCAACAGTGGGAGGTAGGACAGTAAAGGGGGGAAAATAATCAAAGAGGAAAACAAACCATGTTTAGTAACATAAATAAACAAATATGGCTGGAACAACAACCCATATCTCAATAATAACCCTAAATGTTAATGGCTTAAACTCACCAATCAAGAGACACAGGCTAGTAGAATGGATCACAAAACAAGACCCAACAATATGCTGCCTACAGGAGACACATTTGATAGGAAAAGACATACATAGGCTGAAGGTGAAAGGTTGGGAAAAATCATATCACTCATATGGACTTCGGAAACAAGCAGGACTATCCATACTCATATCAAATAAAATAGATTTCAAGCCAAAGTTAATCAAAAGGGATAAAGAGGGACACTACATACTGCTCAAGGGAACCATACACCAACAAGACATAACAATCATAAATATATATGCCCCAAACAATGGTGCAGCTATGTTCATCAAACAAACTCTTCTCAAGTTCAAGAGTCTAATAGACCACCATACAATAATCATGGGAGACTTCAACACACCTCTATCACCACTGGACAGATCTTCCAAACAAAAGTTGAATAAGGAAACTATAGAACTCAATAACACAATTAATAACCTAGACTTAATTGACATATATAGAATATACCACCCAACATCAAGCAGTTACACTTTTTTCTCAGCAGCACATCGATCCTTCTCAAAAATAGATCATATATTATGTCACAGGGAAACGCTTAGACAATATAAAGGAGTAGAGATAATACCATGCATCCTATCTGATCATAATGGAATGAAACTGAAAATCAATGATAAAAGAAGGAGGGGAAAAGAATACATCACTTGGAGAATGAACAATAGGTTACTGAACGATCAATGGGTTATAGAAGACATCAAGGAAGAAATTAAAAAATTCTTAGAGATTAATGAAAACACAGACACAACATATCAGAATCTATGGGACACATTGAAAGCAGTTCTAAGAGGAAAATTCATTGCTTGGAGTTCATTCCTTAAAAAAAGAAAAAACCAACAAATAAATGATCTCACACTTCATCTCAAAATCCTAGAAAAAGAAGAGCAAAACAACAGCAAAAGAAGTAGAAGGCAAGAAATAATTAAAATCAGAGCTGAAATTAATGAAATCGAAACAAAAGAAACAATTGAAAAAATTGACAAAACTAAAAGTTGGTTCTTTGAAAAAATAAACAAAATCGACAGACCCTTAGCCATGCTAGAGAAGAGAAGAAGAGAGAGAACTCAAATTACTAACATACGGGATGAAAGAGGCAATATCACAACAGACACTTCAGAAATACAGAAGATAATCAAAAATTATTTTGAATCCTTATACTCCAATAAATTAGAAGATAGTGAAGGCATAGATAAATTTCTTAAGTCATATGATCTGCTCAGATTGAGTCAGGAGGATATAGACAACCTAAACAGACCAATATCAATTGAGGAAATAGAAGAAACCATCAAAAGACTACCAACTAAGAAAAGCCCAGGACCGGATGGGTATACAGCAGAATTTTACAAAACCTTTAAAGAGGAACTAATACCAATACTTTTCAAGCTACTTCGGGAAATAGAAAAAGAGGGAGAACTTCCAAATTCATTCTACGAGGCCAACATCACCCTGATACCTAAACCAGACAAAGACACTTCAAAGAAAGAAAACTACAGACCAATATCTCTAATGAACCTAGATGCAAAAATCCTCAATAAAATTCTGGCCACTCGGATACAAAAACTTATCAAAAAAATTGTGCACCATGATCAAGTAGGATTCATCCCTGGGATGCAAGGCTGGTTCAATATACGGAAATCAATAAATGTTATTCACCACATCAATAGACTTAAAAATAAGAATCATATGATCATCTCGATAGATGCGGAAAAAGCATTCGACAAAGTACAGCATCCCTTTATGTTCAAAACTCTAGAAAAACTAGGGATAACAGGAACATACCTCAATATTGTAAAAGCAATCTATGCTAAGCCTCAGGCTAGCATCATTCTGAATGGAGAAAAATTGAAGGCATTCCCTCTAAAATCTGGAACAAGACAGGGATGCCCTCTCTCACCACTTCTGTTCAACATAGTTCTCGAAACACTGGCCAGAGCAATTAGACAGACGAAAGAAATTAAAGGCATCAAAATAGGAAAAGAAGAACTTAAATTATCACTATTTGCAGATGACATGATTCTATACCTAGCAGACCCAAAAGGGTCTACAAAGAAACTATTAGAGCTAATAAATGAATTCACCAAAGTGGCAGGATATAAAATCAACACGCATAAATCAAAGGCATTCCTGTACATCAGCGACAAATCCTCTGAAATGGAAATGAGGACAACCACTCCATTCACAATATCTTCAAAAAAAATAAAATACTTGGGAATCAACCTAACAAAAGAGGTGAAAGACTTATACAATGAAAACTACAGAACCCTAAAGAGAGAAATAGAAGAAGATCTTAGAAGATGGAAAAATATACCCTGTTCATGGATAGGCAGAACTAACATCATCAAAATGGCGATATTACCAAAAGTTCTCTATAGGTTTAATGCAATGCCAATCAAAATCCCAACGGCATTTCTTGTAGAAATAGAGAAAGCAATCATGAAATTCATATGGAAAAATAAAAGACCCAGAATAGCAAAAACAATGCTAAGCAAGAAGTGTGAATCAGGCGGTATAGCGATACCAGACTTCAAACTATACTACAGAGCAATAGTAACAAAAACAGCATGGTACTGGTACCAAAACAGGCGGGTGGACCAATGGTACAGAATAGAGGACACAGAAACCAATCCACAAAACTACAACTACCTTATATTTGATAAAGGGGCTAAAAGCATGCAATGGAGGAAGGATAGCATCTTCAACAAATGGTGCTGGGAAAACTGGAAATCCATATGCAACAAAATGAAACTGAATCCCTTTCTCTCGCCATGCACAAAAGTGAATTCAAAATGGATCAAGGAGCTTGATATCAAATCAGAGACACGCCGTCTGATAGAAGAAAAAGTTGGCTACGATCTACAGTCGGTGGGGTCGGGCTCCAAATTCCTCAATAGGAGACCCATAGCACAAAAGTTAATAACTAGAATCAACAAATGGGACTTACTCAAACTAAAAAGTTTTTTCTCAGCAAAAGATACAATAAGAGAGGTAAATAGGGAGCCTACATCCTGGGAACAAATCTTTACTCCTCACACTTCAGATAGAGCCCTAATATCCAGAGTATACAAAGAACTCAAAAAATTAGACAATAAGAGAACAAACAACCCAATCAACAAATGGGCCAAGGACCTGAACAGACACTTCTCAGAGGAGGACATACAATCAATCAACAAGTACATGAAAAAATGCTCACCATCTCTAGCAGTCAGAGAAATGCAAATCAAAACCACCCTAAGATACCATCTCACTCCAGTTAGATTGGCAGCCATTATGAAGTCAAACAACAACAAGTGCTGGCGAGGATGTGGGGAAAAGGGTACACTTGTACATTGCTGGTGGGACTGCAAATTGGTGCAGCCAATTTGGAAAGCAGTATGGAGATTTCTTGGAAAGCTGGGAATGGAGCCACCATTTGACCCAGCTATTCCCCTTCTCGGTCTATTCCCTAAAGACCTAAAAAGAGCATGCTACAGGGACACTGCTACATCGATGTTCATAGCAGCACAATTCACAATAGCTAGACTGTGGAACCAACCTAGATGCCCTTCAATGGATGAATGGATAAAAAAAATGTGGCATTTATACACAATGGAGTATTACTTTGCATTAAAAAATGACAAAATCATAGAATTTACAGGGAAATGGATGGCATTAGAGCAGATTATGCTAAGTGAAGCTAGCCAATCCCTAAAAAAGAAATGCCAAATGTCTTCTTTGATATAAGGAGAGTAACTAAGAACAGAGTAGGGTCGAAGAGCATGAGAAGAAGATTAACATTAAACAGGGATGAGAGGTGGGAGGGAAAGGGAGAGAGAAGGGAAAATGTATGGAAATGGAAGGAGACCCTCAGAGTTATACAAAAGTACATACAAGAGGAAGTGAGGGGAAGGGGAAAAATAATATAAGGGGGACAAACGAATGTCAGTAGAGGGAGCAGAGAGAGAAGAAGGGAGGGGAGGGGAGGGGAGGGGAGGGGGGATAGTAGAGGATAGGAAAGGCAGCAGAATACAACAGACACTAGTATGGCAATATGTAAATCAATGGATGTGTAACTGATGTGATTCTGCAATCTGTATATGGGGTAAAAATGGGAGCTCATAACCCACTTGAATCAAATTGTGAAATATGATATATCAAGAACTATGTAATGTTTTGAACAGCCAACAATAAAAAATTTAAAAAAAAAAAAGAATGACAAAAAAAAAAAAAACAAATAAAGGCATAATAAAAGGAGAGCTTTTACACCAAGCTTTCTCTAGATAACCCAACTAAAAGAAACCTAGGAACAAATGTGTTGAGATAAAAACAAAGCCACAAAGCAAAATAAGCTATCTATTGGAATGGTGGCTGCTTGAAAGAGTTCAATGATAATCGAATGATTGCCCCTTAAATTTGGGTATCTCAAAATAGTGTTTTGTTCTATTTTTAATTGAAATAATCATAGACCAGTGATTCAGTGTCTGAATCATAACCTTTTTTAAAAGCTGATCCATTAAGTGACATGTAAATAAAGAAATCATTCCAAACTCAATTTCTCATAATAAAACATTTCCCTAAAAAAAAAAAAAAAAAAAAAAAGAATTGTAATGGGGCTGGGGATGTGGCTCAAGCAGTAGCGTGCTCGCCTGGCATGCGTGCGGCCCGAGTTCGATCCTCAGCACCACATACAAACAAAGATGTTGTGTCCGCCGAAAACTAAAAAATAAATATTAAAATTCATTCTCTCTCTCTCTCTCTCTCTCTCTCTCTCTCTCTCTTTAAAAAAAGAATTGTAATGCAGGGCTGGGGATATGGCTCAAGTGATAGTGCGCTCGCCTGGCATGTGTGGGGCACTGGGTTCGATCCTCAACACCACATAAAAATAAAATAGAGATATTGTGTCCACCTAAAACTAAAAAATAAATTTAAAAATGAATTGTAATGCAAAAAAAGTACATGCATGGTGACATAAATGGACATGAACATACTTTATATAGAGATATGAAAAATTGTGCTCTATATGTGTAATAAGGATTGAAATGCATTCCACTGATATTGTGTATTTTAAAAAATAATAAAATCAATTTAAAAAAATAATTGTGCATAATAGTTGGGTTCATTTTGACAAAATGGCATATGCCTAGAATTTCATTGACCCTATTTCATTTCCCAGTGATTCCCACTTTCTCTCCCCTCTTCCTCTATCCTGTTCTCCTTCCTCTTTACTGATCTTCCTTTGACTCATTTATTTATATTTTTGATTGGTACTTTATACATATACATAAAGGTGGAATTCACTGATATACTTACACATGTACATGGCATAATTTTGCTACATTCGTTCCTCATTTCCTCCCTTTCTTGTCCCTCCTCCCTCCCCTTTCATCACCTTCAACTCCACTGATCTTCCTTATATCTTTATGGGAGATGATGCCCTCCCCCACCATTCCCCTCATTTTGTTTTAGCTTCTACATGTGAGAGAAAATATTTGACTCTCAGTTTTCTGAGCCGGCTTCCTTTACTTACCATGATGTTCTCCAGTTCTATCCATTTACTGGCAGATGTCATAATTTCATTCTTTAATGGCTGAGTAAAACTCTATTGTGGTGTGTGTGTGTGTGTGTGTGTGTGTGCGCGCACGCGCATCACATTTTCACATTTTCTTTATCCATTCATTTATTAATGAGCATCTGTGCTGGTTCCATAATTTGACTATTGTGGGTTGTGCTACTAAAAACATTGATGTGCATCACTATCATATACTGATTTTAGTTCTTTTGGATAAATACCAAGGAGAGGGATAACTGGTATGCATGATGGTTCCATTCCCAGTTTTTTGAGGAATTGCTACACTGCTTTACAGAATGGTTATGCTAATTTGAAGTTCAAAAATAATGTATGAGCCTACCTTTCCCCCCACATTTTGCCAGCATTTAAATAAATTTTCTCATTTATTGATTAGGTTATTTGTCTTTGGGGTGTTAAACTTTTTGAGTTATCCATATATTTTATATATTGACCTCTGTCAGAGAAGTATCTGGCAAAGACTTTCCCCCATTCTGTAGGCTCTCTCTTCATGCTCTAAATCATTTCCTTTGTTGTGTAGAAGCTTTTATCTACATACTCTGTAGTATTGCATGAGATCTGGTATTGTGATGCGTACCACATTGCTCTTCTTGCTCAAGACTGCTTTGTCTATTCTGGGTCTCTTATTCTTGCAAATGAATTCAAGTACTGTTTTTTCTCATTCTGTGAAGAGTGGCATTGATATTTTGAATGAAATCTCATTGAATCTGTATATTACTTTTGGTAGTATAGTCATTTTTTTAAGTTGTTGGTGTACCTTTATTTTTTATTTATTTATATGTGGTGCTGAGGATTGAGCCCAGTGCCTCACACATGTTGGGCAAGTGGTCTGCCACTGAGCCACAACCCCAGCCCCAGTTTGACAATATTAATTCTGATTATCCAAGAACATGGGAGGTGTTTCTATCTTCTAGCTCTTCTTCAATTTCTTTTTTCAGTGTTCTATAGTTTCCATTGTAGAGAGCTTTCACCTCCTTGATTAGATTAATTTCCAAGTGCATTATTTTCTTTTCAAAGTTACTGTGCATCATTTCGTGATTTCTTTCTCAGCTATTAATTTATGAATATTGATCTTATATCCTGTTACTTTGCTGAATTTATTTTTATCAGCTCTATCATTATTCTGGTGAAATTTCTTGGGTCTTGTCATCGGCAAACAGATAATTTGACTTCTTGTTTTCCCATTTGTATCCCTTTAATTTCCTTCTCTTGCATGATTGCTCTGACTAGAGTTCAAGAAAGATAGGTCATATTAGGAGTGGTGAGAATTGGCATACCTGTCTTCTTTTTGTGTGTAGAGGAAATGCTTTCAATTTATTTTCATTCAGTATGATGTTGACTTTTGTTTTGTCATATATAGACTGTAAAATAATAAGGTGGTTTCCTTCTATCCCTAGTTTCTTCATCTTTTTTAACATAAGTGAGTGCTAGATTTTATTAAAGGCCATTTCTGCATCTATCAAAATTATCATGACTTTTGTCTTTAATTCAATTTATGTGGTAAATTACATATGCCTATTTTCATATGTTGAACCAACCTTGCATCCTCAGGATGAAACCCCCTTGATCATAACTTTTTGATAACTTTTTTAAATGCAGTTTGCTAATATTTTATTAAGAATTTTGCATCAATGTTTATCAGGGATATTGGTCTGTAGGTTTTTTTTTAAATTTTCCTTGATGTGTCTTTGTCTGGTTTTGTTATCAGGGCTATACTGGCTTCATAGAATGTATTTGGGAGAATTCCCTCCCTTTTGATTTCATGGAATAATTTGAGAAAGACTGGTGTTAATTCTCCTTTAAAGGTGTGCTAGAACTCAACTGAGAATTCATCTGATCCTGGACTTTTATTTATTGGAAGGCTTTTAACTTCTGTTTCAATTTCATTACTTGATATTAGTCTCTTTCGATTTTTATACTTTCCTGATTCAATTTAGGCAGATCATAAGTGTCTAGAAAGTTTTCAGTTTATTCAGGTAAAAATTTTCAAAATAGTTTTGAATGATCCTCTGGATTTCAGAAGTGTATATCTCTCTTTTATCTCTAATTTTGATGATTTGGGTTGTAAATTTCTCTCTTTTAGTTAGTTAGAGCATGAGTTTATCAATCTTATTTATCTTTTTGAAGAACCAACTCTTTGTTGCATTGATCCTGTGTATTGTGTACACAGCAAAAATGTAACTTAGCACAGGCATTATATTAATTTCAGATCTGATCTTAATAATTTCCTGTCTTCTACTGATTTTGGAATTAATTTGATAATTGTACAAAATTATGGTGGTTTTTTTTGTATTATCTAAGACTTACATTGCGACCTAGAACATGATCTATTTTGGAAAAGGTTTAACTAGCAACTGAGAAGAAAGTAAATTCAGCTGTTTTGGGGGGAAATGTTCTGTAGATGTCTATTAGGTCCATTTAATTTATATAATTATTTAAGTAGAAAATATCTTTATTGATTTTATGTTTGGATGACCTGTATATTGGTGACAAAGGTGTTTTGAAATTACCCAGTATTATCGTATTGGTGTCTATCTGGAATTTAACGTCAAGAATCACATTTATGTGTGTGTGATTAAGTGCACCAATGTTTGGGGCCATTAATAGTAAGTATCATTATATCATGTTAGACTTACCAGTATGAAGTGACCTTCTTTGTCTCTTTTGATTAATTTTATGTTGAAGTTTGCTTTGTCAGATGTGAGAGTAGCTACTCCTACTTCTTTTAGCCTTCCATTGGCATGGAAAATTTTCCCCATCCTTTTACTCTTAGCCTATGGATATCTTGCTTATGAGATGAGTCTCCTACAAACTGCATACAGTTGGATCTTATTTTTTAATTAATTCTACCAAGATATGTCTTTTAATTGGAGAGTTGAGACCATTTACATTCAGTGTTATTATGGATACATGTTTGTTGTTTCCTGCCATTTGGATTTGTTTGCAAAATTTAATTCTGTCTTGGTTTTTAATTTGATTATCTTCATCTATTTGGGAGCTTTGGGGTTTGTTGCAGGGTACTTCTGTGTGCAGCTTATCTATGAGTACTCTTTGTAGTGCTGGTTTGGTAGTCATGAATTTTGTTAGTTTACCTTTCTCATAGAAAGTTTTTGTTTCTTTATCAATTTTTAAATATAGCTTTGCTGGATATAGTAATCTTGGCTGTCAATTGTTTTCTTTAAGATCTTGGAATATCTCATTCAAAGGCCTCCTTGATTTTAAGGTCTGATTTGAGAAGTCATAAATGAGCCTTGTTGATTTGCTTCTAAATGGGAGCTGACATTTTTCTCTTTCAGTTTTTAATAGTCTTACCTTATTTTCTATTTTTGGCATTGTGATTATGATGTATTGAAGAGGTTCTTTTTGATCTTGTCTAAAATATCCTTAGAAAAATATGTATTCTGCAGTTATCATATGCAATGTTATATATCTATTACTTATGTCAAGTGAGTGAATTGTGATTATTATTAATTTTTTTTCTGCCTTTTCTATCATTGAGAATGTGTGTTAAAATTTCCAAATATATTGTGTTTGTCCTTTTAGTTGTGTGATTTTTTGTTTTATGTATTTTCGGGCCTTGTATTAAATGAGTACAAATTTGGAATTCTTAAATACTTCTGCTGGATTGAACAGTTTATCATTCCCAAATGACCTTATTTATCTCTAATAATGTTTCTTGCCTAAAGTCAACTTTCCCATTAGTTTAGATATGCCAATTTTCTTTCAGCTAGTTTGTATTGCATGATTTTTTTTATTCTTTTACTTTCAAAACCTTTTTAGTTCTTTTATTTAAGGCATATATCTTTCAGTATCACAGAGAGTGTTTTAAGGAATCTGACAATTGTTGTCTTTTAATCAGAATCTTTTTATGCTTATATTTACTATGATTCCTTATCTGTTAGTGTTTAAATTAAGTGTCTTGATTTTTCTTCTTTTTTCTGTACCCAGCCTATCTAAACTTTTATCCTATATTACTTCCAATATATTTTATAAAATGTTTTGTATTATTTTATTTATCATTCTGTTTCTTTTCAGCAAAACATTACTATGTTTAATGATTAACCTAGAGATTACAGCATGCAAATTGAATATATTTCATCATTTCAAATATCACAAATACCTAAGATTAGTATAGCCCCAAATTATCCATCTTAATTGGTTAATTATCATGTATTTTAATTCTACATACATATACTTCTAAATGATAAAAAATTTATACAATTAATTTTTTTTACATTTGCACAAATATTACCATTTATTTTTCTTTTTTACCCCTTAATGCACCTACATGCTTCCATCTGGAACATTTTGCTTTTGTCTAAAGAAAACCTCTCAAATCTTTGCTGCTTTTATAGCTAACCAACATCTCCAAACAATTATTTTTAAATTTTTTCCAGATTTTCTAGTAATTCTTGGTAGGACTTTGGTCTGAAATGAGCTAGTCTGCAATTCTTAGAAACAAAAGTATCTCTGGATATATCTAGTTCAGACATTTCTCTCAGATTCATTTATTCAAATACTTGCTTGACAACTCCATGTATATGTCTAATAGTTGGAACAATATTGAGAGTATGCACATCCCATGCCCTCTTGTCCAACAAGCCTTCATCCCATCTATAGCACTCCCTTCCCACTATACCTGGTGACAACATGCGCCTGTTAGTTGTTTAACCTCCAATTTTTGAAGTGGCCTTTCATTTCTATTTTTTCCCCACATACCTCACATTCAATCTGTCAGAAATGTTATTGTCTCCATCTTTAAAGGTTATCCAGAAGTTAGCCATTTCCCCTGTATCTGTACTGCTACACTTCTGATCTATACCACTATTTTATTTCAACAATTCAATAATTCCTTAATAGTCTCCTGAAGTCTATTCCTGACCCTGATAGTCTATTTTCAACTGTGCAGCTAAATTGTAGTTTTACTAGTTAAATTGTATAATGCCACTTGTCAGCTCATACTGACCATTTGAATACCCAAGGGGCTTACTATAACTTGCAAGGTCCTATTAGATCATCCCTTCCTTGCCTCTCTGACTTCATCTTCTATCATTTCACTGTGCTCCATAACACTAGTCTCTTTATGTTCCCCAAACCAATAAAGCAACGTAAAAATGGGAGAAAATATTTACGAGCTTGCATTTGACAGATGGTTAATATTTCAAATATAAGAAACTCAAACAACTCAATAGCACAAAATTCAGTTTAAAATGGGTAAGAAGCTGATAGATGTTTCTCAAAAAAAGAAATACAAGTGGCCAGTAGGTAATAAAAAAAAACAACGAAAATATTCAATGCTACTAATCTTTAGGAAAACACAAATCAAACTTGCAATGAGATATCACATCACTCCATTTGAAATACTATTATCAAAAAGACAAAACGCAAATTGCAGCAAGGATATAGAGAAAGGGGAGCTCTCATACACTGGTAGCAAAATTGTAACTTACCACAAACATTATTTAAAACAGTATGGAGTTTCATCAAAAAATAGAGCTACCACATGATTCAGAAATACCACTACTGAGTATATAGTCAAAGGAAATAAAGTCAGTATGTTGAAAAGACATCTGCACTCCTCTGTTTATTGTAGCACTATTCATAATAGCCAAGATAGGGTATCAACCTAAATGTCAATCAACAGATGAACTGATTTTTAAAATGTGGTATACATGCACAAAGGAATGCCATTTGGCCATAAAAAGGAATACTGTTTCCTTGGAAATACTGTTTCCTTGGAAAGCTGGGAATGGAACCACCATTTGACCCAGCTATTCCCCTTCTTGGACTATTCCCTAAAGACCTTAAAAAAGCGTACTATAGGGATACTGCTACAACGATGTTCATAGCAGCACAATTCACAATAGCTAAACTGTGGAACCAACCTAGACGTCCTTCAATAGATGAATGGATAAAAAAAAAATGTGGCATTTATACACAATGGAGTATTACTCTGCACTAAAAAATGACAAAATCATTTGCAGGGAAATGGATGGCACTAGAGCAGATTATGCTAAGTGAAGCTAGCCAATCCCTAAAAAACAAATGCCAAATGTCATCTTTGATATAAGGAGAGCAAGTAAGAACAGAATAGGGAGGAAGAGCATGAGACGAAGATCACCATTAAACAGGGACGAGAGGGGGAGGGAAAGAGAGAGAGAAGGGAAATTGCATGGTAAAGGAAGGAGACCCTCATTGTTATACAAAATCACATATAAGAGGAAGTGAGAGGAAAGGGGAAAAAAAACAAGAGAGAGAAATGAATTACAGTAGATGGGGTAGAGAGAGAAGATGGGAGGGGAGGGGAGGGGAGGGGGGACAGTAGAGGATAGGAAGGGCAGCAGAATACAACAGACACTAGTATGGCAGTATATAAAAAAGTGGATGTGTAACCAATGTGAATCTGCAATATGTACACAGGGTAAAAATGGGAGTTCATAATCTGCTTGAATCAAATGTATGAAATATGATATGTCAAGAGCTTTGTAATGTTTTGAACAACTAATAATAAAAAAATTTTTAAAAAGGAATACTGTTGTTTTCAACAATATGGATAAACCTTGAAGGCATCATGTTAAATGAAATAATCCAGACACAGAAGGATGAATACTACATGATCTCACTTGTATGTGGAATCTAAAAGAGTTCATCTCACTATTCTATAGAATGGTGCTTACCAGAGGCCAAGAGTGATTTAGGTAGAAAGAATAAGTTCTGGTGTTCCATCGCACAGTAGGATGACTATATACTGAAAAATAATGTATTTCAAAATAGCTAGAAGAGAGATTTTTAATGTTCTTAACACAAAGAAATGAAAATTATTTGAAGTGATGGATATGCTAATTACCCTAATATTGATCATTACAGGGTTATATTAGTATCAAAACATTACATTGTAGCCCTGTAAACATGTGTCAATTAATTCTTCCCTGAAATAATGGCATTTGCAGGTAAACAGATGAAAATGGAAAACATCGTGCCAAATGAAATAAGCAGATTCAGAAAATCAAGGAGTGAATGTTTTCTCTCATATGTGGAAACTATAACAAAATAAGGGAAAGATGGTGATGGGAGGGCGAGTGTCATATACCATAAAGAGGGAAGATCAGTGGGGAAATAAAGACAAGAGGGAGGGATAAGGGACAGACAAGGGGAGAAAATGAATGAATTTAATAAGATTAGGTTATATGCATACATAAATGTACCAAAGAGAATTTCACCTACATGTATACATAGAAAGTTCTAATCAAAGATAAAATAAATAAATGAGTAAAAGGAAGATCAGTGAGTAGAGGAAAGAGAATGGGGGAAGGAGGAGGGGAGGGAAAGAGGGGAGAATGAGGATTTAAATCAAATTTCTTGCATGCATGATTTTGTCAAAATGAACCCAACTCCTATGTATAACTGTAATGTTCTAATTCTCAAAAGCCCTTCTTCCACATAAAACATTGGACAACTTTTGCTCATTCAAGTCCCATCTTTTCAATGAGGCTTGCTCCGACCAACCTGTTTTAAACTGTACTTGTCTCTTCTGTATATCCCTCTGAATCTGCCCTACTCTACTCTAATTTTTCTCTTCTTCTTTTCTGTTGAATGTTTTTGCCTTCTAGCATAAAATAAAATGTGCTTATTTTACAGTTTATTTTTATTTAACTTTACCTACTATAATATGTTCCAAGAATAAAATGATACCTATGTTTTCCATTAATGTATTCTAAAAATCTTGACCAATGCCTAACATACAACAGGCTCACCATACATAACGGGGATGAGCATGCGCTTTCCTCCTCCTATACAATCTTGTTCAGAAGATGGATACGATGTTTGGCTCTTGTGAACCACGAGATCACATACCATTCCCTAGAGTATGAGTGTCCTTTTGTTGTAACAATTACCACAAACTTGGTGACTTAAAAGAAAGGTAATTTGTTGTCTTACAGCTCTAGAGGCAAGAAGTCCAAAATCACTATCACTGGGACAAAATCAAGGTGTCCATCGCCACACTCCCTCCAGAAACCCTAGGAAAGAAACCATTCTAATGCATTCTGAATTCAGAATTGAGACTAGAATTTCTAGGCTTGTGACCACATCGCTCAAATCTTCAACACTAGCATCTTCTATTTTAATTGAACTATTATATTTATCTATTATGAAACTTCACAGACAAGTCCTAACCCCATGTTTCTTTGGTTTAGACTGGAATGTTAGTAGTTCTTTGGGTAACATTGGCTATTTCATGCTGATCGAAAACTCTAGTGCAAAATTTAAAAAGTTACAACTTTGAAATGAAGTGCAGCACACATTTTGTAAAAATGTGAAGTGCCTAGAAAATATTAAAGCTAATATAAAGAAAAATGATTGTAGAACAGTGTAGAACTGCTGTTCTATATGAAATCACGTTGAATAGCTGAACATTTATCCTCTTCACTAATGGCATTTTCTAAAGAAGCCTAATAAGGAGCAAATCACAACAGCCCAGACTGAATCACAAAGGCATAAATGTGCACAGGAAAGTAGGTTCTAAACAAACACCATATTTGGTAAGTGCAAGTGGATGGTAACTGAAAAGCCTAGTTTTTAAATAGAAAACTGCCTCTTTAACCTAATTGTAAAAGATAATATTTATTTTGACATGTATGTCAAACAATAAATTAACAAAATATTGGGCAATTCTAATTCTGCAAAAATAATCCCCAACAAGCTTTCACAGATATCTTCTGGGAAAGGTATTATTGGGGATTATAAATTTAAAAAGCTTTAGGAGATTAGGTCTATGAAAGGATTTGGCAAGCTGTGGAATTCTAACAGACATCTGCATTTGGTCACTACCCTACAAATCCTACTATTGAGTAACCGTTGGGTAAAACATCTCAGGCCAAAATAAACTTTATTTCTAATAAATGTATGCTCTAAACACTATCATGTTATAATTAACTGAGATAAATTGGCTTATGATTGCCCAAATGATCATATACAGATCATACAACAGTGTGATTCTTAATCATTAAGATACCAAAAATTTTGTTCTGGCTTCTTTCTATTGGATATCTTCACTTAGCTTAGTTAGTAATTAATGCATCACCATCCAGGTAGCTACCCACACTAATAATTGCTTTTACCCAGTCTCTCCTTCTATATCTAGTGGGGAAGAAGGTAGTCACTAAAATCCCCATCCATATGCCTCTTTCCCCATTGCTGCCTCTTAGGCTCCATCTCAAACTATCATTTCTCATCCAGGTTCCATTAAATTGCTAAATGATTTCTATATATCCACTGGTGCCTCTTTAGTTTGTTTTCCTATCCTGCATCCAGAGGGATTTGATTGTACAAATATATCCTCCTTCAGCTGAAAACCATTTGGTGGCCCACTACATCTCTGAGGCATTCATAATCTGACAATACAGTGAAGGCATCAAGAACCTGACTCCTGCAGCCAGACAGTCTGGGTTCAAGTTCCCGCTCAACCACTTCTTCACTGTGTGATTTCGGGAAGTCACTTCATATCCCAAGTTCTTAGTTTTTTCTTTTGTGAAATAATCAGGCTAATATTACTGTCACATCAGCATGGTTGTGAGGATTAAAAGAAATGATGCTGATAAAGCCCTTAGTCCAGTGGCTGTTACACAGTAAGCAATCCATTAAAAAAAAAAAATGTCTCTAGTTCTGTGCTTTCTATAGTTAAATTTGTTTCAGTTCTCTGAAGGTGTTACTTTGCCTCTGGTTTCTGTCTTCTGTGTGCTGCTTTCTTTGCTGGAATCTCATCTTCTCACCTAATCCCAACACCACTTTCTCTAGTTGATTACCACTTTCAACATTTTAAAAATCAGTGAGACTGAGATCAAATGCCTTCCTGAAAGCTTTTCCCGACTTGCCCCAATGTAGGCTGTGTGCTCATAGTAGGCTGTCTGTGTACTCATAGAGTAGTTCATACTTTATATCTCTATAGGACCTTACACGTTGTATCGCAATTGCTTGTTTATGTCTCTGAATCCCCACATGGATTATAAACTCTTTGGGGGCTGGAATGTAACTACTTATCTCTTTTTCCGCAGCTGCCTAATATGGAAGCCGAATAATGAAGCTATGTGGCATAGTGACTGAAGGTACTAAGTAAAAGGGAAGTGGCCAGAATAAAGATTCTGCAAAGTTAGATGAATCTGAGACAAAGAAGGAAGTTGAAAGGATCTCCATCAGCAACTGAAGATTTTTTTTCAAAGAATGAATTCCAGACTAATCAGATTCAAATGCTTACCATGAGGGCACAGTAGTACTCAAAAAAATCATAGGTAAATCCCTTTATATCCTGAGAAAGTGAACAGCATTCTCAATTATGATTCAAAATCCAGAAGCAATAAAGGAAAAGATTGATAAGTTTGAATGTAGTCGTATATGCACATATGTACATATGGGCACAAAGGTTTTCCATAGCAAAATAAAAACTTAAGCAAAGTCACCAAATGTTTTTAAAATTCTACTTATAGGATTGGCAAAGATTTATTATTCTCAATGCAGCAGTTTTAAAATCAATTGGTAAAATGAAAGTCTAGAGCATTTTCCTTATCAGAAGTATTTTCAATTAAAATAATATGATGTTTGAGATGTGCTTTTTTTGTAAAAAAAAAAAAAAAAAAATCAAACCCTCTCCACAAAAGTAGGAAAATAAGTAAAATAAGATTTTTTAAGAACGATAGCTGTTGAAAACCATTGAATGGATAAATGGAAAAACATTCTACTCTACTCTCTGTCTGCTTCTCTGTGTTATTCTGGATCCCTACACTTGGTCTCCTACATATTTAAGACTAGAGATAGGACTGTGGTTCAAAAGAGCTCAATTGTATGCAAATGTATTTTAAAATCTCTATGAGATCACTGACGTCATTGCATGACTCATTTTCAGCAAAGTTCAATTTTCAATTCTATGTAATTTTCCTGATAAATCTAAGGGGCTATTTTACTTATTTTATAATTAAACAAATATAACAACTATCTCTTAAACAAGTCATATGTTCATGATGGTATAGAGCCTGTGGGAATTTAAAAAGTATGTGAAAAACAATGTCTATGTGAAGTGGTCATTGAGAGAAACATCACAGATAACCTTTGTTCTAAAGACATAATAAAATTTGGGTAAGCCAAGATTTGGTTCAAATTAGCAAGCCCTATGCATTTTTCTCAATTTTTAAAAGTCTGAAAATAATAATTATCTTTAAAAATAAAAATCTTTTAAAAGGTATGCTTAAGATGTTAATAGTTTATATATAACATGTCTGAATTATCTATCCATCCAATCTCTCCCCACTTTCTTTCAACCCCTCCCCCGTCTCTCTCTTTCTCTCCCCACCCCCATCTCTCCTGGGCTCACTAAAGGAAAATATAACACTGAATAAAAAAGTGTTGATCACTCTAACTGTAGAGCAAAATGAAATATAAGCAAGCCTTAATATTTATCATCTAAGGCTGATCAATTAATGCCAGAGGGTTTGATTTTTTAAACACTTTTTTTTCAAAACTACATCCTATTCATAACTATATTTATGAAGGGAAATCAAAGTGAAAGATACTACTTTGCTCTTTTGCATGTACCAAGATACACACATATGGTAGCCAAAATTTGTACATGTTGATTTTTTTTGGGGGGGTGGCGGGAGCGGGGGTGTTAAGGAGGATAGAATAAACATAAGATATTCTTACTAATTTGCTGCCAATGAATATATGGCACAAGCCAGAATTTCAGTCTGACCCCTAATTTTATAATTTAATACCAATATTACATACATTATTAGTTTTACTGGTAAATCAGGAGCAAGTTGTTGGAGTCCAGCTGTGACCCTAGGGCAAGAACTTTTTGCCTGCTGTCACCTTCTGACAGTTTAGGCTGTTAATTACCTCCATCAACTAGAACACAAGCACCTCTCTGTCTGCCAGCTGGCAGACTCAGCCTCAGACACTGGCAGCTTGGGAAGATTTAAAACCTGTAAAAAGGGCTGCTATGTAAACAGTTTATTGTACAATATTCAGTGACCACAGTAGACCCGCATCAGTAATCAAAGGTAGGCTGGCTCCTTCGCCTGCCTTGATAGGTTAGCAAAGAAAAAAAGTAGAAAACTGCTTTTGTTTAGATCTTCTTGGTCCAGGAGAATGAAACTATGGATTTCAGTTATGAAGGCATTTTGTTGGTAACTTAGGAGAAGGTCATTCTATTCTGCTGAAATAGACTTGTCTGCACTCAAAAGAAAGATTAGTCAACAGTTGTGTTAACGTTGCAGAAATTACAAAATAGGTGGAAAAACTTAAAGTTCACTATTGGTTAAGGATAATGCATGGGTATTCACTATAAAATGGACTCTTTAATGGTATGCACGTGTGCAAATTATGTATGTGTTGTATGTTACAGCTGATTATGCTTGTAACTCTATTCTGACCAACAGGACTTTCCTAACATTTCAACTACATTTCAAATACATTTTCCAAAGCCATGCTCAAACTTGGGATTATTTGATATTTCAAAATTTCCTTTCCTAACCCCCACAAAAATTTAAATGTTAATTTGATTAGACTATTGAAATAATCAAAATGCTGAGAAACAAAACTGACTTAATCCTGAATTCCATAGATTCTACTTGAGTATTAAAATTTAGTCATCTGGACTTGGTTGGTTTAATGGCTAATTTCAAAAGCCAAACAGCTTGAGTTTAACATCACAATTCAAATCTAAATTATTTCTTTTAAAGGAATATAAAGGAGAACACTACCCTATGATAAATAATATAATTTTCAGCAAAGAAGTGAAATGAAACGAAACATTTATTTGCCAGTGTTTCATTTATTTGAGGCATTTTCTTCATAAATAGCGGTCTTCCTGACATTTTTGTTGAGACCTCTTTATAGAAATTATGGGACTTACTTAAGATTAATTATTATTGTTTGGGAACATGTGTACACACACACCATCCAAATATTCCCAAAACTACAGGACAAATGAGAGGGAAGGACAAATGAGACTCTATTGCAAGGACTTGAACAAACCTCACATCTGAGTGAGAGAAGTTCCCTCAGGTTTGTAATCTTTGCCTTGCCTTCCAGAAAAGATCTCAAATATACCCATCTTTCATTCTTTTTGACTTTTTGGAAGGATCAGTTACTACTGTTGATAATAGTAAATACCATTGATCACTCACTCTCTGTCACAGGAGGAGAGAAACACCTCCGTGGTATTATTTATCACTGATTCTTTGCATCAGCTTATGAGATAGATTATAGAATTGCCCTTGCTTTACAAAGAAAGGTTTCTCAAGATCACGCAGCAACAAATGTTAAAGAGAGATTCCACAAGAAATCTTTGTTTCCCAGGTCTATACTCTTTTTGTGTTAGCACTTCTGCTCCAAGTTATCAGCCCTCTTGAATACTTTATGAGAGATGCATTTCCTGGGTCTCCATCCTCCTGCTTCCAAAACTTCACCAGCTTTACTTTCTTTATTTTCCCCCCTTATGTATATGGAAGTTTTTCCCCATTCACTGGGATTCCTCATATCCATTATTCTCATGCATTTCAGTAGCTTTGACTTTTCCTACCATGGGTGTAGTTTCAAAATCTTTGTCACTCTTCTTGGGTCCCAGAGCCCTCTATTTGCCTGTGGAGATGCCTTTCTTCTCCTGCAAACCTTCCCTTCCACTTGTATTTGCATCTTAGATAACCGGTATTGCTCCCCAAACCTCAGAATGATCTTTTATCTCTTCGTTTATCACCCATTCAGGTGAAAAATTTTATGAATCTTACTTTGAAAAAAGAAAAGTTCCCCAACACTTATTGAATGGCTCAGTTGGAGTCCCTATTAGTACCCATTCTCTTAGGTAGTATTGCAGCAACCTCCCGACAGTTCCCATTACTTCTTGTCTCTGTCCTTTCTAATCGCTCCCACACTATGTCACTAAACACATCCTCCTAAACACAGAACATTTCTTAGAACTCGCCTCCTAAAACACTTCAATGGTTTCAGAATGTAAACAGACCAATATCCAGTATCAGTCCATCCCCGATTCACTTCTGGTTTATCTTAGCTCAGTTTAACTTCTACTGTAATACCAAGATGCACACCCTGCCACTCCCTAATTCTGCTCTTTCCTTTTTTCTCCTAAGTTTGTGCCAAACTTCCTTCATGGAATTCTTTTCTCATCTCAATCCCTTTTAATCCACTTCAGGTTTTCTCCATGAAAGTCCTCATGGTCCTACTAAAAATTCACCCTCTGCTTGGTTTATTGGATGAGCATCAGTTAAATACATGCCATTTGATACTACCCTAACCTTGAGGATCTTAAAAATAAAAGACTAGCATGTAGCATGATGTGTACAGCATAGCAAACTTCCTATAGGAAATAAGTCTGGAGGAGTAGATCTGAGATTTATGAATTATATAAACAGCATAAGGACAGATATTTGCTTTGTTATTTTGAGCACTGACAGGTCAGTATGTCCATCTAATCTGTTTGGTATATGTAGTATAATATTTGAAAAATGTTTTATAATGTGTGTGCTGACTATATATATATATATATATATATATAAACATATGTATATAGTATTATATATATTATATGTTATATATATAATACTATGACTTTTGATCTGCTCCCTTATGCTGTAATCTTTCTTGAATTTGTATGTTTAATAAAGTTATCCTTTTGTATTTTTGTGTCAGACTGATTTTAAAAATGATTATTTAATGGAAAGTTAGACTTCGTGTATAAATGATATGTCAAAATACATTCTATTGTCATCTATAACTAAAAAGAACAAATAAGAATTTAAAAATAAATAAAAGGCAGGCTCCTTCCCTCAAGTTTATAATTGTCTAATGCAGAAAGCAAACAAGTGAATAAACAACTAAAATTATATATGGTTTTCATGGAAGATAAACTACCAAAACTATCTCAAGAAAAAATAAACAATAGCAACATGATTATTTAAGGGAAAAAGAAAAGAAAAAAGACTGCTTTTCTAATAAGTTCTACTAATCATTTAATTAAGAAATTATACAGGTTTTCCACAAACTCTTCCTGATATTAAAGTCCACCATTTCATCAATATTAAAACCAGGTTAAGATTTTATAAAAAAAGAAAAGTATTCTCATTAATACAGATACAAAATCTTATGAAATATTATAGCAGATCAATTCAAAATGTGTCAAAAGAATAATACATTTTGACAAAGTAGAATTCACCCCAGAGATGTCAGGTTTCTTTTAACATTTAGAAATTAATACATGTAATCCATCATATCAATAGACTAGCAAGGGAAAACGACACAGCCATTTCAATAAATAGAGAAAAAAATTGTAAATTTTAATTCTAATAGAAACTCTTAGGAAAGTATAAATAAAAGGGAATTTCCTCAACTGGATAAAGAACAGTTACAAAAACCCTACAGCTAAAATAATTTCTAATTGTAAAAGTGTGAATGTTTTCCCCTGGACATTGAGATCAAGATAAGGATATCTATCTTCAGATTTCTTGTTTTTTTGGCTTTTTTTTTTTCATTGTACTGGGGATCTTAGCAAGTATAATAAGGCAAGAAAAATAAATAAAAATGGAAAGGAAAAAATAAAATGATCTTTAATTATAGATAACATGATTTCCCAGGTATAAAAATCCCAAGGAATCTACAAAATATGACTGAAAAAAATTAAGTGGATTTGTCAAAAATCATAGGATATAAAATCAACATACAAAAAGATATTATATTTCTAAACACTAGTATCTCATTGGAAATTTTAATGAAAAAATCATAGCATCAAAAATAGGAATAAAACTACAGCAGTGAAAGATCTTTATATTGGAAATTTCAAAGCATTTTGAAATTATTTATTTCAAAATAAATGATGAAACACACTATGATCATGAATTGGAAAATTCAAAATTGTGAAGAAGTCAACTTTCCACAAATTAATCTATAAGTCAGCATAATCTCAATTATAATTCCAACAGGTTTTTCTATAGAAGTTGAAAACTGACTCAAATATATATACAGACATACAAATTACTCAGAATAGATAAAATAATTTTTTGAAAGACACTGATGTTAGACAACTTATAATTCCTGACTTCAAGAATTGCCACAGAGTTGGGGGCGGTGACACATGCCTGTAATCCCAGTGGTTACAGAGGCTGAGGCAGGAGGATTTCCAGCTCAAAGCCAGGCTCAGCTATTTAGCAAGACCACCCCCCTCCAAAGCTCAGCAAGATCCTGTCTTTAAATTATTATTTTAAAAAAAAGGTGCTGCGGATGTGGCTCAGTGGTTAAGAACCCCTGGATTCAATCCCCAGTGCCATAAATAAATAAATAAATTAATTAATTAATTAATAAGAATTGCCATAGAGCTGAAGTATGGACTTAGGAAAGGATTGAAATAGAGTAAACTCAAGATAATTCAGTGGGGGAATGAATAGTTTTTTCAACAAATGGTGATAGGATTAGTAAATATTTGTGTAAGAAGAAACTCCAACCTTTGCTTTATACTAAAGAAATTAACTCAAAATGGAACATTGTCTTAAATGTAAATGATCAATTTGAAATAAAATAGGTGAAAACCTTTATAACCTTAGGTGAGATGAAAATTTCTTAGAGAGGTCATTCATTTTTGAAAGATGCTATTAAGAAATGAAAAGACAAGCTACAGCTAAGGAAAAAAAATATTTGTGCAACACATCTGATAAATAACTTGAATACAGCTGTATGAAGAACTCTTATGATAAATTTATAAACAAGATTTAAGCCAACATTTTATCATAGAAGATATATGAACAACTAATAAACACTAAAAAGTGTCCAACAGCATTATTCATCAAGGAAATACATATGAAAACCACAGTGAGATATTACTAAACACCTACCAGAATAACTAAAAATTTTAAATGTTGGTAATAGCAAATGCTGGCAGGAATGTGGAACAAGCAGATTCTCCCATGTTTCTGGTGTAAATGCAAAATGGTGCAAACACTTTAGAAAATTGCTTGGCATTGTAACGTTGACACATACTATTGTCTACTGTATAATCTCTATTTTCTTGCCATTCCAAATATTCATAGCACCTCTAGATTTATCTTCTAATACCAAAAGTTCATTAGTTCATTCAAAAAACATTTCAGAAAGCTGATTTTCCTTACAATACAAATATCACAAAGTACAGAATATTTTACTGAGAATTATTTCAGGAAGAAGCAAACAGTTCTTAATTCCAAAACTTTCAAAATAAATAATACATCTGAGATTAAATGTGCTGTCTTAATGAGATTATCAAACTAACAGACCAATATCTTAACTCAGTGGAAGTTTGTTTCTTACTCTTACCTCAGTAACGTGCAGTTTGGGTTTGCAGAGTGTAGAGGTGATTCTTCCCCCACACTGCAGTCCATCTCCTTGATTCCTGTGGTTTCACTCTTCTCCTTACGGGGCCTCATGTTCCTGTACTGAATTGGCTAGAACATAAGCAGAGATCTAGTGTGAGGATCTCAAGACTGGTTTTGAATAGTAGGTGTGAAATTGATAAAGAAGTGATTTCCCAAGGAATGCTGGGAAATGTAGTTAAATTGTGTGCTCAAGAAGAAAAAAAAAAGTGGGTACATGCAATTGTCTCTGTCATGGTAACCATGAGAAGAACACATGCCTAAGCATTTTGCTTTGGTATCACATCTATTTGAGTAGCCTCAAATTTTGTGGAGCAAGGTGAGATATAAATCAATTGATTGCACTTTTCTTGTCATTAAATCATAATCAATTAAATAGCAGGGATGCTCTCTATTCTGAAAAGTTTCCATAATACCTATTATATTCACAGTCTTGGAAGAAGATCATTAAACTTTTGCAGTGATTATCAAAAATTGCTATAGAAATGACATCTAATGAAGTTCAAACCTTCCCATATGTGACCCATTGCATATAAATTTATTCACAGATATCTGCATTCTTGTTTCCAGATAAATTCAAACAGGAATGTCCACAACATATGCAGATCCTAGGACAAAAAAAGTGCACAATTACTAGCTCATTATATCATGCTGTGGTGAAAATGAGGTAGATTATGACAGAGGCAGGTTCCAGCTCTATCTCCACCAATATCTGTTGTCTTAATAAATGAGCTCATTACTCTGAACCTCATAAATTAAGTGAAAAGAGTGGGTTAGGTTACCTCTAAAATACTCTCTATCTCTAATATTTTGAGTCTTTATGGTCCATCAATTCAAAATAGCTGGTTCCTTCTTGAGTCAAAGGGGGTTTCACTCAAGTAATTCACAATAGATAAACTGTGGAATCAACCTAGATGCCCTTCAACAGATGAATGGATAAAGAAACTGCATTATATATAAACAAAGGAATCTTACTCAGCAATAAAAGAAAAGAAAATTATGGCATTTGCAGGTAAATTGATGGAGTTAGAGAATATCATGTTAAGCAAAGTAAGCCAATCCCCAAAAAACAAAGACCACATGTTTTCTCTAATAAGTGGATGTTAATCCATAATGGGGGCAGCACATTGGATGAGTGGAGGAAATTTGGGCTGGACAAAGAGGAGGGAAGGGAGGGGAGAGAGCATGGGAATAGGAAAGATGGTGGAATGAAATGGACATCATTAGCCTAAGTACATGTATGATTGCACAAATGGTGTTATCCTACTTCTTGTACAACCAGAAAAGTGAAAAATTGTGCTCCATTCTGCTTTCATTTATAACTGATAAGAACAAATAAATTTAATTTAAAAAAATAACATTAAAATTAGAACTGAGTATGTTGGTGGCAGAAATTCAATTGAACTTTAAAAAAGGTGGGGTGGGGGAGGTGAGACAAAAAATGAAAAAGAATAACTGAAATGCCCCTTTACCTTGCAAATTTATAAAGTATAATTACTTCTACCTTGAGAAAATTACAGGCATTTTTATTCTTCTATAAAAGTTTGTTTTAAGCTCTAAAAGTCAGCAAATATTGCCACAAAGTATAGTCATCCCTTAGTATCCACGGTGGAGTTTGGGTCCAGGTACCCCCCATCTATCAAAATCTGCAGATATTCATGTTTATTTTATAAAATTTTATAGTATTTATCAAATCTATACACATCCTCCCATTTACTTTAAATTATTTCTACATTACTTATAATATCAAATTACAATGTAAATATCATGTAAATAGTTATTCTACTGTGTTTAGGAACTAATAACAAGGAAAAAAATCTTTACATAATTAGAATAGATGTGATATTTTTCTCAATATTTTTAATCTGTGGTTGAAACTATGGATGCAGAACCCATGGAGAGACAACAATATAAAATAATCCACACAGCTCCTATTATCTGTGGAAGAGGTTCTAACAATCAACAGATACTTAATGGATTTTAATTTAAATTTAATTTAAGTATTTATATATTTATTTGTCTGACAGATGTTTGAAATGCTAAAATTTCATGGTTTGTCTATAAATTATAAAAAATAATCATAAATCATAAATGAGATGACTTAGACCTCAGAAGAGGTCACAAGGACTCATAAAAATAACTCAGAAATGGTAGCTTGAAAATCCATTTTCTATTCTTTGTTTTGCCCTAAATTATTTATATGCTATTTTGGTACTAATTCCCTCAGTGAAGAATGAAAGGTTTGGATTTGTTAGTATTTAAAATTCCTGGTAGACATGTAATTTCTTGAAACTATGAACAATGAAATCCAAAATGAAAATTGTAGATAAACTTTTAATACTGAATTCCAGAGAGATGCAGTGGACAGTTTATAAGCAACTGCCCTCCAGAGCTGGCATTCAAGAGAAAGCAGAAGAATAAGTTTCATATTCTGCTTAGAAGATTAAAAGACAAATTCTTAAGTTATACATTTCAAATTAGCAAAGTTTAAAGGTAGAATAATTGAAAAATAACAAGTATGTAGTTTTGATCAATAAAAAGATGGGAAATTTGCTATATTTTTTCTATCATTAGATCAGTGAAATTTGGGATACAAATGCTTCTTGGGAGAAAATAATCTCAACTCCAAGCCTCAATTTAAAACCTGTCAAATGTCAGGTAATAGGTTTATTTCAAAAAAGTAAATAGAGAATAGAGAAAGTAGATAGAGAATATATACTGACAAATGATTTAAAATAAAGTAAAATGTACGTACTTTTTATCAAAGAATAGTATTGCTTTTAGAACTTGAGGTGCAATAAAATTTTTTATAAAATTCATACAAATATTTTCATAAGAAGATATTTTTCTAGAATCACATTAGACTATTTCCTGAATATTAGAGAGTAATTTATTTTTCATTTAAACTTATTTTGCTATTAGACCTCACAAACCAAACATCCCACTAGTCCAGTGGTTCAATTGTATAATAATAGTTCAATTGTATGATAATAATTTCATTTTTGATTTTAATTTTAGGTTATCTCTTTAGATGTGTCAGATAATTATATTCTTGAGAGCACAATTCCACAGTTATGGAAACAAGAACTGCGGGTTGACTGCTCAGGTCTCAGGATAATCATAAGTATTTAGATTCTTAAAACCAAACAAACAAAAGTGGGTTTTGCCTTGCTGACCACATGATGAGCGCCAATTTTCTTTTGCTTTAAACAAATATGGACTGTCATTTTAAATTTCCTCCCCATAGTATGATGTAACAAACATTTCACAAACAGAAAATCAGACTCTTGTAAGGATTCTCAAGATATTTATTGTGAGTGCTTGTGTATGCACATTTAGACAGACAGACAGACACACACACACACACACACACACACGAGAGCCTATCTTGGAAATGGGGTGGGTGATTTACAGCTTCTGTGGGAAATGATCCATTAATTCTTTAACAGATCATCATAGGAAAATGTGAGAGCTAAAATATTCAATAGGTTGGGTTCTTGCCACCATTCATCAAGTTTTATATTGGAAATAACTCCTATTTTTTCATATTACATACAGTGTTTAAGGTAATTATGTTTTTGAGTACGTGAACAAATTAAAGATATTTCATAGATAGATTCAGATGGCATTTTATCATTTCCCACCATAGTAAATATCTAAAATAACATTTTTAAAAATAGACTTTGCTTTCTCCTTTCGTTTTTGCGATTTCCCACGTATACTCCTATATCTCTGAATTATTCATACCACTATTCTCAACAGTTTTCCAATGAATGAAAATTTAAGTATGAAAGAAAAAAAGAAACTTCAAAAAGAAGAGGAAAAGAAATAAAAGAGATTCATTTTTTTGTTTGTTTGTTTGCAACTATAACGAATCACCTGAGGCAAGTGATACTACCTCCAAAGAAAAGAGCTCAGAGTTCACAGTTTTGGAAAATGAAAGTTCAGACAGCATGACATGGGATCTGATGAGGGGCCTCTGTGCCTGCATCACTTCATGTTGGAGGGCCTTCTCACTTGCAGAATTCCAAGGCTGTAGCATATGGCATCACACAAGAAGGAATGCTTGTGTCTGTAGTATTCTTTCCCTCTGCTTCAATCATGGGGGCCCCACCCTATCTACTTCTAATCATTTCTCAAAGGCCCCACCATGATCATAGAATAAACATCATATTCAGATTAAGTTCCACGCTCATAATATTATTAACATTATGATGTTGGGGATTAAACTCTGGCATGCATTCAGGGGAGACACACCATATTGAAACCATAGCATGGAGAAAGGAGAAAAACGAAAATTTAGCTGCTGCCTCTTTTTCTTTTTTTTTTCTTTTCTTTAAAACAGGGTATCACTAAGTTGCTGAGGCTGGCCTCAGACTTGCAATCGTCCTCTCTCAGCCTCCAGAGTCACTGGGATTACCAAGTGACTCACCAAGCCCAGCTAGCAATTTAACATTCTTAATATGATGCTAAAACTTGCCTTCTAGAATCAATTACTCAAGTTTTTCAACATGGACAGTGATAACAAAAATTCCTAAAGTTTCAGCATTTTGAAAAGCTTCTCATATTCTTTAATTCACTAATATATCCAGGAGGAAACAACATTCAGCTGGAATTTAAAGCTGTTCTGGTGGTATGGTTTGAACCTGAAGTGCCCTCCAAAAGCTCCTGCGTTAATTCAGGAATATTCAGAGGTAAAATAATTACATTATGAGAACTATAACTTTAACAGTCCTCTCTAGATTGAATGGACTGAGTGACAGCTGCAGGTAGATGGGACTTGGCTGGAGGAGGTGGATCACTGGGAATGTTCCCTAGAAGGGATCATCTTACCTCTGGCCCCTCCCCGTTTTCTCTTTGCTTCCTGGCCACAACAAAAGGAGCAATAATCCTCCACCATGCCCCTCCACCATGGTGTTCTGCTTCATCTTGGGCCCAGAGCAATGGACTCAGCCCACCACACACTGAACCTCTGATACCATAAGCCAAAATTTTTCCTCCATTAAGTTTTTCTTGTCAGGCATTTTATGCAAAGAAAAAAAAAAGCCTGACTAACACACTTGTATGTCAGAAATAGCCCACATATGTTCTTCATGATAGAGGAAGATTTCCAAAACTTTGTCAGTTGAGCCAATTGTACATTTAGGAAAAATTATCCATTGACATTGAGAAGACTTTTAAATATGCCATGATATATGCTACCAACAGCCTTTATAGCAATTACTTCTTCAACCAACTATACTAATACTTTAATTGACAGCAAAGGACAAGACTTAGTTCTATAAAAGTTGTGGCTTAGCAGTAGAGCACTCACCTAGCACATTCAAGGCCCTGGGTTCAATCCTCAACACCACATAAAAACAAATAAGTAAAATAAAGGTATAGTGTCCCACTACAACTAAAAAATAAATATTAAAAAAAACAGATGACTAATTTACAATTTGCAGAGAATGAATTTTAATCGAAATATAGATTGTATGTGTGCCTCCTGTCAGTGGTGTGTGCTGGTACATACTTAATACCAGGCTGTCCATAAGGGGAAGTGTGTGTGTGCATTTTACTCACGTAAGACTGTATGCTACAAAAATTATAAGTAGGGCTGGGGTTGTGGCTCGGTGGTAGAGCACTCACCTAGCACTGGGTTCGATCCTCAGCACCATATAAAAATAAATAAACAAAATAAAAGTGTCCATCTACAACTAAAAAAATATTTAAAAAAAAAATTAGTAGAAGTATGGAGATTTCTTGGAAATATGGGAATGGAACTAATATTTACTTAGAGGATTTTTTTAACGAGTGTCTTGTGGATATACATGAAGGTGAGATTCACTGATATATTCATATATGTACAAAGGAAAGTTAGGTTAGATTTATTTCACTGTCTTTCCTTTTCTCTCCCCTTCAACCTCCTTTGTCTATTCCACGGATTTTTCTCCTATGTTATTTTTTACTGCCCCCCCCATTTTAGATTAGCTTCTGTGTATCAGAGAGAACATTGAATCTTTGACTTTTGGGGACTGACTTATTTCACTTAGCATAATAATTTCCAGTTCCATCCTATTACTGGCAAATGCCATATGTCATTCTTTTTATGACTGAGTTATATTCCATTGTGTATATATAACAACTTTTCTTCATCCATTTGTCTGTTGAAGGGCACCAGAGTTTGGCTATTGCAAATTGTGCTGTTATAAACATCGATATGGCTGCATCACTGTAGTATTCTGATTTTAAATCTTTGGGATATATATCAAGGAGTAATGATAGATGGGTCAAATGTTTGTTGCATTTCTAGTTTTTTGAGGAATCTCCATACTGCTTTCCACAGTGGTTGAACTAATTTGCAATCCCACCAACAATGTATGAGTAGAGCTTTTCCCCCACATCCTCACCAATATTTATTGTTATTTGTAGTCTTGATAATTGCCATTTTGACTGGAGTGAGATAAGATCTCAATGTAGTTTTAATTTGCATTTCCTTAATTGCTAAAGATGTTTAACTTTTTTATATATTTGATGACCATTTGTTTTCTTCTTTTGAAAAGTATCTGTTTAGGTTTTTTCCCATTTATTGATTGGGTTACTCTTATTTTTTTATTTTTGGTGTTAATTTTTTGAGTTCTTTGCATATTCTGAATATTAATGCTCTATCTGAAGAGCAGATGGCAAAAGTTTTCTCCCATTCTATAAGCTGTCTCTTCATACGCTTATTTCCTTTGCTGTGCAGAAGAATTTAAATTCGATGCCATCTCATTTACTGATTTTTTAATTTTAAATCCTTGTGTTTTAGGAGTCTTGTTAAGGAAGTTGGTTCCTGTGCTGATACGTTGGAGTGTTAGGCCTACATTTTCTTTTAGCAGTTGCAGGGTTTTTGGTCCAATTCATAGGTCTTTAATCAACTTGGATTGACTTTTGTGCAGGGTAAGAGAAGGGGTTTATATTTCATTCATCTACATATGGATTTCCAGTTTTCCCAGCACCATTTGTTAAAAGGTCATCTTTTCTCTAACATATGTTTTTGGTACATTTGTTTAGCATCAGATCACTGGATTTATATGAGTTTTTCAAACTCTTAAATCTATAATCAATCCCTATTTATAACTGATGAAGGAATGTAGTTCCAACATGAATGTTGGTTAATATTTTTCTTTACCTTAACAGGCAAGATGAAAGTACACACGTTGAAAAAAAAGTATGTTTGAACTTTATTCATTCATCAATGATAGGAGCATCTCCTCTGCTGAACTGGATAATGATTTGCAAATACTAACAGGATATGTCATCAAAGTTTACACTCTTTACAACAGAGGAGCTAAAGATACAGCCTAAATTTAAAGCTTGAACTTCCATTATTAACATTTTTTTCCACTGTCTTCTTAAGTGGAAGCCATCAACAAAACAAAACAAAACAATAAATCAAGTCTTAGTTCTCAGCATTTACAGATTTCCATGGTTTATGTACTCCCACTAAGACAGAATTCAAGCTACCAACATCCCTAAACACAGTTTGGAAGAGATGCGCAAAAGCATAACAATGTAAAGTATTTTCACCATACAAACATGATAAATATAAAAGATCTCAAACGTATAGGTAATAGTATAATGTAGTAAGTTAATTAGGAATAGGAAATGATGAATTTTGAGCATTGATTTTCCTGTTATTAACTCTTTTTTATTCCTTTTGCAGTTCTGGAGATCAAACCCAGGGTCTCAAACATGAAATGCTAGGCAAGCACTCTACCACAGAGATACACCTTTTCTTTTCACATATCCAGGCAAAAGGAGGGAAGGTATGGCAGAGAGAAGGAAGGAGATGGTGCTCAGGAAAGAACTGAATGTAGGAAAGTCAGGAAGTAGAACCATGATACTCTGAGAAATTCACAAAACCCAGTCTGCCTGGGGCAAAGAGAATGTATCATGAGGGTCCATAAGGAGCCTGGTTATTCTAGCCAGGAGAATTAGGAATTGCTTCACCAGCATTAGGCAACAAGAGATAGTAACTTCAGGAAGCAGGATCCTCTGCATCTGAGAAAACAAAGAGAAGAAGAAATGATTAAGAGGTCTAGAAGCTTTAAGAAGGAGCTGGACCTGGAACCCTGGCCATTGAAGAAGGGATGCTGATTAGAAGACCCCATTGTGCCAGAGCAGACACAGTGAGGCTGTCTGGAGCTCACTGCTACTAGGGGAAGGAACCATTACTGAGGCGAAGCAGCACAACCAGAAAACAAAACTAAAAGTATTTCCCAAGTAACTAACATATATATGCTTATGTGTGTGTGTGTGTGTGTGTGTACGCGAATGTATTTTTTTTTTTTCAGTTTCTTGGGAAATAAAATCACAAAGGTTTATAATGAATTATACTGGAAACAGAAAAGGAAGAAACCAGGACAGCTCATCAACTGAAGGCAATTATTAGGGAACTAAAGTCCCATCTGACAAAAAAAAAGAAAAGAAAACAATCCAATATATCTTTTCCCATATATATGTATTTCTTAAAATGAGAATAGCAATTGAAAATTATATACTTAGTTGAAAATTCTACCCAATTGTCTGTTATAAAAATCTAAGCAGGTGGTTGATATTATTAACCAATTAAAGTGGAAGAAGTTTGAAGAAAAGCATGAGTTTAATTTGTGACACACGGATTATGAAATACCTGTAAGGATTTCAAGAAGGAAGAGGGGTTAGACTTAGGAGACTTATGTGATCTAGAAATATAGATATGGATGTCATAGATAGGAAAGAGGGAAACTGAAATGATGTTTTATTGCCTAGATATGAGGTGTCCCCCAAAAGTTCATGTGTTAAACAATGCAAGAACCTTCAGAGATGAGATTGGGTTATGAGAGCCTTAACAGATCAGTGAATTAATCCACTGATATGTATTAATTGGGCACTAACTGTAGGCAGGTGGGGTGTGGCTGGAGGAGGCAGGTCCTTGAGGGGGCATGCCTTTGGAGTATACATTTTGTCTCCAGCGAGGAGAGCTGTCTCTCTGCTTTCTGATTGTCATGTGTTCAGCTGCTTTCCTCTCCACACCCTCTGCCATGATGTTCTGCCTCACCTTGAGCCCACAGCAATGGAATCCACCTCTGAAACTATGAGTGCCAAATAAACTCTTCCTCCTCTAAAATTGTTCTTGTCAGGTCTTTTGGTCACAGAGAAAAAAAAGCTGACTAAAACATTAGGTAAATGAGTAATATGACCTAGGAGAGAATACAGGTCACAGAACAGGGCTTGGTATAAAACACTAGCACAATTTTTTAAAAGATGGGCTTGAGTTTCTTAATTGAGGCCAGCTAACATGTTCCTCCCTGATCACCCACACATTCAGCCACAAACTGAGTTATAACTAGAACACAAGAGACAGAATAATTTATATCAAGATTATTCTGTCCTTTCAATTGAAAGATATCTTACCATATATCTTAAATAGCATTACATGTTTTACTGAAATTAAGCCTGATAGAAGTGTAGGGTTTGCTTCTGAATAAAATTACCAAATTCTACCTTTTCATCAACTATTAGGCTCCACCATGGGGAAAAATAGGCAGTTGAATCTGATCCTCCCCTTAAGAAGGTCTCTGTGTATGTATCCAACTGTAGTGTGATATGGAATTGCCTACCACTTTTTATATGAATACTTGATTTATACACGTATTTTCATAATAAAAACCTATTTTATCTAAGTAATGTAAAATAATTTTATTTCCCATTAATTTTAACTTTCATTTAATCCCTTCAATTCCCATCTTGAATTAGAAATAATTCACTTTGACCAGAGCCTACTGGGAATGTGTGCTGCCTGCTACATGCGCTAGTTTCCACTACCCACACTACTTCAGAGAGGAAAGTGCAGCCTACTGCAGGACAAGTCAGGAAAGGAAAAATGAAGCAGAATGTTTTCCTCTTCTGCTATTTTAAAATCCAGACACTAAGAAGAGCTTCAATTTCTGCCTTTGATCTTCAAAGCAACTTAAATGGGGAGAGTAAATAAAGAGGTGGGATTTGCCTTTTTCTTTTAATCTAGATTGACTGACATTTCTAACTATTCCTAAAGGAAGATGAGAAGGTCAGTTCTCTGCAGTAACTATACGTGGGGGAAATAACAGATACAAAATTTTATATCATTTTTGACCATTGAAGTCTTTAAACTGTACTAGAATGAAAGGACAAACTTCAGGTAGTTTGCAAAAAGTTTTGCTTGACCTTCATATATTTTTTTTTATCCCCAAATCATCTTACACAGTGTTGTTAAATAGTGACGACCTCCAGCCCTCAAGTCTCTTTCATAGATACAACAGCCATGGTTGGAAAAGGCAGAGGGGGAAAAAAGCAAGGCTTGCTTCATTATTTTAAAACATTAGAACTAAAATATATTATGTACATAAATACAAACTCAGAGTTTCCAAAGTGGATATAATTTGCACAGCTCAATGTTTGATATCTAGATATATTTGTAACATCTCAAAGCTCTCTGGGCTGATTTTTTTAGACAGATTTAACAGAACCCAGCTTAAGTTAACAGAAGTTGTAAATTATGTCTAAGTGGAATTTATAAACAAAAGTTAAAGTTGAGCATGCAAAGGAATATTGAAAAGTTTGCATAATGCTGTCAACATCTACAGTGCCAATGTTCATCTCTTCTTTTATTATTAGCTGAACTTTTTTCTATATACATGGATATATGTCTAAGTAAGTATGTGTGTACAGATTTATGTTTTCAAATGAAACAAAGCTGTGCAGTTATTATTGCAGGGGTCCACTGGTCTCGGAGAGCACGTGCTTCCTCGAGCCTGTTAAAGTACAGTACCAACATTTCCCTCTTGTAGCTTTGTGAGTGTGATCCGACCTGAGCTTGTGTTTCTGGGAAAGCGCCTGGAGAATACCAATTTAATTTAGAAACTGCTCAGCTTAAGTGTTTGGTAGGGTTTGACAGCCTTGCATCAGGTGATCAGATTCATTCTCAGAGATACCGCAAAGAAAAGTTGGAAATGTCACCGAAGAGTTTACATTAAATGTATTTTTCCTATACAGGAATTGATTTTAAACATCATTTAAATTTAGAACATGTGTCAGATTTCAGTGTTTTGTTACATTACAGAATTTAGATGTAAGTTCTCTCCTTTCAAACTATTTTAATACCTAGTATGGGCTTCTTCTTGAATTGCAAACCTTACTGTTCTGTTCCACACTCTTCAGCTAATGGCCAAACTGGAAACATCATGGAGATGAACAACTATTTCTCCTTCGAGTTGAAATACTGTAATGGAGTTAAAACACTATTCTTGATGTGTTCTTCTCTTCTACAGGTTTTTTCACTATCCTATTCCAAAGCCAGATCTTAAAATACAGGAAGACACACACACACACACACACACACACACACACAATTTTTAAGATGGATTAACTCTGTAATGTACCTCCAAAAAAAATCATGAAATAATTTATCGTTCCTCACTTGTGAACCCCATCTAAAAAAACAGGAATTCACCTAAAATTTTATTGAACACAGAAAATAATATACAATATATCTTAAATAGTATTACATATTTTACTGAAATTAACAGGGGGAAATATTCTGTTCTAGATGAACTGATATAATGTTCAAAAGATAATCAACTCCTTTTCATTTTGATGATACTCCATGGAGAGAAAAAGTCATTTAAGTCATTGAGTTCAAAAATTGGGCTGTTTCTTCTAAAGTGGCCTATCAACTTGCTTCTCTGCCTGCCTTTTTTATTGAATCCATACTTTGTATTTCAGTGGTCCGTTAAATTCTTTCTGCTTTTTAGTGTTTCTTTGAAAATATGTCATGAATACTGAAGGAGAAAAATAGCACTGAGAGTCTTGTAAACTCCCATATTTTCTAAATAAGGACAGAGATGTCTTGAGGTTCTGTTTTGTTTTGCTAGCTTTGTTTTGTGTTGTTTTGTTTGGTTTTAAAAGGGATAGAACATGAGCACATGACAACGGTGAGATTACACAGATAAATTTTTTAGTGCTTTTATCTAGTAAACATTCTAATGATCTACTTCAAAGGCAGGCTGGGAAGAAGCCTCCCTGTCCCCTTGCCAGGAGGAGAGGCGAAGCTCTTTACCACTCATATGGGAGATATGAGGAGCCTTTGAATGGATCATTGCTTTTTATGAGTAGTAATGAGGTGAGAAGTATTCTAGTGTGTGGCTCAAGCCCTTCATTAAAAAGCGTGAAACAGAATGGCTCACGGTTAAAGGGGGTAATTTGTTCTAACATACTTGCTAAATTGTGCTGTAACCATGCCAGTTAACAGCACTATATTTTTCCATAGGATTCCTGAATGCATTTGTATGCAATTATTCTGCCCATACAAAGTTCAGGGATTTTTTCCGATAGCCTGTGTTAACTAGTTGACAATGCTCACTCCTTCAGTGGAAAGTACACTGAGCCCCACAGTTAAAAAGTGGATAAAAGAATCCAGAGATGTTCTCATTCTCCTTCGAAAGCCAAAGGGTTCTTGTAAAATCACAAATTCACGGAACCCACATTTAAATGGATACCATTTGCCTAAAAGGTATATCAGAAGCAATTGTTAGCTGGCTTAATAACTACAGAGCTTAAAGTTCTCAAATACATATGATAATCAATGGAGTTCAGAAGAAGGAAAATCTGATTTGATAGTTTCAAGTCCTTTATTTTAAAAAGAAAGGAAAACTGGGAAGTATGAGCAATAATTTTGCCATATTTGTGAGGAAATCCTGCCCATAAGAGAACTTCAAGTTCTACAAGCATACCAGAAAGATTACTTGTTCAGGCCCTTACTGGGAACATTGAACTAAGACTTTATTCGTGGAAGAATCATTCTACTTAGAGAAACAACATAGAAATGTAACATGTTTTTTACATGACCAGGTATCAAAGGATAAAATGTTGTAGGATAGAAATGTCAAGTTTTGAACAGAAGTTAGAATCTGGGTATCTCACATGGGAAACACTATCTCATAAGTAAAACGGTTCAGAACAGGTTTATAATTGAACTGAAAAATGTCGTTACATTTTAAGGTTCTGGGAATGACTGATATGAATTTTCTGGATTTTTGTGAAAAGAAAATAATATAAGTATTAATTTTTCATAAAATTTGCCCCAGTTTTATAACTGATGGCATAATTTTGCTGCAACATCAATATGTTAATTAAGTACAATTGATATGCTACCATGGACTTTTAAAAATGGAGACTTAAACTTAGGCACTTCACAGTGAGACAGGAAGTATCAGCATCTGAGACTTCTGAGACCTAGCAGTTGGGGAGAAGAATTTCAGTTTTGTCACTTCTCATTAATTTTATTATTATTTCATTTTAATATTAGATATTTGATATTTTGGAAAATTGTATATTCATAATTTAGCACATTATTCTAGCTTAAAAAACAAACACTGTCAAACTTAATAGAAACCAGGCTATAGAACTACAATAAATGTAATAGGCTCAGCCTCTCCTTTCTATTTTTTTTTTTTAATTGGGTTTTCAGGAAAGTCTATGAAAGAAATTCTAATTGCAATTGCTCTTAGCAAATACTCAGGGCTTTTTTCTTTTTTTTTTCTTTTTTTTTTTTTTTTGGCCTTGAAAAGGGAAATGGTAGGCATGTGATATGTATTAGAATCAGTAATTTTGTATATTTTGGGGTTTTTGTCTTCCAGTTAAAGTAAGTATGTGGATAGAGTAACAAAATTAATATTTGCAAAAATGCCCAGTCCTCCTTAGTGTACCATGTGAAGTCAAATCAGATACAGTGGTTATCTGAATACAAAATAACATCTTATTCCAGGCCAAATTCATTGAAGTAGAATGTTGTCCAGAGAACATTTATCTTTCTGTCAATGTCTGATAGTTACTCTCAGTGATGAGAACTTCACTTTTCTTCAATTTAACATACATGTGGACACTCTTGAGTTTATAGATGACAGCTAGGACAGAAAACCTGGAGACTAACAAGGGGGGAAAATGTGCCTTAAAAGGCCATTTGCCGTGTTTTTAAGTTTTTTTTTTTTTTCTTTGTTGGTTGGTTGGTTGGTGTGTGTGGCGGGGTTTGTTTGTTTCTTTTTTTGTTTTGTTTTGTTTTGTTTTGTTTTGTTTGCATTGTATCTCATTTATATCTAACTGGAAACATTAAGGCTTTTGTGATGGATAAAAAGAAGCAACACAAGGGTTGGGAGAAAACAGTGAGAGATGAAGGTATTTCATTGGAACTATTCTGAGCTAAGCTTGTCTAATTCCTTAATGAAATCATTATTTCCCACGATTGGGAATTCCCATGACTTATGTTGTCAAATTCTCCACTATTTGCATCTGTTGTCAGGATTTCTCTGAAATAAATTTTTCAGTCTAGAATAAAACAAGGGTAGCCAGGCGCAGTAGTGCACGCCTGTAATCCCAGCGGCTTGAGAGGCTGAGATAGGAGTTCAAAGCCAGCCTCAGCACCAGCGAGGTGCTAAGCAACTCAGTGAGACCCTGTCTCTAAATAAAATGTGACTGGTGATGTGACTCAGTGGTTGAGTGCCCTCAAGTTCAATCCCTGGTACTCTAAATAATAAATAAATAAAAATAAAACAAGTGTAAAGATACGAAAAAGAATAAATATTGGACAGAAAACCCTAATTCAAATGTGTTGAGACAAAAACACTATGTAATGAAAAATAAATCTGAGAAGAAAAAATAAGCTAAAATATTCCAAGCAAAGTCCATACCTACAATTGAGAAAAGTTTTTAGTGAGTAGCTGGTAGAAGTCACATTTTCATAAGACAGTTTTGAAGACATTCAACAAAACTGCCACTGCTCCAAACCTCTGGAATGTGTATCAACTGACAGGGGAAGAGGAATTCTGGTCAGTGAGTAGAAACTACCTGGGCACTTGCAAAGACTAGACAGCTTGCTTCTCTCTCTTTATGGTATGATTAAAGCAGTAGAATGCACAGAATTTATGCAGAAAAACAGCTAAATTTATTCTGCCTACCAAAGTGCCTGGAAATTAGGGAGTGGGAAGGAACATCACTGAAATAAGCTGAGATTTTAAAAGATAGATTCTATTTCTTTGGTAATATCTACCCAATTGTCTAGATCCTCCTTTTGTGAGTCTTTGGTGGATGCTAAGTAAACTTAGGAATTCCTTTCAGGACATAGCACACTCAAAGTGGTACCGTAGCCTCTACCAAGTTCATCTCTGCTGTATCAGTGACTATCGTACTTGGAATTGTACCTCTTTTATGCCATTCTTCCTTTGTATAATTATCCAAGGCCCAACAAAAATCACTTCCAAACATAAACTGGACTCAAATTCCTCCCCTCAAGAGCCCTCTGTCTTAGCTATTATCTATATCATCCATATTTAAAATGGCCAACCTAGATGTCCTTCAGTGGATGAATGGATAAAAAAAATATGGCATTTATACACAATGGAATATTACTTAGCAATAAAAAAGAATAAGATCACAGCATTTGCAGGGAAATGGATGACATTCGAGCAAATTATGCTAAGCGAAGTTAGACAATCCCAAAAAAACAAATGCCGAATGTCTTCTCTGATATAAGGGGGGGGGGGCGGTGTGACTCAAAATGGGGTTGGGAGGGAGAGCAAGGGAGGAAGATTACTTCTAGATAGGGAATAAGGGTGGGAGGGAAAGGGAGGGAGAAGGGGAATAGCATGGATGGTGAAAGGAGACCCTCATCATTATACAAAATACATGTATGAAGATGTGAAAAAATAAATAAATAAATAAAATTTAAAAATGGTTGTATTTAATTTCTAATTTATAATTAGCTTTCTTCAGTTCTTCCTAGTTTGTCTCAGGTATATTGGATTGTTTGCTGATAAATTCCTTGAGGGTAAATAGGGTATATTATTATACATTTTTGCTTCACCAAGAGCAATATACAAGTAAGAAATGATAGAAGGGGCTGGGATTGTGACTCAGCAGAAGAGTTCTTGCCTAGCACTGGGAGGCCCTGGGTTCCATTCTCAGTACCACATGAAAATAAGTAAAGTAAAGGTATTGTGTCCAACTACAACTAAAAAATAAATATTAAAAAAAAAGTTTTTTTAATTATACAAAACTAGAAAGATGGAAGGAACACACCAGCCTCAATATTTTTTTTCTCAATGTGTATACTAGGCTGTTTATGGTAATTCTCTTGCCTTTATGCCTAAGTCCTAGATGAACCCAACAGTGAGAACCACTGTCCAAATAAGAAAAGAAATCGAACTGGCAAAGAGCAAAAAAAAAAAAAAAAAGAAGAAGAAGAAGAAAGAAAGAAAAAGAGTTTTTAAAGGAGCATGACTTTGTGGTTCTTATTGAAATTGAAATTTTTCCCTATTTTATCCAGTCTACTAGGACTGTCTAGAAAAAGACAAAACCAAAAAAAAAAATGAAAGTAAAAATGAATGTGAAATTTCAGATATTTGAGAAAGAATGGGATAATAGTTTCAGGGACTATGAGAACACCACCACACTTGCATTTTTGTAAGTTGTCTTCCATAAATTCTTCAAGTACTGAATATGTTAATTTAGCATACTGACCCAGTGATTTGATTTATCCTGCTCTTTGTTTCTATAACATAAAGAAATTGTGACCATGGTGAATGTCTAAAAAATGGCACCATGCAGCCAGCCATGTTTCCAATTTATTAAAAACCACGAAGCAGGCAGGACATGTTGTCCTGTTCATGATATGGGAAGAATTTTCTTTTTTATCTCACTGACCAGAAAAGCATTTTATTCTTTTAATCAGAAAGCACCTTTCCAAATTACCTCAGGAGTCAGAAAATGATATTTTACAGTATGATTTGGCATGCCTCAGGCCTCTCATCAAAACTTCCTCTGAATTATTAATCATGCATACGAACCTAAGACATTTGGAATTAGGATCTCTATGGTAAGACCAATCTACTTAACTTTCTTATTTATGTCACTCATAACTGAAGGAAGTTAGAGAAACTACTAAATATTGCCTCGTTAATTTTTTGCTTTGCTCCATTTCTATGCAGAAAAGATTGAGGTTTCATTCCAATTTACAGAGAAGTGCCATATTTAGGGACATTTAGCTAGACATTCCAGAGCTATAAATAAAATTCCAACTTAATTTCAAACACTGCACTATACACCAATAACTAGAGCCATAGAAAATATCTGGCTCGCTTCCAAAAATTAAGGACTGGGATAGAAAGGCTTTCTCATATCCAAATTAGTGAAATGAGAAAATTAAAATGAATGCTCCATATGATGTCAAGAATTCTCCATCATCCTGAACCCAACTCATATCACTCCACTTTTTAACTTAATATTTCATTTAAAATAGATAACTGTTAAATGGCTTTAAAATTTTGTCTAAAGTCTCTCTAGTAGTGGAAAAAGGGAAATGCAAAAGAGTTCGCCTATTTTGTTCTCCCTACGGCCTGGACCTGGAGTGAGAGTGTTAATTTCCTTATAATTTTTCTTTTTCAATAACAGCTTGTGAAAATCTAAGCATTTCTCATTATACTATTACAATTTTTTAAAATTGCTGGCTTATCCAATTCTGATCAGAAAAACCTTACTCTAATTAGTGTCTTTGCAAAATTGAACACAGGCAGATTTTAATCCTTCATTTATTGATTTTATTTTAATGCTATTACTCAGCATATGTTGGCTACATTAAACCATTACAGTAAAAATTAAAATGAAAGTCATATGATTTATCCCCCTTTAAAAGTGCTCAATTGGTCTAATAAAATTCAAGTGCCAAATACCAGATGTCTGATCTAAAAAAAATTCTGAACAAAAAGGAGAAAAAAACTCTCATAATTCTCTTAAGATATTTAGTTGAGATTAATACAATCCAACCCAAAAAAATCATGTTTACATATACATACAATTGTATGCATGTATTCAATTTAAATAGGAAGATTTAGGGAATAAAAATATCTTATATTGATTTTGACTATTTTAAACCTCCATTTTGGTAAATAAAGTTGAGCTACCCAATAGTCAAGTCAACCTGATATTTTACAAAGAGAATGAGTAGTTGTTTCATGTTAGACTACAGAAAGTTGGAGATAGGATCAAGATAGAAATTCATAATAGAGTTTTAATAATTATTTTTCCTTCAAACTTTAGTTCCCCCTTGCTATTTATATATCACCATAAACTCTAACTAAAATCAATAGCCTGATATCTCTCGGGTTGATAAAAAGGCATATTCTAAAGAAAGAGTCAAATAAAGGCACATTCCTTTCTGGCTTTATTACACTTTTAACTCAGCTACTCCACTTTGACCACTCCCCAGTTATTCCTCAGTTCTAGATCTTTGCCCACATTATTTTATTTTCTTCCAAGGATTGCTGTTCTCTTTCCAACAGTTAAGATCAATGCTTCAAAAATGATCTCATATAGTGTTCTTGCCATAAATAATGCTGTAGCAGTCACTGGCTAACAGTTCTCAAATGTTCTTCCTGTCTTCGTGGAAACAGCAAGATTATATTTCACAGCCTTCTTTTCAGTAAAGTATGGCCATAGCATGGTAGACTCCCTAACGGGCTGTCAGCAGGAGCAATAGCCTTCTGTGTGAGCATTTACACTCTCCTCCCTTTCTGTTGGCTGGATTTGATTGGCTGAAGTACATGCTGAAGGTACTACAGATGGGGGCTCCTCAAGATAGGGCAGTAGAGCCTGCTCCTCTACTTTCTGCTCTTGCCCCACTGCCTATCCTATTCCAGATTGAACTTTATGTAGCGAGAAATAATCTGTTGTGTTTATCTGCTGAGATTCTGGGTTTCTCAGCAGCTGACATTATCATAACCAACAACTCAAATCATGATCTCTCCTTTTGAGTATCCAAAATACTTTTTGTTTTTCTTGTCATCATCTGTATTCTTATAATATATTAATGATGCCTTTGATATCTTTCTCCTTAAATTCAGAAACTCCCTTCTTTTCAGTTTTTATTCCCTGCAATACTAAGCATGGTTGCTGGTACAAAGTAGGTGCTTAATAAATTGCCTGGTACCTATCATTTTGAATGAATTAGTGTACCTCAAACTAACACAGTCTCTTGGCTCATGCATTTGTTCTTTTATTCATTTGTTTATTCAAAACATCTATTGCATCCCTACTATTTCAGTGCAGTAGACACTTTTGGAGCACATTCTAAGCTCACAATGACTTCCTTTTTGAGAATTCCCATTCAAAAGGAGTGAGCCTCCGATAGCCTGTCACAATTCATGAGCTTGTGGCCAACTGAACCGGAGTTCAGAGTTGATTTTTGCATTCAAACTGGGCCAATCAGATTCTGTTCCCCAAGAAGGTTGCAAGGAAATAGCTAGTTAATCTTAGATCATGACTGGAATTGTCACCATATATGCTTGGGGGCAGCTGGCAGTCAAATAAAGGTACACAGACCTGAGAAATCCAAAGAGCTATGAAGCAAACAAGAAAAATTAAATACGCATAAAACCCTCAAGGTTCTCCATGGCCTAATTGCAATTCTTTCCTAAGACTAGACTGAATTCTACCCCTGTGCTCTGTGGCATTATAATTTGTTGCCTGTGTCGTGTAAGCTATGACAGGATGGTTCCTGTTACTCGAAACTAATATACCTGTAATTAATACAGCAAGACATTTACCCCCTCAGGGATACAGTGATGAACAAGAGATACACAGCTCTTGCCCTCATGATAAGACCACTAGGTGTTAATTCAGTAATTTGGCAAGGAAAAAACATTTGCAATTCAAATATTGATTTTTCTCCTCTTAAAGAATAAGATTTGGCGGTGACTTTCTTTTATGTTACACTTTGAATAAGAGTTTTATCACTCATGAGACTATTACTTTCTTCTGTCCTGATATTTCTTCTTTTATAATTTTGTCATTCAAGAGTGCTACAAAAATTGGAAAAATCAAATATTGGAAAATCAGGCCAAATGGGTCAGTGTTGGAAAGAGAAAAATAATGGGAAGCCTTGAATTGGAGTGGTGACATTGATAGGGAGACAAAGTGGGAAGATAGAAGACATTGGTGAGATGAAGGGACTAATTACCCCCAGATGCAATAGAGAGGAGAATGGCTGCATTTTGAGCATTTGTCACTAGGAAACTGGTGCAGCACCAGGATGCTGGTCTCAGGGGAAACTGGCATGTGGCATATTTCTGTATTTCAGAGTCTCAGTTCTCAGTGTGCATCAAGATAGTATAATGAGTTTTTAAAAGATAAAAATGCCCCACCTTCCATCCCAGAAACTACAATACCATCGGTTAGAAGTGGATTCCGCATACTAGAGGTTTGTATAAAAACCCTCCCCTCCACTGATTTAATGTCTCCATGGGATAGAGAACACACTTCCTTTGAATCACCTGAACCTTCCAAGAAACTGTTCATTTATTCTCTAAAAGATATTTCTATTTAAAATGCAAAGCACTGTACAGAAAACTTTAAAACATGGAATTGAAGATTATGCCAGATAAGGGAAGGAATAAAAATGAAAATCGAGGAAAAGTATCTACAAGCCATACACAGGATTAAAAGACTAGGGTATATTCTGTGAGCCCTGATCCTGGGGTTTATTGTCTTTACTTCAGGTAATGAAGGTCCTGGTGATTCAGAAAACCCAGAAGATAGCTAGACTGGCTCTGAGAAGCAGTTTGGTTTGACTTCAGTTCTTCTGGATTCTCAATCAATGCTGGATTCTCAATCTTTCCATGCCTCCCAGGCCCTGCTCAGTGATTGCCTGTTCCTTCCACTTACATAGCTAGCCACTCCTGAGGACTCTAACCTTAGCTTTCTTCTTTATGGTTCCCTGAGATGGGAACTAAAGGATACAGTGATCTAGGTAATTAACCAAAGCATGGTTAATAATTACCTACTAAATAATTTGTTCCTACAGAAACTGGGTGAATGAATAAGTGGGTTCTTCAGAATCAATTGCAATTCCATTTCTTCTCTTCTCTTTAAAAAACAAAAAGAGGAAAGAGATTTTGCCCACCATTTATTTAACTATACATAAACAACGACTGAAACCTAACTCAGTGTCTCCTTACAGAGTAGACAAAGCAGATGTGTATCAGTGAAGCAGAAACCAAGTTATGGAAAAGGTGGAAAATAATGGTGTTTTCCAAACAGATACCCCAAGTGAAATTCCACAGCCGAGGGTGTGTGCGTGTGTGTGTGTGTGTGTGTGTGTGTGTGTGTGTGTCTCCAGAGGGATAGAATTCTTTTGAAAGTTAAGTGTCTGGGGAAAAAAACATATCATGCCACCTAGTGGTAGAAAATAAGCTGATTTCTTTTAATGGAAGAAAAACAACTTGGCCTTTCACTAGAACATTTTTTGGTAGAATTCATTAACACAGTTGGAACCTTGATTTGGCAAATTACGCAGTGGTTGAAACTTAAATGCCATGGAGATGTGTCAATTTTTCACCCACCAATGGCATATGGTGAACTTCAAAAAGTCCTGGAGTCAAAAAGAGGAGGACGCTTGTTTCTTTCTACCAGATCACTCAACCAGCCCTGAGCCCAGTTTCCTCCATAAAGGGACAGGACAGATGAACACGTAAGGCCTATCCTGCCCTCAAATTCCATGTGTCAAAGTAAAGCAATAGGTCCCACAATAGTTTCCTACAATAGTTAGGAAATAAAAAGACCAAAATATGACTCTAAGAAGTAAATTTTTATTTGTTGCAGTCCCTTGTCACAGTCAAGCCACCATCCCACTAACAAAGGCCTAATTACATACCCTGCTTTCTACACCTTCCTTCTCCTTCCAGTCACATTGAACAGACTCCACCCTTCACTGCAAGCCCTTCTTTACTGATGCTTTGTATTATGGGATACCTTCTGCTTATCACCCCTTAACTTCTGTAACTTCTGTGGTGCACGTGTGTAATATATTTTTCCAACTTAAATGAATGTCCATATATTCTTCTTTTTTTTTTTTTTTTGAAATCAGGTAAACTACATATCAAGGAGCAAAAGAAGTAGGGCTTGGGATTACATATCAATAGTTTCTCAGATATCATGAAACATAATTCCCCTTTCTCTTATTCTCACTAATAATATATATCCAAGGACGCCCTTGCTAATCAGATTTAGAAAAGACAGTGAAAGCCAGAAGTTAATCAGAATGATTCTGAATGTTTAATCTCCATGTGAGTAGCCTATCCCTGGAACCAAGAAACAAAAGTATTAAGGTTTTTCTCAATTCCAAAAGGAAAAAGAACCTTCTCAAAATAGAATATTTTTATTATTACAAATGTGATGGAAAACCAGCAACACTTCTGTTAAGCAACTGTTTAAAAATGTCAGAGTCAACTACCAAAAAAAGCCTTTTCATTAGATATCTGACTTTCTCTACACTGGTCTTGTTCTTTTCCCCTATCCCCAATAAATTGAGGAAAAGCAAATAGCTTTCTAAAGAGCTTAAGTGGTTGATGCAAAAACATGTTTATTTGCTCATAGAAGCCAGTCTTGAGTCTAGATTTATCATGTCTTCACAACACATGATGAAACTATGCACAAAAAATCAGCATTTCCTTCTCCAAACTAGACAACAGAAAAAAAATGAGGCAAATATGGTATTAAGATAATATATTCTTTATTATTCTATAAGCACACAGAGTGACTGGCAGTTAGATTTGTGGTAAACATTGCTGACATTCATCTGAGCAAAATCACAAACATAAGGTAAAAAGATTTTTCTAGAACATGTCTATCAGAGTATTTATTTCTTTGTTCAATTTCCTTGTCATCCCCACACGTCCTTGAAGCCTCAACCTCCCCTTACACATGTCTGCAAATATAGCCAAACACTTCACTTTTCCCTAGCACCTATGCCTTCAAATGTCATGTTTACTTGTCTTTCTATCTCTTTATACTGTTAATTATAGGAGGCAGCAACTTTATCTTAAACCTAGGACTTATTACTAAGATTGACATGTAATAGGCACTTTATAGAGCCTTTATGGAATTGAATAGGCTATGCTAATTTAAATAGAATGCATTATTTATACAAGAACCAGATGATTTTTGTCTCACTTTCAACTTCTCATTGCGAAGGCAATATAATCCAAAACTTTCAACAGCAGAGTTTTCTAAATGGAAAAGTCTCTATTCCATTTGGAAGGACTAGAATATACTGCTTTTCTCGGTTCTCTTTTCAGAGTATAAACAGCATGATTCTCTGTTGATCACTATTTAACACTTCTTAAAGCTGGAAAATGACTAGGAAGTCACCTTTCATGAGGTCAGAGGCAAGAACTGGAGAAAGGTCTTCTCTTCATTTCTAGTATATTATGTAGCAGGACAAAATTTTAAGTTTCCTTCACACACTTATTCCTCCTTCTCTTCATCCATAGTAAAATCTTTTAGCATAATAACCTATTGAAGTTAAACAAGTAAACATGGAAAAATTTAGCCTGAGAAGGATGTTATTTTATTGTTGCTAATGTTCTCACTCTGCAAGTAGTTCACTTGGGAAAAATCAAGAACAGCCTACACTTGTTCCTAGTAAAGATTTATCTATTCCTATAAATAAAGTTAGGAATGAAAAGCCTCAGAGGCTTTGACCTTGAAAAGCTACTACACAGAAGCCAGGAGTCTGGAGCAAGGGATGAGATGAGGGTAGATGGGCAGAAAAAAATAGGAATTATGATCACCAAAAACAGGAGGGATGAAGCTAACTCTGTCTGAACTAAAAGATACTATGATGGAGAAACACATGGTACAGCCTCCAAATTTTATGCTTCTTCACAATTGACTGATATGAAGATTATTTTCCAGCAAAATCATGCTTCTGGTCTACACCCACCAACTTTTCCACACATTGAAGGAAATGATGGAGTGGCTACAGTTTTTAGGCATGAATAAAGAAGCAGTAGTCTGATAGGTGTCTCTTAAGGCATGGACAAGTTTCACATCAAAGGGGGCAGAGGGAGTTACCTCCCTGGTTTGGTATTTGCTTTTTCTGGTGGATGAATTGCATTATGAAATATTAATGATTTAGTGGTAAGAGCGATTTTTTACTCCCCAACGGGATTGTCTTGAAGGCAATGGTGCCATCCCCTGTGTGCTCTCCGTCCTCCCCACTCATCTGCCTTCCTGTTTCCCACCATCATCCACAAATCCCATTTCTCCCCAAAACAAATTCTATGCTTGAAAAAGTCTTGAGTGTATTGCACACAAAATGCTGTTAATACTGGAAGGAATTTAAAGAGTAGGTGGGAGGACACATACAGCTGTCCTAGTGAAATGTGGAGGTCATTACGACGACAATCGTGGAGAATTTAAAGTTGTGTGTCTGACGATTTTAAATAATCATAATAGTTACTATTTACTGAACTTCGAATAGGTATGAATTATTTGATTATGTGCATCTATCATCTAATTTCACTCTCGAAAACACTCTACATGTGTTTATTTATATTTATTTATGCAATTTGACTCAAGGTGAATTTAGGGAATGCTCACATCGTGTTACAGCATTCCGGATAGCATGAAGAATCTCGTAGCAATGTTCCAACAAATCATTTTTAAATCAAAGGTCCCTCTTGCCATATTTTTCACAAAAGCACAGAGATTCTTTTTGTCTGGGGATACGATGTTCAGTAATTCACCTCATAGCTCCTCCCCCTGTACGTCTTAAAAACCTCAACCTTCGTTGGTCCAAATCAAAGCACTATTTTTCTCCATTCCAGTCAAATGCCCTCTGCTTCTCTCCCTTATTCTTAATCTTGACTGAAGGAAACAACATGAACCTTTCAAGTCAGGAGCTGAAAAATCATTTTTTTAATTCTTTCTGATTGTGATGAACTCCTCACAAATCTGATTTTTGTTTTCCCTACTATTTCTCTGGCCCCTCCTTCTGAGATTCATCTGAGGCTTCTTTTGAACTCATCTCTTCCATGTTAGTGCTTATTAGTTTTCAGATCTACTCTCTCTTCTTTTCTTCATGTTACTCTGCTTAATGCCTTGAACACCATCTTATCATGCGAATAAATCTTCAACCTGTGTCCCCATTCCAGAACTTTATCCTCTCTCTCCTCTCTCTCTCTCTCCTTTATCTTAATAGATACCTAAAAGTTATGATCTCCAAAACAAAGCTTCTTATCTTCTCCCTCCGAATCTGCCTTCCTCCATTATAAAGTTGAAAGTCAAAAACATAGTGTCATTTTTTAATACCTTAATTTTGTTTTATTTATTTATTTATTTATTTATGGTGCTGGGGATTAAACCCAGTGCCTGATGCATGCTAGGCAAGCTGTCTAACCCCAGCCCACATGATGTCATTTTTAAAAAATATACATTTTTTTTAGTTGTAGTTGGACACAATAACTTTTATTTTATTTATTTATTTTTATGTGGTGCTGAGGTTCGAACCCAGAGCCTTGCATGTGCTAGGCAAGCGCTCTACCTCTGAGCCACAACCCCAGCCTCCATCGTGTAATTTTTAACTCTTTTTACTCCCTCCACTCCCACCTGAACAGCAAACCATTCACAAGTCCAGTTTGCCCATCTGCCAAACACCTCCTAAGTCTTTCCAAGCAACACCATCCCCTTGATCATCATCCTAGTTCAGCCCACCCCCCCACCACCACCTATTTCCCTCAGACTTTAGATGGCCTTCTAGCCCCAGGGCTGATAGCTTTCTCTTTATTTGACTGGTTGCAGGCAGAATGGTTTTCCTGAAATAAAAGCCAATCTTTATTTACTCTGCCTTAAAATTCTTTGTGTTTTGCCTTTGTTCTCAGGAAAAAGACCAAACTTTGTATAATGGACTAAGCAGTCACCCCCCAATTCACATGCTGAAAACTTAACCCTGCTGTGATGGTACTGGAGAGTGCCTTTCAGAGGTCCTCAGGTCCTCAGGATAGAGGCCTCATGATTGGGACCAGTGCCCTTATACAAGGGACTCCAGAAAGCTCTCTCATTCTTTTTCCCACGTGTAAGAATGCAATGAAAATTTGGCAGTATGCAGCCCAGAAAAAGGCTCTCACTCAAAATCTATAATGCGAACATGCTGGTCTCAGACTCCCAGTCTCCAGAACTGTAAGAAATAAATTTGTATTATTTATAAGCCACTCAGTTTATTGCACTTTATTAATGCAGCCCAAATTAAGACACTCTGAATTGTGGCTTTAAGACTCTTTGTGATCTCACTTTTCTCAGTCTCTCCAGCCTCATTCCTAGCCACTCCTTTCTAGAACTTCCAACTTCAGCTGTTTGGATTTTGGAAGTTTCCATGCCCTCTCACCTCTGGGCCTATTTATATGTTCTACCAGGAACAGCTTCCTTTTTACCTTGAGAATTTCACTTTGTCTTTAAATTTAGCTGCTTTCTCCTCTAAGAATATTTCTTAGGAGCCTGCTCTTTAAGTTCAGGATGATTGTCTTTGGCATGCATTCCTATGTGCTAGTAGTTGTAAACAGCTGCACGTACAGGTTATTGTCTTCTCTATTGCATTCATCACTGTGTGTGCACCCAGTGAAGTGTTAGGCATATAGAAGTTTTTCACTAAGTAGTTGATGAATGAATGTGTGTGACTGAACAAATGGAGACGAAGACTAGATTATGTTCAGAGACCATTTACTCATGGTTAGGAGTGAGGGTAAGGGTGAATACAGAGACTGAGCTGACAGATAGCTGACTCTGCTCTCATCCTAATATGCTGTTAGAATAGACATTGAAAGTCATTCAGTCCTACCATTGCATCTTAAATAATGCCAAGGCCCATGATATGCATGACATTTGTTTCTAAGTCAATATCACCCCTTTACCAATATGCAATCTGTTGATTCTGTACCATTTCACACAATCCAATCGGAAGAATCCTGCCCATTTCTGACCTGGTACAGAAATGAATTCATTTCTATAGATTCATTCAGAAATATTTCCACAGTCATTTCCAAAGTCAGAAGATGGTGGCTGATTGCATTTAGGTGAGCCTCACTTTTTGGCCTTGCTTACTTTGCTGTCCAACATTATCCTCTGGCCACATATTAATTTAACTAAATAAAATTAAATTGAAAATTCATTTTCTCATTTCATGTAAATCATATTCCAAGTACTCACAGCCACACATGGCTCACGGCTACTGTGTGGAGCAGAGTAAATGAAGAACTTTTCCATGACAGCGCAAAGTTCTGGACAACACGAATTTAGTTCTTTATGAAGCTGACCTCCATATCTTCTGGCCTGGATATAGCTGGGAAAAAACAGAATCTTACATGGGTGTTCATGATAAGAAAATAGGTGAGTCTTCTTTAGATACCTTAGCCATATGTTAATCTTTTTAATAATAAATGTTCTTTCTTTTTTTCACTACATTGTGAGAAATTATTTACTGGATGAGACAAAGTGAAACATCTATAATTGGTATGGTTGAATGTAATTGAAAATTTTCTTTTCTTTTTTTAATTAGTCTATGATGGATCTATCTTTATTTATTTATTTATTTATTTATGGTGCTGAGAATTGAACCCAGTACTAGGCAAGCGCTCTACCACTGAACCACAACCCCAGAAAATTGTCTCATTGACAATTTTTGATGAGAGAAAATTAATATTCCAAACATATAGAAACAGGAATATTTTTTTCCTTTCAATGCCAGTTAAGGATCCAGTGATCAAAAGCAATTGCTTGTGAATTTTATAATCACAAACAAGGAGAAGGGTCAAAAAGTCACCAGGTCCTGATAGAATCATAAAGATGAATTTTTTCAGAGATGTGGCAAGAGAAATCATTGCAAAGAACAGAACCTCATTCAGTTTTTGGGGGGTTACTGGGGATTGAACTTAGAGGCACTCAAGAATCAGGCCTGTCTTGTATTATATTTAGAGACAGGGTCTCACTGAATTGCTTAACACCTCACTTTTGCTGAGACTAGCTTTGAACTCATGATCCTCTTGCCTCATCCTCCTAAGCAGCTGAGATTACAAGTGTGCACCACTGCACCCAGCTTGAGTCTTCCAAATAAAGTAAAAAGCAGTACAGTAGACCATCAATTTCAACTTCAGATGAATGAAACAATTTTATAGGTAATATATATCAGTATATTTTCCCTTTATTTTTATATAATGTCATCCTTTAATGAAGTATTTAGTTTACTTAAAATTTTTCATTCAATCAAATAAGTTCATGTAAACAATTGAGAAAAATAATTCATCAAATCATATATTCATAATTTTTCATCTAGTAACTAAATTTGGTGTCTATATTTATGTTGCACTGTATGATACTGCTAAAGCTTAGCCATTTTCTTATAAAAATATAAATCCCATATGGTTCAACTTCCTAATTTGGAGGAAAAGCTATGTTTTATTTTTTAATAAATAAGATGTGGGCGTGTATGTAAGGGAATTAGATCTAGAGAACAGAGACCACATTGTTACGATGTTTTAAATGGAAAAGAAACTCAAAAATTCCTCTCTAACCTTTAGACTTCATGGTTTTCTGAAATGATATTAAGGAATATAATAAGGACAATAATATCTATCACTCAAAAACTGCTGTTGATTTTCAAATTTCATTAGTTAAAGGAGATGTATTTGTCATAGCTATAGTATGTTGCCTATGAAGTGGAATTTTCATATCTTTGGTTTGTTTGCTCATCTTTTTTTCCATTTTGAAATTGTGAAAGTTTGCCTTCCTGTAGCAAAACAGGTATACTGCAAGTAGCCTTAAGGAGTATGTAATGAGATACTTTGTTTTCTACCAAAGTAAAATAAGAGTTTCCCACCACTTAAGATGGATCAGCAAGGAACCATTAAAGGACATCAGCTTTGTGTCTGTTGGGGGACTGAGGACTGACCTGGGGTTGATCTATGGATTCATAACACACTTGAGATAGTTTGTGACCTGGAATATCATGAATTTAAGCTGATCATCAGTAATTGTGACATTTTGGATTCATGCCTCAGAGAAAGTGCTGACTCCACACCTAGACTGTCTACTAAGGAAAGAGTTTTCTTTGGAAAAGCCCACTGCAAGCAGTCATTCTGGTCCAATGGGAGCAGAGACATCAGAGAACCAGCATCACCAACTCTTAACCCCGGTCTCCACAGCTCCAATCCAGTTTTTGGAGAAAGCTCTGCCTTCCTGGCTGGGCCACCTGCACCTTCCCATAGGCTACCTCTGCTGCTAGAGAGACTCTGCTGCTTCTGATCTCTGAGAGTCCCATGTCTCTCACCCTGAACATCTGAATTGTGAAACTGTTCCTGAGATGCTTTGTATCAAAAAAGAAACATTTTAGCATCCAGAGCCACTGGATTCCCCCAACAAACATTCTACCTGTGAGACAGGAGAGAATTGAAAATGTCTTACACTAAAGGCCCTCCCCTCACACCCTGGAACTCCCTTCCTGGACCATCACAGAGTGTTTCAGCAGTCAATAAGGAACCTGGATCACTCTTGTCAGGAAGCCAGGAGGCTGTTGGACCTTCATACTAAGTGTTCCTACCAAAAACAGCCAACCATCTTTCAAAATGAGAGAGTCTTGCTCAGAGAAACTGTCAGGGAGAAGATCCTTCAATGCTACGAGAAGGTTAATTTGGGCTTTAAGGCAGCTAAGGGGGCCATAGAGGCACCGTCCCTAGCAAGAAATATCCCTTCACTGGTACTATTTCTGAGGGCTGGTCCTGTCTGGTGCAGTGACTGAGATGAAGAGCAGAGGATCATCGTCATCTACCCAGACTCATTCTACCCCTACATTCACAAGTAGAGTCCCTTCAAGAAGTTCCACAGGAACATGTCCATGTACCTGTCCCCCTGCTTCAGGGATGTTCAGATCCATGACACCATCACAGTAGGTGAGTGCAGGCTCTGAGCAAGATGGTGCACTTCAAGTGTTCAAGGTCGCCAAGGTCACTGGCTCCAAGAAATAATTCCAGGAGCGATACTGGACACCTACCCACTCCCCAGAACAAGATAAAGTTATTTTCCCATTTACATCAACAAGGAGAAAGAAGAAGGAGAAGAAGGAGAAGAAGAAAAGAAGAGGAGGAGGGGAGGGGAGGAGGAAGAAGAGGAGGAAAAGAAGGGAGGGGTAGAATGAAGAGAAGGAGGAAAGAAAAGAAAGAACCATCTCACCTCCTGAAGATTAGTTTCTACAGGAAGCGACAGAACCTTGGCAATGCCTGAACTGGAGTCACATCCAGCTCTGGTGTGTAAGATACACTGCCATTCAGCCACATGGCGCTCCATTGCCAACAGCACAATCCAAGGTAAGACAGAAATAAGCAGGTTACGGGAAATTTGGGAATCTAGGATGAGATTCAACTGAATGTCTAACTTTTTGTTACTACTACTTAGTGGGAATCTCATGTATTTGCTTTATGAGAATGGATTGAAATAAGTGAATTACACCTTTAGAGTGAGATGTAAGGCCTCAGTTACAAAGGACTTTGTGCTTAATTTTGCTTCACATTGTTCTATTTATTTATTTGTCAAACAAAGATTATCTAAAATAAATATCTAGATTAACAAGTTTGGCACCAAGAAGGGGCTCTAACATGAACTTAGCAATGGAAACTGACCATTTTTCTTGGGGAAAATTGCACACTATATGCTTTAGGGAATTTAATATAAAAAGCTTAGAACTGTCACAAAAATATCCAAAGGTATGCTGAATTGGTTATGTTATCTATGCACATTACTTAATTTTCTATCAAAACCTTAACTAAGTTAAAGCTCAAATGGTGATGGTGATTATACAATGCTGCTGTGGACCATGTGCAAGCTATTCTTTCTTCTTTAACTGAGATTTATAAGAGTTGTAGGTAATGCTATACATTTTATATTAGTATGAACTATTTGCACTAAAGGAAAGTTATTATACTATAAGCATTAAGAAACAATGTTTTCATTGGTCAAAGTTGGGACAATTTGAGCATCAAAAATGATAATTAATAACATCAAGCATATATTTAAAAAGTAAGTTAGCAGTGATAATATAATGAAAAATTTAAACATATAAAGATAATCTGTGGATATCATAGGAATTAACTGGGGCACCAGCTCCTCATTGTTAAAAGACAAAATTGAGCATTCAAGCTGACTAAAATGGATCAATTGTTCTTTCATAATTCTTGTATGAATCCTATTTCCAGCCATTTTTCAGAGAGATAAAATTGATTAGGACTACATATTAATGATACAGGTGTTACTGTTGGCATTATTAGTTTTGATTGTGTTTATGCTCATATGTTTTAGTATGTAGGGGTAAAATGATATAATTCTTGAGATTACTAAAAAAACTTTAATAAAAAAACAGCAAAATTTTTGAAATTATTAAATCTGTCAAGTGTATTCTATGTGATTCATTATACAATTCTCCTTAGTTTTGCCTTAATTTGAAAAAACATTTAAAAATGAATATATTTTTTAAAAATATTGGCTTTCTCAAGTATTAGGTAATACCTGTGTGATAAGGTAAAATTGTACCATGTTGGATGAATATCACTGTCTAAATGGTCTCAAATCTGTCTGCTTCTGTCCACTCAACTTTTATTATCTCTTGCCTCCTTGAAATATCCTCTTGCCCTTTCTCACCCAAATCCCAGAGTCCATATGGTGCACAGGGACCAACTGAAAGGTGATGAAGCAGAAAACATTCTTCTAATGCAGGTCACACAATCAAGAGAGAAAAGGGGGGCTGGGGATGTGGCTCAAGCGGTAGCGCGCTCACCTGGCATGCGTGCTGTCTGGGTTCAATCCTCAGCACCACATACAAACAAAGATGTTGTGTCCGCCGAAAACTGAAAAATAAATATTAAAAAAATTCTTTCTCTCTCTCTTAAAAAAAAAAAAAAACGAGAGAAAAGGTCATGTTCATGAGAAAATATGCAGAAATGATGAGGTTCTTGCCACTTGATGGCAAATCCAGGCAAGTAGGGGCCATTTTCAGCTACCATGACCTCTTTCAGTGTGTACTCTTCCCATGGATCAAACATTAGATGCTCACAGGAGTCTACAATCTACCTCTGATTCCCATCACAGGTCTTAAGGTGTCTTCTTTCCGTGCACAGGGTAGAAATGGATTGGAGAGTATAACAGCATGAACGGCCAACTGGAGCCCTCTCATGATGTACTAGCACCCCTCAAATACCCATTGCAATGAATCATACCTACTTCTATGAGATTCTCAGTCTAGGAAGATTATTTTTCCACTAATAAGCTTAATTCTTTATATTTCTGCAAATGAAGCTTGTCTTCACAAATAATGTGAACTTTGAAGTGATTCTGGAAGGAATGAGTAGGATGGTGTTTAAAAGTTAAGGTGTTGGCGGAAGATGCTTTCTTCCAGGTATGGAGAACAAACTGCACAAAGGTGAAAGAATACGTGTTCTAAGAGATCTGCATATTGTTCTGTGGGTTTTCCATGCAGGGAGTATCATTTATTATGAGCCATTATGTGCATTAAGCTCAGTTCAGGAGATATAAAGATGAACCAATTGTCTTTCATTCATTCATATATATATATATATATATATATATATATATCTCCAGACTCTACCACAGAGGAAGAAAAATAAGACCTAGTCCTACTCCTCTCATTTACTGCTGGGAAATTCAGGTGCATTATTCACTAGGTTTCTTCATAGAAGAGAGGTGGTAGGGAGGGGTCAAACCTTAGTTTTATGACCTTGTATCAGTGTTGACAAGAAGATTGCCTTTGTATGTCTTGCCACATCTTCTTTAGTGCCTAGGAAACTGAATATAAGAGGTGTTCCAAAAATAGTTGTCAGATTTAAAAAGTTAAATATCCCATGTTTAATGGAGGGGTACATTTTTAATACGGATGAACTTTGTATTAGAGATAATTGGTATTGGAAAATGAGAGATTATGGTAGCTTAACCCGAAAAGGATGACGAAAATTAAAACCTTTAATGTGCTAAATATAAGTCATTTAAATTATTTAAATTTGCATTTTGAAGTCGGGATGTGGTGACTTGGGTTTCATGTATTCACAGTGTGATTCTACCTCTTCCTCTGAGCATAAATTTTACCTGAAGTGCAATTGAAAATGGCATCATAATCATTAGAAATGCTTTCTCCATATTGACTCTCAAATCACAGTTGAAGGCTACTACTTCAGGAACTGATGGATTGAAGGAGTATTAAAAGAACATGAGCAACGGCCATTAAATGTTCATATAGAAAGGGTTTGAAGAGTAGTAAAACAAATTATTGCAGCTTCAAGCCAAAAAATAAAAGCCTACCCCAATCTGCTTGATCTCAATGTCCCTAAATTCAAAATCTGTGTCCTATAAGTGCATGTAGGACACTAATCTTTCTAAATCTCAAAGGGGAAAGTTTTAGATGTATTGTTAGTAAATGTATTATTAGAGTAAAACTCCAAATGTGTGATGGGAAGAAACTGAGTTGTTACTGAAAAACAGGGGATCCCTTTGGCCTCAGACATTGGAATATTGCCTTCGGTTTTTATATAGCACAAAAATTAGAGAAATGATGCGAAAGAGTTTCATTTTTATTTATTTTTTAATTGATTTTGTTTTTTTAAATACACAACAGTGGAATGCATTACAATTCTTATTAAATATATATACCACAATTTTTCATATCTCTCTATATAAAGAATGTTGACACCAATTCGAGTCTTCATACATGTACTTTGGATAATGATGTCCATCACATTCCACTGCCCTTGCTAATCCCCTGCCCCCTCCCTTTCCCTTCCTCCCCTCTTCCTTATCTAGAATTCATCTATTCATCCCATGATCCCCCTCCCTACCCCACTATGAGTAAGCCTCCTTATATCAGAGAAAACATTTGGCATTTTTTTTTGGGGGGGGGGGGTTGGCTAACTTCACTTAGCATTAGCAAAAGATATTTTAAAATGCTTCTAAGAATAGGTGACTAGAATGGGTGGGCCATATATTCATCTTGAAGACTTCTGCATCAAAAATAAATGTTAGAAATTATGTTTTCCAGTGAAAATAATCTTTCATGGACACCAGTAGAAAATGGATTCACATTTCCAATACTTGATTTAAAGTCATTAACACTTGAATTGCTTAAAGCAATAGCTTCTTACAATTGTGATTGTTTCAAATATTTTCAAAATAATGTGAAAATAATGAAATTATTTATTAAAATGTGAAGGAAAACAATGCAAGACTTTCAATTATATGATTCACTATTATTGAAATGCTTCAGTTTTTATTTTAAATCTATTTTTATTTTTAATTTAAAAATTATTAACCACATATTATACAATATTAACTAATTGTACAAACTGATGGGTTTTTCTGTGATATTTTCATACAAGCATAAATCCTGTTTTGATCATGCCCACCCTCTCTATTTTTTAAATTAAAAATCAGCATGCTATTTTTGGTGGATGCAATGAAAACATACAGCTTGAAACCTATTCTTTAGATAAAATCTTAATCATTACCTTACAGAGTAACTACTTACAACAGCAACAACTTTTGTTTTACTATTAAATAGGTTTCATGACACATCAAAATGTGATCAATTCATATTTTAAAGTCAAACTAATTAAAGAAGATAATTCAAAGTATTTGTCTTATAGCAGAAAAGCTTGTTGATTACACCTTCTTCTGAGACACAGACACAGCTCCATTTCAACATCAGAAAAAGCTTAACAGTAATCCAAACATTATATGTAATTTATTATTTTCCTCTTTTGGATAAAAGTATTTTATAACTCTACAATATACAATCAATTTGCTTATAGAATTTCTCTTCCAGTAATTAAGCTAAGAAAAAAAAAACAAACAAAATAACTAAGGACCTATGAGCAACATACATTTCAGGATATTAAAAAATAGAAAAAACAAAAAAGGTCAAGGTTATTTCAACTATTAAGGCAACATAACAATGACTTTGGATTAAATAACATACATTATAAATAACCAGTTTAAATCTAAACCTCAATGGTACATGAGAAATTTTGTGTGCATCTACTAATGATGAAAAGAATGAACAGTACAATTTGCTTGGAATTTTGAGGATCTGTAATGTTAATAATGATTATCTCTTCAATTCATAACTCTCAAAATGACAAACGATTCAAATACTATTTGAATTTTTTTCAGGCGATTTCCCCTAGTATGTTTCAACTACAGAGAAGAAAATAGTATATAGTAAGAGGGAAATTTTATGTAAATAATAAAAGACGAATACATTCTATGTTAGTACTTATTAAAAATCAAATGTTACTAAAACAAATGTTGAAAATTAATTTACTTGCAAATCCTGTTTTTTTTAACATTCAAATAACCCACTATAACTTTAATTCTGGAATTATACTTTTGGATTTTTTTTTGTTATTTATTTTAAGAAACAGCTCGTATCTTTAAAGCTCTGGAATGGTGTAAATCATTACAGTGGTTTTACATTTTCATGGGATCAAGGAAACAACAGTAAGCTCATAAAACAGATACCACTAATTATGCAGAGGAGAACCCATAAAGTCACTGGGAGAAGCATGTTTTATATTCATGAACACATCATTAAAAGTTTAAGACATGCTATCAAATTCTACATTTTAATACTATACCCAACAGCATTAAACCCTCCCAACAAGAAAATCAGATTGTTTAATGATCCTTCCTTGTCACGGTGGTTTTATATGTCTGCAGTTGAAGCAGATGTGGAATTTGTATTGGTGAACTTTTTGAAAAAAAAATCACTGGGCAATTAAAAAATCATTTATCCTTTATATCTAGTTTTTTAAATGGTCTGAATCATCTTCCAACATATATCTTTTAAATAAAGTTCATTTATTGAGTTAATAGCCTTGATTCTACATAGCATTATGGATTTTTAAAATAACAATTTGGGGTTTTTTTTCTAGAACATATAGAAATGTAAGGGAGTATAACAATGATAAAATATCTTCCATTTTAAATTAATTTCCAAAATGAAAATTAAAACTGAAGAATAAGATCAAACCAGAGTTGGTAAGGTACATATGAAAACACAAAAGGTATGTCCTACCTCTGAGAGACATCACTGAGAAATCCAGGAGTCATACAAAACGTTGACATTATAGACATCAAACTTACACAATTCTCATAGAACATCACAAACATTCGCCAACCCAGGCATACATATTTAAACTGTAGCCTTTCTTTACTTGTCCACAAAGGGACTGCAGATACTCTTGCATCTTAATTTCTGTACAATTTCAATTTTTTTTCCATTTGAACATAAGTAAATGCTTTGCATTCCACAATTTAAGCACATCTTTTTAGACAGCTCTAGAATACACACTACATGGGTATTTTAATGGGAATTTTACATGCTGATAAGCTTCAAGCTTAATCTCAAAGTGAAAGTAAAATATAGTCATGGAAAATTCAGAGAACAAAAAAATGTTGCAGATGGAAAAAAATGGTTAGTAATTGTAAGAAATAAAACTTTGGAAAATAAAGACATTGAAAAATATTTAAAATCTGTAGGAATGATTTATGCACAGATCAGAGAAGAACTAGAGGAATCAATCCCTTTAAGAAACTGAGGGAGTGTTTATTATCGGACCTTGATGAAGACAGCTGTGCAATGGACATTCTTGGGCAGAAGACAGGAAGCCCTGGGCTATTTTCCAGCTGTCTGTTTGGGCAGTTTTATTTCGCTATAACTTCATCTTCATTTAGTATTTTTTTTTTATTTGTTAATGCACTCTTGTGGACTTCAAATGAGGAGAATATATGGAAGAAGTATTGAAAAAATTTTTTCAAACTTTGATTTTTGGAATCACTAAATCAGAACAGACACTGCTTTATACTTTAAAAATCACAGTGTGCACTATCAAAAGGCACACTAGCCTGTTGCATAAACACAAATTAATAAACATTGTGAACTACAACACATTGGATAACATTTCCTCAGAACTGCCATTTTACTGAATGAAATATGAAAGGGTAAGTAGGTAGGGACATAGTTTTTTAATATGTCAATTTACCTTCTGATAAAAGTGTAGTCAATTTTCACATATAGCAGCAGCAGCAGCAGCAATAATACCTAAGCATCAAGCATCATTCTAATATCAAGCATCTTCTAAACATTTAACATAAATTAATCTTCTTAGCCTCAAAGAGATATGTATTTACATTGTCCCCATTTTAAGGTGAGGAAACTGAGGTAAAATGTTCTACTCAAGGTCCCAGAATTTATAAAGGGAAAAACTGAGGTTAAAAACTAGGCAGTTTATAAAAAGTACTTAGAATGTGAAATCAGGTGATTTATGTACAAATTACATAGGCTTTAATTATCTAAGATATCCTTATAATACATACATTTATTTTATTAACATTTTATTTTTTATTTTTTTTTATTTTATTAACATTTTAAAAGCTTGGATGTTTTATTACTATTCAGTGTTAGGCACTTAGACACAGTGAGTTTGTCACTAAATCCATTTAAATTTTAAACATGAAGAAATGCAGAGTTGGTCCTTTAAGGTTAACTAATACCTAAATATTTTTAGTAAAACTACTGGTATATGGACAAGCATCAAACTTCTTTAAGCTTTCAGGAATCCATTTTTCTACATTCTGAACTGGTTTTAATTTGAGCATTACACGTGAAATACAACAAGTTGGAAGAAAATATGATTACTCATTTGCATCTCCAATTTAATAACGCCTATAATTGTTCAGTTACCAAAGTTAGATCCAAATGCTTTTTCTCTGCCAAATGCAGCTGCTCAACAAAACGAACACTGATTTGATTTTTCTGCAGGGGACGTGTTCACTCGCTGTTCTCATGATGAATAAATAATGCCACGATGCCGTGGAGTTGCGGATCCTGCCCTTCTGTGAAAAGGGCTGCATCTGCTTATTCTCAGACATTCACGATTCTAAAAGAATCAGACACCAGAGGCCTGCGAATGAGAAGGCCTTTTCAGACGTACAAAGCCTTCGCTCCTGAATCCACCTTAACCAGTTGGGAGAAAAGAGCTTTTGGCACCAAGTCATCCTTCAGGGAAAGACTGATAATGATCACTAAAGACATCCTAGGGCTGCTGCCTCACTCACTTCAAAGGCTTTCTCTCTTAATCAACATTAAATCATCATTTTGCCAGGGATACAGGGACAGCTGTACACAATCTATTTATTTTAAAACAGATTACAACCAGGTCCTTCTGCCAAAGTATAAACTTCTTAATGTTGCATGTGCTTCAATATATTTTTTTTTTAACTTGGAACTATTATTTCTAATTTAGTATCCCAAATTACCATTACTTTATCACCTTATGGACTTCATCTTCCCATAAAAGCTCGAGATTTTATCAATTATCCAGATAATTTAAGCAACAAGATAAAAATAGACCATACTAAACTTTTTTTACATAAATCATCCCAATATTTTAAGCTAAAAAATGTGAACTCTAAACTTACTACGTCATTTTATTGGGTATGTACACATACTGGACCAGTGTAATTGTCTTATTATGTTATTAACTACCTGATATTTCATCATACCACCTTTTTTCTTCTTTTGACTGTAAATCCATATACCTACATCTTTTACCTTTGTTTTGATACCATGACATTGGTAGCCCTCATCCATCTTTTCCCCGGGATAAGTTCAGGAAAACTACAAAAGAATTTTATTACCCAGTTAAAGAAAAGTTATTTTTTTTAAAAAAAAGTTAATGATCCAAAACCCTAAAATTTTACTCCCAATCCTCACTTTAGTGTAATATAAAGTAATATCAAACTATAATACCTAAGGTTAATTAATGACCATAACTTCAGAATTGCATGTATTTAATAGGTACAATTAAGTAGATTTAAGAAATATTAATTAGAGGCAATATACATTAGGTAGATACAATCAACTAATACAAAGTCCTCACTTGGTTACATCTGGTTCCAAACAATATAATTAACAGAACAAATGAGCATAGAAATAGAGGATGTTTGTATTATATAATATTTTTATGGATTTTTGAGTAGTTTGTTGATAGTTTTTAGAAGTTACTACCTACCTTGTTCTGATTACTAAATGAAATAATAATAATTTTTAAATTTTTGCTTAATTACTCTAGCATTAGATGGGAACCAATGAATATTTCTTCTAGTCCTATAATTCTAGCATCTCTTGTTAAACAGTTTTTAAAACTTAAATTTGGGGTTGGAAATGTAGAAAGGAAAAGAAAAGGTGGATTAGGATTTCCTTCTTAAAACATATGTCAGAAGAGCCAGGTGTGGTGACATACACCTTAATGCCAACTATTCAGAAGACTGAGTCAGATGAATCACAAGTTTGAGGTCAGCCTGGGCAACACAGTGAAACCCCATCTCAAACGAAAGGGAAAAAAGAAAAGAAAGAAAGAAAAAATATCTCTATTTACACACATATATACCTGAAGATGTCATTTATGATTCTACAGAATGTAGAGTTTTAAAAGTCCTCTGAACTAGATTGAATTTTTGCAGTCAGAATTTGTATCATGCTTTTATCATGTAGGTACTCATAGAGACTTTGAATGTTCTTTCAAGAAGTTCTTTTGATTTTTCTGGTTTTCCACCATCTAGAAGAGTTTTATAAATGATAAGCTGAAAAGATAAGAAATGAAGACTCCCAGAGACAAATTAAAGACTACTGGTGGATGGTCACCTTTTTTCTTCTGTTTACAGTAGAAGCAATGCTCATTGCCAGGAAGCAGGGTGAGCCATGAGCCTTCTTCCAGGAATAAATGGATCCTGGACCACACCCCCCACCCACCCAATTCCATGCCCTGGGCATAGAGAGATACGGGAATGGAAATTACAAATCATGGCTAAGCTGGCTTCACACCCTCCAAAGCAGAAGGAAACTTCTGCCTCTGTCCATATTTAAAGTGCTGACACATTTCGTAAGTGCTTTAAGGAAAGTCTAAAAGGACTCCCCCACCAAGACTGCTCTAGTGCAGCTCAGCAGCAGATGAGTAAAATCTCTAACATACTTTCAGAGATCTGGAAACTTATTGCTTTATCTTCTATGTTCTCTCTCTTTCCCCCCAAGCCTTCAGTCCTACTGATAAAATTCCTAACCCTTTGCACTTAATTCCTGGGTCTTCAAACAGCCATAAATGGAACATGTGGGAGGCAGTATAACCTAGTGACAGAAAGCATGGGTATGGAATCAACACACTGCCTGATTTCCAGTCCCAAGGTCTTCCACTGTCTAATGGCCAACCATTGAGGAAGTCAAAGCATAAAGCTATGAAATAAAAATTATGATTAATTATACGGTGCAATTTTTATTCCAGTATCACTAGTTGGCATATACCATGAAAGAACAGTTTTGATTGCTTCCCTGAACAAAAATGAATGTGACTTCAAAATAACAGAGCTATTTATGGTTGCAACTGGGAAAGACAAGGAATTTACTTTTTAGGTTGATTTATAAGATGGTTGTAAGAGGCTGTCTTCAGAATTCCCGAAGATACCCAACTCCCAAGCGAAGCCGTGGAGAGCCTTTGATTGCTACATTCCACAAAGCATCATCAAAGTGTTTATTTGATCTAAAGACCTAACCACTGCATCTTCTCCAGAGATTTTATAGCTAATAGTTTATCCCTAAGTTCAAGAATTCATATTAACAGTGGAATTTTTTCCCATGAGAGTGAAATATCTGGGTTTCAACATTGAAGAAATACATCCACACATTTCATGACTGAACTCCTCAGCACTGAAATAAGTGTTCTTCTTTAAATGTTATGAGTACCAACGTTTATTCTTTACCATGTCTTCAGATCCTTAACAAAATATTTCTCTTAGCCATTTGTCCTTGCAATATTTTATTATCACTTTGTAGTGTTCATTTTTACAAATAAAATTCTATCATTTTGTATGTTTTCACAGCCAAAGTTACACAGTCAAAGGCAGTGTTCTGAAATATTGAAATATAAGAATCCTTACTATTGAATAAGGAAAATTATGAACAACTAATAAAATTAGCAAAAGATTACTTGGAGTGACTTAAATTTAAGATATTTATAAACACTAGGGAAAGAAAATAAGGCAAAATTTTATTTAAAAGAAACCAAATAAAATAACCAGAATAGGAAACAGCCCCCCCAAATAGGAGCATGTGAGAGCTAATTTAAAGAAATGAAACCTAAAATGAATTCTATTTCATGTCCTTTTAAAGGTATTAAAGGTATTGATGATGATAATGTTAACAGTCCAAAAATTATTTGGGAAGTATAATCGATTTACGCATTTTAACAACATATAAATGTGTAAGTATAGAAAAGATACTTAAGGGGCATTATCATTGGTGTAGCCTAATTTTGGACGGTCAAACTTGTTCAAGGCTAGGTTCCTATTCTTTGAGGCAGAGTAAGCCAAGAGGGTGGAAGACTTGGTGCTCACCACTTTCTCTGATCACTCTCCACTTTCAGTCACGATCTTCCAGGTATGTGACACCTTCATTTGTCCCCTGCCATTCTTTAGCACTTCACTCTCTTTTCCCTCAAGCCTACCTCCCAAGGCAGAGATCCAGCCATTAAAGTGCCCCCCACATGTATCTTCCTACTGTGAACTTCTCACAACTTCCTGAGGATGTCTGATAACCCCTCACTATTAGAGTCACTAGCTGATGAGGCACTGAAGGTGGTATCTAGTTGAAACCTCTTATGAGTCTATGTTTTCTAAGAGTTCCCAAGAATTAAGAGTGTGATTCTTTTATCATTCATAATTCCAAATTAATAGCAAATGCTGAAATTTCTGGCTGGCGAGAGTCTTCTAAAACTTCATGTGAGAAATAATCTATTTCATCTTCACATATTGCTATGCACTGCATCACCTGGCATATTGTATTTGTTATAATACATCATTTCATTCATAGCATATAAGATCATTCCTGAGAATATGCTTACTCAGTGTTAAAGAAGCAGTATGAAATTATTCTACCTAAAATAAAGAAAGAAAAGGAACTTATTTTTTTTCCAACATTTAAGTGATATGTAAGGGGGAATATATTTAAGGAGAAGAATGGTCTATTACTTGAGATTTTCTAAGGTTTTTAATGTATTATGCTTTTAGTCCAAACATGAATGAATATGATTAAAACTCAACAAAATAATTTTAACAGCAATAAAAATTATTTTCATGCAAAGAGAAAATAATTAGAGTCATTATTAAATGTCCTCCCCAAATGCTCAATTTCATGAAATATCTTTATAATTAAGACAAAATGACATTCCAGTTTGAACTATGTGGAAAATTGGCTCAATTCTCCAATTTATTTTGCAAATATAGTCACCATCAGAATGATAAAATTGTATCCATTATAAAGATACCTCAAAAGGCCGAGCCATCCGGGTCAGAGAATTGAAAACAAAGCCAAATGTTTACTCAAAATCAAACCCAGAACTTCTTTTGAAATTCACTGAAAGAGCAATCATTTCCAATGTCTTTTCACCCTCTGGTATGAGATGGAAGTCAAACTGGAAATACTGAAACACTTTAAGAAAGGCAGTAAAACAAAAACAAGCCTTCTTGTAAGACTTCCAGATGAAAGAGTTTTGAATAAGCATTTAATCATGTGGATCCTGGTTTAAGCCAAGCTGAACCTCAAAGGTTTACCTGTGCTCATTATTTAGAATTCACAACAAAATGGAAATGCATTGCATCTATCAGGCACATTGACGATTAAATGATTTTTTGTACAGAAACTGCATATTTACATTAAGCCTGTAGTTATGATCCATCTGGCAACAGGGAAAAACAGAATTCTGCACTTCGTGCCAGGCTGTTTGGAGGTAGTTTTGTTTTCTACTTCAGTGCCCTCACAGTCTGAGTCTTTTTATCCTTGCACAAGATTTGAAGCTTAAATTAATGTGCAAACTAATTGTCCCAGATGATATCGAATTTCTGTAGACTTGTGTAATGGAAGACTAATGTGGTACATCTTTTTGGAGAGAAGGTTGTTCAGGACATGGCAAGGAATATTAATAAAATTAAATATTATTATCTATAAATGATTCACAAAGCAGAAATTTGATGAATCACAATGTAAATTTAATTGGGATAGTGAGTTAATTAAGAATGCCAATCTCTAAAGAAGTTTTGGAGCTCTGTATATTTTGATTGGCTACCAAACTGACAAACAGACCTACCAAACTGGCAAACGGACCTAGAAAAATTCATGTTTTCTGCCATGAAGATGCAACTAACAATCAAAAAAAAAATGGGATTTTTTGGTAAGTTGATTAATCTTTCAGACCACCAAGATCGACTTTCCGAATGTTTTGTCTTAAAAAATCACTGGAGACTGCAAACTAAATAAATTGCCACTACCAAGAGGTGGCCCAAAGATAATATGGCATAGCTCCAAAATTGGTTTTATTTCTTCTTCCTTTTGGAAGGTGACAGCATCTCTTCCCCCAAGACAGGATATCCAAGCACACTGTATACACACTCTGAAAAATCATGCTGACAACTGTCACATGAAAAATTCACAGAGTTACATTTCCACACTGTGTTGGCTCCCTCCATATCCTGACAATAACCAGGCTGTCTATTTCACTTGTTCTGAAGCCATATGTAAATACCAGAAAGATATAAAGAATAAAACAAACTGCTTTCCAAAAACGGGACCCGCAAATCACACAGTGCGGCTGGCTTCGCTTCCAAAACGTTTCAACGCTTCCTGGGTGCCAGTAATATCTACCACAAAAGAGTCACCGACTTACCTTTGATAAGGATCATCTCATCTCACAAAAGGTAGGGGCTCATCGAGTAGCTCAGTGATAGAGCATGTGTCTCTATCCCAAATTCAGTCCCCAGCACCAAAATAATTTTTTTTTTGTAATTTTATAAAAGACAACCACAGAAAGAAAAAATAGAGGTCCTGGGAATATCATTTCAAGGAATTAATCAGAGACACGGATATAATAGCACAAAAAAAAAAAAAACATTTTTTAACTAGTCATAGAAAAAAGTTCTCTCTTTCTGAAAACCTAAACAATGAGAGGAATGAGGCTAACATTGATATTCTACTGACCACTGATACACTGGGTCATCAGTAGTAACTCTGACTGGTGGAATTTGAAAGTTACTAGCATGGTTCAGATTTCTGCATTGTTTTTTCTTTTTACTTAAATGACTCTATGAAAATAGAAATAAAGTATGCAAATCATAAGTGTACAACTCAGTGAATTTTTACAACGTATATGCAACATTCAAATCGATGAATGCATCATCTCGGTCTCCTAGGAGGCACCTTCATGACCCCTCCAAGTCACTGCCCTGTCCTGTCTCACAAGATAATTAATAGCTTAACTAACATCCACTACCATAAGTTGCCTGTTTTAAAAGATTTTACAAATGGAATCATACAGCATATGCTCTTTTATGGCTGTCTTCTTTTGCTCTACATGTTTGTGAAATTTATCTGGGTTGGTGCAGGTCAAAGATCATCATTCTCTTTTATTGCTATATAATTATCCAGTTGTATGGACATACCACAATTTATCCTTTCTATTGCTGATAGACATTGGGTAATTTCAAGTTTTATGCCATTACCAATACTATTGTCCTCAACATAATTGTGTTTATCTTTGGGTGCACATTTTTAAACCCATCTGTCATCAGCATACTTAGAAATGGAATTTCTGGGTCAAAATGGATAGAGTACATATTCAACTTTAATAGATAATGCTGAGCAGTTTTCCAAATGATCACACCCAATGACGCTTCCACCTGCAGCTTATGAGAGCTCCAGTTGCTCCTCATTGTCACCAACACTAGCAATTTTCCTTCTCTTCTTAGCCATTTTAATGGACACATAGTGCTATACCATTGAGGTTCGTTCTTATGATAACGAGTCTGTACAGTTCTTTGTACATATGTTGTCCATTTGGACATCCCATTTTGTGAAATACTTGTTCAGAGGGCTGCATCTTTCAGTTTAGCTTTAATTATTCCCCTTTTCTCTCCTTTAAGATATTTTATATTATGGAAAACCAACTCAGCAGAGTCCCACACCGAGACAAATATCAACCACTTGGTCCTCACAGCTCTATCCGGAGGGTCTCACTTAATTTCCTTTTTCATCTGTGAGAACACTGAATCTCAGAGAGGGAAAGTAATGAATTCAATGTGAAACAGCTCATAATTATTCAAGCTAGGATTTAAATCCAGGTTTTTTTCTAAATTGATGATCTTTCTACTTAGAGTATTAAATCTAGGGAAAATCCGTATAATCTAAGAAACCACTAAAAATTACCAGAGAATATTTAAAGGAAAATATGGGAAGAGTATATTTGTATTTATTCTCATATGTTCTTAGACTATTTAATGTTCTAGTAAGGAAAGAAGAGAAAGTATACGAGATGCTAACATTCCAGCCAAGCAGCTCTTAACAGGATCACAGAGGACTTTCACTATTGGTCATCCTTCCACAGACGCTTCAGTGGGTATGCCTTCATTGGACATTTGTATACTAATTTCAAAGTCAGAAACTTGAAACCTCCACTTCACATTCTACCCACAGAGCACTCCTGGTGACAACCCTTTCCCAAAGCACAGAATTGAACGGAATTCACTTGTTCACCTAGTTTTCCTGGACTTGTTAGTAAATTTCAAATGCCGAAGACATTCTTTCAATGTAGGTGTTGTTTAAAGAGAGAGAGAAAAAGCTCCGTGAAAAGGAAATCTGCCACACTGTGTTGAGTGCAAAGAGTTGACGGGCCAGACATGAGAGGGTCTGTTGAGACATCACCTAGTTATAGATGTTTATTATGCACATTATTGTAATTTTCATGCTGTCTACTTTGAACATGTTTCAAACTGGTCTCTACTGTCCAGAGAGATCAAAACAGCTCCATTTGTTGAACCATCAGAACTTCTAAATTCTGTGCAATGCAGGGACGTTGTCTGTGCTCAAGAGACTAATTATAAAAATTGGAGGCCAGAATTCGAAGTTACTTAATGACTTTTCTGGCTTTGAAAAATATGGCTTTTACAAATTCATCTAGTAAACATTCTATGGTGTTTACACTGTGTCGTTGGAACATTTCACTCTTTGTTTTAATATAAATTAACCCAAAGCTCACAGCAATGCGGAACTAATTCCCTGAACCTGGAAAGGAGAAATGACTTCTAGGCCTTGTGAGACCTCGCCTCTTGTTTTTGTGCCCTTACCCCACACGTGAAGAGGGGAGATGTTGCTTCTCTAATGCCCATCATTCTCTAGTCCTGTTGCTCCCAGTTGTGGAAAAATGTGTTGGGGGTTGGGTGAGGGGACCCCTAAAAGTGAGAGCAAGTGTAATGAGGATGCTGATTTGCCTGGTTTGCTTCTCAACCATATGTGTAAGGTTAACCACCTTGGCTGTGTCTCTTTCCAGCCAGATAATTGTGAGCCATTAATCCAGCCCTAGAGGATCTCAGTCAATGGAGGAGGAAGCTTTGGGAAATCAAAGGAAGTTCTAGGGAGAGAAATTAAAAAGATGCATATGGAAGGGAAAGAGAAAAAGCCTACACAGTTTAAATCTTCCTAAATTACCCCAAGTAGCATCTCTTGGTAAACTAGAACACTTAGATAATGAAGGGCATGAAGCAATCACCATGTGCTAAGCTCTTTGCACGTTGAAGGATTTCTCATATTCTGTTATGTTCATCAATGACGTTCTTTACATGTTCACATTTTCCAACTCTAATAAGACTTATAAATGAATATCCACAATTGGATGCATTAAGTGCCCCCCCCCACCCACACACATGTGTGCTATCTGGTCTCCTAACTTTTCCTCCTTTCTGTAGACACATTTAAAGTTCAACCTTCCTTATAGCTTGATACTCATGTTAAAATTTTAACCACTATATAGGCACCATCACACTTGATGACTGCTTTTTGGAGCTAATGCTATGCCTTCACCATAGTAATGATTTTCTCTTGTGACAGCTCCTGTGAGGATATCCTGGAAATTACATTCATCAGCAAAATGGGAGAGTTGTACCTTCTGCATAAGATTGTTTCAAGAGTTCAATGAGCTATCTTTTTCTAACTGTTCTTAGATCAGTGCCTAGCACATAAAAAGAACGATGTAAATATTCATTCAACAAAATGATCTCGTTTGTTGCAATTCGACTTTTCATATTTTTATTTCTTTTCTCAAAATGTCACATATTGCAAGACTGTGAAATAGATATTTGTGTCTCTTATGGGAAAGCAGGAAAGGAAACTAAAAGAAGGAAGAAAAATAAAATCGTCTTTTATTGAAGAGTTCCCATGAACTAAACACTGTACTGAAATGTTTTTTAATGAATTTTCCCCATTTAATCTTGCAAAGAACTATATGCATTAAATCTGATTTTTCCCTGGGTATGAGTTCTCATTTTTAAAATGAGAAAACAGAATCAGAGAAGATAATGTTCTTCTTGCCAGCCAGGCATAATATAGGTTCAAACTATTTTTTTTTTCAGAATTTCTGAGTTCAAAACATGCTGACACTAGGTGGGCACCCTGATATCTGTGGCACTCTCCATACGCCTGCCACCCACCTGCCTCTGTGTCTACCACCTCTCTGAGGATGCCTTATCATGGGTGACTTGCTTTGCACTCTGTCTCATGTGAACCTGCAGGCACTTATTAACCATCAGCACAGAGAAAGGCAATTCCAATACTGCACATCCAATGAGATGCTAATAGATGTTCTCTCAAAATCAGTTCTGAGGACAAGCGTGAAATACTAGATTCGATATTAAATTGGCTGCTTTGCTGCAAAACTTTATAGAACCTTGAATATACAAATATTGCCATACGTCTCCTGGGAGGTTATAAGGCACAGCACAGTGCTTAATGTATTTTACTACAGGATTATTTTTAACCCATTAACATCTCACAAACTACTAGTGTTCAACACCATAATGTAGAAAATTCTGTCTTTTTAAAAAAGACCAGACACAGAGGAAAGCAAATAAAAGTTGAGAACAAGTCTCTAGAATCTAGAAACCTAAGAACAGCATTTTAATAGGGACACTTAAAATGTAGCTTTCAGGAGCCAATGGCTAGACTCGTGCCCAGTTCCTAATAGAAACTCAGTGATGACGTGTTCAATAATCAGTGAATGAGTCAAGTAAATGCATCACTGTATTCTTTTTCTTGTCCTCTTAGAATCAAAGTTACTGCAAGAAAGGGAGAAGTGACAAAACACTATGTCTTTATGGAAATTGTTACTTATGCAGAAATGTTTTATAAGAAATCTAATATTTAATAAATATTTGGTGACAGAATAAATAAAGAGAATCTCAGAGTAAGAAGAGGGAGGAGTGTGTGGACAAGAGAAACTGATACAGAGCCAAAGAGGCAGAACGTTGAGAATAAAGTCCCACACACATATGCACACTTGCGTACACACACACAATCGCAGACCTCCTTTGGAAAACCTTCCTTCGTCTACCAAGACAAACATTTATTATGCATATCTATGAGACAGAAATTATTGGAGGTTTAAAAAAGCATACGTAATGTGGGGAGATTTGGATATGGTTTTGAATTACCCAACCACAAATATGCCAGCTTTACTTTGGAAGACAGAATTGGTAGAAAAGAAAAAGGATGGGAAAGGGCTATTGACTGTTCACCTTGTGATTTTTTTTCCCTAGTACATCTTTCTTTCTTCATTCCTCCAAAAGCCTTTTACTCTCTGAGTCCTACCCATTATGCCCCCTGACCTAGTCTTATTCTTTTTCAATTTGGCCTTCCTTTCCTTAGTATTATATCTATTTCTTATCATACTTAGCCCTTGGTATTATGCTTGGTGGGAGTCCACCAACACTTACTAACCATAAGGATCTAGAATGGCATTTCTGAGATCTCATATGCAACAAGATATGAATAGATTTTTTTTTTCTGAAAAGTAGTTTTGCCCACAAACTAGGAAGGAAGGAAGGAACAGAAAAGCAGAGAAATGGATCAAAAAATATTTCTGGCAAGGGGATTTTCAGATGAATATGGGAAGTAAAAAAAAAAAAAAAACACTATATATAGCATAAAGTCAATCCCAGCAATATTCTAAAGTAGTGGAACTTTTAAAACCAGCAGCGGTAAACGTCTTCTTTCTCATTTCAGAGGCCTGTATAGCTCCATGAGAACACACTTAGAGAAGTCCATCAGTTAAAACCAATTCTTTTGTTCCCATTTTCATGCGTGTTTTCCTTTCTTGCTTCATCTGCAGAGGATCCATATTCTGGTGCTGTATTTTTTTGAACCACGACTCTTTGCACTTTTTCAAGCAGAGTGCTGGCACTGGTTACAGCCATTTCAGAGAGAAAAGAGGTTAAGAGGGAGCAAGAATGCAAGAGTAAATGCATGGGCAAAATATAAAAGAATTTCCAAACTGCCTTGAGCTGCTCCATATGTTCCTGTTGTTTAGTGGTCGCCTCGATAGGAGCACCGTATCTTTTAGTCCCGTGTATAAATTTGTTCTATAAATTAAAATGTTGGCTTTGGCTCGCCTGGTGTTTAAGAAGGTGAGTGATGACCTTGGTGGGAGTGTGTTTGTGTAGAAATGTGTCATAAAAGATGATGTCTTGGCCCAAGAAACACAGGGTCCAGGTTTAGTCATTTGTTAAAAAAAAAAAAAGAGTTAAACATAACTAACACATCACAAGCGTAAGATTCTTGCCAAATCTAACTTTCTTTCAAATCTGTAATGTCAGCTTTTACCCTGTATTTTTAAAGAATATTTTTAGCATTTTCTTTTAAAGAGTTTCCCTGCTGACTTTGGTCATTTTTTTTTTTAAGTTATAAGACAAAGTGATAATTAGCGTACATTTTTCACTGACTAAAACATTAAAGTACTATCAATTACAACCCTCATGCTCATTTATTGGATAATTATAGGTTCGGTTCAATGTGCCATTTATTTTCTGAAAGGATAAGAAATGAGTAGGTTTTATGTATCCATTTTACTCTTGTTTTGAGGCTTCAACATTATAGTATTGGTAATAGATTTGAATTGAGGAATTTTTTTTAATCGTCTTTTTCCCATCATCTGTTACTGATTTTCATTTTGCATGTTAAGTAAAATAAGTAAGTTTATGCCACCCATCCACAGAGCTCTTTAGCAAATCACATTTTAGGGAAATCCTATAAGCTAAATATGAAATACTGATTAGCTTCATTCAATTACATTGATCCTCAGAAAAGAGTTCCGAATGTTCTCATATTCTCACACTAATCTACTTTTTAAGCCAGAAATAAAATCCATATTTCAAGTGGACAAATATTTCCAGTTAGGGTGTTTAACTTAGCATATTAGAACATCACATAGTCTGATGATGCCGTTTTTCAAAAGCAGCTTTAGTACAAAAACATGCTATAGATGCAAATTTTATTAATCTAAATGAAAAAAATACTAATGGCAATTTAAAAATTCATTGAAAGTGTTATATGTACCTGAGATCTTCAACAGACGTTCTCCAAACATCCTTTGAAGGTCTTATCAATGTCATAATCCCTCTAGGGATTTGCTATATTGCTAAAAGTTTCACAGGGCAGGAGATAAAATATTATCATTTTCTTTTGGGAGAGTGAAAAAATCACTCCACAATTCTTTGTTAAGTCCCAGTTAATCTGCTTTTAACAACTATGTAAAACTCTTCATGATTCAAGCTACATTTGTCAACATTGTAACATTGTATGTTATTTCCACCCAATGGAAATTGAACTGAAAACTCAAACAGTAAGTACATTCTTCTCAGATCAGAATTCACAGTTCATGTATTCAAAGTGATATCTGGAAAGTTTACTTTTTAAAATCCATCAAGCTTATTTCTATTTTCAGTGTCTATTTGAGCATCCCCTTTCTTTCATTTCATTCTTTATCTATTTAACTGAGGATATTCTTTACCTTTAAATAACATATTTTTAAATTATTTTGTTGGTTGTTTCTAAAAATAAACTGAGGCACCATCTGCCTTATTTGATCATAAATGCAGCTTTAAGCCATAGGCAGGAAGGCAAAATCATAACGTGAATGACACATCATGCTTTCTTGGCACAAAAAATTCTTTTATTTATTTTTTTAATTTAGTAGGCGTACATCCAAATAAACCATCATTTCTGTTGATTCTCTTCTCTGGAAAATAATTTCATTTCTTTTCTTTCTCTCTCTTTTTATGATGTATACCTTTTGGAGAATCTGCTTATTTTGTTAAACTCTTTTGATACTTCATTCAATGGCAAAATTTAAGGTCTTAGAAATGGAAATGGTCAAGAGAGAAGGCGTATTCCTCCAGCACTGGAAAAGCAAATGATGCACATCTCTGTGCCCACAAGGGAAGAAATCCTTGAACACTCATTGCAAGTATTTTTTCAAAAATACCTTTCCAGTTGCACATTATGGAAATGAGCTCCATCCATACTCCTGTGCTGTTGCTCAGGGATGGTTAAGATACCACAGTTATTGCCGCCAGTTTCTGGACCCAAAACATGTGTAGAATTCTCAGTTTCAGAGAAGGAAATTCCCTTAGAAGGAAACAGAGACAAATAAAACAACTGCTTTCTTTACATTCAAATGAACAAACTAGAATTCCATTAATGAATAGATTTTCCCCCCTGTCTTTCTAGGTATAAAGCTAAACTATAAAGCATATGAAAGTCATTTTCTTCCAACAGCTGATTTTAATTGAATGTTATCAGGTTGTTACAGTATAAACTGCTAAGATGGGCTTGAAGGAAAGTCTTCAGAAAAAATCAAAAAACACTGTAAAAAAGATAGAGTGAACCAAAAAAAGAGAAGTTAGGATGAAAATCATGTGATAAGTAAGTCTGTGCTTAACCAGTATCTGTATATTAGATTCCACTCTTATTTTAATTACATTTTCACTTAAAATTAGATGCTGGAATTTTTTTTTATTGTAAATATTTCCAATGTGAAACAACAGAAGTCCCAGTGAAATGAAAAGGAAAAATATGGCAAAAATCTGAATGATAGCTTTCCCTCACTTTCAAATGCCGATATAATGATTAATAAGGCACAGCAAAACATTAAAAGACATAAAAGTTGAATCTTTTTTTCTTGCCCATTTCCTCTCTCACCCTGCAACCTCCGTCAACCCTACTTTTATTGTCTTTTAAAGTGAGGCTCATTTTTTAAATCTTTTTGAGTCCTTTTTGATCAGGGCTTGTTACACTGGCAACAGCCCAGCTACCGCTTTCAAAAGAACTTCTTCCAATAGGCACAGCAGATTTCTTCCACAAACTAGTCCCCCAGTGCACGAAGTATTTCCTGAATGAGTGGTGGAAGCTAAAAATTGAGCCTGGGCAGCCATTGAAAATGTTAAGTTTTGCTAACACATTTTCCCCCTTTTAAAAAGAGAAAAATAAGCCATGGGCAATGAGATAGAGGGAATAAGAACCTAATGTCAGATAATTAGATAATTAAATGTTAAACACTGGGATGTGTTAAGCTGCATTAGCTCATGATAACAGGTAGCATCTGAAGAAGGGTGGTGTGGGTTACTGGTTACTCAGTTAAAAACTGAGGAAGAAACAATTACACAAAAAGAAATTTGCAATAAATACATAGAAGAATGGGGTGGGGTCAAAAGTACTTTAAATAATAATAAAAGAAAAAAATTACAACCATATATGAGGGACATTGTTCATTTTACTTCATTTTTATCTTTAAAAATATTACTTTTTATTTATTTAGCATGAGATTTCAGAACTGTGAATAAATAAAGTTAAAAAGATTTAAACAAAGGAGATGATAAGAAACAGGATAATGAAATTTAAATTAATTAAATTAATATTTATGCTAGTGCTTTAAATTACTGATTTATTCCACTGGGAGGAAAAATCCTCAAAATAATTACTGTAAAGAAAGCCAAAAATGTAGCTACATTCAGAAGCAGCACAGAGCCATCACCTTGACTGTATTCACATCTGTTTCTTTTCCACATTGTGACAACCAGCCAGGTGAGTGGTTCTCAAGAAATCTGCTACCAGACACTGGCATCCCAAGGTTGACGCAGGTTTTGCAGTGATAAAATAACTGTTACCTTTTTCTATTTCTAAGGAAAGACATATTGCCTATGGATAATATGTTTTCAATTTTAAAGTTTACTTACATAAATTTTTCTTAAACTTGTGGATCATACAACTGTCTATCTGATATAAACTGCCACCAAAGGACAAAATAAATGACCAGTACAACATTACCAACTTAAAATCTTAGCAAAATAACACTTATTTCTATTGATTTGTAAGTTCAAAAGCTATATCTGTGTATTATGTATATAGTCAGATTTCTGCTGTGATTAAAAATATCCTACTTTGTATGATGTAATTTTCTGATGTTCTATGAAGAACAATAAGACATTTGCGGGGGGAGCTTTTCACCTCAATGAGTTGGCAAAGCATTCGCATAAAGATTAATTTACTTAATTTAAAGACAGTTAATTAAAAACAAACTTGCCTCCAGGCCTGATAACAATGATTAAAGAGGATAGTATAACCAAGAAATAATAATCAGGCACATGGAACGAAGACAATCTCTGACTAGTTAGTAGTTTGCACATTGCTTGATCAAAATCAAAAGGTGCAAAGGGGCTTACTAGAAAATTTTCTGACTATTTCAACTAAAAAGGCTGAAGTTTGGACCTGGCTTAGAGAAGTTGTCATGTCTTAAATTTCTATCATTTAGGTCATTCCTTTGGTTAAGAGTACCTTGGTCCCAATTAAAATAGATATATTTATCAAAACTTTCCCTTTAGGAGGAGTCCATAGTGGGCATTTAATATGAGAAAACTTTGTTAGTAATAAGGATTAAGAAAAGTTCAGACAAATTGTAGCTTTACAAAACTTGTGCCTGGAATGGTATATAAACATTCACATAATAAATGCACAATAAATATTGACTGGCAGAAGGGGAAAGCCCAGAAACCAAGTGAACACTGAAATGAGAAGGTGAAATGCTAAGATGGGGCATGGCCAACCCCAAACTACATTCCTCAAAATTGTACCTCAAGCTACAATTTCCCCCTTTCCCTTTTCTTATCTGTAATCACTATCTTCCACCTTGATGAGCAATTCAAAATGCACAGTTTGCAAAGAGTTCAGACTTCTAATAAGCAAGTCAAACTCTTTTCAAAGTCTTCCTGTTTCTATTTCTGCTCTGAATATAGGAGAGTTTGCTTTTACTCTGTAAATAGGAAAAATGTAGCACATGGGGAAGGATAATGAGGTCTGCAGAGAGATCCCTAGGCCAAAGCGGCACAAAGAAAAATACTGAAATGACTTTCCAATTTCGAAGCAATCTACTGAATTGGGTTCTGAAGTTCTGAAAAGAAATTCTGTGTCATCAGAGGGCAGAACTTTGTCTGCATCTCCTGACTCTAAAACTGACCATGTTCTGCAGGAAATGTCTCAGAATCCAGTGTCTCGGTCCCATACAGAGGAGCAACAAGGAGATGCCAACAGGCTGCCTGTCTTGCGTGGACCATGTAGGTGAGGAACACAGTGGTCCTCCTGGGCTTGTAGCAACCCTGGCTGGAAGCCACAGTAGACCTTGGGGATAAGGGAGGGTGCAGGGCGCTCTTTTGACCACTGAAGACACAGTGTGCCCGGTTTAAAATCAGACAAAAACAAAAACAAGAAAACCACTGCACCTCCTCTAACACATGGTTTCAAGATCTAGAAGAATCAAAAATTAAGCTTCTCTCCTTTAGAATTTTAGGTTTGTCTTTTCATTGGAAAGGTATAAATTACACACCCCCGCCTCGCTCTGCTTAACAAAGAGCTAACTATGAAGCAGGATTTTCTTCCTCTTTAGGGGCAACATGACGTTCCCCACCTCGTCTCACTAGAGTTTATGCATAATGGAACTGTCGCAAAGAATAAGCATTATGATGTGAGATACACCTTGTGGTTTGTAAAATGTTGAAGCTTTTACTCAATTACTTCTTTAAGGTCAATTTTTAAATATGATTGAAAGCCTGTTCTTAAAATTATTTAGGGTTTTGTTCTAATGTTTTTATTCTTTTTAATTTATCACTTGCATCTTGTGTAACATGATAATCTGCATATCTGTTATGCAATGTGTGTGTGTGTGTATGTTTGTGTTTAGCTCCTAAAATGTTTTTGTCAGGTAGGGCAAATACACCCAAGGAGACACACCCTGTCCACATTCACAAACTGATGGAGAACCACAAGAAACTCGATCATGTGCTAGTACTTTGAAACAAGGGAGCTATCTTCAATTTTCAAGAAACCTAATAAAAAATAATAAAGTCTTAGAGAAATACACAAGTACCTGGATTTGAGAAAGGAAGTTTAGTTAATTCTCTCTGGAAAAGTTATTATTTAACTAAGATTAAACCCTATATTTCTTAAATGGCTCGAAATATACATCTTTACATGCCAAACTAATTTAAAATTATAATACTTGTAGATGTATGATAAGCAAATGAGTAATGAAAATAAAATATATTAATTACTTTAAACTCTCTACATTTCAACAAAGAAAGCTCAAGATTTATTTTTTATTTTTAAGATTCCATTCAGGAGACATGTAATAGATACTGACAATGAAGTTCTATGCATTTGTTAAAAGGCTGACACATGGGTTTGAATACTTTTTAGCTCCAAACATTGTTAATATAACAAAGGAATATAATTTCCCTTTTCAAATCATTCAGATCTTAACTCTTCTCTTTTACTGTGTGTTTGTCTCCAGTTCATTTTTGAACAAGGAAGAGTACATATAAACAAATGACATTTGATGACTGTTTTGCTGAATAAAAATTTAACAAAGTTTACAGCTTTCTTCATTTTCATGATCTCTCAGAAGTCAGTTCAAATTTTCAATAGTAAACCACGGTCATCAATATTCCATATTTCCAGATTCTTTTTATTTTACATTGTTTCTCGACATTTGGATTATTATAAATACACAATCTATGAGGAAATTTTTAAAACTGATAGCACTATAAAAACTACATCACTTAGGAAACTGAAGCTCTGTTTTGGATTAGGAAATTCTTTTTCAGAACCAGTTTCGATTCGCAGCAGGAATAACGCAGCCTCCAATGGCCGATTGTGTATCCAATGACCAGTGATTCAGCTGGGACCATAGGGATTTATACCAGAAAGGACAGATTTTCTTGTAAAAATATTAACACTTTTCCCTTGTTCACTACCAAACTCTATTCAGGAAATAAGTATAAATAAATAAGTATAATTTTTTAAGAAGTTTTTGTAGTCACAAGAAGTAAATTTTAACCTTCAAATATCTGGATTACAGTTCATCTAAAGAAAATGATAGATTCATTCTAATCAAACAGAAGAGAATACTAATAGTATTTATTTTGACTACATATTCCCAAAGATGAAGTTTCTCGAACTCCCCCCCCCCGTTTTTTGTTTTTTAAATTATCAAACCTATTGACATGTTGAAAGATTAAGACAATGAACACCAACATGCCTTAGGGTTACCCTTTTTAAGTATTTTACCTCATTTGTTTTTTCTCTCTTCCTCTCTTTATATGCTTTTTGTGCTGATCTATCTGAAAGTTGCAGTCAACATTAACACTTTAACCCTGAACACTTTAGCATATACCACCTAAGAACAACAACATCCTATTACAGTACCACAATATCCTAGCATGTCCAAGAAATTCATTATCTAATAAACAAACCTTCCTCAATTCATGGTTTTTGTTTTGGGGTTGTTTTTTTTTTTTTCCTAATCCAGGATCCAATCAAGATTTAAACATTATTTTTAGACTCCTTTAATCTTTAGTAAGTTTTTAGTTTGATAAAATAAAAATGAATAATTTTGAAATTTCTCAGTCTATCGTGTATCATCAATTAATACTGACAGCAAATAATCATGAAGTCAACTTTTAAAACATGGCTCTATAGGTAACCAAAACAAACAAACAAAAAACACAAAAAAAATTCCTATAATCACTCCACTGGAAAAGTTTCTTCCAAATTCAACTCATTTCAACTGCTATGAGGTAAAATATAAGAGAAGCAAATTTGAAAGTAACCAGGGGCTTAGACCATCTAGATCCCATATATCAGGTCTAGCACTTTGATTCCCCAAACAAACTGGTGGTCACACTAGTTTGTGCAACACAAGGTTAGTATGCCGTTGATACAGGAGACAAATACTTATTTTATTTGGTACCTCACTACTCAAACATTTTTTCACCCAGAAATCCTCAATGTCATTGTACATAAGAATTTTAAAAATTGTGCTGTGAATGGATAATTATGAATGTAGTGCATTCCACTATTGTCATGTATGTAAGAAATAAATTTAAAAAAAGAATTTGAATATATTCCAGCAGCAGTTTTGTAAATGCTACTAATGAATACTATTATATTAAATTTATATTCTCAGAATATTTCCTCCTGGTTGTCATATTTTAAGAAAAACACATCTTTATTGGAAATAAACTGGCTGCTTATTATTCCCTTTGGCAAAAACTTTTAACTTTATTAGGAATGCAGTGATTAAAAAAGTATCCAAATCATCAATGTTAAGATATTTTATAAATTAAATTTATTATTTCATACACAGATGTGTGCAGTAAAGCATACATCTTAAGTTCGTACAATAAACTCTTAATATATTTCATAGCATTAATAGAAAAATATGTTATCTTCAATATTTTTTATAGCTAAGTACACATGCAAGAAGTAAATGCAATAAATGTGCTGAAGTTATGTTTCAAAGTCTATGTCACATACACATGAAATATTTTAGTTCACCTGAAATATAATTATTCATCAAAAGGAAAGGGACCACCATGGAGGGAGAGAAGTAACAGAAGTGTAATTTGTTTGCATGTTTGAACTTTTTTTCTGAAAATCAAGAGTCAGTGAGAGAGACTGGGTTCCAGTTTAAGAGTGATGGACAAAGGCCAACAGTGTATCCAGTTTGGGGGGTTTCTATTGCCACCTAGTGTCTAACTTTATAATAGCCCTATTTTGGAACACGATGAGGACAGTCCTGCAGTCTGGAACAGATTCCTTGAAAAGGAAAAGGTAATTATGCTTTTCAACCAAATAACTTGGTAGTCTCTCTTTTCCTTAAGATCAGTCCATTTTCATTGTATAAGCTGGTCTACATATGAAAATATCAAAAAATTCACATACTAAAGAGTAAAATTTATGAAAATAGTGGTTTGTGTATTCATAATGACATGCATTTGCAGTCAAAATTCATTTCATTATTATTTGAATCAGTATAAATACTTAGGAGGAGTAATCCCTGATGAGACAAGAAATTCTAATATTTATCACACTTACTCTATTGATATTTACTTAAATATTACCACTGCCTGGGTGCAGTGGTGTACTCTTGTAATCCCAGTGGCTCCGAAGGCTAAGGCAGGAGGATCACAAGTTCAAAGCCAGCCTCAGCAAAAGCGAGGTGCTAAGCAACTCAGAGAGACCTGTCTCTAAATAATATAAAATAAGGTTGGGGTTGTGGTTCAGTGGCTGAGCGCCCCTGAGTTCAACCTCAGTACCCCCTACCCTCACCCCCACCCCCCTCCAAAATATATATATATATATATATATATATATATATATATATATATATATATGTGTGTGTGTGTGTGTGTGTGTGTGTATGCACACACACACACACATATATAGCCACTGGGGTTTTTTTCCACTTTATAACTTTCCTTAATATAAAAATATCTATTTTGGTAACACGTTTTATATGTTCAAGTCTCTTGCCACTTGAAAATTAGAATCTAATTTTAGAAACTGAATATTTTAATTATATTGTTGATAAACTATTCCAGTTTTCCCCCCACGTAAATGACCAACAGTTCACTGAAATATGCCAATGGTACAGATCTAACTAGTTCCAACAATGCAATGAAAACTCTCTAATGAAAAGCTGCTGAAGATGTGCCCTTAATGAGTCAATTCAGCACATATTTGAATGTTACTTATTTTTCATACTTTAATGTCCTCTGCATGATATAGCAATATAGATCATACATCTGAGGAGTGGTGGAGATTGATGCTTTAGTGCTCTGCAATGTGGTGGTCAAAGACAACTCCTTTTATAACTAGAAATCTGCAGTCGGCATGGAGATGTCATGCTATCTTGGCCTGATAAAGATCAAGTCTTGGTATTTAGGGTCCTGTTTTCAAGTCAAGTTGAAATTTTTAGCCATTTATTTTATCTGGTATGAGGCAAGCTGGAGTGGTGTGTGTGAGTGATAACCACCCCTTTGAAAATAAACTGCAGAATTTGTCTTTGGCAGAATTTCAACGGTGGAAGACTTATCTGCTTGTAAAATTATCCCTCACATACATGATTACTCCATTTATTTCTTGCTTAGTGTAAAGAGATCAGTGTAAAGGAAAAAATATCAAGAGGAGAGTTAAGAATATATAGACATATATATGATATGTAATATATAATACTAACTATAAATGAGGGCATTCTATCTCTTTACTTTTCTCTGCAAATTATATCTAAAATATGTAATGTATAATATTAATTATAAATATATAATAAGTAATATATAATATTAACTAAAAATTAGGACATTCTATCTCTTGATTTTTTTCTGTAAATTATACTACATAAGAACCTAAGCCTTTAAAAATATAAAATATAGTATGTGTTTGCATGAGACTAACTTGAGATCACATAATTCACATATTTTTATTTGCTCTGTATACATGGAGGACATGATCTTGAAGGTCTATGATCTTCCTAAATTAACAATTATTCACAGAATCGAGTCTGAGTCCTTGCCCCACTGCTCCTTCGGTCACGAGTGTCCTCATTTCCAGTGCACTGATTACAAAGGAGGCTAAGGCAGGTGGATCAAAGCCAGCCTCAGCAAAAGTGAGGTGCTAAGCAACTCAGAGAGATCCTGTCTCTAAATAAAATACAAAGTAAGATTGGGCATGTGATTCAGTATCCCCCATCCTCACCTCCACCCAGAATATTAGCAATTTATCTCAGAATTTGTAAAAAAGAATCAGAAGGAAGTTCTCATGCTCCAGAAGATTTTTTGTAAGTGTGTGAGATAGTAGCAGAAAAGTGAAAAAAAAAAAAGTATTATTGAAGGATGACAATGGAAGGAAATTTGACCAATGTTAATTCTTATGCAAAAAGGGGACCAATGTTAATTCATATGCAAAAATGTGCCAAAAAATACAAGAATTATAAGGAAGTTCTCATGCCCCAACATGAAGAGATTGGACAAATGAAAGTAAGTAAAGGTAATACAGGGTTAAATATGAATTCACTAAATAGGCCACATATGCTGCCAGAGTTCGGAAGAAGGAAAAAATGTGGTGGGAATAACCATATGGATGGAAAGGAATCAGGCCTGAAGCTGATCTGGAGACATTAGGACAAGGACCCCACTGGAAGTAGAGAAGTAGGGAAGCTGGGATTGGTAGGAATTGGGAGGGAGTATAGGGATGTACTTGATTACAGAAGTTGACTGATTACATCCACCCATTCCAAAAAATTATCCCCCACTGAATTTTTTGTCTGAGAAACACTGTGGGAAGAGGGATGAGGGAAGAAAGTGAGAAGGAGAATTCATATTTACTGAATCTTTTCACAGCACCAGGCTTTATTCGAACCGCTTCACCATTCAATTTATACTCAAGGAGTCTGTGGTAAAAGGAATGCAAAACCTATCAGTAACTACAGGTAGAAGTTGAGAGTTACTATACAGGTGTATAAGCTTAGAAATTCTCAAGCATAAAGACACTTCTCTAGCTAAAGGAAATTAAGGAATGCTCCCTGAAAAAGAGAGAGAGAGAGAGAGAGAGAGAGAGAGAGAGAGAGAGAGAGAGAGAAATTGAAAGAGACGGAGGAAGGACCCCATAGAGAAAGAGAATTAGAACCAGACTTCATGGGCATTATATATATAAATAAAATACATAAAGCATATTATCTATGAGTAGTGGGAGGCACTAGAGATTAAGCAGTGGGGTAGGGGTATGAAAATTTAGTTTTCACGATGGTAATTTGGTTCTGAGGTACAGAATAAATTTGTAAGAGAGTCTCTGTTCACCAACCAGGGGAGAAATCTACTGGAGTAAAAGAAAAAGATCTAAAGATGAGTAGTGGCCAAGGGTGTCAAAAGAGCAAAATTCTTGATTAGGTTCCATCTTAGGGCCTCAATAATTACATTGTAGCCAGGTGTGGTGGCACACACCTGTAATACCAGCAGTTTGGGAGCTGAGGCAGGAGAATCACAAGTTCCAGGCCAGCCTCAGCAATTTAGTGAAACCCTGTCTCAAAATTTAGAAAAGGACAAAGGATCTGGGATACAACTCAGTGGTAGAATACCCCTAGGTTCAATTCTCAAGCAAAAAAAAAAAAAAGTTAAAAAGATTGTAAATTTAAGTAAATATTTTATCCTCTTTGACATTTAATCTTTTCATTTGTAAAGAGAGAATTGGACAAAAATGGTTTTTAAATGGATCATTCTTACCTAGTTATCATTTTATTTAAAAATGACTAGATTATATTCCTGTTGATATTCCTGGCCAGAAAATAAGATCTTTGTTATTGCAATAGTTCCTTTACTAAATGCTAGACTCCTAAGTGATGCGTTTATTAAGTGATAGATTCCTGAGCAGTGAATTCTCTAGTAAACTGAAGTATTGTACATGCTTTACCTCTTTGCCTTTTATCAATCTCTAGAATTTTTGATGTGCTAAGTAGATCTCTTTATAACTTACCTGAGAAAAAATTATGTGCACAGACAAAATCTACTAGTCTTTCTTCAAATTATTAAACTTTAATAGTTTGATAATCTGAATGAATCTATCATAAAAATTTATAACTCAAAAGACCTGAAAGATCATCTAGATCAATTCCAATTATAGATCCAGAAATTAAAACCTTCAGAGACTCAATTACTTGTCAAAATCTTATAAATAGCAAGTGACAAAAATGGAAAGCATCTGAAGTTTTTGATTGTTGTATCTCTATAACATAGATAATATTTTTAACAAAGTTGGTGCATTGCATAAAGCCAGACAAAGAATTTTGACTTAATATATCATTGGAGTAAACATAATTTATTTTGCCTTGGGGAGACAGCAGAGTATCTTAGATTTTAAAATGTAGATGGTTGAATTAGTATACTGGCCCTGCAATATACAACCATAAGAAAATTACTAAAACTTCATTAAACTCAGCATACTTAATGACAAAAGGTGAAAATAATGTTGTCTTCAGAGTTGTTATAGGATCAAAAGAAAAATGTTCATAAGATACATAGTGCAGGGGCTAAGGTTGTAGCTCAGTGGTAGAGTGCTTGCCTCACACATGTCGGGGACTGGGTTTGATCCTCATCACCATGTAAAAAATAAATGATTAAATAAATATATTGTGTTCATCTGCAGCTAAAAAAATTTTTTTTAAAAAGATGCATAGTGCAGTGTTTGGTAGCTTGGATGTGCTCACTATGTTTTCCTCCTTTCTTTCTGTCTCATTTCGTAAGGAAAGCTGGTATTTTTGTAGGTCTTCAAAATTGTGACATCCTAAATTTTTTTACAAAGAATATAGCATATATTAAACACTTATTATTAAATGAATAACTTTTCCTGCACATGTTTTGCTCTACTGCTTTACAGTAGTGTTATATATCAAACTCATTGAATAAATGAATAAGTGAACAAATAAGTAAATAGGTAAATGAATGATAAAACAGATAAGTAACTAGGACTTAGTGCAAGAGGTTTGCAAAGATCTCAGACATGTTCTCCAAAATATAAAGGTGAGTTCAACAAAATCCGAGGGACACCTGGAAGTACTCAAAAAATAACTTCAGGAGTCCTAAAATTCTAAGCAAATATTTGTAAGAGTGTGTGCATGTAGATCTTTTTAATATAAATAGTTCATAGCTCTCATTAGATATTCAAAACTTTCTGTGATTTCCAAAATACTGAAAACCACTGTCATGGACCTGATCTAAGCCTCCTAATTGATGGCCTTCCCAACAAGCAGTACCGTGGCCTCACACTTCCATGAAGGCCATGTCATATTTGCCTGTTCCCTCTCATTATTATTAATTATTCAGGGAAATAGTTCCTGGTCAGATCTGTTTGGGAAATGTTATTCTGATATTTTAAAAAAAGCTATAGTTAGACTAAGCATACATAATACACAAAGTGCTCTTGGGGAAAAAGTAATAAAACTACAAAGCAAATTCAAGATATATATTTAAATTCAGTGCAAATATATTGTTGGAATTTAATTGTTCCTTTTGTTGGAAAGCAAGTTAAATGCTATGAGTATAATTTTTACATGATAAGTATTCTATAAATTGATGAAGTAAAGGTGCATGGTAAATGTCAGTAACAAGAGCCAAAAGGTACGTAAGTTTCTATTGTGATTGAAATCCTCTATGTAAAATAATTTGCATTTTTCAAGTTTCCTGGCCGCACAAATTAAAGCATATTTTATACTGTATTGAAACTTCCATTTAAGCAAAAAAATTCTTTTCCTTCTGCTAAAAAGTTGCATCTTTTCTTATAAACATAAAATATAGTGCTCATTTGTTTAATTGGGAATTCATCATATGTTAATTTTCTTAATTGCTGAATAGTAATTTATTTTACCCTGAAATATTTCCTTATTATCAGTTTTTGCATCAACGAAATACCATTAGTACAGCAAGTGGGCTTGTCAGACTTGAAGGCAGCACCATACTGTTTTACAGAATAAGGGAATACCTGGAACCATGGAAATATTTTGCTATTGAAGGACACTATTACTGAGGCTGAGGACACTCTGCGAAATGGAAGGATCCCTTGGAGGAGCTTCCTTTCCTCCTCTTCTCAGGAGAAGCACTTGGATTTTCCTTAAGAAAACATTGCTCTCCTGCTCTCAATCTATGTCATTGTGGTAAAGCTGATTCCAAGAGCGAGTGTTGGATCCAGTATGATGAATCAGAGCACCAGAGTCCCTGTGAATTAGGTTTCTATTGTTTGCAACCAAAGGAGAAAGTCTGATACATTAGCCTAAGTTCATTTTGCTTCTGGGGTCGTTTTGCTACTTCCATTCTGTTATTATTATCAGCCCTCCTGTTGCCTGTGTTGGTAGCACGCTTCATGAAGTATGTTTCAACATGTTTCTTACTACCACTGGGTAAGAGCACATACAGCCTTGTTATTATAATATTTATATAGTTCTTTATGATTTACAAAGCACCTTCAAATTAAAAACCCCTTTCTTGTACTCTTTGCCTCTTCTACACACCAGACTTTTCTTATAACCAGCTCACAATTATTGTAAGCTGATCAAGAAGCCATGGAGTAACAGAGGAATATAGCTATCATGGATTAAAACCAGAAAAATTGTCATTATATCTAACATTTACTGAGTGCTCATTAAACATCAAATTTTTTAAACATTATTCTCATTTACACATCAAGCATTTGCTCAGTATTATGAACCCCATTCCACAGATATGTTCTAGGAATGTTAAGTAGCTCAACCAAAATCACAAGATCACACAGTAATTCAACTAACATCATTAAATGGTGGAGTAATAATAAAAACTGAGTCCAGAAAGAAATTGTTTGACCAATGTGTTAAACTGCTACCCTACTCCAGTCATAAAAAGAAAAATCTCATGTTCACAGAACTCCTGAAAGCAACAGCAAGGATGTTAATCTCCAAATTGCATGAATGTGTGTGTGTATATATATATGAATGTGTGTGTGTGTATATATATATATATATATATATATATATATATATATATATATTTAATTAATATTGACTTTAGCCCCTAAAGTCAGTTTCTGTTCCAACAACTAGGATTTGGGGTACTAAGAACTGAAAATTTAAAAAAGGCATTGCTCTGTGACTTCAACTTTAAAAAAAATCAGACGTGGAAAATATATACTTTGAGAAACATAATCTCTGATCAAATGGATAAAGGCATTAGAAAAAGGAAATCGTTACACTGAAATGATGGGAACTGAAAAGGGTCAGAGACAGATGGAAATGGAAATGAACTCAATCTATATGTGAGGCTGCTATTTTGTTCACTAGAGGCTGCTGGTGCAGATTTTGAAGTCAAAGGGGAGCGATGAATTCCATACAGACTACTCATTCTCACATGTGGAAATAAAATTCCAAGAAAGAGGATACAAAAAAAAATTGCTTTGATAGATTTGCAAAGATATTAGCCAGTCACCCTAACGATAGAGAAAAAAAGACTTTAGGAATTGCATATCTGGCACACTCTGCAGGATTCCTTCTGGAGATCAGTAGGTCATTCTGGTGGGAGGAAGAACACCAGAAAGACATCATCTTTCCTGCAAAACCTTGCCACTCTCGGCTGTAAACAGTTTATTCCTTGACCTACAAAAGACCATGATTACTCTTAACTCTTAAAACATGAGCTCTGAATTGAAAGAAAGAAAGAAAGAAACCTAATTTGAATGTTAAAATCACAAAGAGTTCCATCATAATTTCTCACTGAAAAGAATGTTCATCAATTCACTCTCTTTAGGAGATAGTCAGTGGCTGATCCATTAAGTTATCATCGTAAAGCAGGAAATTTATCATAATTTATTCTAGGATATTCTACATTTACTCTGTTGATTACCACTGTGTAAACAATGTCTGCTGTGCGTTTGGGATGGATGATTGAGCGTCGAATTGGCACTGATTTGGAGTTGCCATTTGCTGAAGAGTTTCATGGTTGTTAATATCAATACAAACTCCAGGGATGTCTAACAAGGAGATCAGTGGTTATGGGAAAAAATGAGCCTCTTCCTCTATGTAAGGCTAATGGGCCACTTACTGAAATATCTCTCTTCAGAGAGGCAAGTCTGAATGACACAATGTTAAAGAACGTTAGAAAGTGGTTTGTGCATGTTCAACAACATGACTATCCCCTCTTTAAAAAAAAAAAAAAACTGCACTTGAGACATTTGTAAAGGTCATCATTGAAAAGTTTCTTAAGAAAATTATCTTCAGTGACAACATATAAAATTAAGCAATAGTAAGATTTCTCATAACTACATTAGAAGCTGTCCAAATTGGAAGGAATGACTTGTTTTTAATTTGCTATATTTCTACTAACAAAAAATTTAGAAATTTATTTGACCCGACCTGAAGACACTGAGCATTTATTAAAGTTAACGACATGTGGCTATTCCTTTCATTCAGGCATTGCTCAAAACTCTTCTACCCTTTTTCTCCTCCTCTGGCTTCCTTCATTTCCAACCATATGTTTGTGGTAGTTACTCTTAAGTTACTCTTAACCCTTCAGGCTTTGGCACTGATAAGGAATTGATTTTTTTCTATTCAATTTTACGCTTACATGAGTTGTTTCCTCGCTTTCAGGGTAGAGAATTTGATGTAAAGTCTTATTTGAATATTTTTGTTTCTGCTACAAAAGCATCTTGCTTCTCTTTGCTCCCTGTTTTCTCCCTAATAAAAATTCTCTCTTTACAGATCTCTGTGTCAGACTAAATGTCCAATATGCTGAGCTTCTTTCTAGATGACACCACACCACTAGAAAGTTGGAAGACAACATCACAAAACAAAGGACATTTACTTAATACTTTCATCAGCTCAGCTTTCTCCTGTCTGTTTGGCTTAGCTCAAATTAAACTGAGGCTGCATTCTGGTGTCTCCTCTAATGTTATTTCTTAAAACAGTTGCCTCACTGAATGTATTTTAAACTAAATTAATTCTTAGCAAGTGTCTCTGAGAGATCCTTTAATTGCTCTGGATATTTCATGAAATTCTTAATGTCATATCAACAGCCTAGTTCTTTGGATAATGGTCACATGGAGGTGTCATTCCTGATATTTTTAAGTGTTCCCATGTCAAAACACAGCCTTGAAGCATCAGTGGAACATAAGACAGTTCAGCTGCCTTAGTGGAGTCCTCGTGAAATCCTCTACCCACTTTGATAAGACCAGCTCACCCAACCACACCCCTTAATGGCACCTAGATATTCCTTTCCTTCAGATATTGCACATAACTCTTCCACCCTTTTCTCCTTGGTTTTTCTTTTGCTACATCCTCCACCATGTTTCCATTTCAACCTCTTTAAGCTGTAGCATTGAATTTTCACCATACAATTTTACCTTTAATTTCGTTCTTTCCTATCAAAGTTTCTTCTCTATTTTTTTCTCTTCCAGAGGGAAGACGTATAATATAAAATATTATTCAATTTTTTTTCCTCTGATACCAAAGTCACTTGCTTTCTTGGGTTCTCTGCTCTCCCCCCTTTGAAAGCCCCTCATTGTAGGGGAGTATAAATGTAAGGTTTATACAGAGAAGCCTAAAAGAACAGTAATAGAAAGCTACAAGAAAACAAAATGATCAAGTCACCAGAACTGCTATTGAATGCCATGTTATGATTATTTTAATTTTCCATAAGGCCTAAGATCTAGACTTACCCTACAGCTTCTGAGTTGTTTCTTTTCAAGCTTCTTAGGTCTTTTTTACCAAGAATCACATTTCATTGAAACCTTGAAAATCTCATAGTCACCCATAGTCTCAATGAAAAATTCCGTAGTTGATTAAGTTCATCTTCTCCCCTTCTCCCAATCTCAACCCAGTTTCACTCTATTACAAAATTTTTTATGAGTTTTCTTACAGAGAAGGTCGAAATCCCTATTACCTGAGGTAAACTCCTACAAATAGCCTCATTTTTGCCTTACTTCTATAAAATCTGCAAACATGATATTGTTGCTTGAGCTATAAAGCACTCAAGATAAGTGTGGGTTAATGATGACTATATCTTCTTGATAGTGTGTAAGAATAATTCTTTGCTAAGATTTTGCAGAAACTAATCCAATAGTATTTTGTGGACTATTATTTTGCTCAATTCATTCAATGAACTGGAGTCAGAAGGTGGCCAATAGAACACTACTTTATTCCTTCTCCAAGCATCCCCTTTCAACCCACCCTATTCCAACCTAGTATATGAAATATTTCAAGTTAGGTCATTAAAAAGTCAAGCCATTTTACAAAATAATTTCTTCTTCTTGAAAAGTCAATATCCTGGTGGGTGCAGCAGAGCATGTCTGTCATCTGCCCAATTCGTCATGCCAAGACAGGAGGATTGCAAGTTCAAGGCCAGCCTCAGCAACTTGTGAGGCCCTAAACAACTTAGCAAGACCCTTTCTCAGAATAAAAAAATAAAAAGGGTCTGGAGTGACAAAGTACCCCTGGGTTCAATATCTAGTACCAAAAACAAAAGCAAAAAAAAAAAAAGTAAGAAAATAAATCAGTATCCTGATTAGTAATGCAACAATAATGTGTAATGTAGAAAACATGTAACTGAAGCAATACTGAACTTTTAATGTCTAATAATTTAAGAAATTGAAATATACATAATATTTGTAAACATTTATCATTAATAAATAGCACAGCTGTATAAGAATATAACACATAAAATGTTTTAAATTCTAATTTTTCAGCAAAATGAGAAAATGTTATAATAACACCACCACTAACAATGTCTTTCATTTTAGCCACCAATTATATGACCATTCTGATTCTGCCAAATTTTTTATAAATCATTTAATCATCATAGGGACCCTGAAAAGTCACCATTGTAGAAACAAGGAAACTGACATTCATGGAAAATAATTAACTATTCCCAAAATAATGCTAGATATGTAATTATTTCAAAACCATTTAAGTTTAGCAAGCAGACAAAAAATAACCACAAACTATGACTAGAACAAATTATTATCTTCTGAGGTTTTGTTTTTCTGTGCTTTGTCATATGTGTGGCTACTGGCAAATATAATCAGCAAATGGGCCACTCAGTCCCTTTCCACTGTAGAACAAGAAAAAATATATATATTATACAATCTTTAAAATTATCTAGGTTTCAAACTTTGATAGAAGTGTGAAGTGTGCAAATATAAAATTTGAATGAGCAAAGTGATCAGAAATATCAGAATACTCATCTCTCTGAAAAATTGTATGTGTGCACACACATATACAAATACACAGGCCTACACTCTCAGGGGAATGAAACCCAGAGCCTTAAGCTGATAAGCAAGTGCTCTACCCCTGAACTACATCCCTAGCCCTTTGAATTTTTTAAATATTGAGTTAGGGTTTCCCTAAATAGTCCAGGCTGTGCTCTAACTTACAATCCTACCTCAGGCCTCCAAGTCCCTGGGACTACAATGTGCGACCATATCCAGCTTCTCTGAAGACTTTTTTAAATGAAATATCAACTGTATAGTATTTTGGGGCTTTCTCTTTTCTCTTTTAGGTAGATTAGAGAGAAATTTTGTTTTAATTAGAGTGTATTTGTTTTCAGTGGCATTAATACATATTTTATACCATTTGCAGATGGCAACATTTAAATGAGACCTATTGACTTTAAAAATGTGAACTGTGATAGGTGAGAACATAGTGAATTCATTTGGATCTTCAAAAGGAGGAAGATCATTCTATATTTTAAAAGACAGAGATATACATGCATAATCAAAATGTAATGTGTAAACAGCTGTAGGTATAAGATGTTCAAGGAACAAATAGGGGAATCTAAACCCATGCTTGGTAAAGATGTCAAGAGTATTTGTAATTGAGTGCAGACTAGACAGCAGCTTCCTGATAAATTGTCTTCCCAGAGCAGACATACCTTGCAGTGTCTCTGTGGGTTAATATCAGCAAGGGTCCTAGTGGATACTCAAAGGGTATATCTGAAGCCCCCTGTCAGTTTCACAAGCAGCATCCAGTATGTGATTAAAATATTCATAAAACTACACATGATTTTTTCTACCTAGAAAATCCTAAAAACTATCATAATTCAGCAGACCACACCACTGAATAAGTGATAGAGCTCAAATAGTTGTATGTCTTGGAAATATAAAGAACAACCTGAAGAGCTCAGAAATAGAACCAAATACACATGAAGACATTGCTCATGATGTAGAACTGTGGCATAACAATTCACTACAGCAGTGATGCTGATGAGACAGTATTCTTCCCTACTGAAAAAAAAAATAAAACTATCTCACACCATATTCAAAAAGAGATTCTAGATTTTTACTACGTAAATGTGAATAAGCAAAGACCAAGATTTTACATGATATCGTAAGAGAAAACCTTTATTACATATCTAGATAGGAAGGAATTTCTTATGACACAAAAAATGAGAAAAAAAATTAAAATTTTTTAAAACTTTTATGTGGAAGTCTTGATATCTACTGACTCCAAAAAACATTTTCCTAACCAACTGCCTACAATTTTTTAATTATCTAGACATGTTCCCAATAATATGTCATTCCAACTTAATACCTATTAAAATTACAATGCTGTGGTTTCTGATAAAGTTTAGTGATTTAATAAAATCAAATACCCATATACTGAGCATGCACTAATGGTCTCTCAGAAAGTGTGCATTTGCTATAAAATATTGAAGATCAAAACAGAGGGGCAAAGAAGGAAGAAGGCAAACAAAAAAACATAAATTACTTTTTCTTTCTTTCTCTCTCCTCCCTGTCTGTGTTGTCTCCTTGAGAGTTCCAGGATGAGATCACTCTTCACATACGTTCCTACTTACTGGTTGGCCTTGGGTGGGTTTATCTGTTTCTAAGTAATTAGCTGGAATGCTGTGGTAATATTGAGGGATGTCAGACCTGTCAATCAGAGCAGCAATGTGGGAGGTCTTTAAAGGGGTGCCTTTTTTGTTTCTTCTTATAAGAAAGAAATGTTTTACAAAAAAGATGCTCTTTGATCCTCTTTAAAAAATCGTCAAACTGCAGTGTGACTCCATGGTTTTTCTGGATTTGTCTGGAACTGTCATATGGGGAAAGAGATTTCACCCGGGGAGATGTTTTTGATGTTTCTAAGGTCTTATAATAAGGCACACACACAGGTTAAACATTGCATTTAAGACAGATGAGTCTGTAGCAACACCCCCACCCTCACACATACTCACTCAGAGAAGCATACCACCATCTGTATTAGTCATTTTGTAACTTCATATTTTAAAGTTTGTTTGTAATGTTTTCCTAAGCTATGCCAGTAGGAACTGCATAATTTTTGACTGCCCAGTGAAGACTTTCCGTAATTATTTCAAACTAATTGATCCAAGGGATGTATTTCTTCTATAGATTTTTATAGTTTTACAGTTAAGTTTTCTGCATCGGCACAACAAGGAATCCCAAGAATCTGACAAGGATCTCAAATATCAGAACAATTTGTTGGCACCAGCAAAGGGTAATGTTTGTGGTATGGTTTAGATATTGGGTGTCCCCAAAAGACTATGTGTGAGACAGTGCAAGAAAGTTTAAAGGTAAAATGAATGGGGAAATGAATTTAACCTACTCAATATATTCATCCTCTGACAGGGATTAACTGGGTGTAACTGCGGACAGGTAGGATGTGGCTGGAGAAGGAGGGTTCCTGGGCATGTGCCTTTGTGAATGGTACCATTCGCTAATGATCATCTATCAACTAACTTTTTTTTTAATCATTAACTTCAATTTAAAATATGAAAAAAAAAGGAAAAATAACCTTTGAACTGAAAACCTGAGTGTTGAAGAATAGCAGAGATGAAGAAGTGATTTAAGAAATGTGAGAAAATACTGAAGAAAACTGGACAGATTGACTGGGGCAAGGTGGGAAGAATGAGTCCAGTTATATTTCAGGCCCATAGAATACCACAAGCAAAAGTGAATGAATTGCAAAGAGAGCTAAGCTAAGCAGGAGAAAGTTAAGAGCAACACATGGACTCACTGTTATAATTTAGCACACCTGACGTGCATGCACCACTAGAATATCACAGTGGGTCCTTGAGCCTTAACACAGGTACAGGCAGATGCGTTAGTGGGCTCTTTCTCTTGCTTCTCCCACCCCTTCAAGAGCTTTAAAATAAATCCACATACTATCAACCAAAAGGACACTATTGTCATTGGGGTAGAAAGAAATTTCCCTACAAAATGCTACTATTTGTATTTTTCTGGTTATATATAAAATAATGCTAGTGCAAGTAAATGTGTTTACAGTTTAATAAGAAACTCATTGTTTTCTTCATTCATAAACAACCAAAAACTTAAGTATTCAATTTAAAACACAACCTACATGTAACTGTTTAGAAACATTAAATTTTGAAATAGTCACATCAATAAAATAGAATGTTTTCAGTGACTATCAAGATATTCGTAATAAACAAATTCTCCATTGATGATCCAACAATGGTCAATTCTTTTTTTAGTTCAGCTCAATTTTTTAACAAAGATTGTATCAGATAACTTAAAAGGCATTTTTTAAAAAATACATGATCAAGTGCCAGACACAAGGATAGCAGAAAATATTCTCAGGGAATATGGATGTGTCAAAATAAAAATTAGATAGTCTGATGGTAATTCAGTGAAAAGCACCCAATAGAAACTTCTTTAAACGCTCATGGAAACCGAGAATTTGAGTGGTTTCTTTTTTATTTTGGAGAGAGCGAGAGCATGGTAATGAAACTACTACTCAAAGTCTTTCATTTACATTTGGTGACAAAATAATTGGTACATTAATGAAAATTTTAAAAGAAAGCAAGAGTTTGAACTCAAAGCATTCTTTTCCTCCTTAAACTATTTTCACTTAATGTTAAGATTTTCCTCTTCTAAGAAGTCAAATGAGGAGCGAGTGCAGCTGTTTTTTCTTTGAACATGGGAACAGCTTTTACAGTAGTTATAAGTTTGATTATATCCAGAGACAGACTCTCCCAAGGGAACATTTATCAACCAAGTCAGCATCAAGTACAAATATTCACAAACAGTTGTTGAAAAAGTTGTTTATCAATAATAGCGAATGACATCTGCTCTGCCTCTTACAATAGGGGGAAGAAAGGTAGAAGGTTTTAAGTCTCATTTCTTTCCCTCTGTGCTTTCTTGATTTGTCTCTTGGGCTTGTTTATAATGGCTAATCAAGAGAGAAATGGGAAAGAGAGAGTGCATTGATCACATTGGAAATGGTGACAAGAGGAAGAAAAGAGGTCAATAGGATCAGAGGGAGGTAAAGAAAAGGAGACAGAAATGGTATTAGTATTAGCATATGTATGATATCATGTATCAATAATTATAATTAATATGCAATATTAGTACGTCATGTTATATAATATTATGTATAATAATTATAGATAATAGCATATATAGATGTGATAATTTATATTACAGTATTGGTCACATTGCTTAGAGTCTGGGAAAATTTGTCATGAACAAAGAGAGAACATGCAGGGAAACGTCTTTATATGCAGGAGTTTGAAAAGCCGGAAAGAGGAGTCTGAAATTTGTTTTGTAGATACAACCTACTTTGACAATTTCTCCATAGGTTTAGCTTCTCACTTATTTTGCCTGCTGAACTTCCATTTCTCTGGCTGGGAAAACCTGCAGGAACTGTCCTCAGATTAAGGTTATTTGATCAGCCTTTCTCTAGAGGCTTTTGCCTCTTCCAAAGTAGCCCTGAGCCCTCTCCCCCCTTCTCTATTTGATGTCCCTGGATATGGGCTGAATTCTGTCCCTCTAAAATTCATGTTGAGATTCCCAACTTCTAGCAACTCAGAATGTGGCTGTATTTAGAAATGGGATCCTAAAAAATTAAAGTGAGCCAGAATCCAGTATGACTGGTGTCCTTTTAAGAAGCAGTGACTAGGATACAGACATGCAAAGAGGAAAGACTATGCGGAGACACCAGAAGGCAGCCACATACAAAGCAAGAAGAGAAACCCAGGATAAACCAGCCTGCCCACACCTTGACTTGGGCTCACAGCCTCCAGGACTGGGAGAATAAAATTCTGTTTAAGCAACCCACCCCTGGTAATTTGTTATGGCAGTCCTAGCAAGCTCACCCCCCAACTTAAAGTCTACTTATGTTTACTCCATCTTTTTCAGTTTCAACCTCTCTTTTTCTCTCAACTGCTCAAAACAACCAAGGTTCACTACACCAATGCTTCTCACAATAGGTCCACAGACTTCCCATCTCTGAACTCAATGAGGGCTAGTCACCAAGATAAGACAGTGATTCTCAACCACGAAATGATTCCATATTTTATAATCCTTTCTACCCTGTCCCCAACTAACATTTAATGGGTTTTGGGGATATTCCCACTAGTGGCCGCCAGGTGACCATGTTGGTGCCCTCATCCATAGACCAAATTCCAACATACACACTGTGTGCACTCATCAGATGTGTGTTCAGAGATACCTACTGATGCCCAGACATGTCTGGGGCATCTGATAGCAATGGCACTTTTCACGAGGCAAAATGTGCCTTCATAAAACAAAAAATCTAGTGAGCTAAGCTCTGAGATTTGCTTAAGAGTCATTAAGACCAAAGGATTTCATTTCCCAATAAATTTGAACAACTTAACTATCTGCTTTTGTGGCTAAAATAGACAAGTTTAATCCAAAGGAAGTTCAGATAAGAAAACACTGGCAATAGACCACAACCTCACAATATTCTCCAGTTCTGAATATTTCAGCCCGAAATATTCTTCAATAACCACTTTTGCTCTGCTCTGGTTCCTGCAAACTAATGTTGATTAAATACATTTTCTGCATATGTGAATAAGATTTTTCAAGATGTTTATGAATTCAAAGACTTTACTGGGAACTAAAAGCCCTAGCCCTAGACACTCCACTTGTAGGGCTCATAAATCAAATGACTGAACATTTCCCACATCTTCCAGATGTAGCTACAAATATTTTCAGTTGATACAATAGCAAAAATGAGAAAGGGACTTTAGGATATTCACATCCATGTTTTAAATGCCATCATTAAATATATTGGGAACATGAGTATGGAGTATGTTTAAAACTAGACTTGAGTATCTCCTATTCTCAATTGCTTCTTGTGTCATGTAATTTGAAGCCATAATTGTCTTGGGTTAATTATTTAAGAACAAAGTAGTTGTAGAACAAGGAAAATTTTATTTTCAGCAACATTTTAAAATCTGTTAATCTATATTTATACAAGTAAGATGCCATATAAATTATTTCCAATCGTATTCTATTGCTTGTCTCAATTTTCAAAAGAATAGTATTTTCTTTTTTGGATATTAAAATAGTTACATTATTACAAAGATAATTAACTTGATGAATAGGGTAAAACTTTCACATAAGAACTAAAGGAAGGAATAAAGACTATTTAGCCAATACACATTAAGTTTCATCATGTGATTATGGAAATTCCGATTTGTTTATAATTCTGGAAATGCTCTGTGTGAATCCGGTTCACAAACTTTGCATAGACCAACTTTTTACAGTATTTCACCAATACAAACTTTAAAATAGTATATATTTTAGCTATGACTTTCAAATGTGAATTGTTATTCACTACCATGTATTAGTTCTGTTACTAGAATTTACTCAAAACAAATTCAATTAAGCATTGAGTTAGGACCTTTTATAATGGACTTATAAAAAATTAAAGACTCTTCTTGTTCAATTCTAAACAGCGGGTGCTGGTGCAAGGAAGTGATTTCACTGATGTTTAGCATGCAGGTGTGTCTCACGGCTGTGGTGGTAATGGTCACATCAACCTATGGGCAGGATGAAGTCTCAGAGAACCACATATGCAGAGTCGCAGGGAACTGTTGACCTCTCAGGGCAAATTTAAAGCCATAATTGTCTTGGGTTAAATAATTTTCAGCCTTTTTATACAAAGTCTTCTAAAGATGATTAATGTTTACTTCAGGTCCCATTTTCGGCACTACATTAAAAAGCCAAAACTAGTACTTTCTTTTCTTTTCTGATTGCTTGAGATTTAAAAGGTAAATCCCATGTCCCTATCCTAAAAGAGCTTGAAAATCAAATAAATAAAAAGTTGAAACTGAGAAAAAATTAAAAGAAAGAAAAGTAAAAGCTGATATATATGTAGCTAGTAGGTATCTTGTCTTCTCTTTTTTATTTTTGTAAATTAAGATCAAAGGTAAATCAAAAGTTTCTAGCTTAAGTTAGACGAAATCAGAGAAGAGACAAAAGTAGATCATGTAGCAAATATTTCTGACACCTGTAATTTCTTGAACCATTAAGAACATTTTTATCAAAATTAATTTTATTAAAATTTGTAGTAAATTATGTTAATGTGAATAATTTGATTTATATTAAATTCTATGTAAATTAAACTAATATTATTAAATTGTATTAAATTCATCTAGATGAAATTTAATAAATTTTAAATATATATTAGATCATAATTTAATGTAAATTAACTTTATTGAATTAATAATATTAATTAAAAAATTGAAATTAAATAATATTGTTTAAAAATAAATTTAAATTAAATCAATTTATATTGAATTATCATTTAATTTATATTAAATTTTATTTAAATTAATTTTAATAAAAATGTTCTTAATGGCTCAAGAAATTACAGGTGTCAGAGAAGTGTTTCTTATATAATCGGCTTTTTCTCTTCTCTGACTTCTCCTAACTTCAGCTAAAAACTTTTATCTTTTACCTTAATTTACAAAAATGAAAAAGGGTTTTCCAAGTATTTCATCTTTTAAAATTTTATATTTTATTTTTCTTCCCCGATGTTTTTTGATCAAATGGTTTTAAAAATGTGTTTGTAAGCATTATTTTAGAGCCCAGAAAAGTACATAGATAAACAGTCCCGATATTTAATGATATATCCTTGCAAATTAACTTTTCCATTGAAAATGGTGTGTGTGATTCTACGTTCGGTTTGACTTATCAAAATTGTCTTCTTTCTAGACATTAACATCTAGAAAGGTGAATTAACGTAAAGTGATTTTTTTACAGAAATGAAAATAAGTAAAATGGATAGGTGTCATAGTATTTGCATTAAAAGAATCTTAGAATTTATCCACAAAACTTCATGTTCAGGCCTTCCCACTGTCATTTTCTTTTAGTAGTTGTACAAGGTTTTCTTTTATAAACTCAAGAATTCACAACTTTGGGCAACATATTTTGTTTTTATAGACTCTGAATTCTAAGCTATATAGATCTTTTTCATATGAGTTGGATTTTTCTTCCTTTCTGTTAATCAAATGTATCATTTTTATCTTAATAAAATTAAATTTAACAAATACAAGCATAAAACAAAGAGGTTGGAGCTAATGGTTCACTACTGCTGCACTGTACAGTTGCTCACAAAGTACATTAGAATTGATTATTGTTGATGATTACCTCATAACATCAAAACAAAATTTTATAAACAAAAAGTGCTAAAGCAAACAAAACAAAATAAATTTTTAAGCGCTACAGCAAAAAAGAGAGAGAGAGAGAGAGAAAGGGAAGACAAAATACCTAGTAGCTATATATACATCAGCTTTTTTCTTTCTCTTTTTGTCTGCAAATACATGACACTTTTTTCCAAAAAGCCACTCTCAAAAAGTACAAAGAGTTGTGGCTTCTTTAAAGTGCTACATCATCTCTGGCTTGAGAATCACCTATGGCTTTAAAAGGTCCTTTAGTACAACCCTGGCAGAATGGCCTGGGGACACTGGCAGTGGTGTAAAGGTGGGCATGACATCTGCGAAGGGTTTCAACAGAAGATGTCCAGGTCCACTAGGTCCCAGTCCAGCTAGGTGAATAAGTGGCTCTGAATTCTGCTGCATCTTTACAACTTCCTGACACCTTTGCACCTTGCTTTCTTCTTCTTGGTGAATCTAGAGTTCCATGGCACAAGCAGAAAGTTTGGGTGGTGGAACAGCTGGATGAGATTCCGTTTCCAGAAATTTAACAAAAAGTTCTGAAAAAGAACTCTTCCGCACAGATTGCTGACTTGGTATCAAAGGTGTGTTGGGGACAGATTTGGATCCTCCTCCACGCCAACCAGGCATCCACTTGATAACACCACGGTAATCTTCATTCAACAACTGCTCCATTTCCTCCTTTTGAATGTCCAGGATCCTTCCGATTAACTGTAGCACTTCACGATGCTTACTTTTTGGTGTGCGGAAATGACCGATAAAAGGTTTCTCAGGAGGCCTTTGTCCACTTTTCCTTCTGTGCTGCTTGTCATGTTCATCAATTTCTTTTGTGTATCGTCCAGCATTTCTTGCAGGAGCTCACTTTGTTTTGTAAGTTCTCCAGTCTGTTATTCCTTGAGATCTAATTGTCTCGTAAATCTGGGTGCTGAATTCAACACAACATGTGCTTCATCCAAATGTTCCTGTGGTAATAATAATACTTCTCCTTTGACTTTTTCCTTCCATTCAGCTATATATATTTTTTTTCTTTCTCGAATTCAGCAGAACACATAGCTTTTTCTTCTTGTTGGAAATGCTCTCGGACCGTTTGCAGGTTAGTTAATGACAGGGCAGACTGCTTTCCTCCTTCCTGAGAGAGCAAAAACTGCAGTGCCTTCTCATCTCTCTATTGGGAGAGGATCCTCAACTGTTCCTGTGGGGACTCTATCTGCACATTGGTTTGATGACTTGTAGTCGAAGATGAAATTAGCTTTTTCTCCAACAGGGTGACTTTCTTTTACAGTTCAATCTCCCTTTTTTCCATAGCCAAAATTTACCGGGTATAAGAATCTTCTGATTCTGAAAGATGGCTGCGTAGTCTCTCTAGCTCCTGGTGTAAGCATAATTCTTTGTCATGTAAGTGTTGAACCTCGTGCTGTAGGGTACTGTTTTCCATCTATTTTTGCTTCAGACACAAGATGACTTGATCTGTCTCTTGCTGAATCATAATTGTCTTCTCCTGCATTGATTCAACTGCATTTACAAGATGATTGAACTCCCCAGAATTGTCCTGTTCTTTTTCTTGTAACATTTGCTCAAAGGCAAGAGCTTCCTCCTTCATAGACTCCAACTGCAAGTCTTTTTCTCACAGCATCACAGAGAACTTCATGTTTGTCTCTTGTAATGCTTGATATTCCATTTCCTTTTCTTTAGATGTTTCTATTATTTTTTCATTTTCCACTTTTAGTTTAGAAATGTCCATTTCTAAAATTAATATTCTCTCCTTGAGGTTTTTGGCTGATTGCCTCAATAGTTCGTTTTCATTCACTTTGTTGGTAAAGTCTTCATTTGAAGAAAGTAACTGATCACTTTTGGCTTTGATTAAGAGGTCTTGTTAAGTAAATTCTGTAAAATACCTTGTTTTGCTTTTCGCTGTTTAATTTCTGAATCCGTTTGTTCATGTTCTTTCTGCTCTATCTTCGACAAAGCAGCAATTGAATCAGACAACCTGTGGTTGTTTTCCTGAAGAGTCTCTGTTGTGACATCTTTTTCTTGTGATTTTCTCAGCTCTTCGACCTCTGCTGACTGGGAGGTAAGTGATGAAGCAGACAAGAGCTGGGGTGAAATACTATCAAGTTTTCCTACAGGAAGGTCCTTGGTGTTGCACAGCTGCCCTAAGCACTGCTGAACCTGGCCTAATTTGGTTTCATTCAGCTCATAACTTTGGATGAGGCCGGTGTAGTCTGCTTCTAATTTAAAACTATTTTCAGTGTCAACCAAAACTTGGGCTTCAAATTGAAGAAGCTCGTCCTGATGTTTGGCTGATTCATGATGCATATTTTGAACCGTTGTCATTAACTGTTCTTTCCACTCCACCATTTTTTTAACTTGCTGTTTTAATTGATTACATTCCTCTAGGAGCTCCTCGAACTGATGGCTATTAACACCTCCCATCTCATTACCAGTGCCGAAAGTTTGTAAAATTTCCAATAAAGTCTGACATTTCTGACTTAGCGCATCTAGTTCAATGTCTTTTTCTCTAATGATACAAGATAAATTCTGCAGAGTTTCTCTAAACATATCTTGATCCCTACTTAAGAATTGGGTGGACAATTTTCTATTTTCTTCTTGAAGCTGGATGAGGGCTGCTTCTTTCACAGCAACCAGGTCCTTCATCTTGTGATGTTCTGATTTTAAACGGCTGTTTTCCTTCACCTTCTCATTCAAAATGGCTAATACTTGTTCTCTTTCCATAGTGAAGGTCTGCAGTTGCTGCTGAAGGTAAGCGACATCCTGGATGTATGAAACTGGAGACATTGTAGCCTGAAGAGCTTGTATCTACACATCTTTCTGCTGGATAATTTGAGTTTACCAACTTCATCTTTGGACAGCTGATGAATCTGTTTGGTTAAAGATATATTCTTTTCATTTAGAAGCTTAATCTCAAGTTCTAGTTCTTTGATTCCTTTCACTAACGTCTCATTTTCAGATTTCAGTAAGTTGTGTTTTTCACCTCCATTTTCTATATTAAGGCTTTCTTTAACTTTTGCTTCTTGAAAAATATCACAATTCTCTGTTTGAGTGTCGTGTCTGTCTCCATGCAACTGGGCAAATTTTATTTGTTCAATGGTTTTCTGCAAATTCTTAATTTCCTCATCTTTTTCTAAAAATAACCTGGTATGAGCAGCATTCATCTGCTCATATTAGTATTTAAATTCATTCATTTCCTCCTTCTGCTCCTGTAAAGACTGAAGTAGTTGCATTTTACCCTGTCTTTGATCTTCAATTATCTTCTGATGATGTTTAATTTCCTCTTCCAGATGATTATTAACAATATTCAGTTGAGGTACCTCAGATTCTAGTTCTGTAATACTATAGAGGGTTTTAGCTCTATTCTGCTGTTCCCTAAGTCTTTTCAATTCTTCTTGCAGATGATTTTCTTCTTCTTTCATGGATCCAATCCTTTTGTCTTTTTCTTCTATGGTTTGCCTTAACATTTCATTTTCTCTTAAGACCCGAAAACACTTATCTAAATCCTTTTGGAGTTCTAAACTTTGTTCTTTGAGTTTGTCAATAAAAACTTCTTTCTCACTTATAAGTTGTATCAATTGCTCCTAAACAAGATGCCAAAAGTTCCTTAGTTCCTTTTTGATCAGCAGCCATTTGCTCAATATTCTTTTTGAGGCTTGCTATTTCAAAATCTTTCTCTTTATTGAGTTGTTTCAATTTCTTGATTACAAGGTCTCCTTTATTTTGTTGTTTGGAAAGCTCATCTTTCATCAAAATTATGTGTTTTGTAGCTTCCTGGTTCTGATTGTCCAATTCTTCTGACTCAGCTATTAGCATTTTCTTTTCATTAATACTTTGATTCAGTTCTTGCTCCTTCGACTCCAAGTTAAGTTTTAAGTCATGGAATTTTACATTCAGATTCATGTCTGTTGAAGCTGTACTTTTAATTACTTCATATTCACAGCTCAATTTTGATAGTGATATCTGAAGTTCTTCATTGTCTTGACTCAATAATGACTTCTCTTTTTCTAAAGCTTAAACACGCACATGAAGTTTCAGATTGTCTTCAGCAAGACAGTTATCCTGGTTTAAACCGTTCAGTCTCATTATTTCATTTTCAGCATTGGACAGGGCTTGTTGCAGCCTGAGCACTTCTTCCACCGATGAACTCTGTGGAAGAGTTTTTCCCCTTTTCGGCCATAGTATCACTCTGCTCCATCACAAAAGGCTGCAATTTACTACATTCCAGTTGCAAGTTTTCACACTGCTCAATTATTTGTCCCTTTTCCACACTGAGCTGCTCTTGTTCTCTGTTGGAGACATTTCTGTCATTTTCTGCTGAAGATAATTTTTTATTGATATCTTTTATTTTATCCTCAAGTACTTCTATCTTTTTTGTCCACTCAACTTTTTCAGTTTGTAGAACCTGAATAGTTTTTTGCATCTCACAGGCTATAACCCCTGAGTCACCTTGTTGTGACTGATTTTCAAGTTCTTCAATTCGTTCTTCATAGTCACATAATTCCTCTCCATGCCGGCAACTTACCTCTGCCAGTTTCTCTTGATGTGCCTTCTGCAAAACTGACATTTCATGTTGGTGATTATTTATGTCCTGACTTTGGTTTTGTTCAAGTACCTTATTTCGGAGTTTGCAGATTTCACTTGGATCAGAATTATGTGTTTCTTGTGCTTCAATAATATGCTTCCAGTGGCCGACTTCACATTCAAGTCTCAAAACTTCAGTTAACAAGCTGTTTATTTCTTGTTGTGATGAAATGACATCACTAAAGTCCATGTCATCATCAGGAAAACATGAAAACTGATGACTGATTCCACAGCCGAATGGAGTTGGTTCAGTGGTTATTGATATACCACCAGCTCCCGAATGTACTGATTGAGCAGGTGACTGCAGTCTCCACAGGTGATCCTCTAGTACCATCTGTCTTGCTTTAGGTTGGCTGGCTTCTATCCCTCTCTGTTGCAGTTGATGTCGGTAACATGCAGATGGATGCTTTATGGGAAGCTCTGATGCTTCTTCATGCTTTTCTTCCAGATCAGTACAGTACTTTGTAAGTCTTCCATCCTTTGATATGAATGTAGATTGGGGAGCTTCAATTTCCTTTCTCCCACAATGAGGTAAACCTGCTTCTACCTCTTCTAAATCCTCCAGAAATGCGTCCCTGGCGAAGCTGGAGATATGGCCGGTGAGGGAAGCCAAGCTGTCCCCCACCTGACCCAAGGAGTGGCCCAAGTCAGAGCCTAGGCCTCCAAACCAGGACAACATCGCCACTATCAGTGAGCCATCAGACCCGCTTTGAAAACCACTACTATCACCATCCACCTCTCTCCACCAAATGTCCACAAGCATTGCTGGGGGTCAATTATGACGTGAGCACTCAGAATTCTGCGCACTGCAAGGCTCTTGCCAACCTTCGCCTTCTGCCAGGTAATGCAGAAGCCTGGCCTGGGCTTTCACCAGGGACTCGCCACCCACCAGTGGCGCAGACTCCCCCAAGGGGCCTCTGCTCCTTCCCTCACTTTTCGCTGTCCCTCTTGGGTGACTCCTCCCTCAGCGTTAGTGATGTGCCCCAGCAAGTCAGGCTGCTCCTGCCACCTTGACATGACTGCCCTAACACCCTAGGATTGTCAATATTCATGAAGAAGTCTTTTAGAGTACTGTGACCTGCAAAGCACCACTGAAATTATGGTTTCCTACAAATGATTCAATTTAGTGTCATAAAGAAATTGTTATTTATCATTCTGACTAAAGTTATGAATTCATTCCATGACCTTAACATCCCTAACATTGAAAATCTGTCTTCTGTATGCTAACTGACTCTCATGGCTGTTATCAGTATACTGTGACTCCTTTTGGTCTTGAATAACTTGATCCGGTTTTTTTTTTCATACTTAGTAATAGCTTTCAAAGCAAGTTCTATACCCCAAATGGGTTTAATGCTTTAATGGTATTATGCCCAGACATTAATCAAGATAGCTAAGGCAATTTATAGATTATAGTAATTAAAAACTTGCATCTTTGTGGGTAAAAAGGTAAATACAACTAATATTATCTCAACATTTTGTTCCTGAAATGCATTTTTCATAGTATCATTTTAGTAAACTTTTTTTTTTTTAAAGGGATCATCTCATTTGCATCTACAAAAAAACTTCAATGTTTGGAGGAATTTCCAGATTGATGATCAAAAGAAAATCAAAGGAAGGGTATTCCCAGCCCAGCTGCTTCTATGGACAGAAATAGGCTCTATACCTCAAGCTAAAGTGAAATATGTCAAAGAAAGTTTATGTTGATGAACAGATAAATTCATATAAATATGTTTCTCATCTTTGAAAGGCAGGGTGACAGAGGAGGTCTAGGGTTCCAGAAAACTGCTGACAACCCACAAGCCAAAGAAACAAGTTGGTGTCTGCCGCAGTCTGGCTGGGCACAATTCAGGAGCCACTTGTCAAAAGAAACGAACTTTATTTTTAGAACACACATGCCACACCACACAGCTCTTCAGGAAAAACCCTCAAAGCCCAACTGCCACCACCAGCTTCCCACAAGCCTCTCAACCTCCCCCCACTCCTCCTGCTCTTGAGGCGGATTGGCTGGGTCCCTTGGGCAGAGCCAAAAAAAGTCCCCCAATGGGCAGCTCTGTGGTCTGAAAGGGCGGGAAAACAGCCCAATGAGCATCACCGCAGAGGAGCCAATCAGTTGGCAGCTAGAAGTTTGCTGGGGCCCCTTGGCTGTGGCTCTCAACAGGTGTCAGTGTTCTTTAATAGAACATATGAAGATTTGCCAAAAATGTAACTATTTATTTGTATCATACATTAAATGTCTCAGTACTAAGAAATATTCCAGAGCAGATATAACTTGCTATTTCAATAAAGAAACTTCTACTGAAAATTTTACTTAGTTCTTATTTAAACTTCTAGAAAACAGATAAAAATTGATCGTGTAATTCAAAACTTCCAAAACTTGTTTTAAAATTCCCCAATTTGGTATTACTTTATTATGGATTAATGGACCTCCTAATTTTTGACCAGAGTAGCAGCCATCTGAAGAACCATGGTGAATATCTTCAAGGGTTCTGGATTTTCCATTTAATCAAAAGTCTTGATGTCCTCCAGAAGTGTCCACCAAATTTCCAGATTGCACAACAAAACTTCTCATCCCAATATCAAGAACTTTGTGTGTTGCCTACTTCTTGCCTTGAAGTAAGCAACCTTGAAAAAAACAAAGGGTTTAGTCATGCTAAATGAAATTACTCAAGTTATGGGACATAAGAGGCACATATAGAGCTCATCCTCACTGAATATCATATTTTAAAACTCGTTTTGTAGTACATTGGGCATAAAATTATTTGAACAATATAAAGTACTATCTGAATGTACATCTTTACTATTCTAGCTTGTAGAATTCTTTTTTTTTTTTTGTTTAGGTGTAGATGGACACAATACCTTTATTTTATTTTATTTTTATTTTGAACCCAGTGCCTTCCACATGTGAGGCAAGGACTCTACTACTGAGCTACAGCCTCAGCCCTTGTAGAATTTTTTATAGAATAAAAATCCTTTTTTTTTGAAAAAATAAGAGGTATAAAATGCTATATCATAGGCTCAATTAAAAATACAATAATCTGATCATAAGAAATGTGTATAATATCACTACATGCTCTATTATAGACAATAGCACAAAATTTTCTTATTAAATAATGGCTTCACATATTATTGAGGGTATTAATAATGAAGGAAGTTTTCTAAAAACTTATAGTCTACTTTATACTCTGCTATATTTTATATCCATGCTTCAAGTAAATAAATTTTTTTAAAAAATTCATATCATTTGGATCCATATACCTTGGATATCACAAGATGATCATGTAATCACAGTTATGCTAATTTTCATCTTCTAAACAACACTCTTTCCTAACATCTCCACATAACACCATCCTAGGCAAGCTCTTCATCAGTTGTAAAGCTGTGACATGAGACAATGTGCAGCATAATATGTTCTGCCACATCTGCTTGGTCTCTCACATATTTAACTAAGCTTTCATCTCTGAAGTACGAAGATAATTATTTCCAGAAGTCACTGAATGGAGCTAGACCCCCATTGGAGGACGTGGGGTGTTAGAGATTTGCTTGACTTTTAGACAGTGAGAAAAAGTGAAAATTTCTAAATAGAAGGATTTGTGAGGTTCTACAAAAAATATGTCTTACAGTTTAATTTTTGTCTTGGAGAATGAGAAATTTCTGACTATATCCAATAAGGGTGGAGTTAAGCATACCATTCAACAGTCATCCCAATGACTTGGAGAGTTCCATGAATATACTAAAAGGGAAAGTAAAAATCTGTTGTAAAATACTGAAAGCTCCCAGTGGGGCCAAGGTTCTAGATTTTGCAGAGGTGCACCCAGCCTCTTATGAGCAAGAAAAGGTGGATTATAAAAAAAATGAACACTAACTTAAAATTTCTTCCACCAATGTTAACATTTCATTATCATCATGCTAAATAAAATGCATCATATAATTGTTGAATTTTCTCTTTAATTAAACAAGTAAAAACAATTCTTATTTGCTTAAAAATGGGCAGATGCTTTCAATTTTGTTACTATCATGTTATAACATTTAGAAATTGCCTTTTTCTTCCTTTTTACTCCTTCTAGATGACTTAGCTATGACAAGATAAAAAAAATACTGACAAGTAAGTCTTTAATATGTCTGTGGTAAATAATGACAAAGCTATTTCTTATTCAACAAAAACAAATGCAGTTGATAAACTGATAAACAGCAGGGACATACTTGATTGTTATTCTATTAAAACCATGAAAGTTAGAGCCATTAATTTTTTAAAGTGACGTATTTTCATCAATATTTATCTCAACACTCCCATGTTGTTAACCATTATTTTATAAATATTTTGATTATAATAATTAATTTATTGAATATATATTTTGCAGCAAACACTGCTAAAAACTTTGCTTGCAATGACTTATCATTATGGAACACTTCAGAAATACATGAAAGTTGAATAGTATAAGAACTCCAATGTCCTTTTGGACCCTTATACCCTTGCTTTACAGTTACCAATTTATGGCCAACCTAGTTATATTTATATCTTGACCATTTCCTCTTTTCTGCTTTTAAGGTAAATTCTAAACTTTATATGATTTCACTCATAAATATTTCAATATATAATGTCTAGAAGACAAGAAATACTTTTAAAAAATAGCATTATTTTAAATAATACTCAAAACAACTTCGTGAAATTGGTACTATTAATAAATCTATTTCCTAGATGAGAAACCAAAACTTTAAAGGAATAAAGTGTCATGTTTGATGTACCCAAATAGTGTGCCATCTACTAAGGATTCATCTAAATCCAAGAGAAAACTCCTAAGCATTGCATTCAGTCTCTAATCAATGATAATTTCACTCTCTAGAAATTTTGCTGATTTTTTAATACCTCAATACTGACTGGTTCTCTATGATAATAAAGAGGAGGTGTGATGGTTAATCTGGATTGCCAATTTTATCTAATTGAGAGATGCCTAGATTAAGAAGCTTCTGGTTATATTGATGAGAATGTTTCTGGAGATAATTCACATGTAAGACAGCAAACTAAAGAGGAAGAACTGTCCTGATGGTGAGAAGCACAGTCTAATAGGCTGGGGCCCCAAATGGAACAAAAAGCGGAAGAAGGAGGAAGTCACAGCTGGTGCAAGCTCCATTCTTCTTGAACAGGTGTGTCGATTGTTACTCCCACCATGAATGATCATGGGACTCTAGTTCCTTCATTCTTTCAAGGTGGACTGGCAGCAGCGATTCCCTGGGGAGTTTCCTAACTGAGTTCTGTAGCCATTTTTATTATTCCCATCTGTCAATGTCCTTCCCAGTAATTCCAAATGGTGCTGTTAAATCATAGTATCTCACACTGCATGCATTCATTGCATTCTGGGGCTTTGATTTGTTCATCTTTGTATCACTTTTACAATTCTAGCAGATTCAGTATTCAAACTTAGTTAAAACAATGAATCAATGCCTAATTTAAGCAGAACTACAATTCAGACGTAATACTTGTAGATTAACAGCAGAGAGTAACTGGTTGTAAAATTTAAAGTGGATGAGCTCCCCAAGAGACATGTGCAGAGAAAAAAGAAAGGAACCTTTAGTAGACTATCTTCCCAATATTGCTCTCAACTCTCCTTGTTAGAATATAAATACATGAAGATTAAGATCTTCCCATATTCTGTCTACAAGTGTAACCCAAGCACTCACAACATAGTAAGCACTCAATAAATATTTATTAATATTAATGGACAGCTATCTATATTTGGATGTTGAACAAGAGAAGAAACACTGAGAAAAGTAGTCATAAGATAGGAAGATGAACAAGATCACCTTTTATGGTAGAGACAAAGGAGAAAATAATTTCAGTAAGTACTGTGTATGTAGAAATTGGGATAGTGATGAACAATTTTAAGATGAAGGAATTCCAGAAGAAACTTCCGGATTTAGTAAATAAAAGAGCATTTACAAGTGTGAATAATTTCTATGGTAATGAGCCAAAAAATCAGATTGCAAAGGGTTGAAAATTAAGTCAGTGTTAAGAGAGGTCATGGCATCTAGCATAGACCACCCTTTTGAGAAATTTAAGGCAAATAATACCCAGTGAAAAAGAAGCCTGAGACAGAAAAACTGCAGATAGTTTTAAAACAAGGGCCAAATATCCATTTTTGAAGGATTTGTTAAAAAAAAAAAAACTACTGAAAAAGATGAAACAGTGACAAAAAGTGATAGTGGAAAACTTTTAAAAAGCAGACAGTGATGATAAAAAGAGCACAGGTGAGTTCATCATTTTCAAATAATCAGCAAACTTCTTCCTCCAAAACAGGAACAGGAACAAAAAGGCCAGTGTTACACACAGAGATGATTTAGCAGGAGAGAATACAAAAGGAGCTCATGTATAGTACAGTTTCTGTGCATGACTGAAGCTATATCCACGACTGCCCATATGTCCCCCTCTGTCTACACATTAATATTGTCGACAACATTTATCCTGAGGTTGGATCATAACCCACTTGACTGTTTTCCACTTGCCTGTGTGCTGAAGTTGTACTACGGCCCATTCATTCGTTCAAAACTATTTTTGAGCTGTCTATTGTGGACCCAACCAGAAGCTGCAGCAGTGAACAAAGCAGACAAAATTTCTTTCTAGAAAGAGAACAAACAGAATAAATAAATCAGATATACCATATATACTGGATCATGATGTATGCTAAGAAGAAAAAAAAACAGGAAAGATGTCACGTGTGTGGTCAAGAGCTCCCAAAGGTCTAAGATTTTACCCGATTTGCAAGTGAATCAGTTAACCTTGCATAGTTTCACTGATACTCCCGAGTCAAAGGCAAAGAATTTATTATAGAAGCAGTAGTTCTCCAAGGCTAAATTCCCACAGAGTGATGAGAAGAAGATCTTGTGACATAAAGTGTGTGTGGGAGAGGAGTTCTGAACTCAGGGAACCCAAATTCTTTATAATAGACAGTGAACATGCCTGACTTTTCCACCAGAGGGAGACATTATCTTTTGTACACTGGAAATAATCATGCTTTTCCTTTGCCCCACCAGGCAATATTATTTCTATAATTCTTTCTCCTTTGTCTCTACCATAAAGGGTGATCTAAGGATGTTAACCATACAAACATCCTTAAAAACACAGGTCAGAAAAAAAAAAAACTATCAGTATTTTGATCACAAGATGTACAAAAACATTAAAGTCACTGAGAATTGTCTCTCAGTAATATCAACCCTTCGTAAAAAGGAAGAGTCGCTCTTGGCTTGACTTTTCTCATAAATATGTGACTGTTCACTACTCTGATTAATCTGAGAGACAGAGGCTAATACTAAATCTTTTCTACTTTTTTCATGCAACCATTAATTAATAATCTGCTCCTCTGGTAACTAATCCAATTGTATGTGAGTGAGAATTCACTTACTAGTTTGAGAATCAAACCATTCCCTCAAGAAAGGCATTAATTGCCTCAGCACCACATAAAAATAAATAAATAAAATAAAAGCATTGTGTCCATCTACAACTAATTTTTTTTAAATTTCTTTTAAATATTTTTTAAGTTGTAGATGGACACAATACCTTTATTTATTTATTTTTATATGATGCTGAGGATTGAACCCAGTGCCTCATGCATGCTAGGCAAGTACTCTACCACTGAGACACAAACCCAGCCCTAAAAAAAGAAAAAGAAAAAGAAATTATTTTTTTTAAAAAAGGCATTAATCCCTCTTACTGACCTAATAATTTCTTAAAGGCCTCACCTCCTGATATCAGCTTATGGCAATCAAATTTCAACATGGGTATATGAGAGGATAAGCCATAGCAGTATTTATCTCATTCTGAAATTTTATTTTATTTTTTTATTTTCATTAGTAGAATGTAGATAAATTTTTATAGTTTGCATTTGCCTGAAAATATCTTAATTTAATCCTCATTTTTAGAAGATACTTTTATAATATGTAATTCTAATTCAGATAATTGTTTTATATAAATATTTAAATAGCTTTCTGGAGTTTTTGTTATGTGCTGTTTGGAGTTTGAAAATTTTTTATTTGATTTGGTTTTTTACTTATTTTTTTTTTCTACTGAGTAGTCAGCTAATCACATTCTTTTTTCTTTTAATGGCCTTTAAGATTTTCTCTTTCCGTTGCTTTTCAACATGGCTGTGTGTGTGAGTGTGAGAGAGAGACTAAGGATTGAACCCAGTGGCATTATACCACTGAACTATAGCCCCAACCCTTTTAAAACTGTATTTTGACAAGGTCTCACTAATATTGCTGAGGCTGGCCTCAAATTTGAGATGCTCTTGTCTCAGCCTCAAGAATAGCTGGGATTATAAAAGTATGCCACCAAGTCTTAAATCAGCCTTACTTTTTAAATTAACTTTACTTTGGTGTTAGTAGGGGTTAATTTCTTTTTATTTTTTTTCCTTTTTGTGCTTCATGTAGCTTTTGAACATTTTGTTGATATGGTCAATCAGATTTAATATATTCAATCAGTTTGGGAACATTCTCAGTGATATTCTCTTGAAACGTAACTACTGTTTCATTTTCTTTTGTTCTTCTTCTGGGGTTCCATTATATTTTTTTAGGCTTTTATACCATATCTATTTAGAATTCTTATTTTCTCCTCTGTATTTTTGTCCCTTAGTCTCTCCACAATTCACTCTGAAATTTTTCTTTGGACTTCATTTCAGTTCATTAATTCTCTCTTCAACCATCTTCAATTAAGGTTTCAATTTTGGTAATTGCACTTTCTGTCCTAGAATTTAAAAAAAATAGAATTCAGTTCTCCACAAAAATTTGAAACCTTCTCTGTATGTATTTGAACATAATAAGCAATAACTTTAGATTTGTAGTCCCTGCAAGTCTTTTTCAATTGTTTATGTTTGCTATTTTTTAGCATAGTTGATTTAATCTGTTTTAGTTTGTTTTTTAAATTGTTCTCCAAACGTTGTGTTTACGAAATTTCTCCTTAAAATATTCTGGAAGACTGGGAATTAGCTCAGTGGTACAGCAGTTGCCTAGCTTGGTCAATGGTTTGTGGTTGATCCTCAACACCATAAAAAGTAAGTAAATAAATAAAAAACATTCTAGATAAGAAGATAATACTACAATTTACAGAGAGTATTTGCTTTTTCTGGGAGTACTAGTAAGATTGGGATCATCTCAATCCAATTTAAGATACTGAGATTATTTCAAGATGAACTTTAGTTCCTGCAAGTGCCATACCACTTCCCTCTTACCTTATCTTTATCATCTGAAGGTGCTTTTCCTCAGAGTGTCAACCTACAATAAGGGGATTTCAACTGGGACCCCTTTGGCAGGCTCTGGACTATTTCTGTTCTCTGAGTCAAAAGTACTGCTCACTCTCTCATCTTTCTTCTCCCAAATTAAGGAAACTGCTCTCACAAAACAGGTGAAAGTGGTTACAGATCTGGGCTCAAATTTCTATTTCCTTTATGCTCCAAGATCCTGAACCCATAACTTTCATTAGCAGGTTATCCCTCTCATGTTTTAAATATCATGTGTATTTTTTAAAAATATTTTTTAGTTGTAGTTGGGCACAATACCTTTAATTTTTATTTATTTATTTGTTTGTTTGTTTATTTATTTATTTATTTCTATGTGGTGCTGAGGATCAAACCCAGCTCCTCACAGGTGCTGGGCAAGTGCTGTACCGCTGAGCCACAACCGCAGCCCCATATCATGTGTATTTTATCTAACCTTTATTATACATAACAGAGAACTACTCTACTCCAGATTTTCTACTCTACTATTTGCTCTTTAATTATTTCCAATTTCTAAAACTGATGTTATTTTTGTTCATCTTATGATCAAATTCACTTCATTGCAATGGACATTCATATACCTTTTCTTGAATTTAATCAGAATAAAGTGGAATTCCTGTGGGCTAAGTATCATCTTCAAAGAATTATATATATTTTTTGCATCCCCTTAACTTCTCTCTCCATTCAAATTTAATTAAAATATAACTTTAAATCTTTATTTTTTTAAGGATGGGGTGGAGCTCTGTGATAGAGTGCTTACTTAGTATGTACAAAGTCCTCGGTTTGATCTCTAGCACTGAAAGAAATTTTTTTCCAATTATTTTATCTTTCCTTGAGACAAAGTAAGCATTTTCAGTTGTTTGAAATACCCAAAAGTAGCTCTGGTTTACATCTAGAGATCATGGCATCTCAGTAAAATGTTTGTCAAATACTAACTTGCACAGAAGCTCTAAAGATACTTTTGTCTAAACATCATTCAGTATGAGCAATTTTTAACACAGCTTTTGAAAACGATAATTGACAAGGTTATTTTCATGTGTGGTATATATATTATTACTATTCTATTATAGCTTATTTCAGCTGATTGTTTTTGTTTGTGCACAGTTATTTTTCTCATTCATTTGCCAGAGAGTGAAATGGTATTTGAAAAGACTGGAGACTATTTATAGCAGATTTCTTGGAGTCTAATGGTGATGCTCACAGACTCTGAGACCCCGTAGATATTCAGAGAAACTTAATGGACTCAATTTAGTAGAGAAAGAGATAGGATTTGATTAGTCTAGGATTTTTCAGACCTATTTCCCTTAGCTCTTGGCTCCCTTAGCACGCATGTGTATTGAGAGTCAGCTTACGCACCCCAGGTCCTTTCATTTGCCTTGCTTTCCGGCAAGGAAATATTTCCTCTTCTATAGACGAGGGGACTGCAGTGGCAGTTTCTCTTCATTTTCTCTCGTGTGGACATCAGCTCACCCTCCCTCAATGAGCAACTCTTGCTCTTGTCCCACGTCTTCCTCGATACTGAGAAGCAAGTTTTTAAGGCATTGGATAGGAGCCCATGTTTGTGCAAACCTTCAGTATTAAGGCAAATTTTGAATAGTGGATGGCTGGTGGAGAAGTTCTACTCTTTTCCTCCACCCTAAAAGGACTGGACTGTTAGAAGACTCAGGGACTTCACAAACTGTTGCATTGGAGATATTAACGAAAATGAGAAATCAGCACAACGTCCAGCTCAATAAAATTCTCCCTTGTATTTTATTTCCCTCACCTTTTCCCTCACTCCCACATTTCTGGATTTCACTCCCCAACAAAGTGTTAGTACATCTGCTTTTCCCTTGAGTTCTGTTTCTAGGGAAACTTGGCTAAGATAGGCTATATCAACAACTTAATGAGTATTTATGACTGTGATACTGCAAACTTTGTAGGCCCTTGGTAAACACATGTGCAATAGTGATAAAAGACTCATGCTTACCGAAAGACATTTTGATACAGATGAGCACCCCATTGAAGTTCAAAACAGTGATATAATGAGATTTAGTGAGAATTTGCTGTCTACCAGATGCTGTGATAAGTACTTTGCGAGGGTTCTTTCTTCTACTCTTCTCTGTGATCCAACTGGTTGACACTATTATTAATTCAGTTTTTACAAACGAGGAAAGTGAGCCTGCCAGTGATTTAGGCTCATCTAGGATCATGAGTTAGTGTCAGAACTGGGATCCAGTTCCAGAACTTGTGGTCTTGACCACAAACCATACTACCCGAACAAAGTATTATTTTTGCTTTTACACTTCTATTTTATTTAGTTTACTGGTCATATCTACCTACTCTTCTCTTTAACAAAGTTTCTTTTTAAGATTCTTCCAGTGTGTCTATATCCCCATTTAGCACTACCTTTTCATAGTGTGAACAATGTCATCCTCACCCTCAGCATCAAAGGATAGTTTGTAGTAGTTTCTGCAAGGCATGCAGAAATAAAAGGAATAAGTATCAGAAACTCTTAAAAATGTGTGCAGTACTGAAATTTGAGTAATAAATGTGTGCAAGGAATGCCGGGGCTTTGTCATGATTTAGTAAAACACAGGATGTTCTACAAATCTACTCAGATGTTCAACAATTGAAAAGATATCAAAAAGTGATAAATATTGTTACTAGAACTAGTAATAAAGACGTCTGTTATTTCAAGTTAATTGTCAAAATCAATGAATCAATATTTTCCTGGGGAAAGAAAAATGTCAGTATAAGCTGATGGTTAAAAACCGTCTCTTGCTCAATATCTTTTTAATCTTCTCAAAGAAATAATATATTTCATTAGCTTACCTTGGATATCCACCCTGGTTTTCTACCTGAAGTCACTGAAATAAATCTTTAAAGTACGGACATATAAAATATACATAAATATTTTAAATGTTTTTTTTCAGATTCTTACTGGCAAAGATGACTTCATATTTATAATCCATTTTAAGCTCAGATGGAATCCATGAATATTTCCTACTTGTGATTTAATATCATTAATTACTAGTTCTAAGACACACACACACACACACACACACACACACTTAATGTTGCATTTTAAATATTTTTAGGCTGTCAAAAATTATCCCTGAGAGAAACTGAGAGATTCAAGAAGAGATAAAGATCATGAAACTTGATTACAATGTAAATGAGTTATGTATATGATTTAAAACAAACTTCTGTTGTAAATGTGTTTATGATGTTACTATGCAAAAACTAAAACATAGAGGTATATGCCAATATTCTTTCAAATTAGTATACCATATCATTAGCTCAGATGCTTTTACTTTGGAGCTCTATTGTTCAATACAGTAGCCACTAGCTACTGTGGCCAGTGGACACTTGATATATAGCTAGTCTAAATTAAGATATGCTATAAAGATCAAATATACACCAGATTTAGAGAAATTAAACTTTTATAAAGAAGATAGATATATTTATTTTTCATTGATTGACTGTTGAAACAATATTAACATATTGAGTAAATAAAAATGATATTTAAATTAATTGCTTTATTTCTTTTGTCCTAAGGTAACTATTAAACCACAACAAATCTCAAAGTTACATATATGGCTCTCATTTTGTTATATTGGGAAATACTACCTTAGAGGATGAATTCCATTACCTCAAAATGGAAAGTTCTATATTTGATGTCAATTCCCAGAAGTCACCATATAGAGTTTAATGATAGCAGAGATGATAATAATTCATGATCATTATGCCTTCTTCCATTTAAGATAACATGGTTTCTTAAATGTATTTATCACCATTAAGTGTCACACTTATGCTTCAAGCAAGCTTCCTTTTTAAACTAGATCAACTTGTAAGGATATAGTTAGACACAAAAATATAGATTTACAACTCCAGCTGAATTCTCTCCATGGAATCATTTTGCCTTTTAGAAGCTAGCCATGTTAACATTAGTGGAAGTTCAATTCACCTTTGAAATTATAAAAAACAGTCAGTTGCTAAAAAAATAAATAAAAAAAAGAAAAGCCATTCTGTCTTAAAGATGATCCTGGTGTGTTATTGTTCACAGTATTTTGGTAAATACTTCAAAGTTTTTGGAGTGTGAACAACACTGCCACTAGGAAATAAAATGAGAGATAGAGACCCATCCATAAATAATAAATGTGAAATTTCACATACAAACATGCATGATGACACAGTGTGAAAGAAGAGAAGCAGAAAACACTATGGTATATATGGAGTACATGTGTATACATTATTCTTTCTTCTTGAGCTCAAAAGGACATTTACTGCTCAAGTGTTCAGTAACCAGCTATTTGGAAGATAACATTTGTTTCATGACATCATCTTTTATCTTCATTTCAGGCCTGTTCCCTTAAAGGTCAGTATGTACCTTAGATAAATAATTGATGCTATATGAACATCATTGTTTGTGGGAAACAAGCAGTTCCATACTTTTTTTCCCCCTATTCATACCAGACATGAAGCCAGAAATATGATCCAATGGGTACATTGCTATCTAAACCTGACAGAGGATGAAGTGAAGCTGAGGAATGATCAATAATAAAAAAAATTTTCATATGTCCATAAATTGACCTCATGATGTATTCCCATATGACTTCTTCAAATAATCAGGCTGACTCCCTATGTTTCCACGTTGCGTATTAAGGTGATTCACAACCTGACCCACACTATCATTCCAACCTTATCTCACATTACTCTCAGCTGAGTTCCTTATACTCCAGGAAGACCGGCTTCCTTAACGTTCCTGAGTATGCATTTTCTTTCATACGGACACTTCTTTCCACCTGCTTTTCTTTTTGTCTGGAGTGTTCCTCCTCATTTCTTCTAGTGACTTAAATCTATTTATTCTTTATAACTAAGCTCAAATTTCACATACTCAGTGAATCTTCCTCTCAATGAAAAATGATTTTCAAAATCCATTTAAAAACATTTTTAGATCAGTCTGTGGGAAATAAGGCAAAGTAATGTAATTTAACTGAGAATAATTTCAAGGATCTTATTACCATTTATTTAAATGCAATAAGCTTGTGTAAAAGCCTACATTACACACACACACACACACACACACGCACACGCACACGTGCACATAGGCTTTCTGAACTGTTCTCAGAAAGTGATATAAGAAATTATATATATATATATATATTCACATGCACATTAGTATATTTATGTTAACCAAAAGATTATGTTTTATCGCTCTATTAAGATTTTGGAAAAAAACAGTAACTGGAGATATATTCATCATTTACTTTGTTCTGAGAATATTTCCTCATTAAAATGACTAAAAATATTAGCTTGTAGTGTAAAAAAAAAAGTCAACTCCACAGTATTAAAGGAATACCAAATTAAAATTTCGACTTCAGTCATGACAACAAAACATGTTTCTCTTCAAATTTAATTTCCATGAGAAACTATTCTAAATTAAAACCTTCCAGTGCAGTGTCCTTCCATTTTTTTGCATTTTTACTACCTAGAGATCAAACAGTTTGACACAGCAAAAATTCTGGTGAGTTAGGAAGAAATGCTGATTGGTTTGTTGGCTGGTGGCCGGGGGAATGTTATGACCGAGTAATTATGTGTTCTGGACAGATGCATTAACCAGGCTTGGGGCTGGAGCCACTGGATATTATTTTAGTCATAAGGCTAGAGGAACTGAATCATTTTCAAAGCATTGGCTGGCTGACATTGCCTTACTGATGCCTGTTCCAATGACTCCTTGGCAGTAACTTCCAACGCTGCACTTATGACATGGTAAACAAAAACTACATTAAAGGTTTGCTTTTTAATCATGAAGGAGTTCAACATTTCCACTAAGCTCTCTTGCTATTCATCAAGTCACATTGAAAGCTATTGCAGATTTCCACAGTCCTGTCCTCTGACGGAAGAATTGTACCAATGTAATGGGCAGAAACTCTTAGATTTTTTTCACAGTGATAAAAAAAAATTATCAGATTTCAAAATAATTTTTTTGCAATTGTTCACATTATTTAATAGACTGAAAGTTGACAATCTTCTTTTACTGAAAATTTATCTCAGTTCATACCATCCTTTATAAAACATTTATGCCTAATAATTAGAAAATGTACATAATAATAAAATAACATAGTCAACCTGATGATTTGGGCTTCTGGGAAAAGATAATCAATAATCAATCAGTCAGCTTCAGGTTCACTTTACCTTTTATGTGACTTAGGCTTGAATTTAAATTTTGATACTAGGTGGTAATTTAAAATCTAATAAAAATTTAATTTAAACCATAGTTAGTTATTACAAATATTTTATACTTGTTATTTAAAAGTTTAAATAATCATTTTTGTATGCTTAATATGATTTTTTTAATAGAAGAATATTTGTTTTTTAAAAATCATTTGGAATTATGAGGTTCATAGTGACATTTCTCTTAAATTCAGCACTGCTAAAGTGAAATGCAAATAATAAAGTCATCTTTTCAGAATATTTGGAGGTCTTGAATAATGTTTCATATCGTCAAGTGATTGATTTTGATAAATTAAAACAAAAGTGATGACTGGATGGATAGATGAATAGATAGAGATAAAAGATACAGATAGAAAAAGGTAAGAGTGTCTCCTTGCTGTTGACTTATTTTTTAAATATAATGATATTAAACAGAAATATTGGAGGATATACCTCAACCAGCTAGATCTAACAATGTTCTTTGAAGATTCATCATTTTGGTTCACATTCATAATATTATTGTGTGTGTGTGTGTGTGTGTGTGTTCTTTTTCTTTTGGTTATTCACAAAGCATCCATCAGGGTAAGTGGAGATATCACTTTTGCTGATAGCATTTTTTTAAAATTGCTGATAGCATTTTTAATTAAATTAACCTCCAGATAATACTATGAGTGGATATATTTAAACTAAAATTGTATGTTTCCTAGATAACTGCACCTGAAATTGCAAAGAAAAATTCTCCAACATATAAATTAGTAATGAAATATGCTAATGTGATTGTTAGTATCATTATTTTTATTACAAAAATTTATTGTTTAAAAGGAAGTGTTATTTCCTTATAATAATGAGTTACCAAAAATCTTAAGGTCATAGTTAACCCAAAGACACTTTAATGAACTTATTAGGAAAATCTTAGAAAAAAAATCTTCCCAAAACCATAAAGTAGCTACCCAAACAAAGTATAAATGAATACATTATCTAATATTCATGAAGAATTCATGAGAAAATTTTAAAAGACTGTCTACAAATAAAACCACAATAAAGGAGAAAGTTTTTTCCCTAGAAAATGAAGAATGAAGCAATAAACAGAAGAAAACTGAAATGACCAAAGAGGCAAAGTTGAATAGTTTAATGCCAAAATTGTAGCATGCTTTAAGAAATGATTATCATTTCCAAATAGAGGAGATATTGAATTTTACTATGTTAAGAATGGTTGGGGCTGGTGTTGGGGCCCAGTGATAGAGCACTTGCGTAGCATGCTTGAGGCACTGGGTTCAATCCCCAGCACCACATTAAAAATTAAATAAACAAAATAAAGGTATTGTGTCCATCTACAGCTAAATATATATATTTATATTTATTATAATAAGTTTATCTTAGAACAATTTTAATTATTTTAATAAACTCATTTGCCCTGAATTGTTACTAATTTCTCTACTAGTGTTAATTATTGGAACTAATTGTTACATAATTATTGCATGTATTATTATAAACCAGCAATGAAGTATGCTGATGTGATCATTTGTTATTACCAAAATTTATTATTTAAAAGGAAAAGCTATTCCCTTGTACCAAAGAGTTATCAAAAGTCTGAAGAGCTTAGTTAAACCCAAAGACACTGGTAACAACAATTTTAGCATATCTAATTCCTTTCTGTAAAACAAGAAATCTAAATAGTTGATAGTATCATTTCAGTTCAATTATTAATATATTTAAAGAAACAATTGCCACATAAGAGTTACTTAAGAAATATGAATAAATAAATATATTGTTAATAAGTGGGGGGGTTGTTTACAAAGTCTAATATTCAGTATTTGTTTTAGCATCTATCATCATGCATTATTTTCATTCATTATATATCCTGAATACTTACTTCAATTATAAGAATTTTCTGATTAGATGTAAGAAATTCTAGGACTTATATTTTTTCCCCAAAGTTTTCACAAGTGCTTTATAGTTTTTAAAATTTCTATTCAATAAGATGCTTACTTTACTGCGGTATTATAAAAATGTGGGTGAGGTGAGGAAAAAAAGAGTCTTTGAAATAGCAAGATATAAAATATGGTAAAAAATGTTTAAAGATATTTTATTAACATAACCTGCAGTAAATGTGACTTTAGCATGGAGTTGCCTAAATTAAACACAGAAACTTGCATAATATATTCTCTCATGGACTTAATGAAAATACAGTACTTAAACAAGCTTTAAAAGCAGGAATACAAAAGAAAGTATGTTAATGTGAAATGATCCTTCACTAATGATTTTCTTTAAAAAAAATTTTTTTAAACTATATAGCCTAAACAAGGCCAAAATGACACACAGACACACATCTGTCATATGTTTGCTGCTTTATAGTTACTGCTTTAAGAAAGGATATGAGTTATGAAGTGAGTCCTTTTGTAAACATTCTAATAAAGTCTGGGTAAGATATACAAGGTTTCAGAACCCTTCAAGCTGCTGTTCTTTGAATAATACTAAGAATTATATGAGTCTCTAAGTTCCTTGTATAAGTTGCTACACCAACTCAAAACACTAGCCGCTTTATCACTTATTAAAATCTTTTAAGAAAATCAACGTTGTTCTTTCACTTTATAGAAAGGTGTGAACACAGCAGTGAAGAATCTGTTTTATGAATGCCCATACCTTTTGGAGAGAAGGATTAATGCATTCAATTTATAAGCCCCAATTCTTTATTTTCCCCCTCCTAAAACCTCAAATCATTAGCCCAACTGATTATACCAAAGATGACATGAACAATAATACATGCTAGGCTTTTATTAATAGAAATGAGGTTTTATTCATGGATTGAGGAGACACAAAAAATGCAATTAACCGATTATTAAGTGCCACCTTTAAAAACTAAAATGAACAGCTAATAGACCTTACAAGCATAGAACAAACAAACAGTAGCATATTTCCTCTTGGTCTCACCTCTCTGTTCTATAGAATATTCTTAAAAGTAAATGATTTCAATCCTTTGGGATTGATTCACAGACTATTTAAGGAACTTAAATTCCTTCCTGTCTTGAGACTGTAGTATTGGTAGTCTAAATCTATTTCTAATAATTCTACTGACTCTTTAACAATTTATTTTTTACTATTCAATTCTAATCTAAAATCAACTTCTGAAAATGAAAATGTTAAAAATTATAAAACCTATTCCAATAATTAGGAACCTCTAATTTTTAGTCTAGTCCAATTTTCTAAAACTACTTAAAGGGAAGGAAATATTAATATAATAAGAAAATCTGAAGCCAAAAATAAGAAAATAGACCTAACTCAAATTAACAAAATATTATATAAATTGTTACATTCTTACAAAAGGCTTCAGTCAACATACAATTAACAAGGTTTAAGAGTTTCATGGCTATAGTGCTAAAAAATGTAAACATAATGACAGAAAGAATAAACTAAAAATAAAAACAAACTACAGATTAAGAATATTGGTTTATATAGGATATGGAATTATCACTAGCTTCCTATTATAGAATAAAGATTTAAATTCCTTAAGTCTATTGTTAAACTTAGTCTATGAATCTTATGCCATGAACGTATTTCTATTTTCTACAGAGAACATTATCTATGGAAAAGAACTGCTTCAGCAAAATTAGATTTTACAAAAAGAAAACTACATAAAGCAGAGTTTGAGATTATAGAATTTACAGGGATATTTGAATTCTTGATTTTCTGTTAACAACACCCAGCAACTCTAGGACCTTCACCCCCTTTGACTGATAGATACTATACAATATTTATGCATGCATGACAACAAAATATGTTTCAATAAAAATATATTTGAACTAGCAAAGCAAAATTGCTTTAAGCTTTTGATCTGTCTCATAGCTCACATCTCTGAAAGTCTTTCCCTTTCAACAGTTACATTCAAAAAGTCAAAGATATACAGCTGACGATTCAAGCTGAATGACACCACGATAAACTATGGTTTCTCCTGCAGATAAAATACATCATAAATCGGTGCAACACTTACCTCATTTTAAATATTACTGTCTCCTTTTATCAGGTAACACTATATGACCTCCCCTTACCTCCTTTCTTCCCATATTTTACATGGGAATTTAATTCTATTCAATGATCGCAACCAGAATTTTTTTTTAATTAAAATAGGATATATGGCTTTAAAGGCTTAGGTTATCTGATAGACAGATTTAATTTAAAAAAAAATAGTGAAGGGGACAGACTGACTTCTGATGCCTTGTAAAATGTAGCGATAGCAGAATTATATCTATTTTTAAATTGCAGTAACTTTATACTTAATTGCAAGTTATCACATGACACAAAATGATAGGCGACACTGTTTAATAAAATGGAAATGTATTCACAACTAAATGGCAAAGAGAGATTTCTGCAGGGAGTGTTTGACAGACAACATAATGTGTAGCTTTTTCTCATTAAAACATCTATTCATGAATCACAATGGCCCTATCAACACTGTGTTTCCAGTGGACTGCTTGATTTATGCTGTCAAGTCTCCAGCCAGAAGTTATCCTTTTTCTGGATACTCAGAACTGGATTACACTCCCAAACTATTAAATGTGTTAAATGTGCTAGTATAAATCTTGATTATCTTCTTACACGGCTTTGGATTCATAGCCTTCATCCTCCCCGGCCTGATGGGAGGGGTTTTTCTCCTTTGGCTGAAGTAAAGAGGAAAGAGGCTCCCCCTGGTCAGGAGGCAAAAGCTCTGGTAAGGAGGCACCGAGGTCATGGGGCAGCCAGGTAGCCCCGCTGCTTATCTGGTCTTTTCTTTTCAGGACTGCCCAAGATCTGTGCCAGTTCTGTCCTTCTGATATATCAGTCTTGTCTATCATGAGGAACGTCAGGCACCAGGCCTTTTCCAATTTCCATGCTTTTAATCTGAAACTAGTGGTGGGAACAGAAACCTGAGGACTTAACCTTGCCTCAGGTCCCCACACGAGTCCATCTTCTGAGTGCTTATGCTTCTAAACACCTAGGACAGAAGGGATGGGGTAAACTCTTAGCCACTTCCTTTTCTTAATCTTGTTTTTTCCTTAGGAGGTCCGTGGCCATCAAAATCTGATACTTATTTCACACAATTTTAAAGAGATTCCCAAAATAGGTGGAAAAAAATCTGTTTGCCTCTCTGGGTCCTTCTAAAAATCATGATTAATTTTTACTATGCAGGATTGCCTACTAAGTGAGAGCTTTGCATGCGTAAATAAATAATATATCCGTTTTCAATAAAATACCAAACAGGAATAAAATGCCTTTTTGGAGATCCTATTGATTTTAAAGATTTCCATTTAGTTATGTTTTATGAGGGTTTTCAACTTATCAGGGGATGTATTTTTGCTGAAATATAGCAAAATTTATTACACCACTCCAGGCTCTATGGAAACATACCTTGCATTAGCCCCACTACCTCCTTGAGTTAACATGGGGTTAGTAGCGCAGTCTGTAACCTTGAAACACTGAAGCCAATTAGTCTCAATACACTCCCTCACTGATGATTCCAGACTTGTGGAACTCAAGCCTCAGTGTTACTCTTAGCATGAAGGGTCCACACTAGAGTATTCTCTGCTGTCTTTCTCCTAACCTCTAAACAACACTACTTCTACATTCTAGCTTTCTTTCTTTCTGCCTGCCTGCCTCAAAAAATTCAGTGTCCTTTTTTTAGCAAGTCCCTCCACCTGTGCTTAATTCCATCTTCTCTTGCCTCCCAGAGAACTTTGTGCCATCAATTACCTGCTCTGTCCTTACCATGGACTCCATCCAATGTGCCTCAAAGACACGTGGATGAATTTGGAAAAAAATATTTCATGTGTCCCTACCACATTCCCCCAGCTATTGTTTCATTTGCATTCTATTCTTTTCCTTCCATGATATGTAATCCACTCATTATTAATTACTTGTTTAATATCTGTCTTCACAATAGATCAGCTCCATAAAGGCAGGGATTAAGTCTTTTGAGTCTTTTGTGTGCCAGGCTAAATCTTTAGTGTCTAACTCAGATTCTAGCACCTATTAAACATTCAAAAACTATTGATTCTGTATGCTTGATTATTTAATTTTAATTTTAATAATTTAATTGTATATTGTATATATTTTCTATTTATAAGTCAATAAAATAAAATGACATTTTCTAAAGTGCCACTGTTTTTTGACCCTTGAGAATATAGTCATGATGATGACCTTTCTCTTTGGAAACTTTCCAGTATATTGGTTCTCCTCACCCTTCAATCACTGGGCCTCAGTCTCATTCCTCCACCCTTACAAACTAACCACCACCTACATCACACCCTCCTTGCCTGGAATATTGTAGTGGACTCCAATTTCTCTTAGTCCAATCAATTGATCACTATAGGAAACTAATTTTTCCCTGTTCAAAAAAGCTCAAGCATTTCTCACTGTTTATTTACCCTAGCATTCAAGGGCCTTCATAATCTGTACACTAATATCTCCATTCAGACCTCACAAGTCAGTCCTTCTTCTTATGAAGACCACAAATGCCTTATGTTTTACTTCTTTAAACTTTTGTTCAATGTTTATTGCCATGCCTGGAATTCTCCCTACTACTTTTAGTCTCTCTAAATATTATTCATCTTTTAATATTCAATCCAGATTCAATTTCTTCATTAAGGCCCACATGAAATTTCAAGGTATAATGGTGTCCACTTGAATCATTATTTTGGAAATTGACCATGTACTTATTAAGAATAATTTTGTAAAATATTCCCTATGTTCAAAATCAAGAAGTACAAAAGCATATGCAAAAAAAAAAAAAAGAAAAGAAATGTCTCTCTCCCAACCTTTTCCTTCAACCAAGTAGGTTCCTTCCTGGTTATCCAATATTATTATTTTTGTGTATCTTTCCAGAAATATTTCATTAGAAGGAAATGAAAGTAGCTGCCTTTCAATATGTATAGCATTTTGTACCAAATTAAGTATGCACTTATTTCCTCTATAGATAGTTAACATTTTATGTACTTACATATTATTTTCCTGTTTATTGAAACTCTGCTTTGTCTTCTTTATAGAATGTCTGTCACACAAATATTCACTCATTGATTATGCAATTCATTTTTTCAAGTTTGAGATAGACTACTCAATAGTAAAACTGCGTTTCCACTACCTTCATCCTCAATTAAGAAGGATAAAAAAGTAAGCATCAGGTTTTTTTTTTCAAACACTTCCTCCCCATACACAACCATTAAAGGGAAATTAAGGCATAACTAATTACATATGCAGATGTGTATTGTTCTACTATGATAGTTTAATTTGTTCCAGATCCAAGCACATATTACCCAATTTCCTTTGGTTCTGATACATATGCTGATACAAAGATTAACAAAATTACTGATTTGTAATGGATGATTCTGTTTCATTTTAGAAATCTCCCATTTCTGCAACATTCCAAGCTTACTGAAGGTATGTTTGCATTGAAGTTTTTTTCTGTAATTGAGTCGCTCTCCGTTTCACATTGGACATATTAGAAATGACATGACAGCCCACCCACCTTGTTACTTTTTCCTAAATGCCCCACAGTTTCCTACAACTATTTTAAATGTTTATATCAAACTGTGAAATGATAAGGCCCAAGATAATTTTTTCGTATAAAAATAATACCTCAGAATGAAGTCTTGAAAGCAAAGTAAATTTCCTTCATAGTTAAACATTATTTCTAAGTATATTCAGTATATAATAATGGATTGGTATCAAATATTCAGTTTACTTCATACTATACAAAATGAAATCTTAATGTATTCCCCATATGTGTCCCTTGATTAATATATTTTTTTCTGATTAATCTTGTATTTAAATCAGTGCTTAAGGTTTACATATTAATTACAAAAACTAATTTTTCTTAAGAATAAAATATCACTAAAAAACTCCAGTTCTAAAACATTGTTTTAGATTACTTTTATCCAAATCAATATTTGTCCTTTTAAAAACTTGAAAATATTTTTCTCATAACTCTATAAAAAATACTAGTATTTGACAATACTTAGAATTTTAATAGCTCATTAAATTACCAGAATTGCAACTTTATGTTTCTTGATGACTATTTCCTTCCCTCCACCACCCCCCTGCCCCTGCAAAAAAAGAAATGCACAGAAAAATTTCATGAATCAACTCTTATTTCTATGGGTCTTTCACTCAGAGTCTTATAAAATTCATAAATTATGAAATATTCAGATAGAAATGAAATCAAGTAGGAATCAAATAATTGTTTTATCAATTGATTTTATTTTTATTTTCAATTTTGATAACTTGTTTTGGGTTATTTTAGATTTTGGACATATATTATCAAAATACTTAATTTTTAACACATTGCTCAAAAGAGATGTTAAGATACTGTTAAAGTTGGGTTAGAAGCACTTCATTTTGATTGGCATGATATATAGCTGGGGAAGTGAATATCCCCAAATAATTACACTGTCTTTGAATGAGTGGCTCATTTATAAGTAAAATAGCCAATGAGACTGAGGTAGTAGTTGTCAAATTTATAGGAAGTATTTAAAGGAGCAGAAATTCTCTTCTTTTATTGGCTGTTTCTGGATTACATGGAGATTATGAAGAGAGACAAGAAAAATGACAAAGCAATTTGAACAGTCCATCAAATTTTCAACTAAGAAAATTATTTTTCTCTGTAGATAAGCTTCCTATAACAACTCCTTATTGTACTGTATTGATTACAAGTTTTTCAGGGGGCAGGGAGGAATCTTATTTCCACATTTTAACAAAAACACAGAGATGTTTATTCCCTAAAGGATTTGTTCTTGGTTTCACTAGCATTTGGTAATCCTCCATCCTCAGTTCCTTTGGTTGGTTGCCATTTGGCATGTTGCCTTTGATTTTATGAGTAAGGTTCCCAATCATTTTTGCAGCTGTTATCAGTACAATCTGACCTGTTTGGAAAGGGGAAAACAGGGGACAGATCTCCACAACTTTCACAGAATTTCATTCCTGTAGCTCTCTTCCCACACCTCTCATTCTGGTTTTCTTAGTGTACATTCCTCAACACAGATGGTGAAATTACTAGATCTTGGTTCAAGAAAGACATAAAAGTGAACCATTTTTAGGAATCATTGTTTATAAATATATTTGTTTATCAGTGAATATGGGATCTATTAACTCTATCCAGTTTACATACATACATATATCGTTCTCATTCATGGCCACTGATAATGCTTCTAATTTTATATAGTTTCTCTCTATCTCCAGCTAGTTGTTTTTTACATCTCTGATGATGCTGATATCTTTTATACTGATCTCAAACAAAATAATAATTTTCAAATGGTACTCCCATGAGTCCAAGTGATATAGAATAGGGGTGATGGACAGCTACTGGTATAGTTTTCAATGTTATAGTTTCATCTCCCTCCTTTCAACCAGAGCACTACCTTTTAATTGGTTTCATGTACTGGACTTCCAAGTAAAATTTCATTTATATTGGCTTGCTTTTATTGCTGTTATTGCTTGTATGTGTGGGTTTTTTGTTGTTGTTGTTGTTGTTGTTTTTGTTTTTTAGCTGGGTCTCTCTATGTTGTTCAGGCTGGTTTCAAATTCCTGAATTCTCCCATTTGTCTCCCAAGTACCTGGGAACTACAGGTAAGACCACCATGCCTGGCTTGTTAAAATTATATTTAAAGAAGGGATTTCACTACCACTTTTAGAGAATATCTGAATTAACTCACTCTTAGAGATGGCTTTAGGTCAGTCCAGCCCATAAATAGGCAAGATATTATTATAGCTGAAAAGACCTTTATGAGCAAATCTGCCCCTCCCAATCTCTCTCCTTGTAGCAAGCTATCTAAAATTTCTACTTCTAATCCCACCTTTTTTTAAGCATTGAAAAATCAGTTTTAGGGCAACTATAATAGGTTGGACAAGAGAACATATTAAACCATCCATTAGCACACCATAAGAACAAGTGAATCTATTAGTTCTTGGGACCTAGTGGGATCTGGGAAGAAAACTTAGTAATTTTTATGAAAAGGGATAGAGAAATGTTTCCTAGGTCATCATTTCTGGGGCTAGGAAGTTCAGTGGAGGGGTGGCTAGAGCAGAGAAGGGATGTGATGTTGAACAGTAGAAGGCAGTGACAGGAACCCCCAGCTCTGATAAATGGGTCAGGCATGGGCCAAAAGAGTGGAGGGCAGATTCCTGGCAAAGGTAAGGAGAGGGAAGCACTTCATCTGCCCCCCAGCTGGGTCAGCAGAGTTTCTATTTCCAAATCAATGTAGACCTTTCTTTTCTGATCTGAGTACTTTATTCTTCTAATCTTGTCAACTATAAATATTTTTGTTTTAACTGAATTTTGCTCTATAAGTCTGCTGTTGTCACTAACATTTCTTCTTTCTTTCTCTCTCTCTCTCTCTCTCTCTCTCTCTCTCTCTTTCTTTCTTTCTACCAGGGATTGAGTTCAGCCGTACTTTACCACTGAACCAAATCCCCAACACTTTTAACTTGCACTCCTCCTGCCTCAGCCTTCAGATTTGCTGTGACTGCAGGCATGCACCACCTCGGCAGGCTTTTATTTGCTCTATTTTGCCTTTTAAAAAGTTACTGTATGGTGCTCAAGTAAAATGTAATGACATAATTCCATAATTACATTCTTCTTATAACAAGCAACGGAGGAGCAGAGTATTTATTTAACTCCCACAACTTTTTGAATAAAGGGAAAATGTCAACTGGGGATAGTTTTTGCATTATATTGAAGTGAGAAGTAAGATTGAGTTATCTATGACTCCCTATGTTGAAATTATGTTATCTATTACTCCCTATGTTGAAATTTTACATCTTCAAGCCTGTCCTGCAGGCAGCTGACTTTAAGCTGATCTCTGTACACACACAGTGATTTCATGCTTCTGAATGGAGAATGATCCTTGGCTAATTCTAAAGCCAAGTTAGTGGGCAACTTAACTTTTACAAAGGAAGAAGAAAACAAGACTATGTATTTTACAAGTACAGGTTCAGTCAATGCCAACTTCAGACGAGGATGAGAGTTAAAGTGACAGAGACCCTCAATGAAATGAGACCAGAACTCTGCTTTTATCATCTTACCAACCATCCCTGCATTTATATATATGGAAATTTCAGATGTGCATAGTAATACTACCATCTAATCCTCTACAGTCAACAAAGTTCTTTGACATGCATTTTCCTTTTTGCAGACTGTGATATCTGAACATTCTCAGACCCAGCAGAGACACATCATGATGCCACTTGTAACTGAAGAATACCCCTCCGTGTTCCCAAATGTTTGCAGGCTCCAATTGTCTGAGAAGTGATCCCGCTGGGCCACCGTTCTGTGAGGTCCTGCACCAAGCGTGCGTTTGCACTTACAGTGTCTACTGCGTGTAGCACGGTCAAGACACCGGAGCAGCTGTACCTTCCTGCAGGTAAGAGGCTTCTTTGTCCATCACGTTCAAAACAAGCCACTCCAAAGGGCAAACACCTTTCAAAGTTCTGGGCACTTCCTAGGATGCAGACATAGACGCCTTCCTGAGTTCCCTTTTCCTTTGATGATCAAATAAAACCGAGCCCAGATCCCCGCTGTTTGATGTGCAGCTCTGTCCAGTTTCTCTAACCGCTGCGGAGGCCCCTCTGTAGCGTCTGAGATGACTCACTCCGGGCTTCCCAGTTCCCGCGCCTCTGCGCAGTACCCCGGGTCTAGGCAACCTTTTCCTGCACGAGTGATCCTTTTTCTAAATCTCTATTTATACAAATTACTTTCTTCTTCCTTTGATTAAGCAACCGGGATTTATTTTCTTTTCTCTATATATCAACCATGCACACATCCAGTACTGAAAAACTCGTCAAGGTTTTGTGTTCGTATTTATTTTTATTTCTGATGAGGTAGGTTCAAATCAAATAGCAATGCCAGAAAAAATAATCAAACATCTCACAGTGGGCTTTTAGACTGAGTTTTCCTTTGTGGATCATTTTTAATTCTCTTTTTCATCAAGGGGTAATTAAATCAGTATCTGTGCTCAAGAGGCAGCGAAGGCGGCAGCAGAGGCCAAGGCGAAACCTCTCAGGCCCCACAGGCTTCCTTGCAGGCTTGTTCATTGGACAAGTGCCCTTCCCCCTAAGGAGGCTTTCAGGAGAGACTGAGAGAGGGAGAAAGAGAGTGAGAGAAACTTCCAGTGCTGGCTACCATTCAGAAGCTGCTCATTCTTCCCCCATGCAACTCTACATCCCACATCAGAGGAGCAGGAGAGATCCCAGGTAGGAACAGAATCCTACCTGGATCCTGATGGGGGGAGGAAATCCCCTCTCTCAGTGAAGGACATTTGTCTTGAATTTGATTTGGTGTCACTGAAGATCCATGAGATCAGATTCCTTAAAGGACACTAAAAATGTTTACTTGGTGACTCTATGGGTTCATAATGACCATCACTAGTTAAGAGTGGCAAGAGCACCCTCTCCCCACCACCAACAGATGAAAATCAACTCTGTAGGAAAAAAAAAAAAAAAAGAGTGTGTGGTTATCTGATAATAAACACAACAGTTACATTGTGGAACAGCTGAGAAAGCTCTTAGGTGACCAGGAGAGGTCAGCCAGGTGACTGAGATTGTGTCTTAGACTTCTCTTCAAAATCACACCCTTTCAGTGCCAGTCCAAAATGTTTCCCAGTATAAACCTGATTCTCCCCCAAACCCCAGAGTGGAAGTTCTACAGAAGTATTGTGTGTGTGTGTGTGTGTGTGTGTGTGTGTGTGTGTGTGTGTGTGTATACGCTCATATGTACAATTATGTGTGTTTAAACTGTTGTGTCCCCAATGCCTAAAACAATAGGTATTAAATAAATATTTGTGACTGGAATGATAGAACATTAGAAGCCCCTGCCCCATGATAAATGGAGTTTACCAACCAAGACTAGCAAAAGAAGGAAATGACAGGAATTAAAGTACTTTTTACCCACAGTTTGGGGAAGAAAGAAATGGCCGCCTGGGAAAATAAATTGTGACCCAACACAATCTTCCCCTACTCTTCATACTAAAGGGAAGCAAAATCACACGCAGATGGAGGAGGGTGCACAGAGTGCTTCCTTAGGTTCTTGGAGGGAAGAGCTCCTAGAACAGGGTGCTTAGTTGGAAGGTGGCATACACCTTTTTTTTCTAAAATTAAATTTGTGAACAGTAAAAGTGCAGAACTCTCCAACTACTAAGTAAAGGAAACGACTAAATAAAATGTAGTTTACATGAGTTCTGGAAATGTCTCTAGTAAGAGAATCATTAACCTGGGACTTTGCAGTTCCCACCCCATTAGGCTTCCCTCCTCTGGGTGCTTTTGGAAGGGGAAGGCCCCAGGCGTACCGACGTTCTCTTGGGCGCTGGTAGAATAGACTGTGGACTCCGCAGCGCAACACCATAGGAGACTTGGTTCCCGCAGCCCTTTCCCCAGCCCCAAGCCACAGACATCATAAGCCCTGGCCCCAGCTACTGACGAAGACCATGTGCGGCTGCCATAATGTGTATAAAAGGGTCTCTCCTAGGGGTGGATTTCTTCTGTTCTTGGAATGCTTTTGGCAGATCATCCACTTTTCCCCTGGCCTCTTGGGAGTATGAACATACATTTTTCCTTATTGCAGACAGTATTCTAAAGTGTCAGATTGTGCACTTCCCACTACCTCTCCTGTCACCCAACCAAAAGCTCTTTTCAGCGCTTGGGATACTGGAGCACGCGCCCGCGAAAACGTCAGAAAGAATCTCCTGCAGAGCAAGGAGAAGTCGGACTGCCCTCAGGCTGTGCGCCACAGAAACCTTCAGCTGGCTGGTTGCACCAATTTAGGAGTCTCAGCAGCCGCCAGCTCTAGCCTGTCCCCGGGAGCGTCCGGTTCTAGCAGGAACGCTAATCTTTCAGCACAGAGAGCCCAAGTTCAAGGACTGCCCTCTTAAGATTTCAGACTCAAGAGGAGCATTTTGGAATTCAGGGAGAGAAGAGCGGGTGGGGCAGAGCCCGCCCTGACGATCCGGGGTCGCGCGCGAGAAGCATTGAAAAGTAGGAAATAAGTGTCTGCTGACTTTGAGTTCTTTGGCTTTGATTTTAAGCCGCAGTGACGCTGGGTGGTTTCGCACCCCCACCCCTTTCGCCCCCTGCGGCTGACTCGGATTGATCCTAGAGCTAGTTACGGGTGTTAAACTGGTACGCGGGTGGGGCAATTCATTAGGCAAGAAATGGATTAGTTGTTTATTATCTATAAACATTCCAACCACAGCAACCTATCATAAAACCACGGAAGGGCCTATAAAGTAAAGCAGCAGCGAAGCCTCCATGTGGGCAGTGCGGATTTTGCAATTGTTCCTCGGGTGATAAAGTGTCCATTAGAGATGGAGAGGGAGAGAAGGGAGGGAGCAATAATAAAGTGAATCGTCAGGAAGCAATTTCTTAGATTAGGAATCAAGATTTCTTTAGGAAATCAAGATTTCTTTAGGGTAGGAAAAATATTGGGGTGAATTAGAAGGGGGTAATTAAAAGACAAAATAAGGGTTGGAGGGCCACAGTGGGGTCATTAGCGAGGTAGATGCCAGAAATAAAAGCTGTGGATTAAATGAGGATAGCCATTTAGTCTTTGGTTTCTTGGTGAAAATACTTGGTCAGAGACCATGAAAAGCAGCCCAACAATATTTTATGGGGAAAAAAAAAAGTTTAAAACTAGTATCTTTCTTGTGGCAGAAATTCGCTTTTGTATTTGTCTTTTTAGAATTTTCATTTGGAACAAAAACGGTTTGCAGTTTTTAAACAAAACAAATTACTATTTTTTTTCTTTGTGTATTTCTTAATTCTTTTTTGCACGTTTGACATTTTACTATTAGAAATAATAATGCAATATATAAGCCGGTTGATAAATAACTGGATCAAGTATAATATTTTTCAATTTAATTCAAATTCTATTATGCAGAATCAAGTTATTGGTAAATTTCTTAATTTAATTTCATAAGTATACAGGTTTAGAAATAGTGACCACATATCAGAGGTTTCTTATTTCTCAGATTTTAAAAACTTATTAAAGAGAACAGTCCAAAATGGGCATAATTTATAAGTAAACATTTTAAAAATATACTGCTCTTGTAACTACCTAGATCAAGATGAAGAGCATTTACCAACACCAGAGAAGTACCCCTCCTGCACTGAAATTTTTTTAATTAAAAATCCATTTATTAGATCTTATTTTAGAAAATGTTGATATTTAAATAATTGCTTCAGTGCCTGTATTTCTTTTCAATGCCAGTATCTTGTGGATTTTTCCCCTGGGGATTATCTTCTTGAAAATAAAAATGCTTTGAGCATTTTGAAGAGGGAACAAAAAACAGTCTCCACATCCCAAACCCCTTCCCCCAGCTTTTCTTATTCCATACTGAGAGACATAACAAACAAACGATTACATGTTGGAAAACACATCTGAAAACAGAAAGGTCACGTTACTACCAAGTCCTGGGGAACATTAATCTGGTGTTTGGAAAAAAAGTTGACAGTTGAAGGTTGGGGTTTCTCTCTTCTACTCAGAGAGGGAGGAGGAAGAGGGGGAGGGGAGATAAAATTTGAATGAGATAAAAGAAAAGAGACAACTTTGTGGCCTTTTTACTTCAAAAAAAAATTATTTTAGGGCTACCAACTTTCTATCCCAGATTTGGGGGGTGGGGGCGCAGGGACTATGGGGACTAACAGTCTGAAAAGACTCCAATTTGCATTGACTCTGTGGAAAGGTGTGTGTATTGTCCTAAAATAATTAATGTGAATAGTGAGAAATAATCAAAATAACATCAAGCTCTGACTGCCTGAGGGGAGAATTTGCAGGACAAAAGCCAGTCCCTTTTCTAATAGCTTGTGAGAAGGTGAAAGCTGATTGCCTGACCATTTCCCTCTGTATAGCATTTCTCTAAGCCGCTCCCCATTCCTCCCAGGCCCAGGACTCAGAAGTAATTCCTTTTCCTGACTTAGTTAAGTACGGGTAACCCACCACCCAGTGACTAGGTGTCTAAAATACTGATATCTGGCTACCTTTGCTTGAGATACCTTTTATTTGATTTTGTAAGATAGAATGAGAAAGAAGATCTGAACTACATTCCTAGAACCATGATTGGAAATTATCATATTGAAATTATGCTAATAAATTGCACTGACAGCAAACAGTGAATCCTTCGTTATGGACATGCTCAGATCTTCTTGATATCTCTAAAACTGAGTTTTCCAAGCGGGCTGATGGAGGCGGGGGCCAATAAGTGAGAGATTTAGAATTAGTTTTACCAGAGCTTTGTGTATAACCTTGAACATGTCACTTTAACCTTGAAAGGTTCAGGTTTCCCATGCACAAAATGGGATGGGATGATGAGCTCTTTCATTCTCTGTTTGTAGGGCAATCTTTAAGTCATCCCTCGGTAGCTTGCTAGAGCATTTTCCCCACTGGGCCCTTTGCATGCCTGTTAAAAGCGCAAGCGTGTATGTGGCCCTATCTAGAACATTCAAATACAAAGATTCTGGCATAGATTCCAGGCTGGGAAATATCGTCTGGACCCCCTGCAGTTAACTGCCTGTGGTGTGGTGGCCAGGGCGAGCCCGAGAGCTCTGCACCTACAATCTCGGCTGACAGTGATTCATGCGCTTGTGACTCTCGCCAACCGTAAACCTCCGATGCTAGATTGTGCAGGGAACAGCGCAGAGGATGGATCCACCCGCACGTCGTTTCCCAGTTTCCCTATCTGGTGCTTTACAGCTTCAGGGCTCAGGAATTTCAGCCTTTCCTGCTTCATTGGATTCCATTTCAAACCCTTCGGTGGACTGTAAGCATGTCCACTTCCTTCCCAGCCGCAGACCCCCAAAGAGAGGTTGGATGAGTCTGGTGCGAGTGCTAGTGCCTGGGGCCCAGCAGAGCTCCGGATGCAGAGGGCTACGAAGTCCCCGCTGCGTCGAATCCCCAGGAGCAGATTATAGGAACGGTAGGAACGACCAGCCCTAGAGTTGCTTTGACATTGGGGGTTGGGGGAGGGACGGGCGTTTGCCTGGGGATGGAATTATTCCTGATGGTTTATTTTAAGACGTGAACTCTAGAACGCTGCAGCGGCTGCTGCGATACATAGCTCCCGGAGTCAGGCAAGCAGCCAAATTGCGAGGACTCTATGAAGAATTAAGACTGGTTCCAACCAGTTATCGTTCTTTTTCTTTTCTTTTCTTTCCTTTTTTTTTTTTTTTTTCTTTTTAATTTTTTTTAAGCAGTGAGATCCTGAAGCGCTTGTCTCTCCATTCACAATTCTTAGCAGGCTGCCTCTGGCATTTTCCACTGCAGCACCAGATCTGCGAGGCAGACGCCTTCTCCCAGAAGACCCAGGATGGGGGCCCTGGCAGCCACACGGATTCCTGCCATGGGACCTCTAATATGTAGGGTGGGTGGAAGCTGACTTGACTCTTCCAGGATCCTTCCCGGCCACTCAGATTTAGATCCATCAATTAAAAAATTAATGTCACAACTACTGCCAAACAAAAACACACGGCTAAGAAAGATGGCAAATAATTCAACTGAGACCAAGGAGGGTGCTATCCTTCTTTACACTTTCAGATATCGCTTGAACTTTGTCATCCAATACTCCTCGCTCAGTACCTATTCTTGGCAGTCTTCATACCACAAAGTGTCGCGGACGTGGTGTAGGAAGAGAAGGGGGCAGGACGAGCTGTTTTCCCTTCAGTGTTAAATCTGGAACCCCACCCCTCCCCCGCCACTGAAGCAGACGTGCAGAAAAAGTCCCCCCAGACTGGCTACCAAGCTGCGCCGTAGACTGTGAGACGAAGGATGAGAGAGAGGGGCTTTCAGTGCTTCGGGAAGATAAGGTCCTTGAATCTTGGAGGAATTTAGCCTCTTTTCCTCACGTCAGCAATTGCTCCTTGTTTGTCACCTGCAGCCCCACTCACCTGGAGGGAGAAGAAGTGGACCCCAGAGGTCCCTGGGGAAGGCCCTCCATCCCCTACTCCCGAAGGCCATTTAAGATTTGCTTAGTTCTGGGGAAAGTCACAAAAGATACTAGTGTGAAAATAGATCCAAGGTCAGGCGCAGAGAAGCTCCGAAATTTCAACTCTCCCTTTTCATAAATATCATTCCGAATGTGTTAAAAACTACGTCGTTTTTAAGGTTTTGGGATTTCTGATGCTACACTTGAGATATTGAGATCAGGTATGATTTATGCTAGTTATGTGGCAGAACACCGTGGGGAGGGGGACTAAAAGAAGAGTTTCCAAAAGAACATATATGCCACTTAACATATACGCCGCTTAATCCAAAAGGCTCCCATGATTTTTATGGGAGCAATTGCAGTTAAGAAATTACACTTAAAATTAAATAAAATTTAGTTCTCTTAGTCATTTTACAGTTTTTCTAAACTTATGTCATTTGGTTATAGAATTTTACTTTGCAGAAAAAGTATTGCTTTTTTATCAAATTATAGCATCATAGTAGCAAACAGTATGTCCAGCTTTTAAACACAGCTATTTTAAAACAAAATGTTTTCAACTACCTGGGAGGATATACACAACAGAAAAAAATAAGGTTATATTTTAGAAATTATAATCATTCCCCTCTGTTCTTTACCCCAGGAAAGAACAGCTAAATTTGGGTTTCACACCTTTTTCTTTTTAATTCTCAGGCATGGGTTGGAAAATAATCAATGAATATTTGCAAGAAAACATTAAACAGCATGAAGCATGATAAAAAATGCCTGTATAAATCTTCCTAGAAAGACTAATCTATCACACATTTCATATGTAACCTTATTAAACTGTCATTTATTACTATTGTACTTTTATGAAATTCACTTATGATATTTATAGTTTGTATCAAAATGGGAAAATGTAATTAATACCACTTACCTTAATTCAAAGCTCTCCCCAATGAGAGAATTTTTGCCTAAATAGCAAATATTAAAATTTAAAATTTGAAAGAATTAGCTACTTGAAAGTGTTTCCTGCAACTTTAGAATTTGTATTTCTGGGGTTTATTTCTATACTTCACATGGGTGAATAATTGGGTGACCCTCACCATTTTCCCCATATAAGCCATGCATATTAAGGAAGAGAAATTAATTTTGAAATTCTTATTTATTTTTGAAGTGATAGATGTTATTGTTATAGTGAGGTAAGTAAGCTAAAATCTTTGTAGTTAACAATAATGGAGCAGATTTAAGTCCTACTCTATTGTTGACATTGAAAGGCAAGAGCTATGATCAATTGATTTTTTTAATAAATGTGTATTGAATGCTTTGGTCAGCATATCTGTATAATGTGTGTTCTCAACAGTTTTTAAATAAATATTAACATTGGGATTATAGAGCTAGCTTTATTCCGAACTAAAGAGGACTTCTGGAAACCCAGCATAAGAGAGTAAAGATATCTACCACACACATTCACAGCCCAAACTTCCTATCCCCAGTGAAGCAAGAATAATCCTCTTATTTCATTAAAATGGTCACTAACCTTATAAAAAGAAAGGAATGTTCTAATCTCTTACCTGAAGGAGTCTTGTCAATGTAACAGGAACTGATATTGTGACTGCTCTGTGCTGCCTGTTACAGTACAGAGTTCTGTACAGCATTGCTTTTGTGAAGGCTGAAGTAATAATGTATGACTATGGCCTCCCGGGACCCTTATGAAAATGAGATATGTAGCTGGTTCAGATGAATGCTGTAGACTTCAACCTGAGGATATAGTTGAGAAAAACATACACTAAAACATAATTAAAATGTTATTCTTAACTATAGTGCTTGCATGTTTGTTATTTGGTATGTGCATGTTAATGTTATATGAAATCTATGTTAAGAAATTATAGTAGTTATGTAAGTGTTACTCAAACTTTGTTTTATGTCAGAGGGGCAAAAATTGCCTTAGAAAGCAACTGGCTTCAAAGTCTTCAGAGACTGTATATTTTAATTAATAACCCCTCCCCCCGGCACCAGACAGTGGTGGAAATCGAATCCAGGTCCTTGAGCACCCTGGATAAACACTCTACCACTCTGCAGCTCCCTAGTCCACATCTTTCTCTTTCTTAAAAAAAATTCTGCTTCTTCACATGTGGCTTTTAAAGTTTTTCTGTTGTGACTCTGTATTTAAGGTGTTTTCCATTGACTCTATCAAAATAAAGTAATTGTTATTTGGGGATATTATATTTACTTGAAAATGTGTGCATATTTGTTTAAAACTATGAGCTCTGGGAAGAATTTTAATTCTATGAAATATAAAATGAGTTTTATGTAATGAACAGCTACTGTTTCAGCTAATAAAAAATAAAATTTGTATCTCAGTAATATATTATAAAATGTATTATTATTGTCAATCTAAGTTCATATTAATTTGAAAACAAGAATTCTTTTAACAAACTGTTGGCATACCATTATGTCATGTATATGGGGTTTTATTTGTTTGTTTATTGGCTGATTTAGAATGAAAAATAATTCTGTGAAAGAAATTTAAGGTGGATTATCTAGTCAATTTTTCCAGTCTAAATTTTAAGGTGCTAAAACATAATCTAATATTTTGATTTTTAAAGTTCTTCTTTAAAAAAAAGTCTAAAAAATCAAACACTTACGCTCACTTTGGCAGCACATATACTAAAATTGGAATGATACAGAGAAGATTAGCATGGCCCCTGCTCAAAGATGACATGCAAATTTGTGAAGCATTCCATATTTTCAGTAATGTAGTCATGCAAGATACTGAATTTGGTGAAACAAGCTAAGGAGATAGAGGGTTTCCCTGTATACTTCTTTACATCTTTGTGGAAATATATAAATATTTTGAAATTTTTAATTAATAAAGAATTATGAAAAAATCAAGCACTTATTAGAGGAAAACTCTACTTAAAATTATAATGATCATTTGGCTTTTTTTAATCACTAATCTTCATGCCAGAAGAAATATGTTTGAGTCATTTACACCTTTAGTTCACTAAAATAGAAACACGAAATGTTATTCTGTAAACGGAAAACAAAAAAATGTACACATAGTCATATATGTGTATGCATATTTTTTTCTTTAAAAAGAAGATTAAAAGGTTTCATAATTTTGAGCAGCAAAAGAGGAGTATAACAAACACTACAGTCCAAAGCAAGAATAAACCTAGGAATGATTTTTAGACAAAGAAGAAAGGACATATTCCAGTGCAGATTTAATTTTATTTAGGAGCATTTGGGATGAAAGAGGGGTAGGCTTTCACTATCTAAATTAAATTATCTGAATTATCTGCCTACATGAAGCAATAGAGACACATCCAAATGAGTTATGTAGATACACCAATAACATGAGAATATAGACCCTACCATTTACTTTTTAAATAATTCAGAATTTTACTTTTAGTTTGGAAATACATTTTGGCAACAACATTTTGAGACTTAATTTTCAATTACATGTTCCCTGTAACAATATTCTTTAAGTGTAGTACACCTCTAGTGAATGCTCATCATTTATATAACAGCTATTTATTAACTGCCTGTTAACATCCAGACACTACTCTAGGATCCCCAAAAAGCAAAATAAACCAAATACCTGCCCTAGGTGGAGTTAGGACTTTTTCTGAAGACTGTGGAAATTAATCATTAGCGATAGAAAATCCTGTAGTTTTCAGTTGATCCACTAGGTGGCAAAGTGTGCAAACCTGGCAGCTAACATGCAAATAGAGGCTTTGGGGCATATCTTGAGTGAAATTTTCCAGCATATCTTGTTACAAATGTCTCTGTTTGTCACAGTTAATAACTAAATTGTCAGAATACTTCTTGTATTTAATTTTAACAAATCATTTCTTGCTAGAGACTCATCTCCTAGGAAAGAGGAGAGCCAGCTGTATTCCTCAGAGGCCCATCTGCAAGATCCCCAAGCTTATCTTAAACATTTTTCCTCATTTCCTCTGCTTATTTCTCTGTGCCCCCAGATGTGCATATTATAGAAATCTTTCTAGGGTTCTGTACATCTGGCTTTGTACACGGCCCAGGGAGCCTTGGGTTAATTTTATCCAAATTTACCTAGATAAACTTGGGTTTCACACTTTGGTTTGTTAATATGATGGGGTTAGTGTCCAAAACACAAACACCTTAGAAGTATGTCCATGGTAACAAGTAGCCAAACACACCAATCAACACATATATGAAATCATGCTTATATTTTGTTTTCAGAAACCTCTTAAGTACCACCTCACCCTTACACTGAGGAATTAAAATTCCTTAATCAGACCTCTTCTTTGAAACAATTTTGACATTTTTTCCCCAAATAAAATTGGATCTTTATTTATGTCTAGATTTCCCCAAAAGATTTTTTTTTAAATCTTCCCTTCCTTGATAAATGGTTTATAGAGGATGCAGAAATAGTTGAAGAAAATTTTAAATGCAGAGTTTGATATTTTCCTGTGCTTATTTATCATATGAAATCAAGATCTGTGTTTATAGATGGGTGTTCTTTAGATCTCAGAATGATATGTTGAAGATGAATATTGTTGTAAGTGAAGATGCTATCTCCAATTCCTCCCAGTTCATGTTCCCGCCTCCCCCACCTCCAGGACACAGTAGAATATTAACATTTTAGTACATAATGTAGAAATTTTTCTCCTTACATATTTTCCTTAGCTGTAGTGATCCTCAGTACATTGGAAATGCATGAATTAATTATAGCAAACATATATTTGACATATATGGTTGAATTAATGACTTTATTAGTAACTATGATGTATTTCATAGAGAAATTATTTGTATAAAATTTACTTGTAGATCTTAATGTAGTCAAGAAAAGAGACTGGTATGGTGTTACTAGTGAAAAATCCATTCTTAATTTGATTTTTATTATTAAACGATTTTAGGCCTGGGATGGAGCTCAGTAGTAGAGCAGTTACCCAACAAGCACAGGCCCATGGGTTCCATTCCCAGTACTGGGACAGGGGTATGGGGAGAAGAGGAATTTTACTTATAGCTAGTCTAAACAAAAGAAAGGACAATTCAAAGGTTTTAAGTAATAAAGTGCTATTAAATTGAAGAAATTGAAACCAGCTATTATCCATTCCCACTGATAGCAAATTATCCTCAAAGTTAATCCTAAAGAGACTTATGGACTTTATATTTTAAAAAGGAGAAAAAAGGAAAACTTTTAAAGAAACTAAGATTATAAATAATTGAATAGATTATAATGGGATATTAGACTTTCCTTCTCTTGAGGTTTTTTGTTTGTTTTTACTTTTTGACATAATTTTTATTTAAGCATGAACTTTTACCATAGTTCAACCTAGAGAATAACCTTTGAGTTATATTTACTAGAGAGTTCAGGGCTACAGGGCCATGATAATGTTGCTGGTATTGGTGCAACTTCATCTGAAGGTCTGAATATTACTCAAAGGAAAACAACCTAAGAAGAGAACACTGTGAAAGCATCTACTATGTTGCAGATCAGTTACCACAGATCTAAGATGACAGTGGCTCTTAGTAAACCAATCACAGAACTTTAAAAAGAAAAAAAACTTTGGACAAGGAAATGGGAATACCTTGGTGGGAGATAGGGCCTTCTTATTTATCTATCTATCTATCTATCTATCTATCTATCTATCTATTTATAGCATTGCTAGGAATCAAACCCAAGCCATCTTGCATGCTAGGCAAGTGCTTTACCACTAAACTACATCCTTAGTTATTCCTCCATATTTTTTTAAATAGAAAACATTTCAAGGTTTAGTATTTTCCTTATACATAAGACAACACTAAATCAACATATATTTTAAGGAGTACATCGAGAGATTTCATTATTTGTGCAACCGTTTTCTGGAGTATTTCAATTAATTTTTTGCAAAATATAAAGAGCCCAAAATTCTGTGGCAAAGTCTCACATTATAACAAACATGAAGTCAATGTGTCATATTGTAGAAAAAAATACATAAAGGACAAACAATAATAACCATACAAGGGCTGGAGATGTAGCTTAGTTGTAGAATACTTGCTTAGCACGTGCAAAGCCCTGGGTTCAATTCCCAGCATTGCAAATAATAATAGTAATAATCATACAAAACATGACACGTGGTTGAAATATAGTCCATGTAGAAAGCTTTGTGACCAAAAATGTTAATACTGTATTACATGTTACTTGAAACATAAAATCTTTGAGTTTTTGTGCTTAAATTTTTTTTCTGGTGAACTTTTTCTTCTCAATACTGCCACTATGACTAATATTACATCATCATTTTCATGGAGACATCACCATGAGGACATCTACTTATGAGAAAATAAGTCACTTGTTATTAGCTCACAGAATGGCAAAGTGGTGCATACTTGGTCTTGAAGAAGGGCTTTCAATTGATCACCAAGTGTTTCACAGAAGTGAAGTCACCTTTATATCCTTAGAATATATCTGTGAAGGCCAAATGAACTAAGGAATAAAGGCCCTTAGCAGAGTAAGTATAATAAAAGAGTGATACATTTTACTTACAATTTTGATTCCATTATCATTATTTTCAGTTAAATCTTTCCACAATTGTTTTCAGAGATTTCTGAGACTCAGTTTCTCATGGTATTGACCAAACTGCAAAATTAACTCCCCTACAGGAAATCTGAGTTACAAAATACATTTCCAAGATGCTGAAACTGTTTCCTCCCAAATCCAGGACTCTGCTGTGTGGCATGACACAAACATTCCCAGCTGAACAGGGTGGTTTTTATCATGGATGCCAACTGGAAAATAACTTAGAGATGTTTTGGGTTAGAAACAAATCTGACCCTTTGGCGCATGCATTACATTCAAAATGTCTCCACTCGAAAGTGCTTAGACTTTTATTATTGCATTTATCACATTGTATTACAGTCTTGAGTAGGGTGACCATACATCCTTAGTTTATGCATGTTGTCCTGAAGTACCATCTGGTTTAGCATTTTAGCACTCTCAGAAGTGTCCTGGTTTAGACAATAAACTCCATAGTCCCCCAATTATGAAGCAGGTGCCTGGCCAGAGAGGCCGAGGAGCACTGGGGTGGTCCTAAATAGAATGTGGGCCTGTTTGACACATTGGTGGTGCTGGTGACCCAGAGATGTCTGGCAGCTTTGCCTGCAGAGGAAAGCTCCTTAAGGAGAAACTTAGCCTCCAAAGGCAGGAAGAATCAACAGAGGAGAGTTAGGAAGGCCTCAAAGTCTATGAGGCAGGCTTGCAGGGAAATGGCTTCTCTTCCCATTTCTGCTAGGACACAGTGTATTCGAAGATAGTGTGGACCCCAGAGAACAGCACCATTTTGTTTTTCTCGGTTTAAGGTTGTATTAGGAGACAGCAGCCTGGTGAAGAAATCAAGGGTAATGAAACACATCCCAGAAGATGCTTTGCAACCCTGAACCTCAGTGAGGTGTGAAAACAACTCACCCAGAATTTCTCAGGCTTCTGAGAAATACTCAGAGCCCAGGGCTGAGGTGGGATTGAAGATTGGATTTGTGTGTGTCTTAATCACCAGTACAAGATTTAATTTTGTTTAGTGTCATTTCAGTTTTGAGTACTCCAATTGTAGGGTAAGTTACAGTCTATTAACTACAAAAGAATATTTTCTACCTTTTTTTAAAAAATTAAAATGTATTTATTTTGGTGCTAGGGATTAAATCAAGGGCCTTACATATGCTAAGCACACTATCACTGAGCTACCGCCAACAACCCTATTTTTAAAACTGATGCATAAAAACTAGAAGGTGTACATATTAATGGGGAACCACGTGCTGTTTCTATACATGTATATATTAAGCAATGTTTAACTCAAAATAAACATAGCTCCTCAAACATTTATCATTTCTTTATGGTGAAACACATTCAAAGTTCTTTCATCTAGTCTTCTGAAATATATAGATCATTATCATTATCTATAGTCACCACAGTGTGCAACAGTAAAAGAGTAAGTAGAACACCTCATGCCCTGGCAAGGACTTGGACTGGCTAGAGGAAACTTTTCTGAACAAGTTGGTTATTTAGTTCAAAATATTAATTGTGAAAGATTCTTTAACTTGAGACACAGCAGCATTTGTTTATTCTCAAGGTATGTTATTAAAGTACTTGGATATTTTGGGTTGTTTGTTTTGAGAACACTTGTCAAAATCAATTTGCCCATTCTACAAATACTTATTTAGACCCTACTGTTTGCCATGCACAGTGCTAAGTGCTTATGATGATATCAATATGCATCTCTTTCTGTGATTTATTCTATTGTTTTTATGTTGAGGACTCTCTCAAAATATTATACCAGCCATTATCCCTCGCCTGAGTACTAATTACATTTACAAACTAGTTGCTGAATACTTTCACCTGTATGTACATTAACTGATTGGCCATTTTCTTACCTACATCCTCTCATCACCACCTTCCTCCCAACACAAGCAAACTTGGCCTTCAACTGTGTTTCTTCTAGGATGGCAGCATTATTTGGAGTAATGTTTTTTGTTGCTGTTGTTTTGTTTGTTTTTGGTGCTGGGGGTTGAACCCAGGGTCTTGAGCATGGAGGCAAGCAATCTACCACTGAGCTATATCCTCAGTAGCCCTGCAATAATTCTTAACACCTTCTTCTTTATGTCCAACAGTCAATAGGGCACCAAGATGGTTTACTTTTGAAAGTGTCTCTTAAATCTTTCGTCTATCCTTTCCACTCCAATAACAGTGCTGGAGTTCAGATTTCCTTCAAATTTTGCTTGCATAATTAAAAGTGTATAACTACCAATCTTCATTGATTTCCTCAGACTACATTTCTACTTTACATTTTTTATCAGCATTAGAAAGATCTTAAAACAGACCAGAAATGACACATCTGAAAAATCCCCAGTTGTCTACAAAATTAAAGTGTCAACTTTCTATTATGGCTTACTCTTTCTCCAACTTGTATTTTCCAGTCTTTCCTTTCACTAAACTGCTGTTCACACCTTACCCTCCAGCTCCCAAAGGTAATTCACTACTCCATGACTCCCATCCACATTTGTATCTGTGCCTTTAGTTATCTCTTCTCTAGTAACACACCTATTAAAATAACACATTTTCTTCTGCTTTACTTAAGTTAGTAACATACACAAAGTACTTTGGAGTCAGTGTCTTTCTTGATCCCTACAAATGGTCATATGATTCTCCAGAAATCACCTAAATCCTACAGAACTCTGCAAAATTATTATGGACATACACAAAGTATTTTAGGACTGAATGTGGCTATGTTTGACTTCCTCCCATAAAAGCCCTTGACAATGGGGGCAGTTTTCTTCCTTTTTGTCTCTTTCACTGCACATGGGCCGTCTTTAAATATTTATTTGAATGTTTAAATTATAACTTCACTGTTATGTAAAATAATGTCTTAAATGTATTGCCATGTAATAGGTATTGGGTGCTACAGTGACCTTGATTATATGTGCAGTAGAACTTTGGTATGTGAGAAATGAGATTTTTTTCCGACACTGAAAAAAAAGCACAAAATGCATAAGAATAACTTTAGGCCTTGAATACAATGTGGTTGGCTATATTGTTTGTATTAAATTGATGTGATTAGCTGGGCTTGGTGGTGCACACCTGTAATCCCAGTGGCTCAGAAGGCTGAGGCAGGAGGATCGAGAGTTCAACGCCAGCCTCAGCAACCTAGCAAGGCTCTAAACAATTCAGTGAGACAGAATCTGGGGATGTGACTCAGTGGTTAAGTGCCCCTGAATTCAATCCCTGGTACCAAAAAAAAAAAAAATTAATGTGATTAGTGGAAGTATTAGAAATATTCTGAGTCAAAGAAAAAGAAAACTGGTGAGGGGAAGGACAAGACACTGTTCCACTCACCAGTGTAAAAGAAAAAGAAATATGGATTGTGGGCTGGGTATGTAGTATAGAGGCAGAATGCTTGCCTATCATGCCTGAGGCCCTGGGTTTGATACCCAGTAGTGAATAAAATAAAATATTGAAAAATGGAAGCAAATGTTGGCAGTATCTAGTAGAAAGTGATTTCGGCTATCCAATTTTAAATGTGCAAAATCACCTCTACTGAGAAATGCATCTGGCCATTGCAGTCTGACACAAAGCACAAAGCATTTGATTCAAGTAACTCCTCTTGCTTTAATTCCATGTTTGCCAATCAATTTTCTACAGTAAGCTGGTAAATAAAGAGGGTACTGATCAGTAGGTTATCACTGTAACATTTCCTTCTGTACTGGATTTAAAATCAATGTCATGAAAAATACATTTGCTTAAGATGAGTTGACAAAACCAGATTTCTGAAACCAAGAACCAGACCCAGCATCAACACAAATTCATCAAGGTAATAAATGCCCCCAAGGGGACAGCTGTTACAAGGCATCGGATTTCACCTAATCCAATATGAGCTTAGTCCCATTCAAGGATATTTTTATTTTTCTGGTTTATTATTGACTATGGCCATAGTCGTTTTGGGATGGGGCATTCTGGAAACTTCTAAATATTTTCCTAACTCCACAATCAACTAAGGGAAGGGAAAATAAATATATATTTATTTTTCAATTTCTGCAGTAACAGTAAAAATCTCCAAAGAGAAGTGAAATGAATAATTGTGAATCCCTGTGTAAACACTATTACCTACATTAGATTTTGCAGTCAAAGCCAGCTATGGTGATAACATCTAGCAACTCAGGAGACTGAGGCAAAAGGATGGAAAGTTGGAGGCCAGCTTTGGTAATTTAGTGAGACTCTGTATCAAAATAAAATTTTAAAAGGGCTGGGGATGTAGCTCAGAGACTGTTTTTGGGTTCAATCCCCAGTACTAAACACATGCACACATACATTTATGCAAACACACAAATATTTTGAAGTCCATTTTTAGATATTAAGTATGCAATGCAGCAACTAAATTGCAATTGCTACTAAAATTTACATACATTGAAAATAGAATAATATGATTTTTGAGAATTTTAGAAATGCAATAAACTATTTCATGGCTTCAAGGCTGAAAGTGATATTTGCTTCCTGAGAAACTGACTGTGGGCCATATGATAGATGACAAATATACTGGTCTACATACACACTATTCTATTTTGCTCTTGTTAGGGTTCTATCAATAAAACCAGCAGCCTTAATGAAATTTTCTAGGCCATTCCACTGGATATTCACTGGAAGTCTGGTTCTGGCTGAAGGTCTCTTTCCTTGGGGGATGTACGCTCAACTCAGAAAACTACTTTGAAATTGTTCAACAGGAAGGCACTCTTTATTCATTTTTCATTTTGATAAAACCTGACAAATGTACATTACCAGTTTTCTGTAAAATTAGCCCTCGAATATCTTTCAGATCCTCAAGATATTTTCTATTCTGCTTTTGTTGGAAGAAGTTTCACATGCCTCAACTCTTTTGGATAGCTATTTGAATAAAATGATAAATATTGATATTGTGTTGCTATTGCTAATTGGTACAAATGCAAGTAACAATTTGCACAATGTTGTTGTAACTCAGTATTGATATTGTATTTGGTATTGATAATTGGTATTTGGTGTCTAATTTGTTTAATTAGTCTTGGTTAATTAAAATACTTGGTTAATACAAATATCAAATATAATGATTGTCCAGTATTGAATATAATACCAATACTGGGGCAAAAATTTATATTACATTTATTACCTAATAACTAGTCATATTCAGAAATTTGGTTTTAGGTAATAATGTCATTATTTTCAAACATAACACATGAGGAAGTAAGAAAGGGTGTATTAAGTCAGATTGCAATTTTATAGCTTAATTTTAAAACTTGACTACAATTAGGTATATATTTTTAAAGTGTTTTCAAAACTGAAAATTATTTTACATTTCAAGTGCTTCATTTCTTTAAATGAAAAACAAAACAACAAAGTAACCTGAGATTCTAAAATTCCTTGTTTGTTTAATTTTTAAAATAAATTAGAGGTTGTCCAAGATTTTTGTCTCAAGTACTCTCAAAATGTCAACAACTTAAAAATTTAAAAAGTGACTAACTACTTGCAAAGAGGCTGAAAACAATATCTTAGGTATGTGTGTCCCCAAACATACATATTTCTGATTTAGACTTTTAAACTGTCAATACCAGAAAGACAATGCCATTGACGTGTACCTGGCACTAGTCCTTCCAGTTAATTTTTTCCCTGGAGAGTGGTTTTGGGCGACAGAGTGGCGTCCGGGCTTCCCAGGTTGTTGCACTGACAAACTGCAGTGGTGGTAAAGTCAAGGAGCCTGACAAAATCTCATTAATCATTTTAAATTAAATCCAACCTTCCTGTCCCACCATGCAAAGAAGAAAGCCTTTTCTTTCCTTCTTCTTTTTTTTTCAACAAATGAAAATTTCCTCAGAAAAATTTGGTATGTTTCTCATCTTGGTCTTTAATTTAGTTAGACAAAAATAAAACAAAACAATCCACTTTTCTAAGCTTGAAAACAAAACATTTGTCCAGGTATGATTTAACAGATCAACCAAGTGTCTTTTAAAGATAAAATATATTTTGAATAAAAAGTCATGGAGACATTCTGAGAGGAAACTACACCATGCAAATTATAAAGATTATTTATCTTTATTTTCTTCATAGGTCAATGAATTTATTTTGTTCTATCTAATGACCCTGCCAGGCATGGTGGTGCATGCCTATAATTCTTAGCAACTTAGGAGGCTGAGCCTGGAGGATTATAAATTTGAGGCCAGCCTTGGTAACTTAGCTAGACATTATCTCAAAAGAAAAAAATATGAAAAGCATTGGCAATAGAGCTCAGTGGTAACATGACCCTGAGTTCAATACACACACACACACACACACACGTATATATACACACATGCACATACACGTGTATATGTGCTTGCTCTCGTGTGCGCTTTCTCTCTCTCATACATATACATATTACCCTTAGTAGGATTTTAAAGAGGAAATAAGAAAAAAAAAATCCATTATATTTTGGTATATTTTATTCGTTCCATTCATGATTTTGCCTTACTTTATAAGGTTATTGTAATGTGTGTATGTACACATGAATATACACATATAATTTCATATCTTTTAATATTTACAAGTGGTTTTTCATATTATTCAGAGACATCATGGCTTCATAGTAATACATCATGAGAATGTATTTTGGTCTACCTGATCAGTCCCTAATATAGTGTTGGGTATATAGTCAAATATATGTTATTTCTTACAACTGCCCCCAATTTGGGGATTCCAGGTGTTTCCATCTATTTTTTTCCTTTAAAAATATAAGAATGTGATCAAGGGCATACACACTCCCTTTTCCCTATTTTTATTATTTTCTTAAGATGGCTCCCTAAAAGAGGCTCAATTTATTTATGAATGCTTGAAAAGAAACTGTAGGTAGTTGTATTAATAAGGATATTTAAGCAAAAAAACCACTTTAGGCAGTGAAAAACAAGCTCCAATTAGAATAAATAGGTTATTTTAAATATTACAACTGAGCGAGTCAACTTTCATTAGCTTTGTATTCATTGATATTCATAATATTGCCAAAAATTGGAAAGAATAATTACGAAAACTAACAAGATCAAAGACTTCAATTCTTGAAGTTAAACAAGGGAGACAATCTTAAAGAAACAGTGATTTATCCAGATATTTAAAATTGGAGGTACTAGAGAGATAAATTTATGTTTAGGATAACATACAGGTTGAATCAGTCTTAAAAAAATTTTTAAAGTTAATGACTTATAAATTGTGTACACCTGAAAAATCTGAATATGTTAGAAAAATGGAACTAGTAAAACCATCTTTCTATATGCTTATACAGGAACTGAACCAGAGCTAAAATAAATCAAGAAACTACTCTGGGGAAATGTCTATGTTAGGAACTGAATAAGACATAAGAATTAAATTTCCATCTGCGAAAACTGAGAAAGCTGTCCTGGAGGGAACAGAATCTGGGAACATTGAAGGACAAATAGCATTTCAACAGGTAAAATATGAAGGAGGATTTAACAGTTTCCCAAACAGGGTGAAAATACAGCATTCATTATGATTAGAGTGTTAATTTCACCAGAATAAACTCCGGAAAAATCCTGATGACAAATTTGGACGAGGCTCTAAAAGATTCAAGGATTGTTTCTATTTTTCTTCTCTGCCCTCTCCTCCTTTTCTCATTTTCTTTCCTTCTGTATTCTTTTCTTTCCCTTTTTTTTTCACCCTTTCCTTCCCCTTTCTCCTTCATTCCTTTCCCTTTCTCTCCTTTTCTCTTTCAAAATATGATCTGTATCTTAGAAAACATAACCAGTGACTGTGTGGGAAGTATTCACTAGAAGTACCCAATTGGCATGGTGCATTCTGGGCTTGAAACAACACAACCCTTATTGGGGAAGGAAGGTGTAGACAGGCCTAAGCACTTTTGTGGGTTTCGGCAGAGCTCAGATTACACATCAGGTAAGGGAATATTTGCCCAAGAACCATATAAAAGCCATTAGCAGTACGATGATTTTCTAGCCTTAAAGAATTTAGTCCCAGGTGGCAAGGTAGACTCAAGAAGGCTGAGTATAGATGGGAAAAAACTTCCTTGGGCTGCAGTAAAAGTAAAGATCAGCTCCCTTCTTGACAATTTCTTTCTTTAGTCATTGCGATACTGTTCTTCTCTAGTGCTTTGATGAACCCTCTTTTCTGACTCCTTTTTTCTTTCTCTACCCAAACCTAAAATAATATATTTCCCAATTATTTCTTTTTATACTCCATACTTCGAGACGTTATCTTTTCCATGTGTCACTTAATATGCTTTAAATAGTAATGTGGACTCCAACTTAAATATCCAGCTCTATTAACTTTTAACCCTAGTCCTATTTCTGGCTGCATTGAAAGCTCTATTCATTCTTTGAAGTTCAAAATATGCAAAAATTGGGATAATCTTTTCCATTTTACTCCACCTGTTGCTTCTCCTAGGAGCTACCATTCATAACAGAACAACCAGGCAGTCAGATTACAAATCTTTTTCTAAAATCACCACTCCTATCAATTTCCAAATTTATTACTTCTCTCTAACATCCTCTGCCACTTTTTTAATTCAGATCTTGAAATAGAACCTGAGTGGTTGGGAGCAGTCTAATCTTAAGATCATGTTTGATGAAAAAGTTGGACATGTAGAAAATAATAGTATAACTACTATAATAAAGATATGTACAAAGCACCACAGTTTACAGAAGAAGAAGCAATTAACATTAGTGGTGTGTAAAACAGTTTGAGAGCTTTGATAAAGAAATTACATTTGAGGTGACTCTCAGATGATTAGCAGAGGAACAATATATACACAGGTAAGAAAAATGTATCAGAGAAAGAGAGCTTATAATAAAAGGCAAAGGAAGATCAAACCATAGTTGAGGAATGTTATTAGAGATGAAGCTTTAAAGATAAGCTGAGGCCTGATTGTGAAGTCTTAAATGCCATGCTAAGGAGGTTACACTTAGTTTTTCAGGGCAAAAGGGGACTTTGAAGTGTCATCAAGATGATTTGTGTTTTAGAAAGATATAATTGTTAAATCTGAAAGAAGATGCAGTTCTCAGTTATAGGTAATTTGTTCCCCAGCAGATACCTGAATATATAGGAACATTATGTGTATATCATGATGATTGGGGGACACTAGTGGCATCTAGTAGGCAAGATCCAAGCATGGTTATGCCCCATACTGTATGTGACATTACATATAATACAAAATTCTTCCCATGATGAAGACTAACCTTCCTTCAAAAATAATAGAACCCAGAGAAACACTGAATGCTTAATTTAGTACGTGTTTTTTATTATTAAGGGTTTTCATAGTTGGATCATGTTAAAAATTTTTAACCGCCTATTTTAAAAACGAATGAGGAATAAAACCCTAATCATTAACCATAAAAGGAATACTATTCAATTAGAGAGGGTTTAACTTTAAGTGATAGCCAAATAGCTCTTTCAACCTTCCAACAGATAAAACAACCAACTCGGAGCAAAATATAAAATTCAATGACTTGAAAGTAGTAGAAAGCAACCCAAAGCAAGCTGATCCTACAGAGAATATCATTTTGGGTAGCAGAGAACACAGCATTGGGTGAGCTTCCCATTTTGATAATTAGCCCAAAGGCAGTCCTACTCTGCATCATGTGGAACCTATAGTTTTATTGATTGAAGAACCACAGGCTAGGGTTTGGGGTAATGGCTGTTGCTGGAAAATGCAGAGGGAAAGCCTGGCAAGGAAAGAACCAGTGACAGTCTCAGATCCTATGTATGTACTTTGCCCCCAATTCTGGCTGATCCCTGAAGCATGCAGGCACAGAACAGACTCTAAATAAAGCTGCCTAATTAAAGAAATGAACTGAAATTTGACCAGCCTTCAACTATAGGGGAGCCACAGTTCACAGCTGGAAGTTTAGTCAAGTTAACTGTCTATTTGTTTGGGGCGGGGGGAAGGATCTGGGGAAACAAATCAGAACCCAGGGCTTCTATTACATCTTATTTACCATGTCCAGAACATAGTCTAAGTTATTCAGCATATAAGAAACAGAAAAATGTAAACCCATTCTCAAAAGAAAAGGAAACCAAAGAATACTAGCACTGATATGATCCAGGATATTGGAATAAACAGACAAGTATTTTAAAGCAGCTTTTCTAACTATGCTCAAGGATGTAAGGGAAAATGTGCTTGTAATGAATGAAAAAAGATAAGAAATCTTGGCAGCGAGATAGAAGTCATAAAAGCTGAAGGCAATTATAAGTTATAAAAGCTAAAGGGAATTTATAGAACTAAAAAGTGTAGCAATTTAAAGAAAAATGTTTATTGGAGGCTTAAAAAGAGAACAAGTATATAAAAATTAGTAAACTGGAATACAGATAAAGAGAAAAAACCACATGAGGAATAAAAGATTGGAAAAAAAATCTATAGAGCCTCAAAAACCTGAGACAATATGAAGCTAAAAAATATTGCATGAAATAAAACACTCAGAGGAAAATAATATCGTACAATAGCAAAAACAATTTGAACACTACTGCCTCCTTATCAGAAATAAGAGGTCAGAACATAATGAAATAATCTTTAAAGGGGAAAAATGTCAACTCAGAAATATTCAGCCAAAAACTCTTCATAAAAAAATCAGACATTTTCAGATAAAAGAACACTAAGATAATTTTCAGCAGACATGAACTGAAATAGAAATCAGACAGTTTTTCATTTTGAAAGGAATGATATTGCAAGAAAACTTGGATCATCAGAAAAGAATGAGTATCAGAAATGATAATCTGGGTAAGAATTAAAGGGTATTTTTAAAAAATTTATTTAAAGTGTGTATGCTTGCTCAAGGAAAATTATAACATATAACATACTGTATGTTATATATGACAAGAATAAGGTAGTGGATGGGAGGACGGCCTAAATGGGTCTCTATGGTCACATTGGTTTGGTTTGCACAGGTACATGTCTTTGTGAGGTTTCACTGATCAGTATGCATGATATTTCTGCATTTCACTGAATGTAAGTTTTACCTCAAAGGAAAAAAGCTAAAAAAATAGACTTTTAATTAAAGATATGCAAGCTTAAGTCTTTAGAAATGAAGTATATTGTTTGAAACTTATTTTAACCTGTACCAAACTAATAAAATGGATTCACTAATGGAAAGAGGGATGGATAAATATGTAATAAAATAAATATAGTAAAATTTTAATCGTAGAATCCAGGTGGCATGTATATAGGCATCCTCTGTAAAATATGTCAATGTTTCTACATGTTTGAAAATTTCCATAAGAAAATGTTGAAAAAGGTATTGCTAATCCACATTTATAATTAGACCGTAGTAGAAAATAAGACTGATAAAAGGGGAAAAAATTGGGAAATGGGAGCTAGTAAAAAAGAAAAGAGAGTGAAATTTAAAAAGATGACAATTAAGAGGGATGGAGGGGGGGGAGGGAAAGGAGTAGACAGAGAGGTCTATGTGCCACATACTGGAACACAGAAACAAAAATAAAATACATTACACTGTTCTTTGTCTTTTGAAGCTTAATAAATTAGTTTGAACTTTACAAATTAGAATTATTTTGTAATGGAATTCAAAATTATATACATGTAAACATTACTTATTTGATTCAGAATCTAGACATTGTTTTGTATCAGTTTAAAAGTTCTTCTGACATTAAAAATGATTTGATTACCTTATTTTTGTCCTTTAAAAATCTATAGTATACTACTGCAGCTGTAATATTAAAAATCTATATGGATTTAGGGTCAGATCTGAAAGGAAGCCAGGATTCTACACTTCTAGTAAGAAGTCTCTACTCCAACTCCCTTACCTCAAGCTAGCAGCTCTACCATCATATTCTGTTCACTCCAAACCTTTTGTTGTTTAACTTACTATATAAATACAATGTTCTCTATCAATCCAATGCTGTGTAAATCCAACACTCTTTAACCACTAAATAATTATTAATTAAGACACACTGAATACATTTGCTCTCCATTTAGTAGGGTTTGTCCAATGATGTAACACCTGTGAATGCAGAGCTGATGTCTAGGTATTACTAATACCTAGTACAGTGCTTAGCACATGGAAGTCCCTTGATGAATATTTACCAAATGAATGAACAAAGACTATATACCATCGTCACAATATCCCTTTCTCAATGAATTCTGAACAGAGATTATCAAGATTTTTAGGAAAAGAGTAAAGTGTGATTAGTTCAGCTATAAGTAAGCAAAGATTTATCAGAGTTCTAATAACATTTATTCTGTTCTGATAAGTGTAGATGTTAAATTCAGACACATTTTTAAATCTTAAGTGGTTTAAAGGACTTACTGAGAACTGATTAACTCAGAAGTTTAAAAAATGAAGAATCAAATGATAAATTTATATTATACAAGTAAGTACGAGTTTTGCATAGTAATATAGTAACAAACCAACACTCTTGGAAGTCCAAAGACAAGGATAGCTGGTATTGGTTTCCATTTGACGTCAGATCCTACTTTTACAAAGACAACAATATTCTCAGATAAGAACCAAATAAATTTCAGAACCCAGTTTGAGAGAAAAGGAAAAAAACTTTAGTTAAAATCTTTACAATAAAATAATTATGATTATAAATCTCTTTAGTTAAATATGTACACATTATATGGAATCTTAAAAAAGAATGTAAATGGATAAAGTTTTTCAGGCAAATCTACTGCACAAATACACCATCTTATAGAGTATAATGTGTGTCAGTTTAACATTCTTTCAATAGTTCTGTTAGACAATGGCTGTGCTTTGTGTAAAACATGATAAGCAAAATTAAGAAAAATTCTCCAAAGTTACTTAGTTCTCCAAGGAAATTACTAAAAAAGAAAATAGTGAAAGAAAAAGAGGTTGTATACTCAAGCTTGATTGTATACAGAGGCTAGAAGGGCCAGCACTGATGAAACCCCCATATTTGCTAAATAAGTCCTTGGGTAGCTTTTAGTCTGAAGTAGAAAGTTGAAGTCCTAGTAATTGTGCTTTTATGCAGCCACATGGCCAATAAGGTAGATGTTGTCATAAAGGTGCCCTACAAAATCTTCACTAATGTTTTGAGCAGCACGACGAGTATTTCTAATAAATTCTCTTTTTGACATCTTATTCTTCACATGAGGGCTAGTGAGGTCAATGGAAAGTAGAATCAAAGAGTAGCACAGTACATAAACAGCGTCTGTAAGGAAAAAGAAACACTTTGAATTATTTGCTAGTATAAAAAATATTATCCCAAAGGTTTTACATTTTACATAAGGGCAAATGTTCATAATTTCAAGAGCTCAAGATTAGTATACAACTAAACAGGATGACCAACTCCTCCCAGTTTGCCTAGTTTTGCTCTTTTTCCAGTTCAGCACTAAAAGACCTGGAAAATTCCTCAGGACTGGGCAAACCAGGACAGTTATCCTCCAGTCTGAATGTAAATTCAGTAAGCATTTCCTCCCTTCCTCCCTACCCTGCAACTGACTGAACCCAGGGCCTCATACATGCTAGGCAAGTGCTATACTACTGAGCTATAATCTTAGCCCTCATCAAGTATTTTTTTTTTTTTCAATTCAGAAGAACTTTAGAATAGTTTAGGAGTTTATAGTAAAAAACTCATTATAGATTTTTCTTTTAAGTTTTAGGTGGACCCAGTATTTTTATTTTACTTTTATGTAGTGCTCAGGATCAAACCCAGTGCCTCATGCATGCTAGGTGAGCACTCTACCCCTGAGCCACAACCCCAGTCCTCATTCTAGACTTAAGAATTTCAGAATTAGCTTTATTTTCATTTTTGCTTTCAAATGCTTTCACCTACCATACCAAGCTACACTTTCAGAGGCAACAACTATGTAGAGATTTTAAAATGCCTATATATACTAAGTATTGCTTTAGAATTTGCTTTTGCTTTTTTTCACACAGTATATTGTAACAGCTTTCTTTAATTTCACATATAGAATCTTCTCACTGTTTTTCATGGCACCACAGTAACCATTACAATCCTATTGATATCCCATCTCACAATCCTATTGTGTATATCTTATTGATATAAACATTCAGGTTATTTACAATTATATAACTATTTGAATATGTGTATTATGTTATTTATATCCAACTATTTGTGTACTATGAATCAAAATACATATTAAAAATTTGCACTAAGAGCATATTTTCCTGCTCATTAAAAAAGGAACATATTTATTTACAGAGTGCTTTACATAAACCTAGTTTAATATGAAAGCATTTTAATGACTACTTGGCATTAAAAATAAAATGTTAACAATTTATAGGATTATGAAATTAATATTCTTACTTGGAGAGATGTATTTCAAAATCCTATGGAATTTACCTATTAATTTCAAAGGTAAATCTTTAGAGAAAGGATTCCTATACCAGAGCACCATGCAACAAAATAATTTTCTTCTTTATATAAGCTCAGGTCAATACTTGATGTTTAATATTACAATAGTAACAAACGATACTTGGTACTCTTGTGGTATTTATATTTCAGAATCCTACAGCTAACTGAAAGATCATGTCTTGTAAAGCATGTTCAGTAAATTTCATGATACATAAATGTTTTGTAATCTCTGCTTAATGAGATAATCAATATAAAATTTTTTATATGAAAAGATAAACCTATATCAAATGAAAAGCACACAGGAAACTAAGGTTCTATCACACGCAAACATATATGTATACATATACAGTACATACAAACACAATAAAAACTAGTTGTATTAAAAACAAATTTTATTAGGCACAGGGTCTCTGGTCTAATTCTTAGATCCTTGATCCACTTTGAGTTGAATTTTGTGCATGGTGAGAGACAGGAGCTTAATTTCATTTTGTTGCATATGGATTTCCAGTTTTCCCAGCACCATTTGTTGGAAAAGGCTATCTTTTCTCCAATATATGTTTTTGGCAGCTTTGTCTAGTATGAGATAATTGTATTTATGTGGGTTTGCCTCTGTGTCCTCAATTCCATACCATTGGTCTACATGTCTATTTTGGTGCCAATAACATGCTGTTTTTGTTACTGTTGCTCTATAGTATAGTTTAAAGTCTGGTATAGTGATGCCACCTGCTTCACTCTTCTTGCTAAGGATTGCTTTGGCTATTCTGGGACTCTTATTTTTCCAGATGAATTTCATGATTGCTTTTCTATTTCTATGAGGAATGTCATTAGGATTTTGATTGGATTACATTACATTATATCTGTATAGTGCTTTTGGTAGGTAGGAAATATGGTGGAATGAGATGGACATCATTATCCTAGGTACATGTATGAAGTCATGAATGCTGTGACTCCACTTTGTGTACAACCAGAGAACTGAAAAACTGTGCTCTATTTGTGTACTATGAATCAAAATGCATTCTGCTGTCATGTATAACTACAATAAGTAAATTAATTTTTTAAAAGCAAAAAACCCCATAAATTTTAGTAGAAAAATATTACCTATGCAATGTGTGGATTATTAAAAGCTTTAAAATAATTTCTCAAGTATTCAATTACATTGGTAAAAGTATCAAACACTCAAACAAGAATAATTTTAAAGAATATCTGTAGCTAAATCTAACTTTTGTTCTAAGTCAGTAAATTTACTATGTATAAATGATGTCTATGGCTAAGTAAAGTGGTCCTCTATGTTCACATAAATGATATATTCCCTAGATGCAGTTACTGCTGAAACAGCAAAATAAATATTTTTAATTAATGGAGTCATTTTTCCCCACAGTGAGAAAAATGTGTCATATTGGACTGTTTTTACCTGGAGGTGGCCAGGGAGGAGGGAGGAAGTAATGTACTATATATATATATTCTTACCAGGACTAAGGCCAAGTTCCCGCATTAAATCAGGATTACAAGCACAGAACCTATGTGAGAACTTTGTTATAAGAGTTTCAAGATATTCTCCACGCTCTTCAGGGGCATGGATATGACGAAAAAATTCTCTCAGTGCATTTGGCAAGAACTGATTTCTAAAATTATGCAATGTTACAAGGTCATCCAAGACATCTCTCCTATAGAAAAAAAAATAGGTACAGCTTTAGTTAACTTTATTAAAAAATGCTAATAATAAAAATTATAAATTGTAATTTGTAATTTTTGGATAAAATAATGAATTATTACTCAGTTAATCCTATAAGAGTATATATTCTTCTTTTTTTGAACCCAGAGGCGATTAACCACTGATCCATCCCCAGTTCTTTTTTTTTATTTTGAGACAAGAATCACTAAATTGCTTAGGATCTCACTAAGTTTCTGAGGCTGGCTTTGAACTTGCAATCCTCCTTTCTCAGCTGCCCGAGCTGCCGGGATTACAGTAGTGTTCCACCACACCTGGCTCAAAAGTATATATTATTCTTAAAACTTTAAAACATTAAGTATGATTATCTAATGAAGTTAAACAATTTTGAACTCTTTCATAAATAGGTTATAACAAAACTAAAGACAATACCAGAAATAATTCTGCTTATAAAATAAAGAAATTGTTTTGCAGTGTCTTCTTGACTAAGTCTTTATTTTTTAAATTATGAAAGTAAAGACAATCTTCACCTACCATACCAAGCTATACTTTCAGAGGCAACAACTATGTAGAGATTTTAAATTGCCTACATATACTATATATTGCTTTAGAATTTGCTTTTGCTTTTTTCACAGTTTATTGTTAACAGCTTTCTTTAACTCCACATATAGATTCATCTCACTGTTTTTCATGGCAGCATAGTAGCCATTACAATCCTATTGATGTATCCATCTTACAATCCTATTTTATATATCCTATTGATGTAAACATTCAGGTTATTTACAATTATATAAATATTTGAATATGTATGTTATGTTTAATCAATAGCATTCTAATGTCTAGTCTCACTTTGTTACAATATCCTTCAATGATTATTGAACTTAACAACAATTATGTGATCATAACCTTCAACTTCTACCAATTACTTATGGCAGGGACAGGCAAACTATAGATACTGAGCTAAATATGGCCCACTGCCTGATTTTGTAAACAGCTGTATTAAAACACAACCACAGTACTTTGTTTATAGATTATACGTCTGTTTTCACAACACAATTACAGAGTTGTAAGTAGCTATGGCAGAGATAATAAGATCAGCAAAGCATAAAATATTTATGAAAAGATCTGTTTCTTTACTGAAAACTGCCAATTCAAAGAGCCTGACATTTAAAGATAAGAAGAGTCAATGAGAATATTTTTGCATAAGAGACTTCTTGTAATGACTATATACCCTATTCTTTAGCAAAGTTTCTAAAACAAAGTAAACATTTATAAATTGGTACTGAAAAATCCTGAGGAAAAAAAAGATTGAAAGGCATGCATTTTTTTGTGTGTGCCATACGTTAGTTTAGTATCAGATCTATAATTTTTAAAATAGAGTTTGTGTGGCATCAAAATGTTTTCCCATAATCTTTTTTTTTTTTTTTAGTAATCAGGGACTGAACCTAGAGACACAGGAACACTGAGCCACATCCCCAGCCCTTATTATTTTTAAATTTTGAGACAGGGTCTCAATAGGTTGCGTACAGCCTCACTAGACTGCTAAAGCTGGCTTCAAACATGCAATTCTCCTCCCTCAGCCTCCTGAGCCACTGGGATTACAGGTGTGCATCACGACACCCGGCTTCAATTTTTTAATGTCCATCAATTAGTAGAATAATAGAGTATAAATGAGTGACTATTAAATCAGAACAACATATTAGTTATCTCAATGTGTGTAGAACACACTACTAAATGTCATATTTTCAGAATTTTCAAACATGCACATGGTACTTCTGTGTAGTACTGCTATGCACACACATATCCTTATATCTCTAAGTTTTGATAATTTATTTTCATAATAGATTTTTACATGAACAATTTCAGAATTCAAAAATTTCAGTTATTTTAACACTTAAGATTATAGCTAGTTATTAAGAAAAAGGGCTGCAGCTTCCACAAAAATATTGATTTTGGTTTGTTATTAGAAAAATGTTGGGCTATCATTTTGTTTATGTGCATGGACTTATTTTTACTTTTATAATGGCAATTTCTTCATTAGCAAGATAAAACTCACAAAACAAAGGATATCTAAGATACAGTAATTGATGATTGCTATCTAGCATAGTTTTTACAGTAAAACTTCATCAAAAGCCTCACTTAACTCATTTCTTATGAAAACTAAAATTTCTTCTTCTTCTTTTTTTTTTTTTTTTTACCTTTCATCAAGATAGATTCTCAGCTTTTTCCAGTTCAGTGTTCTTGTACAGAAGATAAACTTTGCTATTTCCTTTGGCGAATCATCTAGGATACCCTTGGACATAAAGTAGTTCACTCCCTAAGGCAGAAAGACAAGTCTACATAAATAAAATCACCCCTTATTTATAAATTTTGACAATTAGGCAATAGCGGAACCATAGCTATAAATTTTCCCAGCATTACTAGGCTTTTTATATAGCTTTATCATGCAAAATACAAGCTAGAACCTGAACTGAAACTATTATTTGTCACTGATAGTTTACATGCAATGAAAAGTAGGAAATTCAAAGTTAAGATTCCTAAAGAAATATTAATTTAATTTTCTGGCTCATGTCAGGTAAAACTAACTATACAGAAATATGGCCTAATTTGGGACAGCATATGAAAGAAACCATCACACAGACTATAAAATAAGACTTGTAACTAATACTTCCCCTGCCTAATAGAAACCATGATTTTTTAAATCTTAGTCCACTTTCAAGGAAACAGTTTCTTGAGAAAAAATAATATTCTCAAAATGAAGGACTTAACAATTTTTAGTCTGGAAAGAAAAATAATTAAATTATTGAACTTTAAGTAAAGTAGGCCATACTCTAGGCTGGTTAATGGGTTTTACTAGTTTGGCTTTAAGCATTACTATATGTTATAAGAATCTAACGACAATGCACATTGAGGCAAAAACAATTTGAAAGTTTTTATAGGATTTATCTTTGAATTTCCTTTTCTCTGCATGCAAAGTTTTCCAGAGAAGCATTACCCATAACTTTGCATCTACTTTAGATTTAATCATCACCAACAAAACATCACAAAAAATCAAATGCTAAAACCACTGTTCTTTCACATATATGGAAGTCACATTCAAATAAATTAGGTGGATTTGAATGTGCAGTATTGAAATAAATTGCAGGTGTGTTTATTTCAACTTGTACTTATCCAGAGCCATGCATTTCTATGAATGCTTATGTCTGGATACTAGCACAATGTGTGCAGTTAATTGGTAGAGAAGATGACGTATTACATACACGCAACATACTATTTTCACACATAAATTCCTTCAGCATTTCTTCATTTTACAAACACATAGTACTCAGAAATATTGCACACATTAGAATTTAAAAAGCTGGAATATATTCTATAAAAGACTCAAAGACAAAAGCTTTCTCATAAAATTTTTATATTAAAAAATTTTTAAAGCAATTTGATATCATGAGGCAATGCTTTTAAAAGGTTATAATTATCTGTAAACTGTAATTCCAGGATGACTTTTTATATAAAACTAATTTTATGATCCTTCAGAATAATACCTTAATAGCAATGTTACCAACTTTTCATGTGAATTTTAATAGTACAAAGGCAATGCTAAGGTCCTGATTTTAAGAATCTACATAAAAGAAGATAATAGTGTAATAACATGAAACTTTCCTATTAACTAAATTGTAGGTCATATTTCACTGACTCCTGGATTCAAGGGCTTGAAAATGTCATATGATCAAGACAGAAAGTCAAATTTTGTCTAAAATGAGCTGTCAGCAATTGTCTGAGGGGGCAGGGATGAGAGAACTATTAACGCTTGTTCCATCCTTTCCTCCATTAATTTGAATAACCGAGAGTTGACTGTATGTTTAATCAATCAGCTTAGCAAAAATTGAGTGGGGTTTGTTTCCAAAATTTCTCAGTGTAAAAGAATAACAGTATTTTCAAATCATTTCTGTGTTCAATTTTAATTGAAGTGATTTAAAGATGAAGAAATGTCAATTAAGGATTACTTAATAGTCTTTATTCATACCCAAATTGCTATTTAAGAGGTATAAAATTAATTCTCACCTATTAAAAAAACACAAATATAATCCATTAAGTAGGATATAATTATATGTTATTATATGTCATTTTAATATCATTTGATGCTATTTAGTTATAAGGTAACCTTAGTGTTTGCCTATGTAATCATCATAAAAATATACTGTTGACTATTTCCTTTTTATGGAACATGTGTTTTGAGAATTAAATATCTAATCTAACCAGAATTCTCCAAAATCAATCACATACACAGGAGTAAGCACATACACAAAGAGTTTTAAACCCAGTTCTGAAAACTAGAAACATATAGCCTGAAATAAGCCAACTCTATTGGTTTTATGTGGAAAGGAGGCTTTAGTTTCAAGCCTGAGATTTCCCTGTAGAGGAAGAACTATCAAAGTGAACGTCAAGACAAACAAAAAAAGGCATGGGATTAGATTATAATTGTCTTGAATAAGGAAGCTGGCAATCATCCGAACTCCTTTCTATGTAATAGTGAAATACAAAAATATAACAGAACATGAGATCCGTTGAAGGATGCTGTATTTGTTCAATAAGTAGTTTTTTTTTTTTTTTAGTTTTTAATAAAATTTTAGAAGAATGGTACAGAGAGATCTCCAGACCACATAGTACACTAGCAACTAGAACTCACAGCTATGTATGTGTGTGTGCCACATGCATGTGAACACACTGATTTGTCTACGTGGTCTCTCATAGTCAAAAGAAATCATGAGCACTCATATTTAGTCTATTAATACAAATAGTTTCTGGTAAAAGGTAGGTTGCAACTTGGTATATTTTACCTGATTACATGGTTCATTAAAAAAGTGTCTAATTTTGAAAGTTACATTTTATGATGCATACTGACAAAGTAGAATTTATCTGGACAGAGAAAATTAGTACTCAGATGGTTGAAGGGTATAAAACTCATGTTACATAAGGAAGAGGTGAGGAATGTAGAGGTATTAAACCAAAGAAGGAAATAGTTAGAAAAGAAGAAAAAATAAAGACATTCAATATATCAAAATAATGCAGCACTTAAAAAGATTTTGTTTTTCAGTGTTGGGGATCAAACCCAGGACCTCTCACATTCTAGGCAAGCAATCTAACACCGAGTTACCCCCATAGCTTTCCTATGTACTTTTTTAAAATGTATTTTTTTAATTGTAGGTGGACACAATACCTTTATTTTATTTTTATGTGGTACTGAGGACTGAACCCAGTGCCTCACACATGCCAGGGGAGCACTCTACCCCTGAGCCACAGCCCTAGCCCCCTATGTACTTTTAAAATGGAAATTAAACACGTGAAGTCCATCTAAGGACTGCAGTCTAGGAATCCCTATTCTAAATGAACATAGGAGTCTCAAGCCAGTTAAAATCTCATTTGAAAGGCATGCTTGCAACTATAGCTGAGTTGTTCAAAGGCGAATAGTTTGTTATTTGCTTGAGTCTATTTTTTCTTTTGCATTTCCAAAATAAACTTAAGCTTCAAACTCATTACTATTTAATTTCATTGTTTATAAATTTTAATTCCATTATGCAAATTCTATTCTGTTCAAATTTTAGAACTATTTAAATCGTTTCAGTCACAGTGTAGTTCTTTTTTTCCATGTGGGGAGGATTCTAAGACATTTCCATAAAATAACTGTGAGATAAATCTTAATGGTGTCAGTCTTATATTTGGCTGGCTCCTTAGATAAGTTCACATCAGCTGAAAAGAAACTATTGATCCAAATAGCTTTTACTTAAAAAATAGTTCTATAGGAAACTTACAGTAGGATAAACAAAATTCCTATTATGAAAGTAGACATTAGGCTTCATGTTTCTTTGGAAAATGATAAACTGGTAAATAATATTCATGTTATAAATCCTAACTTTTTTTTTGGTACTGGGGAGTGAATCCAGGGGCACTCAACCACTGAGCCACATTCCCAGCCCTTTTTTTTTATTTGGATAGGCTCTCACTGAGTTGCTTAAGGCCTTGCTAAATTGCTGAGGATGGCTTTGAACTCATGATCCTTCTGTCTCAGCCTCCTGAGATGCTGGGATAATAGGCATGTGCCACCATGTCCACCTTAAATTTCTTAATTATTTAGTCTTTTAAAAAAGAATCCATTAACTTTACATTTAGATATAAATATGAATACCTAAAGAATAGTATATATAATAAATGTATATTTACATATGTATGCATATTTACATATGAATGCACACATGTCTAGCAGTATAAAGTTTTTCTAAAACAAATCAAACTTTATAAATTAAAACTGTCCACATCACCATTTAAAATTATGTTAAACATAGATAGTATATGTGAGGTATTCAGTGACAAACACTGAGTGGTATAAGACAGTTTTACCCTAGGTAAAAGGTATAGAAATAACTTGCATACACAATGTGACAAATCAATAAAATGCATGTCCTAAATTAATCTGTATTAAAAATAAGAATTTCAACAGTTCAATGAATGGAAACATCACTACAGGATGGGACATTTGAATAGGTTTGAAGAAATGACAAGAGTTCAGAAAGCTCTAAATGAGGGAAACACTGGAAAGAACATTTCAGTTGATATGTGAACAAAAGCAATATAACATAAAAACTAAGTATTTTCAGGACAAGGAGAAATATCTTGAATTTGAGAATAAGTATGGAACTGGACAGTAGAATAAATAGTGCTGAATTTTAGGATAAGTTTTTTATTCCAAATCAATATGTAATTGGAGGTCTTTGAAGAATTTTTAACATGAGGAAGCTGGCCTACAATATAAATTTGACAGTATAGTAGTCCTTCCTTGTGGTTTTGCTTTCTGTTCATTCAGTTACCTATTCATCTGTGGTCTGAAAATATTACATGAAAAATTTTGGAGATAAATAATTCATAAGTTTGGGGCTGAGATTGTAGCCCTGTGGTAGAGGCTCGTCTTGCATGTATGAGTCACTGCGTTCAATTCTCACCATCACATAAAAATAAATGAATAAAATAAAGGTCCATCAATAACTAAAAAAACACATATTTAAAAATAGAATAATTCATAAGTTTTAAATTGTGCACCATTCTGAGTAGCATGATGAAATCTCCTGCTATCCTGCTCCATCCCTCCTGATTCATATCCTCACTTTATATGTCACTTAGTAGCTATCTTGGCTATCAGATCTACTGTCATGGTATCATAGTGCTTGTGTTCTAATAATCTGTGTTTTACTTTAAAATGGCTACAAAAAGCAAGAGAAATAATGCTAACAACTTGAATAAGCCAAAGATAAACCAAAAAGTGCTTCCTTCAAGTGAAAATGAGAAAGTACAATAAGATATGTTGGGTCAGAGGGTATAGTCAAATACATTTTTTTTGGCAATATATTGCTATAATTGTTCTATTATTTTTCTTAATTTCTTACAGTGCCTAACTTATAGGTTAAACTATCATAAGAATGTATGCATAGGAAAAAAAACTATATGTAGGCTCAGAACTATCCATAGTTTCAGATATCCACTATGAGTTTTTTATCCTCCCTGGATAATAAGGAAGGTCTACTCTAATATAAAAAGAAATAATGGAAGATAAACTAGTGGGCTACTACACGTGTTTGAAAGCATGGGAAAACAGTAGAAATACGAAAGAAATAATAACATTTTAAAAACTCCATATGTTCCAGAAATGAAAAGAGGTGAGTATTCTTGCAAATATGCTGGCAGTGATAACTAATGTTTCTAGCTTGATGAAGAGGGAATTGACTTGACAAAAAAAAAAAAAAATGACTGATGGGGAGAAGGGGGAAAAAAGGAATTACAGAAGGTGTTGATTTGAAGAAAACAGTGATAGATTTGGTCTTAGGTTGAATTGGAGGTGGTGATAGATATAACCAGAAAGGCATAATAGGCAGTTGGCAATGTAATAGGATGTAGAGAAAGAAGGGAGGATTAGAGATATAGATTAAGGATCTTGATTAAGAAGGATCAACTGGAGAGATGGTAAAAAAGAGGAAAAGGGTAGAATAATGTCCTAGAGGCCAAGAGTCTTTGAGATTTAAAAATGGGAGTAGATACAGCTACACAGTAGAGTTGAAAGAGCATAATTTTCAGAAGTATCAAACATAGCTCTGCCAGTAAATGATGATGTGACATAAATAATTTACTCAACCTTTCTGAGTCTCAGTTTCCTAATCAGTAAAAATCTTAGACAGCTATTGTGAAGAAACTAAAATGCCAAGCAAAAGAAATAGCTGGCTTACCTTTTCTTTTGGATAGCTCAAGGAGACTATGGGAAAAGAGGTCACTGTTTTTTTTTTTTTTTTGGTGATTGGGAGAAAACAAAGTAGTGACTTTCAAGAAGTCTCTTTCCTTCCAGTAGTGGAGGCTCAAGTCTAAGTAGAAACCTAAAGAATGAGCTTAAGATAAAGAAACTGAGTAAAATCCACTTGCTTGAAAATTTTATTAGTACAAAAGGGGAAAAGATAAGTGGTAAAATTAAAGGCAAAAAGAGAAAATGAATATTTTTCAAGGTAATTTGACCTATGCATGTCAGAATGCAAAAAAAAAAAAAAAAAAAAGTCAATGGAGAAAGAAAAAGACTGATAAGCAGGAAAATTATTGCTCTGCAAGAGTAGCAACACAGACAAATGGGAGCAAGGAGAAAGACAGAAAAGTACCATTGGAGTTATATAATGCTTTCTAGGCTAGGAGGACAGGGAAGTAGCACTAGTTCAGAGGCAGTGTGAAAAATAAATTGTTTGATAGTTCATTTTCAGAATATGGTATTTAGCCTTAATTGGGATGTAAAGATTCAATTGTAGCTATTTATAACTATATCCTTTCCCTTTGCCTGCCCCAATTTTAAAATTAGCTAATCATGTAGACTGTAATGCCAAACTCCTTCTATTAGGGCAAGGGGGAGTGCTGCAGTCTACCTGCACAAGTGTACTTGTTAGCCACATTTGGTAGCATACCCTTCAGGAAGAAGTAAAGTTTGCCTTGCCTGCCCAGAACATGTGTTTGATTTCTTGCAGTACCTTGGTATTTTTAACAATAGATATATTTATTAAAAAGTAAAAAGCAAAAAACAGAGTGCATGTTGGTTTCCTTCTTAGGCAGAATACCGATTTGAAAAGGAATGGAAAAAGAGAGAGCTGATCTGGATCCTTGGGCAAAGCAGTGAAGATTTCTATTAGCAATGGTGGGGGTATAACGGAATCCATTAGTAATAAACAATAATGGTGCTGAGCAGCAATAAGAATCCAGGGAAGTCAATGTGAATCAGTCTCCTCCTCTTATGTTAAATTCACCAAAATCTATCATATGTTTGAACCAATAAATATATATTTGGGAATAGAGTGCATTCTAAAAAATAAGGCATGTAAAGCCAAATAGAAAAGTACATTCTACTGACTAGTAGCACAGATACCTGGCAGGAACATTGTATAACAGTTCATGTCAATTAAGGAGATCATTAATATAAGAAAACCAGCATATATGAGGAACATATTCGTAAATTGTTTTCTTAGAGAACAGCTTAGTAAAGAAATTTAAGAAAAAAAATGATTTAGTTTTTTTGTTTAAATTTGTCCTTTTATACATGCAAAATACAGTACCATGATAAACCTATTGTTAGAACACTATATAATACAAAGAAACTGGACATTGCATTTAATTTTATTTTTAAAAGGATATTCTAAAAATAATCATTCTTAAATTTTATCAACAAATATTTACAAAACAAAATAGCTCAATCTAGATTTCTAACCTTCCTTTCAATATAAGAACTCATATATTAACTTTTACATATACATTTTAACCACAGTGAAATGAACAAAAAAATAGTTAAAATGTATTATTTTCATAGTAAAAGTAATGTGAAAATTAAGAGTTACAACATGTTATAAAAATTTCACTTTCTAGATAGTAACAAATAAATAGTACATCAGAAACAGCGTGCTGCAGGTCAAATGGGAATATTCCCATTGTCTCCTTTGAATACAGAAGCAACAATAGTTAAGAGACTGCTCTGATAAGATTTCTTTTTTACAGGATTTCAGAATTGCTAAGGTAAATATAAAATCTATTAATTTTGTTCAGTTCAACAGTTCTCACTCTTCCTGTTTAATCAGAGAATATGTGCTCTATAGTTAAGGAATTAAAATTAAAAACCCACAAAATTTGGTCAGGCACAGTGGCACACACTGGTAATCCTAGCAGCTCAGAAGGCTGAGGCAGGAGGATAGTGAGTTCAAAGCCAGTTTCACCAAAAGCGAGGCACTAACAAACTCAGTGAGACCCTGTCTCTAAATAAAATACAAAATGGGGCTTAGGGATGTGGCTCAGTGGTTGATTGCTCCTGAGTTCAATCCGTGGTACCAAAAACCAAAACAACAACAACAAAAAACTGCAAAATTTGAACGGGATTTATTTGTAAATAAAAAAAATCAACATGCTGTTTTTTATGTGCAGTAAAATAAAGACTAAAAAGTATGCTTGTAACAATGGCAACTCAGTTGCAAGTTATCTTGTGCAGTTACATCCCCTCCTTTTGCCCTGCATTCTAAATTCCAAAGAAAAGCTGCACCTAAATGATCAAGATGTTAACTGCTGAATAATCTTTCTTTAGACTTACAGAATCCAGAACATCTGGTGACCTTCATGTTACATCAGAATGCATAAGATGATGCTTAACTTTTAGAAACATAATGTGTGAGGGCTGGGTCAGTAACTCAGTGATAGAGGGTTTGCCTAGTATGCCTGAAGTCCTAGATTTGATCCTCAGCACTAAGAAAAGAGAAAGGGGTGGGGTGGGAAAAAATTTAGAAATTAGCCCCAGGAAATCAAGGTCCCTTGTAATGTTCTGGTTTGAGAAAAAAGATACATGTCCTGGATGACGAAGACCCCACTCAGCACCTAGCCTTCCTGCACATATTACTATATTATCTCTTTTCCCTCCCTATATAAGTCCTTATATGCCTGAATTTCCCAAGATGGTCTTTTTTGGGGGGCTCATGATAACTTTCCCCCATCTTCTCAGGATGTCAATCTTTACATAATTTTGATTATAATTTTGATTATTTCCTTTCCACCAACTTTCATCTCCTGAGTATTGGTTTTTAAATAGTGAGCAGATAGACCTTGGTTTGGTAACAGGCCCAAGTTTTTAAAGTAGTCCTATGTTGGCAGGGCACAGTGACACATGCCTGTTATCCCAGCAGCTTGGGAGGCTTTACAAGGCAGGAGAACCAGAGACTACAATGCTAAGTGAAATAAGCCAATTCCGGAAACCAAAGACCAAATATTCTCTCTGATATGCAGAAGCTGACTTACAATAGGCAGCAGAAAGGGAGGAGTGGAAGTTCACTCGATTGGACAGGGCAGAGTAGGGGAAGGGAGTGGGGATGGGAATGGGAAAGACAGTAGAATGAATCGGACATAACTTTCCTATGTCATATAGGAATACATGACCAGTGTAACTCTACATCATGTACAACCACAAAAATGGGAAGTTACACTTCATGTATGTAGGTCAAAATACATACTACTGTCACGTATAACTAAAAAGAACAAATAATTTTAAAAAAATCCAGCCCCAGCAATTTAGAGAGACCCTGTCTCTAAATAAAATATAAAAATGGGCTGGGGACGTGGCCAAGTGGTTAAATGCCCCTGGGTTCAATCCCCAGTACCCAAAAGTTGGCTATGTAGAAAGATTAGTTTATAAGACTAATATGTTTTCCTTCTATATAGGTACCCATAACTAAACTATGCACTGGAAGACTCTGTTAATACTAGAACTAAAAGAAGAGAGAATTTTGATGTCAGTTTGAAATCTGAACTGCAGATCTCAGTCTCTTCTTTTACCTACCAAGAACAAAGAACATTCACTGTCTACACTCATGTGGGAGAAAAGAAAATTGTGAGAGAAGAGAATGTATCAATGTCCTGTAGCTAATTTCCATTAATATAGTTACTGAAATGAACCATAACATCACACTTCATCTGGAAGATAATGAGAAATCACATTATTCAGACGTGAGTGTGGGATGTTGGAAGAAGCTTATTTATGAATGTTCAAATTAGCAAGGATTTTAGTAGCTTCTGAAAACTATTTATAAGGAACTTTTCAGTACATTAAAGTGCAGAATATTAAGGAATTGCTAAGTACAGTCATATATATACCTGAAATTATTTGTAGTTAGAAATCAACAGGAAATCTCACATAAAAGTAGGACAGTTAAAATAAAAATGAAGAATCCCCTCCAGTGGAATCTAGAGGAACTGGAGAGGGGACGTGGGATAGATTTTTGTTTATTCTTCAAGAGAGAGAAAACAGTGACATCAGACAAAATATAAGAACCTCCTTATCTAAAGGTTTAAATAAATAATTAAAAGTCATATTAATTAATTATAATAGTTTCAAACAGAAAATGATCCACATCTAAGAAAAATAATAGCCCCCCAAAGAGGAACATCTGTCACTGGGGTGCATCAATAAGATGACAGTTAAGAAGTCACTTCACAAATGATAAATTACCACTAAGAATTAAATGTAACAATAATTATTGTAATTATTACTGAGAAAATTGCTATTAGCTGAGGCAAGACTCTTGGAAAATGCATTCTATCTCTAACCTGCCTCTAAAGTGGAAGGAAGAAAACATTAGAATTAAAATATGGAGATAAAATTCTATTAGGTTCAGGTATAATTAATAACAATTTAAAGTAATGAAGTGATGTATTTACATATTGATGTTAGCTAATTTAGAATTTCCACTTCATAAAAATCACACACAAACACTGCCATTTGCAATGTGCATATGTAACTATGTAACTCACTCTGATAAATAAGATATAGTCTTATATTATCTTAATTATAATATGTACATTTATAAATATATTTAACAACTATGAAATGAAAAACTATTTTAAAAACTTATTGGTGCATATCAATTATAGAAAATAGTGGGTTTCATTGTGGAATATCTATGCATGTACATAATCAATTTCACTCCTCAGAACCTTTCCTTGCTTTCCCTTCATCCTTCTCCCTGATCCCATTCCTATACTCTGATGGTCTCCTTTCTATTTTCATGAAATCCTTTTTTCCCTCCAGCTTCTACATATGAAAGAAAACATACAGCACTTTAAACAACTATTTCTTTTAAAGTCTTAATAGCACACAAGCAAACAGAAGCAAGTTGGGACTCAAATGATACTTTGACTGCCAATAAATACAAATATTTATTCATGTAATGACAGTGTCTGTTCATGCTACCACCATTTGAGCCAAGACATATGTTCTAATTTGGACATAATTTTTGGATCTCAAATTATTGTTTAAAATGTCTTTGAAAAGATTAAACTAGGCAATAACATTGAAACAAAATGTTTATTGCATATGCAAAAGATTATTCATATATCAGGAAATGTAAGTAAAGGCAAAGGGTATCACTAAAGCTTAGAGATGTTTGTGGAACCAATATACCCTTCATGAAGAACTATTACTCAGTGTCAAAATAGTTACCTAATAGAATCCAAAAGTTTTAGAACTCCAAGGCCTAAAATAGCACCTGGTTCTTCAAATTAAGTTGTTGTAGTTGTACTTCTAGTATAAATATTTAGATCCATTTTAGCAGTTAGAAGCACTAAGAATTTAACATTTATGTTTCACTAAACCTTTATAACATCATGTTATAGGTAATCTTATTGTACCCATTTTATAGAAGAAGAAACAGAAGCATACAGAGTTTAAATAATTTGCCCCAAATCAAAGTTATGTAACTAGTAAGAGGTATAGATAACTAATAAATATTTGTTGAAAGAATATTTGAATTTAGTGTACAAAGCTTCCAGCTGACATTCAAGAGAAGCTGTAAACTTTTAAGAATTAGTTAATTTATCTAGGAGAAAAAAATAATACAACCCCTCAACTTAGGAGTTAGATTAAATATGAAGGGCATATAAAACCCAATATACCTTGAAATGCCTCAAATTATAAATTCTAATAGGTCGGCATCATTAATCCAAATAAAGCAGAATATCACCCTGATGCTATATTTAACTGTTGGTGGCTAAAAGTGGTTCATAATTAAAACTTTGATTATAAAAAAGGTAGTTCTAAAAATTTTACGATATGAAAGAAAAAAAGATATAATCTTATGGATAAATATATATTACATTTTGATTTTAAATGCCTTTAATGTAGTGTTTCTTTCATATTCCCATATTTTAAAAACTGTAGTTTAATGGACTTGATGACATTCAATAATTGAGAAAATATTGTCATATCTTGCAGTGACATATACTGTGACAGTGGTAGTAGCAACTGCTAAACTCATGAAAGACTCCTACCTTAAGACATTAAATCTAGGCAATGATATCAAGCTGCACTGAAGCTGTGATTATATCAGAGAGAAGAAATCATTTTGGAGCTACCAAAGTGGTCAGGTCACATATGGTAAGGAAATAAAAAGAAAATAAATTTTTCTTTGAAATGTACTTAAAATACCTAAGTCAACATTACAATGTCTCTATCTAAACTGGTAACACAATTTAAATGAAGAAAAAAATCTTTCTCAGTTCTGCAATAAACACATGGTTCATTAATACAATGTCTACTAATTTAACTTTTAAAAGTTCACACCTAATAAGGTAGCAAATTAGTATCTTTCATAGCATTTTGGGAAAAGAAGAGCAAAATCCATCAGGTAATTTGATCAATGAATAAACTATTGGAAATTTGTCTCTTTTAGGCTTCTAAAAGGTTTACTTGGAGGGGGGGATATAGCTCAGTTGATAGGGTACTTGCCTTACATACACAAGGCCCTGAGTTCGATCCCTAGCACCAGAAAAAAAAAAGTTTACTTGGAATCCACAAATCTTTCTATGAACTAATCTAAACCATGTGTTGCAATGATTACTGGAGACAAGGGAGGAGGAGATGACCAAACTAGAGTATGGTTAGGGCAAAGTATGAAATAAAATTGACCTAATAGACAAAGAATAAAGTTGCCTTCTTAACCATAAAATCATCTCAAGGATCAGATTAAAGAGAGATACGTAGGTGGATAGACAGATAGGAAAACATCTGGGGCATGATTTTTCATTTTGACTAATGCTGATCAAGCAGAAGAGGTGTGGCCAATGAACATGAACATTTTAGCTCCTTTGGATAAAGAATTCTTAGAAGGTAATTAAGCTGTTTTTTGACGAGAGACTTTTCTCATTGTTAACTAGCTCTTTTTTTCTCTAATTAAATTCTCATCAGCAAATCTGGGGATAAATTAATTATGTTTAAAAATAATCTGCATTCAGGATTACATATCAAACTCCTAAAAGTTTGGGTAATAATGCTAATAATAATACATCAGTCTGATTTGTATTATAAACAATAGGGACCCTAATTCAAAATTAATACAGGGATAAATTTATTTTAAAAATAAAATTATCTTGTAAAACAAGAAATTCCAAAATAATATGGCTCCAGGGTTGTTGAGCTCAGGAATGGCAACTCAGATCCAAATTTTTCTTTCAAGTTTTCTATTCTGTGTTTCTAATACCTCTCACACACAAATACTACTTCCCTTTGTTTCTTTTTAAAATCTGGAAAATCTTTCTTTGCACACATTTCTAATATCTTGAGTCAGAACTGAATTATGTGAATGCCATGGAAGCCAGGCAGAATAGAATTAACATGATTAGCTAGAATAAGCTATATTTAACTCTTGAGACTAGGACTGCTACTGCAATTCAGTTGGTTGAGGTTCTTTCTTTAGTGAGAAGTCAAAGTAATAGGATCATGTAGGTCTATCGTTAATTTTTAAAACATTATTTTTGTCATAGAAATAGTCATATAGAAGGAATTCAAAGGCATCTCTTGAATTACACCTCTGTTGTTCTCTTTTTCCACACTGTGCAATAGTAGCTATTTCCTTCTGATAATGAGGTTGAACTACTTCAAGCACAGCATAATCGTCTCCCTTCTTTTTTGTCTGTTTGGTCAGTGACAGACAGCTTAAATAGCAAAAAGGTAGAGTCAGCTGCCAATTCAAATGGTGGTGCTTCTGGTGTCACTATTTGTCCAAAGGCCTCTGACCCAACACAAACCAGAAATAAGGGAGACAGAATCACAAATTTTGCAAGTAGGTCACTAACTAAATTGGTGTTATGGATGCTTGGATACCTTCCCAAATGCCATTTCCCTCTTTTCTAGCATTTCAGTATCAGTTACTAAATTATAAGTCTAAGTCAATCATGAAATCCTTTCTATTCTGCTCTCTATTGGTCCAGGAGTGTTCCTGATGTACTTGTGATTTAGTTCTGCTCATAGAAAATGAGCAGAAGTATATTGAAGACTTATGGAATAATCTTTTAACCTAATACGTTTAAGGAATGTAAGAAGAAAGCTTCTTTTTCTGCTCCTTCTTTGTGCTGTAAACAGGATCATGTGAGAATGTGGTATTTTGGACTGTGGCAGGCATCTTGCTATCAAGAGGGTAAAAGTCAATAGATAGTGGGTCCACAATGAGATCACTGTATTACTCTGGGTCCCTCCAGAACCCTTTAGAAATAAACAAATATATATGGTCTAAGTTACTATTAGCTTAGGTTCTGTTGCTTACAGTAAAAAATATCCTAGTTGATATATATGGGCAGAAGTGGGTATGGCCAGAAGTAGATCATGAAACTGGTTGAATGAAGCAGCATAGTGTAGGGCACTGAGAACTAAATTATTCCTAAATAGACTCTAAATAATAGCCAAAGATTAGGAATTTCTATTTATCTTTCTTTATGCTCTCAGTCATTATTCAAGGAATATACATCTCACTGTCAATCTAGCTCACATTCTACTACTTATGAGTTTATTCCTGACACACTAATCTACTTTTGGTATAATGATAAAGTAAAATTTCTAGATATATAAAACTAAGAATAAAATCTCAAAAGGCAAGTACATTTTCCAACATAAAAAGCATCTTAGTGTCCTGTTAGTCTTCATTGTCAATACCCTTGGGAAACAGGAGCCACTTAGATTTAATAGAGAAAGAGAATGAGATATTGAGGATTTAATAATGAATGATTTATGAATTCCAAATTATTCTACATGGACATTTATGTTAAGGTCTACACATTGTTGCTTAAATTTGATATTGCTTTCAAGTTTATTGTCATACACTTATTTTCCAAATTAACATTTTCCTTAAGAAATTGAAAAGATGAAAAAAATACCTCAGTCTGTCAGGACTCAAACACAACTCTCAGGGTTTTTTTTTTTTTTTTAACTTGGTAATAAGTACTAACAGACTATGGAAAAGAAAGCAAATAGTTATAGATCTACAGACTTTCATAAGAAAGAAGATTACAGGTATAACCAAAAAAAAAAAAAAACCAAGCAATTATGGATCCACAGACTTTCATTAAGAGGTTGTATCAGACAGCTATAAATTAACAATAGTGTATTTCAACCATTCTAACATTTATAAACAGTAAGATTACAGATGATCTATACTAGTGTATCTCAATATGTGTTTCCTGGAATGCTATTTTACAAACCTATCTATCTATATGCATAGTCAAATAAACTTGGAAAATTCTACACATGACATTTCTCTTTTAAAGAGTCATGAAGTGCATCAATGTATTAAAGGCTCTAAAAAGGTATGCTGTAAATAAAAGCCAATTAATCATAACATATCATATTCAATTTTATTAGATTTGGGAACTTCTTTAAGCAAGGTATTCCTGAAGAATACATTTGAGAAATGCTTATCTGTATATTCTGATAATATCAATAAGGGTTTTCTATCCATAGGAATAAAAATCAAAGTTACTTCTCACCACTGTTACCGTGCTATGAAGTAAAGTAATGACAATTTTGTTGCTGTATATTGGAGCAAAAAGGAAGATTCATTATCAGTACGAAGATCCTTTCTATAATGGAGAACTCCTACAAATTTCCTGTTTATACTTACACTGGTTCAACAACAACAACAACAAAATGCTATCTTAAAAATAAGTTGCATGTTGATTTCTATCTAAAATATGTATATAGGTCAAACTTAAAATACTTTTATAATAGATATTATCTATGATCAACCTAGTAAACTGCAAAAAAATTGTATGCATGTAGGTCTTTCTGTACGAGTACAGGGGAAAAAGGCCTTTTTGTTAACCTGACCCCATGAGGATATTAAAAAAAAATGTTAAAATAAAAAATCCTATAATAAAATTAAACCATATTCATTGCCAGTTTTGTAGACTCTAAATTTAAAATATGTCAAGAAAATGTTTTAACATAAAATACAGCACAAGAAATATATGTTACTGGTTGGTAAGTAAAATTACTTTATTATAATACTGCTAGTAGAATAAAATCAACACACATAACTTGTACATGCAAGGGAAATACAACATAATGGAAACGGGTCTCAGCACATTCCTTTACTAGAATGTGGTCATCTGCCACTAAGTACACAAGCTCATGCATAAGATCAAGACATTACATACAGCTGAGATCACAATGTCATGCATATAACAACAGCGTGCTAGATAATCGTACCACAAATTGTGCAGATGTTCTCCCCCACCCCATGAGCCACTGCCAGCAGTTGCTGTGGAGTTTGGTTACCCATATCCGTGACATGAACGGTGTCCTTTGGAGATTCTTGTTCCCTGTGGCTGTAAGTATTCTTATTTTTATAATATTTTAATGATGCTTGCTATTAAAATGTTAAGTACAAAACTAGAAATTATGGAAAAGTAGACTTTTTATAATACTGAACAATTATATACATCTTATCTCAGATAACTGCAATAAACACCACTTACACTTAAACATATCATCCAAGTAATTTACTGCTCAGAGTTAAATGAACTAAAAATGATATTTCTGATGACAGTGCTCCAGTGAGTGGGGGGAAAAATCAATCTCCAATAAGTACTCTTGATTTCTAGCACTCAAAAACCTTGACAAACATCATTCTAATGACCTGGCTAACATATGACTCATACAGATGAGTTCAACATAAGAACATCTTTTTGGATAACCCTTTCACTTTTCAATTTGAAGACCTGAAACAATTAATCAAATGGCTATAATATATTTATATTAGTAACAAACATATACAATATAGTCATTAAAACACTTCCCTTCATTCCTCAGAACATATTAAATATATTTCAATATCTTGTTTTGCCTATTTGTATCCTAAGTGCATTCTGGTAAAGACAGAATTCTATTTTGCTATCAGACAACACCTGCTTAATTACTGATATTTATAAAGCACAACATCAGAATTCTGGAACCACGACATACTTTGAGTGGTTCAAGTCTACACTTATGGACAGCACCATATGGCCCTTTCAAAATGGTAAATTCAGTACTTCTGGAATGCTCAAGGATATCTTTAAATCAGGCCAAGAAGTAAAGAAAAAGAAAATACAGCCAACTCTCAATAGCAATGGAAGGTAGGATGGATAAGTAAAATCTAATGATCAAAAAAATTATAATTAAATTAATAACTTCAATCCACTCTCTTAGCAAACATTTTGATTTAAAAAATTTAAAACTGTCAGATTAAAAAAAAAGAATTTGAATTTTACCTCTTGTCTCTGCCTCCCCTCCAAATACTCTAGAGGAGGTAATAACAAGAATGCTATATGCTGATATACGTAGCTGCAAAAATGGAATCATATTTTTACATCTAGCTTTTTCAATGTGAATACTTAAAACTATTCAATATTTTAGTGTATGAGGATATATATGTATAAGTATATATAAATATGTATATTTAATATTTGAATAAAAAGATGGCTTTAGGATTTGTTTTAAAAACAGATACTCTTAGCAAGGAAAGACTACTTACCATAATCAATATCTGCAGTTACATCCAACTTTTCCCAACTTTATAAATCTACAACTTGGTACTTACCAAGTTACATTTTCCTTAGAATGCAACATTTTCAAGTCATATCAATCAAATATGAGTTTTACTCAACATCAATATAATTTGTGATGAGATCCAGTATGGCTTGAGAAACTAGGCAAAATAAAGACTGGGGCTTACAAGAGCTGCCTCTTCTGATCCCTATATATTCTAGAGTTAAACACTGTACTATTCTGCCTCAGTTCTTCAATTACCTCAATAGACTGATGCAAAACATATATCTTGTCATAAAATTCATCGTGAGAACTATTTTAATTAGCAATGAGTAATGTCTAATTTAAATAACAAGTTGAGAACAATAAAGTCTCTGACACCATGCCATTCTCTGATTATCTATCTATAGCAGAGTTTCTTGAATGGAGAAGATAAGCCACAGTGTAAGATAAAGAAGATGACTAGCTCATTGTTCCCATATGTTTACAAGGAAAAGAACAGATTTGACCAAAACAAAGTAAAAACAAGTGTTTTTTTTTTTTTCAATAATAAAGGGTATCAGAAAAATTAACAATAAAATAATAAATATTAAAACAACTTATGATAAATAATTTATCCATTCATTTGCCTTTCTAAAGAATGGTCATTAGGTTCTAAAAAACAATATTATATTCATTCTAAATATATAATTTAAACTTTAACTTCCAATGAATCATTCTATTTTCATTAAGAGTATCAATTTTCTCTCACCTCTTAGAATAGTAGAGAGAGGAAAGAGAACAAATATCTGAATTTCAATATTACACCAGGTTTTAAAATTTGTAAATTTGTTAGCAATGAAACTTTATTTGATTTTTCATGTGTACAAGAAAAATTTAACAAAAAAAGAAACTATATGTAATAAGTGAAAATCAATTTAAAAATATGCTGTCACTAGTATTATTATATGTACATTTATAAAATCAGTATTTCTGTTTAAGATAAAAATATTTACATGGGAGAAATATTTCCCTAATTATAACAAAAATCAATTCCCTAATTTTAGAACATGTTTAGCTGCATGATTTAATGAGTCCTTTGTTTTTTCCTTGGGGTAGTGGAAACTAAACTCAGGGCCTGATATGCGTTAAGTAAGTACCCCATCACTATGCTACATTCTCATCCCTAAATAGTCCTTAAGACTTCTATAAACAAATAAAAAAGTTTTTTTTTTTTAATTTAAAAGATTTGTCTAGTTAATATTTTTCCATAGAAAATAATACACCTGGAAGTATTAATTTTGAGCATTGAATAATTTCTACTTAGATTTCAAAGAATTAGTGTAGTAGGTATTTAAACAATTCTGAAAATTAGAACTTTTTCAGAATAAATTAAAATGAGAATAGGAAAAAAACAGTAGAAGAACTGGCTTCACATTTTGATCATTATTACATTTTAAGAAATAATTAAATGATCAATATAAAATTTTTCAATTTTATAACAATCTCTAAGTACTTTTTATGTCAACAAAGACTTATAGGCATCAATTAAAGACAATATTTTGATGTTGGAAACTAGAATGATGTTATCTGTGATTATGATAAAAGTGTATCACTAGTAAACAAGCAATAAACAGAAAATGCATAGACAACATTTGATGAACCTATTCCATGTTCTAATTATCAAAATGTCATATTCTCCAGTAATAAGTATCTCTAAAAGATCAGAAGAGGACTGCAAATGTCATGGATTCTGTCATACAAAGTGAGCAAGTAGAAAGAGTAGAACAAGATATAGTAAAGGAAAATGACTATGTCACATAGCAATAATTAAAATACAAGGCTTCTTAGTGATTGAAAAGGTATGTTCAATTACTTGTTTTACCTGCAAATTTGTTATGTTAGAAAGCTGCAGCAAGATAGCAATAAAGTTCACATGACTCAAATATTCACATTTTTCACTTACCTCATCGGGGTTGGCATTAAAGGTAAGGCTACCTTCATCCAGCTGCATATACAGTTTTCTAAAAGAAAATCCTAGAGGTGGATTCTTATTGTAAATGGAACAGTGACCCCAAGTGGATTTGCACAACCTGAAAAATAAAAGAAAATGAGACAAAAAGTTATTGCATTTAATTTCCTAAATATGCATGAACATGATAAAAGAGAAATATTAAATAATATAAAATTAGATCTTGTAGCTCTAAAGTTTAAAATTTTTAATTTTATATTTGATTTTTTATTTATCAAACATGATAAGTGCCTTAAATTTGGCAATTTTCATAGAACCTAAAAATTTAAGTTACAAAGATTAATAATGTTCATAAATACTACCTGAAGTTTAAAATAAGTATCAATAATAGTAATAATAACTGAAAGTGCTTACTAGATGCTAGGCACTATTTTAAGTTGTACTATTTCAATTGTACTAATTTACTCAACTCTCTCAACAATCCTGATGTTGGTGCAATAGATAAAAAACAAAAAGACAAAAAAGTTGTCCAAAGTCACACAGCTAATAAAGTATACAGGCAGGATTTGAACACAATGAGTCTTACTCCACAGCTTGAAATCTTAATCAAGATTCTAAATGGAATATATTAGGTAACCTATGCCCTACTGTGAAATAAAAATAAATGGGGTTTGGGGTCGGGTGGGAAAATTGTTGGGTAGGGAAATAATCTTTTGCTTTTTCAAAAATGCATATATTAACAGACAAACTAAACATAGCAATTGTAATGTTACAACTTTAATACATCAAAAATGTAATGTTAAGCACGACTGTTAATACAGTTTTTCAAACACACTGATTCTTTACTATTACAATGATAAATGATTATTTTAAAAGTCTATAGAATCTAAAATACTGTTTGCATCTAAAAATACACTATTTTCTGCAGACCAGTATAGTGGTTTCCGACTCTGTACAGAGGTAATAACTATAGGTTGTTATCTGAAAGCTCAATTTTTGTCTTCTTATGAATGCATGGAAATTCTGGAGTCTTTGCCTCAAAAATGTAAATTTTTATGTGTATGTTCAAAATATCTGCAACTTGTTGAGACAAAACAGTTTCACCCTCTAATATTCATTATTGATTTCTGCCTCAAATTTCCTTCTTTTCCTTCCCTCTCCCTTTCTCTCTCCCTCTCTCTCTCTCTCTCTCTCCCCCTTTCTCTCTCTCTCTCTCTCTCTCTCTCTCTCTCTCTCTCTCTCACACACACACACACACACACACACAGCAGAGAAAAATGTGAAAAAACTTATTGTTTTAGTCCATAACATCAGAAATTTCGAGGATAAATGGGTAAAATACTTGATTTGACACTATCCTCTTAATAGTTAATTTATATCCTGGCATTACTTTTACTAACCAAATGAAATCACTGATTTTAATTGTTTAGAAATCAGCTTCTGAGTTTTATAACTAAGCTATGTGAAAGCAATAATCTCCCAACATCAACAAATATTCAACATATTCAAAGTTAAAAACCCAGCCAACCTTTAATTTCAAATAGAAACAACTTATTAATAAGAAAAATCAAATGTCATAGATATAGGCATAACTATATGGCAAACAATAAAGCATTTCTTTTGGAGATACACCATCCAGATTTAAACTTCAAATGAAAAATTCTGCTTGAGTTCAGATAAGCTTAGAAATGAGCTTTTTTCAAGTTCAAATGTAGGAAAACAAATTAAGCTTGAGAGGAATGTTAAAATGTAGAAAAATATTACAAAGAATGAGCTAATTTTAAAGTATTTAATTCCCTCATAAGTTCATAGGTGATTAAAACTTATGACTTATATCAAACACTTTTAACAGAATTTCCTCTCATATAATACCTTCACTATGACAAGGCACTGAAAGCATAACAACACCAAACTAAAGATTTTATCTATTCATAAGCTGAGAAATGACCTGTATTATTTTATACTATAATTATGTAACATTAGGAAGGCTAACATTAGAAATTTCACTACTGGAAATACCTTTTCACTAAAGTTTGACAATTTAGATTAACGTATTAATTCCCTCAATTAGATTCCCAACTGGGAATCTAATTGAGGGAATTAATACGTTAATAATGATTAATAAGATTTCAGATGGCTTTGAAAGCTCTTTTCAAAGTGCTTCCTGGATATTCTCTTCAATGTTGGTGGAAATGACAGTTGAACTATGGCTGACAGTTTGTATTGTATTCACAATACTGTTACCATTTTTTTTAAAAAAAACTGTTCTATACTTATGTTCTTGAGATTCAACATGTTTATTTCACATTTTTAATAGCACAAACAAATTTCTTTACCATTTAAAGACAATTAATCTAGAGATAAAACAACAATAATAAAAATATCAATATATTTATTTAAAAAAAAGAAATTATTTAGTTTTAAAAATATTTTTATTTCTAGATATGCTCTTTGTTATTATGAAATTCCATTTTTAAAACACTGCAACTTAAATAAACTTTGGTAAAGAATGCTAGAAAGTCTGAGATCCCAAAATTCTCCTATGTTTGGTAACATTTTCAGGACCCAAAAGAAACAAACCACAAGGACCTATGATTTTTTTTTAAGTATGTAGTGCTATTTAAGAAGTAACTTAGATTCAATTACAGACTCTATACTTCCAAATGTTCCTAGATTTGTAATTTAATTTAAACTGGTATAATAGTCACTAAAATTTCTATTATCCATTTTAAGCAAATAGACTGTTTATCCCCTTGCTTTCTAATTTTTTTCCTATTGTATTGATGAAATGGTTATAAAAAATAAAAAGTAGATGAAATTTTCACCAGCTAAAGTTTATGCTAATAAGCACCTTTGATAAAAAATGTATAACTAAAAATATACACATGTGGGTTAGGATTGTGGCTCAGCGGTAGAGTGCTCGCCTAGCACGGGCGGGACCCGGGTTCGTTCCTCAGCACCACATAAAAATAAAGGCATGGTGTCATTTCCATCTACATCTAAAAAATAAATATTAAAAAAAACATACACATGTACTCCCTTGGAAACCATTAACATCTGAGGATTATTTATTGATGTTTAGGTATGCCTGTTTTTCAGATGGGATACCTGTGGGAAGCACAAACGACAGAGAGGATGTGAAGACTCCAGGTTCTGAATTATAAATTCTCAGTTCAGAACTTTGTTGTACTTTTAGAATAAGCTGGAAATTTCTGATTTATAACAAACTGAAATTTACAACCTCTCTTTTCACTGTAAAGTCATTGATCCATTTTCCTTTCTACTATCTTTCTTTTCTCAATATCAAATTTGACTGTTAATGATAACTTTATTTTTTTCAGGTTTAATAAAGTGCAATTCAAAGTACAAGCCAAAGTGAAAAATTTATATATATATATATATTTTTTTTTTACAAGAACATTAAGCCTGATTACGTTTAGAGAGATCTGAATCAAATATTGGTGGGTTTAACTTACCCTTGCCAGAGAAGTTCATCATTAGCAAGGTCCTGCCAAACACATGAAGCCAAGCAGAGGTCAGTTGCATTCAGATAGGACAAGATGGTAAAACTTAGCTCAGGAGGCAACATTTCCAAGTTAATGAATCCTTCTTGTTCTTTAGATTTCCTTGCCTTTAAAAGATGATATATATCAATGCCTCCTTGGACTTGTTTACGATGATTGGTGTTAGAAATGTTGCTTGCAGCCATTCTCCTGTTCTGCTCTCTGGTGAGGTAGCCTTGCTCACTATAGCCTTCCTGTTGTAGCTGCTGGTTTCTGGCCACTCTCCACAGCCCTTGACCCATCTGCAAGACTGAGAAAAAGCCAGAATGTAATAATGGTAACATTAAAAAAGTAAAACATCTTTCCCAGTAGTACAACAAATTTAACATGAAGCATTCACTTATCAGAATTAAAGTTCCTCATTAAAGACTAGTAAAACCAGTAGTATATTACAAAGAACAGTTGAACATTTAAAGTACAAAAGTTGGATGGAGAAAGTTTCAGAAATATTTCGTGTGATCATCACCTTTTTCCCAACTTGCTAACTCTTTTAAGTCCACAGGTGACAAAATCATTTTTCATATGGTAAGATTTAAAAGTTACTGATGTTCTAAAGACTCTTACAAATTATAATTATGTGGACTTATGGACCAGTATTAAATACAGCTCTGATCAGAGCACAGGACTTTAGTTAAAAGGCCTCCAGACCCTGCTTTTTATCACAATTCGGGCTAAGCTAAACTAGCCCCTTTTAACCAAACTCCCAGATGCATAACAGCTGTGAAACAGGCTTTTCGTTTAATTCTTGCCAGTCTACACTTATGTTGTAGACTGTAATAAAATGTAACATAGGCCCTGAAGTCTAATTTGGAAACCTTATAAATTAGACACCTAGAACTCCATGATAAATTGCTTAGTAACAGTGGACTATTTTATTTTGTTGTTGCTTTAAAATAAAAATCATAATTTAGACTATTTTTCCAATACTTCTCCACATGGCTCCATGGATTCCCGTGAGGTACCTGGGGAAAAGCAAAATAAGAAGGTGTGCTCTAGTCTCCCTCACCTCCATTTGACTTGCCACCAGAGCAGCTCTAAATTTTTCAGTTACAGATATTGGACTGTAATATACAGATACTTAGAAAACAAGTGGCCTAGATTTCTTATTTGATCTTGTCTTTAAAATAAGCAGTTTTTCCTGAGTAATAACTTTATTAAAAAAAAAACCTAAATAAGGAATAGCTTTTAATACAGGTAATTCCTTTCATGATCACTCTTTCAAACAAAATATTCTTGCTTTATTAACCCAAGTTGACTACTAATACCTGTTTGTGTTTCAAAAATTTGGAAAAAAAATACTGATTTTTACATAAAATCATTAACATTGTCAAATCCATTCATAGCATTACTTGAACTTATAGTTTTGTTAAGAAAAAAGAAAAAAAACTTTCAGAAAGATGAAACAAGAACAAACAACAAACAAATGAACAAACAAGCAAACAAAAACTACAACACTGCTGGCTAGAAACTCTGAAAATTCTTAGGAATAACTTGAAAATTGAGTAGACCTTAAAAGAATGTCAAAGATATTATTTTCTTAATATTTAAAAAGGAATAATCCACATGTATATTTACTAAATTACGGGCTATTATCTGGACAATGACTATCACATTAGGTTACTTGTTGATCCAAACAAGAAAAATTATTAATTTTAACTACTCCTTCTTACATTGAACTGCTTGAAATTCTAGCAGCTTAAGCTACAAAATGGTGGCATATATGTGTGCATGTTGAAGTAGGAGGTTGAGAAAAAAAGAATATATTAGTGATTTTAAAACACAGAAGGCACAAAAACTAACCTTTCGTTACCTACCATGCATACCACTATAACGGTATCAGTTCTTAAATTATGAGTTCAGCTTTAAAAATTTAATGCTTAAAAACCACATACTATTAAGAAAATGGAAGGACAAACCACAGACTGGGAGAAAAATCTTTGCAAAAACATATATATAATAAAGGGCAATAATCCAAAATATACAAAGAATGCTTTAAACCCCCCAATAAGAAATAAACCACTTAAAAATAGGGAAAAGATCTCAGTAGGAGTCTAGTAAATTTTTTGTTCTTTTTCCTGTTTAGGAAAAAACATCGCAATAGACACCTCACCAAAGAAGACTACAAATGACAAGAAGACACTCAACATCCTATGTCATTAGGAGATTGCAAATTAAAACAATGAGATAATATTACATAACTGTTAGAATGGTATATTCAAAACACTGGCAATAGCAAATTCTAGCAAGGATTTATAGGAATGTAAAAAGATACAGTTACTTTGGAAGACAATTGGCAGTTTCTTACAAAATCAAACATAGTTTTATCATATGATCCAGCATTCATTCATACTTTTTGGTACTTACCCAAATTAGTTGAAAACTACAAAAAATCTGCACATGTATGTTCATAGTAGCTTTATTTATCATTACCAAAACTTGGAAGCAAGAAAGATGTGCTTATGTAGGTGAGTGTATAAACTATGGTACATACATATAATGGAATACTACTCAGCACTAAAAAGAAATGAGCTATCAAGCCATGAAAAGTCATGAAGAAAACTTAAATGCATATTAGTAAATAAAAGAATCCCATATGAAGCTATGACCTCAATTTTACAACATTCTGGAAAAGGCAAAACTATGGAGTTGATTTAAAAAAATTAATAGCAAAAAAATATAGAATGCCAACAAAAATTCATAGAGAGTTTTCAATTTTCTTAATATTTAAATAGGCCATATTACATTATAAAATAAGCACACTTAATTTTGACACAAATGTAACATTTTAAGACTCACAATCATAAAAAAGGTATTTTATTTTCATGTTTTTTTGGTTTAACAGCAGGAAAATACCTAGGTATCACATGTGTTGCTAGTTTCATCTAGTGTATCTGTTATTCTAAATAACTAAATTCATTTTTCTATTTTGCACCACTAAAGGTAAGTAAGCAAACATGGTAACTATGGTGTCTGAAATCTTAATATTTAAGATATTTAATAATAACTTTCATGTACTTCCTCTATAGCATCTTTTTAGTGGCATATGTTTAAGCAGCTGTTGTTAGGGCTGTTGCTAGGAACAAAAAACCAGGGTGATTTCCCTAGGCTCTGGACTTTAATGAGGATTATTTAAATTAAGCACTGGATAATGTGATTCAGAAAGCATCCAGCAGGTAGAAAGAGGTAAAGGGCCAGTTGCTATTTCTTAAAAAAAAAAAAATGATGGGGAGGGTGGAGAGTTGAGGCTCAAAGAGAACTGCAAGGTTACTTATGGGATACTTGACTCTAAATTGTAGCTTTTACACATGTAATGTGGAAAAATAATAATACCTAAAGCTCAAAAGGCTGTTGTACTGGAGATGATGTCTACAAGATTCATTTTATGCCTAACAATCAACACACGTTAGGTATTACTTTCTTTTGTCAGAATCATTTTGGCTTATGACGAACACTTTCATAAAATGTATTAAAATACTTTAGCTATTCTGAGGTTTTGCCTGCTGAATAAAGTTATTTATGTTTATACTTGCCTAGGTTTGTAGGGATTATACACACAAATTCTTAATCTCTTTTAATTATTCTTATATTTTGGCCAAGTATTTTTGGGTTTTGTTTGGTTTGGTAAATGCAATTTGTTTTTCAATGACCAATACTCACCCACGGGGGGAAAAAAGCCCTTTAAAAAAAGGTTGTGAATTCCACAAAAAGATTCAAAAGTCAATATGCCTGACAATGATGCCAATAGCAATATCTTGAAACAGGTTCTTGTGCTATCATTAGTCATCTGTCAACTTCTGGCTTTAAAATTGAGATTCAAAATATGATATGGAACATGAAGAGATCTAAATTATGCAGTTAATGCTGGGTTGTTGCATTATTGAACTAAACAAAACTTGATTTCAAGGTATGGCATTTTTAGAATTGCCAAGTTTTAATAAAATCTTGGTATAAGAATTTTTACTGAAGCATACATAATATTATAAAAGATATAGTGCTGTCACTCATAGCAATTATTTGGTTAAAAAAAGTCACTGAATAGTTGAATCACTGAATATACAAAGAATTCCAAATTGAAAAAAAAATGAACACAGAAGTTTTTGTATTTGAAATCATTTTTGAGAGAGAGAGAGAGAGAGAGAGAGAGAGAGAGGAGAGGAGAGGAGAGGGGAGAGGGGGAGAGAGAGAGAGAGAGAGAGAGAGAGAGAGAGAGAGAGAGAGAATTTTTTAATATTTATTTTTCAGTGGACACAACATCTTTATTTTTATGTGGTGCTGAGGATCAAACCCAGTGCCCCGCGCATGCCAGGCGAGCGCGTTACTGCTTGAGCCACATCTCCACCTCCACCAGTTCTGTTTTAATATGAATTTTTGTGGTGAAGTTACTGCTGGTAACTTATATGTTCACTACAAATAGGTTGAGGGAAATGGATAATGCTTTCCTGGAAAAAAATTCTTCACTTTTAAAAGAGAAATAATAACTAGTGTATTTCATGTATAAATATTAGAAATAAAATTTATTCTTATTATTCATTTTAGCTGTGTTTTATAAAATTCAGTGAAAACACTGAATTACTAACTACTGAATCATTGCTCCTACAGAAAATACAGAGATATTTACAATGGTCAAACAGCCAAATGAATGAGATTTGAAAACTTCTACTTTCCTAGAATTTGCAAACATGCCTATAAGGAGCATTACTTGACTACTATTGTGATCAGTTAATCCTGATCAGTCTCAGAGTCATTAAATACTATTTTGATTTAAGAGCAAAATATTCATGTTCAATTCCACACTGCCCACAAACACACTCATGAAGCACAGTAGTGGACAAGAAACTCTGAAGCCTTATATTAATGACTATTGAGTGAGGAACTGGTAATCAAATTGAGTAATCCTAAATACTTAGTTCTAAGGAATGCATCACATGAACTGAACAATAGCGATTTTATTAATTTAATCTCCTGCATAAGAATTTCATATTTTGGTTGATTTATTATCATATTTCACATTTCAAACTTAAACTTAACTTTCTATTCCTAAAGTCCTATGCTGTTGTGGCATAGCAGCATAGTAATAGGATGATGTAAATGAAAGTAATAAGATTCAGAATTATTCAAAAATTAACAAAACCTTTGAAAAATATTTACCCAGAAGATTGCGCAGAGCTTCTTGATTAGCTAATGTTCCCTTTGTGGAGTAAACAGTAACTACCATGAAAAAAGATTTCAACATATTGGTGTAACATGAAAAGTGGGAGGAGGAGTGGTTTCCAATGAAGTCATGTAGGAAAAAAGGAAGATGATCTGGAAAAGTGCAGAAAGATAGCAGAAGCTTATATACTTTGCAAAATGCCCAAGACATCTGGGACTCCAAAACATAGAGTAAGAAAGGGAAAAATACAGAGTAAAATGAGTAATAAAATATCAGTGGGTTAACATCAGTGGCTCGCTGTTTCCTTTTCCTATATTAGAAAGATAAAAATTTTCCTACTTTTACGATTTTTGTGAGAATTAAATGAAATAATATGTGTATATGGAACAGGAGACCACAATCTCTCCTCTCAATACATATACACCACATGTCTAGAATGTTTAGACATCCATCTCAACCCCTATCATTTACCAGGCAAATTTTAGCACTTTCTCCAAAAAAATCTGAAGAACCACCAAGAAACTATTCCTCTCCATGACCCTCTTAATAATTATAATTGGCCCACTATAATGACTATCAAATCAATTCCCCTAAATCAAGAACCATCAGTCCTATGAGGGCCCACACATCTATGAATCCACATTTTATTGCCTCAAAGATGTTCAATCATTAAAAGTGTGGCCAAAACATCTGCACAAGAATTATGGTAAATATTTTGTGGGTTTGCCCATAGTAGGTACCCACTGAAAGCTGTGTGATACTATAATATATAAAAAAAAAAAAAAGATGTGGGCTGGGGTTGTGGTTTAGTGGCAGAGTGCTAGCACACGTTAGTCACTGGGTTTGATCCTCAGTACCACATAAAAAATAAATAAATAAAGGCATTGTGTCTGTGTGTGTCTACAATTGAAAAAAAAAAGATGCATTTTCCCCCAACTTTCATCTTTTCAGTCCACTCAGGACCCACTTGTGGGCCATCAAGAAACTCCTAATGCAGTGTTTCTTAATGTGGATTATCAATGTCCATTGAGCTAAAAGCACATGAAAACAAAACAAAAGCAATGAGATAATGTAAAAATGAAATTTGGAGCTGATCTGAAGGTAGCTCCTGTTGACCAAATATGGGTCAATGTGGGCATCAAAATGACAGTAATATGATCCATCACATAAAAAAAATCCCCCAGTCTACAAGGATGATCAATAAATACATAAATACGTGGAAACTGCTGCTTGGAGCCTGCTCTTATCAGAGCATACACCGAGCAAGGAGCGGCCGAGTTCCAGCTCCCGGAACTGCTCTGGCCCAGGGCTAAGGAGCCCGCGGAAACTGCTTCTCGGTCCGGGTCCTGCTGAGGGCCGGTCAGGAATCACCCGTTGCTTTGGTTACCCGGCAAAGGGAACGAAATGCTGCCATTCGCATAGGATACCAACATGGCAGAGATCTGATGTCATCAGAAAGCGGCGGAGGAGAGAACTTCATCAATACCAGCGGCGACAGAAACAGTTGGTCTCCTGGTAGGGAGGGTGAGGCACAGACACCCGAGTCTCTCTCGATTTGTCATCGAGCCAGAGGGGAGGAGCCGGGCCGCCGCCCGCGCCCGGAGCAGGCCCAGTGGCGCGCCGGCGTGGTGGTCGCGTGACCCCAATTGGAGAGGGGGCGGAGCGGAGCTGCCACCCGCGCCCGCAAGGTGGGCAGACCCGCGACCCAGTGGTACACGGGCGTGGTAGGAGGGGCAGGGCAGAGCCGCCGCCCGTGCCTGCAAGGTAAGCAGACCTGCGACAGACTGGTGGGTCAGGCCCAGCGGCCTGCCAGCGTGGTACACACGTCACCCCAACTGGAGTAGGGGCAGAGCAGAGCCTTCGCCCACGCCCAGATCAGGCCCCGCAGGTGTGGTGGTCACGTGACCCCAATTGGAGTGGGGGCGGAGCGGAACCACCACCCGTGCCCACAGGGTGAGCAGACCTGTGACCAACCTGCAGATCAGGCCCAGTGGTCCGCAGGCGTGGTAGGAGGGGCAGGGCAGAGCCGCCGCCTGCGGCTGCAAGGTAGGCAGACCTGCGACAGACCGGCGGATCAGGCCCAGGAGCCTGCCGGCGTGGTACACACGTCACCCCAATTGGAGTAGGGGCAGAGCAGAGTAGCCGCCCGTGCCAGGAACAGGCCCAGCGACCTGCCGGCGTGGTAGTCACGACACCCCAATTGGAGTAGGGGCAGAGCAGAGCCGCCACCCATGCCCGAAAGGTGGGCAGACCTGCGACCGACCAGCGGGACAGGCCCAGCGGCCTGCCGGTGCAACAGACACGTCACCCCATTTGGAGTAGGGGCAGAGCAGAGCTGCCGCCCATGCCCGCAGGGTAGACAGACCTGCGACCGACCGGTGGAACAGGCCCAGCGGCCGGCCGGGGTGGTAGGCACGTCACCCCAATTGGAGTAGGAGCAGAACAGAGCCTTTGCCCACGCCCGGAACAGGCCCAGTGGTCCGCGGGTGTGGTAGACAAGTCACACCAATTGGAGGGGGGGCAGAGCAGAGCCGCTGTCCGCACCTGCAGGGTAGGCAGACCTGCAACCGACCGGAGGATCAGGCCCGGTGGCATGCCAGCGTGGTACACTCGTCACCCCAGTTGGAGTAGGGGCAGAACAGAGCCACCGCCCGCGCCCGGAACAGGCCCAGTGACGTGCCGGCGTGGTAGTCACGACACCCCAATTGGAGTAAGGAGAGAGCAGAGCCGCCGCCCGCGCCTGCAAGGTAGGCAGACCGCCGCCCGACCCTGCAAGGGAGACTTTTCAACTATACAAGAGCAATATAAATATATAGGGGAAAAAAACATTTCAAAACCACAACAGTTTCACCAAGCAGAAAGAAACGCAAGCAGTATGAAAAGACAAGGAAAGAAAGGACCACAAGCAATGCAGGTCAACTCAACTTTAGAAGAGGTAACAGCTGCAGCAGATGGAATGTCAGATGAAGAATTCAGGATATACATGCTTCAGATGATCTGGAGTATCAAGGAAGACATTAGACAGCAAAATCAGACAATGAAAGATCACTTCGACAATGAATTACACAAACAAATCCAGGAAGCAAAGGATCAACTATACAGGGAGATAGAGGTTATAAAAAACAAACAAACAGAAATCCTAGAAATGCAGGAAGCAATAAACCAACTTAAAAACTCAATGGAGAATACTACCAGCAGAGTAGAACACTTAGAAGATAGAACATCAGACAATGAAGACAAAGTATTTCAACTTGAAAAGAACATAGACAGCTCAGCAAGACTGTTAAGAAACCATGAGCAGAACATCCAAGAAATATGGGATAACATTAAGAGACCAAACTTAAGAGTCATTGGGATACAGGAAGGTATAGAGGTCCAAACCAAAGGAATGAGCAATCTATTCAATGAAATAATATGAGAAAACTTCCCAGACTTGAAGAATGAGACAGAATCCCAAATCCTAGAAGCCTACAGGACGCCGAATGTGCAAAATCATAAGAGATCCACACCTAGACACATTATAATGAAGATGCCCAACATACAGAATAAGGAGAGAATTTTAAAAGCTACAAGAGAAAGGAAGCAGATTACATTTAGGGGTAAGCCAATCAGGATAACAGCTGATCTTTCAACACAGACTCTGAAAGCTAGAAGATCCTGGAATAACATATTTCAAACACTGAAAGAAAATGGGTTCCAACCAAGAATTGTGTATCCAGCGAAATTAAGCTTCAGGATGGAAGATGAAATTAAAACCTTCCACGATAAACAAAAGTTAAAAGAATTTGCAGCTAGAAAACCATCTCTTCAAAACATCCTTGGCAAAACATTACAGGAAGAGGAAATGGAAAATAACAATGAAAACCAAAGTGGGAGGTAGGACAGTAAAGGGGGGAAAAATAATCAAAGAGGAAAACAAATCATGTTTAGTAACATGAATAAACAAATATGGCTGGAAGAACAACCCATATCTCAATAATAACCCTAAATGTTAATGGCTTAAACTCACCAATTAAGAGACACAGGCTAGTAGAATGGATCACAAAACAAGACCCAACAATATGCTGCCTACAGGAGATGCATTTGATAGGAAAAGACATACATAGGCTGAAGGTGAAAGGTTGGGAAAAATCATATCACTCATATGGACTTCGGAAACAAGCAGGAGTGTCCATACTCATATCAAATAAAATAGATTTCAAGCCAAAGTTAATCAAAAGGGATAAAGAGGGACACTACATACTGCTCAAGGGAACCATACACCAACAAGACATAACAATCATAAATATATATGCCCCAAACAATGGTGCAGCTATGTTCATCAAACAAACTCTTCTCAAGTTCAAGAGTCTAATAGACCACCATACAATAATCATGGGAGACTTCAACACACCTCTCTCGCCACTGGACAGATCTTCCAAACAAAAGTTGAATAAGGAAACTATAGAACTCAATAACACAATTAATAACCTAAACTTAATTGACATATATAGAATATACCACCCAACATCAAGCAGTTACACTTTTTTCTCAGCAGCACATGGATCCTTCTCAAAAATAGATCATATATTATGTCACAGGGCAACTCTTAGACAATATAAAGGAGTAGAGATAATACCATGCATCTTATCTGATCATAATGGAATGAAACTGAAAATCAACGATAAAAGAAGGAAGGAAAAAGCATACAGCACTTGGAGAATGAACAATAGGTTACTGAATGATCAATGGGTTATAGAAGACATCAAGGAGGAAATTAAAAAATTCTTAGAGATTAATGAAAACACAGACACAACATATCGGAATCTATGGGACACATTGAAAGCAGTTCTAAGAGGAAAATTCATTGCTTGGAGTTCATTCCTTAAAAAAAGAAAAAACCAACATATAAATGATCTCATACTTCATCTCAAAATCCTAGAAAAAGAAGAGCAAAACAACAGCAAAAGAAGTAGAAGGCAAGAAATAATTAAAATCAGAGCTGAAATTAATGAAATCGAAACAAAAGAAACAATTGAAAAAAATTGACAAAACTAAAAGTTGGTTCTTTGAAAAAATAAACAAAATCGACAGACCCTTAGCCATGCTAGCGAAGAGAAGAAGAGAGAGAACTCAAATTACTAGCATACGGGATGAAAAAGGCAATATCACAACAGACACTTCAGAAATACAGAAGATAATCAAAAATTATTTTGAATCCTTATACTCCAATAAATTAGAAGATAGTGAAGGCATAGATAAATTTCTTAAGTCATATGATCTGCCCAGATTGAGTCAGGAGGATATAGACAACCTAAACAGACCAATATCAATTGAGGAAATAGAAGAAACCATCAAAAGATTACCAACTAAGAAAAGCCCAGGACCGGATGGGTATACAGCAGAGTTTTACAAAACCTTTAAAGAGGAACTAATACCAATACTTTTCAAGCTACTTCAGGAAATAGAAAAAGAGGGAGAACTTCCAAATTCATTCTATGAGGCCAACATCACCCTGATACCTAAACCAGACAAAGACACTTCAAAGAAAGAAAACTACAGACCAATATCTCTAATGAACCTAGATGCAAAAATCCTCAATAAAATTCTGGCGAATCGGATACAAAAACATATCAAAAAAATTGTACACCATGATCAAGTAGGATTCATCCCTGGGATGCAAGGCTGGTTCAATATATGGAAACCAATAAATGTTATTCACCACATCAATAGACTTAAAAATAAGAACCATATGATCATCTCGATAGATGCGGAAAAAGCATTCGACAAAGTACAGCATCCCTTTATGTTCAAAACTCTAGAAAAACTAGGGATAACAGGAACATACCTCAATATTGTAAAAGCAATCTATGCTAAGCCTCAGGCTAGCATCATTCTGAATGGAGAAAAATTGAAGGCATTCCCTCTAAAATCTGGAACAAGACAGGGATGCCCTCTCTCTCCACTTCTCTTCAACATAGTTCTCGAAACACTGGCCAGAGCAGTTAGACAGACGAAAGAAATTAAAGGCATAAAAATAGGAAAAGAAGAACTTAAATTATCACTATTTGCAGGTGACATGATTCTATACCTAGCAGACCCAAAAGGGTCTACAAAGAAACTATTAGAGCTAATAAATGAATTCAGCAAAGTGGCAGGATATAAAATCAACATGCATAAATCAAAGGCATTCCTGTATATCAGCGACAAATCCTCTGAAATGGAAATGAGGACAACCATTCCATTCACAATATCTTCAAAAAAAAATAAAATACTTGGGAATCAACCTAACAAAAGAGGTGAAAGACTTATACAATGAAAACTACAGAACCCTAAAGAGAGAAATAGAAGAAGATCTTAGAAGATGGAAAAATATACCCTGTTCATGGATAGGCAGAACTAACATCATCAAAATGGCGATATTACCAAAAGTTCTCTATAGGTTTAATGCAATGCCAATCAAAATCCCAACGGCATTTCTTGTAGAAATAGAGAAAGCAATCATGAAATTCATATGGAAAAATAAAAGACCCAGAATAGCAAAAACAATGCTAAGCAGGAAGTGTGAATCAGGCGGTATAGCGATACCAGACTTCAAACTATACTACAGAGCAATAGTAACAAAAACAGCATGGTACTGGTACCAAAACAGGCGGGTGGACCAATGGTACAGAATAGAGGACACAGAAACCAATCCACAAAACTACAACTACCTTATATTTGATAAAGGGGCTAAAAGCATGCAATGGAGGAAGGATAGCATCTTCAACAAATGGTGCTGGGAAAACTGGAAATCCATATGCAACAAAATGAAACTGAATCCCTTTCTCTCGCCATGCACAAAAGTTAATTCAAAATGGATCAAGGAGCTTGATATCAAATCAGAGACACGCCGTCTGATAGAAGAAAAAGTTGGCTACGATCTACAGTCAGTGGGGTCGGGCTCCAAATTCCTCAATAGGACACCCATAGCACAAAAGTTAATAACTAGAATCAACAAATGGGACTTACTCAAACTAAAAAGTTTTTTCTCAGCAAAAGAAACAATAAGAGAGGTAAATAGGGAGCCTACACCCTGGGAACAAATCTTTACTCCTCACACTTCAGATAGAGCCCTAATATCCAGAGTATACAAAGAACTCAAAAAACTAGACAATAAGAAAACAAACAACCCAATCAACAAATGGGCCAAGGACCTGAACAGACACTTCTCAGAGGAGGACATACAGTCAATCAACAAGTACATGAAAAAATGCTCACCATCTCTAGCTGTCAGAGAAATGCAAATCAAAACCACCCTAAGATACCATCTCACTCCAGTAAGATTGGCAGCCATTATGAAGTCAAACAACAACAAGTGCTGGCGAGGATGTGGGGAAAAGGGTACACTTGTACATTGCTGGTGGGACTGCAAATTGGTGCAGCCAATTTGGAAAGCAGTATGGAGATTTCTTGGAAAGCTGGGAATGGAGCCACCATTTGACCCAGCTATTCCCCTTCTCGGTCTATTCCCTAAAGACCTAAAAAGAGCATGCTACAGGGACACTGCTACATCGATGTTCATAGCAGCACAATTCACAATAGCAAGACTGTGGAGCCAACCTAGATGCCCTTCAATAGACGAATGGTTAAAAAAAAATGTGGCATTTATACACAATGGAGTATTACTCTGCATTAAAAAATGACAAAATCATAGAATTTGCAGGGAAATGGATGGCACTAGAGCAGATTATGCTAAGTGAAGCTAGCCAATCCCTAAAAAACAAATGCCAAATGTCTTCTTTGATATAAGGAGAGTAACTAAGAACAGAGTAGGGACGAAGAGCAGGAGAAGAAGATTAACATTAAACAGGGATGAGAGGTGGGAGGGAAAGGGAGAGAGAAGGGGAAATTGCATGGAAATGGAAGGAGACCCTCAGGGTTATACAAAAGTACATACAAGAGGAAGTGAGGGGAAAGGGAAAAATAATACAAGGGGGAGAAATGAATGACAGTAGAGGGGGTAGAGAGCGAAGAGGGGAGGGGAGGGGAGGGGGGATAGTAGAGGATAGGAAAGGCATCAGAACACAACAGACACTAGTATGGCAATATGTAAATCAATGGATGTGTAACTGATGTAATTCTGCAATCTGTATATGGGGTAAAAATGGGAGTTCATAACCCACTTGAATCAAAGTGTGAAATATGATATATCAAGAAATTTGTAATGTTTTGAATAAGCAACAATAAAAAATTTAAAAATAAATAAATAAATAAATACATAAATAAAAAAGAGGAGGTAGGTCTTTCTTAGCAGTACAATGATGACTAATAGAAAGAATAATGAAGTTAGAAAAATCACCACTTTACAATCTTCAGAGAAGAATTACCAGTGGATGCTGAATGCAGTCTGATAAAGAATGCAATTTTTATAGTCTCAAAGTATCGTCCCACATGTTACTCATTGCTTGCAAAAAGAACTTAAGAAATCTTACAGTACTTTAAGCAAATGACAAAATTAGCATTGACAATAAAAGGCAAACAAACACATGCGTCTCTGGATGTGACACCCTGAGACAGACACAAAATCAATTACATTGTATTCCACCCAAAATACATAATTCAATTGTAAAATATCAAAGAAACACAAATGGAGTCCATAAAACAATAGAATTTTTTTCTTCAGGATTCCAATGCTATAAAGAACGCCAAAGAAAGACTGAGTAATAATTTCAGGTTAAAGAAAATATCTACATGCAGTATATGAAAAGGATCCTGTACTAGGAAAAAATTGCTATACAGGATATTACTGGGATAATTAAGAAACTGGATATATGGACTGAAGATTGTATAAAGTATTATATCAATGTTAAATTTCCTGAACTTGATAAGTGTATAATGAATATGAGTATATTCTTGTTCTTAGGAAACATAAACTGAAGCATCAAGGCATGATTTATGCAACCTTCTCTAAAACAGTTCAGAAAAAGTGATGTCTGTGTCTATAAAGAGAAAATAATAAAGTGAAGTAGCAAAAATGTTAAAAATTGGTTAAGCTAGGTAAAAGGTATATAAGAGTTATTTCTATTGCTCATATGATTGTTATGTAACTAGAATCCTCCTGGCTATGGAATCTAGGCATATGAATTTGAAAAACCCCATGTTTGAGTTAGTGCACTCAGGTCAAGAACTGCTACCCTAGGGTAAATTATATTATGAACTGAAGCCCATTACTAAGGAAACAGCATTATAAGAGTAGTAAGAAACCTGTTAAGGAAAATATCAAAACATTAAGTAAGAATTATTTTTGATAAGAATTTTTTATTTTGAAGAACAGAGAAAATATTTTTAAACAAATAGGAAAAAAACATCCTTAGAATTCTTGTGTACGTGTAGAATTCCTAGCTGTTCTGGGCATAGTGGTATACACCTGTAATCCCAGCGGCACAGGAGATTGAGGTAGGAGGATCATAAATTCAAAGCCTGCCTCAAGCAACTTAGCAAGACCCTGTCTCAAAAATAAATAAATAAATAAATAAATAAGATCGGGGATTCGGCTCAGTGGTAAAGTTCCTCTAGGTTCAATCCTTGGTGGTAATAATAATAATAATAATAATAATAATAATAATAATAATAGAATTCCTAGCTGCATTCCCTTCTTTTGTACATAATAGTATGTATATAATGTTTATTTACATAGTATTTAGTACTATAAATAGTAACAAATATTATTTTTGTGCTATAAACCATTTATCTAATACTCTGAACCATATACTCCTAAATATTTTACATATTGTCTCATTGTAACCCTCACAACAATCTTAATAGGTAGGTAATATTATCTTAACCCAAAGAGGATAAGCAAATTTGCCTGAGATCTCATAGCTGGAAAATGGAAGATCTAAGAGTCAAACTCAGCCCAGACCTTTTATTTCTAACCAGCAAATCATATGTCCAGAGCTATTAGAGCCCATTAATTGTCAAAGACATTCTACCATCTGTCTCTTCATCACTGGTGCTCATCTCATTTACCTGTCACTGCTTATTATCTCTACTGTTGCTCCCAGCTGCAACTGCTCTTTCAGGCTAATGTACTTAAGAAAGCCACAAACTTTGATATGAAAAAAGATCTGGATCAAACTCTAATACAGAATATGATTAGTTATAATATCTCCTTAATTTTTTCATTAGTAAAATAATAGATAATAATTCTTATCCCATGGAACTTAAGATAACATTTAGAGAACTTAATCCATAGTAGGTAGTTTACAATAAAAGTAGTTTTACATACATTTTCTTCCAGACTCTTTAAATGATAACTTTTATTTTTATTCCATTTAATCTCATTATTTTGGATTGAATTACCTAATTAGTCATAATCCTGTTCCTAAATTTCATGAATTTAGGACCTATGAAATTTGGAGAGATGCCACTGACTTTTGCTAAGAAAAAAAAAGTAAATATAAAAAGTAAGTTGAAGTTAACTTTGCTTGGATTGATACATTATATATAAAAACAGAGTATGGCAAGTAAGGTAAATAATTGAGTCATCAGTCAGTGATAACAGGTGCCACTTTGGAAGTTAGGTGCTTTCATAATTTTAAATCACTATCAATATGCTTTCAGAAGAAACTCTAAGAGTTCATTGGAAAACTCAATGAGCCAAAAAGTCCTTTTGGAAGTACCACAAAATACACCTTCCAATTAATAAGAAGTTGTTTACAATACAAATTTTAGTAACACCTTTCCATCCCCAGTAATTTAAATTATGAAGTGTTTTGTGGATAGCAGGTTAACTTTTTAGACTTTCTAAATCAATTTATCAATTGGTGAGATTGGTATTTGCAGGCACATTTCTTGATAATTGTACAATATTTACTCAAACATATGTCTATTAAGATAATTTTGGAACTCATTTATTATATTGTACTTTCATTCATTTTATTATAGTTCATTGTTACAAGAAAATTTAAATATATAATATACAAAAATATAAGTATAAAATGTAAGAATATATATATATGCCTATATGTATATACACAACCCTTCCTTTGTACCATTCATGGTAACTACTTGTTAGTAATTACCATGAAACACACAAAGTAAGACCACACTGCCAACATGCACTAGTTTTAGTTAACAGGGCACCATGGAAATGAGGACTGCCTATTAAGTACTAAGATGAGGAGCTGATGCCACACAAAAGTGGATAAATGCAGTATAAAACCTAGTGTCTTGAACATATAAACTGCTCATCAAATATTTGTTGACTGAATGAATGATAAACATTGATTTAAAAACTGAATTAGATGAATCAGGACCTAAAGCTCACACCTTTTCCAAAATTAAAATCATAGATATATAAGACATAAAAACTATAAATTAAAAAAAATACATAGGGGAAATCTTTAAGATCTAAGGCTATGCAAGGAGTTCTTGTCATTAAAGCATGATATATAAAAGAAAAATTAATAAAGTTAATAAAATAAAATAAATAAATAAAAAATAAAAATTAATAAAGCTATTTGAAAGCTCTTATTTAAAAGATAAAAGCATGACCTAGGGAATGGAGTTGTGGCTCAGTGATAGAGCACTTGACTGGTATGTGTAAGGCCCTGGGTTCCATCTCAGCACTGCATAAAAATAAATAAATAAATAAATAAATAAATAAATGATTCATTGACAACTAAAAAAAATATTTTTTTAAAAAGCATAACCTAATGAACTGAGAGAAAATATTCACAAACCACTCATTTGACAAAAGACTAGTAGAGAAAATTAAAACAATTCTCAAAACTCAACAGTAACAAAAAAAAAATCCAATTTAAAAATGCCCAAAAGACATTATTTAACCAAAAACATACACCGGCAGTGAATAAGCACATAAGGTGTTCAATATTATTAGCCAAGAAAAAGATTGATAACAGTTAAAAAAGTATAGCATGAAGGACTTCTGGGATAACATAACTGTTCAGTACCCGACTGTGGAATTAGTCTGCATGAACCTGCACAGAACTTCTTACACACATATCCATTGTGAATCTGAAAAGACTGGTGGACTGTACCACTGTCAATATCCTCCTTGATAGTATATTACAGTTTTGCAAAATGTTACTGGGGAAATAAGGTAAAATGTAAAAGGAATCTGTATATTTCTTGCCATCGCATATGTATCCAAAATTATCTTCAGAGAGAGAAGGTGGGAGGACTGAACTGTACATTTAAAATGGGTGAATTTTATAGTATGTAAATGATAACAAAATTGTTTTTCAAAAGGAATTAGGAACTTTCATGAATGCTCTGAAAGAAGTGACCAGGGACACAGCAAATTTGGTGTGATTTGACAAACAGTAACTATTTTAGACTTTAGGAAATTAAGCTAATTTTTAAAAATTTTAGTCTATGAATTATCTGACTCTGTCAAATTTACTATATAGATCAAAGAAGACACAATCAAGTAATATAAATACTTAACAATACAAATCCTAAAATGATGTTTGACTATTATAATTGTGTTGTGATATCAATAAAAAAGATTATTTTTTGTGTCTCTTACTTAGTCTATGAAAAAGAAAATGTAGGGCTAGAAATATATAGCTCAGTGGCAGAGCACTTCTCTAGCATGCATGTCTGAGACCTTGGGTTCAATCTCCAACAACACACACACACAAAACAAAAACAAAAAGACAATGTAAATGCAAAATACATTAGAAAATCAGTATAACTTCTCATTTAAAATTACATAAAGTAGTGTGTTAATTTAGACCACTTTAAATAGTAACTCTCTAATATATGTGAAAATAATGATTTATTTATTAATGTTTTTAAAATGTTTTATTTAAATCTTTTATATTCGTGTACATCATTTTTTCTATTAAAATAATAGTAAAACTAATAGTAATACTTTCATTAAACATTGACCAAATTCTTAACAGAAGAATCAATTTAAAAAAATCTAATTGGAAGTATGTAGGTCTATTTGGTTTTCTTTAAATTCATTTAGTTTTATTATGCTGAAATTGGAGAATAGACTCTAACATCTGCTACAGAGAAAAGCATAGAGGTTTTCTTGACACTGCTATTGTAGAGGGTGAATTTAAAGCTACAATTATGCCATAACTTGACCTAAGGTATTTCAAACAACGTTATGAGCTTCTGTTTGCTATACAATAGGGGAAATCACTCCTATCTATTTTACAGGATTGCTATGACCCTTCAGTAAGATAATGTATATAAAAGTACTTTTTAATTGGTAAAGCAGTATGTAATTCCTAGTTTAATTTCTTTAATGAAAAATCTGAGAAACAGCTGATTTTGGATGTAGTTTTCTCATTAAAAAAAGAATTATGGTCTTAGTCTAAACAAGTATGTGGTAGCATAGCATAAAGGAACTTCTACCTAGAAAGTAGTACAAGTTAAAGATTAATTGCCAGCAACTATACCAGTTGCTAATTTATAAGAACTATGATAGTTTTCTGTACTGCTTACTTCTAGTAAATGGCAACAATCCTAAAACAGGTAGTATATTTTATTGTATGACGTGTTTTCAAAAGAGTCTTTCCACAAAAGAATAAGATGAAAATAACTTCATTAATAGTTGTATATCTAATATAAAGCAATGTGTAAAATATTAGTAGGTTTAATCAAAATATTTACATGTAACATGTTAAATAACAAAGCATTATTCATATTTAAGAAGGGTAGGTGTACTAATGCTTTTAGTAATTTGATGGCAGTGAGCATTCAAAGGGTATATGCTATGAAGACAACTGTATGTAATGAAGAAGAATGGTTTATATATACCATGCAGGATATAAAATCTTCCTATTGGAAACTGAGAAGAAAAAAGGCTGAAGGTCTCAAAAAGCACTCTCATTAAATACTCTTGTTTGAGGCAAACCAGTTCCATCAAGCACCTTTGGAAAAACAGTGTTATACCATTTAGGTAATGACTGATAGACATATAAAGAGCCTCATTTAAATACTCATTATAATTTTCTTCAACATTTCTTTGGCATCCAAATAGTGAAATTTGTAAAGACTTCTATCTCAGACAAAGATCTAAAATGTGTAAAAACAGTAATCTCTAAAATACACATTTCAATTTTAAAGATAAGGAATTTCATTTATATGTCCCAATATTTTTCAAGAAGAAAGCAACAATTTAATTTTTGGTAACTTAGGTTTAAAAATATTTAAGTGGTATCAAGTGATATTATTCAATGGCCTATTAATGTTGAGAGAATCTGTGAGAAAATATTTTGAGACATTTATAATCAAATTGGCAGCCCATTTATTTCTCTACTTTCAAAAGAAAAGACCACCAAAGTAGTTTACAATAGAGTGGGTAGAGAAATTTTAAAAAGAAAAGAAAAAAAACCTGATAACCAATCACACTCCTAAAATTTAAGGGCAACAATTGTAGAGGAATGAAAGAAGGGTAAATCCACAAGGAGGTCTTTCTAAGGAGAAAAGGGAAATAGCTAAGTACTAAGAGGTCACAAGGTACATTAAACACATAAAAAAGGCCCCCACTCATTAAATTTAAAGATGTGGTCCTGCAAGAGCAGTTTTTCTTACTAAAAGGCATACCATTTGTAGGATTTGTTTTAATTCAAGAAGATTTACAATATAACTTTGTTTTCTGAAGTTTTTTTTCCTGTTCTTTAATTTCATTCTATAATGAGTGTTACCAAAATGGTAACTAAATAAACATAAAAATTAAGATGTATTGTTTAAATCCTAAACAGAAATCTGAGAATTTTAGGCTTATTTTAATTTCATTAACTTGTTTTGAAAGAAATGTACTATCATCTGTGTTAACTTGTAGATAAAATAAAATTATCACACTTTTTACCAGTATTACCTTTAATTATACTGGTTCTTATTGCACTATCATTCACTTAGAACAATTGTAATCAGCAGCAGCCATGACAGTATATCCCAACTATCCAACTCACCTCCTCAGTGTACATCAAACTCTCATGCCCACTAACTATAATAGCTATTCATATGAGCACTGTGGAATTAAAAAACAAAACAAAAATCATAATTCTCATAGAACTTATTTTTTTTACAGAAAAACAAGGTATTAAATTTTGAGAGTAGCCTGAAATAACAGGAAAGTCAGAAATGTGATGAGAAACATTTAATAGTGAAAAGAAACCAATATAAAACATGGATTTTATTCAGACTGTTTCTTTAGTTAGATGTGAGAATTGGGGAAAATATTTAAATTTTGAAAACCCCAACTCCTTACCTGTAAAACAAAGGTTTTGAACTTGATCATCTCCAAAGTCTCTCTTAGCAATAAAATTCTAGGGTTCCAAGAGCAATTAGGCCAGAAAAAGAAATAAAAGAGATATCCAAGCTGGAAAGAAAGAAGTAAACTTATCTCTGTTTACAGATGATTTGATCTTATATGTAGAAAACCATAAGAATTCTGGAAAAAAAAAACTTAAAAACTTATACATGAATTCAGCAAAGTACAAGAAAATAAAATCAACACACAAAAATCACTTGTATTTCTACGTACTACCAATGAACAAATTGAAAGGGAAATTAAGAAAAAAATTCCATTTACAATAGCAACAAAAAGAATACAATACTTAGGAATTAGCTTAACCAAGCAGATGAAAGCATTTTACAATGAAAGGTACAATGAAAGATACAATGAAAGAAATGAAATAAGTCACAAATAAATAGAAACACATTCATATTCATGGATTGGAAGACTTAATATTGTTAAGATGTCAATACTACTTTAAAACAAGTGAAATAAGCCAGTCATAAAAAGACAAGTAATGATCCTGCTTATATGAGGTATCTAGAGTAGTAAAAATCACATATATAAAAAATAGAATGGTAACTGCCAGGGACTGGGGGTGGGATGGGAATGGGTTGTTGAATGTGTATAGATTTTCTGTTTTACCAGATGAAAGGAATTATGAAGCTGGAGGATGATGATTGTAGGCACAACATTATGAATGCATATAATTAAAATGATTGAGGATGAAGTTTATGTTATATGTATTTTAACCATACTGGAAAAACTGGAAAAATAATTCTATGCTCCTATAAAAATAAAATGTTGTGGAAAAAACCCTAAAAATATATAAAATGAATAAGTAACAGAGATGGGTATATGTGTCTATGTCTTTAGCATTCATCCTTCCTATTTCTTTTCCCCCTGTCTTCCTGACTTCTAGGATTCACTGCTCAGTATGAGCCGATAGGGGCTCTCCAAGCTTGGTTTTCTTGCTAAAACCTGGTTCTTTCATTTAAAAAATAAAGAGAGAGGGGGGGGGGAATGAGAATATATATATGAAAAGAGACCAATACATATATACCTACACACACACACACACACACACACACACATAACTAGGGATTAAACTGAATGTAGGATCTACATTCCTAGTTCTTTTTAAAATTTTTCTGTTTTGATTTTGTGATAGGGCCTTGCTAAATTGCTGAGTTTGGCCTCAAATTTGTGATCCTGTCTCAGCCTCCTGAATCCCTAGGATTATAAGTGTGTACCACCATGCCTGTCTTCTTCATTCAAATAGTTTATGAAATCCTATATATTCTATTCTTGAAGAATACACAAACCACTAACTGCAGATCTAACCTACCTAAATCTGCTGCCTAAACTTAAAACCACATCTTTTTCTCTCTATATATAACTAAAATACTTTGCCCCAAATATGATATAAATTTACTCAAGTTAATAAAAGATGTTTTAGTTTATTATAAAATGTTTGTCAAGAAATTTGTCAGAAAAACAAAACATTGAGAGAAAACAAAACAGGAAACAAATTTCCATAAATAGATGTATTCATTAAAAAGTTTTAAAAATATTACATAATAGTCCAATGAAAAATCAACATGAGTTACATGTAACTTTTTTACACTTCAGTACTAATGATTTTGATGCATTATTGTGACTAGAAGAGCCTCTGTTTCCAAATCTGCATATAGATGTAGAAAACATTATATACTTTTATATGAGTGGTTGTTTATAAAGTCATAAATTTGAAAATATTCAAAAGCATTGTGAGCAAAGAAAAGAGGAATGTTTTGGTAATTCAATGTTATATATATAGTGTGAAATAAAGAACATATTTTTAATCTAGCAAAAACATAGTAAAAACACAAAACTGATCCTCACTAAACTGATCATATGTTAAAAAATTATGATGAACATTTTGGATTACCTGGAAGTTATTACTGTAAAATATTTTTTTGGATGGAAACATTTAAACTGTACTATTTTCTCAAGATTCTGTTTAAAATGGTGCAGGCATCTAAAGGACCCAACATTGTATCTGTAAAGTGACTTCAACCTACTATAAATAAATTATGTTAACCTGATAGAGAGCAAAGATTTAAAAGCCAAATTTATAATCTGCAAATTGCCATATTCAAATTGGTGGTAAGCACATGAGGTTTGAGAGATAAAAAGTAATATTTTACTAACAGATAAGAATTTACAATATCCTTCAAACCTGGAGAAAGCATAATCAATCTGACATTGGGTCATAGCCAAAAGGTGGACATAATAAAGTCTGAAGCCTGTATCTTTCATTTCCAACAAACTTATATGATTTACTAACAAATTGTGCTTGGGATGCTATGTGCAGCCCCATAACACAGGAAGAGGGTGATACCTGCCACCTAAAGACACTTAAAACATCCAAAATGCATTTTCTTTTTTTTTTTTTGGAAGGGGGGTTCTAGGGATTGAATACAGGGTCTCACTCATGCTGGCAAAGAGTTCTACCACTAAACTCTATTCACAGCTCTTTTCATTTTTTTAAACAGTCTCCCTAAATTGTAATCCTCCTGCCTCAGCCTCTGAATTAGCTAGCATTAAAGGCATGAGCCACTATACCTGGCTGAAATAAATTTCTAAGACAAACCTCTCCCAATACAAAGGCTGACAGTGATCAACATTCTCTCTATATTTATTCCTAGCCCCTTCCTGATCCCTTACAACCGTAAAAGCCATCTTTGCTCATGTTTATTTTGAGCCAATTTCAACCATACAAAAAGGGCAGTGGATAAGAAACACACACTCTCCTGTAGGTATATGCTCTGCTTATGTAGACCCTAAACACAAAGATCCTCTCACACATATCATCTCTCAAAGTATTCCAAGAAAAATATAAAGTATGCCTCTTTAGATAATTAGTATGAAAAAAGATAAAAACTTTTTCCAAGAGAGATAATATTAGTACAACTTTGTTTATTTCTTTACAATCTGAAATTTTCCTTGTCAGACTGCATTTCTATTAGACACATTTTTGCTCAGTTATTCTTATCTATTAATTCCTGAAAGTTACCAGCCAGGGTATCTATGTCAGGCAGTCTATAAAAGGGCACCCAGTGATCCCTGTCTTAGGGATTCATGTACTTATGTAATCCCTTCCCTCTCCATTTTGGGTTGTACTTAATGGCTCACTCCTAACAAATCAAAATGTAAATAGTGACGGAATATCACTTCTGAGATTAGGTTATAAAAGACCACAACCTTCTGTTTTGGATGCTCTCTCTATTGTTTACTCTGGGGGAAGCCAGCTGCCACATTATGTGAGGCAGCCTTTTGAAGACATTCATGAAGTGGGGAACTTAGATTTGCCAAGATCCACATACATGCACTTGGAAGTGGAGTCTTCTTCACCTCAGAGGAGCCTTCAGATGAGATCATAACCCCTAATTACAGCTTGATGGAACCTCATAAAACAACCTGAGCCAGAGGCTCTCTGTTAAGCTGTGCCCTAATTCCTGAGGCACAGAAACTGAGATAATGGATGTTTGTTGTTTTAAGCTGGGGTAAATAAGGGTCATAGTTTGTTACTCAGCAATAGATAACAAAGTACCTCATCAAACAAATTGTCAGGTTAACTAGACAAAAATGAAATTTTATGAATCAACCTGAAAAATATAACAAAACCTGTTTATTCTTCATTCTGAAACCTGACATATTTGTAAGTCATTTTTATGGAGGGGTGATCTCTTATCTTAGAAATATAGTTACCACACTCCAAACATTAAAAGAGAAAGAAATGCTGAGATGGAAAACAAATTGGCTTCACAGGCAATAAAAGGTCAGGATTAATTAACCCAGGGAGAAACACCTAGAATCCTTAAAAATAAAAACTATAGTTGTAAAACAAGTAGACTCAATTATTAGACACACAGAACCTAAAATAAAACCAAAAAAGTCAAATGACAGAGAATTGAGATTCTTTTGTGTAATTTTGTCCAATTAATAATATTCATTATGCATCATGTGAGAGATTAGAGCCCAGTTACAACGAAACAAAAAAAGACGAATTAAAACCTTAACAAATTTTATACCAAAATTTGCTTGTTGTAACGTCAACTGCATTTGCATTCATAAAAGAACTAAAAAAATGTGGTAAGGCACCCAAATAACACCTAAAAGCAACACTTGGGCTTAAATAAAGTAACCCTTGCTGTTTCTCGGTTTTATTTCGAAATGAGGTTGGGTCACCAACTGGGGTCCCAAGCTGACCTATACCCCAATGGCCTAGAAACAGAAGGAACGCCCATTCCCGCCTCATGGCACTGATTCTTCACTTTAATAAGCCACCACTGCTGTCACTCAAGATACATTACACTGTCATTGGTCGTAAACTCTTATAGATCGGCCAATTTCTGCCAACTGGCAAGCACTGGCTGTCTTTATTTCCGTGAAGAAAAGTGAGGGTAAACAGGCAAAAGAGATAAATAGATATAAAATATCTAGGCTGACGCTAGTACCTGAGCGACCTGTGATCTCCACCGCCGCCGCGACGAATCGACCTCTGGGCGGGGGCTTTAAGCCAAAAAGAAAATGGCTCAGCCAGGAACTGATGCCCAGGCCATGGAGAAGTGTGTCCAAACTTTACTAGTTCACGCCGGTGAAGATGACGGCGGCGAGAGTATCAGAAACAGCCCTACACCCGTGTGAACTCGGAACACCTCAAGCTGCAGGAGCCAGAGCTGCCTACTGTCCCAGTTTTGACGTTTCCTATTGTTGCCGGAAGTGACGTTCGGGTTCTGACCCTTAAAGAAGAAGCACTTTAATTCCCGTTGTTTACGATTCGCTACAGATTCCTTGTTTCTCGCTTCTTAGTCCGAGCTATTCTGACCTTTTAAATTATACTGATTAATAATCTGCAACTTAGTATCGCCCTGGCCGTTGAGGAGGCCTTCTGCAGAGTCAAGTCACCTCAGAGTCTGGACGAACGGACCATGGAATCTGCAGCGAGGAATCCTAGAGCGCCAAAGAGCCCGCCGCTTTGAAGATCTTGCCGCGGTGCGCGGCGGGCTCGAACTTGTTCTTCCAACACAAACGGTCGGCGCGAGAAGCGCGCTGGGGCTCCAGCTCTGGCCTTGAGGGAGTGCCTGCTGGAGACTAGTTCCGGTGATGGGCTCCGGTTACAGATGCCCTTTCTCCCCTTCTTGTCGTGCTGGGCTAGAGGTCTTCTTTGCTCGGGGGCTGCCGGGTGAGCCCCAGGGAGCCTGCGGGGCTGCGCACTAGTTTGGACAGAGTCGCCTCTCTCTGCTTTCCTCACCGAGACCCCGGGTGGAGGCGAAAGAGCAGGTCTGTCTCTTCACCCTTTTAACTTAAATTACGGAAGGGGAATCCCGAATGTGCCTTGCGTGTATACCCGCCTGGTGTATGCTTTTAATAGCGACGAGGTAGAAAATATCGTAGCTGCTTAATCAGATTTAAGCTGTGGCTTAGGATAGAGAAGTTACAGTCTTGGGATCAGTGTAAGGGATGGATTCCTAGTGGATACTCTGAGCTGAGGATGCATCGGGCTCCTCTAAAATACTGATGGGAAGGAAGAGTTGAAAGTAGTTGGCTTTTCCTTGCTTGCGTTTTCCAGGTGTTTAAAATATTTCTCCATCATAAGAATTACAGATTTTCCTCTCACTATAAAAAGAACTGTCTTGAATTTTAATTCATTTTTTTATATTCTGTAATTGGGGTGTCGTAGAATATTTTTCCAGAATTATTCGCAAACCTTTACACAGTTATTCCCTTTCCCCCCAGTTTCCTCAATGCTTTCCCTTCCTCAAACTTTTCTCCATATCACTTAGAACAGTGTTTCCTTAATATCTTTTGTGGAAATTTTCACAAATTTAATTTTTTCTCATCTTTATTCCTCTTGTTTTTGACGCATGGTTTTTAGATAATATAAATCGTTGGATCTATGCCACAAACTCTTTAACCATCCACACTAATGTATACAATTTAGTTGTTTGATTCTAACAAAAATCACTTTGAGTCCTGTGACATCCCATTGGGAGGCATCATTTTAATGATCTTAAACTGCTAGGTGATTGAGCTACATTAAAAATCTTAAATATTTTACTTAATAATATATTTTACTTAATAGTATATATTGTTTTATCCCTTTCTCATCAATTCTCTCGGACAGATTTGACTTGTAGACAGAACTCTAGGGGAAGCTAGCCAGCAATATTGAGACCTTAATGACTGAATCTGTGCTACAAGCTGAGTATTGCCTCCTTTGAATTTTCTTTGACAAGGGTAATCAGGTGAAAATGTTAATCACATTTTTTAAAGTAAAAAATTAATTTTCGTTTCCAAAAGTACTCTGTTAAAATATGCATAAGTAATAGATTAGCTTCTTTTAATATCTTAATTTTAGTGTTTTCTCCCCCCACCTTTTTTTAGCAAAGCCCTTCATGGAAATGTACAGCAGGAGCTGTAAATTTTTTCTGTAATACTCAAATTTTTTTAATTTCTTCATTTTTACTATTCTGTCTTATCACTTATCTCCTTCACCTACAGATCCAAGCTGTACTTGTATCTTACTCTTCTTCAAAATATGTATTCTACTGGTACTGAAGAGGATGTGTTCCAGGGACATACTTTGTTGTCAGAAATTCCATTACCAGAGGTAGAAATAATGTAAGAGACATGGAAACGTGTTTCAGGACTTCAGAAAAAGGAAAGATACCACAAAATTGCATGTACTGGGATGATTAGATATACATTTGGAGGGACTAAACAAAATCTGTGGGAGAGATACCTTTTACATTAAAGTTAGAGAATGTCTTTCAGTAAGAAAGTACCTGAGAAGAATTTTACGAAGTTAGATAGGTCTGGAACTTGAAAGAGTTTCAGACATATGAAATTGTTCAGTGGCAGAATCCAAGAATTTTTTTTTTTTTTTTTTTTTTTTGGCAGTTACAACCAGATTAGTTTCCAATTCATTTTTTTCTCAGCTAAATAAAGGCTGATCTTGGGAAAACTGTTTCCATATGTCCATCTACACCCATGCCTCCTATAAGATGTTAGCTAAAGCTTACCTTCTTGACCAGTATTTTGTATAATTTGATTTTGAGATTGGTTATTTCCCATTTGACTATGACCCAAATTCCCTTTGCCTACAAATGTAAATTTGTTTAGGTGGTATAATTGAGTGGCTGAAAATAGTGACTGAAGTGATCATGGAAGAATGGTAAACATTTATTCAAGAACCTATTCTTCACCATGTTGCTAAAGGAGAACAGGCTAAAAATAGGACAGTAGTTTTCCTCAAGAGAGGGAGTAGTTGCTCTACCCTGGAGAAATGGCTACAGAAATGGGTGGCAAGGGTCTTAACATAGAAAGCTTACTAAATTTAGGATTTTGCAAATTGGTAGCCTTAATACCTCTTTATGTATAGATTCAGACAAGGTGTGTAAGGGAATGATTTATATTCTGATTGCTACTGAAATACAGACTAGGGGGGAAAAGATCACACCAACTACTTCACCTAATTTATGAATTATTCTGTTTTGTTTTGTTTTTAATGTCAATGACTTCATTTTAAAGGAGCTTCATTCTCAGAAGATTCATTACTCAAGGTATTGTTATGTATTATTTTCCTTTTATGAAGTGTCAATGAATAGTTGTAGATATTTTTAAATATGTTTTTGAATTTTGCCTTATTGATTAAATTTTTGATTCAAAACCTGTTTATCTCCATCATGCAAAAGTTCTTAACAAATTGTCTATGTGTTTATTTTATGAACCTCCTTTGGAAACAACCTCCTTTGGGAATTTTGTAGTCCATTCAGTAAAATGAGTCATTTAGAAATAAGTTTCATGGTATTATTTTGGGAGAGGGGATTTTTTAAAAAATGATCTTTTATAAAAAAATCTCAAAGATCATGCATGTTTGTATGTTTGGGTGTTTCTGTTATGTACATTTTTCAGAGTCACTTCTCTTTCATAGATCCCTATGTACATCAGCTTTAGAAGATATCAACAATAAATTTTACAAAGTAATTGTACTGATTTACTTTTTTCACCGAATTGTGTTAAGAGTTTCACATGCACTACTGACTCATATTTTGGATTTACTTCATAATTTCCTAAGGATTAATGAGATTGAGTATCTTTTTACATGTTAGGTCTTATAGTTTTTGCTGTGATCTCTTGCCCATTTTTCTATTGAGCATCTTTTTTTTTCTCCCCTTATTGTTTTGTAGATTTTTTTTACATGTTCTACATAAGATTATTTTTGTTGGTTATATGTATTGCCAGCATCATCGTCCATTCAATGACCTTTCAGAGTATCTTTTGATGAACAGAAGTTACTAATTTTAATGTGGTTCATTTTATCAGTCATAAGACATCTTTCTCTTCCTGAGATCCTGAAGATATTCTCCTCTGTGATCTTCACAAAGCCTGGTTGTTTGGCCTTTGTATATTGTTCATTATAAGATTTTCTTTATTTCTTTCAAGTTTGGATTATATTAATTGTATTTTATTGAAGTTAGATCTTCAATAAACCCTTTGTGAAGGTTGTAATATAGATTTCAAGATTTATGTGGATATTTAGTTGATGTATTACCATTGGAAAAGACTATAGTTTTTTCACTGCTACTCACTATTGTCACTATTATCAATATATATGCTGGTTTTGGACTTGGTTTTGTGTCATTATTCTGTTTGTACATCTTTTCATGAATTCCAAATTTAATTTCATAAAACATTTTCATAATGAATGATTTAAGTCCTCCAATTTTGATCTTCAAGATTTCTTAGTTATCCTTTAGCTTTTACATTTCTGTATAAATTTTAGTCAGCTTGTCAATTTCCACCCTCAAAAACCTGTTTTTTGTGTGTGTGTGTTTGTTTAGTGGTAGTAGGAAAGCATTGTTTTAGTCAGATTTTTTGCTTTTGTGACTAAAGGATCTGACCAGAACAATTTTAGGAGGAAAAGTTTATTTGAGGGCTTAGGGTTTCAGAGGTCTTAGTCCATAGAAGGCTGGCTCCATTCCTTTGGGCTTCAGGTGAGGCTGAACATCATGGTAGAAGAGTGTGGCAAAGGGAGGCAACTCACATGGCAATCAGAAAGCAGAGAGAGCCTCCCCTTGTCAGGTAAAAACATATACCCCATAGCCAAGCCCCCAATGAATCACTTCTTCCAGCCACACCCCACCTGCCTCCAGTTACCACTCAGTTAATTCCTTCAGGGATTAATTCACTGATTAGGTTAAGGCTATGGCCCAATCATTTCTCTTCCAAAGCTTATATTGTCTTGCATGTGAGCTTTTGGGGAACACCACATCTGAAAATTAACAGGGATGCATTGAATTTATGTATCAATAATCTATTGAGTCAATCTTTGATCAAAATGTTGCCTCTTCTCTAGATCTTCTTCAATGCATGTCAATAAAGTTTTATAGTTTTGTTTTGAGATCCCTCCATCTTTTCCAGATTTATTCATGTTTGATATTTATTGAGGCTATAGAGAATTATTGATAGATGTCATTTAAAAACATTTTCTATTATTTGAGGGATACAGAGACATGCAATTGAGTTTTGTGTATTGGCCGAGTGAGTATTCAGCAAACTTGCTAAATTTACTTATTATTTCTTTTGGATTTTTTCACATACAGTTTATTCAGTGTGATGTCAAACAATAATGACATTTTTATTTCTTACTTTTTAATATTTTTTCCTTCTTATATTTTTGTACTATCTAGGAGTTCCAGTTTAATGTTGAAAAAAAGTGATGACAGTAAATATGCTTGCCTCTACCCAATCTTGGAAGAAAACTTGGTATTTCATCATTGAATACAATGTTTGTAGTAGATCTCCCCCCACCTCACTCCACCTCTTTTTTTTTTTTTTTTTTTGTACTGGAGATTGAACTCAGTGGTGCTCTACCACTAAGCTACATCCTCAGACCTTTTTTATTTTTTGATACAGGATCTCACCAAGTTGCTAAGGGTCTTGCTAAAATTCTGAGACTTGCCAACCTCCTGCCTCAGCCACCCAGGTCACTAGGATTACAAACATGAATCACAGCACCCAGCTGCAGTAGATTTTTTTTTTTTTTTTTTTTTTGGTAGATATCCTTAATCAAATGCAGGCAATTCCCCTCAATTACTAATGTTCTAAGAATTATAAATAAATGTCGGATATTTTCATATACCTATTGTTCATTATAAGATTTTCTTTATTTCTTTCATGTTTGGGTTATATTGATTGTATTTTGTCTTGTACTTGGGTTATAATTCAATAGTTACGAATTTTGGTGCTCCAGTTGTTTCAGTTTGTAACCATTAGGAACTCTTTGTTGGCTCCTATGTCCCTTTGACATAACCCTTCAAAATTTTCTTTGTAGAGTGTTTTTTTTTTTTTTTTTTTTAAAGAGTGAGTGAGAGAGAGAGAGGGGGAGAGAGAGAGAATTTTTAACATTTATTTTTTTAGTTTTCGGCGGACACAACATCTTTGTTTGTATGTGGTGCTGAGGATCGAACCCGGGCCACACGCATGCCAGGCGAGCGTGCTACCACTTGAGCCACATCCCCAGCCCTGTAGAGTGTTTTTGTATGTCCTGAAAACTACATAATGCTTCAGTTCATCTTCTATATTTCCTACCCCAGTCCTAGAATTGTACATTTCTTCAAGGAGCCCTGATTTCTTGTATTGTAGACATCAAGATCTAGATGCTAGTTTGCCAAAGGATTGCTATGCTTGTTGCTGAAGGATGTTACTTCAAGAAACTTTCACTTGACAGAGAAACAAAATATATGTGTATATATTGAGCACTACACAGGTTAAATATCTCTTATCCAAAATGAGGATCATAGTGTTTTAAATTTTGGAGTTTTTCAGATTTTGGAGTATTTGCATAGGGTATTGGTCAAGCATCTCTAATCAAAAAATCTGTGATTTGAAATGCTGAGAATCTGAAACTTTTTGCATATAGACATGATGATCTAAAAGCTTCAGGTTTGGGGAGTGTTTTGGATTTGGGGTTTTGGCTTAAGATTGTTCCAGGTGTGTGCACATATCAATAAATCTTTCTATTTGAAATGATTGGTATCAATATTACGGTAAACATGTTGATACTGATGTTTCTAACTATAATCAGTTAACACATAGAGCTAATTCTAGTGTACTCCACTTACCTGTAAAATTCCTCTTAAACCTGGTTCCCATTATGCAATCATCAATATACCTAATTTTAAACTTCAATATATCTCTTTAAGAGTATCAAAATTTTTATCTCATATGCATGTAGGCAAAAACTTTATGAACCAGAGTGCAGTGTTTATGTGTTGTTGTTTTTGCCTTTAATCTCACAGACTCTATTCACTTTCACCCATCCCCTTTAATGCAGTTGTTTCATACATTGGTAATGTAATTCGATTACCCTTTCACAGTCTACACTCGATCCTGTGCAGTTTCCTAAATTATTTTTAAAATTTTTGCATCCATTAGCATTCACTCTTTGGACTGCAGAGTTTCATGGATCTTGATGAAGACATAATGTCATTTATCTATCTATAAGATATCACAATGAGTAGATTATCTCTCTAAATTAATACTCTGTATTTCACCTATATATCTTACTCTTCTCCCTCTGAATCTCTGGCAACTATTGACCTTTGTGTTTTTTTATTGTCTCTATAGTTTTACTATTTACAGAATGTCTTCTCTTTGAAATTGTCTAGTAGCCTTTTTGGACTTGCTTTTGCTTAGAAATATTAATTAAGATCTATCTGTGTCCTTTTGTAGCTTGAAAAGTCATTTCTTTTTTTTTTTTTTTTTTTTTTTTTTAATTTTTTATTGTGGGTTGTTCAAAACATTACAAATTTCTTGACATATCATATTCCACACTTTGATTCAAGTGGGTTATGAACTCCCACCTTCACCCCATACACAGATTGCAGAATCACATCAGTTACACATCCATTGATTTACAAATTGCCATACTAGTGTCTGTTGTGCTTCGCTGCCTTTCACATCCTCCCCCCTCCCCCCTCCCCCCTCCCCACCTCTCCCCTCCCCTCCCCACCTCTCCCCTCCCCTCCCCTCCTCTATCTCTACCTCCTCCACTGTATAACCCTGAGGGTCTCCTTCCATTACCATGCAATTTCCCTTCTCTCTCCCTTTCCCTCCCACCTCTCATCCCTGTTAAATGTTAATCTTCTTCTCCTGCTCTTCGTCCCTACTCTGTTCTTAGTTACTCTCTTTATATCAAAGAAGACATTTGGCATTTGTTTTTTAGGGATTGGCTAGCTTCACTTAGCATAATCTGCTCTAATGCCATCCATTTCCCTGTAAATTCTATGATTTTGTCATTTTTTAATGCAGAGTAATATTCCATTGTGTATAAATGCCACATTTTTTTTATCCATTCGTCTATTGAAGGGCATCTAGGTTGGTTCCACAGTCTTGCTATTGTGAACTGTGCTGCTATGAACATCGATGTAGCAGTGTCCCTGTAGCATGCTCTTTTTAGGTCTTTAGGGAATAGACCAAGAAGGGGAATAGCTGGGTCAAATGGTGGCTCCATTCCCAGCTTTCCAAGAAATCTCCATACTGCTTTCCAAATTGGCTGCACCAATCTGCAGTCCCACCAGCAATGTACAAGTGTACCCTTTTCCCCACATCCTTGCCAGCACTTGTTGTTGTTTGACTTCCTAATGGCTGCCAATCTTACTGGAGTGAGATGGTATCTTAGGGTGGTTTTGATTTGCATTTCTCTGACAGCTAGAGATGTTGAGCATTTTTTCATGTACTTGTTGATTGACTGTATGTCCTCCTCTGAGAAGTGTCTGTTCAGGTCCTTGGCCCATTTGTTGATTGGGTTGTTTGTTCTCTTATTGTCTAATTTTTTGAGTTCTTTGTATACTCTGGATATTAGGGCTCTATCTGAAGTGTGAGGAGTAAAGATTTGTTCCCAGGGTGTAGGCTCCCTATTTACCTCTCTTATTGTTTCTTTTGCTGAGAAAAAACTTTTTAGTTTGAGTAAGTCCCATTTGTTGATTGTAGTTATTAACTTTTGTGCTATGGGTGTCCTATTGAGGAATTTGGAGCCCGACCCCACCGACTGTAGATCGTAGCCAACTTTTTCTTCTATCAGACGGCGCGTCTCTGATTTGATATCAAGCTCCTTGATCCATTTTGAATTCACTTTTGTGCATGGCGAGAGAAAGGGATTCAGTTTCATTTTGTTGCATATGGATTTCCAGTTTTCCCAGCACCATTTGTTGAAGATGCTGTCCTTCCTCCATTGCATGCTTTTAGCCCCTTTATCAAATATAAGATAGTTGTAGTTTTGTGGATCGGTTTCTGTGTCCTCTATTCTGTACCATTGGTCCACCCGCCTGTTTTGGTACCAGTACCATGCTGTTTTTGTTACTATTGCTCTGTAGTATAGTTTGAAGTCTGGTATCGCTATACCGCCTGATTCACACTTCTTGCTTAGCATTGTTTTTGCTATTCTGGGTCTTTTATTTTTCCATATGAATTTCATGATTGCTTTCTCTATTTCTACAAGAAATGCCGTTGGGATTTTGATTGGCATTGCATTAAACCTATAGAGAACTTTTGGTAATATCGCCATTTTGATGATGTTAGTTCTGCCTATCCATGAACAGGGTATATTTTTCCATCTTCTAAGATCTTCTTCTATTTCTCTCTTGAGGGTTCTGTAGTTTTCATTGTATAAGTCTTTCACCTCTTTTGTTAGGTTGATTCCCAAGTATTTTATTTTTTTTGAAGATATTGTGAATGGAGTGGTTGTCCTCATTTCCATTTCAGAGGATTTGTCGCTGATATACAGGAATGCCTTTGATTTATGCGTGTTGATTTTAAATCCTGCCACTTTGCTGAATTCATTTATTAGCTCTAATAGTTTCTTTGTAGAGCCTTTTGGGTCTGCTAGGTATAGAATCATATCATCTGCAAATAGTGATAATTTAAGTTCTTCTTTTCCTATTTTGATTCCTTTAATTTCTTTCGTCTGTCTAATTGCTCTGGCCAGTGTTTCGAGAACTATGTTGAAGAGAAGTGGAGAGAGAGGGCATCCCTGTCTTGTTCCAGATTTTAGAGGGAATGCCTTCAGTTTTTCTCCATTCAGAATGATGCTAGCCTGAGGCTTAGCATAGATTGCTTTTACAATATTGAGGTATGTTCCTGTTATCCCTAGTTTTTCTAGAGTTTTGAACATAAAGGGATGCTGTACTTTGTCGAATGCTTTTTCCGCATCTATTGAGATGATCATATGGTTCTTATTTTTAAGTCTATTGATGTGGTGAATAACATTTATTGATTTCCGTATATTGAACCAGCCTTGCATCCCAGGGATGAATCCTACATTTCTTTTTATTGTTAAATAATATTCCATTGTGTGGATGTACATTACTGTAATATACCTCAGGTTGTCTTGGTTGCTTTCACTTTTGAGTGGTTATGAATAGAACTGTTGTACACACTGATTATGTAGGATTTTATTCATACATAAATTTTTGTTAAGTTAGTGGATAAATGAGTACTATAATTGCTGAATGTGTGGTAAGACTATGATTAGTTGTGTAAGAAACTGCCAAACCATCTCCCAAAATGGCTATACTACTTTGAATTCTCACTAGCAATAGAGTTTTGTTTCTTCATATCCTCAAATACATTTGGTTATTAATAGGCTTATTTTTGTTGTGTTTTGTTTTTGGATTCTAGCAATTCTAATAGGTGTGAAGTAGTATCTTGTTATGCTTTGGATATGACATGTCCTCCAAAAGTTCCTGGATTAATGCAGGAATAGTCAGAGTTGAAATGATTAGATTATAAGAGCTGTGACCAAATCAATCCATTCTAGTTTGAATGGACTAACAGAGTGGTAACTCTAGTGAGTGGAGGTCACTAGAGAAAGTAGGTCACTGGGGCGTGTCCTAGAAGGGTTTGTCTTCCTTGTAACCCATTCCCCCTTCTCTTTCTGCCTCCTGGTTGCCATGAAGTGAATAGCTTTCCTCTGCCAGAACCTTTGACCATGATGTTCTGCCTCAACTTGGGAGCCCAGAGCAATGAGGTCTGTCAACTATGGACTGACATTTCTGAAATCCTGAGTCTCAAATAAATTTTTCCTCCTCTAAGTTGTTCTTCTCGAGTATTTTGGTCATAGCAGAGAAAAGCTGATTAACACATATCTCATTGTTTTATTTTTAAATTGCAATTACCTGATGATATGTTGAGCATCTATTTAAATATTTTATAAAAATTTTTAAAATTTATTTATTGGTGCATGTGAATTATACAGAATAGTGAGTTTTCTTGTATTCTATTTGTACATGCATATAACACATAATCTGACCAGTATTACTCTCTAGTAATTTCCCTACCTTTGTCCCTTCCTCTAATGGTTTGTTTCTACTTTCATGACATTCTTTTTTTTTTTTTTTATTTCCCCTCTAGCTTTTATATACAAGAGAAAGTATATGATACTTGTCTTTCTGTGTCTGGTTTATTTTGCTTAACATGATGTCCTCCAGTTCTCATTTTCCTGCAAATAAAATAATTAATTTCATTCTTTATTACTGAGTATAACTCCATTTTGTGTGTGTGAGTGTGTATATACATACTTTATTTTCTTTATCCATTAATCTGTTGACAGACATCTAGGTCAGTTTCAATTTGGCTGTTGTGAATTGTGCTGCAATAAACATGAGTATGCAGGTATCCCTAAGCATACTGATTTTAATTCTTCTGGGCACAAGTATTACTGTTTCATATTGTTTTGCTTTTGTTTCTCTGAGCTTGGGGTTGAATCCAGACCCTCTTATATACAGGGCAAGTCCTGACTTAAATTATCTTGGATAAATACTGAGGAGCAGTATTGCTGAATCATATGATAGTTCTATTTTTAGTTTTTTGAGCAATCTCCATACTGATTTCCATAGTAGCTGTACTAATTTACATTCCAGACTATGTAAGAATTCCTTTTCCCCAGCTTCCTCACCAGCATTTATTGTTCACATTCTTGATGATTGTTGCCATTCTGACTGTGATGAGATAGAATCTCAGTATAGTTTTGATTTGCACTTCCCTGATGGCTAAACATGTTGAACATATTATAATATAATTGTTATATAATGGTTTTTATTTATTCCTTTGAGAAGTGTATGTTAGATCATTTGTCCATTTATTTAATTTTTTAAGTCTTTTTTAGTTCTTTATGTTTTTGGATATTAATCATCTTTCAGTAGAATAACTGGCAAAGATTTTCACCCATTGCAGGCTGTGTGTCTTTATGCTGATTTTTCCTTTGTTGTACAGAAGCTTTTTAATTTGATGCCATCCCATTTATTGATTCTTACTTTTATTTCCTGAGCTCTAGGAGTCTTATTTAGGAAGTTGTTTCTTGTACTTCCTATTGAATTATTTCTCTTGTTTTCTTTTCTAACAGTTATAAACCTTCTGGTGTTATACCATTTTGAGTTGACTTTTATGCAGGGCGAGAATATCTTATATGCTTGTATGCCACCTGTATTTCTCTTTGGTGAATTCTCTGTTCAGATCTTTTGCCCAGTTTTTAATTGAGTTGTTGGCTTTATGCTCTTCAATTTGAGTTCTTTGGATATTTTGGAAACAAGTCTTTACCCAATATGTGTTTTGTAACACCATAACCTCTTTTTGTTCTCTTAACAATATCTTCCATAGAACAGAAGTTTTAATTTTAATGAAACTTAGCTTACCATTTTTTGGTTTTATGGATTATAAATTGATATTATCTAGAAACTCATTGCTAAACTCAAGGTCATATCAGTTTTCTACTATATTTCCTCTTAAAGTTTTATACTTTTACATTATACATTAAGATCCATGATCCTTCTAAACTAAATTTTGTAAAACATATAAGGTCTGTATAGAGATTCCTTTTGATTCTCTTCATATGTGATATATTTATTTTTCTTTGGATGTTTTTAGAACAACTGCTTTTCTCTTATGAGATACATCACATTGATATATCTTGGCATGAGTTTTATTTCACTTATGTTGATCACTCAATGACTCTTTCAGTCTAGAAAATAATGACATTTAGGTCTAAGAGGTGTTTTTGTATTATTTCACACCTTCTTCCCTCATTGTCTCTGATGACTTTCTGGAATTTCCATTCATTAGATGTCAGACCTTTTGGTTTGATCCCCTGGTTTTCTTATACTTTTCCATGTTTGTATCTTTTCATCCTTTGTATAATATATTTATTTTTTCAAACTTATCTTCTAATTTTTATTGAAATTTTTATTTTTATTATTATTTTAAATTGTTTTTGATTTTTAGTTAAATTTCATTATAGTGTAAAAGCAGACATTGTATGATTTCTATTCTTTTAAGTTTGCTACAGTGTTTTATGGTCTATTATGAGTCTACTTTAGTGAATGTTCCATGTGTTCTTATGAATGTGTATTCTGCAATTGTTGGGTGAAGTCGTTTTTAGATATCTGTTATATCCAGTTAATTGATGGTGTCATAAGTCCTTACTTATCTTCTGTCTGCTAGATCTGGACATTTATTATAGAAGGGTGTCAGAAGTCTCCAGTTAAAATAGTGAATTTATCTGTTTCTCCCCGCAGTTCTCACATATTTTGATGTTCTTTTGTCAGGTGCATATATGTTAAGGATTATTATATTTTCTTGGAGTTTGATTTTATCATTATGTAATGTCCCTCTTTATCACTGATACCTTTTCATATTGTAAAATACGCTATGTCTGAACTTAATATAGTTATTCACACTTTTTTGATGAGTCTTACCATGTTTTTTTTCTCTATCCATTTGCTTTTAATCTATATGTGTCTCTTTTAAAATGGTCTTCTTACAGAAAGCATATAGTTGGATCTTGTTTTTTTTTAATTCACTCTGACAGTCTCTGACTCATTTTTAAATTATGACAAACTTTTTCATTCTTTTTTAAGCCTTCTATTCAGTTTTTTAAAATATTTTTTAGTTGTAGTTGGACAAAATACATTTATTTTATTTATTCATTTTTATGTGGTGCTGAGGATCGAACCCAGTGCCCTTCATATGCTAAGAGAGCACTACACCATTGAGCCACAACGCCAATCCCCCCAATTCAGTTTTAATATTCTTTCTAACCTTATTGAGAATATGGATGGCCCCTAGCTTACAATGAAAGGTCCAACTTAAATTTTCAACTTTACAGTGTGTTTAATGAGAATAATAAATGCATTTTCTTTCTTTTCCTTTTTTTCTTTCTTTCTTTCATTTTCAGTACTGAGAATTGCACTGAAAATCAAAGTCCTACGACTGTAGACGCACTAGGCAAGTACTCTATCACTAAGCTATATCCCATCCTGCATTTTTGACTTATCACTCTTTTCAACTTACAGTAGGTTTATTGGGATGTAACCCCACATCATAAGTCTGTGTTATACTTTTCATTTTTAAATTTTCTTTTATTTTCTGCATTAATTCTGTATCTACCACATTTAAAAATTTATTTCATATTGATCTCTGCCTACATCCTGAAGGCTTTTTTCTAATAGTTATTGATCTTTGGGTATATATTCAGTTTTAAACATGAATCTCTACAAAGAGGTGCTTGACTAGGGCCTATGAATGGGATAGTTTTGCTGTAGGTTTATTGGTTGTGATCCTGGCCATTTTAGTAGATATATCCCTCAAATGTCAGCAATGTTAAGATATTTTTCTCTAGGTTTATCTACTTTCTCTAGAGTAGAACTTGCCAGTTTGCTGTCATCAAGGATATGTTTAGCTAATAGCTATCTTGAAGCTGAGGTGTAGGAATAAATTATACTATTTGATTTTTTTTCTTTAATCTTTCTTCCTTCTAGCATTTGTTCTATATTTTTGCCTTGCCTCATGTTTCCCAGTTTGGTATCTCTTTGTTTCATTTTCCTCAGAATGTAAATTTATTGTCTTTTTCCAGAAAAAGAGAGAAGTAGTTACCTAGCCAAACAAGTTATTGGAGGTGTAAGACCAGAGGGGATAGGAAAAGTAAACGTCTAGGGTTTAGACACACCTTATATGGACTTTCAAATAATTTTTCTTATACTTCATTCTCTTGGCCTTACTTGTGTCCCTTTCAGAAGTATCTGGTGCCCCTTATTTGTGAACCTATGTAGTTTCTATTGTTTCCTAAATTGCTCTTTGTCTGCTCTGCTAGATTGGCTGTCACTCATCCATCTGCTTTCCATTTTCCATAATTTTGTTGATTATTATTTTATCACATTAAATCTCCTCCAGTTGTCTTTATCCTGGAGGGTATATATAATTTTTAGTTATTTACTTTCATCTTAGTGGTGTTTAGAAAATGGAAATGAAGCTATATTCTTTTAATCTGTCTTATGTAGGTGGACCTTGAACTTATTTATTTATTTATTTAATGGATTTTGTTCATCTATATTTATTTGTAAAGAAAGCATCTGATTGGCAACTGTGTGAGGTCAGAGCCTTAGGAATAATGACTATGTCTCTGCCAAATTTCTGTGTCTTCATTTTTTACTGATTGCATCATGTAAATCTTATGTAAGTATCTAAAATAGTCACTGATAGAGGCCATTTTAACTTGCTGTGTCTTTCCAAATTCTACTTTATTGTTCAAAGCAAAACATTTGGGAGAATGTCATATGAAATCCGTTGTAAGAACATGAACATAAAGCAAACTTTTTTGCAAGGGAAAGATAATGGGTGGTAGGAAAGAAGCTCACTGTACATTCTAGAATTTATAGTAGATACAAGTCAGTAAGTACTTGACAGGTAGGAAAGATAATAGCAGAAATAGAGCTGGGATAAAATCAACATAGCAAGTGCCCATGAGAGAGATGAACAAGGAAGAGTAGAGAAATTTCAAAATGTAAACTGACTTAACCACTCTTTCTTGGATTTTTATTTTTATGTGATAAATTAGATTATTTCAAGAGTTGGAGCTGAATCTAATGTTAAATAATGGCAACAGGTGACTTAAAAAGAAGCTTACGGAACCTAGAACAAGTGCTTCGCTTGCTAAATTATCCTGAAGAAGTGGACTGTGTAGGGTAAGTTATAATATCAAACTTATTTGTATTATTTTGATAATAATTTAGAGGGAATACCTAAATAAAAACAAAGATTTTATCCTATTTAAATTTCCTTTGAAATACTTAAAATATTTGAGAAAGGACATTTTAGAAGTTTGTATATAAGTATTGATTAGTGAGAAATTCCAACCCAAGAGAATTAAGATACTATTTATATAAGTGCATTATACACTAGTATAAAGTATTATTTCTCTATAACTTTTAAATTTATAGAAATATGACAAACTGATTTTATTAGTTATAATCTACTACTCATTCAGTTGAATCATATTTCTTATTTTTTAATATATTCAAAATAACCAGAGAGCTTGCTGCTTTTTTTTGTAGAATATAGCAACATACGTTCTCCTTTATAAATGCCCATCTGATGTGATAATCATTATATTTTTTATATTTAATTTATCTGTTTTTTCATAGCACATATTCTTACCTATTATCATTGGTTGATTGATTGATTAAATATTTCTCCCAGTAGAATGGAAGCTGAAGTCTGAGATTTTTGTTTTGTTCATTACAGAAACTCTACATTTAGAATTGTACCCGGCATATATTAGGAGTTGGTTAGTTGATAGACATTTATCGAGTGGAAGAGTATCAAGGGACAAGTCCAGGTTAGGTATATATTCAAGTAGTGGAATTAAACTAACGACTAAGTAGAATCCTCATAGGAGAATGGATATTCTAATTATACACTAGGGAGGACTAATCCCAAGAGAAGGCTGTAAGTAAAAAGGATAGTGAGAATAAGGAGAAAGTTTAATTTCTATTACTTTGTGCCGCAGTCTGGCTGGGCACAAATCACGAGCCACTGAAGCAGGAACAAACTTTATTTTTAAACTGCAGGAAAACACTTCACACAGCTCCCGGGGAATCCTCCCGAACGCGCCACGAGGCTTGTCCAGGAACCCCCAGCCGGAAATATCTCTCCCGGAAATCCCTCCTCCTGCACTTCCCCAACCAATGGGAACTCTCGGGGAATCCCCGGAAATCCCCATGAGAACTCCAAAATAGTGCGAGAACTCAAAAGTTGCGGCATAGGCGGATAGTAATGCCTCGCCTGTCAATCAATACTGTTGGCAAAATGCCAGGGGCCATACAGACTCCGCCGTGGCTCTCAGCATCTCCCCCTTTTTGTTTAATTAAACAACAAGCAATGTGGCTTAGGGACCGTGCCTGTTAGGCAGTCCAATTCAACATATGGTCCTTACCCGTCATCGGATGAACTGACCTCTAGGCGTCAGCCTCCTGTCTTAGGTTGGTACCACTGCAATTGGATCATACCCGTCACTGACTACCGGTCCAGCATACAGCCATACTTGTGGATAGGCCTTTGCACCAGTGGGGGGTGAGGTTCTTTGCCTCACCTCTGTTGGCCCCCAAATTTTAGACCATCACTAGTAGAAGGGAGGAGGATGCAAAATGCCATGACACTAAGCCAATTGAGGGCTCCTTTGAAAAATTGTACCACCGGTGACACCATCAGCAAAAATACTCCAGCACTACCACAATTCGCTGTACCAACAGATAGTTCACAATGCATACAAATGATACATAGTCCAGGCAAGGTCTGCAAGCAATTCAAAGCAGAGGAATCTGTCAATATGTCCATTTCCTCCCAAAGTAAATCAACTCCTTAATTGAGCATTACTTGTTGAGTTATTATTCATTGATGCATCAGTTTTTACAGTTTGTTGTGATAACTATCGAAGAAGCTGTAGTTTGGTTTTATCTTTGTCTTCACCGGCACTGGGATGAAGATAGGAATTCTGGCAATGATGCTAAGAAAAAAATTATGTAACATTCCAACAGGCACTAAGAAAACAATTTTTTGAACAATTTACATTATCCTGAACAGAATTATTAAATATAATGAGAAGGAAAGGTGAAAGTAAACAACCAGATCTGTTAACCTCCTTATTTGTTCACATATTAAAACAATTTTCAACAGCTGTTTACCCAATCTAAATTAAACCATTAAAATCACATGAATAAAAAAAATTCGGATCCATTTATTCATGAGCGCTCCTCATATATGATATATGGACATACACACATACAGACATACAACACAAAACAGAAGTGTGCACACATAACATACAACACATAAGACAATAGTAAAGGCCTTGTAGCTTTACCTAGGTGAAATCTCCATTGCAATGCTTAAAAACTCCACAGTCAAAAAATAAAACTGATCAGAAAAACATTAACCTAGGTCTGTATGAGCTCAAAAATAAAATAGAACTTTATGATGTGGGAAAAGGTAAATAATAAAATAAATATTGAAAAAAACATCCTGGTTAATCACCGTCGCAGATGTAAGAATAGCCAAACTGGAGTTCTGGATATCAGCTGTTATGGATTTGAGTCAAATCATCTTCCTTTTGGCCTGTAGAAATTGTTTTAGTTAATCTCTCTGGAATCCAAATCGGCTGCTGTTCTCCCTGTGGAAAAACACAAACAGAACCCCGACTCCAGACAATCACTGGGTCAGGACCTTTCCATTGTCCTGTTAGAATATCCTTCCAAAGTACCTTAGGCTTATGTACATTTTTTGGACACATATGCCTTTCCGCAGCACTAAGCCCTGAGGAATCCAAATTTAAAAAGTTTAGAGTAAAAAGGGTTATTTTAAGTTTATCTTTGGGTGACATATACCCCTTTCCAATTCCCTCTTTTTGCTTTAGTAAGTACATTTTAATAGTTTGATGAGCTCTTTCAACTATGCCTTGTCCCTGTGGATTGTATGGAATTCCTGTTATATGAGTAATGCCAAATGATGAGCAAAATTGTTTAAAAGAGGTAGAAATATAACCAGGACCATTATCTGTTTTTAACTGTTTTGGAACGCCCACAGTGGCAAAATTTTGTAAGCAATGAGCTATAACATCTTTAGTTTTTTCTCCGGAATGAAGGGAGCCCATCAAAAATCCGGAAGAAGTATCAACTGTAACATGCAAATATTTTAATTTTCCAAATTGTGGCAAGTGTGTGACGTCCATCTGCCAAATATGGTTAGGTATCAGTCCTCTAGGATTGACTCCAAGATTAACTTGTGGTAAAAAGGTCACACAATTTTGACATTGTTTTATTATTTGTCTAGCTTGTTCCTTAGTTATTTTAAAACGCTTTTGTAAAGTATTAGCATTGACATGGAACCTTTTATGAAAATGTGTAGCTTCTTCTAGTGTAGAGAAAATATGTATGTCATGTGTAGTTTTATCTGCTAAATCGTTGCCCAAACTAAGGGCTCCAGGCAATCCTGTATGTGCTCTGATATGTCCTATAAAGAATGGATCTTTTCTGTCCCAGATTACACTTTGTATAGCAGAAAACAAAGAGAAAACAGTAGAGGAAGGGGAAATCCTGCCAGCATCTTCAAGGGATACTATAGCATTAACTACATACTGACTATCAGAGAATAAATTAAATACAGAATCTTTAAACATCACAAAAGCTTGTAAAACTGCATTAAGCTCTACCTTTTGAGCTGATTGTTTGGGTACTAAAAATGTAAAAGTTTGATCAGGGGTAACTACTGCTGCTGTACCATTATTTGACCCATCAGTGAATACATTTGGAGCATTCATGATAGGGGTTTTTCTTGTCATTTTTGGAAAAACTACAGGATGCGAAGACCAAAAAGACAACAAAGGATTAGATGGTAAGTGATTATCAAATGAAACATTAGATTTACACATGATTATTGCCCAAGTATTTAACTCATTAGCTAACTCATCAATTTGATCCATAGTATATGGAGTAATAATTTTATTGGGAGAAATTCCAAACACTCCCTTTGCTGCTTTTATTCCTTTGAGTATTAATTGTCCTACAGCCTCAGGATACCTAGTAAGAATAGTGTTAGGAGAATAAGATAAATGTATCCACAATAATGGACCTTCTTGCCAAAATACTCCTGTAGGAATATTTTTTGTTGGTATTACAATAAATAATAAAGGCAAAGTTATATCAATTCTATCCAAATGCATATTTTCCATATATGTTTCAATAATTTTTAATGCCTTTCTTGCTTCAGGCGTTAACATGCGGGGTGAATTTGGATCTGATGGACCTTTTAGGATATCAAATAAAGGTCCCAACTCTCCTGTTGGTATGCCTAGATAAGGCCTTATCCAATTTATGTCTCCTAATAACTTTTGAAAGTCGTTAAGTGATTTGAGTTGATCTACTCGTATTTGAATTTTTGGTGGACGGACCATGGTTGAGGATAATAGAACTCCTAAATAATTAATTGGAAAATTTAATTGTACTTTATCTATTGCTATCTCTAGATTATAATTTTTTAATAAATTTGTAAGTGTGGCATAACATTCTAGCAATGTGTTTTTATCTTTGTGTGCTAACAATACATCATCCATATAGTGAAATATTTGTAGTTTAGGATTTTGATTTCTAAGTGGCTGGATTGCTTTGTTAACATAAATTTGACACATAGTTGGGCTGTTAGCCATCCCTTGAGGGAGTACTTTCCATTCATATCTCTGATCAGGACCTTCATGATTCAGTGCAGGGATAGTAAATGCAAAATGTGGACTATCCTCAGGATGAATTGGAATTGAAAAAAAACAATCTTTAATATCTATAGCTAAAACGTACCAGGTTTTTGGCAAAGCAGACAATTGAGGAATCCCTGATTGAGCAGGTCCCATAATAACCATCTCATTATTAATGGCTCTTAAATCTTGCAATAATCTCCATTTACCAGATTTCTTTTTAATGACAAAAATGGGAGTATTGTAAGGAGATACGGAAGGTTGTATATGTCCCTCCGCTAATTGTTGTTTGACCAGGTCATGGGCTGCTTGTATCTTTTCTTTAGTCAGGGGCCACTGAGGAACCCATACTGGTCTATCTGATTTCCAAGTAATTTTTATTGCCTCAGTGACCCCTTCTGAAAACCCAGTCCATGTCTATTTATTCCCTGATCTATCTGAATTGGTGCTGCTATGCCTTGTTCTCCTAATCTTTTTTCTTTCCTGAAACCTTGTCTAGCCCTAATAGTGGGCGCATTTGGATTGATGTTATTTGTTAATGTCAAACCTAATTGATCTAGGACATCTCGTCCCCATAAATTTATAGGAAGATGATCCAATACATATGGCTGTATAGTTCCTTCACATCCTTCAGGATCCTTCCAATCTAATACCATTGCACTTCTATGGGGATTAGTCGCCACTCCTAGGCCTCGAAGCGTTTGAGTGGCTTGTTGTAACGGCCAATGTTTTGGCCATTCTTGACGAGATATGATGCTAAGGTCTGCACCTGTATCCAGTAGTCCATTAAATTCATGTCCTTGAATATTTAGTTTTAGCATGGGACGAGAATCTAAATTTAAAGACAGCATAGCCCAATCTACACCTGTGGAGCCTAATCCCCTGGAACCTCTTTCTATAGTACTACTGGAAAATTTATCATGTAGGCTGGGTATTATTAATAACTGTGCTATTCTATCTCCTGGTGAAATTACTGATATACCCTTTGGAGAGCTAGCTATAATTTTTATTTCACCTTCATAATCGGGATCAATTACCCCGGGACTTATCATAAGTCCTTTTAGCGTAGAAGAACTGCGTCCTAACAATAAGCCTACTGTTCCTTGGGGAAGAGGTCCTTTTACTCCTGTGGGAATGATTTGAACTCCCATCTCTGGAGTTAGTACTGCTCTGGCGGAGGCGCAGATGTCCAACCCTGCGCTTCCTCTGGTTCGTCTGATGAGAGATCTGATGGATAATGTGTCCTGGGCACTACCCTGATGGTGTTGCTGGGTTCCTCCATGGTGTTTCTGGGTTCCTCCAGTGCCCCGTACATTTGTGGTCGTGGGCCCCGGAGCATTGGGCCCCCCTGTCCGTTTTTTGGCAATGGAGCTCGATGCCTTTCTCCACGATATCGTGGGTAAACACTTGGTCCTTGTCTGTTTTTTGATAACGGAATACCCTCTATGGTGGTTTGAGAACGGCATTCATTAGCCCAATGTTTCCCTCTACGGCATCGTGGGCAAATACCCGGTATTCTATTCGTTTGATATCTAGCTTTGTTAAACCCTCCTCCTATGGGGCAACTCCTTTTAAAATGTCCTGTTTGATCACAATTATAGCATGTTTTTGGCCTGGCATCTAAAGCCTGTTGTACTGCTGCTAAGACTTGCCCTTGTTCATTAATGTCTCTACATAATTTAATATATGTGTTTAAATCTTCATGTCTCCATGGTCTAATGACCTCTCTGCAACAACGATTTGCTTGGTCATAAGCCAGTTGTTTTATAAATGGCATTGCCTGTTCTGTATCCCCAAAAATTCTGGAAGCTGCTTGAATAAGCCTATCTACAAATTCAGCGTAAGGTTCATTAGTTCCTTGTATTACCTTAGATAATTGACCTTGTAAACCTCCATGCCCCTGTAAAGTTTTCCATGCCCTAACCGCATCTACAGCAATTTGTGCGTATACGCCAGGATCATATTCAATTTGTTGCCGTTGACCCTCATAAGGCCCTTTTCCTAACAACATATCTAGATTTCTTTGAGGGTAACCGGCTGCTGCATTTCGTCTAGCTGTCTCCCTGCAAAATTCCTCATTGGCAACCTTCCATAACAAATATTGTCCTCCATTTAGCACAGATTTACACATACTAGCCCAATCTGCTGGCGTCATGTCCAAGTTGGTAATGGATTCGACCATGCTTACAGTGAACGGTGCTTGAGGACCATAGGTTGTTACAGCCTCCTTTAACTGCTTCACTGTTTTGAAATCTAAAGCACGGTGAATTCGCTGCCCTCCTGCCTGCTCAAGTACAGGGCATGCTAATCTTTGAGGTCCTGTCTCAGGATCCCATCTATCAACTACGGGGTTTGAGGGCCACTCAGCTATCTCCATAGGGGGAGCTGTTGGTTGAATTACGCCCTCTGGTGATAGAACGGTGTTAGTAGCAGCCTCCTGTTGTAGCTTTTTCCCTAATAGCTGTTTCTCCTCTAAGCTTTCTTCCTTTAAATTTTCTTCCTCTGTCTGACTAGCTTGAGAGACCTTCTCTTTTGCTTGATCTAAAATGTCTTTCTCCATGGTCTGAACCTCTAACAATTTACTTAACACTCTTTCAGTTTGTTTTTTACTAATTTCTAATCTGTTATAAAGATAACGCAACCCAGTAAGATAACACAAAACAAAACCGAAACAGAATGAAACAAAAACGGAACAAAAAATCGTTGTATCAATTTTCCTATTTTCTTGACATGTGCATTTGTGGTCTATTTCTATCTCTTCCTCAGGGGCGAACAACTTCAAACCTTGAGCCAACCATTTTTCCCAATCTGCCTGAGAAAATTCTAGGGATAGGCAGCTTGAAACAAACACAAAACAAATCAAAACAAGAACACATTGTTTTTTAAAATGGTCGCCCATTCTCTCGCCTTCCCTTAGGGGCAAGCAATTTCACTTACCCCGAAGCTTCAGATGTTCCCCGAACGGGCCGCCAAATGCCGCAGTCTGGCTGGGCACAAATCACGAGCCACTGAAGCAGGAACAAACTTTATTTTTAAACTGCAGGAAAACACTTCACACAGCTCCCGGGGAATCCTCCCGAACGCGCCACGAGGCTTGTCCAGGAACCCCCAGCCGGAAATATCTCTCCCGGAAATCCCTCCTCCTGCACTTCCCCAACCAATGGGAACTCTCGGGGAATCCCCGGAAATCCCCATGAGAACTCCAAAATAGTGCGAGAACTCAAAAGTTGCGGCATAGGCGGATAGTAATGCCTCGCCTGTCAATCAATACTGTTGGCAAAATGCCAGGGGCCATACAGACTCCGCCGTGGCTCTCAGCAACTTTGTAAGAAACAAAGGTATGAAACAAATGTAATCCATAGTTTTAGCAGTCATCTTGGCTTCTGAAAATAAGAAAATCTCAAATATCCAGAATTTGTAAAGACTTAACCAGTTTGAGTACACAGGTTTTTTCTAATTATTTTTGAGCATCATTTTAAGACATTTTAGGTAGGAATAATTGAAAATATACCAATACTGACCTGTGTTCTTTCTACAGTAGTTTTAGTTAGCTTTTTATTGCTGTGACAAAAATACTTGACAAGAACAACTTACAGGAGAAAAACTTAATTTTTGGCTCATGGTATTATAGCTCAGTGGTGGGCTGAATTCACTGTGCTTGGCGCAAGGCAAAGCAGATGATAGAAGGGTTCAACAGAGGAAAGCTGCTCAGCTCATAGAGGTGTTCGGGAAGCAGAGAGGAAGTGGCTAATGGGCCACAGGGAAGATGCACCCTTCCAGGCCATGCCCCCAGTGACTTACCTCCTGCAGCCATGCCCTACCTGCCTGTAATTAACCATCAGTTCATTCAAGCCTGGATAGACTGATTAGGTTACAGCTCTCACAGTCATTTCACTTCCAAACATACCTGCATGAACAGGGGAGCTTTTGGAGGACACCTCATATCCATAGCAACAGTGTTTAAACATTTAATTTTTTTTATTGAACCATGAGCATCATTAAGAACAATACTACTTAGATTATTCCCAAACATGGTGATATTGGCAGGGTCTATTAAGGGAGGTAATGTTGCTTCTTCCACAGAGACTCAGATTGTTTCCTTCTCACAACCACACATATACAAATACACATATAACACTTCCCTACATAATTTGATTCTTTCTACCTTTTCTGTAAAATTTAAAAAATTTTTTCCTACCATGAACTGTTTTTTGTGTTGATATACTACTGATTTGTATTATCCTTTTTTTCCTTACTGTTTCTAATCTGCTAAGTCCTTAGAAGCTGAATAACCAAAGTCATTGAAATTAGCATAAGATGTGTTTAATGTAATCTTGGCTGTTATCTGTTCATAAAGTGAATAAAATGAACAGATTTGCTGTTCAACAGTATTTCTTTCATTTTATTTTTGGACTATATTTCAGATAGAGAAGGTTGCCAGAGCAATTTCCTCTTTGAGTAAAATATTGCTTTACTCAAAAAGAAATACTAAAGTGAAAAATCATGTGCTTTGTTGTGGGAAACTAATAAGGTATAGATTTCAACTGAGCAAAAAGTGGAATGTTGTAAACAGCTTACCTAATTATAGCGTATACTCTTTCTAGTCCTTTTTCCTTATTTGTAACTTATAATTCATAATATTTACTTTTGTAAGTTTGTGTAGAAAACAAATAAGGTAATGTAACAAGTGTTTGCAAAACCACCATGTGTTGTTGAGCACTGTGAAGTGTTAGAAAATGAAGTCAATCTGGTAAGACTAAGCTCTGGAAAATCAATAAATACTGCTGCCCCCAACCCACGAAGGCAGCTGAACTTAAGGTCAGTGGTGTGAATTCCCAGGTACACCAAATAAAACACAGATACACACTTTACCTTTAAACAAGCTTCAGGATGGCTTCTCCACTCTCAGCCTCAGGCTCCTCAAATAGGAGAGCAATAAAAAGTCATGCAAGGCTGGCGAGAGAGAGCAAGCACATTCAATAGTGGGCTTTTATTGCAGGGACCCTTATTCTTAGAAAGTTCCATCCAGAAAAGTTCAGAAGGGGCAGGGTTACAAAGGACAGGTGAGTGTAATTTGATCCAAGGGGCCATGGAGCGACATGCCTGTGTCTGAAGACATGCCCTTAACTTCCTGGACCGGGGACAATGTCCAGGTCACCACAAGATGTCAATGCCTCTCTGCTCCAGGATGGAAGACACAAATCATTCAGAGTGCCTCCCCACAAAATACTATAGTAAATAGACTGTTGGTGCTAAAGAGCTAAAGTAAGTTTTTAAGTAGATGAACCATGAATAACAGTGTTTCATGCTAGAGTGGTTTAGAATGGGAGATAGAATCTGGAGGGTCATGTACGACCTAATTGTATCATGGCTCTAGTTTTAAGTCACAAATTATTTACAAGATTTTTAATTCTACCTTGATCATTGAGCTTTCAGAATTATGCTCATTAAAATGTTTCCTTTTTTTCTTCTAACAGTTTGATAAAGGGAGACACAGCAGCTTCTTTGCCCATCATCAGCTATTCTCTTACTTCATACTCACCTTATGTAACAGAACTTCTGATGGAATCCAACGTAGAGCTGATAGCAAAGAATGACTTGCGCTTTATAGATACTGTCTATAAGGTATTTTGAGTTGATGATGAAACAATAATATTTTAGAAGTTATTAAATGATTTGAAAAAACTAATGTTTTAATAATAATTCCTTAGATGCTGTCACATGTCACTTAATGATGGGGATATTCTGAATAGTGTGTTGTTTGGTGATTTTGTCATTATGCAAACATTATAGAGTGTACTTACACAAACCTTGATGGTATGTCCTATTACATACCTAAGGTATATGTATAGGCTATTATTCCTAGGCTGTAAAGTTATACAACACATTACTGTACTAAGTGTTGTAGGCAATTGTAATACAAAATAAAGATTTATATATCGAAACATATAAAAGGTATAGTAAAAATATTAGGCAGTAGGAATTCTTCAACTCCATTTTGATCTTCTGGGACCACTGTCATATATGTGGTCCATCATTGACCAAAATGTTCTGCAGCCCTGGATTGTGTATGCAGCATATATAATTGACAAAATATTTCATACTCATTCATGACATTAAAAAGCATACCCTATGGAAATCAAATGCAATTCAAGTTTGCTTTGTAACTGTGAATGTTTCCTACTCTGATAAATTATGGCAACTATAAACATTAGTCACTGACTATCATTTGCCATTTTTCTATCAAATGTTAGTAAAATTTGATACACTGGCAGAACTTAGAGGTGAATGTAATTACATTCAGTAAAAATTTGTAGTTCATAAAATTATGAGTTAATGTAATTGTGCATAAGAACTGAAACTTTGAGGTAATTTGTTCTTTGAGGTCTAAGACCTTGTCTTATATTTATCTAACTAATATCTACATTTCTACTGTGTGTATATTGAATTTAATTTTAAAAATATTTTTAATCATTTATTTTTTCTCAAGTATTGTGTTTTTTTAAAACTTTTTTTTTATGGTAAGGCCTATTTATTAGATCTTACCTTTAAAAAACAATAGAGTTGCATTTAATGGAATGGGAGCTTTTATATGTATTCTAACCCCAGAAAGCTCCTATAGAAGCGTAAATAGAAGTTGTAAGAAATATTAGGATGTCACCTAGCAGAACTTTACAACTTTAGAACCACTGGTCTAGTCTGTTCACAAATGAGAAATTGAGATCAAAAAAAATATTGACTTGGGGCTGGGGTTGTGGCTCAGTGGTAGAGCGCCTGCCTAGCACGTGTGAGGCCCTGGCTTCGATCCTCAGCACCACATATAAATAAAATAAACATATTGTGTCTAACAACTAAAAAATAAATATTTTTAAAAAACATATTGACTTGTCTAAAATTGTAATAGAATTATAAACAAATGGAACTATGGTTTTCTGACATCTAGTATGGTAGCATGGTATTTTAATGAACTAAGGAGATTTTCTAGTACCTACGAAGACTTTTGAACTTTTTGATGATTGACTATTTTTGCATCTCTCTGGCACATTCCTAGCTACCTGGTTGGTTGGTTGGTTTGTTGGTTTTGCTGTAATGGGGATTGAACCCAGGGATTCTAGGCAATACTAGGGCAAGGGTTCTGTCACTGAGCTACATTCCCCAGACCTCTAGCTGTCTGTTTTCTACATGGATGCCTCTCATGACTCACACCAGCTCTATAAATTTTTGTAATAGCATTCATTAATGACTTAGTCTTTCTTGTCCTCTCGAAGATCGCTATCTCCTGACCTAGTAGCCATTTATCATTTTGGATTAAAGAAGAAAATGGTTCCATTACAGAATCTTTTTCCTCTTTGCAGCTTCTTCGTGATCAATTTAATTATAAACCAATTTTGACAAAAAAGCAATTTATTCAATGTGGGTTCGCAGAATGGAAAATCCAAATTACTTGTGATATTTTGAATTGTGTGATGAAGAAGCACAAGGAATTAAGTAGTCTTACCAAGGTAATTCTGTGAATAGATTTGGATGCTAACTTATGCTAAATGACCCAACATTTTAATGTATAAAATTAAGCCCCTATATAGCCAGTTGTTGCATAATACAATTATTACATTATTCACAGATTTGGGTAATCTTAAAGCTTTATGTTTACTTTAAATACTAGTCACTTATTTTTATACACCTGTAACTTGGAACTGCTAGTCCTAAACCAACAGTTCAAAGATAGTGCATTTTCATCACTTCTTAGTTTTTAAAAGACATGTAGTTTCTAGAGTCTCATTATTTTTAGATATATTTATATATGAATATTTATATGATAGTGAAATTAAGTATACATTATTCTTTCACAGAAAATTTGTAATCAATGCCTTTTTTTCTGGTATTGAACATTGAATCTAGGGGCCCTTTACCACTGAGCTATATTCCCAGATATTTTATTAAGACAGGTCTCACTAATTTGCTTAGGTTCTTGCTAAGTTGATGAGTTTGGCCTCAACTTTCAATCCTCCTGCTCTCAGTCTCCCAAGTCACTGAGATGAAAAATATGTGCCACCATGCCCAGCTATAATTATGTCTAATATCATTTTGTTTCTAGACTCCATCACAACAAAGAAAGAAAAGCATTGCTGGTAAGTCAGAACCTTGTTCAAGCAATGGGAAAGCACTTTTAGAACCTGTCAGCATTGATGTCACGACTGGCAGGTTTCTGACTTCAGGAAAGGTATGAAAATATGAAAAAAAAACTTGTCATATAATTTAATAAAGAGTTATCTGTATGGTGAATATGACATACATGATTCACTTCTCTGCCTGGCTCTGGTGAAACTTTTGAGTCAAATACTACAATATAGGAATGTTTATTTCATATACCAAATATTGTTTGGGAAATGTTCCTGAAGTTTTAAGAAGAGAATAGCAATGTAAAATCAAATAAGCCTTATGTTTCTATTTTCAAATTCTGCTTCATTTCCCAGATAAAATACTGGCAATCTAAATTTACATTATGCAATTATCTACATCTACTCTTCATTATGTGTATCTGTTCTTCCTAAAATGGGAACATATGAAGAGCCCACCATTAATTATAGTGGAGGTTATGATGATAAATTTACATACATTGATGGTTTTACAATTAAGAGTATTGATTATCTAATGATTGATAATCTCCTAATTTGGAATTGGGTTTTGGTTGTTTTAAATGTAGGTGTTTTTAATATTTTCTCTGTTTTGATATCAGTTTTTGACTACTTTTAGCACCTATGCCTAAGTGTATCCAGTATGTTTAGAAGTATAGTTTTTCTATCTCCAAGAGATATTTAAACCAAAGTATTATTTTTTAATTATATATGTACTTTCAGCTGTCTTCTATCTGGCAAAAACTTTCTGAGATTGAAGGATAGTATGCCAGATGAATAGGTTCTTATGCTATGTCAGTAAAGGAATTCTAAGAGGCGTGGATTCTGAATAACTGCCCATAGTTCTCATCCATACACATCTCTAAGTCTTCTAACTCTTGTTAGTTTTTTATGATTTTCTGACTGTTAAATGATTTATATCATATATCCTTCCCCAACTAGAACATGGGTAAACAGGGATTTATACCACTTTTTTTTTACTTTCACTGTGCTTTAGCATAGTATTGGGCATATTTAATAAGTACTTATTACTTTGATATTAAATATGATTTGATATAATTAAATGTACTTTTCAATTTATTTCAGTGTGTAGGTTGAAGGGTAATCTAAATTATCCTAACAAAGAAAAATGCAAAATTTCAATACACTAGACTTGTTTTTTATTGTCTTAGTTTTCTTCATTATCTATCAAAATTTAATGATTTATGTCAGATCTTCAGTCTGACATAATTAATAATTAATCATCAGAAATTTGAATAAATATTAAAATTCTAAGATTTAGAAAAGTTAGAATCTTAAGTACATTCCTTTGTTTATGGGCAAAATATGAATCTGTATTAAAGCAAATTATCTCCTTCACAGCACTTTATACAGAATGCTATTCATGACTTTGTCACATATGTTAAGTTTGTATAGTGCATATGCAAACTGTGGACAGTAAGTAGGCAAAAGAGCCCTATATAAATGCATTGTTGGACCTAGTTCTTGTCAGAATTTTCCCTTTGCCATTATTAGGATTTGATTGTTACCTGAAGGTGTAATATATTGTGACTTGTTAATTATACTTTTTAGTTTTAATAGTATAATTATCTATTAAAAACATGATTTTAACATGTGATCAATGTTTTAAAATTGAGCGATTTTTTTTCTTTTCTTGTGATAAGTCTGAAATACCCTGTGTTCTGTGTTCTTCTAGCACATGTTGATTTAGACTAGCCATATTAGACTGTGGTTACTGTGTTGAATATCACAGCTCTTTTAAAATAACATTTTATATTATGTAATACTTTAAACATTTATAAAAGTACCCATTACCTCATTTCAAAAATTTACCAATTCTTTGCTAATCTAGTTTCACTTTTATTGCAGTAACTCTTCCTGACATTTTCAAACAAATCTAAAGATCGTTAAATAAATATTTCAATTTTTTTCTAAAATAGAAATGTTTTAAAATAGAATGCTTTTAAAAATATGAACCACAGTTTCATGATCACACATAAAATATTGTAACAATAATATATTATAGTATTTTGATACATTATATTATATATGGCGATTTAAGATTTTTTAAATCTTGAAAGGAAGATCAGGTATTCTTTTTGCAAAATGACTATGTGTTGTTTGAAATAACTATGGGAGTACAACCATTAAAGTATTTCTTACATATTTTTCTTATGCAGAAGAAAGCTGTGGTGATTCGCCACCTGTATAATGAAGATAATGTTGACATTCCTGAAGCTACAACAAGTTCAGTAGCAGATACTGATGAAGCATTTGATATGTTGGGCTTAAAGCCTTCTGAAATAAACATTCCTGAAGAAAACGTGCCTGAAATCAAGGATGAGCAAAAAGTAAGAATGTTAGACTTCTTTATCAAATGCCAGTATTTCTTTTGATAACCTTGACTGTTTCAGTATTTAAACTTTGCCATATTTCTAGCCTTTTGAATTCTTAATGATGGCATGTTACTCATGTTATCATTATGTAGTAATCAGTCATACTAAATATAATTAAACTGATATTATTTGTTATTATGTTTAGGACTTTGGACATATGTTCTGAGTAATGCAAAAAATAAGAAGACATGGTGTCAGGGGTGGAAGGGGAGAATGAAGTTCATTGGATTGGACAAAGGGGAATAAAGGGAATGGAGTGGGGATGGGACTAGGAAAGACAGTAGAATAAATGAGACATAAGTTTCCTATGTTCATATATGAATACATGACTAGTGTAATTCCATATCTGGTGTAGCCATATGAATGGGAATTTATACTCCGTGTATGTATAGTATGTCAAATTATACTCTACTGTCATGTATATCTAAAAAGAACAAATAAAAAAAAATTTAAAAATTTATAATCTAGTGAGATAAAATATAACACTTTGTGCAGTGGAGTTTGCCTACTACTTGTTTTCCTATATTGGTGATTGGAAAAGCTTGGCACGTCATTGTCTTTTCATTTTCCTCTCTGGATCCATGCTATTTTTTTTTTTTTTAGATTACCATTTCTGTTAGCCTTTATTGCCATGGACCCTGTTATGTATATGATCTCTACTGCTTTTGCTAAAATATCTGTTTCTATCCTTCATCTATGTCATACGATTTCTGTACATCTTAATATATAATTGGCATTTATAAAACATACCAGATAGCCATTTGACTTATTTCCTGTTATATGGCACAGTGAATAATCTCAATGCACTTAATGTCATTTTTGGTCATTTCCTCTTAGTTTTGTTTGTTAAAAGAAATTGTTAGTGGAAATTTTATAGTACCATCTGTATTATTTAAGGGCATTATGTAGATTCACTCACAGGAACCCTGTTAATAGTTACTGTTGCTCTATTTTTTTAGGTGGGAATGGAGACGTCAGATCTCATATTTGAGATGAACTAACTTAAATGTTCAAGTAGTCTCCTTCCAGTGATAGTTCTTTTGACTCTTGCTGTACTGCCTCTCCTAACTATTGGAATAACATGGTGAAAATGGGAATACATTGACTTTAAAGGAATTTCAACTTATAAATTAATCTTTTTAATCATTTTAGGATGTAAAAGTTAACCTCGAGATTACTGCACTACAGACCATGCTTGCTGAATGCCAAGAAAAGCTTAATAAGTTGCCTTCCATAGAGAAAAGGTTAGACTGTTTGGAAGAAGCAATGAAAGGAAAAGTGATGGTAGATGAAACGACCTGGACTAATCTTCTGAGTCGTGTCACTCTTCTTGAAACAGAATTGCTTTTGTCCAAAAAGGTATTTTTCCTTAGCATGTCTAGAATATCTCAGATATAATAAAGCATTTTTTTATTGTTAGGTGTGTTTTCTATTGGAAATTTAAATATGAGAGTATTTAGGTAATGAGAAAATGTTTACTTAGAATGAAGTCCTGTCTAAATATAGCCTGTTTTATCTGTGGCTATTATTTTTCTCTTTATCAAGTAGGATAATCTGGAAAACCTGTAAATTGAGCTCTAAGTTGTTAAAAATACTTAAATTACTTAAAATGAGGTAAGAATATGTTTGATTTTGTTTATAAAAAATTTGAAATTAATCTCTTAATAGTACAATATTTGAAGAAGATGAAAAATCAACTCTTTTTTTACTTAATAACTTCTATTGTGAATTTCATAGAAATAATAACTGAACTTAACATTGTTGTATTGGAACTGAGAAATTTGTTTCTATTATTTAGAATTCAATTCTGTTTTTTTTTTTCTTCATAGAAAATAAAGTTGGTAGATTCAAGAAGCTTGAATTTGCTTCTACATTTAAAAGATACTTCTAATGCCTACAAATACTTACATATTGCTTTGAAAATAAAATAATTTAAATTATTTAACATTGTTCTCTTTTAATATTTTATACATGGCAGTAAGAATATAAAATGAAAACATTTTTCTTTTCATTTTATTCTAAATGTTTATAACTATACTTTGCAGAATGAATATATAGACTTAAATGTAGTGAGTGAAGAATGTGCTTCTGGTAGTGATGTAGATCTTCAGACTCTTGGTAAGTCCCTAAATAGTATTATTATTGGTGGTATAACAAGGGATTTTCAGAAAAATAATTTTTATCGGTACTTGGTAATTTTAGTGTTCTCAAGCCTTGTTTTTTAAAGAAAACACAAAGCTTCCAGAAGAAAATAATGAACCTAAAAACTACTGAAACTAAGGACTGCTTGAGAAGCCAGTTTACATATCTCATGTAACATAGTTGGGTGAATAAATTCCAGTGTACATAGTTGCAAACCTTAGAGACATCTTGCTCTTTTTGTCACTCTAGATTAACAAAATAGACCTTTAGTGTTTTTAATTTTTAAACTTTTGTAGCATTCTTGAATGCAAATAATATATGTAAAAGAAGAAAACATTTGTCAGTAATCTGTGAAGTATTGAAAACTTTTTGCATTTGAATAGTTCACTGATAGCAGTAAAAGAAGAAAGATCTAAAAATTAGTGACAGCAGTGACAGATCTTTCCCATGTCTCTTGCCTTCACAAAGATATTATCAGGGTGACTGAGCTGCATGGAGCAGCTTGGATAAAGATTTCTGTTTTTCAGCAACAGCTTTTTTTTTTTTTTTTGCTCTTTTTAAAATGTTTAAAAATGTGTTTTAATTAGTTTTACATTGCATCAACAACAGTTTTGTTCTTTTGATTCTTCCATTGATCTTGAAAGACATGTTTTTATTTTGTGTCTATGATTAAATTGTATTTGTAGGAGAAATACTTTGTACAATTGAGAATTCATTGTGCAGTTAAATTTTAGTATATGTAAAGTTTAGTATATAGTATATAGTATAAAGTTTAGTATATAGTATAATCTTCAGCTACTATATATATAATAATAACAACAGTACATTACAGTGGTAACTGTGTGCCTGGCACAATTCTACCTATTATATTAACTGATTTAATTCTCAAAATAACTACCCAAGATAAATACTATTATTACCGATATTTTATAGATTAAGAAACTGAGGTACAGTGAGATTGAGTAACTAAGGGTCACACAGTTATCGAATGATAGACAAATTTGAATGCATGCAATCATTTCTTTTCTCTTAACCACTACTTAATTAGTATACGTGCCAATTTCTTTTTCTTTCTTTAATTGCTTTTATTTTTTAAATACATGACAGTGGAATGCATCACACTTCTTATTACACATACAGAACACAATTTTTCATATCTCTGTTTGTATATAAAGTATGTTCACACCAATTCATGTCTTCATACATGTACTTTGGATAATTATGTCCATTACATTCCACCATCATTGCTAACCCCCTGCCCCCTGCCTTCCCCTCCCACCCCTCTGCCCTATCTAGAGTTCGTCTATTCCTCCCATGCTCTCTCTCCCTACCCCATTATGAGTCAGTCACCTTGTATCAGAGAAGACATTCGCCATTTGTTTTTTTGGGATTGGCTAACTTCACTTAGCATTATCTTCTTCAGCACTATCCATTTACCTGCAAATGCTATGATTTTATTCTCTTTTTTTGCTGAGTAATATTTCATTGTGTATATATGCCACATTTTTTAATCCATTCATCTACTGAAGGGCATTTAGGTTGGTTGTACAGTTCAGTTATTGTGAATTGTGCTGCTATAAACATTGATGTGGCTGTATCCCTGTAGAATACTGTTTTTAAGTCCTTTGGGTATAGACCCAGGAGAGGGATAGCTGGGTCAAATGGTGGTTCTATTTCAAGTTTTCCAAGGAATCTCCATACTGCTTTCCATATTGGCTGCACTAATTTGCAGTCCCACCAGCAATGTATGAGTGTGCCTTTTTCCCCACATCCTCGCCAACACTTATTTATTTTTTTTGTAAAGAGGGAGAAGGAGAGACAGAGAGAGAGAGAGAGAGAGAGAGAGAGAGAGAGAGAGAATTTTAATATTTATTTTTTAGTTTTTGGCGGACACAACATCTTTGTTTGTATGTGGTGCTGAGGATTGAACCCGGGCCGCATGCATGCCAGGTGAGCGCGCTACGGCTTGAGCATATCCCCAGCCCTCGCCAACACTTATTGTTGTTTGTCTTGATAATAGCTACCATTCTGACTGGAGTGAGATGATTTCTTAAAGTAGTTTTGATTTGCATTTCTCTAATTGCTAGCGATGATGAACTTTTTTTTTATATATTTATTGATTGATTGGATATCCTCTTCTGAGAAGTATCTGTTCATGTCATTAGCCCATTTATTGATTGGGTTATTTGTTTTTATGGTGTTTAGCTTTTTGAGTTCTTTATATACCCTAGAGGTTAGTGCTCTGTCTGATGTGTGAGGGGTAAAAATTTGCTCCCAGGATGTAGGCTCTCTATTTACCTCACAGATTGTTTCTTTTGCTGAGAAGAAACATTTTAGTTTGAGTCCATCCCATTTATTGATTCTTGCTTTTAATTCTTGTACTATAGGAGTCTTAGTAAGGAAGTTGGGGCCTACTCCCACATGATGAAGATTAGGGCCTACTTTTTCTTCTTTAGACGGAGAGTCTCTGGTATAATCCCTATGTCCTTGATCCACTTTGAGTTGAGTTTTGTGCATGGTGAGAGATAGGGGTTTAATTTCATTTTGTTGCATATGGAGTTCCAATTTTCCCAGTGCCATTTGTTGAAGAGGCTATCTTTTCTCCAATGCATGTTTTTGGCGCCTTTGTCCAATATAAGATAATTGTAATTTTGTGGGTTAGTCTCTGTCCTCTATTCTGTACCATTGGTCTACCAGTCTGTTTTGGTGCCAATACCATGTTGTTTTTGTTACTATTGCTTTGTAGTATAGTTTAAGGTCTGGTATAGTGATGCCACCTGCTTCACTCTTCCTGCTTAGGATTCCTTTAGCTATTCTGGGTCTCTTTATTTTTCCAGATGAATTTTTCCAGATGCTTTTTCTATTTCTCTGAGGAATGCCATTGGGATTTTGATCGGAATCGCATTAAATCTGTATAGTACTTTTGGTAGTATGGTCATTTTGATAATATTAATTCTGCCTATCTAAGAGCAAGGTAGATCTTTCCATCTTCTAAGGTTTTCTTTGATTTCTCTCCTTAGGGTTCTGTAGTTTTCATTGTATAGATCTTTCACCTCTTTCATTAAGTTGATTCTCAAGTTTTGTTTTGTTTTGTTTTTGAGGCTATTGTAAAAGGGTAGTTTTCCTCATTTCCCTCTCAGAGGATTTGTCACTGATATACAGAAATGCCTTTCATTTATAGATGTTGATTTTATAACCTTCTACTTTGCTGAATTCACTTACTAGTTCTAGAAGTTTTCTGGTGGAGCTTTTTGGGTCTTCTAGGTATAGAATCATATTGTCAGCAATTAGTACTAGTTTAAGTTTTTCTTTTCCTATACATATCCTTTTAATTTCTTTCGTCTGTCTAATTGCTCTGGCCAGTGTTTCAAGGACTATGTTAAATAGGAGTGGTGAAAGAGGGCATCCCTGTCTTGTTCCAGTTTTTAGAGGGAATGCTTTCAATTTTTCTCCATTTAGAATGAAGTTGGCCAGGGGCTTAGTTGAGACAGCCTTTACGATGTTGAGATATGTTCCTGTTATTCCTAGTTTTTCTAGTGTTTTGAACATGAAGGGGTGCTATATTTCGTCAAATGCTTTTTCTGCGTCTATTGAGATGATCATATGATTCTTATCTTTGAATCTGTTGATGTGATGAATTACATTTATTGATTTCATTATGTTGAACCAACCTTGCATCCCTGGGATGAATTCCACTTGATCATGGTGCACAATATTTTTGTTACGTTTTTGTATTCGATTTGCCAGAATTTTATTGAGAATTTTTGCATCTATGTTCATTAGAGATATTGGTCTAAAGTTTTCTTTCTTTGATGTGTCTTTGCCTGGTTTTGGAATAAGGGTGATATAGGCCTCATAGAATGAGTTTGGAAGTGTTACCTCTTTTTCTATTCCCTGAAATAAATTGAAGAGTATTAGTATTAGTACTTCTTTAAAGGTCTTGTAGAACTCGGCTGTGTATCCATCCACTCTTGGGCTTTTCTTGGTTGGTAGACTTTTGATGGCATCTGCTATTTTATTACTTGATATTGGTCTGTTTAAATTGTGTACATCTTCCTGATTCAATCTAGGCAAATCGTATGACTTAAGAAATTTGTCGATGCCTTCAATATCTTCTGTTTTGTTGGAGTATAAGTTTACAAAATAATTTTTAATTACCTTGTGTATTTCTATAGTGTTTGTTGTGATATTACCTTTTTCATCATGTATGCTGGTAATTTGAGTTCTCTCTCTCTCCTTCTCTTTGTTAGCATAGCTAAGGGTCTGTCAATTTTATTTATTTTTTCAAAGAACCAACTTTTTGTTTTGTCAAGTTTTCAGTTGTTTCTTTTGTTTCGATTTCATTGATTTCAGCTCTAATTTTAATTATTTCTTGCCTTCTACTGCTTTTGATCTGTTCTTCTTTTTCTAGGACTTTGAGATGTAAAGTAGGGTCATTTATTTGTTGACTTTTTCTTCTTTTAAGGAATGAACTCCATGCAATGAACGTTCATCTTAGAACTGCTTTTATGGTGTCCCAGAGATTTCGATATTTTGTGCCTATGTTCTCATTTACCTTTAAGAATTTTTTAATCTCCTCTTTGATGTCTTTTGCAATGCATTGTTCATTCAGTAGCATATTGTTTAGTGTCCAGGTGTTGGAGTGATTTCTATTTTTTATTTCATCATTGATTTCTAATTTCATTCCATTATGGTCTGATAAAATGCTTGGTAGTATATCTACTTTTTTGTATTTGCTAAGAGTTTCTTTGTGGCATAATATATTGTCTGTTTTAGAGAAGGATCCATGCGCTGCTGAGAAGAAAGTGTATCTGCTTGATGCAGGTTGAAATATTCTGTATATGTCAGTTAAGTCTTAAGTTACTGATTGTATTATTGAGTTCTATAGTTTCTTTATTCAACTTTTGTTTGGAAGATCTATCCAGTGGTGAGAGAGGTGTGTTAAAGATTATTGTGTTGTGATCAATTTGACTCTTGAACTTGAGAAGAATTTGTTTGATGAATATAGCTGCACCATTGTTTGGGGCATATATATTTGTGATTGTTATGTCTTGTTGGTGTATGATTCCCTTGAGCAATATGTAATGTCCATCTTTATCCCTTTTGATTAACTTTGGCTTCAAGTCCACTTTATTTGATATGAGTATGGAAACCCCTGCTTGCTTCTGTAGTCCATGTGAGTGGTGTGATTTTTCCCAACCTTTCACCTTCAGTCTGTGTATGTCTTTTCCTATCAGATGAGTCTCCTGGAGGCAGCATATTGTTGGGTCTTTTTTTTTTTTTTAATCCAATCTGCTAGCCTATGTTTTTTGATTGATGAGTTTAAGCATTAACATTCAGTGTTACTATTGAGACATGGTTTGTATTACCAGCCATATTTGTTTATTTTTGTTATTTAACTTGATTTGATTTTCTTCTTTGATTAGTTTTTCCTTTAGGCTACTACCTCCCTCTGCTGATTTTCATTGTTGTTTTTTGTTTCCTCTTCATGGAATATTTTTCCAAGGATGTTTTGTAGTGTTGGTTTTCTAGCTATAAATTCTTTTAACTTTTGTTTAACATGGAAGGTTTTTTCATCTTCAAATCTAAAGCTTAATTTTGCTGGATCAAGATTCTTGGTTGGCACCCGTTTTCTTTCAGAGCTTGATATATGTTGTTTCAGGGTCTTCTAGATTTCAGGGTCTGTGTTGAAAAATCTGCTGTTACCTTAATTGGTTTTCCCTATATGTAACCTGATTCCTTTCTCTTATGGCTTTTAAAATTCTCTCCTTATTCTATATATTGGGCATTTTCATTATAATGTGCCTCGGTGTGGATCTGTTGTGATTTTGTACATTTGGCGTCCTGTAGGTTTTTTGAATTTGGATTTCCAATTCATTCTTCATGTTTGGAAAGTTTTCTGATATTATTTCATTGAATATAGATTGTTCATTCCTTTGGTTTGGACCTCTATGCCTTCCTCTATCGCAATAACTCTTAAATTTGGTCTTTTTATGCTATCTCATATTTCTTGAATGTTCTGCTCTTGGTTTCTTACCGTTATCACTATGTGGTCTATGCTCTTTTCAAGATTATATATTTGTCTGATTTCCTGTCTTCCAAGTGGTCTGCTCTGTTGGTGATGCTTTCATTTGAGCTTTTAATTTGGTTTATTATTTCTTTCATTTCAAGGATTTCTGTTTGGTTTTTTTTTTTAGAACCTCTATCTCCCTGTTGAGGTGATCTTTTGCATCCCGTATTTCTTTATGTATCTCATTGTTGAAGTGATCTTTTACTGCCTATATTAGCTCTCTTATATTTTCCTTGAGTTCACAGAACATTTTAACCATGTACATCCCAAACTCCTTCTATGTCATTTCTTCTGCTGTGACTACCAATGATTCTATTGAAGTGGTGTCTTCATTTGTTTGGGGCACTTTCTTCCCTTGTCTTTTCATGTTTCTCATGTGTTTTCCTTTGCAGCTCTGTGGGTCTAGATTCTTATTGTGTTTATCCTATAGGTTTGTAGTGTTCTTGTAGGGTTCCAAGACCTCTCCTTTGTGGGGAAGGACAATGTTAACAGATCCCAATATCAACAATATACCACCTATGAACAATTTGTTGTTATTAAGACGTTTACAGTTTAGTCTCGCTGTACAGAAATGTTGGATTCAATTATTTTCTAAAATATAACCAGTAGTTTTGTAAAAAGGTTTACAGCTTCTGATGGTGGACAATAAACTGGGGGGTCGGGTGTATGAGGATATGCTGAGGAGGTAGGATGTGAGGATATATAGTTAAAATATCTTAGGAATTGTGAAGGAGAAATCTAGTGAAGAGAGTTAGTAGCAAGAGAAAAGACAGGAAGTAATTTAGGGTAGGCAAATATGTGGGATGACAACAGAGTATATAAAACACACATATGTATTTAGAAAAATACAGATGTTAAAACACTAAAATTTGGAGGGGGAAAGAATAAAAAGGATAAGAAAAAAAGGGCATATACAACACCTCTATATTATATTATTCAGATGACTCAGTCCTTAAAGTCCTATTTTATGCAAAGTTCTTGGTTTCACATATGTTGGGGATGTGAGGGCCGGAGGATAGAGAGGTAGAAAAGAAAAAACAAACAAACAACTCGAAGGAAGAAACTAGGGTTGTAGCTAGCTTTAGAGATCTGCATCTTTCCTGCTTCTCTTCTCATACCGTAGGTGAGGTAGACTGTTGTAACCTGGTGTCTCTGCCCTCTGGATGGTGGAGGTAACCAGGGTGGGAAGACTGGTCCTGGCACAGGGCAACTGGATGTGGGGATTGGCACCCTCTAGTCCCTGCAGAAAGACTGCACCTCACGGGTCTCTTTCTGGGACTGCTTGTATGACTTGAGTGCCTGGTACTATCTCCCTCTCTTGCCTGGAGATTTCCCAGTTTCTGGTCTCTTGTTAGGCTCCAGACTTTAGCCCTGTATCCCTCTCCCCTAGCAGTTCTCAACTGAGGAAACTCTGACCCTGGGGACTCCTGTGGGCGGCTCCCTGATCGCACTGCACACCTGTGTTAGGCAGCTACTGTGTTGGGTTACTGCCGCTGGAGAAGGGGGAAGGTTGGAAACCTGGTACCTGGCCATTTGATATCTGATCTGGGAACTGCTCCCAGCTAATTTGGCGAGAATGTTGAGTCAAGATGGCAGTGGTGTGCTTTCAGTGACGGATGTCTGGTGACGTGGGGGGAGCCTGGGGAGCCGGGCGATGGTGTTGAGCTGAGGGTAGGTAGCAGCTGAGTGACTTGTGTGGGAGCTGTGTGAAGTCTTGGCCATCTGCAGATGTGTTGATAGATGATTCTGCTAAGGCTCTCGTCAAGTCTTGAGTGGGCTGGAACTTCAGGCTTTGGGTCCTGCTCCAAGACCAGGTGTCCTATTCTAACGCTGAGACCTGGAGACCCTTGTGGGGTCACAATGCTGGGGATTTCTGTTGAGAGCAGCTGAATAGGGGTCCTCTAACACTCTCAGAGATGGAGTATTCCGACTAGGTGAGATCTGCCGGCACATCAGTGCAGGGCACGGGGCGGCTCACTCCCTTCCCACCACCATGTTTTTCTGGAGAAAAAACATGCCAATTTCATCATCACACAGAGAACTATTTTAGTGATTAAGTTATTAAATATAATTATTTGACATATTATTTTAGGTGGTAAATTTATTATAGACTGCAATTTTCAGATTTGGTAAAAATATTGATTTTTTTCGTTTATTCATGCATTTATTCATCAAATATCATAGCACTACTCTAAGAGTAGTGAAAACAAAAATTATCTTCTGATCTGTCTTTCTAGCAGACAGAAAGTATATCTATAACATCTCGTGAAGCTCAAGTATTTCTGCATCGAAAGAATATTGAATGTACTCTTTGCAAAATATTACTTTTTAAAGTTGTATTTGCATATTGAGCCTTACTGTTTTTTTTTAAATATATTGTTTTAGTTGAAGATGGACACAATACCTTTATTTTATTAATTTATGTGCTGAGGATTGAACCCAATACCTCACACGTGCTAGGCAAGTGCTTAACCACTCAGCCCCAGCCCCAGCTTACTGTTTTTTAATAACATTATTATTACAGAATATACTCTAAGCCTATATCAGAACACTGTCTGAAATGAATGTTAGATTATGAATGAGGCAAATACGTGTTTAATAGTTTATAATCTAGATAAATTAAAGAGTCCAGTTTATAAAGCCTTAACACCTTTTTCCTTACATGATGCTTGAAAACATAAGGTTTGATTTCATTTGCATGCAGAAAGAAGTAATTTACCAGTCTAGTCATAGAATCATTATTCCATCAGGAAGGATTTCCACGAAGTTCCAGATTTGTTTCCCTTTATCAAAAGTGTAGTATTCGTGGAAAACTGTAAGGCAGCTCAGTAAAAATAAAGTAGTAGAACCTTTTAAGGATTGAGTTTTGCTTGGGTCATTTAATTAATTTATTTATTTAGAGGATTTAAGAAAGTGAGGGCTCTTCGGATTTGAATGTTGTCAGGAAGCAGGGGCAATTTGATGATAAGAATGAAATTGAGCTGAAATTTTCAATGGAAAAGAAGTACTCATGTTAGTGGAGAAAGGGCTATATCTAGTCATTTTTGTGGTTACATAATGCTTTTGTCTCTTCAGAAATGACAGTGGTTTTATGTTGATTTGGGTTTTTCTATTTCATGACTGTATGTGATATTGCTTTTAAAGAAATTGTAATGTGTTCATATTACTTATGGGGACTACAATAATTTAGGTGTTAATTGCCATTTAGGCTACCCCAGTGTCAGGGCTGATTGTCTTGTTTTTGTCTTGTTTGCTTTGTTTGGGTCTTTCCCCCATAGAAGTAAAACATATTATTAAAGTATGACACCACAAAAGGGTATGGTTTGTTCTGGTATGACTAGAAGGAGGGGTACATGTGGGCAAGGTTAATATCCTCAATTTGTATCATAACAGTAGTTTAATGATTGATTAGTAGAATATAAGACGGACAAGGACAGTAGTTTAAGAATAGTTCATTGGTCATTGTTTTAGAAGAATAACAGATGTCTGAACTAAGGCAACAATCATGAAGATAAATATCAGGGAATATGTTTTGGAAATAATTTGATGTTCAAATCAGAAAGACTATTTATCAGTAAGATATGACTTCATTCACTGATTGAAGAAGGAGTGAAGGAGAGAGGAAAAGTTAAGACTGACTGCTTACTCATATTTGACTCATGTGATTGAGCAGATAGTTGGTACTCTTTAGTAAAATAGGGAATTCAGGAAGAAGAGAAGATTTGGGAAAAATAATGAGTTCACTTTTGAATATAATATGTATAGAATACTTAAGATTCAGAAACTGGTTGAATTTGCACATAGGTCCTTGATTTGGAAGTATTTGCTGACAAATTATTAAATAGTAAAGGATGCAGCTAATTCCCTTACTGGTAAAAGGTAATAATACTCCACATTTGACAGTCAAAGATTAGTGGTCATGTAAGAGGAACTGTCTAGAAGATCTAGTGTCCTGTACCTTAGATTTCCTTTTCTTCAGAGGGATCTCTTAGCAATCACTACTGAAATGCTCTTAATGACTGACTTCTGGGACCTGGTGTCATGGGTCACTGCTCTCCATTTTCTTTTGCAATTTGAACTGAATTCTTTTCTCAATTTCCTACAACATGGCTAAGAAACAATTATGTTTAAACAAGACTTTACTAACGGTTCAAGAAAGCAATAAGAAAAATTGTTACTGAAAGTAATATGCACTTAACTCATCCGACTATGAAATGTGCCTGGTGTTTGTATGCTGTACTGTATACCCTTTGTAATCCCCATGGGGAGATCTGTCTGAATAGCCTCCCAGCCTGCATAATACCAATTTCCTTCCATCACAAAACACACCCTTGAACAAGGCTAGATACCTTAAAGTTTAGGCCCCAAAATGCAGGGGCAGAAAAGCCATTCCTTTACTCCCTGATATCGCCGTCTTCCCAGTCCTGTATCCTCTTCCTAGGAATCCTTCCTCTTTGGGGAATAACATCAGTACTTTCAGAGTATACTTAACTCTACCCATAGAAAATAATAGAAGATTTAGGGTATAGTAGATATAATGCCTGCTTAGTTTTAGATTATTCCTTAAAATTACTTATTGCTCAAAGTCCCTGGTAAAAAATATGGATCTCTCTAGTCTTCAAAGTTGTACCATATGCTCTGGACCTTCAGGCTCAGCTAATTGGATCAATAGTAGACACATAACCCAGCGAATACCAATCCAAAGGGTGTTGAGCCAAATTCTATTCTCTCTCTTAGAATTTGGAATTAAGACCTCAAGAATAACTTCATGTTACTCATTACCAAATAATGTTGGGCCTGGGCTAGGATGGCCATTTTATTCAAATTCATGCTGATGATGATTGAACAGTGAAAGCCACTCTAAAGACAAAAGCAGAGAAAGGGAGCAAGTGACAAAAGAAGTAGGCAAAAGAGACGGTGATTCCATTTGAGATAAAAATTAAAGTCTTATAGTTGTTTCAGTCCTCCTCTATTAATATTTTGTTCCCAAACTGAGGTTGTCAATAAAGGCTTACGATAAAACTATCTTATTTAGATCAGTTCAAATGGACGACTGTTTTGTTGTTGTTTCCCTTATCTTTACAATCAGAATTACTCTGACATAATGGGGTATGATTATAGGATTGACTTGGTGGGGCATGTACTATCTCTAGTGGTCCGTAATTGATTGAATTGTAGGAAAAATTTACCATCATTTTGTCAAATTAATAATATCAGGATATCCGAAATGTTAAAATTTTTTATTTAGAAAAAAACTGGATCATGAATTTTGCACATTGTTTTTTTCATGTGTATAAACTTGGAATAAGGATGTTTCTTGATTCTTTAAAGGTATATATTGTCAAGTTTTAGTAGTAGTAGAAGTTTTTGTTTGCCACAGAATAATATTGTAAAATATTTATTAAACAAATTCATGATAAAAGCATCATGACAAATTCCTGAGCATTTGTTATTTACTATAAATACTACCATTTTAAGAAAAGAATATGTATGCGTCAGTGGCTTAAAAATAAATTATGAACTTACCTATTTATTCACACTGATTGTGTCATGATAAAGATAATATTATCTGTTGCAATTTCTTTTTAGACAGTCTTGCTGTATTGCCTATGCTGGCCTCACACTGGAAATTCTCCTGCATAGTCTTCCTGAATAACTGGGATTATAGGCATGTGCCACTATGCCCAGCTGCCTTTTGCCATTTTTAGTAACCATTTTATACCATTTAGATTCTTCACATGTAGGCAGTTCTCTTGAAAGAATACTATACCAGTAGCCATTTTATGATAATGTTTATTTTTCTTCCATCTGTAATTAAAGTTTATGGACATGGATGCTATTGTGAAAGGAAAAGGTGACATAAAACTTATTTCTTCTCAGATAGAAAAAACGAAGTGGAAGCATCAGCAAATATTCCTCTGTCCTCTGGTTATAGTACAGAAACAGATTCAACTCCCAGAGCTTCAACTGTTATTTACAGTGGTTTGAAAGAGACTTCAGAGGTAAGAAAAACTGACAGCTGTACAGATGATCTCCTTTCTAAGGTCAAGAAGATAAACAAGCATTCACTTTAGTTGTATATGCTATTATCAGGAAAAAGCAAAACTATGTAAATCTTAATCTATCAAAATTCTTTGTGATAAGTAACAATAATCGATGCAATATTTCAGACTGTGTTTTATATATTCATGGTCCGTCTTTGAGGATGATTTACTTTGAGAAATCACCTAAATTTGTTGCTTTTTAAATTAAAGGAAACAACAATCCAGAAATTGGAAAGGATGAAAAAAATGTAAGTAACAGAAAGGGGCAACAGAAATTAATTTCTCTGTAGGGAATTGTATTGGATTACAATATATATAGAATGTGCATGTGTTTCAAACCTTAAAGGTCTCAATCAGGTGTGGAATTTCCTTCAAGACTCCAGTGGATAATAAATCCACCTACAATTATGTGTTTGTGAGATGAGTCACTGTTTTGGTTTCCAAGAAGTGGTATAAAACATTGTTAATGGAATTAACTGTGGATTAAAGAGTGCAAAGATATTTTGGGTTGATAGTTAATCGAGTTATCTTTTTTTGATAACTGACTTATCAAAGTATTAAAAATATATAAATAAATGGTTTAAAGCATCTTTTTAAGTAAGTTATTGATAAAGTAATACTATTGACAGTACTTTAGCTCAAATGACATTACACCTGGTATTTTTTAAAGACCAGTTCAAAGGAAATACAAAATGAAATTTTATAACAATATTATACAACCTGCTACATTAAAAACTTAATATTTTGAAATGTGAGAAGTGTTAAAATAACTCATGCTTCAAGAATTGACTATATTTTGTCTCCTATGGTATACTTAAGTTTATTAATAGCAACTGTGCCTAAAAGTAGGGAAAATATTAAAATTTATTTTAGACTCAAAAGCATACTCTTAACAATTTAAATCCTGTTCTTCATTATGAATCATTTATTTACATAACATATCATTTGTTTATTCTATTTCAGGTTTGAAGAAACAGCAGAGTTACTGAAATGCTCAAGTCACTAATTGTAGAATTTCCTGCATGAACCTCTCTAGAACTTTGACTACTGTACATGTTGTATATTTTAAGAATCTATATAATTTTAATATACTGCAATTTTTATTAAGAATTTGAATTCCATTTGATATGAGTTTTTCATTCATTATTGAATAAATATTATTTTTGAGCTTTGATTATACTGCTTTACTCTCCTTCACTTTTCTTAGGAAAAACTTATGTTTCAGTACATTACCTTTACAGAGTGAAGTCATTACAGCAAGCACTGTATTTTTGTGTTGACATTTGTTGGCAATGTGCTAAGTAGTATGTTTTTTAAAGTACAGACTTGAGGACCATAGTTTACATCCTGTTGGAAACATTCCAGCTAGGACTTGCATATTGTACCCAAGAGGCTCTCGTACATACCATCTTGCCATCTGTGCTAACGAATAAGCGGTAGTGAAAAGTTAAAAATGCTCATTGAAAATTAAAGCTAAAAAATACATCTATTTTATGCTTAGTCAAAAAGCAGCAATACCTTTCCAATTAACACTGAGAATCAGGGTATGATTCTCTTTTTGTATTGAAAAGGTTCTGAAAGATCACTTTGAGAGATGTGTTGAGTATTTAAGTTCCCCGGTGTATAACACATTTTAAGACCAGCAGCACAGATGTAGATGGTGGCTGTCAGAAGATACACAGTGAATTTTTTTTCTCTTCATGGAAGTTGTAAATATTTTCGAATAGTAAAAGCCTTAGATGAAGTTAAATCAAGAGAAAATGAAATTCATTTTAGAAATTATTACATAGTATACTTCTAAACTTTGTAAATAAAAATATACTAATAATCCTAGGCAATACTCAGGAAACTTGAAGGATAAAAAGTTTTTTTTTTCTTTTTTATCATATAGAACATCTGATTGCATCCTACTCATCTGTTTTCAATACATATATCTAATTTGGTTTTCACTGGTGAACAGATAACTTTTTTGAAAAAGTATTTTTAATATCCCAACAAATGTTGTCACTAGACTTTTAAAACTATTAGCTTTTTATGTTAGCCTATTAAAGAGTATAACCTTGAATGTAGCAAAGTTTTAATAGTACATCCAAAATTACTGAATCCTGTTAGCTTTATTTTATCAATTACAGGAGAGCATTTATAAAACTCCACAGTTTTGAAAGAACAATACATCAGCTTCTATCAGTTCTAGTGTGGAATTATAGCACCACCTTGTGGTTGATACACTAATATTTTACCTTTTCTTGAAACAAGTGATTTCCCATAAAACGGAATCTTATTTTTCCTTTCGAAAAAACTGAATTCCAATTTTAAAAATAAACATTTTTGAAGTTTTCTTGTAGAAGACAGAAGAAAAGGTAAGTTCCTTTTTCTCTTTCTGTAATCCTCCTTTTTTCTTTATATAGTATAAATGTAAACAAAATTTAGATGTTTTAAAATATTTTAATCTAATTTATTTCTAATATTAGAAAATATGTGTCTATTGAAAATGTAATAAGACATTTTTTATTTATGTTACCAAGTAGAAATTTGGAATCCAGCTTAGCCAGGAACAAACAAAACAACTCATATAACTATATATGTTTACACTTACAAGAGTATACTATTTTGAACACATAATATTTACAAAAATAAAGCAAGTTTGATTTAAGCTAAGTTACTGAAGAGGATTGTCAAATTATTTCTTATTCTAACTCTTTTAGAAATAGTAGAAACATTTTTCTATAGGTAATTTGGTCAGTGGTTTATAACAATAAACCAGCCCCTTTGGGGAGTTTGAGAAGCTGAGGTAGGGAAGTCCTGGAGAGATTATCTGGGGTTACATAATTGACCCTTAGTTAACTGTAAGTTTTATACTACCAACAAAGGTGTCAGTGGCTTGTGCTGCCCTGTTTACACTGTACAGTCCAAATAGTCTGGGTAGAGACAATATATAATACCACGAAGAATGCATATTGTGTAAAGTACTAGTAAGAAAGTGTTGAAAATAAGTAATGCCAACTATATGAAAATTCTAGGCAAAGTTAAGGTCTATTATGTTAGGAAAAAGTAGTTCTATCATGTTTGTTTTACTTCACTGTTTTAATGTGATGTTTTAACATGTAATATATTCCTTGAAAAATAAAACTTAAAGACTTTGGAACTGTGTTTTATGCCATTCATTACTCAGAGCTTTATATAATTGATTGGCACTTGGAGAAGCATTAAAAAAATAAAAGGACCTTGTCAATTTTATAAACTACAACACTTTTTTTAAGCTCAAATTACATTATAGCTTTAATTTTTACATTTTAACAATTCCCAGGTTTCTCTGTCTCTTTTCTTTCAATCCAAAGAATGCAGAGAGAATAAAGTGGTAGAGGTAGTATAAATTTTTAAACTACAAAATTAAACTTTAATTGTTATGACACTTGAACTTTAGTGTTTATAGTGAAAATGATAGGCTTCTTATGCCACTCAAAAAGAGAGAAAGCAACTGGAAACTGTCCATTACTGACAGCAGTATTTAGAACGTGCAAGTTCTTTTTTTGTTGGGGAATTTTTAAAATTATATTTTATCATGATTTATATTTGTAATACTTGTAGAAATGGGGCCTATATAAATGTATATGTCCTTTTTCCTCACTGAAGTTCACTAACTCATAAATAAAAATATTTAGGTAGATAGGTTTTTTATTCTTTAATTATTGATACATATTTGAATTGTTTCCAGTTTGTCCATAATGCTGTTGTAAACATTCTTGCACATGGTGAACATAGTTAGGCATTTCCATTGTGTATATGCCTAATCATTTTTTTTTCTTTTTCTTTTTTGTTTGTTTTTAGATATACATGACAGTAGGGTATATTTTGACATACTTACATGGAATGCAACCCATTCTAATTTTGATTACATTCTTGTGGTTATACATGATGTGGAGTCACACTGAGCATAGGAACAATAATTAAAATGTTTGAGGAAACGAATAAAGATGAATTATTTTAACAAACATTGCTTGGGCACATTTTTACCTTTTACATAAGAATTTTTTTCTGTCTCTGGTGATGAGATGTTTCTGTTCTCCTGGTATGGGGTAGGGATGGCATAGTGCCCATTTTGTATCTGCTATTTTTCAAGTGCCTTTAGCTTAAAATAATCCATTTGACAAAAGTGGCATATTTTGTAGTGGCATATTCTGCCACCCTTCACTATCAAAAACAGACTACGAAATCTCACTTAGCCAAAGATAATTGCTACTACCAGTCTCCCGCATCTGAGTCCCATTGTTATTACTATGCTATCCTTTATTCTTCATTCTATTTCATATGTGTATTTCCTTTCCCATTTTCATTGTATGACCTCAAGGTTTTCTCTCTGTTTGCACTATCTACTGATCACCCTGTTGATATCCTACCCCTTCAGTGTATCCATACTACTTCCAAAGTAAGTTTTTGAAAAGTTCCTTTGATTATGCCATGTTGCTACTAAAAATGCCTTTCGTTTCTCCTATTCGGGGAAAAAAAAAAAAAAAAGACAAATTTCTTAGGCTGAGCATCAGAGGCCTATTTCTCTGAAGTCTCATCTTCCTTTCCAGATTATCTGCAATTCTGTAGACAGTCTAGGTACAGTGCTCTCTTAAATTGTGCTTTTGTACATGATCTCCTTTGCTAAGAATGACTTTCCCGTCCATCTAGTGAACCTCAAAGCCACTTTACCTTTCTTGGATAGGTTTCTCTCAACTACAAAGTCCAAGTTATAAACTTTCATTTCCGCTGCCTTAGTGGCTTGTTTATACTTTTGATTTTTACATCGAGTTTATAGCTATTATTAATTATTTTTAGTCTCCCAGTGTACCTATTATTTGTTTATTTTTTTATTCACTACCAACTAAATGATAATAATTATTGACTGAACAATGACTACTGAATAAGTAAGGATTTCCAGATGAGTAAGATTTTATCACGTCAAAAGCTGGGACCTGTCATCTATGCTATATTTGTTCTATGGGAGGAATCTATATTTTCAGAAAAAAGATATAGTTGTATATTCTAGAAAAGAATCATCCTAAACTGAATACCTCTTTGATATATTAACAAATACTTTTAGAATGAATGAAAGTTTACTGAATTGTTCCCAAGGTGCCAGTGTGTCAGGCACTGGACATAGGGAGAGAACAAGGAAAAGATGGTTCTTATACTCACCAAGATAATGACTGAGTAAGAAGGATAATTTAAAAAGCAATAACAAAGTGTAGTCAGTGCTGTGATAAGGGAAGGCTGATACAGCTAAGTAATCAAGGTTGGTGGGAAGGCTTCTCAGAAAGTGATGTTAATTTTAAGTCCTAAAGGATGAATTGTGCTGTGGTTTGAATCGTAATTTTAAATTAAGTTTTAATTTTAATTTTATGATTTGAATTTTAATTATCAGTTAATTTTAAGTCCTAATGGATAGCCAGACATTATGGTTTAAATATGGTTTATTCCCTCCAAAATTCAAGTTGGAATTGAATTGCTATTGTGAGCTTTTAAAAGGATAAAAATTGAATCTGACTATGGTGTTTTCTGATGAGGTCTTTGGGAGGTGCTTAGTATTAGATCAGGTTGAGGGCGTGAAGATTGAATGCCAATGGCTTTATAAGAATAGAAGCCAGAAGCACACACATGCTCCTTGTCTTGCCATGTGATACCATTCTCTCACATGCACTCCCTCCATGCCATCTACCAGGATGTAATACAGCCAAGTGGGTCCTCACCAGATCTAGCACATATACTTTTTTGGACGTCTTAGGCTCCAGAACTGCGAGCTAACTAAATGTCTTTTCTTTCTAAGTTGCCCAATCTGTTATTGTGTTAGTATTAAAACATTAATACACCAGCAAAGATAGTTTACATAAACGGACTAGCATGAGCAAAGGCATGGGAAGAAGGGCATTTTAAAGAAAGTCACTAGGGCTAGCTAGCATACTGAGTTTGCATTGTGTCTATGGGAGCAAGGTGGTCAGAAGTCAGTTTACATAGGCCCCAGGAGCACATTAACTTTATTTACTGAAAAATTTTAAGCTGTAAAAATCACAATCAGACTGGAGTTTTTGAAGGATTGATTTTTAGTGGTTTAGTGTGGAGAATGGATAAGTGGACAAAACTAGAGGCCAAGAAACTTTAGGAAGGCTGTGATAGTAATCTAAGGAAGAGAGAGAGGGTGATTCAGATAATGAAGACAATATCAATGAAGAGAAATAATGGGATTTGACAGAGAATGTATTTCAATTTAAGGCCATCTTCAGTTTAGAATCTGCATTGGGGGATGGGAGGATATACACTCATGTTTAATTTCTTACCAAATTGTTCCTGGATTAGAATCTTAATTGGAAATACAAAAGATCAAGCTCCACTCCTAACCTGAATTGGATTCTGCATTGCAGCAAAAACCCAAAGTTATTTGTAGGAACCTTAAATTTGAGAAACACCAGTTGATATTCCTTTTGCTTTATTAGCATAATCAACATGGAGTCTAAACTTTCAAATTCAGGATTCTTCTAAATTGCTTTTATCTAGGTATATGCAGCTTTTTATAATACGTAATTAGTATTTGGACTCAATACTTTTTTGAATGGATAGAGTGTTGGGGTTTGAGTGAATTTAGTTAAACTATCTTTTCTTCTTAGTTGAACTATATAGAGCTCTATATATGAACTATACAGAGTTAAAACATCTTTCTTCAACATTAGGTGTGTATTTTGTACAAATGTCTGGGGCCTCATCAATAATGATCTTTCCCTAAGTGTGCACAGATCATGCCAATTATCCTCTATCTTTGAAATATGTGTGTTTATGCTGAGAAATTTCCTAGTTTTCACGTTTAATTATATTACCCAAAGTACAACAGACAATCTTCTATAGACAATTCAGTGTTTTTCAGTGTTATATCATGGAGTAACTATTGGGATCTATATTTAACTTAAAATTCAGCAGTATATGGTTTTGCTTTTTCTAAAAATCATTTGTAAAGTACAACCTACTTTTAGAAGTGTCAAAAATGAAGGAAGAAAAAAGCATCTTAGATTTAAGAAAATATGATAGTTCACAGCCACATCAATGTTTATAGCAGCACAATTCACAATAGCTAAACTGTAAACCAACCTAGATGCCCTTCAATGGATGAATGGATTAAAAAAAGTGGCATATATATACAATGGAATGTTACTCAGCAATAAAAGAGAATAAAATCATGGCATTTGCAGGTAAATGGATGGAGTCAGAGAAAATAATGCTAAGTGAAGGGTTTTTTTTGCAAAAAAACAAATGCTGAATGTTTTCTCTGATATAAGGAGGCTGATTCATAGTGGAATAGAGAGAGGGAGCATGGGAGGAATAGACGAACTCTAGATAGGGCAGAGGAGTGGGAGGGGAAGGGAGGGGGCATGGGGTTAGAAATGATGGTGGAATGTGATGATCCTTATTATCCAAAGTACGTGTATGAAGACACGAATTGGTGTGAATATACTTTGTGTACAACCAGAGATATGAAAAATTGTGCTCTATATGTGTAATAAGAACTGTAATGCATTCCATTGTCATAAATAAATTTTAAAAACCATCAAAAAAAGAAAATATGATAGGAAGCAATTTCAATAGGTAGGTTGAGTATGAGGAGAGGAAAGTAAAAACTTTAACTTGACTCAATGTGTCTTCCCTCGACTTTTCTTCTGCTTAAGTAATTCACAGTATCTGGTTTGTGTTTTCAAATTCTGTTTATTTTTACTCTGTTGATGTTCAAATTAGAAAATTCAAAACAACACCACAGCTGGTGACCCTTTTTAATGACCATCAAAAATGTCAAAATTTTTAAAATTTAAAAGCATCACCAAATTCCCCTTATCCCTTTCTCAGTTTGGCATCACATTTTGATTTACTGTGGTTTTCCCCATTCTATTTTCCCCATTTATATACTATACTTTTTCAGTTTTTGAACTTGCTAGACTTTACATGACCTAAAAATGCCATTCTGTGTACTTAAAATGTTCCTTATTCCCTACTCTTCATTAAGGTGTCCTATAATTTTCCTTCATTTCACTTTGTACCTTATGAAGCCCATTTGCAGTTGTTAAATAAGGTCTTCCCTCTGCTAAACTGCAAGGACCATGCAAGAAAAGATCCCGAATTTTATTTACTAATGTGTTCTCCATGCTTAGCACAATGCCTGATACTCTCAATTCACTTTGTGATTTGATAGACAAACACTTAACACCCCTTCTCCCCCACCTCGTATTTCTATGTAATTCAAATTCTGTAGACATCAGGTACTGATTTTTAAATTCAAATCCATTTCAATTTAATATCAACTATCTGTTTAGATGTTGTGCTACAGTTCTGTATCTGGTAAATGTAGTATGTAGTATGTAGCACTAATTCCCTAGTTGGTAACTTTTAAAAAGTTTCTCCATGCGATAAGCATCGATATATTTGGAGTTTAAATATGGAGTTTCCTTATGAAAGTTTGCTCAAAAAAAGTATACTCTGGGTCTCATTTAAAACACTAAAAGGTAGTGAAGTTTTAGAGAAAATGAGGTTTCTGCTTGTGGAAATATGGCTGACAAGACATTTAAAAATGTACAAAACCCCTGAAAGAACTATCAAATAGTCTAGATAAAATGCAATAAGTAATTATCAAAGTTATCTCACACACACACACACAAAGAAATCCTTAAGGGCTAAAAGAAGAGGAAACGAATATTCAGAGTAATACCCTTCTCTAAAACAGCAGCTTCCCCGAGGGACTGCTGCTGTTAGTAACCTAAGGTCTTGAAGTGGCCTCATGTTTTTTCATTGGCTTTATTGTGGTATTATTTACATACAATAAAATCCACCAATCTCAGCCATGCATTCACTCAACAGCCATCATAATCAATATGTAGAATATGCCCTTTTGCAGTCAAACCTCTTTCTCCATCTGTGCACCTTAACAAACATGATTCCCATTGTCATTTTAATCCTGCCATTTCTAGAATTTCACATTAATGTAATCATACGGTATTTAGTCTTGAATTGGGCTTCTTCACTTAGCATATGCTTTTGAGATTCATCCATGTTGTAGGTAGTAGTGTAATAGCTGTCTTCCCAGAATTTAAAAATTTGTAGACCCAGCCACTGTCCTGTTAACCCTTCTTTACTTCTCCACCTTAGCTTCCTATAGCAATCATCTCACTCTGAGAACAAAACCTGAATAGAAACTGTCCCCCAAATCCTTGGCCCCTGGCACCAGGAGAATGCCAACAGGACCCTGAAGCACAAGAATTAGAATAGACCTCTGGCCCACAAGCCTGGGCAAATAAATTTTGTTCTTCCCCTATTTAATTTAAGTTCTGTGAGTTGGGTAGAAGGCAGAATAACTGTCTTCTACATTTGGTCAAACTGTAAATAAATTCATTTTTCATTTTTATTAATTTGATTTTATTCTAGGTTTTGATGGGTGCCAGAATCTACCCTGATGTGACACCCAGAGCCAAACCTATAACTGAGGGCCCTGGTATCTGTAGTTTGTTCCTTTGTGCCTAAGAATTTGGGCACAACTTTTCACTTCTCTTGGGCAAATAACTAGGAGTGGGGTAGCTGGGTCAAATGATTAAGATTGCCTCATTTTATGAGAAATTGCCAAACTTTTCCAAAATGACTGTACCATTTTGCCTTTCCCACTAGCAGTGTATGAGAGTTTCAATTGCTTGCCATTGATGCCAATACTAGCTTTTGTCAGTCTTGGTGGGTGTATGTTGGAAGTTCAAAATATAAGACTTTATATGTACTGCCTTGATACCTGGTAAAACTGGGAAGGTTTCAAATGGTCTCACCACATGATTCCCTTCCCGCCTGGCTTCCATGGATAAGGTTCCCTAACCAAACATTCCTTCTCACAGGGGATTAGACACTTATCCCTAAATAGCAGGGTTTCTGTTCCATGCCAAGTATAGATTATCCAAAGAAACCAATCATTCTCCTGTTGGAACTCAGGGTCACAACCCCCTCTTAAGAAGTAGTAATACTACAAAGTCTGCCTGTCCCTTCCTCCATGTGTTCACTATTCCTCAGCAGAGCCCCCATGTGGCCCTGCATGACGTGTAGTCCTATAAACTGGTACTCCCCACAGGCTGTGAGTAAATGAGAATAAGAAACTATTGTCATTCTTGTCTGTCTAGTGTTTAATGTTGTTATGGTTTAGATTATGTGTTCCCCGAAAGCTCATGTGTGGGACAATGCAAGAAAGTTTAGAGATGAAATGATTGAGTTATAAGAAGTTTAAACTGACCAACACATTAATTCCATGATAAGGATTAATTGGTGGTAACCAATTAATAGGATGTGACTATTAATTAAGTGGGTCCCTGGGAGCATGCCTTTTGGGTTTATATTTTGTCTAGCCCAGAGCAATGGAGTTGGCCATCTATGGACTGAGACCTCTGAAACTATGAGACCCCAAATAAAATTTTTCTCCTCTAAAATTATTCTTGTCAGGTCTTTTGGTCTCAGAGGCAAATTTAAAAAAATGATATAAAACAAATGTTATATGTTTGGCCAAACCAATAACCCTGAGGAGGGAATCCCTCCATCATCAATGTGATGAATAGGAGATAAAAATAATGTGTGATGGTATTCCATAGCAATTTTAGTTTATACTTCTTAAAAATGTTGAGCATCGTGTACTTATTTACTATTCATGCATCTTCTTGATAAATCTCTTCAAATTTATTCCCTACATTTTAATTTGGGTTGTTTGTCTTATGGAGTTTTGAGAGTCCTTTGTTGAACATGTTTTGTTTGCAAAAACTTTTTCCCATTCTGTGTTTTCCCATTCATTTCTTTAATAGTGTATTTTAAAGAGCAGAAGTTCTAAATTTTAATCACACCAATTTTTCAATGTATTAGTTATTGGAAAATGAGTGTTTTCTCCATTGTTGTAGTTGGAGATCACAAAAATTATATTTTTCCTTTCAGTTCTATCATGTATTTTTGAAACTCTTATTAGATGCATAAACATTTAGAACTGTTATTTTTCATGATAATAAGCTTATTTATGAATTGGCCCTCTTTATCTCTGTATTATTCTCTAGATATCCACTTTCTCATACTAATATAGTCATCCCAGCTTTCTTTTAGAAAGTGTTATCACAGTGCTTATTTCCCATCTTTTTACTTTTAATGTATTTCTGTGTGTTTCATTAGATCTTTTAGAGACAACATAATTTGGTCTTGTTCTTTTATTCAACCTGAAAATCTCTGAAGGGTTTAGATTATTTAATTTGATTAGGGGTATGATTGGACTTAAATCTACCTACCTTCTTGTTCTTTTTATTTATTTATTACTTACATACATGACAATAGTGGAATGCATTACATTCATAATTATCCATTCACAGCACAATATTTCATACCTGTATATAAAGTATGTTCATGCAAATTATGCCATTATACATGAGCTCTCTTATTTTTTTTGCATTACAATTCTTAATACACCTTTATGCCACAATTTATCATATCTCTGTTTGTATATAAGGTATGTTGACACCAAATTCACATTTTCATACATGTATTTTATATAATGATTACCGTCTCCTTCCACCATCCTTGCTATTCCCCTTCTCCCTTCCTTTCCCTCCCATCCCTATTCCCTATCTAGAAGTAATCTTCCTCCCATGCTCTCCCTCCCTACCCCACTTTGAGTCACCCGCCTTATATCAGAGAAAACATTCTTTTTCTTTATTTTTAACATTTGTTTTTACTTCCCTTTTATTGCTTCTTTTTCTGCATTATTTTGTATTTTTTTATCATTTCTTTTTTGTGTCTCTTATTGCCTTATAAAATACATACATGCACACATGCATGTATACTCACACGTGCTCCCATGATTACAATGTATATCTTTAACTGATTACAGTTCACCTTCAAATTCATACCACTAGAAGTATGACATAAGAACGTTAAAACAATAAGCTTTCATTACTCATCCTGGTCTTTTTTGTCAAAATTTATTTCTATATGTGTGATAAACTGCATAAAGCATTGCCATTATTTTTTGCAGTAAACAGACCTTTATCTTTAAAGAGGTTTAAGTCTTTTTTTTAAAGAGTCTTTTAAAAGACACTCACCATTTTTGATGCTACTTATTCTTTTGCATATTTTCACATTTTCTCCTGTATTATTTTACTTTTGCATGAAGGGCTTCCTTTAATTTTTTTTTCTTTTTCCTGTTCTGGGGATACAAACCAAGGCCTTGCACATGCCAGCAAACCTTTAACTTATAGTATTATTTGCTGGTGACGAATCTGAAAAAATAAAGGGCATTTCACCATCATTTTAAAAAAAGATGTTTTGAGACCAGACATGATGGTGCATGCCTATAATCCCAGCAGCTTGGGAGGCTGAGGCAGGAGGATGGTGAGTTCAAAGCCAGCCTCAGTAAAAGTGAGACATCAAGCAACTCAGTGAGACCCTGTCTCTAAATAAAATAAAAAATAGGGCTGGGGTGTGGCTCAACGATTGAGTGCCCCTGAATTCAATCCCCAGTACATCCTCCTCTCCCCCACAAAAAAGATGGATGTTTTTGCTAGGCATGCGATTTTAGATGAATGGATTTGTTTGTTAGTTCTTTTGGCAATTTAAAGATGCCCATGCACAGTCCTTGGTTTGCATTGTTTCTTATGAGAAGTCTGCTATCATTTTTATCTATCTTCTCTATGAAATCTTTTCTCTGTCTACTTTGCTACTTTAAGATTTCTTTTTTTATTATCATTGATACTCAGGAGGGCTGTATAGAAGAAACAAAGTATAGATTGATCTTTAGAACATATAAAAACCAATTTTATTTCTATAAAGGAACCATGAATTGGGATTTTAAAAAGACATAAAACAAACAGGTAATAAATACTACTTAGAAACAAATGTAGTAAAAGATATGTGTGAACTTCATATAGAATATTTCAAATAAAACGTTAAATAAAACTAAATAAATACATGGATACACCATCTTCATGTTAGGAAACTCAGTGATGACAGTTAATTCTCACATGATTTATATTTTCAATACAATTAATCTCAATCAAAGTCTACATTTTCCCCATAATTTAAGATTATATAAATTAAAGAAAATAAAGATTTGAAAGATAACTGATTAAATTTTGAGGGATACTCATCCTATAATATATTGAAATTATATGCTGTAATAATTATAGCAGTAATTAAAATTGTTATAGCAACATTGGCAGTGCAAGGCAAACATACAGGTTAATTGAAAAGTAGAGAGTCCCCACACAGATTCCATATAGAAAATAATATATAACAAATGCTGCATTACTGATTAGGTAATGGGTAAATTATTTAGTAAGAAAATTAATTTTGGATCTTATTTGGTACCATATACAAATCATTTTCAGATTAATTTAAAGCATAAATATGAAAATAAAAATGAAAGTAGTTCTGTGAACTGTAATATTACTTCCCCTCCAAGCTAAATCTGCATTTCAAAATATTTTCAGGTACTTTTATGAATATTAAAGTTGGAGATGCACTGGTAAGGGAGATTGTCTTTATAACTTTGGGGTGGGGAAATAGTTCCTAAAACACAAGATACACAAGCCATAAAATTAAAAAACTAAATTTGGTTTTCAAATGAGAATATTAATTACTGGCTGAAAAGATGTTGGCTTCCTGGAGAATTGGTGTTCACGTTGAAGGTAGCCCTGCAAATAACAGGCTTAATTACTTAGAGATCATCTCAAGTATCCTGCATCTAGCACACAAAGAGGTCACAAAAAGCTCAATTTAAACTGCCTGAAAAGTGAAAAGGAATTTGTTGGCTCATTGAACAGATAAGCAGGGGGGATATAACATGTCAGAGGCCAAAAATCCCACCAACAAGGAGAAAGAGAAAACAGCTAACTTGTGTGTATTCCAATCCTGAATGTTATGGGGATCAGTCACTAGAGCCTAGACCCGTGTGGACAGCCAAGGTATGACGAGTGAAGGAGATGTAAGTGAGCTCACAAGTGCACCGTTACTACTTTGCTATTCTCATGGACATTTGCCTACAAAGTCTAGGTGTGTCTGATGACTATTGCCTGACCTTGTTATAATGAGATTTTAAAACTCCAAAATCAACACCCCTGATCTCTCAGAAGATGATTTAGATGTTTGTATGGACAATGCAGTATCAATAAGAGCCGTGAGTTAGTGTTGTTGGTTATGTCTGGGCTTTCAGGACTGATGTCTGACTCCAGAGAGATGTTCAGCTGGTTCAGATGAAGTAGAGATTTTCCATCTTCAACATAGAAACCCTTCTAGCCTCAAATGACGAAAGAACAGCCAGTCATCGCTAATAGCCAGATTATCCCCATCCCAAAGTTATAAAGACAATCTCCCTTACCAGTGCATCTCCAACTTTTTTGATGTGGTTTTAAACCAATTTCCTTTTAGTTTAAGGTTTTCTAAATAGGCTCTTGTCTACAAATTTTAACACCCTCATCTGAGACTTCTAATTTCTGCACCACCAGAAATTAAAGTTGATGGGCTTTTTGAAAAAATTACTAATAATCTCCTTGTTCTTCTATTTTATCCAATATTTGACTTTAAACTTCTCTCTTCTACCTTTTTCTATCTTGAATGTCTGTATCTAATAGTTGTCTTAGCTTTTTGTATTTTCTATCTGAAATACCTTTACTTGACATTTTCAACCATTTTCTATCTTATTTCTATCTTCTAGTTTTTTTTCTAAGGTTTGTATATTTACCCTTAGTTGCTTATTTTCCTCCTAGTTTTTTTTTCCTATTTTGTGGGTTTAAAATTCTTGTCTTCCTACATTTTTTTTTATCTTTCTACATATTCTTTATCTTTTTTCTTTTTAACTTTCTATACTTCTGTCTTTAAAGTTTTTCACTTCAAATTTTTAATCTTCTTTATCTAAATATCTTTTATCCTATTATCTTCCCATAAATTATTTTTGAAGAGCCCTATCTTCTAAGGAGTTTACTAGGATAAATCATCTCCAACCTATAACTCCAGGAAATTAAATATATTTACTCACGGGATAGGCTTGTTTATATGTGGTTGATATGAACTTAGCACAAATAGTGATTCAGTCTCTATAGAGTTTAAATCATAATTTTCTAGGAGAAGTTTCACAAATTTCTCCCAAGAGACCCAAATAGAACCCTTTTTCTTTATTCTGCCTACCATAGTCTTCAATATATCATGGAACCATTCCTGTCTTCGCTATTCTCCCATCTGGGACCTATTTCAAGTTAAAACCATGCCACATTGTTCATTTTTATCATGGAATTTAAGGCATAATTTTTTTAAATTTCAGTTTCTCTGAAAAGTTAGGGAGAAAACAATGATTTTTTTTCACTCTGAGCTATCTTTATTATTACTTTTCTTTCAAGCACAATATGCTGTGTTTTTAAATATTTTTTATTTGTTCTAATTAATTTATACATGACAGTAGAATTCATTTTGACTGAAAAAAATTATTAATGCATAATAATCTATGTAATTGTGATGGGTATATTAGGTACTTATTTCTTGTCCAGATTGTACTTCTCTCTGTTTAGGAAATTTATCCAGGTTCCTAACAGAAAGCTAAGGCAGCAGTGAGCTCTTTCTACTTATTCCCAGATACTGACTGACAGATGAGAAGATAAACTATTCCTTTAGGCAAGGCATTTTGCTGGGTCTTCTAGGAGAGAGAAACTTTTTTCCTTCCCACAGTAGCTACTATAAGAGATTCTCTCTTTCTTTGTACAGTGCAGTGTGAGAATGTGAGTCTGGAATTGATAGTTATTTGTACCTGAGTGAAAGTTATTGACCTTATGGAAATAATAATAAGACAGTGTTTTAAATGCTGGAGGAAGCTTCATCAAAGCCAGACCTACCATGGATTTCACAAGCCAATACATGGCCATTGTTATTGGAGGACTTTTAGGTATAATAGTGCATCTAGAAAATTGTGGTTAATTTTTAAGAAAAAAATCAAACTCAAAGAAATAGCTTTAATTTTTATCTCATGGCAAGTAAGAAGTCCTCAGTAAGTATGACTTTCTATCCATAATAGTCTGATACATATGAAAGATATTGGTATTTTATAACTTAAGCTCAACTACTCTTAACATTCAGGTCCAAACTATCACTTAACAATATAAATTAAAAACAGTTTTTAATATGAAATTACAAAGAAAAAATGTATGATAAATCCATTAGCATTTACATTTAGGATAGCAATTATACTTTCCCATTTTATTGGGAAAGTGAATCAGGATGAATAGGAAAATATCCCAGAAAAACTCTGTCCAAACACAAAAATATTCCTACTTTAATAAGGGTCATAAGCATTTTCAGAAGTTGTTAGTCCTTCTGCTCTTAGTACAGAATTAGTTGATTTGATTTTAAGTTGTAAAAGCTAAAGGAAACATGCTTTAAAATTGTTTTGATCTATCTTCAAAGGAACAAAAGTTTTAAAGTAGTCGATGTTAAAATATATTTGGTAGTTTAGCAATAACATTTTGCTTCCAGGGTAATGTTCTCACACTTTATAAGCTTTAAGAATGTACTCTACTCATGGGAACTAAAAATGTTATGCTTAAAGAAACCAAAGGGGAAAAGTTCAAAAGGTAGTCCATGCATTTCTTTTTCTTTCTTTTTTTTTTTTTTTTTTTTTTTGCTTAGAAAAAGGAGAAGATTGTTTGGATTTTGTTACTCTCTGATTTAGTTAAAAATAATTTTTAATGAATATATGTTAACCTTTAGGTTATCACAATTCTTGCTCAAGATAGATTTATGATGAAAATAGACTACTGAACTGTCTTGTTAAATGTTTGAAGATGAGTTTGGATGAAAAGCAAATAACATCCTCTACCCTTAGGTCAAAAAGAATATGTAAACCCAACCAGTTTTAGATAACAATACTTATTACAGTTTCAACTATAATAGTTTTATTAAAATAATTATATGAGGATTTATATCTTTTAAAATGTTTTTTTATTACAAAATATGGTCTGAATTTGTAAAATGTTCATTTTTTAACATGTCCAAAGTAACTTGTTCTTTTTATTTTTATTTTTGAAATGTGAAAAAGTACAAAGAGCAAGTTTTACCCAGAAATAACTTTTCTTAATATTTCAAAGACTATTACTTTTTACACGTGTCTATTTATCTGTGTGTGTACTTGTGTGGATTGTGTTGGTCATCAAAAATAGATGTAATTTTTTTTATTTTTTAATGGAAACTGTGAGCATTTTCTATTTCATTGAAATATGTTTCAAATGCAAAAATCTGGATTTTCATAGCTATTAAATATTCTGTCCTAGTTCAACATTGAATATTTTGCATGTGCTAGGTCCAACACCATTTTAAATCATTTCCTATTGTGTACTTCACTGGTATATAAAAATAGTTGAAAATTGCTGTGATAAACATTTCTACATGTACATCTTTAATAATATGTATTATTACTCTTAATGCTGTGTCTTTAGTGTACACATTTGATATTCATTGCTGGCTTTATATCCACTAAAATTATCCCCTTCTAACTTTAGGAGTTTTTGTTTAACTGTATACTCAGCACAATCGAACATTTTCACTTATTAGATTTGTTCTAATTAGTACATAAATTATGTTGCTTACCTATTATGGAAGGAGGAAAGAGCACTCCAATGTTGCTCTAATTCCTATCCATTCCTGCCAATATATTTATATTACTTTTTTTTTTTTTTTTTTTGCAGTGCTGGGGATTGAACCCAGGACCTTGTGCATGCAAGGGAAGCAGTCTACCCACTGAGCTATATCCCCAGCCCACTATATTGCATTTTAATCTATCATTTTGTGCTTTCTTCCTAGAAGCTTTCCTCGTGGAGTGCTCCATCCTCTTGTTCCTTTTTCAGCAGCTGCTCTCCAGGCCTTCTTCCATCCATTTCGTCATGGAGCTTCCTTTGGTCACTCTCCTGGGTTTAGTCTTGTTTCTTGGATCTCATATTTTAAGCATGCATTGATCATGACCACTTACTGTTCTGATTCAGCTGTTTACTCAATATATGGGGTGAGAATCAGAGTGTGCCTTTGGCTGTGCTCTGATGTTTTTATAAAGCTCATCACTACGTCCAGAAGTTTCCCTGAATTCTGTCTGCAGAGCCAACTCCCGCCTCAGCCTCAGCCCTTTCAGTGTGTGTGTACCCCACCCCATGGCCTTTTCCTGCCTGCTACATAGTAAACTTTAGTTTTTATTTTCTAGAAATTTCTTAAAATATCTGCTATCATATTTATTGTCATGGTCAGTGAGGGCTATAGAAGATGAGACAATGCATACTTTCTTAAAATAGAAGCTCTTCTTCATTAATTTGAATTTAAGAAAAAATTATACACTTTGCACAAGATAATTAGAGAAAAATTTAAACATTAAGTAAGCATCAAAGTAATCCATCCTTACATTCTTCCTGCTGACTATTAAGTTGAAATATAGGTAAAGTGTTGCAAATCCAACATGATGAGAGGAGTAAACATTGGCTGATGGAAGTAAGAATTAAGATATGTAGTTTAGCCAGGCACCGTGGCGCATGCCTATAATCCCAGCAGCTTGGGAGGCTGAGGCAGGAGGATCGCGAATTCAAAGCCAGCTTCAGCAAACATGAGGGGATAAGTAACTCAATGAGACCCTGTCTCTAAATAAAAATACAAAACAGGGCTGGGGATGTGGCTCAGTGGTTGTGAGTTAATCATATATATATATGATATATATATTATATAGTTTAACAGTGAAAGCAGTGGGCAGCACAATAAGACCATCTCTAGTTGGGTTGGTAGAGTGAAGGCACAGTGTTCCATATAAGCTGGGACAAAATAAACAAAATAAAATTTCTTGTACCTAAGTTCTCTAAAAGTTTATTGAGTACCTATTCTAAACTGAACCACTTCATTCATTAAAATGGAGTGAGAGAGGTAGTGGCAAGAGAAAGAAAAGAAAATAATGGGGATAGCATTTACTCAGTCTTTGAACAAGCAATACTGGCCACACTCCAGACTCATTCTATTAATTTAAATCAACCACATTTTATAAAATACATTCACATAGGTCATATTTTATAGCCCTTAGTTACATTTATTGCACTTATTGCTTCTTATAATTCTAACATATTATATATATATATATATTTTTTTTTCTCATCATTTTCACCAAATAAAATTCGCATTAATTTTAGGAGCATATTTACAATGGAAATATCTCCCCAAATAGTCTGTGTCTCAGAGTGGCAGATATTTTATGTGCTTCACATTTGAACTTCCTTGAATAGCAAAGCATGCATTGATGATGACCACTCACTGTTCTGATTCAGATGTTTGCTCAATACATGCAATTAGCATGGGTGTGCCTTTGGCCAAAAAGAATATTATTCAAATTGAGTAGATCCATGACCTCTGACTCAAGCAATGAAGTTCTGGAACAAAAAATAGTTTTATGCCTAGTTGGAGAGACATAATGCTTACAATCAGACCTGTTTCCTTACTAGAACTGAGGTCTAGAACACAGACATTCCTCCCTAACTAATGCATTTGCTAATAGAAATAATCTGCCAGGATATTGAGCCAACATTTCTTGTGCAAAGCAAAGTTCTTTGAAATTGACTGAAAATGGAAAACTGACTACACTGGGTGCAGAGGACATTTATATTTATAGAAACACTTTAGATAAGACAAGACTTTTAAAAAGCAATCACTCTTAAGAAGTATTTTGGAAAAATGTGTAATCCTTTATTTTTGTAGGAATAAAAATGATTGTTATATTGATATTGATAAAAATTATATTATTAGTTGGATATTTTAACCTAAAATGTTGAATTCTCTAACAATGGTTTAAGATTTTTTTTTTACCATTTACAGTTTGATTTTGTGGTCTGGCAAATGCCCAATGATCATGTATCTAAAATGAATACATTTCCACAGCTGGGTTTTCAAATATGATTATAAAGTTCATATGACAGAACTATCCTGAAAATAAATATGTCAGCAGTCTTTGCTGTATTTTATGCATTTATTCTGGATGTAACATAACTTCTTACACACACAGACTACAATTTAAGACATTTTGCCAAGGCTATTCAAGTATAGATAGTGTTGTTTGAGATTGTAGAAGGTGAGTTAGAAACACCTGGATCAAATATTTATATCCATGCCTTAAATTTAAAAGCCTTGCAATTTTATTGTCCTTTAGGGGAAAGACAGGAACTGCATTAACACTTGTCAGTGTAATTGTCAATGCACTGCTGAAACTGACTTGTAAAAATTTTGAAAATTATGCAAAAAAAAAAAAAAGAGCAAAGGAGCACTAAAGAGGGCTAGTGTCTGATCAGCATTTATAGGTTTAGAAATATATATCTTAGACTCTATTTTCAGAAAAAAAACTTTTATATTTTGGAGTTAGAGAGCATGAAGTGAAAATTCATTGCAATAAAATTTTTAATCTTATATTTAAATGAGTATTATTGTTTGTAATACTATCAAAAGGAATATAGCTTAGAGTCTCAGTTGATAGTGAAATAGTAATCAACAATATATGCTTCTCAAGCTTACTGTATGTGGACCTCTTGATACCTCTTTTTTTTTTTTTTTATACCGGGGACTGAACCCAGGGGCAACCTACCACTAAGTTATATCCCCAGCCCTTTTTATTTTTTTGATTTTAAGACACAGTCTCACTAAGTTGCTGAGGCTGGCTTTGAACTTTCAATCCTCCTGCCTTAGCCTCCTGAGTTGCTGGAATTACAGTCAGGAGCCACGGCACCCTATATCTTCTTAATGATGTTTTTTATATTTCCTCCTTCTTCCCTCCCTTACATCTGCTTGATATAAATTGTTGTCACACCAGACAAAAAGCTTACTTAATCTGAAAGAACAATATAAAATGATAGATTGGTAGTGAGAAGAATGAGAATATCTGTTCCTTATTTCACTAGCAACAAATTCACATCTAAGAGCAATCACGTAGAGGGACACCTCCAACCCTCTTGGTTTTTCCCACAGAGGTAATAGGAGTGCAACACTGTAGCTTATGATGTAAATATTTTCTCAGAGTGGGAATTTTACAGGCTACCAGGTAACACATTAGTTAGATAACATGCCGCACTTTTGAAAAAGTCCCTCTATAAGATAATATATATCAATAATAACAATAATTGTTGCTAATATTTGAGCACTTACTCTGGCCAGGTTCAGAGAGGTTTACCTATATTACCTCCTTTAAATTTCCCAAATATCCTATTGGGTAGATACTTTTGTTATCTCATTCTACTGGTACAATATCTATATCAAATATCTTTTATGATTAACTCAATACTTTCAAAATTAGTGATTTAAAATATCAATACTTCATTTATTTAACTTACGATTCTGTGAATTGGTGATTTGAGATTGGTGATTTGAGCCAGATTTAGCTGGCTGGTTCTTGGTTTTGTTCAGGCTTAGGGGATCTTGGCTAAGCTCAATGAGCTTGTGATCAGAAGGGAAGTTGGTAAAGCCTAAATGGCCTTATCTGGGCCTCACTTCAGAATACCTCTGTCCACACAGTCTCATTCTCTAACCTACTAGCTCAGGCTTGTTTATGTGGTAGTCTCAGATTTTCAAGCTCTGCAATTGTAACTACTCTTGAACCAGTCTAACATAACTTTGAGGGCCTTCTATTGGTCAAAACAATTGACAATTGTTTCAAGATTCAAAGGGTAAGAAATATACCCAACTTCTTGGGAGGAGCTTCACTGTAACTATTTTTGCATTCTAACATTGATTCTGAGTCTAAGAGAGGTGTCTTGACTTACTGAAGATCACACAGTTACTAGGTAAAGAAACTGGATTCAACTCCGGTTTGAAGTCACTACATTGCACAATTCAGCATAGTGTTCAAGTGTCAATTCGAACTCTTGGCCTCATTCTTCCTTTAATGTGAAGGACTCATAACAGTCTCTAATTATGATTTGTATTAAAATGATAGGATTTGTTCTGAATGTGCAAACTGTAATTCATTAAGTAATCATTGCAAAATCTAATTAATCTAGACCAGAATGTTGCAGACTCTCCACAAAGTCTCTGGAGTTCAAGCCTCTTGGACAAGGACAAAAATGGAAGGGCATCATAGGTGAGATTTCAGATTCACAGTGTTTTTCACCTTTTCATGCTGAGAGCCATAGCCCAGTCAGAATGAGGCATGGCATTTTTGCCAGAACAGAGTGGTTGAGAGGTGACACCGGCGGGCCATTGAGATGATAATGGTTATGTTAAGCTGTATATTCAATTGTAATATTAGACCCCTGCTGTCCGCCTCAGCCTGCTACTTTGGAGTTCTCGCTGGGATTCCCAGAGAGTTCCCATTGGTTGGGGAAGTGCCAGAGGAGGGATTTCCGGTTGGTGGTTCCTGGAGGAGCCTCGTGGTGTTCGGGGAGTTCCCAGGAGGGTGTGTGGAGTGTGCTGGTGGAGTTCAGAAATAAAGTTTGTTCCTGCTTCAGTGGCTCATGATTTGTGCCCAGCCAGACTGCGGCATTTTCAGAATGATCTCTGGGACAAAAAGCTAATGATGTTGATTGAGAGTGGCGTTTGGGATATAAGAACAGATTTGGGGACAAGGCAATGGAAACCAAATAGAATACCCTCCCCTACCACCAATCCCTCTGTCCATCCTTTCCCAGCCTGAGTTTATTTTAATCCAGCTATAGGTCAACTTATTAATAGCAGTGGTTGGGAGTCATAGGGACTTCCTTACGGTTGTTGGTTTTAGTTTGGGGTTCCAGATACTGTGGTTCTTTTTATTGTGTTATTTAGCCATGGATTCAATTCAGGTCTAGCAATAAAACAGCTTTGATATTTCCTTATATTCTAAACCTGTGAGCTCAGGGCATTCAGTTTAAATATTGGTATTCCAGTCCCCAGGCTTTTCAAATTAGAAATTTATTTAGCTTTTCCTTATTCTTTCCTCTATAGTTGATTCTAGGGAGCATTTTTTTTCCCTTTCTGGAATTCCTCTTTTCCCTTTGAGGAAAAAGAACTGGGCTCAAAGTTTTCTTCCTCCTCTTTCCTTTTATCTCATCTTCCTCCAGGTCCTCCTTCTTCCATTGCCATGCTCTGTACTATATAATCTGGAGAGCAATGGAAGGCAAGCTCAGGATTCAGTGTAGGATCCCATGGGATGACAAAAGTTGTCAACACAACAGCCGTTCTACTCCAACTAGTCCAAGTACTTGTTACTTTACACTCTCTACTTCTTGACATTAGCAGTGGGCATGGAAGGACATTCTCAAAAAGTGGTCAGTTTCTTTCCAGAGCCATGAGGCAAAGAGAATGGTTGCAGATTAGATACTTCAATCCAACACTCCTTTTGGAAACCTTCCATCCTTTATATTTGCCCCTGGAAACTCCTGGTTCTTCTTTATATTTTCAAAAATGATTATATTTTTATGTATTATCTTGTGTATATTTAAACTACATTCCTGTTGCTTATTAAGTGTTTTTTTAGTAAGCTTTATTGAAAAAAAGACTTGACAAAAACAATGTGTAGAAGGAAAAGTTGATTTAGGGCTCATGGTTTTAAAGATCTCAGTCCACAGTCAGCTAACTACATAGCTTTGGGTCTAAGGTAAGGCTGAGTATTGTGGCAAAAGAGTGGGGCTGGGGAGAGCAGCTCAGAACAAGACAATCAGGAAACAAAGAGCTCTTAACAAGGATAAAATAAATGCCCCAAAGGCACACCCCCAGTGACCCACCTCCAGCCAAACCCTACCTGCCTACTGTTACTACCTGAATGTTCTTATATTGTCTCCCATGTGAGCTTTTGGGGGACTTTGGGGGGGACACTTATATTTAAACCATAACAAGAGTTGAGCATTTTTTGAGTGTTTTACCAATATTAACTAATTTGCTACTTATAATAACCCTGTCTGGTTGGTTGATAAATGCTACAAAGAAAATTAATGGAGTCATGTGATAGGAAGTTACCAAGCACAGACATCAATTTTGACATTCCTAAATCTTCATGTTCCTTTTTAATTCGTGTTTTCTTCAACCTCTTTCCCCAGGGAAGCACTTATCTGCTTTCTGTCATTATACTTTCATGTTCTAGAATTTTAAATTCATGAAATCACAGTGTGCACTCAACATTCTGATGTGTCAATATTTTGTTCCTTTTTGTTGCCAAATAGTATCTCACTTATGGATTTGCCATAATTTATTTATCCATTCACTTATTGATGACATTTGAATTGTTTCCAACTTTTGATTATTGAGTTATAACTGCTATGGATATTACCTTACAAATCTTTATATGGTTATATGTTTCAATTTCTCTTGAGTAAATTGCTAGTACTTAGGTGTATATTTAATTTTTTAAGAAACTGCCAGACTGTTTCTGACAAGGTTATAAAATTCCTACCAGCATTATGAATCTAGTTGCTCTATAGCATGTTGTCTCAGTCTGTTATAGCGTTTGCTAAAACAAAATGCCTTAGGCTGGGTAATTTATAAATAATAGAAATTTTATTTCTCATAGTTCTATAAGATGAAGGTCTAAGATCAAAATGCTAGTATGTTTAGTGTCTGATGAGGATTGCTCTCTTTTTCCAAAGTGATGCCTTTTTGTGTGTATTCCCATGTGAGAGGTGGAACAACAAAAGGGACAAATATTGTATATTTCATGGCATAATCTTTTCAGATTTTATATCAACTTTTTTGCAAAAAATGAGATGGCACTCATTATATGAAGCTTTTCTAACAAAAAAGTGTTGGTTTTACTTAAACATTATTTATTATTGCTCTGCTTTGGTGCAAGATTAAGATGCATGAAATGCTTGTGAATATACGTTAATTCAGTGATGATGATTATGCAATGGAATACTGTTGTTTCTTAAAGCAGGAGAGATAGAAGGACTGAAGGGATGAATACTGTGTTATACCTCTTTTATAAAAGGACATTAATCCCATTCTAATACTACTGGGGTAGAGCCCTCATAATTTAATTAACTCCTAAAGGCCAGACTTCTTCACACCATCACATTGAAATTAAGTTTTAGCATATGAATTTGCGGGGACACACCATGACATTCTATCCTCTACCTCTCCCAAAGTTCATGTCCTTCTCACATGCAAAACACATTCATTTCATTCCAAAACTCTCAAAAAGTCTTAACTCATTCCAGCACCAACTCAAAAGTCTAAATTGTCATCTAAATATCATCTAAATCAGATACAGGTGAGACTCAAGTTTCAATTTAACCCAAGGCAAATTACTCTCCAACTGTGGACCCATGAAATTAGACAAGTTGTATGCTTCCAAAGTACAATGGTGGGGCAGAAATAGGAGAGACATTCCCATTCCAAAAGAGAAACAGAAAAGAGGAAAGGGGTGATAGGTTCCAAGTGAGTCCAAAACCCACCAGTGCAACATTATATCTTGAGACTGGAGAATAGCCTTCTTTGACTCTATGTTCTACTTTCTGGACACATGGGATAGAATTTGCGACAAATACTGTATTTCAATGCATAAATCTTTGCAGATGTTATACTATTTTTTTTCTTCAGAAAATGAGGTGCACATAGTTAAGTACCTGTGGCTCTGCAGGATAGTATTACACCCCTGTGGCTGTAGTGTCTGTGGTCTCATGGGTGGCCCTGCCCCCGTGACTCCTTTAAGTGTTGCCCTCCTGGGGACCATCTGCGGTGGTCTCCCCTCTGTGGCACTTCTTTTCCTGGACCATGGGACACTGAAGGCATCCTTTGAAATCTAGATGAAGGGGGCCATGTGCCTACATTTTGTGCACACTGTGCCCCTGGAGATTTTGGATGCCGCTAAGATTTACCACCCATGACCTCCAGAGTGCCAACCATTGCCCATCCGAGGCCCATTGGAGCCACACCTGGGGTGGCTGAGGAGCACTGCACCAAAACGCAGGAAGCAGAAACTAGAGGCAACCCGGGGCAGTGAATGTTGAGGTTCCATGGGTTCTCTGGGGCCTGATTTTGAAATCGTTCTGCCTAGGGGACCTGATACTCTGGATTTGTGATGAGAGGGGCAGCTTCAAAAATCTCCCAAGTGCCTTGGGTGTCATTCTCACAGGGTCTCAATCAATAGCATCTGCTTCCTTATATCCACACTCTAAGTTCTGCTTCCTTTTTGATTATAAATTTCATCTTCAGTTCGTTACTCTCTTCTCAAATTTTATGATAAGCAGTCAGGCGAAGCTATATAGCATAGTTTATCACTCTTAAATTCTGCCTTTCACAAAGCACTCACAGCCAAGTTCTTTGCCACTATATGATAAGGATGACCTTTCCTCCAGTTTTCAATCTTGTTCCTCATTTCTCTGAGATCTCATCAGAGTTGCCATTACCATCCATATTTCTGCTAACATTCTGTTCATGTCTAATTAGATAAACTTTAAGAAGATTTTAGGTGCTCCCTTCTGAGCCCTCACCTGAATCACCCTCAATGCTACATTCACAGAGATTTAGGCTTTTGAAAGCATGTGTGGCCAAACTTTTATCTACCCATTAGCCAGTTCTAAGCCACTTCCACACTGAAAAGTACTTGTTATAGAAACACCCCAATTCTCAGTACAAATTTCTGTCTTTGTCTATTTATGTTGCGATGACACCATACAACAGACTAGATAGTTTATAAGTAATAGAAAATTTTCTTACAGTTCTAGAGGCTGAGAAAGCCAAGATCAAGTTGTCTGCAATTTCAGTGTCTCGTTAAAGATCATGATCTCCTTCACAGATGGTGCTTCTTAATACATCCTTGCATGGTAGAATGGCTAAAGGAACTAGAGTGCTCCCTTGAGCTTCTTTTATAAAGTTATTAATCCCATTCATCTTATCACCTCCTAAAGGCTCTGCCTCTTAATATCACATTGGTGATTAAGTTCCAATTTTCGAATTTTGGAGGGATACCTGCCCACCATAAGTTGATATGGTTAGTATTTTTAATTTTATTCAGTAGTTACTGGTATTGTAGTGGCATTTCATTGTGGTCTTAATTTATATTCCTCTGGTGACTAATGAATCAAACATATCTTTGTCCACACATCCATACTAAGTGATTGTCAGTATATCTATATTATTTTGTGAACTGTGTATAAAATCTTTTGCCCACATTTAAATTGATTTAAATCATTTAAAAATTAAATTAGTTTGTAATAATTATTTATATATTCTTGATACAAGTCTTTATCCAACATATATATTATGATTATTTTTCTCCCAGTTTTTGGCTTGCTTCTTCATTTTCTTTACAGCTTTTTTTGGTGTGTGTATGGGGTGGGTAGGGGGTACCAGGATTTGAGCTCAGGGGCACTTGATCATTGAGCCACATCCCCAGTCCTATTTTGTATTTTATTTAGAGACAGGGTCTCACCGAATTGCTTAGCACTTTGCTTTTGCTGAGGCTGGCTTTGAACTTGTGATCCTCCTGCCTCACCCTCCCAAGCTTCTAGTATTTGTCCCAGGCGTGTGCCACTGTACCTGGCTGCCTTTATGGCATTTAAAAAAATATTTTTAAATTTTTAAATTTTTTGTAGAGGGACATAACTTTAATTATTTATTTATTTTTATATGGTGCTGAGGATTGAACCCAGTGCCTCACATATGCTAGGCAAGCGCTCTACCACTGAGCCACAACACCAGCCCTTATGGCGTTTTTAAGGAGAAAAATCTTTTCATTTTAATGAAGTCCAGTTTATCAATTCTTTTTTTTTCAGTCTTGTGCTATTATTATTCTGTTCTAGAACAAATGAGTGAATAAAAAGTTTTTGAGAAGAGTCAAAGTGTGTCTATAAAGGTAAAAGGGTATAGCCTAAAGTGGTCCTAGTGTTTTGTTTTAAAATTTCATGTGAATTTTGCATTGTATTTAATAAAATAACCTTACATGCTTTAACACTAAAATAATGCTTTACTTATGAGTGAGTTTTGTGCTCGAGGGTAAAGCTCATATTTATTCCATAGCATAGTACTGTATACCTTCATAGCTAAGAACTCTATGTCAGGAATCATAGAACTGAATGGGCAATGGTCTCAGAAACCATAGCATTACCATTCATAATGAATTCCAGTACAAACAAAAGGGGAAAGGCCACAAATAAAAGTGTGATTAAATAAAAATTAATATATATTATTTTTTCTGACCATTGACTCTATTAACTTTCTATGAAGAGTCAACAATTCAAGAATTTGAATATATCTATGCTACTAGATATACATATCTGAATGAATAACAGATGAACAACTGAATATAAATGAAAACAGATGGCCCTAAAGAAGAGGATCCAGACTTGTCATCAACTCCTCACGATCACTACATGTTTTCTCTAACAAGCTCATAGGCCTACAGCACAATGCCAAGGTTTATTGACTTGTTCCAAAATTCCTGTGTGAAATGAAGATTATGAGCTCATAGAATCCAGGATTGCTGACTAAAGAGCACACCTCCCCAAGGATGTTCTTCCAGAGAAGCTGGCACTCTCAGGAGTGCTGGGGGAAGGAGGCACATGGGACATTACTACACTAACCCTGCTGCATGATCTCAGAATCTTCTTTTTACTTCTTTCAATTTGACTTCTTTCAAATTTGACTTCTTTCAATTTTACTTCTTTCAAATCTGAAAATCCAGAGCTACTCCATGATCCAAAGAAATAAATGAAATTTTGCATTTGAATTCCAAATACTACCCCTGTATTTAGTATTTAAATTATTGTGTTTTAAAAATTTATGTGTTAATTTGACCTATTCTGATATCAATAATATTCCTATGCACATATACACATTCTTGTACAATAATATATTGATAATATATAAGGAAAGAGGGGTAGCATAATTCCTTTAAAACAGAGCACAATGGTTTCTGCTTTTTGGGTATTTACTTTATATTTAGTGTGCATTTAAATGCATAAAATGTCTTTTAAAAAGTGATAGCAAGTTGGATATTAAACAACTGAGTATGGCAGCTAGGACTAAGATATATTACTAAATTTTTATTCTCAATGAACAAGTCCTAAAAGGCATATAATTCATTTTATACCTTGCTTCTGCACATGCTGAATATTGATTTAAATACTTAAATATTCTCATGGATCTATACTTTGATTCCGTGTGTGTGTGTGTGTGTGTGTGTATATATATATATATATATATATATATATATTTTTTTTTTTTTTTTTTTTTTTTTTCTGGATCCTTTTCTGATAAAACTTGTTGATGCTTATTTCTCTTAGTACTGAATAATATTCCATTTTCTGGGTATACCACAGTTCATTTGTCCTTTAATCTATCAAAGGATATCATGGTTGTTTTCAAGCTATGACAATTATGAATATGAAATTATGAATAATCTTATATAAATATTCATGTACAGATCCTTATGGGGACATAAATTTTCAACTCTTTTGAGTAAATACCAA